>NC_045708.1:8770069-10020069 GCF_009834535.1 Camelus ferus | reverse complement strand
GATGGTTGTACAACAATGTGCTGTGTACCACTGAGCTGTATACTTAAATGGTAAGATGGTAAATTTTATGTTACTTGTATTTGACCACAACAAAAAATTGAAAAAAAAAGTATGTAATACACATGTTAAGTTATGAATTGTAATAATGAAATAAACACCTGTGAACCAGTGTAATCAGACTGTCACCAATTCGCCTCTCCATTGTTATAAATCCTTGCCTCCTCCATCAGAGATTTTGGGGTTTATCAATCCCTTCTTTTAAAAATGTCTTATTTAATCAATATGTATCCTTAAAAACATATTGTTTAGTTCCACTTTTTTTGAGCTCTTAACAAATACTCCACGTATACAGTCTTTTGTGACTTGATTTTTTTCACTCAACATTCCATTCCTAAGATTCCTCCATGTTGTAGTCTGTAGCCATTTCACTGCTTTATACTATTCCATTCATATATCATTTCTACATTTTTTTGGTTTGCTTGTTTGCTTTTCTGATTATAAACCAGAAGCCCACCATGGTAGACTGAATTGTTTTCCAGAAATATTCACTGCTTCTCTTGGAGGAGGATTATACTTTCCTCCTAATGACGGCAGGTTTGGCTCTGCAACTTTCTCTGGTTAATGAAATGTGAACAGAATCGATGGGTGTCACCCCAGAGCAGAAGCTTTTAGAGTCAGCACATGATTTGCTTTGTTCTCTTTCCCCAGTGTCTCAGATGGAGGCTGCTCTGTCCGCCTGGGTCCTGGAGTGAAGAGGACACGGTGCCGAGCCACCACTGAGCTGCGCTGGACATGGAGCACAAGGGAGAATTAGAGCCTTGTTGAAAGCTACCGAGATTCTGGCATTGCTGATCTACACTAACTGATACATCATGTTCCTTCCACAACAACATGGTGATTTCCAGAGCAGGTAGAGGGAGTGGCCATCTTCCCATGAGATGGAACTAATCACTCAGGCGTAAAGCCATGTTTGACAGGTGAAATAGGATGAATGTCACCCCATCCAGTGTGCGTATTGAGAGTGATTCATTCATTAGCAACTCAAAAGTGCTTTGAGGATAATTAACATTTTGGGGGACTGACTGGCACATCTTACCTGACTCCTGGGGTCCCCCTGCTTCCTCTCCCCTTCCTGCTGGCCTTTGAAGTAACTCTCATGCACAGGGCGTGCAGGAAGGAGTGAGGGCCAGCCCAGAGACTCTCCAGCCTTGGAGTCCTGGGTGCTGGAAATGCCAGCAGACACGCTGGAAGAAGTCTGAGCAGGGAAGAGGGGATGTGCTCAAGCCACGGGACTCAGCAGAGAGGGGAGAAGCAAGTCTGGGCACAGGCCTCCGTGCCTGCAGCCTGTACAGCTTGGCTCGGGGGACGTGCGTTCACCCAGGACCTCACAATGGTACTAACGGGCCGGAAGATGACAGGAATGTCCCCGATCGGTTAATTTCCTTTTCTCATTAAAGCAACGGCAAAGAGGAAGGACAAATGGGGCTGTGTTGTGCTTCCCTGTTCTCAATTATCATCCAGAGGGGGCTGTCAGCAAAGAGGCTCATTTGGTGCCATTTTCATTCCTTGTCACTTCTCCTCATGTTTCTTTCTCTTGTTTCTTTATTCCCAGGGTTGCGGAAGTCTGCTTAACTATTCCCATCCACACGGCGAGCAGACTGGCGCACACACATACACCCACCATGATGAAACCGTAATGAGAGAGAGAGAGAGAGCCTGGCACGGGAAACTAATCCATCCTAATGATAAAGATCATTATGGAGACAAAGAAGGAAGGGAAACAACACATTTCATTCTAATTAGGCCCGAAAGCGCATTACTGGGAACGGGGAAAGAAAGTGATCAAGTAGCTGCATCCTGAAAAATGCCTCCTCCGGGCTCCCCGAGAGCATGACCGCCAGAGAGACGGCGCCACCAGGCAGATGGTTCCCAAACTAGGGTTCCTCATGGTAGCCTGGGGGGAGGGGAACTGCAGGAAGGCTATGAGTTTTTTCAAAAAATGTAAAAAACATGAATGGAAATGGTTATTTTATGCCTGATAACCCCGCACAGGCAGACAAACTAAAAAAATGTCAAGTGTCTTTGTTCAGGGCTGGAGTTCCATCTGCTCAGTGGCCACTAGCTGGCTTGTCTCATCAGAGGTGTCAGCAGTGGGTGAGGACATCCTAAGAATTTTGGGGGGTTTGCAGTGGCAGCCCACGTACCGCTGGGATCGCGGCATTGCTCCTGGAAGGAACTCTGGGTGCTTCACGGGGAGGCCGAGGCTACTGCACAGTTAGCCATGACTGCGCTTCCTTGCACAGGGCGAAAGAGGAAATTATTATTTAATCAGTTTAGGAAACATGGGGTTCATGAGGAGTAATAAAATAATAAAAGAGGCCTTTGGCAGGTAGGGGGCGAGGGGAGAAATCAGGGAAAGAGAGGAGGAAAGAATTGGCGTTTATTGATCACTTTCTCAGGCCAAGTGCTGCGCTGAAGGCACTACATAAAGAATCCCATCTCGTCGTCCACACAAGCACACTGGGAGTGCGGTGGCGGTGGCTCATTTTTTCATTCATTTAACAAGTATTTCTGGGCACCTGCTGGGACCCAGGTACTGTCCTAGGTATTGGAAATGTAGCAGTGAACAGAACAAAGATTCTGCCCTCAAAAAGCTTATAATAAACAAGTAAACAGACACATCTGTCTAAGTAGGCATACGTAAGTATACATATGTATCTGAATATTTAAACATAGGTATCTTTACGTGTGTGTATGTAAGCGTGCGTATGTGTACATGTGTGTCTGTGTGTGTACATACGTGCCTGTATACAGCTGCCCCTCAGTATCTGAAGGGGATTAGTTCCAGGACCCCCAAGGATACCAAAACCCACAGACACTCAAGCCCCCCATATGAAATGGAACAGTATTTACAAATAACCTACTCACATCCTCCCATATACTTCAAATCATCTGTAGATTACTTATAATGCCTCATATAACGTAAATCCTCTGGAAATTGCTGTCAGCAGTGGCAAATTCAAGTTTATTTTTTGGAATTTCCTGGGGATTTTTTTCCCTGAGTATTCTGGATTCTCTGCTGGTGGGATCTGTGAAGGCCGAGCCCGCAGATACAGAGGGCCGACTGTATGATTGTGGTTCTCACCTGAGGACAATTTTGTCCCCTAGACGGCATTTGGGAACGTGGGGACTTTATTGTCATGACTAAGGGACTAGCTCCTGGCATCCGGTAGGTAGAAGCCAGATTAGCTTTTTGATGAATGCTCTGAAGGAAAATAAAGGATGCAGTGGCTGAGTCTTCGGGGGACCTGACTAGGTTGGGGGGCTCAGAATACGTGTCTAGGGAAGTGGGGACATTTAAGGAGGACCCCAGAAGATGGTGGGAGTCACGCAGACGGAGAGAAGGGGGAAAAGCGTTCTTGGGAATCAGCTCAGTGGGGGCAAAGGTCTGAAGGCAGAAGACGCTGGGAGATTTGGAGACCCTGGAAAGAAGCCAGCTTGGCTGGGAGAGGTGTGCAGTGGGAGGGGAGGAGCGGGCAGCCCTCCCCAGGCTGGACTCCTGGGTTCACACAAGCCAGAAAGCAGCGATTGTCTCCTCGTTTCCAGGTTAATGAAGGAGAACCTGGAGGTAATGTTACTTTTGTTGATTCTTGATTTCTTGTTAAAATGTTTTTCTGGCAAAGACTTGAAGACTTGATACCAGTAGATAACAGCTCCCTCCCGGGCACTTTCCTGGGGACGGTAACCTCCTCCTCTCCCTGGCGCATCCCTTGGCAGCGAGCACAGCTTTACATAGAGTGTTAAATGCAGCTGGGTCTTAGCAGGCGGCTGGGTCACGGGGTCTGCTCTGCCCCGACCCCGTTGGCCGACCTCTTCCACCACTGCTGCTCCCTTTGAGAAACACACTTCTCCTCTGGAAGCTCTCAGATAACAATGCTTCCTGCTCAGTTATGAAAACCTCAGGGAAAGGCGAGCGGGTGGTCTCGCCTCTGGCTACGCACAGTGTGGTCTCTGCACCAGCAGCACGGGCCTCGTTTGGAATTTGCTAGAAATGCAGGCTCTCAGGCGCCACTCCGGAGCTCCTGAATCAAATGTTGCATTTTCGCAAGAGCCCCAGGTGCTTGCCCTGCCCATCAAGTTGAGAAGCGCTGCTCTAAAAGGCCTGCAAACATGCACTCAGCTCTGGGTTCCTAGGACTCCAGCGACAATCGCCCCAGTTTGGAGAACTTCACAGTATCTATATTCAGAGCAAAGCCACACAGCCCATACTTCTGTTACACGCACGGTATTAACTGTCACTTTGGCTCTCCGGTTCAGCGGCACGGTAGAAAGGCACGTTGTGATGGTGTTGGAGGCGCTACGGGCTTTATTTACAGGCTGTGAAGCCCTGGGAGAGCGATAGCATCTCTTTCAGGCTCAGTGTTTAATCCGAGAAATAGGAGAATAACGTCTCCCTCCACAGGTGTGTGTGCACAGAAGGCATCCAGGGGTCTTCAATGCTGGCAGCCAATTCCTTCCTGACTGCTGCTCTCCTCCGCAGTGCAGGTGGGGGCTGGGGAGCTAAAGGATAAAACAGCAAGGTTGGGGGGGGGCAGTGTTTATGAACGACTTAAAGAAAGCAAGTGATTTCCAAGTAGGTTGTTTGCAAGTCAGTGGCATGCTAATTTCAGAACGATAGCTCAGAGTTCAACAGGACCCCTAACCGTCTCGAGTCAGGAAATCATTTTGTGACTCTTAACTGGGATTCGTGTCCGTGTGCAAGTGAGGGGGATAAGCGACCTCGGGAGGGTGGCAACCCCCTTGAAACTGTATCCGACTGTGTGTATGGATACAAAGAATTATATTCTTTTAAGTTATGCCAAGTTCTACCCTGGGGGTAAAAGTGGGGGGGTATATATGTACCCCTAGCTTTTGGCCGTGTCTCAGAGCCTCACTTTGGGAAAGATGCCCCGGCACAGCCATGCCCTGTGCTCACCTTCCTGGGGGAGGGGTCGTCACTTCCATCCGAGTCCTAAGGAGACCTGTGCCCGCCAACCAAAGAGCTTAAGGACCACTGCTGGCGTTGTCAACAATGGCTCAGGAGCAGCTTTGGAGAAAAATGTCTGGGTGTGAATTCCAGCTCCCCGCCTAGTCCCTGAATGGTCTCAGTTTCCTCATCTGCAGAAGGGGCTGATAGCAGCCCCTACTTCACAGGGTCGTTACCAGACGGAAGTGAAATAATCCATGGAAAGTTCTTAGAGAATTCTGGAGAAGCCTCTGAAAGTTAGTAGGTACTCAATACATGCCAATTAAATTTTTTTTTAAATGTTCTATAATTGCTTTTATTTTTGCAATCAGTCTAACTGGCCCTCCTGGGTGCAGGGAGATGAAGAGCAAGGTTTTGAGCGATGGTGCTCTAAGAAGTGGAACTCCACATGGTGCCTTCTCATCACCCTGGCCCCTCGGAGCTGGTGTTCCCCTCGGCACAATCTCTTCTTTTCCGACGTCCAAAGCTCTGGACTGGTGGAAATAGTAGGTCCAGACCTGCGTTTATCAAAACCAACTGTGTGCCCGCCCCCACGCCTGCTGTCCCTGCCTCATTTCACATCCCGAAGCCTTCCAAACAGGCCGGTTTCCTTCCTACTAACAAGGTAACCAAAGCTTAAAGAGATTCAACTCATCCAGGTAAGAGGTTAAGATGAGGGAGAAAAGTTTTAATTGAAATTCAGGAATGGCTCACCAAGCTACGTTGCAGAGATTTCAAATGGGCTTTTTTTGTTGTTTGTTTTTTTCTCTAGAAGAAGTTGAAGTTTTGCTAAATATGCTCTAGCCATGACTATTCAAAATGACCTTTGGAGTCACAGCAAAATTTGAGGTTCAGCCCTAATGACTCAGTAGGTATTTATAGAGTGCCAGCGCCAAGGGCAGCTCAAAGGAGAGCCTCAGAGACACACAGGAGGAGCAGAAAACAGTGTCTGCCCTGGAGGAGTTTATAATAAGTCTAGAGGGAGGGGGAGGGGCCGCCAGCATCGCCACTACCAGCAGCTGCATTTGCAAACCCAAGGCTCACTGAGACAACCGTACACATAAGATGCTATTATTATCCCCAGACATTGATGAAGAAACAAATTTGGAGGGAGGAACAAAGAGGTGAAATGAATCGTGAGGTCTTCCGGCTGGCACTCGGCGGAGCAGAACTCAAACCCAGGTGACCTGACTCCAGACCCTGGCCCGCCATGCAGTGCCCTGAAATTGTTCCAAACCACAAGGCCATTAGCTCCTTGGGCAGGGACAGCTCTGCTCTGCCCGTATCCCCAGGGTTTAGGACAACGCCTAAGTACTGGCGGGAAGCAAGGAATAAACGAACAATGGAAGACCAAGGCCAGGGGTGAACTGTGCCGTGGTCTTGGTGGCAAAAGGCTGGCTGACTGGCCTCCAGCCCTTCTTGTGCCGCAAGGGCCTCAAATGAACTTCATGGTCTTGAAGAAAGGGTTCTGCCTCCTGGGGTCAGAGTTGCACATGCCAGTGGTAGCTTCTGCCTTCTGTTTCTGCACTGACCAGTTGGGACAAGGGTTGGGAAGTGGCTGGGGGTGGGGGGGAAGCTAGGGGACCAGTCACTCTGCTGGCTTTTCTGGTAGAACTGGAAATACCCTACTTATCACAGGACAATTCATTCTTGGGAATGTTTGGTTTAAACCCGTCGTGAGTAACTCCAAGAATCCAGCATTGCTGGCTAATGGGACGGAGCAATTAGGCTGTGAATGCAGTTACCACATGCTCCAGGAAAGAGCTCCGTGCCCACAGCACTCACAGAGGCCTCGGGAGCACGGGTCATGCTGGACTGGAGTTCTTTCTCCACTCCATCGTTTTCCCCGCACTCTGCTGGGAGCTCCTGGAGGGCAGGGGCTTGGCTCTCTGTCCTCTCAATCCCAGCACTAGCCTGAGGTCCGGGGTAAGTCATGTCCCATCACCTTGTGGCCGGCTTGCGACTGCTCTGACCGGAAAAGTACAGACAAAGCGAAGCCCATGACTTCTGAGGTTAGGTCTGCAGCTTCCCAGTGGTTCTCTTGGAAAACTTCCTCTTGGAATCCAGCTGCCGTGCTCTGAGAAGCCCAGGGGACATGGCGAGACCCCATGCAGGTGCTCTGATCCCTAGTCACGGCCAAGTCCAGCCGTGAAGTCAAACCAGCCCACTTCTTTAAATGAGTGAAGACGCCGTCTCAGAAGCGGACCCTCTGACCGCCCAGCAGGTCCAGTTCCCAGCCATGGCCCCAGACATCGTGGGGCAGAAACCAGCCCTCCTAGCCCTGTTCAATTCCCTGACCCACAAAATTCACCAGCATAATGCAATTAGTAGCATTTTCAGCACTAAGTTTGGGGTAGTTTGTCAGGCGGCCGTGGGAACTCAGACCAGCTCTAGGGCCAGATTGCCTGGGTTCAAATCCTAGCTCCACCAATCATTCCAAACAATTCCCTGGGCAAGCCATGAGCCCCCACCGACTTCAGCTTTCTCAACTGCCGAATGGGCGTCTGCCTCGGCAGCTTGCTGCAAGCACTAAGCGGGGAAACATACACAAAGCATTTGGCACGTGTCCGGGACAGCTGCTACTGCAACTGTCATTATGATCAGCTCAGGATTTTCAGGGGCACCTCACTTTTGTCCTGTCACCCCTCCCTCCCCTGACTCCCTGACCTCCCCTAAGTGCATGACACAGCCTTATTCCAAAGCAGGTTCAGACACATTGGCCTCCGTCCGTGCAGCTGCCCGCAGGGGTCAGGTGTCTGAGGAGCCCGGGGAGGAAGCTCAGCTCCACGGCTACTCACTCTGCAATTCTGGTCATGTGATTTAATCTTCCTGAGCCTTCTTTTCCTCATTTTCAACCAGGGATTAGTAAGTTGTCGTGAGGATTCACGAGATAATGCACGCAATGTACTTAGACGAATGTGGCGGCTCGCATTCGGGGCCGGTTCCCCAGGGGTCGCTGTGCTGTGATGACACGATTGAGCCCGACTGCGTCTTAGACACGTCCACGCCATGCGGGAGGGTCCGCACTCATCAAACCGCATTCCAACCGTCCATTCTGGAGCCCCACTGATCTTCACAGGGGTGGTTCTGGGGCACAGTTGCGTGGGGTGGAGTTTTCAGAGCTGGCCTCGGAGCCCACCTGAGCCAAGGAGTCCACTTCCTGAATGAGTGCTCCAGTCAGAGACCCAGGCTCTTTCTGCCCCTGAAGCTGGAGTAAGTCCCGACTGATGCTGAAGGACGGTGATACCGACAGTTCATGCCTGGCTGTATTCCCTGTGGAAAGCTAGCAAGGTGATGTTTCTAATGTTGATAACATCTGAGTATTACTTACACTCGTATGTAGCCCTGAACAATTTACCAAGCACTGCATGTAAATAATCTCACTGGACTTCTTATTCACAAGGTACATAATCATTAGTAAATCACATGTTAGCAAGTATGCTAAATGCTTTACATACATTAATTTACTGAATTCTAACAACAACCCCACAAGAATGGGGTCTCTACTCCATTATTTGTTAAGTCGATGGGAAAATTGAGGCCCTGAGAACCAGTGACCAGCCCTGAGGTCACCGGCCAAGTACTGATCCAGTTGGGATTTGAACCAAGACCTGACTCTAGAGGTCAAGTGCCGAGTGCAATGCCAGGCCTCTGGCAGGTCCTTCAGCTCTTGGCAGAAACATGCGGGGATTTAAAAGGAGAGGAAAGGGCTCTTTATTTTCTTAGCAAAGTTGAGCTACAAGAAGAGGAACCTTCAAGAAAACCAAGACAAAGTCCTTCAGCAAGATGGAGTCAGGGCTTGGAGGCCACATGGGGGAGATAAGGCCATTTCAGGTGCCAGGAACCAGCTCAGTACCAACCAGGAATTTGCCAATAGGTTCATTAATATTCCACTGACTCTCCTATTTTCAGGAGGATGAGGGAGGGAAAGGTGTCTCTCCTTCCCCTAGTACCTGGGCAAACATGGCGGCCAACAGGAAACTTGGCCATGAAGGCCCTGAGCAAGAGAAGGGGCTGCAGGAGCATCCACGTGAACATCTGGAGAACTTCATCTCCGTCCAGCCGAAGTGCCAGTGGCCTTTCTTTCCTTGTCCCTGCCTGCCAGTGGAACTTGGCTGGATTTCACCATAATCTCTGGAGAAGCTGGTGAAAACTCTGCTCTGGGGAGGCCTATGGTTATCTGTCTTCTGGGCCAAGCCATTCACTTGACAGATGGGGAAACTGAGTTCTGGGGAAGGATGCCCCAGACCAAATAGTTAATCAGAGGAATTCTTCTCAAGTGGGGATGGGGGGTGGGTGTGGATTTTGCTCCCAAGGGACATGTGGCAATGTCTGGAATTTTGGTTGTCACGACTGGGGATATCTAGTGGGTAGGGGCCGGGGTGCCATATTTCAAGGGCACAGGACGGCCCCCACAGCAGGGAATCATCCAGCTCCAAAATGTCCACCGGGCCAAGGCTGAGAAACCCTGGTCTGGGTCCCATGAGCCCGGGTCTGGGCGGTGATAAAGGCCCTGAGATGGTGGGCAGTTGGGATCAGAATCCGCCAGCAATTGTCATTCCATTCTCGAGAGAAGAAAGGGGGGACCGAAGAGAACAAATAATCTGTTCCGGGTCACACAGCCATTCTGCGGCAGAGCTGGAGTTGGAAACCACGTCTATAGGTTCATCTGACCTTAAATGCGGCCTTCTTGTCTCCGCTCTTCATACAAGAACCCACTGCTCCCCCTCGGCATTGTGTAATCATCAGTTTATTTAGCTATTTTTGTCCTTTTTTGGCTTGTTTTTAATGGTGGTCCTGGGGATTGAACCCAGGACCTCGTGCATGCTAAGCACGCGCTCTACCACTGAGCTATTACCCTCCTTGTAATCACTTGTTTAATGTCTTACCTCTTCCAACAGGCCTTAGGGTCTATCAACACACCTGGGGCTTGGCATATACCAGACACCGAAATATTTGTTGAATGAACGAAAGTATGTATAGGATATTCACGTTAACCGCAAATGTCAGATTACAACAATAGCATCTATGGATTGCTTATTTCTTAAGTGCCGAGAATGTTTTAAAAGATTACCCTTGTTAACCTGTTTTGTCCCCAGCAGTCTCGTGAAATGCCTGCTGTTATTAGCCACGTGTCACAGATGAAGAAACTGAAGCACAGAGAGGAGACATAGCCTTGTCCTAGGTGACCTCGCCGGAAAACAGTGCGGCCAGGATTTGGACCCCACCTGTCAGAGGCTGTCAGAGCCCTTCCCCTAACCATGAACTTGTGGTGAACCTGTGCTGGGTGTTTGGTCCACATCCCTTCCCCCTCACATTGGCTGGGGTGGGCAGAACTGACCCCATCTGCTTGTCTTTCAGTCCAGGGATTGGTCCATGACTCAGATCTATCAAGACTGATGGTGGGGAGGAGAGTCTAAGAAAGTCTAGGTGACACAGCTTAAGCCCCTGGATCCAGCCATGCCTGAAGGACCCACCTTGGTATTTGCAATTATCTGCACCATAGCTATTGCAATTTTATTATTTTTCTTTTGGCTTAAGACAGTTTGGGTTGAGTTTCTCTCACCAGAAACTCAAGGATGTTTGACTAATACAAGTTGGTTTCTACTTGCCCAAAGATCTTTCAATTTTCTTTAGTTCTTATTTCAGTGTGAATGGCTTTGCCGTATCCTAGGTAGTAAACAGGGCTTTTCTAAATCCAGACATGCTTATCTGTAAAAAGGCCTGGCAGAGAATGTTAACAGCTGATATTTATTAAGCTCTATGTTTTACATAGATGACCCATTAATCCTCACAAACACATGATTTTTTTGGGTACTATCCTCATCATCCCATTTTATGGATGGACAGACTAAGGTCTACAGAGAGGGTAAGAAATGTGCTCAAGGTCACAGAGCAAGTAAATGGCAGAACAACACTTGAACCCAGACAATCTAGCTCCAGACACCCCATCATTAACGACTATGTAACACCACGTCTGCTTGCCCTGCAAAGAGCTGCACAGAAGTGATGGTCAGGAGTCCTGGCTCCTACCTGCACACCTAAGGTGTGTCCTCCCAAATAGCTGTTCTTTGCTCTGTTGCCAAGACCATGTTTAGTCATCCACCTAGGGCTCCCTCCCCAGCTTGCATTATAACGAGCCCCCAGCAGCCACTATCACCAACGCCATCCTGGTTGTTGGCTACATCTGTGCACGTAATAGACACAGCAACTGCAAGATCAGAAATGGGACGGGTGACAACAGAGGCAGGGATTGTGCAGATCAGACTGGGGGCAGGAAACCGATAAAGACATCTCATCTCTAGTTTCCTGATTTTGCAGCTAGTCTATGAGATGCCCTCATAAGGAAGCCGAACATCTGTAAAGATCACAGTCCTCCTCGGTTTCCTTCTCCCTCCTCTTCTCAGACAAACAACTGCTTTTAATCTCCCCATTCCCAGGAATTACACCATCCTCACCCATCACACTGTCACCTTGCAGAGATTAAGCAGGGGTTGTCAACTGCTAGAGTCTGTGGGCAACACATCTTCCCGTGCACCTGTGTGGCAGTCAGACCTGGGCTGAAATCTCTTCCCTCCCAGGAAATCAGGAAATTCCTGAGACTGCACTTCAGACAGATCCCAGAGGATCTCTGTCCTAGTGCTGAGGACCACAGGCAGTGGAGGGCTGGTAGAGGCTTAATTAACCACCAGCCCTGGAGATGGGGAGGAGCCCTGATGTGTTGTGGTTGCCAGTTGCCTTGGTGTAAATGCTCTCACCATTGTCAGTTTCAAGCTGTCAATGTGAGGCTCACAATATTGCTGAGAAGTTAACCCTTGACCCTCACAAGCCTGGAACTGTTGACTCTAGTACACTCTGGGTAGAAAGCCTGGTCTGAGCCTCATGCCTCCAAGGTACCTGATTTTCATTATTAGAGGGGAGAGAATGCTTCATGGAAAATAGGCCTTTTCATTAAAAAAAAGAAACCTAAGGATAATGCAAGACAGGCTGATTGAACTCCAGCCTCCACGCTTGTCCAGTGGATGATGACAACCAAATAAACGCAAAGAAAGGTAACACTTCACATAAAATCTCTAAGTCTCCAACTACAATTTAGACGCATATCTCAAACCTTTTCTCACTTGGCCATAAAGTGAAGGAGAATCACCAGGGACTCCTGCTTGCAGAGATAGAAGGCTCTGCAAATCCCCTCTCCCCGAAAGGTGGGGAAATTTGGCAAAGCAGCAGTATGGCAAATGCAAGTACAAACCAGAATGCCAGACCTAGCATTTTCTCCTGTTTTTGTCCCTTTCCTTCCCTTCTCAAGCCTCAAAAGAGGAAAAATTCGACCAAGAGCATTATAGGTCATCAAAAGAAGAATCATCAAAGCAGAAGATGCTAAGATTCTAATCTTATAGCGAGCAGGGGGGTCACACCAACTTTTCTGGGCTGGATCCAAAAAGTTGGGAGACTGGAGATGGGGATGAGTCCTGACAGTTTGGGTTCTGGCATCCAGGGTGTCAGACAACATCTGCTTAATTGCCGTTACAGGTGAAGGGATGCTGCAGGCAGCTGCATCAGTTAGGTTAACCTTTCCTCCATCCATCCAGTCAGCCAGCTAGCAACTCATGCCAACATTCCTTTGAACAGTCCAAGGTCGCCGATGACCTTCACGCTGTTAAACCCAATGGCCAGTCTTCCAGCCCCACCCCCATGTCGTACCTGACCTCTCAGCAGCACCTGACAGGTGATCATTCTCTCTTCCTCGACACACGGTAGTTCAGGACCTCACTCTCTACTGGTTTTCTTCCTGCCTCACCTGCTGCCATTTCAATAGCTTTCGTTGGCTCCTCTCCCTCCCTCTGATCTCCACATGTCGGCCCCAGAGCTCGGTCCTTAGGCTTCTCCTCTTATGTATCCACATTCACTTGCATGGTACCATGGCTTTAAATGTTTAAATACCGTGTCTATGCTGACGCTTCCCAAATTTATACGACCAGCCCTGACGTCGCCCTTGAATCCCAAACTCAGGGATGATTAACAGGCACCTCAAATTCAACCTGCCCCCAACGGAACTCCTGATTCCCCTCCACCCCACACCCTCTAAACTTGCCCCTGCGCAGTCTTCTCTAGCTCAAAAAATGGTAACGCTTTCCTTCCAGTTACTCAAGCTTACATCCCTGGAGTCCTCCTTGAGTTCTCCTTTTTCTCCTACCCACCCCATCCAATCTACCAGTAAGTTCTGCTGGCGCTGCGTTGAAACTAGACCCTGGGTCCCACAGCACCCTGTCCTACTTGGCACTGCCCCATCTCCGCTCCCTCCCACCATCCTCTCTTGCCTGGATAGAGGCGTCTCTTCCTGCAGTAGCTTCCTTATTCGTCACCTGCTTCCGCTCTTCCTCCCTGGCGTCTGTTTTCAGCACACCATAAACACATGTCAGATCCCACCTCTCCTCCACTCAGAATTCACGACTGGCTTCCCATGGAGCCTCCTTAAGACCAGTAGTGTCAATAATCATGAGCATGGTCCTGACTTATTCACAAGCATCCAGCCTGGTCCAGGGCAAAGACCATTCCTTCACTGCACTTTACAGTTTACAGGGCAATTTCACATGCATGAGCTCACTGAGTACTCATAACTGCACTGTGCACTGCGGCCACTGCTAGCCCCATGTGAACAATAAAAGTTTAATTTATTAACATTGAATAAAGTTTAAAAATTCAGTTCCTTAGGCTAGCCATATTTTAAGTGCTCGGGGGCTCGGGGTTACCATTTTGGACAGTGCTACTATGTAACTGCTCCATGAAGTAACTTTTAGTTCCCCCTACTTTTTTTTTTTAATGGAGGAGATACTGGGGATGGAACCCAGGATCTCATGCATGCTAAGCATGTGCTCTGCCACTGAGCGATACCCACCCTCCTTATCTCCCACTTTGTAGACAAGGAAATGAACCCAGAGAAGTTCCGTCAGCAGCATGAGACCGCGGCTAGCCTTGAAGTCTGGCCTTTGGGCTCCAAGCGCCTCCCAAAGCAGGGCAGTTTAAGGGCCTGGTCCTCCAAAGACTTGCACTCTAATTCAACTTCTGACACGGGAAGTGAGGTGCTTATTTGCCGGCGATGGCCTTGCCAGGTTGTCTGTGCAGTATTCATGCCCCCACTCTTCTGGCCACACACCCCCATTTTCCCTCAACACCCCTCTTTCCCTTCATCTCGGTCCGTGAACTCCAGGTGGGGTTGAATCCAGGGTGAGCATGCGAGTCACGTCTGGTGCATCAGACTCCCGTATCTCCTGCACTCAGCAAATGAATGAAGTCAAGAATGAATCACGCTACACAACACCCCCCCCACACACACATGCACACACACTGCTATTTGTGTAAGGGCTCAGGGTCACTGCCGGTGGTAGCTCTGGTCCAGACTAGGTGGGTAGAAGAAGATGCCCGGCAAGTTCCTTACTCCCCTCCGCAGACCCACTAACAATAATGGGTGGCAGCTCTGTTGCAATAATAATTCATGATTGATTTCACTGCTGTAAAACACCAGACTCTGTGTACAGTTCTCCCCAGCTCCCCTTCCCTCCTCCAAGAGAAGGTGAGGCCTTGAGGCCCCTTGCCTCAGGGAGCTTTGTGTGTGAAAGGAGAGTTTACCCTCTGACTTTTGTTCCCCAGACAGGAAGCTCACGGAGGGGATCAGTCCAGGGGAGTGGAAGAGGCAGTGCTCCCAGGGGTGATGATGTGGAACGTTCTAGAAGAGATGAGACTGGACAATTCCCCAAACCTTGGAAGGAGAGTCTGCGGGTCTGCGGATAGTGGGGACTGTGTCGGGTCTCCATGAGCACGGCGAGGAGGTGGTGGGACTGAGGAGGGGAATGGCCATGCGTTGGCACTGCACAGGAGTAGCGGGTCTGGACCTGGGGCCCTGGGGTCCTCATGTCACCAAAGACGCACCCAGGCTTAGGCAAGAGTGCTGTCCACCTCTAGGGGACCAGGCCGGTTTGGACAAAGAGCAGGTCAGCTGAGACCACGGTGGATGGAAGATTCTAGGCCCCTTCCTTTCTCCAGACATAACAGACCCTTCCTGGATTATCGTGTGACCCAGGCAGGTGTGAAGGGACCCGTCCACCACTCTCGCGGGGCTGGGCCTGGCCAGATTGCTGCACACAAGGTTGTGGGGTGAGATTCACGCTGATAATAATGAAAACAACACAATCACAAAGCCAACCGCCACTGTGACCCTCACAGCAACTGCCCCAGATCAAGCGCTGACTCTGTGACAGCCATCCTGCCAAACTCGAACCTCTCTCTGAACCTTATCTCATTAGCTAGCATAGCAACTCATGAGGGAGTCACTACAACCAGACCCATTTTACAGATTAAGAAACTGAGGGCCAGAGAAGTTAAGCCATTTGATCAAGGTCACACCGCAGGTAAGGAGCAGAGTGGGCACTGAACCCTCAGTCTGCCTTTTCTTTTAGCACAAGGGCCTCAGTTTTCCCAGAGTTGAGCCCACGGACTCCACCTTCAGTGTGTCTGCGCAGTAGGCCCCTGAGGTCAAAGCCAAGGGGTCCAAAGTCAGGCCCCACTCTGGATAGATTCCAGGATTTTCCAAGAGATGAGACCCTGAGTCCTCATCTCAGTGGGGAAAAAATCTGAACTTGTGATTTTTCTTAGCCTCTCTCACTCTTCCCTGGACGCCTTGGGACTTGGGGGCTGGGTGTGGGGGTGGGTGGCTGTAGGCAGGAAATGGCCAAGCGCAGGGGACTGGTACAGCTGGGCAGACAACGCATGGAGCGAGGCTCTTAATAACACTGGATTTTTCCAGCAGGTCTGCTTGCTAATTAAACCTGCTCCTCACAGTCTTTGCAAAATGCAGGCACCTCACCTGAAAGCCTGTAATTTGCAAACATGAAGGAGAACAGAAGGGAGTACTCAGGCATCACCCCCGGCCACGGCTCTGGGATATTGATTAGCAAGACGCGGAGACACAGGGCCTTTTCAGCCTCTCAAACCACCAATCCAATCAATATTTCTCTCCTTGAATGGGGAGAAGAAGACCCTTTTAATTCCAAGTTTGGAAACAGTCTTGGGGCCTTGACATTCGCCAACCCCAAAGCCGTGTTCCACTTCATTGAAAACGCCATCCTAGGTGAAGATATAAAAATTACAGAACTCATCAAAAGATATTATAAAGCCCCAGCCACACGTCCTAATGACTCACAAAATGACTGGTCTCCAGCAGCAGCCTGTAATTAGAGCCGCGCTGTGCTCAATATATACACGCAGGCCCTGCGCTGAGGTTCCGAAGCACGTCCAGGGGCGGCCCCCCGAGCTGTGCTCGTGCGAGGAAGGCCATGAAAGGTCGCGAGCTCATCCCGAGAGGTGAGAAAAAGCATCAGAGGCGGGAAAAGCCTGTGACCGTCCAAAACCCAAGTGGAGGACTAAAGAAATAATTTGGAAGGGTCAAAACAGGCAGAAACTGGGGGGGTCCAATGGAAGCCGGAAAAGGAAGGAGCCAGCTGCCACGCTTTGTCAAGGTGGGCGTTCCCGTCTCCCAGAACATTCCAAGACGCTAGCAGGGACTGATGGGGGAGCCTGGCTTCTTGTCCAGAATTTCATAGAAGAAGGTAGGAAAACGGATTAGACCGGATGTCCCCAATTTGGTTTTCACTTCCTGGACCCCCCATTTCTGGAACGATGTGCAGAGGCAAGGCTGGCAGCAGAGGAGCCCACTGGATCCTCCAAACTCAAGGCCCGTCTGGATGTTTTGGGTCCACGTGACCCCAGGCTGTTCAGCTGAGAAGTGGCAGTGGTTAGGCGTTCACTCCAAGCCGAGCCCACCAGCAAGCGGCTAAGATTTCAGCTGCTGGGGTCAGTAATCCTGGGCTCGCATCCCAGCTCTGTTCTGTGTGGCCTTAGGAGAGTGGTTTCAACTCTCTGAGCCTCAGTTTTCTCACCTATAAAGTGGCTCTATTCCAGGGAAAGTGTCTGGCACTCAGTACATGCCCAAGAGATGCGGCAACAGTTACATATTTTTACAGTGGGGGGTTTGTCCCGATAAACCTACTGTAAATTGAAGACATCATAAGTTGCAAATGCATTTAATACACACCTAACCGACCAAACATCACAGTGTAGCCTCGCCCACCTTAAATGTGCTCGGAACACTTACATTAGCCGATAGTGGAGTGAAATCATGTAGCACAAAGACCTTTTTATAATAAAGGCTGTTGACTGTCTCATGTCGTTTATCAAATACTGCACTGACAGTGAAAGACACAGTGGTTGTCCGGTCCAGAATGCGTGTGAGTGCATCAGGTGTTCATCCTCGTGAGCTCATTGCAGACGGGGAGCCGTGGCTCACCACCGCTACCCAGCATCACGAGAGAGTGTTGGACTGCATGGCACTGGCCTTGGAAAAGATCCAAATTCAAACTCGACTCATGGTTCCTGCTGAACGCATGTCGCTCTTGCTACCATTGTAAAGTCAAAAAAAATCATAGGTCGAACCATCATAAATCGGGGACCGTCTGTAGTAGCGGCAGTGAAGCCAATGTTTCTGGGGGGCATCAGGACAGTTCCCCTCCAGGCAGCAGCCTGGCAGCAGCCTTGGTGATGCTGATGTGAAGTCACCCCGGTTTGCTTCTCTCCTTCCTGTGGTGAAATTGTGTCTCCATCTCCCCTCTGCCTGCCTCGGCCCAGCCCGGAGCCTTCCATACGTCACAGGCTCAGCACGGAAAAGCTGAGGGCTCAGGGCCAGGCGCGAGCCCTCCTGGAGCAGCGGCCATGCCGGCTGATCGGCCGGCTGCCACCCCAGTGGTCTCCAAAGACACCAAGCGAAGCTGACACGGAAGGCGGGGTTTCAGCCAGGGTGCTTGGTGGGGTGACCACTGTTATCACTAACAGCACAACCAACAGCCCTGGATCGGTCGGGTGAGGACGATGGGCTACACCACTTCATCCTCTCAGCATCCCTGGGAGAAGGATGCTGCAGCTTCCCCACTTCACAGAGCAGGAAACAGGCACCGGGAAGGACAGGAGCCTGTGTGCCTGTGGTCCAGGAGGCGGGTGGATGCCCCTGGACGCCATGCTCACTCACCATCAGCACGGGGGCTGGGATCTGCCCCAGAGAATGAAATGCTCCTGAATTTCTATTTTGGTCCCCTGGTCTAAGTCAAGTGCAGCTTTTGTCTTCTGTTTCCCTCTCAGACCAGAGCCTGGGTGCAGAATAAGTCTCCCCACTCTCACAGAGCTCACAACACAGCAAATCTCCAGGGGGGAAGAGGAGGGGAGGGAAGCCAAGCATTGGTGTGAAGGCAGGTTTCTGTGCTCCGTGGATTGGGGGCCCTGACCTTGGCTGGCTCCCCTGCCCCCAGAGGGCCCTGGCTGGGCCACAGCCAAGCATGGTAGCCAAGGAGGCCTAGGGAAAATGAGCCTGAACTTGGGATTCAGGAGAAGGGCATTGCAAGGTCAAAAGTCCACCACCACGTGCAGAGGAGTGGCCAGCCTCACTCAGGTCCCTGCTTCCATTCTTTCCTTTTCAAATCCAAGTTTTTACCATGGCAATGAGGGAGATCTCCATAGACTAGGTTCTCCCACAGAGAATTCCATGCTGGGAGCCTCAGGTTAGGTGCCCAGGCTCACAGAGCCTTGAAAGGGTGGAAAGGACATTCTGATGTCTCTGGATTTAGCAATATTAGGATGAAGGATTTTCTATTGTTTGCCAGGCTCCAGGGACAAAGGGCTGATGAGAAGAACACAGGTCTTACCCCTCAGCAGCTTAGGGGACTAAGGCAAGGGCTCCAGCTGAATCCCAGGGAAAACAGAAGCTTGCTTTCCGTTTGGCTTGCCTTGCTTAGGATAACTCATTAAATAATAGGGTAATTCATTAAATAACCATCTATGAGCAATGGACTCGCAGAAGAGAATGGCAGGGGTCCAGAAAGCTCACTACACAGGGACCTCACCCCATGGAGGTGACAATTGTCATTTGCCAGGGTTTTCAACCAACCAGTGAACTAGGTGACAGAGCTTTTGGCTGAACAGGACCTAACAGTGCCTTTGGTGGCAAAGTCAGAGATGATGGCTGCTGTTGTCTCGTCTCCCGTGGTGGAGGTGGTGACAGAGGAACTCACAGCACAGCTAGTCGTGGCCAGGAATGTAGCTCAATTCAACTCTGACTGCAGAGACCCCTCCCAAGGTCCTACTGCAGGCTGGGGACAGGCCCTGGGGATAAGCCAGTGGGCAAGACCCACCGTGGCAGTGCCTCCACCAAATCTGAAGTCTAGTGATGAGGACAGACACGGACACATAGCTCTGATGAGTGCAGGGCTCGGGGGCGTCCAGCAGAATCCAAGAATCAATTTGTCTGGAGAAGCCAAGAGGGCAGCTTATCTAACCTGGGATCTTAAGCAGGGCTGGATGGGTGACATGGGGATGGGACAGCCGAAGAACTGAGAGGGGATGGGAAGCTGGAAGGGAGTCCCAGGAGGAGGGAACAGCAGGTGCCGGGGCGGGGAGTTGGGAGGCAGCTGGGGAAGTTCAAGAAACTGAAAGCAGGGTGTTGTATTGGTCTCGCAGCGCTGCCGTGACCAGGTGCCACACGCTGGGCACCTGCTCTCACAGCTCTGGGGGCTGAAGTGTGGGGAGGCGGGCTTCCTCCGAAGACACCAGGGAAGAGCCCTCCCTTGCCGCTCCCAGCGTTGGGAGCTCGCTGGCGACCTTTGGCATTCGTTGTCTGTACGGTTTATAGACACATCCGCCCAGCCGCTGCCTCCGTGGTCGCGCGGTCTTTTCCCTGTGCGTCTTTCCGAGGTCATCTTATAGGGGCACCAGATTGGGGGTTAGGGCCTGTCCTTACCCGGTGTGACCTCCCGTTAACTTGACTAGTTACATCCACAAAAATTTTATTCCTAAACAGGATCACATTTTGAGGTTCTGAGTGGAGATGAATTTTTAGGGGACACTGTTCAACCTAGGACAGTCTGGACGACAAGGAGGAGGGTGGCCAACAGGGGATTATACATTGGGTTGGGGGGGACCAGCTGTCTCTCTGGTTTTCAGGGAAGAGGGGGTGCGGGCTCCTTGCCAAGAAGAACAGTGTTTGCTGGTTGCACCTTCAAGGCTCCTCCAGTGGGGGAAAGGCTATCTCAGCAGCAGATGGCAGAGGTGGGGGTGGGAGCGAGACCAGGAGAAGCCAGGGTGCAAAGATCTTGTTTTAAAATACACAAAATCGGGACGATCTGTCATCCCCGCTAAGCAGATGCCTTGTAGATTCTATTAAAAGCACAAATGAACTTTAGAAGACAGGTCCTAATAAGCAATTCTAATTATCATCTTCATTAGCTACTCCAGTCCCAGGGCGGTCTATTTTCATACTGGGAAGGCAGCGCATCCACATTTGTCTGGAAAAGTCTGTTCCTCTGGCATCTCCAGGCCTGGTGTGCGGTAGGGAGTAAGGTGTCTCTGACCTTGGGCAGCGGGCAGAGGAAGAAGTTTCTCCCGCCCCTTGGAAGCTTCCCACTGCAGGCGTCGATACATTTCAGAGGGAAAAGATCCACTGAAGAAATGGCACCTGGGGTTTGCCATTCACTCTGACCAGCAGTAAGTGCTGGTGTGCCTGGCACAGTACAGGGTGGCACCAGGAGTGACTGGCACCAGGTGACACTGAACATTCTTGTGGCAGGGCCCTGGGAGGAGCCTTCTCCATGTAGTGACCAGCTGCGTCTCAGAACATCACAACCTCCTTGCAGGATGGGTGTTAGTATTGTCCCATTTCACGCGTGGGAAGACAGTGGTCCAGCGACGGGAGGTGGCAGCCAAAAACTGCTTCAGCTGACGTATGGCCCTGGCGATCTGAATTCAGAGCCCATCCTCAAACTGCAACCCTGTGCCAGGTGCTGCCAGATGCTGTGGGGGGCGGGGTGAAAACACAGGCTCACCTGCTGCCTGGCTTCCACCACTGTTTCCACCTCAAGGTTTGGGGCTGTGTCCTGCCCACCTTGGACTTAGCAAGTCCTGCTTGTTGAAACAGTCCTTTGACGTGGTATCTGCAGCTTTCGTCACTTCTCAACAGGAACCGGTTCCTGAGGTTTAAAAGCTGTCCTGTACAGGAAGATTTCAGCTCACCTGGCACTTCTTTTAAACCTCGAGCTTGTTGGTGGGGGTGGAACCCTCCCCACTTTGCTGAGCATCCTTGTTTGGAAATAATTTGCTCTCACTGAGTCAAGCCAACTTTTTCTCGCTCTGATCTGTGCCTGACTCCTAGCAGAGATTCAGTAATTGCCTCCTAGCTGGATGAAAGAAGGAAATCATGAATAGAAGAATGAATGAATGAATGAATGAATGACCCTTTCTGCTCCCCCCCTACCCCTACTCTACGTTCTAGCCTGCAAGATTATTTACTGCTCCCAAACACACTATGCACATTGAATCTCTGTGCCTCTGCCTGTTTGGTTCCATCTGACCGAAATGCTGTGCCTCTACTTCTATTCACAAACTCCTATTCATCCTTCAAGGACTCATTCTAGTTGACTCCTTATTCTCCTTAAATTTCCCCTGAAATTATTCCTCATCAGAGTTCATCACCCCTCTCCCGGGCTCTCAGAGCACCCTACACAAGCGGCACCATGGCACTCGGGTTGTCTTAGGGTTATTTACAGTGGTTGACACGTCTACCTCTCTTTCTGACAGTCAGGTCTCCAAAGTTAGGAACTGAATCCAATTCATCTCTGATCCCTCAAATCTAGTCTTCAGTGAAAGTCTGATTGTTAAACAGAAAATCTGAGTTTGGCATCTCTGGCTGAATGGAAGACAGGTAAGGACCGCATCCACTGGGCACTGTTCTGCACTGCTGCTCAAAGCTGCCTTTGAAACAGAAACACCTGTTTTC
The DNA here is from genome assembly GCF_009834535.1 of Camelus ferus. Lineage (NCBI taxonomy): Eukaryota > Metazoa > Chordata > Mammalia > Artiodactyla > Camelidae > Camelus > Camelus ferus. Next base: position 9,998,197 of record NC_045708.1, on the reverse strand, counting down.
TGGAACAGGTGAGGGCAGAGGTTTCATCAACCACATCTTCCCCTAACCCCTAAAAAAAAAGACAAAAACAAACCCAAAACACAGCAGAGTTCCTACATCTCGTTGAGAGGCAAGGAGCCTGCTGCTGACATGGAATCTGCTCACCACACTGAGGGACAACCCTCTCCCTGGCCTTTTCCGAACACTCGGCAGTGCCTCTCTGTATTCACTGGGTGATGCCCTTGGCTGGTCATCAGATCCTGCCCCAGGTGTGGGAACAACAGTGCAATGGCACCCCAGGTGTTTCAAAGCAGGGTTCCAGGACAGACCTGCTCCTCGGCCCTAGTGCTCACCACCTGACAGCTGCAGAAAAAGGGACAGGAAAATGTCTTGTCCTGGCATAAATGGAACTACAGAAGAGACAGGACCTCCCTGAGATCAAACCCCAGCTTTGCCCCTTCCTAGCTGGGCAGATAACCTCTCTTCCATCACCTGCAAAATGGATACAACGTAGTTTCTGTCTCAGCCTTGTCATGAGAAGGAGATGAGACACTGTATGCAGGGCAATAATACAAACAGTAACAATTAAGCCCATGCGTTGTGCCGGTGATCAGTAACCAGTGAAACTGGCCCCATGTCCTGGTTTGCAAAGCTGAGTACATCCCGGAACATACATAAAAGGGTTCAGACAGCAACAGCGTCTGCCCGCTTCGGAGCCTGTGACCAACGGTAGCTCCCGTGATTATCACTGCTGTGTTATTACTGACCCAAAGCACTCCGCTTACCATTTGTCAAGCCGCCTGCTAGCATCCTAGGTGCGCTCAGGGATGCTGTTTTTAAAAAATGTATTTAAATTATCTCCACCCCGGGCTGATTTTCACTGTAGTCAGTAGGGGAAACTCCCTGACGTGACTAATTTCTCTCGGTCCCTGGGCTGGGGGTTTGAAAGGCACTACTGGCAAAAATCACTCCAAAGCAATTAAACAGACCCCTACCAGATCTGATTGGAACAGGAGCTGGATTGATCGGAAGTGCACAGGTAGTGGGAAACCCTCAGGGGTCTCGGTGCCGTGGCGCCCCCGGAGAGCCAGGTGCCTCTTCTCAGCTTCCACCCCGATGCAGGGGCCCCTAAACTCCTCCTTGCAGAAAGCCTTCTGCAGGAAGGAAACTGAAAGGTCAGTTACTTCCTCTTCTGGCAAGTCATACACTCAGTACAGCAATTGTCAGGCTGTAGTTTAATGATGCTGCAGATCTGTGTTACTCTCACTCTACTGTTAGATCTTGGAGAAGAGGGACAGTTTCTTGTTCAAATTTACACCCTCTTCCTTCATGTGTCCGGCATACTCTGTCGGCACTGGTGTCAGTTGGGGTTTTCAACGACAAATGACAGACAACTCAAACCAAACTGGTTTAAATAAAATGAAAATTATTGGCTCACATAACTGACAGGTCCAAGGGGAGTTCTACCTTCGGATATGGCTTGGCCAACGAGCTCAAGTGGTACTACCAGTCCTGCTTCTCTCTCGGGAGACAGCTGGCTCCCCTCCCTATGTTGAGTCAGTCCTTAGACAGGTTCTCTCCTCCTGGTGGCAAGGTGGCTGCCAGCAGCTCCAGCCTCGTCTTCTCCCTTGTGCAAGTTCACTAGGTAAGCGTGTATCTCCCGTCCAGAGAGCTCAGTAAAAGCCTCATTGTGTCTCTCCAGCTCTGACTGATTCAAGTGTCCATCCTTGAACCAGTGTGACCAGGGGGAGTAATGCTCAGGACTGGAGTGAACCCCATCTGCACAAAAGGGCTTAAGAGTGGGGAGGGGTGATTTTCTAGAAGGAAATCAGAGTAATGGGTGGTGAGTGAACAGAAGACAGCAAAGGTCCCTCAGCGGAGTAACAGACATGAGGGAGGAAATCGGATCCTTTATTAGAATTCCTTATGGCTCACGAATAATAATACCTCATTGTTTTTCCACCCCGGCTCCTTCTGTTATCCCAGGACAGGAACGATCTCTTCCATTTCTTTCTTTCCATGCCTTCTCCTAGGAAGGGCTTTGCAAATCACAGGCACTAAGAACCAGAGCAGGAGTGAGGGCAGAACCACACCCCTGGTGACTTGAATCTGATAAGAGGTCACAGTTTTCATAACCAACCCCAGGACCAAAATGCAGACAGCTGTTTTATTAACTAGATCCAGCTTCTCCCCATAATTTATTTTAAGTCTGTTGAGAAAAGACTTTCCATTTTCAGCTGATAAACTTTGTTTTGCTTAGATGCATTCTGAAGACACAATTAAAAAACTCAATTTAGCATATGCGTGTGTTGAGTACGGAGTATGTGTGTACGTGTGTCGTGTGTATGTGTGGGTCCCAAACAGAAAACATCTACTTTCTTTCAAATGCCCAGAGAATATTTTTAAAAATTGGCTACATACTGGATCACAAGGAAAATCTCAGTAAATCCCAGAAGGGAGTCTTCAGGCCTTCCTCTCTGACCACAATTCCAGAAAGAAGAGGAAACATTTTAAAAGGCATATCTGGCTACATTTGCATCATACCTGGAGAAGGGGACAGAGGGTGTCTAGCCCAGAGAGCAGACGTTCTGCTCCTGTGTGAGATGCTGCTAAGAATGCCGTGATGCTCTCCTAAACCTAACCTCGCCCAGCAGCCCTGGCTGCACAGGAGTGCTGACTGGTGTGGGAACATCCAGGGGAGGTTTCAAGGCAGGAAAGTCCTACCACCACATCCTAATTACTTTATCTTATTGATATTTAATGGTTGCTATAAAAGGTCTAAGGAGATAGAGTGGGAACAGAAGGAGAAACAGTAGGAATGCTTTAGACACTCGGAAAAGCCTAGAAGGACAAAATAATCCTGCCTTCTTTATTAGCTCTGGCAACTGATTATGGCTGTGATCAAGAAAAGACATTGACAGATAAAGGCTTCTGCTATCAGGCTATCTCGACGGCCTTAACTTACCAGAAGGACATTCTAAGTAGATTCAGAATAGGTGAGTGATAATCAGATCTGGGATCAGATTGGGGTAAATTAAGCAGTGAGTGAAAGAATTTAAAGATGAAGGAGATCCGTATCTCTCCTCCACTTCTCAGAAAGGATTTGAAGTGGATTTTTAAAAATGCATACAGTCATGCAGCTGGTGGTTCAGAGCTGGGCTTCAGAATAAAAAAAGAAGTAGATTTAAATCCCAGCTCTGCCCCTCCTGCCATGCGACCTCGGGCAACTCATCCACCTCTGATTTCTCATCTGTAAAATGGGAATCACATCACTCCTGACCCTCAAAGGCCTGTTGGAGGGAAATACAGGCTAATAATGCATGAAGAGTGCTTGGTACAGACCCTGCACTGGTTCCAGAATCCACTGGAACTGGCCTAGAAGTTTCCCTCTGGACATTCTAGTGACCACAGCAAAGAAGAAAGCACGATCAGCTGTAAGGTTCTGCATCTATGAGCTAAAAAAGAACCAGTTACTTAGAATTGCAGTTCTTATCACATTGGCTTGAGAAAGACTGGAGAAAATCTTATCTCACCGACCTTCAAAGGGTGCACGTGATGAGACAGGGGACAATGTTCGTGATTACATCTTTCTAGTAAAGTCACTGGTGAGTTCCAGACGCCGTTCTGTTACGGTCTCTCAGTGGAAGGCAATGGAATAAGAATGCAAATACAGGTACTTGGGTATCGTTCAATCTGTCTCTAAATTTGTACACTTTTAAAGTATGTTGTCCTCAATTCTGGTTAATATTGTCAATCCTTTCTTGTTTCCATGGAGATCTGTTTTTAAGGGAGAAGCAGAACTGAATGGAAAACTTGTACATGAATGGTCATGGCAGCACTGTTCCCAAGGTCTGAAAGGTGGGAGCCGCACACTCGCCCATCAACCGAGTGGATCAGCAAAATGCACCACAACTACATCACATCATGCAACATTCTTCTGCCCTAAAAGAGGAATGAGGCACTGACACATGCCACGACATAGATAAACCTTGAAAACACGATGCTAAGTGAAAGAAGCCAGTCACAGAAGACCAACACTGCGTGAGTCTGTTTATCTGTGTTCTATGAAATTTCCCGAATAGGCAAATCTATAGAAATAGGAAGCAGGTTGCCTAGGGCTGTACACTTGATGTGGGTGGACGGTATAGCCTGTGAATTATATTTAACACCATTATAACAGGGAAAAAAGAAAGTGGGCCACCCTGGCCGTCAGCCATGCTTAAGGGGCTCTGAACTGAAACAGCGGGGATGGTTTTTTCCCCAGACATTGAGAAAACAGCCTTAGAGGAAGGCAAGTGATAAAACATTTCAAAAGATTTCATTGAGAGAAAGTCCTCAAATTGTTAACAAATCTGTGAACAGCCTCAAGATTGTGAAAAGAATTGCCCCCAGAGTATCTGGGGAATCCCCCTTCCGAATCGTCTCTGGCCGCAGTTTTGAGAGTCCCGGAGCTGGGTGGCCGAGCTCAGTCCACAGGCTCGGGACTGTTGGAAGCGGCGTCCCCGGCCTGCTTCCTATTGGAGCTGTCTCACGCATGCCCACAGCGGCACCCACTTGTCATTCAATAATGGCAGCGCTGATGGCAGTGAGCTGGCGGTCAGACACGGCGCCGAGTGCTTGACACACAGTATTTCGTGTTACTCTCCTCATACCTTCAGATGTGGGTGTCATCCCCTGCATCTTACAGGGGAGATAAACGTGTCTCAGAGAAGCAACGTGGCTATGCAAGGTATTGACCCCGAATCTGTGGGACCTCTTTACCTTACTTCTCTCCCTGACTCCTAGCCTGAATCTTTCCTGTGCGTTTAAGCCCATTTTCCTGTTCTGAGTACAAATTGGCATCCTCTGCAGAAATCCCCATACGTGGCTGAAGACAGATTCCAAAGCATCTCTTAGCGTGCTCTCTGCTTAATTAAGCAACTCCAATTCACCCACCTCCCAAAGAGAAGCATTGAGGGATGACAGGACAGGAAAAAAGAAATCTGAGTTCCTATTGAACTGTAAAGTCTCTGACTGAGCCTGCAACAACCTGACAACAAGTATGTGCTCATTTTTATCCTGGAGGCGTGGCCACGAGAAGCAGCTCAGATTTAAGAAACAGGAAATGTACAGGATCTGCAGAGACTGGGATCTCTCTAACCGGGGAATACGCATTCTTTGTGTGTATCTAGTAAATGCAAGCAGGAGACTTACTCCTGGCCACCCTTTCCCTTCTTGGCACCCCGTCCCCAATTTCTGTGGCCGTCGTCCTTACAAGAGCCGTAGCATCTCTGAACACCTCCGTGGTGTTTATCGGCATCTGATTTTACAGCTCAGGCCCTTGCAGTAACTACCACGTCACTTAAACCCAAGCCCCCAAGGATGCAAGTCATATTATTACCCACCTGTCATACCCCAACGGCGCTCCAATTTCTAATGTGCTCCTTGTCACTAGCATAAGCAGTAAATGCACTATCGCTTTGGTGGCTTATTAAAAAGTCAGTCCCTCAGCCGAACTGCATTGACAGTGGCCGTGGAAGCGGCCTCTCCCTCTTTTTAAACGGGGAAGCCGTCTTCCTCTTCTCGTTCCCCCAGACACTTCCGTTCCAACTGCAGAGCAAGCCGGTGGCTCAGGGCAGTCACAAGACCTTAGAGGTGGTTTCAAATTCCAACCCTGCCGCCCACCCTGTGCACTTGGGTGAGTGCCGCCTGGACTTCGGTATCTCTGTGTGAAAAGCCGGGTGCATCACCCCCTCTTTGCTGGGTTGTGCAAAGCACTCAGGACATAGGAGCGGCTCAGTGTAAGGAAGTCCCTTTCCTGGCTGCAGGACAGCCACCAGTTTTGGGTTCCAGGCTGATGCCAAGGCCAAGGCAGACCTATGACATTGCACCCAGGCCATGGGCCGTGGCCTGGTTGACCAGAACTCCAGACGCTCATGCCTGTGATCCATCTCAGTGCGACACTGCACCTGGTCACCTGCCCAGCTGGCGGCAAATGAATCCGAAGATGAAGGACACAGACTTCTAAGGTTGGAGTTGTGTGTGAGTTGCGGGAGGTGTTGGGCAGAGCCAGGGGTGGGGGTCTGACAGAAATAAAAAAAAAAAGGCAGCTATTTAACCTTTAGGTGACGTGCGAATTCATTTGGAAACTCTCCTTATCAGCAGGGCTGGGAAGGGATAATTCCACTCAGAACAATAGTCAACAGATAAAAATAACTAGTGTAGCGGAGAGACAGACACTAAGGCAAGGAGCTAGGGAGGGGAGCCGTTCTATTCTCACAGTCATCATCAGTTTAGCGGGTTGGAAACAGGCTGCCAACAGCCCTGGTAAATTTGTGAGTCCCTGGACCCCCGAGCGCTGGGCTAAATTAAAACCAGTCATCTTCCTACGCCCACCTCCTCAAAGCCGCAGGTCGGCTCTGCTGCCCAGAGTAGTTGCCCCTGCGTGTGCTCCCCCCGGCTTCCACGACCAGGTGAGTGTCAGCCCACAGAAGCATCTCCTGTTACTCGTTCTGGAAGTCCACTCCCTGAGAACACTGGCTGGACCCCAGCCGGCTCAGAAATACACAGATGTCTGGGAAATACGCCTCTCCCTCCCTGAACTGGACCTCGTGGTTTAACGAAGAGGTCCCTCCCTTCCCTTCAGGAACTAAGAGAGGTGGTTCAAATTCGGCAAGGGAAACCCCAACACCAGAGCCTTCCACAAAACTTGAGGGACATCGAGACTGTCTATGTCAATAAAAATTTGTTGGCTAAGTCCCTTTCCCTCTCTGTTTCTCAGTTTTTGCATCTGTAAAATGGGGATGGCTCACCCACAAAGGGCCAGATGGTCTCCTTGGGGACAACCTGAGGATTCTCATGGCATGGAGACTGCTGGCCTGAGTCCTCTGGTGGCCCTGCAAGCAGGCTGTAAGGGGGCCTTCACACACAGTCCACCAGAGGCTAGGCTAGTTGACCCTGCCTGGGGTTCTGCAGCTTCTCTCGGACTCTAATCCAGGCCAGTCCGACCCAGAAGCACGTCTCTGCTCCCCAAAGTGGGCTGTCTTCACTCCGCCTCTGACCTTTGCTCGCCCGCCAAGGGTGGCCCACAGGCCACTGATCTCCATTGGCGGTGGTGTCTTGGCCCCGTCGGGAGCTCTTGAAGCAGGTGGAGAACTTGTGCGCTGGCACCATTATGGGCCAAGTGGCCCTGGGCCAGGGCCCCAGCTTCCTCGAGCAGCTAATTCTGGGTCACCAGCAGGACTGGATGGGAGAGGGGCCAGGAGACGCGGCTGGAGCCCAGGGTAGTCACCAAGTCGGAGCCGATCGCTCACCAGGTGAGTAAGCCCCACTCCTTTACTCGTGCTGTTCCATCTGCTTGGAACACTCTTCCCCTGCCAAGAAGTAGGGCTGCAGGGATGAGAGCCAGACCACCTGGGTTCAAATCCTGCCTCCACCACTTGCATTAGCTCTGAGGCTGCGCAGATGACCTGCGCCACCTGAGTAATGGGGCTGTGGGTGGTCCCTACCTTCCCAGTGCTGCCAGGGCTCTGGGAGTCAGTGCGTGCCATGGTGTTGGGAACAGTGCTTGGCACCCAGTAGGTGCTGCCTGGCAGGTCCTGCTTGTTCTTTGGATCTCATCTGTCCCCTCCTGTTGGTCACCGTTCCTGGCCTCAGTGGCCCCTGCTCTGTGCCTTTGCCCTGGGCACCTTCTCGTCACGTAACTGCCACACTGAGCAGCGATCACTCCACGGGCACCCCCACCTGCCAAGCTGCAGGTCCCCGTGGAAGTTTCCTCCGGACCCTCCAGAAGAGCTTTTTAAATGAAGGAAGGGGCTGGACTTCGGAGCAAGTCAGATGAATCCACAGCTCAGTTCCACCCACTCCCTAGCTGTGATTTGCAGCAACTCATTCCTCTTTTCCGGACAGCAGGCTCCTCACCTGCAGAACTGATATAAAACCTGGCTCAGTGTCTCTCAGACTTCACTGAACACAGGCATCACCTGGGGATCTGGTTAAACTGAAGATTCTGATTCAGCAGGTCTGGGAGGGGCCTGGGATTCTGCATTTCTGACAAGCTCCTAGTGATGTGATGCCTTTGGTCCACGGGCCACGCTTTGTCTAGTAAGAGGCTCAGCTCACGTATATGAAGACTCTGGAGTCTGGCACACAGGGACACTCAGTAAAGGGTCACTCATAATTTTATTTCAGGGGCAGGAAAAAACGCTTCTGATCGCAGGAGTTGCAGTCGTACCCTAGAGCCCCCGGGTCCCATTTCAAAGCCACTTCTCTGAAACCAACATTTGTCATCTCCTGCCAGTGGCATGAACTCTGGGCATATGTACCCAGTGAGACCATCTGGCCCTTTGGAAATATGCCTGGCACTGCTGATCCCAGCAGGTGCAGAGGCTGGAAACCCTGACCAAGTCAGGCACATGCCCCTTGTGTGGGAGCTGGGAGGAGGGCCTGGGGCTGGCAGGTGGGGAGGGGGCTGGGGCCTTCTGATGCGGGGGGAGTGTCACAGAGCTGCAGCCCTGCAGGCAGGACCCTGGCTCTGACTCCTGACCCGTTCGCAGGCCCTCGGGCATCGTCTCAACACCATATGGCTGCTGCAGGCAGCTCGATTCCCTCTTTGAGAAAAGCTGGGCTCAGTGTGGAAGGTGCTGTGTTCACCTCCACTCGGCCCCAGATCAGGTCCCAGGACTGGCTGGACCCGCTTCCTCCCCAGGAAAGCCAAATCTCCAGCGGACACCTGGAGCTATTCAGATGCCAGCCCAGGTGGACTGTCCCAAGGTAGAGAGAGAGGGGAGGGACAGAGAGCTAGGAAGGCAGAGAAAGGGAAGGAGAGATAGGGAGGCCCCCAAGACACAGCCCCATTGGAAGACACCCCTCACAGATCACCATAACAAATAGAACGATAATGGAAAAGTTTGAAATAGCGTGAGAATTACCAAAATGCGGCGCAGAGACACAAAGGGAGCAGATGCTGGTGGGAAAAAATGGCACCAATAGACTTGCTCGATGCAGGTTTGCCACAAACCTTCAGTTTGTAAGAAATGCAGTACCTGTGGAGTGCGATCCAGCCAGGTGTGCCCTGTATTGGTTTCCTGGCTCAGATCTCAGAAGGAGGCCTGTTCCCCATTTGGGGTGTGGTGCCAAGGCCCTGCCTTCCAGCACTTACGGGCAGCATCTCGGCCTCGCTCCACTCTGCCTCCCGGGGGCCCTGCGCCATGCCGGGCTCAGAGCATCCCTCGCGCGTGTTCACCCAGCTGGACTCACTAGGTGGGGTCGGCCCTTCCACTGCCGCGAGAGTCAGTCCTGGATGCTCAGCCCCTTCCAGGCCCCACCTCATCTCTCCCTCCTGGGAGATGTCTCTGCAGGTGCATTAAAGGGATGTTCACTTGTAAGCACACTGTGACGGAGCTGCCTGCGCGTGGACCCTGCTGTCACCTTCTTATCACACAGGGCCCAGGCCTGCCCAGGAAGCCAGCTGGTGGGATGACATCCTTAAAGCCGGTGTGCACCGGGCCCGTCGCGCCTGCCCGACAGCTAGAGGTGCTGCGGTGGTGGGTGGTGGCCCCGCGCACTCCCCTGCTGCCAGCCGTCCTCGGCCCCTGCTCCTGGCGTTGCCCCTGGAGCAGAATCTCCAACTCCTCTGACCCTGTCCCAGCTCCCAGGGGCCAAACTTCACCCAACCCTGGGGCCCAAAGGAGGGACCCTGTGCAGCTGTGTGGGGAGCAGGTGGAGCCATCCAGGCCGGGGTCGGGGGTTGCGGGCAAAGGCAGCCGGTCCAGAGGCTCACCTGGGCTCTGGGTGCACCTTGCTGGACTTGCGTCCTGGCTCCGCCCCCACCTCCTGGGCCTTAGTGTTCTCAGCCGGAAGGCGGGACGGCAGAGTCTACCTCAATGAGGTGATACACGAAAATGGAGACGAGTGCGCAGCACACATACGTGCCCAAGAAACATGCGCTCTTCCCACAGGACATTAATTTACGGGTGATCTTGTCCTGCGCATTAATGTTTCGAAGCAATCAGGGGCAAGCTTTCTTAAAATTAAAGAGAAAGCCTGTGCAGCCTACGAAGATCTTAATTAAAAAAAAGCTGAAAATCTACCCAAGTGCCTTTCTTTACTGCAAGCAGTGACTGACTTGGTGGCGTCCAGAGCTGAGCCTGCGTGCCCCACTCTGCTAAGCTGTCTGGGGGGAGCTGTGAGGGAGACGAAAGTGCCTGAAGACGCTTCTCCCTGCATGAAAACAATGGATGAATTATAAAGGCGACAGCCTGGGTCTGATTTTTAATTTTGATGAAAACAGTCTCTATCAGAAGTGAATGTCCTCTGGGATCAACATCTCAAAAGAGAAAGCAGAAGCCTTTAAATGTGTCCTTTAAGGATGCAGAGAAATGACCCCCAGGGAAGCTGGGTACAAGTTCAGCGGTGCTGGTCCTCTCAGGAATCTTTATTTTTCTGAGTGTGCTCTGGTTACGAAGTTCCTGAGATTCTGGAGCAGCCTCCCCACCCCTCAACCTTATTCACAAACACCCTGCAATTTTCAGTGCATGATTTTACCAGAAGGCGGAGTCTCCAGGAACACACATATGACATTACAGTAGAAATATCTGCGTTGATACGTGACGCAAGCTCAGCACAGTGCCTGGTACACAGTGGTACACAGTAAACACTCGATAGATGTTAGCTGCTATTATTATTTTTGCTACTATCATATTGATGGTGATGGTAATAACACATTCAAATGAGGGCCAGGAGACTCGGTTCTCACTTCAGTGTGGCCCGTGACCCTGAGACTCTGGTTGCTACTTCAGGCAAGTCAGCACGCACAGCAGGGCCCCCACTGGCCCTGGGGGACGCAGGCAACACTCAACCAATAATCCTTCACTTTGAGAGTGGCCCAATGTTGGGGGCTCGGCTGCCCCAGCCTCAGTTCACTGGTCTGTAAAAGGAGGGCAGGGATGGGAGGGTCCCCAGGTCCCACAGCTCTGATTCCCAGCGACCTCTCTGGACCGAGCCCTGCCTCCTCAAGCTACAGCACGGGACCCTCTTAGCTGGCCCTTCTCCCTGCACGTGGCCCTCTCGCTGCCTTTCACGCTCTCACCAGCTTTTGTTTCCAAGATGCTCCCAGGACACGCGGCAGAGGTGTCTCCTGCCACCCCTGCCTCCACGTAGCCCTCAAAAGATGACGCGGATGCCCGGCGTTCACACAGCCCTTGATGAAGTGCGAGGCCGGTGAGATGATGTATCGTGTGCAGGGCAGATGGTGACGTTTTAATCACTCACGCGGAGAGCGGGCCGCTGCCTGATGTAACTGTCGGTCTCACTGACATTCAACATCTGTAGCTTCAGACTCAAGGAGTGGACGTTCATGCTCCCTCCTCGGGGAACCTCCCACAGAACTCCAAAACCAAGGCTTCTTGCACCCCAAGATGCACCCCAAGATTCACCCACAGAACGCTGCTGCTTTCCTGGCAAGGAGGAGTCTGTGAGCACGAATATTTCCCCCGAGATTCCCGACTCCCTCTCCACTCACCAGCTCGCTCCCAGCCCGCCCGTGCAGCACCTCTGCAGGAGGCTCAGAGGTGGATATGCTCTGCTCTCCCCATTTTACAGATGAAGAAACTGAGGGCTCTGAGAGAAAACACTCGGGCTCAAAGCAAAGCAGAGGCAGAACAGGAACTGGGTCTCCTTATCCCAGACCCTCCTCCTTGTGGTCTGAGCTTGGTGACATCACCTTGGGGAGAAGGAGATGGTCAGAGAATGGCAGCCAAAAGGAGAGACCAGACAAGAGAGGGGAGAGCTGGGAAGGCAGAGGAGAGGCGGGAGGGCTGGGGTGTGGAAACGGGGAAGCAGGAGGAGAGGAAGGACCACGCCCTGTGGATGGTGGCCCCCTTGCCTATTCCTCCAATTCACTTGTCCTCCCACAAATATTCACTGAGCACCTACTATGTGCCAGACACTATTCTAGGCCCAAGGATGCTGCACTGAATGGAACGGAACAAGTCCCCAGCCTCATGGAGCTGACCTTCTGGCCGGGGAGGCTGATGGACAAATGCACAGGAGCACCGTGCTGCTGGAACCCTTCCTCCCTCTAGCGCTGCACAGATGCAGACTGATGTGCTTCGCTGTGTACCCAAGGCTCAGATTGGAATGTAGAGGTGGGAGTCAAAAGAGCAGACTCTTCCCAGACCTGGGACCCCTCTTCTTTGGCTTTAGAAGCCAAGAATCAACTCTAACAATTAAACCAGGGCCGCTGTTGGCAGACCTGAGGCTCTGGCCAAAGCCCATGTCTGTCCTCCACCGGACTCAGCTGCAGCCAGTGGAGGGGGCCACGGCCACGTCTGAGCTCGTGGCCGCCTGGTGATGACTGATAATGGCAGCGTCAGAAGCCCCTGGCAGGCCCGGGCGGCTGGCACCGTGAGATCTGTGAGACCGGTGTGTGGCATAAATCTGACAGCTCAGATTCTGGAATTGCGTAAGCCTTTTAAACAGATTGCCAGCATATCTTTTATCTTTATTGTGCTAGAAACACAAATGAAAACAGCAATGATTTGTCCCTCAATAAACAAAGGCAGTAAAAGAAAGACGGAAAAAAATCGCTACCCACTTTGCACTCCCTGAGCCTACTTCTTGCTGTGATGGAGAGCAGGTTATAAAAAGCCCACTTACAGGGGCCTGCACTTCCCTGCTACTCTCCCGGTCTAAAGAAGGAGACAGAAGAGGCCAGAGGGGCCACCCGGATTATTTGTCGTGCAGTCAGACAGAAGTGGGTTTGGATGAGGGTCTGCTGCTTGCTGGCCGTGTGACCCCGAGTCAGTCACTTAACCTCTCTGAGCCACAGTCCCCTTCCCATGCAGGAAGTTAATAAAGATGGAATTGTTAAGTTAGGGCCTGGCACTTAATGGGCACTCAGTGAATTCGACAGTTACCATCACTGCGGTCAAAGTCATCAGTAGCAACCGAATGAGGACAATCACCCTCCAGCCCAGGCTCCATTGCAGGGTTGGGGTGATGCTCACAGCAGGTGGCAAACAGGCAAGAGCCTTCTAAGCTGTAGTGCCCTGTGCGCACAGGAGGCACGGTTAAGTCAAATGAAGTCACCCTGTTTTCTGTTTCAGCCTTGAACAGTAGCGCCTAGATTCTCTGTGGCTGGGTGTGTGTGTTACTTCTGGTATCTCACGGTCTGCTGAAAACCACCAGTGACATTCTGTTTCTCCCTTGATTTGTGCTTTTTGTGTTCACTCTGCCTCTGTCCGTGTGCAGGTAGTTCCCTCTTTCTCACATGCTTCCCTTTTCTTTTCTCTTTCTTTTTGGCCTGGGATCTCCTGGGCTACATTTAGACCACTGGATCTCAAACTCTGTTCCTTGGAACCATCTTATGAAAAAAAGACTCCAAAGCTAAATAAGCCTGGGAAATGCTGAATTCCACAGACTTCCTTTTTGCAGGGATTCTTGGTCACTGTGCTGTCACCTCCTGAGTCCCCGAGACAACAGAGGGCAGCCACCCCAAAACGTATCTGTCTACAGAACTTCCCTCCTCTAGGCTGGTCCTGGGAGCGTGCCTGGCCTGACTTCCACATACCAGGAGTGCAACTGACCAAGGGCCTGGCTGCTGGCTTTGCACGGATGCCACTGTTCCCAGGGCCTTCTCCCAGCCACTGATGGAGAAAGACGGGGATGCAAAGTCAGGCCCACTCCTGGGAGACAGGGGACTCCCAGCTTTGGCTTGAAGATCCCTGAATAGCTTTGCCAAACCTTCCCTAGGTGGCAGGGCAGCCGAGGATGCTTCCACCCAATGCCTCTCTCCATCACTCGGGGATGACAGCTCACCAGCCCTCTCCGGCTTCCTCCACTTTCCCGCTCACAGGCCTTTCCCCTAATAGAATCCTTGCACGTTTCATCCCATCTTGATGTTTGCTTCTTGGAGGACCTGGACTAACACACACATCTTGACGAGCCCCTACTGACACCCCGAGGGGTACAGGTGAGCCGCAGAGGATGAACTGAGAAATTAACCGCCCAGCCATCAAGGGCATTCAAGACTAAAGGAAGGAGCTGCTCCCTCCCACCCTCTCTCTACCCACCTTTCCATCCACCCAGCCATCCGTCCATCCATCCGTTTATCCAAACAAATACACATCCATCTGGGTATTCACTCTCCCAACCCACACATCAACCAAGCACTGTGGTGGGTTGTCGGACAAGCCACCGAAGTTCCCAAGTATGAAGCGGCCAGCTCCTCAGGCTGCCCTGCCAAGAAGCGATGGAAGCCAAGAAGAACCTCCATTTTCTCCCTTTTGGAAAGGGACTCTGTCATCTGAGTTGATCCCCTTTCAGATGGGACAAAACCATATCCTGTAGCCACTCACATTTTCTTCCCTGAGAACAAGCTCCTTTAAATCTAGGCTCTGTGCCCACAGAAATGCCTGTAAGACACGCTTTCTTTTTTTGAGGGGGTGGGGGTGGGCCAAAGTAATTAGGTTTGCTTATTTATTTATTTACTTACTAATTTTAAAAATTTTATTTATTATTCTATTATTTTCTGGTGGGGGGGAGGTAATTAGGTTTTATTATTGATTTTTAGAGAAGGTACTGGGGATTGAACCCAGGACCTCACGCACGACAAGCATGCGCTCTAACGGTGAGCTATACCCTCCTCTCCTCAAGACGTACTTCTCACAGCACATGTTCAACCAGGCTGACAGCCCAGGAAGGGTGCTGTTTTGTAAAGCAGAGCTGAGAAAACGCAAAGCCTGTTTTAGGGAGTTGCTGTTAACAATGAGAAAGGGGAGGCAGAGATGAAAGTACCCACTGCCAGGCACCGGGTCCATTCCAGGCTTTTGGCTTATAGCACCTCGTCTGGCCCCTGCAGTAACCTTCAGAGGACGTTGATTTAGTTGTTACCCCTATTTTACAGATGAGAAGACTGAGGCTCAGAGAAGCCAAGCAACCTGCCTAAAGGGTGAGTCTGGGAAAAACACAGTGAGGGTGTGGGTGAGGCAGGAGCGTCCCTGAGGCTGGGCCAGGGAGGCTGCAAACAGAAGAAACAGGCTCAATCCAGGTGAGATGGCGGAGGCTTGCTAATGAGAGCTCAGTGCATACACTGCCGAAAAGGAAACTGGGTCCCTCCTGAGGACCTCCATCTGGTCTCCACATCTGGGTGGTTGAAACTGGGTTATAAAACCACATGTTTTTAAAGCTATTATCGTCCTGCTTTCTTCTGCAGGAGGAAACAGTTCAAAGCTTTCATAGTGTGAGATCTGATGTGCCTTTGTCCATGTGGCTGAGTGACAGCGGTGGTGAAGACATGCTGGGGCTGAGCTATGCGTGGAGACCCCCACGATGTGGAGGACCACTGGCGGGTCCATGAAATGCAAAACCAGGGAAAACCACGCAGAAGTGTCTGTGCAGATATGAGGGCTACAAGGGGATGAGCAGGATAAAGATACATGTCAGGGCGGTGGGATGGCGGGCGGATGTTTCTTTAAAAAAATCTTAAGTTTATAAAGTGAAGACATTTACACCCAGTGACAGGGAGGCAGGTTTGCTGAAATCAGTCCCACCTGTGGGCGTGGCCGATGCTGTTCCAGTGTCCCAAACGCTCTTCCACCCCAGGCCGATCTGCCAATACCTCCCCCATTTTCAGCCTGGCCAAAAGGTCGGCTCCTCCAGTGAGCCTGTATTTCATGTCTGACTGCAGTCGCCAGTCGGTCCGGAGCTCGGAGATGAGGGTCCTCCCGTGCCCCTCCCCTGCCTGCAAAGTCACCCCTCTCCCCTGCTTCCCTCAACTGACTGTCTCCTCCTCATCCTTCAGGGCTCAGCCTAAATGTTGCCTCCTCCCACCACCCACCGAAATGGGTCCCTTAAGATTCTTTTTCATATTTGTTTCTTTCCTGGGTCCTCCCCTCCACACTCCGCCCACTGCCTTGAGTCCAGCACACGCCTACTTACATAGTGGGCCTAGATTCCCACAGGATGGCCATTCTGGGAGAATCTTATCACACTTTGGTTCTACAGTGAATGAGGTTCTAATCAATGTCAACACTGCCCAGTGAAGGAAACTAAGAAGTGTGATCCAGCCATATGGGGGGAATCAGGGAGGGACCTCAAGAGTGTTTACAATTTCACCCACCATCACAAGACATCAAAAGATTCCATCTATAATGCATAAGCCGAGACAGAGCAACATACAGATTATCTCAAAATATGGAAAGGAGGAGCAAACAGCTCCAGTGTGGGGAGGAGTCCGCTCTGGGGAGCTAGAATCGGGAAGGGGGGTGGGCATGACATTAGCGGTTTTCATTATAAGCCTTTTAGTATGCTTTGATTTTTTAAAATATGTGCATGTATTACTTGAATAAAAGTAAAAATGGAAAAAAAAAAAAAAAAAAAAAAGAAAAGTGCAAAGGGAAAAAAAACCAAAACCCACTGCGGATTGTGTGGCTCCTCTGATCCTTCTGTGTAACGAGCCCTGGGATGGTGGGACGGCGTCAAGGCCAGCGGGTTCCACGTGGAAATGAGTAACGGAGGGACGGTATAAACAGATGTCAACTCCATTCAGCACAATGATGCCTTTTACACATTAAACTTCTGGGGGGACTACTTCACTCAATGATGCAGGATGATGGGGCATGCCCAGGGCTGCCACCCACCTGACACGGCAGGACAGAGGGGGCCTGGCCCAGCCCCCACTGCAGGGCTGGCTGCAGGCTAAGCCCTCACTCCCGCTGTTTCCCTGCCACACTGAGATCTGCTTGGCCCTGAGTGTCTACCTTGTTCTGGAAATAAGAGACAATATCAGACAGATGGAGCCCTAGAGGGAGAAGAGAAAACACAGGCCAGGCAGCTCAGCCATGCATTCAACAGAAGACGAACACGCACCGACTGTGTGCCTGGCATGGCTTAAAGGGCTGGGTATAAAACAGTGAAGAAACAGGCGAAAGTCCCCCTTTCCTCTTCTAGCTGGAGGGTGAGGCAGAGAATAAAAAAGATGCATCCGTAAAAGATACCATGAGAGAGATGGTGCTGAGAGCGACGCAGAAAGACAGGGTGGGGAGGGAGGCAGGAGGCACAGGGGGCTGGGGGACCGTTAGGGAAGGGCTCGCTGAGAAGGGACATCTCAGCACAGCCTGAGGGAGGCCAGAGAGCCAGGCCTGCGGACATCTGGGGGGAAAGGAACGGCAAGCACACCTGGCCTGTGTGGGGACTGGCCAGGAGCCTGGAGCGGCTAGAACAGGACCAGCAGGGGAGAGTGGAGGGTGACGGGTGGGAGGGGTAACCAGGCAGGTCCAACCCACCACCCAGTGCGTTCATTCCCTGTGGCGTCCTGGTAGATGTTTACAAATTGACTTTAAGGCCCCCTCCCCGGATGTGTGGCATCTGCTGATTTCTGTAGGGATGCCACTAAAGGCAGAGTCGGGAAGGGGGATGGGTATATTCAGCGCCAGCATCCAGAATCCAGCATCCCATTGCCTGTGCCTGACCTTTGACCTCTTGATGCTGCAGTGATTTTAAAAAGGCTGCTCCCACCCCCAGGACGCTTCAATGAAACACTTTGGACGAGGGACATCCTTTCCAGATTTCAAGCCTTGTGCACTGGCACATGACCCACGTACGGCTCCACTGAGAAGTGCCCACACCTGCCTGGCTTACCACACCTCAGGTCAGGCCTTCACATCTGTTCCTGGCATTTCAGATCCTCTCCCCTTGATCTCTGTGTGGTTGGTTCATCCTTAACATTCAGATCTCAACTCAAATGTCCCTTCCTGAGAGTCCTTCTGCTCTCCCTTGCCCGCATTACTCTCTTCACATGACCCTTTTAAACCTTCATCATAGCCCTTATCACGATCTAAAGTATCTATCTATCTACCTGCCCATCTTCTACTGTATGAAGGTGACTAGGGTCTTTGATATCTGGCATCGCAGCATAGCTATATCCATTCCAAGTGCCTAGCTATTGTCTGGTGCATTAATAAATATGCATCCATGACCCTTCTGCCTGATGCCGACAACCTGGGCACTTGAGTCAATGAGCCGCCTGCGTGGATTTGAAGCATCTGCCTCCATCAAGGACCAGTGAGGTGCACGGTGGACAAGAGGTAAGTTAGCGAGAGGCAGCCTCCTGGCAAAATGACCAGGTGGAAGTGGCTCTTTCCACCTGGATGAGGGTTGGATTTTCCAGCTCCGGGGCAGCCTACGGTCGAATGGCAACTTCCATTTAACACCGTTCGGAAAATCACGCCTGGAGCCCCTCTGTCACCTGCGAGAGTCATTTCAACAGGCACTTTGCAGTACAATCTCTTCTTGGCATCAGGAAAGCCTTCGCCCTTGAGTTTACGTTTAAGAGAGACTGAATGTGCTGGCTACATGTCTCTCCTCCCTTGCACTGTTATTCCCGCCGACATGGATTCAGGAGAGGTGGACAACGGGGCCGAATGTTCAAAAAGGGAGGAGCAGCTGTGATGAGGGAGAAAAGGCCAACATGAGATGATTGGCCGGCGTTTCTGTGTGATTAGATTCCCCCACCCCAGCCCTTCCAGGGCCCAGCCGTCTAATCATTTCAATGGCTTTCATTTAAATAAAGGAAATAATTGACCTCTACAGAGGAGCGTGCTCAAATTGGCCATCACCATGCAAGTCCCCTCCCAGACTCGATGAAGACTCAAAAGGGAGTCAGTCTGAAGCAGCCAATGAGAGCAACACAATGTGAGGGGAAGTCAGTTTTCTACGATGCCAGGTGGTAAGGAGGGGCAGGAAAAGTAAAGGGCTGGGGGCGGGTTTAGAGACCCAGCTCAGCATCTGGCTACAGCTCCTGGAGGCACTGACGAGGGCAGGAGGCAGGACAAAGACCATTTGGCGCTTCCTCCCTCGGAATTACTGCAACGATGAGGTGATGAATGAACGTGATTGGACTGGCTTCTTTCCTCACCTGCTCTGCAACCACGTGGGCGAGAAGGGGCCCTGACACGCCTCCAAGACCCAGGGGTCTCTTGACTTTGCCCCTTCATTTCGCAGACTGAGCATCTTCTCTGCTGGCCATCAAGGACACAGGAATGAGTAAGAAAAACTTAATCCTTGTCCCAGAAGATATCAGAATCTAAGCAACAACAGCAACAGAAAACACCAACAGATAAATAAAAACACAACTGGAGAGATGGGATTGTGAGCTCTGCAGCAAATGCTGTCAGAAGGAGAGGCAGGGCGGGGCATCTCAGTTGGATCTTGAAGGATGAATAAGAGTTTGCTGGGTACATTTCAGCTATTATTTTATGTAAAAAATGATGCCTAGCACTGATTGAATGTTTACTCTATGCCAGACACTGTTCTAAGCAGGTATTGGTCTCAGTTAATCATCACGGTGATGACTCAGTGGACCTCCTCATCCCCAGCTCATGGATATTGAGGCCAGGGTAGGAGGGGGAACTTGTCCAAAGGGTCCCAGCTAGTGAAGAGATGGGGCTAGGATTTAAACCCAGACAGACCACTTTAGAGACCCTAGTCCTAACCAGTACTCATGAGAAATTTTCTTCTATGCATCTGGGGGGTAATACAGAAGAAGAGCCATGCGTTAGCACCCTGAGGTGGCAGAACGGGGCAGCTTTGGGGAGCACATCGGTAGTCGGACAGTCCCCCGCCATGGGCTGAGCTGAGGCACGGAACGCGCACGACACCCCTGGGAGGTGTTGCTTACGGAAGGTGTGGGCAGCTTGTCCGTCTCTCTTCTCCTCGAAGCTGAGTGGATGAAGTGCAGACCCTGAGCCGGTTTAAAAATCAGGAAGCGGACCCTGCTTACAACCAGGGAGTGGTATCAAGACGGCCACTTGGGAACCTACTTGAACATGATCTTGTAAAGTCAAGCAGGAGAGTGTGACGCTTCCTCCTCGGCTGAGACTTGCCAGTTCACCGTACACAACCCAGAGATGGCACTCCTAGCTCTAAACCCAAGAGATGTTCCAGAAGTCATGGCTGAGAACATTTAGAGTGGCGTTACTGACAATTATCCACCCCTAGCCCAGATATACTGCAAGGGTGCATCGTGGGCACAGCGGTTAGCTAAGCCACCTCATATGCACACAGAAGAATAGCACACAGCAGTGAAGACGACTGAACCACAACTACACAAAACAGCACGGGTGCATTTGAGCAAGAGAACGTCAAGTGATAAAGCGAGGCACAAAGCCTATGTAAAGTATGACATTCTTGTAAAATTTTTAAAAATTAAAAAAATATTTAAAGATCTATAAACATGCAGTGAGATTTTAAAGAAAATAAGCCAAAGAGGTGACAGGAAATTCAAGACACAACCTGTGCACAATGAGATCAGACGTACTGAGAAAGACAGGACGGGGGTTACCTGCGGTGGGGGATGGGCTGGGAAGGACCCACAGGTGTCCTCAGCCGGCCGGGTCACTTTCTAGTTCCTCAGTGGGGTGGGGGTGGGGGGGTCTGTGGGTGTCATTTAAAAATGTTTTACCTAAAAAACTTCATATTCATTAATAGGGTCTTTTAAAGGAGACTGCAGCCCGTTCCTCATTGTCTCCTTTCTGGATTTGCTCTGCAGTTACCAAGAAACTTTACCATTGGTTTTCATTTCTCTCACATTGAGAGCTGGTCATAGTAGCCATCCTCTCTCCTTACCACAGCCTTTAAGGCAAGACACGTCGGTGGCCACCACAGGGCAAAGCAGACATGAGGCAGGTGGAGACTTCTCTTGTCACAATTGACAGGAAGCAAGACCGCTCCAGGGGTGGCGAGCAGCTCCAGTCCTGCTGCTGGGATGGGTGTTTTTGATGAATGCGTGTCGCAGACCCATTGGCCTCTGACAAACTGTTGTAAAACTTGCTTGTCAAAACAGCTTTAACCTGGCACAGAACTACATGGAACCGTTAGGGAACCGCCTCTTTTTTTGTGGGTGGCCCGGCCAAAAGAAGCCTTCTTCCTCAGAAAATCACTGAAAATAGAAGCATGCCCCACATCCACCCAATCGAGACTCAGTTTTATAACAACTGGCACGGCTAGATCATCATTATATAAGAATAAGAATAATAATTCCAGGAGGCTCTAAGTTCTCGGAAGGCAGGCATTTTTGGCAGCTTTTTCCTCTGGAAGCCCTCTGCCACTCTCATCCCGCGGTCTGCGGGGCTGACTCCACCGCCAGACTCCAAGGGCGAGCCCCTGACTCAAGCATCCCATGGGCTACACCGAGTGTCTAGACCAGGGGGTGGCAGACTTTTTCTATAAAGGGCCCGACAGTACACATCTCCAGCTTGGTGAGCCACGCAGTCTGCCTCAGCTGATCCCCCTGCCGCTGCAGCACCAAGGCCGCCTTAGACAACGCGGACGAGCATGGCTGTGTTCCAGTAAATTTGCATTTCATACAATTCTGGATTTCATATAATTTTCACATGCCACTCTGTACTGTTCTTTTGGGTTTTTTTTTTTTCCCTCCAGCTATTTTACAGTGTAAAAAGCATTCTTGGTTTGTGGGCCGTGCATAGATCCATGACAGAAGCTGAGCCAGCCAAAGACTAAGAGCCAGAGGATGTCTGCTGGGAAATGTGGGCAAGAGACACACTTTCCCTGCTGAAGGTGCTATGCTCTGAAGATGCGTCTTGGAAATTCTGTGGATAGTATGGGAGACATCCAGCTTTATGGAGAGCACACAGGAAAGCAGATCCCAGAGTTGGGGGCGGGTTGGGCCAGGGTGGGGAGAGAGGGAGAGAAGGGGAGAGAGGAGAGAGAGAGAGAGAGAGAGAGAGAGAGAGAGAGAGAGAGAGAGAGAGAGAGCGATGATATCAAGTACCGATGACATCTTTTAAGCCCCAGGATCCAGCCATGCCTGAAGCCAGACACTCTTGGATTTTTCACTTTCAAGAGCTAATAAATTCACTTATCTTTGCTTCTGCCTGTTTGAGTTGCGTTTCTGCCACTTGCAACCCAAAGAGTCTTGAATAACACGAGGTTTCGGAGGAGCCCTTCCCTTCAAGGACGGGCCGGGGTGGCCTGCACCTTGGCAAAGTTGCTCGTTACTTCCCTGTCTCAGGTTCCCGTTCAGTGGGCAAAACACTCCGTTAACTCAGACTCCAGATGGGTTTCTATTCATACTTCTGTCAAACCTGGGAGGCAGGCTCAATGCTTCTTGTCAGATGGAGAGCGCGAACAGGCAGTGCCGTGTGTTAGACAGAGTAAATCGATGCCTTCATGGCGGGACGCAGGCTGGCGGCTGAGGAAGCCCTGCTGTACAGAAGGCAACACACGGGGCCCATGTTCCCGATTTATGGAACATAAGGAGGCTTCAGCACTTTATTAAAACAGAATTAGCCAACGATGGTGGCCAGATTCTGTGAGGTGGGGGAGGGGAGGAAAGAAGGGAGGGGCCCCACTTCCCTCAGAGGGGCCATAGCAACAGCTGCGGAGGGAACCGAAGCTGGGAATTATGCAGAGCATGAGAAGCACTTCCAGCCTGGGTGGAGGGGGACCGAGGGTCCATGTCGGGGAGCTCGTGTGAACCATCAGGTCTTGGGGATGGGCAGCAGGAAGGGGCCCAGGAGGGCAGGAGTCTGGCAAACACAGGAGAGGTCCAGGCAATGACAAGTGAAGTCAGAGGTCAGAGGCAGGAGGGGCCACCTGGCATTCAGTCCACCTGAGCGTAACAGCACCTCAATTTCTTCCCTCTCTCGTGGCTCAGTTTGTGGGCCCCGGGGCAGAAACCTGACTCCAGCCTGCCTGTTAAATAAGGCACAGCATCTCTGGGCCTTGGTGGTCAGTTCAGGGACGGCCGCGTCGCCCAAGAGGACACTCCCTAGAGCTGGAACTTCTTCTATTTCCTTTCTGGTCCAAGATTCACAGAACACAAGTCTAAAGCTTCTGATGGCCACTCGCCATGATTCAGGGAGAGCCTATCTGAGAAGGAAGACAGCACAAAAGAAGAAAGAGTCTGGAAAGAGAGAGATTATGATGAGATCATTTGAGCCCCTGGCTCCAGCTGTGCCTAAAGCCAGCTCCCCTTGGATCTGCCAATGACACGCGCCAATAACTACCCTCTCCCAGCTTTTTAAAAATTAAGTCATTTTCCTCCACCTAACCTAGAGTCTTGGCCAATACAGCCACAAAGAAGGCTCGTGGGCTGGGGGCTAGTGGCTGGTGTCACTTTTACCTGCTCCCCACTAGCGAGGGCTCGGGCAGACATGACTCTTAGGACAAAGTTTAAACTCAGGTTGGCTCATAAGATCCTCTGGCATTTGGTCTTTTTTAAATTAATTAATTAATTAAGTAAGTAAGTAATTTATTTGTGGAGGTGCTGGGGACTGAACCCAGGACCTCGTGCGTGCTAGGCACGCGCTCCACCACTGAGCGACACCCACCCCCCTCAGGCTCACTTTCTATGCTTTGGCTGTACCTTCTCTCATTTCTGGAAACGGATCCTGCCTCTTCCTCTGCTGAGACCCTCACATACGCTGTTCCTTCTGTCTGCAACACTCACCTCTCCTCCTGTCGGCCCCTCCTGCATCCCCCTGCCCATCCCACCCCAACACGCATGCGCACGTGCGCACACACACACACACGCACACGCACACGCACACAACAAGGTGGCCACCTCTTACTCATTTTTCATTCTTGGCTTCAATGTCACTCTTCCAACGAAGTTTTCTGCGACGCCCTCTCTCTCTATTGTTTATTCCAAAGTAATTCTGTACTTCTCCTAACCTGGCATCCACTAGGCACCAATTAAATACGTGTTGAAAGAATGAACAAGGAACAACAAAGTCCCGTACAGGTCTCCCCTTGAAGCCTGTCATATCTCAGAGGGACACGGGGCATGGTCTCCTGGAGTATCTGACACAGACACTATCAGTTGTTCTCTCAATTTCCAGCCTCTCCTTTTTCACTAACAGGATCCTTGCTGTTCAGTGACAACAGACTCAGCTCCAGGTGAAGAATCACGGTTGGCCTGAGCCAACCCAAATATCCTGTCTCCTATTTTGCCGCAAAGGTGATCATGTGACCCTGGCCTGGCCAATGGGACAAAATTAGAAGTCTCCTGAGGGCTCTCCCAATAAGAAAAAGGACAAATGTGGCTGTCACTGTCTCTTCTATTTTCTTCTTGCCTTAAATGTCAATGTGGTGCCTGGAGTATCAGCAGCCATCTTGTGATCATGAAGTGACAAACCGCCAACCTCTGCCTGGCGACTTGGAAAGATGAAAGAGGCTGGTCCTTGATGTCGCTGAGGCACCAGTCCAGTTCTACTGACCTCTCAATTTCCTATTTGGTGGAGAAACAAAACAAACCCCACAGTCTGAGCTGCCTTTAGTCAGGGTTTCTGCAACATTCTACTGAAAACATTGGTAATGGATGTCTTCCTCTTTGTGGGTACTAGGGACTGCCACCCCAATTTACAGTTCTCAGTTTGGCTGCCTTGGAGTTCAAGACTCTCTCTTCCTGGTTCTGAGACTCTGCTGAACAAAAGAATCAATCCCAGAGCTCATGCGCTCCCCTCTCAGGCCAGGAAGAATCTAATTACCCTGTGATTATAGTAATTATTCCATCCAATTGATTGGTAATCGCTGTAATTCTTACACACGGTTTTCCATTAATAATTTACAATGTATTTATTGTTTATACTCAAGTAAAATAGGCAGATAATAAGACCACTGAGATGGAATCCCCAGGGTCCTGAATATTTACATGGCACACTGGTCCATGTTTTAACTGTAATATGTATATTGTTTTTCCCCTTTTTGGAGAAAGTGTTTGCTAAGAGAAAATGCCACAATTACATTTCTGGCCTGAACGTTCCCTGAACTGGGACTAGGTGGTCCATTCCAGGGACAGGGTAGAGAGTGCGATGATCAATTGTGCATGTCTGCCGTGAGCAGGGAGGGCTGAGTCATGGCACGTGTGCTGGCACGTGTCATCTCTGGCTTGAGCACTGGCCCTCTGTCTCTAGCTGTATCATTTAACCCTAATCTTCAGACAAGAAGGGGACATAGCCACCTGCTATGCAAACAGGAGGAATAAAGATACTGACTGGTGTATATAAAATAGATAAGCAAGTTTATACTGTATAGCACAGGGAACCATATTCAATATCTTGTAGTAGCTTAGCATGAAAAAGAATATGAAAATGAGTAAGTGTATACTCATGTGTGACTGAAGCATCGTGCTGCTCACCAGAAATTGACACAACATTGTAAACTGACTACACTTCAAAAAAACAAACGTGAGAAGGAAAAGCAACCCCAGCCTATTTCTAGTGTTTCTTGTGACATGAGAAACTCAAGATGGGGGTTCCTGTCCCCCCTTACGAAGGTCATCCTTTAAAGGGCTGAGGGTTTATAAATCCCATTAACGTTTCCATTCGTCACTGGTCCCCAGCCTTCCCACGGTCAGACGGTTGCTTTATCCAGAAAGCCAAAGCCTGCCGGCAGAAAGACCCCTGTGAACCTTCTGGGAAGGACCTGGGGAGGGGAGGGCCCCTTTGAGGTTTGTTCTCAAGGACTCCCTTCTGGAACTCCCTCTGTTTCCCACCAGCCCTTCTCTTGACTCCAACAGCCATTGCCTGGGCACATTTATCATCCGCCAGGCCTGCCGTGAGCATGCTATAACAAAACCCTGCACCCAGAACGCTCAGACCTCATTCTAGCGTTTTCTCAGGTCGGTCACTGGCTCGGTCGGACCCCCGAGACAGCATCAGGGAAGGTTACTTTTGACAGCAGAGGCCTCAGGACTGGACCCACGAGTCCCTGTTCTTTTTCCAGGTGAGGAGACAGGCCAAGGTGAGCAGAGCCTTGCATGCACGATGTTATTTAGCCTGTACGGCGACTCCGCTGGGTGGGTGGAGAGCAGTTCCCACAGTGCGAATAAAGACACTGAGACAGGGGGGCTTGGCGGGCCCCAAATCCCATGGCAGCTGAGCGAGGGTTTGAACCCCATCTAGTCTGACCCCCAAGTCTGTATTATTTTCCCTGAACTAACTTGTCCTCGGTGAAATTAGATGTGGGCAAAAGCCACCTGAGCTCTTTCTAACCCTGATTCCCAGCCAGGCACACCAATGATAAAGCAAACAAAAACGGCGTTCATCCTTCAACAGGTGCATGTTGGCCATGCGGGCACCCCAGGTTCTACAGAAACCGAGATTTTGGAAAAAAACCTGTCACTGCCCCAGAAGAACTTACAGTCTCGCTGGGGAAATAGATGTGAAACTGACAGAACCGCCGATCGGGGAGAAGAGGGGCCGAGGTGGGGACCGAGGCCCGGGAGGCACAGGGAGGGGGTGACGTCCCCGGGGAACAGGGCATTCCACCCCCAGGGGGTGGCGAGGGCGCTCTGTAGCATTTTCTGGTGAAGGCGGAGCAGGCTGGGATGCAACTGCAGCAGCAGACGATGACTCACCCTGTGTTTAACAGAAACTTGAGTTCACAACACAAAATCCACAAAAATAAACCCATATGGCCAGCCTCGGAGCGCCTGACAATGAGTCGAGTTCCTGCCCATTCTGAGCATCGGCAGATAATTCGTACACGCCTGTCATCACATGCTGGGTCATTTCCCCTTCTTTTGCCTGTTCTTTCTTTCGCATCCTGGGAGGAGCAATCAAAGGAGGCAGCCTGGGATGGGGAAGCAGGGGGCTCCCAAGAGGCAGGGGAGCTCAGAGGTCAGTTGGACCAGAGTTTTGAGGGTTTGGGAATGAGCCCAGGGTCAGCCCCTTCCTTGCTGTGTGGCCTCGGGGGAGCTACTTAATCTCTGGAGTGTTGTGACCATCCATCCAGCTGTCCACAATTTGGAACAAGCTCCCTGAGCACTGACCACGTGCCGGACCGTGGGCTAAGTGCTGGGACTTCCCGGTGTCCTCCTGGACAGTGTGGGCTGGAGAAACAGGGCTAAACTGACAATGGCAAGTGAGAGGGGAGGGCTGTGGTCACAGGAACCTGCGAGTGGAGAGGCAGGACAGGAAAGGCACGGTCAAGAACATGCAGGAGAAGGTCTACAGCGGGGACGAGCAGCGCTTGGGGATTAAGCAGAGGACCTGGGTTCCAGTCCCAGCTTTGTCAGGTACTAGCCGTGTGTCTTTGGGCCAGTGACTTCGTCTCTGTGCCTCAGAAGTTTGCTCCTCTGAAAAACAGAGTGATGGTAAAAGCGGCTCACTGAGGTTTCGTAAGAACCACGTGAGCTCTAACCACAAAGCACTTACACCTGGATGCAGGGTCCATTCTATTACGACATCGCTGCAGTATTTCTCAGCCCAGGGCAAGCATCAATACACATTTATTTAAATACAGTCTAGAGATAGCATGGGATGCCTGGAAAAGAACAAAAGGAAACCACAAGAAAGCAACAGAGAGGTCATTTTCTAGGACGGCTGAAGAGAAATGGAGCTAGTGACGTTCCAGGTGAAGACGGCAGAGGCTGGGTCAAGAGAGGAGTAATGTCCCTGCATCCCGTCGGCTCGCCAAGCATCCTAAGCTCCCTAAGAGCTGGACTGAGCTCTCCGGCCCGGTGCCTTCACAGCCCGGTGTGGACCACCTGCGCCTTCGAGTTAACACGAATCAAAAAGCAACTCTTGCTTTTGCCAAAGACTTGGATGTTCCCTGTTTAGTCCTGGGGCAGTGGCAAGGGCTCAGATGGCTGTGGGCAAACCAGGCTGTGGGAGAGCAGGGTGTGTTCTGAGCACGCCTCTGAGGGGAACAGAGGCGGGGGGACAAGGCAAAAGGATCAGCGTGCTAACAGCTAAACGGCCAGAACCGGCTTCAATACCCGAACAGAAAAGTCTGCACCTCAACAGCCGCTCAACGTAGAACTTGAAAAAGAATCTTAAAATAATAATAATAATAAAAAAACCCTCATGGCTTATGGAGCCAAGCCATAAAATCCACTGCTGCAGAAGGTCATGAAGTCAAGTACAGAACCAGATACAAAGGATGAATAAAAAAAATGCCACGGAGACCAGCCCCAGATACAAGAGGAGGCAGCCCTGAGGCCTGGTGAGGTGATAAGGGTGTGAAAATGATGATGACGACGACAGTAATACAACGACCCTCTGCCACCACCCCGGGGACAGCGCCCACGTTCTGTGGACCGCGTTAGGTGCCTTCTTTTCTTCACCCTCAGGACAAGGGTATGAGCGGGCAGGTGGAGGTCAGGCTGCAAGTCCAGCTCCCTTGACTCTGAAACTTGTGTGAGTTCCCCCCTCTGCTCAGGCCTGCCCAGGGCTCCGTTCCTGCACCCTCGGGCTGAAGCACTGCAAAGGCTGTCACTGCTTTTCTTAAACACAGCTCTCAGGACCGAGAGTCCATCTATTTTTACTGGTAAGTGTCTGCAGAGAAGGTTCATGTAATAACCCCAGTTTCCCTCTCTCCTCCCCTCCCCAATTCATCCGGCCTTTCTCCCTCTCTCCAGCCCCCTTCTCCTCTTCTCAGGGTCACTAAAAGGAGCTAAACAACACTCCCCTGCACTGCGCCCCTGAATCGGCATCTGGACTGAACCCAGGACTTTGTGCATGCTAAGCATGTGCTCTTCCACTGAGCTACATACACCCCCACCCCCCGCATCTATTCTCTTTAATCTCCATGTTTTCCAAGGCTGGGTGGGAGGTACCCCTGCGGTACCTTCACAGCCACCCGATCACTTCCTCCATTGGAAATGGCCCCCTTCTCTCCCAGAGGTGGCCCCACAGCCATGTCTGCAGGGTGATCCACTGTGATGGGCAGGGCTGTCACCCGACTTGAGCTGGCTGCAGCAGACTCTCTTCTAGGAATTAGGAGCTGGGAGTCGGAGCCTGCCCGACTGTCCAACAGAATCCCTATTTTGTTGGGGACGCCTGCTCTCTCCATGGGACCTTGAGCCAATCCCCTCCATCCCGCCAGCTACTGACCCAGAGATGAGCGTGTGGCCCAGCTACGCCGGCGAGGCCTGGGTGAGGGCTGGGGGAAGATCCTGGGGGGCTGACACAGAGGAGACTCCCGGGAAAGAACAGCCCCCTTCCCGGGTTAGGGATGCCCTGCCTTCACGCGGCAGCCACCTTGAGACCACGGAGGGGGTGCGCTGGTGGCAAAGCCCTCTGCCAAGGGTGGCCCGGGGAAAGACAGGAAAACCCAGAGGCCTGAACACCCCGCAGAGCCTGGAAATGAACCCACGGGGGCCTCCCTACTTCCAGACTTCTTGTTGTGTGGGAAATGCACTTTTCTCAGGGCATGGCCAGGTGGAGTCAGCTTTCTGCTCTGTGAGAGGACATCAGAACTCATGCCTGGGGACAGGAAGACAGGCGGCCCTGGAGTGAGACACCGAGGGAGGGGCTGCCTGGTTCCTCCCCCGCCCCCCCCATCTCGGGCTCCCACCCTTCCTGGGGCCCCTTCTCTTTGGATTCTGTGAAATTCCAGTGTCTTCTCAACAAATCCTCCTCTTCGCTTAAGCAATCCAGAGGCGGACTGACCCCAAAGAGCCTTGACGAAGATGTATTTTCTCCTCTTCCTCTCGAGCATTCTTGTCTCTCTGATTTCGCATCCCCACAGCGTTTCCAGCTCCGTCTCCAGGCTGAGGCCCCTACACTGACTCCTCTAGCCCAGTCTCTTCGCTGACTCCATGTCTGTTCTTCTGCCTGCCTCGTGGGATTTTTCCATCTGAAAGTTCCCCCGGCACCTCCACCTCCAAAGGTCACAGGTGAAGCTCCTCCCCACGTCACCCGATTGGGACAAAAGCTTTGTTTTCCGGGGCTGGGCCGTCAGGACCGGTAGGTGAAGGAACCAAGGCGGGCAGGGTGAAAGGCGGCCGCAGTGGATGTGTGGACCCCAAGAACCCCGGGAGAAAATCATTACTTAACAAAGCAAACAGTGGCCAGTTTGCTTTAGTGGCAGCAAATTGTTTGAACAAACTCAATTGTAGACAGGAAGCTGGTCAATATTTCATGATGGAAGAGGCAGCATGGCCCAGTGAAAAAAAAACACCTGCCTGAAGTCAGGAGGGACTGGGCTCTGCCACTTGGAGTGACGCCGTTCCTCCCTGGGGCTCAGTACTCCCGCTGTGGAAGGAGGAGATGCAGCTACATGCCTGTATTAGTTTCCCAGAACTGTCCTAACAAAGCACCAGACCAGGTGGCTTCAACAACACAAATTTATTTTCTCTCAATTCCAGAGGCTCGAAGCCCAAAATCAAAGTGTCGGCAGGGTTGGCTTCCTCTGCGCCCTCTCTCCTTGGCTTGTAGACGGCCGTCTGCTCCCCGTGTCTTCATACGGTCTTTGTGTGAGTCTGTGTCCTCATTCCCTCTTCTTTAAAGGACACCGGTCATGTTGGCTCAGAGCCTTCCCCAATGACCTCATTTTACTTTAATTATCCCTCTAAAGGCCTTATCTCTAAAGACAGCACATTCTGAGGCACTGGGGACTAGAATTTCAATGTATGAATTTTGTATAAATTTTGGGGGTTGACACAACAAAGCCTATACAGCGACTTCTAAGGATCTTTTCAAGCCCATATCCCATTACCCATCTCTCCCACCAGCTTTTCTTCCAGCCTCTACTAATTTGGTCAGTGGGGCTTCCATTCTGCAAGTGTCTAGACTTAGAATCAGAACCATGCTGCCTTGCTTTTATTCCTCCCCTGCTCCCCTTTCTCCCAAATACCCATCATGGAATAAACCGTGGTCCTGCTGCATCTAGACTCTCCATCCTCAATGTCACGATGCCATCGAAGCCCTTATGCATCTTGTGTCCATCTCGTCTCTTGTCTCTTCCCTCTGTCCATCTCGGTCGAGCATGTCCCTGCCTTGCGTCAGAACTTCAGGGGCTTTTCACTGTTCCTCATGGCCCTCCCCAGTCTGAACTGGGGATATTCCACTCCATGCCGACCAAACCATCACCATTCCCCAGACCCAACCTGTACCTTCTCACCTCCATCCTCTGCTCAAGCTCGGAGTGCCTCCCTTACTGGGACCCTAATCTTCTTTTTGAAATTCTGTCTTCCAAGATCCAGTCCAAAGACCACAGAGCCCAGCTGGCCAGGCGTGGCCAGCTTACTGTGAGCAAGAGTGGGAAATCCAGCCTGATCATTTGTGCAGTTCATTCTATATGCTCCAGTTTATTTCAGGCAGCTGTGCAGCCCAGGACCTGGGTTTGCAGCTGGGAAAACAAACCCAATTGTGCTAATGGGGGGACCAGTCAAACACACCCCATTGGCCATGGCTGCTTCCAGGATCTCAGGATACCCAGACAACGTGGCCCTTGGCATTGGCAGATGGCTCCAAGAGCAGAAGCAATGACTTAGCTAAGTGACCCTCAAAAGCGCTGAACCCTCAGGTGGAAACAATCAGATGTAGAGGGCTGCAAGGACCATGCAGTGTCACTCCAGCTGTGGTTCTCGAGCCAGCGGCATCAGCATCCTGTACGAACTTGTTAGAATACACATTCATGGTCCCCACCCCCTCCTACTGGATCTGAATCTCTGGGGATGGGGCCCAGGAAACTGTTTTTGCAAGTTTCTCCAGGCGATTCCTGCACCCATTAAAGTTGGAAAACCCTTGGATTAGGAAGTGAGGTTAGAGAGGCGGCAGGGAGGTGGGGGCTGGACCACATGAGGCTTCAGAGGCCATGGAAAGGGCTTTGGGATCATCTCACAAGTGGGGGAAGCTGTTGAAGCCCCAGTCCCCACTGTGATTGTATTTGGAGGTGGGGTCCTTGGGAGGTGATTAGGTTGAGGGTGGGGCCCTCAGGACGGGATCAAGGTCCTTATGAGACGAGACAGGAGAGAGATGACCTCTCTCTCTACCTCTGAGGACATAGCAAGAGCTGAAAACCAAGAAGAGGGTTCTCACCAGATGCTAAATCAGACAGCACCTACAATGTGGGACTTCCTGGCCTCCAAAACTGTAAGAAGTAAATGTTTGCTGTTTAAGCCACCCAGTCTATGGAATTTTGTTGTAGCTGCTCAAACTAAGACAGAACTTCAGATCACCCAGTTTGAGCGGGCCATCTGTTTTCGGCCATCCGACCAATAGATCCTGGCAGCCCACACCGGACTGGCCGTCTAGTGATGGGGTAACACCTTCTGACAGAATCAAAGAGGGAGAAAGTCACAGGATCTTCAAGCAGGTTTAGGAGAAACAAACAGCCCCCGACAGCCCCGGCATTTTCAGCTAAGGGGCCAAGTTTTAACTCCCAAACATGTTGCTAAAAAGTTTGGCCAAGTAGGAATTAAGGTGGGGAGTCTGGGAGGAAGGCGAGATGGATGGCACTGGGTGTGGAAGGAGTTAAGCTTCCAAGGCAGGGACGGCCAGTACAGCCCATTTCACAATTTCCTGCCAAAATATTTTAAATGAAACAGCTGTGTACGCGCAAAACTGCTGAGCATTGTTCCAGCTCCAGGCATGAATCTGAATCACTCATGTTTGGTATTTGACGGGCTGGGTAATTGCTCTAAACCCTATTATCTTCCCTAGTAGTTGCTGAAGTGTCATTAGGACACCTCAAATGAAAGGCGAAATTCTCCTATATACACAATTTTAATAATTACAGTCTTTTTTTTTTTTTTCTATTTCTAAATGCAAAGCTCTGCTCAAAAAGGGAGGGGCCAGGGTTGGAGGACTGCCTCAGAGACTTCTGAAGCCGGCCCAGGATGATATTATGCATTTTTAAACTTTCTCTGGATTTTCCTGACCGGTTAATCTTTTAAGATTTTTATTTTCTAGCCTATGTGCAAAAGTAGAGGGCAAGGCATGCTGGATAATGGAACCGTTGCCGTCTACAAACATTACTGAGCGCCTACTATGTGCCAGTCACTGTTTTAGGTCCTGGGGACATGAGAATGGGCAAACTTGAAGAGGCCACTGTAACCTTTGTACCACACCACACTATCTTGTAGTTTATTAATTTTATGTCTCTGCTCTGCCAGAGAGTGAGGGGCTTGGGAAGACAGCTATGTCTTGGTCATCTTTGTATCCAAAGTAGGCAGCCCAGCTCAGTGAGTGTTTGTTGAGTGACTGAATGACTATTTACAAAGTGCACACAATGGGCCAGGGATATGGCCACGAACAGGTTGGATGCAGTCTTTGCCCTTTGCCCTGTACGCCGTCAGCACGATGAATGCCTGCCACAAAGAAGGCACTCTGGCCCTGCCAGTCACAGTGAGCACACAGGTAACCAGGGCAGTGAGGGAAGTGTGGTCCTGATGGTGGAGAAGAGGCGTCCATGGAGAGGTGGACTGGGTGGCCTGAAATGCCAGCTGGGCCATTGGATCGCTGCTGGAGCCTGGGCAAGTTCTCTCTCTAAACCTGTCTCCCATCTAGAAATGGGCGTGATACTACTGAACTCTCAGGGTGCTGGTGGCGAGCACAATTCCAAGATGGCCCTCTTGACCTCCACCCCTTGGGGTCACGCCTGGTGGAATCTCCTCCCCACGAGTGTGGGCAGGACCTGTGACTTGTTTCCAATGAATAAACATGGTAGAGGTGGTAGGTTATTGTCTACCTATGTATCTATTTATTTCTATCTACCGATCTTCACGTATTTATCTATCTCGATATGTGTATGTATCTGTCTAACACCGGTGTCTGTCCATCTGTCTGTATCTGTATCTACATCCATCTGTACACACACACACACCCCCCTATCTACCTATCTATCTATATACGGCTCTGTCCTGCTTGTCCACACTGGAGATCCTTTTGGCTCCATGAAGTCAGCAGGCGCACTGAGGAAGCCCACATGGCCAGGAACTGCACACAGCCCCTACACCTGCGGGTGACCTCCAGCTGACGGCCAGCAGGTCTCCAGGGCCTCACGCACAGAGCCACAAGGAAACGAATTCTGACAACAGCCCGAGGGAGCTTGGAAGCAGAGTCTTCCGCGGTTGAGCCTGCAGGTGAGAACGCAGCCTGACCGCCGCCTTGGCTGCAGCCGCGTGAGGCCCTGGGCAGAGGACCCAGCTAAGCCGGGCCTGGACTCTAGAGCCCCAGGATCCGGGAAATTAACAAATACGTGTTGTTTTAGGCCACTAAGCTTGCAGTCACTTGCTATGCAGCCGTAGACAGCTAGTTGATGCTGGTGCACAGTAGGTTCTGAAAGTTGGAAGTGAAGGACAGCAGATGGCAGTTCAGCTCAGCCTCCCTGACCTCGTCTTGCACTGCCTCCTCGCTCCCCTCTAAACCCTAACAGAGGTGGGCAATCTGAGAGGCTCTGGGCCTGTGGCAAGGTCAGCCTTGCCAAGGTGCCTGGGTTTGGAACAAGAAGCATCATCCAAGGGCACTTCCGAGGACGGCCAATACTCCAAGCTGTGTGCCCTCTGGGCTCACCGGCCTCAAGGCCGGCAGATGCTACCTTGGAGCTGAGAAGAGGTGCTGGAGAAGCAACGGGATCCCCAATACCTGTC
The DNA here is from genome assembly GCF_009834535.1 of Camelus ferus. Taxonomy (NCBI): domain Eukaryota; kingdom Metazoa; phylum Chordata; class Mammalia; order Artiodactyla; family Camelidae; genus Camelus; species Camelus ferus. Next base: position 9,963,897 of record NC_045708.1, on the reverse strand, counting down.
CAGAACCCGGGACAATGAGGCCAACAGCAACGGACTGCCTACTTCCTCCTCACAGCCTGGTGTGGACCGCACAGAGCCCCCGTCTCACCATCTGCTCGGAAGACGTTCATGGCTGCCCAGGTTTGTGGGCACAGAAAGGGAGACGGATGCCTGGTTCATCTCCAGACTCACCTGATTTAATTTCAGCACTGTTTCTGAAACATCTCTGATTTCTCTGGTGCTCAGAAACTGATCCACTCTGCCCCTCCCGTGCAACAAGAACTGCCCAAGTCTGTAGCGGCCAGGAGCCAAGTTTCTGAGCCTCGGCTCTGTCACAGCAGAGGAAACAAGACTCACTTCAGAAGGCTGTTGGAAGATGATCACTCATGTTATTATCCAGAAACCACCATCAGGCTGTACGGTACCAGAGGCCGGGCAAGGGCTTAAGCATAGCCTCTCATTTAACTCCCTGGACACCCTTGGAAGTGGGGGCTCTGGGTAACCCATGCTGCAGGCGAGTAAGCTGAGGCTTGGAGAGGCCAAATGAACACAGTGCCCCCACTTCAGACAACACCCAGCACCCGGAGGGGCAAATTCCTGGCTTCCCCTCTACTGACCCCATTACACACTCTTGTGACATTTACCTTTATCATGTGACCGCCTTCCCAGTGACCTACAGAGACTCTTATTTTGTGATCTGGTTGCTGCCCGGGGAGGGTCTAAGCAGGTAGCAGCCGTGGGAGCCCCCGCCCCATCAGTAGGGGTGTGAGAAGGACACTGAGAGCTCAGGCCCTAATCAGAACAGGCCCACAGGCGTATGTGAAGCCGTTCCCACCTCATTCCTAATGTCTTCCGTCCTGCCTGCCAGGCTGGAGGCCTGCTTGGGGGCATTTCAGATGTAAGGAGCTCCAGGGAGCCTCAGTGTGCCCCACGGGCTTGGGGTCAGGGGTGTTGACAGTTGGGTACTTGGTCCGGGCTCTGGAAAAGGGCCAAGTGGGGGCTCTTGTGGGGTCTGCAAGGACGTCTCTGTGTGACCGGGAGGCCAGTCTCCTGTTTGCCTGCGGTCAGAGAGGGGAACCAATGGAAGATGCAGCCTTCGATGTGTCATCATATTATTTGGTGACCATGGGAAGTCATCAACTTTAAATTCAAGGATTTTTTTTTACTGGGAATCAGGGAGGATGAACTAATGATGATTTTCATCCAATAGCAAATGTCCCCCATGACAGCTGATGGTGCCAGCCTGAAACATTTACAGAGGGCAATGTGGGGTCCAATCAACCCTGTGTCAGGGTGATGCCCTGCCCCCTGCCTCTTGGGAGATGATCAGGCTGGTCCTAGCAGGAGAGAGCAACTAGTAACGGAGTGGGTCCCACACTAGTAAGGGGAAGGAAAGTGAACTCAGCTTCCCTGAATGCCTACTGTGTGCTGGACAGCACAGTCGGTGCTTTATGTACTGAATTTCCTTTAACTCTCAACACAACCCCTGCGTGAGCTATTGCTCATACCCTCTGTGTTCCATTTATCCACTGCTACACGACAGACAGACAGACTTACGGATTTAAAATAACAACAATTGTTTGCTTTGCTCAGAAGTCTGCAATGTGAGCATGGAGACAGCTGTCTCTGCTCCACATCCATCACCCAAGGCAGCTCATCTGGGGCTGGAGGATCCACTTTCACGATGATGCACTTGCCTGGCTGGCAAGTTGATGCTGATTGTCAACTGGGAGTTCAGTTGAGGCTATCAGACTTGGGACTTGGTTTGTCTCCATGGGGACATCTCCCCGGGGCTGTTTGGGTTGCCTCACAACATGGCAGCTAAGCTCCAAGATGTCCAGGTGGAAAATACTAGGTTTCCCAGGTGATCTAGCCTCATAGGTGATGTCCCAGTACATCACTTCTTCCAAATTCTGTTGGCCAGTCAAGTCATTAAGGCTTATCCAGATTCAAGGGGAGGGGAACCAGATTCCACCTCTCAATGCAGGGAAGCAGCGAAGTATGTGCACTTATCTTTAATCCACCATACCCATTTTACAGATGGGAAGACTGAGGTTTCAGAGCCATCAAACACTTTCCTACAGTGAGCAGCTGGAAAGCAGCAGAGACCCATGTCTGAACCTAGCTCTGAACATAAGCTCTTTCTACTCGTCTACTTCAGACTAGCAAACTAATATGAATGGTTGGTTGGTTTAGCTAATCAGGTGTATCTTCACAAATAGGCCCAGAAAGACTTAAAAATACCATGTTTGAATTTCTTAAATCTATATATCAGTTTTGTAAAGCATTCAGTTTCTCTTCTGAGAGTCAAGCTTGGTCAAAGTTCTTACAGGCTTAGACTTCATCAGAACACAAAAACCAGGCTTAAACAATGAATGTGATCTGGACTGGAAGAATAATTCCTGACTTTGTCCACATTTTCCTTCTCTCTGCCATTCTTGTCCTATCACCCCTCCACTGAAGACTAGTTGGAGACATGTGGGTGTACAGAAGTGCTATGTACAGTTGCTCAGGTTGTGCACTGTACAAGGAGATCAGCTGAGCGGTGAAAGGGGTTACAACTCAGTCTGTGCTCCTCTCTCCAAGCCTTGTGTCCAGTGTGGGACTAGGTCCAGTAGGAGTCAGGGTGCTGTTTCCTAATTCAAGTTAGCCATGGAGGGCTAATTTGCAAAGCAAACTTCAAAGCAACGCTACCTAAGTTATCCTGAGAAGAGGCTGAACATTTTAAGGGAGAGGTGGAAGTGGAGAATGTGAGACTCTTCATCTCCCTTCTAACATTTCAGGCAGTTCTGCTTTGGCTCCAAACTTGTGTACTTTGTTCAGAAAAGCAAAAGTTCCTCAGTTTAGGGGACCACCTTCCACAGAGGGCAACTCGGTGATCATGTATCCTTGGGCTATTTATATGCCCTTCAAAAGTCCTGCCTCTCTTGGGTTCAAGTTCTGAATCTTCCATTTACTCACTACATGACCTTGGGCCAAGTCTGTAACATCTAAGGATTTGTGACCCTCCTTGTGAAACGGGGATCGTCATAGTACACGTTTCATTAAACCTAAGACACTGCCATTTATAATGCGCACCATTATTTTGTGTATCACTAAGGAAATAAAGCTGCCAATTAAACAGACATGTCTTTGATTCCAAGATGCATCCTGACTTCAGAGTGAAAAATGGAAACCAAATAGGTTTTGGAATTGATGGAATTTAGTAAAATAGCTTGCCTCCCTATATAAAAAGGCTGTTGTGAAGGATTAAATTAAATAATGTGCAAAAAAAAAAAGGCTTTGTAAACTACAAAGCACTAAAAATATTAATTCTTCTTGGACATAAGAACTTTCAAATGACTTCATCTTACAGACTAATGTACTATTAGATTCTCCCAAGCCTTATATAATTGTTTTAATGTGCTCACTAAGTAGTTCAAAAAGCTGCATTTACAGCGTTCAGAGTCTGAATCGCTCTTCTCCATTTATAACATTCCCACCCTCTTATGATTTATTTGTGTAACATCAACTTGTGAGTTTTCCCTTGAATGGGATTCAAGATTTGGGGCTTGATTTATAGTTAGAATTGACTAACATTTGGAAACAATGAACTGTGTTGTCTAAACACATAAATACCACAAGAGAAAACTGAAGTGCTAATTACCGTGAGGGGAGGGGGTGGGGAAGCCAACCCGCCACAATAATCCTGTTCAGCGTCAGGCTTTCCTGACAGTCGCATGTGGGTGGGGGCAGGGGCGGATTCCTGGGGGCCACACTTCCCGAGCTGCTCTGGGGGAGGAAATGGCTGAGAGGTCTGGACTGCGGTTTCCCCCTGGAATGCAAAAGAAATAGTTTGGAGGCCACCAAAGAGCAGTTGATCCATAATTCTTCCAATCTGAGAAAACATAAGCTCTCTGGGGCCCTGGGCGTCCCATGTCCTGAGCAGGACAAGGTGGCCTTGAGTCTCCATCAGGTGCCGGGAAGCAAGCTCTCGGCCCTTTTGAACTGGCCGGTCAGGGGTGGAACCGACCAGTCTGACCCTGGAAGCCCACAGTCTCCTGCTTGGGATGCTCCAATCAGTGTCAGAAGGACCCCCTCCAAGCCGACCTAGTGTCTTCAGGGAGGTGGCCTGGCGTCCCCAAACCAGCCACACCTGAGTTCACAGCCTGCCTTCATCATTTGTCCTCCGTTTGTTACTAGACTTTTCTGAGCCTCCGTTTCCTTGGCATAATGAGCTCATAGGGGAGGTGTCCATCCACGTGTCTGGAACAGAGTGGATGCTCATTAAATAATTCCCATTAGGAACCCCCTCATGGAACTCTCTGAATCATCCTCACCAATATTTGCTGAACCCCCACCCTGTGCAATGGACACTGTCAGGTGCTGGAGATGCCGTGAGGAGGAAGACAGATCTGGTTTCTGCTCCCACAGGACTGGGAGTCCAGGGCTGGGAGCAGATAAACAAACACATAAATAAAATGAGATATATTCAGTGGGCGATAAGGGCTATGGAGAAAATAAAGCAAGATACAGAGCCGGCGAGAGACAGGACATTGGGGCACACGGTGCTCCCTGAGGAAGGGTGGTCAGGGAGGGCCATGCTCACCAAGGTGCTTAAGCTCCCCAGCCCACGATTCTCCAGCCCAGTGGTTCTCAACTAGGGGTGATTCTATCCTGCAGGTGACATTTGGTAATGCCTAGTGACATTATTATTAAGGACTAGGGGTGGCCACTGGCAACTAGTGGATGGAGGTCAGGGTGCTACTAAGCTGCCCAGGACTGTGCCCTCCCCCACCTCCCTGCCAAAAAAAACCCCCAAAAAAACAAAAAAAACCCTTCAACAATCATGTGACCCCAAATGTCAATAGAGCCGTGGTTGAGAAGTCCTGACCTAGTCCATTACCCTGTGTTATGCTTTTCATGACTCAACAGAGCTGATGACTGGAAATCCCTCAGCGGGCCCTGTAACTAACAGACCCACCATCATCACAGCCTGTAGTGGGTGACATGGGAGAGCCGGTGCCCAGCCCCTGCTTCTCCACGGTGTGCAGGCACGCAGCCACGCCTACCTACACAGGGTGCACTGCAGAGGCTGGCTTCATGTCCCACCCCTCCTGGCCTAGGTCATCCCAGTAAAGCTGGTTCTGCTAACTAGAGATTAAAGACAAAAAAAATCAAACACCAAATGAAATAGGAATCTGGAGCTGGCTTTAGCCAGCTTTGGGGAAAATGGATTCAGGAATACTTCTAGACCAGTGCCCCGGAATCCAATGACAGATGCTGTTCTAGTCTAGTTAAGTGCACCTTCCTCCCCGCAAGTTCTAGACCCACATACGGTTAAAGGGGAAACTGGAAGAAGGGAGTGATGTTGGCTCTAACGGGCCCAGAAGCAGGAGCAGGAAGTGACGGCTGGCAGCCTGACAGTGAAGGAGGAAGAGCAATATCACATGGAAAGAAGAATTCGGAAAGCACGGCGGTCAGGAGTAATTTGGACTCTCCAGGCACCTCTGCATTACAGAGCAGGGAACTGAGATCCTACAGCCAGCTGCACTGTTACTGCCTCCCTATCGATACCTGCTCCTCTTATTCATGCCACCAAGACTCTGATTTTGTTTGGGAGATAATGTGCTCAGCCCCAGGAATGGCGGAAATCAGCCATGGCCATCCCATTCTTCTTTGCCAGTGATCGGTTTAGGAGTGGACATGTGACCCTTCTCTAGTCAATAAGGTGTAAAGGCGTGATAGCTTGAGAGCTTCTGGAAAAGATTTTCCTCTCTGATAAAGTAGAGAGCCACATGACTAGAAAGTCCTTAAAAAAAAAAAAAAACCTAGCACTTCTTGTTTCCTGTTTGGGAAAAAGGATGTGATGTTTGGAGCTGCAGCAGCCCCTTTGTGACAATGAGGAAAGGCTTTCCCCAACACACTTGAGGATAGAGGGAAGGAAACGCAGAACAAATCTGAGACCTCAATGACACAGCTGAATTTTGCTATTAAATGCATTTATTGTTTAAGCCTCTGTTACCTATGGCTCAAAGCATCCTAAACAATATGGTTTCTTTTTGTAATAATATTTCTCATAAAGATGTCCATGCCTAGAGGTTAGTATTTTAAAAGATGACATCTCTAAAATGGACAAAGCATCAGCTATTAAGCAACTTCTTTAATCTGGAATGATATCCCCTACCCTTGAGGGTTCCATAAAGTACAAAATTACATATTTAATTGCACCCAGAGTCATATGATCTATGACATATATCATCTCTGTTTTCGCATAGCAGGTTTAATGCTCATGGTCTCCATTCACAGACTCACAGAATCTCAATGTTGAAAAATGACACTTTGAGCCAATTCCCTCCATAATCTCCTCATTCATTGACCATCATCTCCGTCCTCACCAAAGGTAGGTCTGGTTTATTTGCCTGGTGAGTAGAGGATAAAGAATTGGGCACATGTAGCTAGTCCCTCCTCCCTCCTTCCTCTTGGGAGTGAGCTGCCCAGAAGGTTTACATTCTGCTCTGCTCCCCCACGAACTTCCAAGAGTGGCCTCTGTGCTGAGGGAGTGGGGCTTGCTCCAGGCCAGTGCTACATCCACCCAGGTGCAGAAATATATCTCATTAGGGGCCCTATTTGCCTGCTGATGTAGGACACACTCTCGAATATTAGCCTTATCAGTAATGAAGATGACATATTGGTTTAGCATTGTGTGACTAGAGTCAGTTCAGAGAACAGACTCTACTCTGGCAACTTTAAGCAGGAAGGTATTTATTATAGGATATTAAATGGGTGATGGTATTTGTAGGAAGAGCTGAAGAAACAGAAGCCACACTGCCAAACTGAACCACCAACGAAGCTGCTGCGTCTCCCATGAATCAGATGCTGGAAGCCTCAGAACCTTACCTCCTTGGCCACAATTGGGAAGCTGCTCCCTCCTGCTGCTAAATGACCCTGTGCCTGCCCAGACCTGCACTAGAAAAGTGGGTGTGGGGTGAAATGCAGGCCGTGCACTGCACAGGGACTACTGCTGAAGTGACCACAGAGAAAGCAAGTGCTTCAGAAGCACACCTGCCCTCGGAAGCGTAGAAGCACCAGGACTGCACGTCTGCCTCAGCCTCCCTTCCAAATGTCACATGAATTCATCTGCGTGGCCACACCTGAATCACACACAGAACTCTAGCTGCAAGGGATTCCTGACACCACCAAGTTCCCAGCTTTCCTGCTCCTGCAGGGCAGGTAGGCCCACGGAATGAGGGTGGCATAATTGATAAGTTCTCATTCTCTGCATCCATCTGCAGGGTGGCTAACGGTATGAATGCAAACCAGGCAACTTGGGTTCAAACCCAGCTCTGCCATGCACTAGCCCAGTGGCCTTGCACATGTCACAAAATCCAGTGTGCATCAGTTTCTTCATCCATAAAATGGGGCTAATCACCTTCTATAGTTGTTATGAGGACTAAATATCCCCTTTATCCACATCCTTGCTGCCTGTTACCAGAAACTCAGAGAGAATCAATTCAACCTGGACATCTAAAACACAGGACGGTAGATGGCGCATTGTATGTGTAATGGAAGTGTTTGCTATTATGGCTGCAACACTTGGCCCCTCTCAAGCTCTTCTCTGATAATAGCTTAAGACTAGACAAGGATGGTAGTGGTTAGGATGAGGTGTGTGTTAGGTTCTGTAAGATCAACAAATAACCAAAAGTGTCTAAATTCCTTACTAACAGCATCGTCAAGAGGCCTGGCATGTTCTGGGGATGCCGATGACAGGGGAGGAAGTGGAAGGTGGGGCTTGACTGCAGTGCCCTCTGACTCCAGGGTCTTCCCTGCCATCAGACCCACGTCTGCTTTCTCCAAGGGCGGCTGTCCAGCCGGTAAGGCCCAAATGAGAAGGTGTCCACAGGGGAGGACTGGCTTCAAGCATAATTCTGTGCCCTGTCAGGAAGCTGGCCTGACAGCTGATGAAAACGAAATATAATTAAATGTCAACAAACATGAACACGGCAGGGCATCGGCTGACATGCCAAGCTGGCCGCCAAGACCCCCTCCCCCGGGATGCCAATTATACCCAACTGCTCCTCTGGGGCGACGTGACCGAAAGGAACTGGCATCGGATGCTCCAGACAAAGGGAACAGAGGTGTCTGGAGCACCCAGGAGAAGTGGGACCACAGGCTTCCGCTGCAGGTCAGAGGGCCCCTGGGGAGTTGTTCCCTGCCGTCTGGGGCCTGTCAGAGGAGTGGCCTTGGGAGAAAGCAATCATGGGCCATGCCTTCATATCTGTGTTCCGGTCTGGCTTCCAGGACTGGAATACTGAGATGAGAGAGCATTTGCCTGTTCTTCCTGAGAATGAATCTTCCAAAAATGACAGCTCCCATTCACTGAGTCCTCACCATGCACTAAGTCTGTGCTGATTGGTTTTTAATTGCATTATCTTGCTAGTGGCAGAGACGGCTAATTGTCTCCCAGTATCCATTTCCCTTTATGTGCCGTTACAGAATGTTCCCTCCAGCCCCTGCCCCTGCCCCCCCCCCCAGTTCCCGCCCATCTAGCTGGGAACATGGGAGCGCAGGGACTCCATTTTTCCAACATCCTTTGCAACTTAGTTCAGCCACGGGGCACGTTCCGGTCAATGGAAGGTGACCGGTGGAGGTTCATGACCTTGTCTATCACATCTGTCTAAAGAATCCGGCCGCACTTCCCCTTTGCCCATCCTGTGGGCTGCAAAGAAGATGGAGAGTTGACTTCACCCAGGGCCAAGGCCCCACCGTGTGCCAGAGCAACAAGGCAGATGGAACCTGGGTTCCTGGACAACCTCGCAGAGCAGAGCTGCTCTGGACCACCCTCCTCCAGATTTCCTCGAGAGAGAAAACGCACCTGTAGTTTGTTTGCCACCTTCCAGGAGTTTTGTCACAGCCCCTCAGCCTGTCCCCCGACAGACTCACACACTTGCAGTGTTCACAGTGACCACAGCAAGTTGGTTGTGAACTGAGGTATGACTTTCTCCCCATTTTATCAAGAACTCCGAGGTTCAGAGAGGCTGGATGACTTGCCCAAAGTCACAGTAGTATGAAATGGCAGAGCTGGAACCCGGTTCCAAATCTTGCCAGGACCAAAGCGTATGCCCGGGTCCACTGCTCAGAGCTCAGGCCTCCCGCCGCCGTCTCTGCGGTGACAGCTCTTTACCTACATCTGTGCGCTTTTAACAGGTGGGACAAAGAAACTGATATGTTCCCCACAAAGAGAAAGGCAGGGAGAAGGCCTCCTTCATAAAGCTGAATGAAGGGGACTGGGGATCCAGGGAGTGATAACTAGGGGTGATGAGCTGGCATCTGGGATTTTTGCCTCCATGCCCCCATTCTGGTCACAGCACCCGGATTTTGTTGGGGGAACCTCCCTCGCACTCTCAATGCAGGCGGGTCAGCCTGACTGGCCCCACTGGGCCTGAGTTAGGCCACAGACCCTCTGTGCCTGGCACTGGAGGTTTGGTGGAGACACAGTCTTCGCGGGCCCAGGGCTCACCCATCCCAGCAGCAGACCCCGACAAGCCTGCTCCTAAGTCCCTGCTACCGGGAATTCTGGGCTGCTCCGAGGCCTCTGAAGCCCTGCTCACCAGCTCTTCCTCTCATCTGGAGAGCTCGGCCACGTCCCTCTCGTCAAGTCTCCCTCTGCTTGCGTTTTTTCCTGAGGCTGGTCTCTCTTCTTGCAAAGACCCTGCCTGATAGTTAGAGTTGTTCTGAGCCCAGGGCAGAGGGGGATGGCACAGACCACGTCCAAACATGACAAAGAGGGGTCCAACCAAACCATCTGGGAGCTCCAGAGCTAGACTCAGAGACCAACATCACTAGGTCTGAGCTGGAGGGCCCAGGAGTGGGACTGAGGAGGAGAGGCTGCAGAGAGGATGAAGGACCGGGACTGAGTGGGTGTGGGGAGTGTTCATCTTGCTGGGTTCGGGGATGTAGGTGCGTTCAGATAAGATGCTCCACATTGGTTAGGAAATAAGATCCACCTTGGGGCTCTGTGTGTCCTGGCACGTGGATGGGACCCTGGAAGGAAGGCCATCAAAGCTCTTGCCTGCTGCCTGTGCCCGATGGCCCTGGGGCACCACCAGGGAGCGCTGGCCCACCCTGGAACAGAGGTCAGCAGAGTGAGGTCCAGCTCCCCCTGTCCAGCCCCAGTGAGAGCAGCGCTTGGGAAGCACAGTTGGAAAGCCCTTGAATGACCCTCCTCAGATGGAGCTGGATTTATGGGGCCCCGTGATGGCTCTGCCTCATTTTGGATGCAGAGACCCAGGCAGAGCGTCAATTGCGGAGGACAGCCTGAGCCACCGGCCCTTGGGGCAGCACCAGCTCAGGGCCCCCAGCTCGGCCTGCCTTGCGCCCCTGGGGACCAGGAGGAGGGTGGCAGCTTTAGCACCTCGCTCCCTGGTCCTGCTCGCAGGGACCTCTGATGCATGGACCTTCTGATCCTGAGTATCAGGGCCACCTAGCACACAGGGCACTGGGTGGCAGTCAGGTCTGGAGCTGGCCAAATGGTGGGGCTGCTCATCAGTTGTGAAGACAGCAGGGGACAGCGGCGAAGAGTCAGCGGGTCTGAAGCCTCCCTCTGCTAATCCCCAGCTAGGCCACCTAGCTTCACCCCTCTGAGCCTCAGTCTCCTCATCTGTAAAATGGGGTCATGGCGTGGATGAAGGGGGGCCTTCAGTGCAGCGTTTGCTGTGTAATTAGCCCTCAGTAAGGAGCAGCCAGGACAGAGCATTGGGCATAACAACAACAACAACAACAACAACAACAACAAAACCCCTCACTCTTCTTGTAAATCACTTCTGCATACGTAATTGAGTTCTGTCTTCACGACCACACATGTGTTAATGGCAGTGTTTCCAGGTTAGTGATGAGGGAACCAGGCCCCGAGAGATCAAGCAAGTGTCTCTCCCGAGTCCCTGTGTGGCTGGGGACAGTGCCAGTGGGACCCTGCCTTCCAGAGAGAACGGTGCTAAGAGCAACGGACACTGTTACTGGCGCTCGCTGGGTGCCAGGCGCTTTGTCTTGCTAGCGCGCTCACGCAAGGCTTCAAAGAAGCCAGCTACCGAAACAGGATCAGCGTCCATAAAGAAGTCTTCCACCTAGAAGGTGCACGTCGGTGGCGATGCAGGGAAATGGAAGGAGGCTGCTCGCTCAGCCCTGTCACCGCTGACACCTGGGGCCATGTGCTTCCGTGTCGTGGGGGCATCCTGTGCACCGCGGGTGGGCGTCAGCATCCCTGATCCCTGCTCACCCCACGGACCTCAGCTAACCGAGCACATCTGCAGGTTCTGCCCCGTGCTCCCCAGATGGCCCCCGGTTGAGAACCACTGCATGGAGAGAACCAAGGAAAGCTTCCTGGAAGAGGTTATTTTAAAAAGCAAGGTGTGACAGGCGAAGGTTCTGGAAGGGTCAAGAGGGCAGCCCTCTTGAGTGCAGAGAAGGAGGAATTTGAGACTGACCTCACAGCAAGCCACGTGGGTGAACTCATCAGTGGGGTGTGACAGGCAGGGCAGGCTCACACATCCCTCCCAGTGACGCCCAGGACATGATGAACAGCTACATCCCGTCGGGCCTGTCCTCCCCGTCCTGGGAGAGGGAGGGTGGCCCATCCTGATCACAGCCTTTCTCTCTCGGTCCTCAGAGCACCCAGAATGCCCTGAAGCTAAGGGACACAGCTAGTGAGCTGTGGACGGGTGGACGTTGTCCTCTGCAACTTGACCTGCACCGGTTGGTGTCATGGCTTCTTGCAACACTGACAAGTAAAGTTTGTACCAATCACATGAACTTGCTCCTGGACCCAGAAGAGCAGGAAATTCCCCAAGGAGCCTGTTACGGAAAGAGAACCACAGGGATGTGGAAGCTGCCCTGAGATTGCTCTGTTCGGCTTTGGTGGACTGGCTGTCAGGACTGGCTGTCATAGGGCTGTGTCTGCTGTACGGTTAGAATGGTTCATCTTACCACCACAGTCTTTCCCTTTTCTTTTCTTTTCTGAGATATAATTCATATACCATAAAATTCACCTATTAAAAGTATACAATTCAGCGGCTTTTAGTATAGTCACAAAGCTGTACAACCGTCAGCACCATCTAACTCCATCATGTTCTCACCACCGGAAAGGTGAGCCCCACCCCTCAGCAGTCACTTTCTGTTTCCCTCCCCCCGGCCCCCACTGCCCCTGCAGCCACCAATCTGCTTTCTGTCTCAATGGATTTGCCTATTCTGGGCATCTCAGATGAATAAAATCATATCATATTAGTCTTTTGACTTCCTTCTTTCACTTAGCATCATGTTTTCAAGGTTCATCCATGTTATAGCATGCGTCATGACCTCACTCCTTTTTAAGCCTGAAAAATATTCCACCGTATGGACAGACCACATTGGGTTTCCCCACTCATCACTGGATGGACATTTGAGTTTCCGCCTTTTGGCTCCTGTGAACATAAAGCTGCTGTGATCGTTCATGTTTCTCTGGACAGAGGGTCTCACTTCTCTTGGATGTATACCCAGGAGTGGCAGTGCTGGGTCATAGGCAGCTCTTGGTTTCGAGGTGATAAAAACCTTGAGACCTGCCATGCAGACTGGGGTATGTCCTGGCTGGGATTCCGGGGCCCCCTAAATCCGTGCTGTCTTTCTGTGTGGCTCATCACAGAACTGCCATCCCACCTCCAACACAGCCAAGTCTTTTAGAAGCTATTTATACTCCAGCTTGAGGTCCCAAGACTCTAGTTCTCCAGGTACATAGATATTCTGACAGAGTCTCCATGTTTCAGTAGAGGAAACATGTCAGATGCTTACAACTTCGCTATGGCCTTTGGGGACATCTACTACCTGGCGCTGTTTTATTAGTTGCATGAAGACATGCAAAGGAAGTCAGGGAAAGGAACTCTGATTAGGGTCTCGGAGGCTTCCTGTAAGATATCGCGTAAGATTCCAGAAACGAAACTAAATTGTACATTAAATTGTTTTATTTAGTTAAAGCCTACTTTTCAAAAAAAAAATGTTCTTAAGGGGCTTCCGGATAAAAGTCAAATTCCCTTTGTAATTATATCCTGAGCCCCACCCATGTCATGAGGAGTCTTGTTGTCTTGACATTGACTTGATCGGATTAAGTTAATGGTCTGGGAGATCATAACATTTCCCCTCTGCAGCGTTGCTCTGGCCAGGCCCCATTTCTGACCATTTTAACAACTTGACTGGGTCCTCTAAAAATTATATGAAAGTTAGCTTCGGACCTGGAGGTACTTCTCCTTTCATTTACTGCTGGACCATGTCAATATTCCAAAGAGGTTTCGGGGGTTACTCCTTTTTGAATAATTTATCAGAGCTAATGAAAGCTTTAAAAATTGGCGAACATCAAAGCAAAGCAAAACAGTCATTCCCACAGGTGTCTCAAAGGAAGCCTTTCTGGGCGGAAGACACGAAATACCCATTTCAGCTTCTGCAGCCCTCAAGCAATTCGGTGGACGGAGTTCATCTCCACCTAAAGAGTATTCGTTGCACATCTACTCCCAACACGTATTGCATGAATTAGATGTAAAGCCGTATAAAGAGGGTGTAGCAGACAGGTTAGGATAGGTTACACTGCGGTAACAAACAGTCCCATCAATGTCAGAGGTTTAAAATAATGAGTGTTTCTTTCTGCACCTCTGTTCATCTAACCTTGAAAAAGAAAGCAAAGCTTACCTCCTGGCACTACTGATTTCTGTATGGAGAGGAGGACGTTTGCCGATGGACTTTCCAAAGTGGCCTGGCTGCCACACTACTTAGTTATTTTCTGTGTTATAAGTGAAAGACTTCACGAGACAGTGAGCTCTCTAATGAGAGTCTAAAGACAGGACTGTGCTTTCTACTCCTTTTCCATCAGCTCTGGTGCCTTCCCACAGGGCCAAGCATGGAGCAGGTGATCCAATGTGTGTGAAAGGCAGCAGAGCAGAGCACAGAGACAGAGCTTACACTCACGGGTTTGAATCCCGCATCCTGCACTACCAAGCTGTGTGACTCAGACAGTTTTCTTAACCTCTCTGTGCTTCAGTGTCCTCACCTGTGAAGTGAGGGAAATAACAGTCCCTCCTTCCTGGTGGATAGTGAACAGAAACTGAATTGATGCCTTTCAAGCACCTAGACAGGTCCCAGGCACATTGTGGGCACCATATTAGTATTTGATAAATAAACCATGAGAGCTAGCATCTTTTGAGTGTTGGCTCAGGAACAGAACTAAGGATTATCTTATTGAATCTTCACAACAACCCAGTGAAGTAGGCCTGTGAGGATGACCATTTTGCAGATGAGGAAACCGAGGCTTGGAGGGGTAACTTTCCTGGGATCCACTAACTTAGCAGAAGGTGGAACCAGACTTTCCAACCAGGTCTTCCTGACTCCAGGGCAGCCATTCTTTGTCTTGAAGCTATAGAACTTCAGTTTGTAGAACAAAATAAAAAAGGCTTAGGTAGCAACACTGCCCATTTTTCTTGATCTGAGGCATTGCACACTCGGCACTCTGTCTTCATTTAGTCCATTAACATTCTTGGTTCCAACATACCTTCTAATCCTCTCACATCGATCCAGTTTTGTAGACTCCCCTCCCTCGGCATGGATTCAAGGACCCACTGCGCTGTTCTCCTGTTAGCACTTCTTGGACAAAACAGAGGTAAATTAAGAACAGCACCGCCCTATCCCTTTCTACCTTCACGTACGTTACTCAAGTGGCCGCCAACTGATACGTCCACAGAGCTTGATTTACAGTGCTTAAAACCCCTAATGCCATTATCTCCACACACAGTGGGTCTGGGAGCTGCGTCACTGCTGAAGTCTCGCTTCCCTTTGCTGCAGACGTGCTGGGGACAAAGGGGCAGGTCACGCCATCTGTTCAAGCCTCTTTTTTCCTTCTATCAAGTCTGTGTCTTCCTTAAATTCATCCCCCGTGTCTCACTCCTTCAGGTGACAAGGGGTGAGGACTGTTCATATGACGCACAAGGCAGTTCTCTGAAGAAGCCCCCAGTGAGCAGACTTTCCTGGTGTCACGCTTGCTGACGGTGGGACGGGTATCTTCCAAAATATGGCAACCCACGGAGCTAAGCCGAATCGAGCTCTTTTGTGCTCCTTTGCAACAGAAGTGCAGCCCAGAGCTCTCCAGCAGACTCTGGGCTGCTGGAGGAACAGCCAGCTCCCCCAGTATCCCTCACGAGGTGCCAGCTCTGTTCTAAGGGCTGGGAATCAGAGCTGGACAGGACGAGGTCCCTGCACCCGTGGGGCTCACATCCAGGTGGGCAGGTGGACATGTGGTTGTCGTGGCCGATCTGAACACAGGAGAGGGACACATGGCCTCACTAAGACGTGGGCCTTGAGTCTACAGCGCAGAGGGGCTGAGCCCTGCCTTGGGGAAAGGCCAGGCTCAGGTGGGGAGAGGGTGCCTGGGAGGCTCCCGCACAGGTCAGCGCCATCCTGGATGGAGGCGCACGGTGCATCTGCGCGGGGACGACACCCTGAGACTTGTCATGGGATGACAGAGCCCTGAGGGAGAGAGGGGGCCAGAACCAGAAAACGGAGGCTGGAAAGTGCTGATTTGGTATTTCTGGTCGGAGGACAAAGTACAGATGGGAACAGAGGAGAAGTGGGGCAACAGATAAGGGGATGAGTCTCCTTCCATAAGGAGCTCACCGCTAGTGGAGGGAGCAGGAAGGGCAAGCAACAAACAAGCAAACATAATATACAAGATAGAAAGAACCAGAAAGCAGGCCGGGGGGATGAAGAATGGAGCGAGAGAGACGGGGACCTATGCCAGCCAAGGCTTTGTGAAAGGTGACATCTGAGCAGAGACCGGAGTGCGGGAGAATGAGGAGAGGCGAAGACAGCATGTGCAAAGGCCCTGTGGGAGGAGAATGTTGGGCTCGTCACAGGAATGGCGGGGAGGCCAGAGGCTGGCACAGCATGAGCATGAGGCTTTTGGCAGGAGAAGGCAGAGGGGTAGACGGGAACCAGATGGGAGGGAGAGGGGGGAGGGAGATGAGCCTGGTGTATAACGGGTACATTCTAGAGGGTCTGATGCATGGTCGAGAGCAAACATTTTGAGGCGGCCATGAAGCCAGAGCTTGAAAATCAACTGCAGAGACAAAAGCAAATTTGTGAATCCAAAATATACAAGACTTTTGAATCAATCTCCAAGAGCGCAGTGAGCACCTGCTACGTGCTTTGCACGTAGTAGAAAACATTGCAGCTGGACTTTTGGCCCTTCCCACCGGCTGTAAGACCTGTGCTCCTGCCCTCCAGGGGGTCCATTTGCACACCACTCAGCGTGTAACGCCTGCTTGCGTGGGCTGCCTCTTGTGTAGTGCTTACGGCCTGACACGCAGGTGCTGTGTTACCCAGCGTGTGCTGGAGCTGGCTTCCTGGGCGCCTCAGAGCTGACTGTGTGAATCCCTGCCCAGCTCTGCCACCAGGGGCGTCACATTAGTAGCTGAAGTATTTATCCCATGGAAACTGATGAATGCCACAACCACCCTGGAGAGAGCTGCTTATTAAAACACTCACCAGCACACCACTGGCTGTACCCATTTGGCAGGTAAGGCTCAGGGAGGTAAAGGCCCACAGCCTTGGAAGGCTCCAAGTCCAGAGATCTACTGCCTTTTGACAGTTTATGGATGGCAGTGGCTGATTCTGGTAGCAGACACTCCAGCGACAGCGCATCACTTTGGATGTCATGGGAATTTTTAGAGATTGCCACATCTCTTTGGTTCCTAACTGTGTCTGGTTTAGATTAAAGCCAGAAATCCCTGTCGGGCTTTCCATGAAGTGGGTGACCCCTTGGCTGACCCCTGATGGCTACAATTACAACAGGGCACCTAGAAAATTCTCTTGGGGGGGTGAACTGGGGGAGCCACCTGCACACCAGCCTGCATCCTCAGGAGCCGGGAGAGGAGAGGCTCAAGGTGAGACTTCAGCAAATGTCACTTACATAACTGCTCGCGAACAGAAGGTCAGGTCCTGCGGTATTACTTTTGATTACGCTGAAAAAACCAATCCAGTTTTTAATTTCCTTCAAGTGGAGGCTGCAGGCTATGTGGGTTCACAGGGCACTGACAGGGGAGGGGGCAGCCTGAGATGAGAAGACATGTTTCCTAAAGAGAGATCCCCTCCCAGTGGGCACTGCCCGGAGGTGTGCAGTCCTCCCTTCTACCCTAAGTTCTCATTGGCCTCAAATATAAACTGGGCCCTGTTCTGATCTGTCTTAAGCCAGAGAAAGTAAGGGAGGCCCCACTGCAGGAACAGAAGCGGATCGTTACTGAGCACTCTGTGCCAGGTACTATGTGCATTTACACACAGACACACTCATGTCATCCTCACACCCTGTGACTAGATACACTCCCTGTCCTCGTCCCCATATTACCACCATGTGAACAGATGCAGAGAGAGGTTAAGTAATTTGTCTGAGGTCACACAGCTAGTAGGTAGGAGAGCTGGGTTTGAACCCAGCTAGTCTGGCTCCAGATTCCCAATCCCCAGCCTGGGGTAGGGGGGCGCGGAGGTCAGCCATGAAGCCTCAGGAAATGCTCTCAATGTGATTAACATCTCCTCAAAGTAAAGTGGGAGGATGCTGGGGTGCCTGGGACTCCTTCAAACCCCCCCCCTCCTCTGTCCAACAAAGCCAGGCAACCCCAGAGACCCTATCAGTGGAGGAGGCCTGATGTGCTGCCTTCATTGTTTCTTGGTCCTACAATAGTCTCCTGGAGGCCCCTGCCTCCGGCCTCACCTTGTCCCTGTCACTGCGGAAAGGCGTCCATCTCCGTCACCCTCCTGTAGAAAACCATCCATAGCTGCACTGCCTGAACACAGCACACAGCCCAGCTGGCCTCACCCTCAGCACCCTTGCTGCTTTCCCAGCACCGGCCCACCCACCATGTCCCATGTGCACATCCTGAAACGCCCACTGCTCTCCCTGCCTCTGTGCCTTTGCACATGCTGTTCCCTGTACCTGGAACACCCTTCCCATTTTCTGCACTCACCAGCTCTTCAGGATGTTACCCAAGGTTCCTCTGCTTCTGGAGACACCCTGACCTCCAGATTGAAGTAAAGGACCCTCGGTGCTCCCACATGCACCCTGGAGATGGCCACAGAGCCCCTCCACCCCTGTTGTCACTGATTCTCTTGTCTCCCTGCCTGCTGGGCTGTGACAGTCTTCCTGGGAGGGACGGTATCTCATGCACGTTCATTTCCTTAATGCCCAGCATGGTATCTGACACACAGTAGGTTCTTAATAAACAATCACTAAATAAACGCATGAATGAATGAGTGGCTGGATTACCACCTTTTTAACCAACTCCGACAGCCAAGGGCAGCCCTGTGCTTTGGGGGTGGGCAGGGGTGAGGAAGGGTGTTTGGAGATGAGAACCGGGAGTAACATCAAAGGGGCCCGAGAGGCGTTTGGCAGTCCCCGCAGCACTGACGGAGGTCGCAGGGGCCAGTGCGGCTGCTCGTCTGCTAAGGCGAGCCCCACCCCGACGCTGCAGGTCACAGAGCAGCAACAGGGACCCCGCGGCCACGCACGGGATCATGTTCGTGCGGGCCCGGGGCCTGGGTTGTGCGGAGAGCCTGCCCGGGGCCCGGAGCCGCCACAGCACGTCCTGCTTCCGCGTCCTGCGGACCGAGCCCACGCTCACGTCCTCCTGGGGCCCCTGGGCTGTTTTCAGTGCTGGGTTACTGGGAGCTGTCTGGCCCAGAGGAAGGAGATGACAGGGAGACAGAAGGCGTGTCCAGCGAACAGGGTGGCATTCCTCCACCGGGTCCTGAGACACGGGGTCTGGAAATCAGGCGGGTGCTGACAGGCAGAGCATGTTGGTCCCTTAGTGCAAGAGAACAGAGGAGGGACGTTCTAAAGGGTAGCATCAACACGCTAACAGGCTTGGAAAGAGGGGTCTGAGGATGAGGCCCAGACTGACGTTTTGGGACAGAAAAAGGAGCAAGCTGAGTGGTTTCTGATGCCGAAGTGTCACCCATGCTGTCTTCCCAGCACAGCCCCAACCAACACCACTCACCTGGCCTCCCCGCCGGCAGGAAGATGCCCCCACCCTCTGGTCCTTCGTGAGGCTCCCCAACATCACAGCGCGAGCTCTGGTTCCCGGGCAGTGTAATCTTAATACACCTTGCCAGGAGCAAGGCTGTCCTAACAGATGCACGGTGAGGGGACGGAGTTCAAAGAGGGGTGGCTTGTGACGAGTTAGATGCATCTCAAGGGTGTCTCGGCTGCTGGGTGCTCCGTTAAGCACACTGTAGGAGAAAGGAAACGGAGGTGGAATAGGACAGGATGAGACTCAGAAGCTGAGGGAGCAGGACAGGTGAGATGTCACCCGCCTCCCCCAGAAGCTGGCGGGTCAGAGGCTGGTGGGTCCTTCCAGCTCTAGGAAAACTGGCCGGGGAGGCAGGCTCCCCCGGCTGGAGGGACTTGGACAATGACATCAACGATTTCCAAGCCAAAGAACTGTCGTTCACTTAACGTGAACTAGTGAGCCCTCACTTTTTAAGGTGCTGAAGATGTCCTGGTATCAGACAGTAGTGGTGGTAGCACAACCTTGTGAACAGACTGAAAACCACCGAATCGTACACTTTGACACAGCGAGTTTTTTGGGATGTGAATTACATTGCAATAACAAAAAAGTGGGAAAAGCCCCCTCATTCCATATTCCACTGTGGGGTGGGAAATGCAGAAATGCAAACACCAAGATGTGGCGTGACTCAGTTGTAGGAAACCATATTCCACCAAGAATGGAAACAAATAAAAGAACCCTTCGAGAGGTGGTAGGGGAAGGTGCCGTCTATTGGGTACCTGGAGCACTTTTCAGCCAGGGGACATCCTTCAATTACACAAACAGATTTACTGTGCACCAGATACTGGCCAGACTTTAGGACTAAGGAAAGATGAAGAGGATAGGACCACCACCCTCAGAGAAAGATTGGGGACGAGACAAGAAAACAAATCACAGGGGAGGAGGGGAACATGCCACGGGCAGCGAGAGAGGCTCTGAGGGTTTAGTTCTAAGGACACGAACACGAGGGTGACCATGGGGCACAGGGAATGCGGTGCAGAGCATCACGGGGTTTGGGATGGACCTGGAAGGACTGGGCTGTCTTGCGAGGTGGAAGTGCTTCCAGACGGTGGTCCACGTGGAACGAACAGCAGTGGCAAAGTCTCTGGGCTGGAAAACAGCAGCTGTTTTCATGTGTCTCTGAAGCAAGGTGTGTGTAGGGCAGGGGAGGAAGGGAGGCCTGGGAAGGAGTCGGGCTGTGCTTACCAGCTGACAGGAATGGGGTGGGTTTGGTCTGTTTCAGGTCCTTCCATACCTCGGAGGTGCTTCTGGTTCTAAATAGTGAGTGGACAGGGTTTGCTCTGGGGAGCCCTCCTGGCTTTCTCCTGCCCTGAAGGCCCTCAGCGTTGGTCGGCGTGCCTCTTGGAAGATGAGAGAATGAACAAATGAACCCGTACGACTCTCCTCCCCACATCAAAACTAACCTGTCGGTGTCCCGTCCCTTCAGGACTCTGCTGGAAAAGAGCCAGATAATCTAGCCGAGTGCTCCCGTGAAGGCACTGCAGGAAGTTACCATCGGAAACCCTCTTGGTAGATGATGGCACGTGTAAACCCAGGGTATGCTGACCGCGGCATCTCAGGCACTGGATGTGCTGGGCAGAGGTGTCCGTCCCCACGCCTCAGATAACGCAGGCTGCCCTTCTGAGGCTTGATGTGCTCAAGCATCTTAAAGATGATGCAGTTGTGGAAGAAAAGCCAAAAGAGGTGAGCTGGCAGCAGCAGGCTCGTGGCGGCCAGGCCTCTGCGTGGCCTGCTTTCACGGGGCCGTCAGTGCCTGGTGCGCTCAGGTGCACTGGGTTTCCGTGTATCTTTTATTCATGTGGACAAGTGACTGCAACTCATGCCTCATCACTCTAACAGCCTGATGTAGGGGAAAGAAAACCTTACAAGCATTTCTGCTGCATTAGTCTTCTTGGCCGGAGACTGCTCCTGATTCTGGGAGCTGCCACTCCAAGAATTCAGTTTATCCATCCCGGCTTCCCTGGAGCACCCCTTAGTATCTGTGGTTAATCACAATCCACTGCGCTAAATATTTCTATTCCGTGCCCGACTCCTGCCGGAGTCCAAGCCACCTTTATCCTCCTGCCACCTACTTGTCTTTCGTCTGTGCTCCTGGCAGGAGAAATCTGAGGCAAACCAAGCAGATGAGCTGATGAGATTGGAGGTCTGGGAGCCACTGCTGGCCCATTTCTAGTTCCTGGCATTGGGGTAGGGGTAGGACTGTGACACAGAGCATGTGACCTGTGCATGGGACCCCACGCTCAGAAGTGCTTCGTACTTAGTTTAACACTCTGCTGTTGCCACCTTGAAATTCTGAATACTTTTTGAACAAAGGTCCTGTGTTTTCGTTTTGCACGGTCCGGCAAATGATGGAGTGGGTCCTACCTCTCACTGCTGACCGGCGTGGTTTTCTTCTGGGGCCACTGAGAAGTGGTTCTCAGTCTGGCTGATCCTTCAAAAACACAATCATTGATAATGATGCTTCCATTGAATTCATTCCCCTTATGTTTCCCGTGTCCACTGTCCAGGCCAGGTCTCACCATCTCTTCCCTGGGCTACTGTGCATTCCTGACTGTCCTTCCTCCCTCCAGCCTCTATCCTCTCTGAGCCATCCAGAATGATGCCAGTCAGCAGGGTTGTGGGGAGGCATAATTCCAGGGGGTGTATGGACCCATCTAGGACCCTCAGTGAAAGGCCCCCGAGCACTCGTGGAGTTCAGGGCAGAGGCCCTACGAAGTAGCTGTTAATTGCAGAACAGCCAATATTAACAGCACTCACATTCCAAGTCCTAAGTACTTCACATGAATTGACTCAAAACATTTAATTGAGATAAAGAAGAAGTGGTGTATATATACAATGGAATATTGCTCTGCCATAAAAAAGATTAAAATAATGCCATCTGCAGCAACATGGATGGAACTGGAGATTGTCCTACTAAGCGAGGTAAGCCAGAAAGAGAACAAAAAATATCATATGATATCACTTATATGTAGACTCTTTAAAAAAATGAGACAAATGAACTTATTTACAAAACAGAAACAGATTCACAGACATAGAAAACAAACTCGTGGTTACCAGGGGGCAAAGAGAGGGATCGAGCGATAAGTTAGGAGTTTGAGATTAGCAGATGCAAACTACTATATATAAAATAGATAAACAGCAAGGTCCTACTATATAGCACAGGGAATGATAGTCAATACCTTGTAATAGTGTATAATGAAAAAAAACATGGAAAGGAATATACATGTGTGTATAACTGAATCACTATGCTGTACACCAGAAATTAACACAACATTGTAAACCAGCTATACTTCAATAAAAAATAAATAAAAACAAAAAACAAAACAACACATTTAATCATTACAACAATCCTAGAAGCAGATATTAGCACCCCTGTCATTTTATGGGTGGGAAGATGACACCCAAAGAGATTAAGTCAAACACACCAGGTAAGAACAAGGATTCCAGAGGCAAGACCCCTGGTTCGCACGCTAGGCTGTATCCTGACTTTGGATACAGCTAAGCCTTGGTTTTCTACTTACAATATGGAAATGATAAGAAAAACACTTACTCATAGTGCTGTAAATCTCGGGATTACAAAAGTCAGAATACAGTAAATTCCTTAAACATCCCTTAGTACCAGCCAACGACAACATATGTGTTAATATGCATATTAATATTAACACATGTGAAGGTCCACGGACAGAGAGTGGACACAGTAGGACGGAACCCAGAGAATCAGAGCTCCAAGCCTGTGAGTTTAACCACTGGGCAATACTGCCTTCAGGGAAGGGGACCAAACATACCATGTTGAAGGACGTCCGCAAAGCAGGCCTAATTCAGTCTAAATCCAGAGATGCTGGAGTCAAGAGTCCAGAAATTAACAAGCAGAAGAACATGATTCCAAATGTTGACTCTTATCCCTAAATGTACATCGTGCGTTAGCTCAGAAATGGTAATTTTGCAGCACTAATGACACTTCACTGTTTAATAGAAAACGCACCGTGGTATTTCCATGGACTAACAACATCGTTACAATATGAGATGTCAGCACAACATCCTTCTATTAACCATCTTGCAGGAGCGCAGGGGAGTGCCAGGGTTATGTGAGAATTATAGGGTGTGCAAATTGTTCAGGCACCGCTGTATACACAGGTGGTTTTTTTTTTTTTTTCTCTACCCTGATTTAGTGAGTCAGGAAAGAGAGCGAGTGAGCGCATTTTAAAGACAGACATCAGGTTATTTAGATGCGGGGAAGTGGCCTTTTTCAGTAAATGGCAGATGAAAATGAAATGTGCTTACAGCGGCTCCTTATCTGAGCTAAATTTTCTTGCAATCTATTCAAGGTGCCAATTCACCATGCCTGGTTTGGCCCAGTGTGGGCATTCAGCTCTGTGCTCCCAGAGGACATGTGATTGAGGAAGTGTGTGCCCCAAATGAACTCCAATTCCAGTGAAGAACAGATCATTTCAATGCCATATGCAAAAATCACACTGCCATTCCCCAAACTATAGATGTCCTTGAAGCCAATGACAGCACTGCCCAGCTGAGAAAACATTCACTATAGAATCACCAATGGGAAAAGGCATATGAGCCAGAATTGTTAGTAATTATCAGCCAGTACTGCAGGTGCCCAAGACACGAATGACGTCAGATTTAGAAAGGACATCAGATTTAGACTGTTGGGAGATGGAGTCGAGGAGTCACGTATGTGGGAACTTGTTTAGCGAGGTAAGTGGTTTAAAAAGAAAAATTATAATTATAACAATGATAAGAATTCCCTTTTATTGAGCACCTACTATACACTAGGCATTTTTCCCAAAGCACACTCTGCCTAGGGATATGGATCCTGCAAGGTCATTATTACTACTCTCATTTTGCAAATGAAGAAATAAATTCAGAAATGTTGGGTAATGTGTTGCATAGACACGGTGAGGCTTCAGTCCAGATACAGCTGGCTTTAGATCCTATGCCCTCTGCCTCGTCACAGTGCCCTATGCTACTATTATTTTTTCCTAAGCTCAGCTAGGCAGCAAGAAGCAATGCCACTACTACACTAGTAACAGTTAAATAACAACAACAAAGAAAGCAATAACAACCCCTTTAAGAGCTACGAGCTCAATGTATGTTATTAAATCGTCACAACACTTCCATAAGAGAGGTATTATTTTCGTCTTCACTTTAGAGACGAGGAGAATGAGGCTTAGATTAGGTAAAATCATTTGTCCTGGGCTGTAGAGACAGAGTTGACTATAAGGTCTGCGGTAGGGCTGATGGAGAAAAGATGAGAAGGTGTTGGTCAAGGTCAAGGCAGGAAAGTCACCAGGGAGATGTGGCAACCATCTACAATGCCAGAAGAACCCTCCTCTTCTGAGGGGGTCCCTGCGTCCACAGGGCAAGACCCAGCAGCCATATTTGTTCTCTGTGACACCTCCCTCAAGCCATAGCTGATTGGCTCCTGGCTGAACATCCGACCCAAGCCGTCCAATGAGGTTCTTTCTCTCAAGAATTCAAACTGAGAGGCACTGAGCCTGGTGCCTGTTGAGTGCTGAGTTTGGTCAAACACAGAGTTCTCAAGGGAAGGTTGAAAAGTCCCATTAGGAGGCTGCCCTGCTTCCCGGTGTTCCTGAGGCTTGGCTGTCAACTTTTCTTGGCCTCCATGAGACATACCAGTATTCCTCCTGTGTATTCCTCTTCTACTTAATTTCGCTTGCATTGGTCCCTGTTCCTTGCAGCCAGATGAGTATTAGTTAACGACCATCGCCTCTTGTTAAGCACTCTCTAGAAGCTTGACTAATGTTTGCATCGTAACCCCCTAACATACCTCTAACGTATTGTCTCATTTTATAGATTTAAAAAAAAAATGTAAGTAGTCAAGCTAGGCTTGAAATCAAGATGTACTGGACTTTGAGAACCATGTGTTATTAGTTACCTGGAGACACTGCCCTTGGGCTTGGTGATATCACTCCAGCACAGCACCTGCATGTCTTCCCGCCAGTCCCAGACTCACCCTTCTTTAATCTGCAGCTTTCTCTGGTGCAGGAGCAGGCACCTGAGTGACTGGGTGCTGCTGGTTGTGCCTCACCTTTAATCCAGGGAGAGAGGAGGAGGTGCTGCAGGGAGCGTGTGCCTCCCCGGTGCCCTTCTGTGACGCTCAGTGTTATGCGTCAACTTGGCTAGTCTCCCGTCTCCAGTTGTGCAATCAAACACTCACCCAGGTGTTGCTGTGATGGTTATTTTTTAGACGTGATGACAGTTCATAATCAGTTGACTTTAAGTAAGGGAAATTATTTTAGATAATCTGGGTGGGTCTGATTTGTTCAGTTGAAAGGCTTTAAGAGCAGAGCCAAGGCTTCCTTGATGAAGAGGAAATTCTGCTATGGCTACAGATTCACCCTATACTCAAGAATTCCAGCCTGCCCTTCAGATTTCAGACTTGCCTTGCAATAAATGTATCGCCTTTTGATAAATCTCTTAACATATATCTCCTACTAGTTCTGTTTCTCGAATTGAACCCTGACTGGTAAGCCCTCCTGAGGGGTCCCCTGGTATCCACAGGTGAGGACCCACCTTTGGGCATGGTCTCTACCCAACTCTAGTTTGGTCCTTAAGATCCTAATGTATCACACCCTCCCCTGGTATCAGACTCAGCCTCATGCCCCTCCAGCCCTATTACACTCCCCACCAGGCTATGCTCTCATGCTTCTGGGCTTTTCTCTCTGCCAGGAACTTCTCCCCATGCCTACTTGCCAGAAAACACCTACCCCTAAGCCAGGACTCAGCTCAGGCCCACCTCCTACATGAAGCCTTCCCTGATTTCTTTAGGCAAGCCATGGTGTTTTCCTATTATATTCAGATTGATAGCAGTGGGGTCATTTCTTAGCATTTGTCTGTTTCCTTGGCTTGGCAGCTTTCGCCTCAAGGGCAAAGAATGTGCCTTTCATGTCTTATCTCCAGGGTGTAGCTCAGGACCCTGGCAGGCAGATAAATTTTTGTTTAATAAATGCATGAATGCAGGCATCCATGCCTAGGGTCTGGTTTTTGCAGAAGGGATGTTCTAGGCAGAAAGAGGTCCAGCCACACTCTCAAGGTCACCTTGAAGAAACCAGTGGGTCTTTATCAGTTCTCTGCACATGGGCTCTTCCTCTTTGCAGGGGCTTGGGCTGACAAAGGAGCTCCTGCTGGTGAGATTTCCCTGGCCTCCCCCTCCGCCTGGCTGGGGGCTCCATTATTAGGATGAATTCCTGCATGACCTTTAAGATTAAAACTAAATGTTCTGATCTTTCCCCAGACAGGTGTTAGGTGCTGGAAATGGCATTTTGCAGGGGCCGTGTTCAATACCAAACTCCAAATATCAGCCTCGTCACATTCTGACATGTTACAGCCCATCTGAGCTGGGGCTACGCTGCACATTTCAAGGCCAGCTACCATAAGGGCAACGATTTTTCCTTTTTCGTGCTGGCTCCAGTGGGCATCCTTCCCAAGTCCTTTGAGAAGCCGCCGTCAAGGAAAGTGAGAACCAAGTCATCGGTGTTGCCTCTCTCTGCTGGGACTGCCAGAGGGAAGAGGGTTATCAGGGCTGTCAGGAAAAACTGGCCCTTCTGAAGATGCTACCCTGCCTTCTGCTGACATCTGTAATGAACACATTTGCGACGATGTTGGGGGAAATGCCTCCACCCTGGGGTTCCTCCAGCAACTCAGGGAAACCGCAAATGCCCTTAATCAGGAAACACACACAGAGTTCCTAAATTTGGACTCCTCTGATTAAAGGAAAGACCTAATTAGATAATTGTCCCCATAGAAACCTAGGTACATTTATTATTGCTTTTATAAGCCTCTTCAATTACTTGGAGGAAAGAACACACTTTCACTGTGGTCCAAGTTTGCGGGGGAGCCGTGTCTCAATGGGCCGCTAAGAACCATGAATAAGCAGCCGCTCACCTTGGGTAAATGTATTTGTCTAAAGAGGGTGGAAGTCTCATTCTCCGCACTGTAAACAACTCCAGGTTCCAACTGAAATAATCATTTTGATGCTAACAATGGCAAATGCATATAGAGCGTTCTTTGTGTATGCCAGACAGTTGCAACTCTGTACAAGAGGTCTGCGTAGCTGGTTTCATTCTTAAATCCCCTTTACAGATGAGGACACCGAGGTTCGGGGAGGTGAAGGGACCTGTCCAGACACAGAACCCCGGGCGGGAAGGCACCAGCAGGGCTCCGGCTCCAGGAACTCTGCTCACATGTGAACTAAAATTATTGAAGATTTGTATTACTGGGGATTGAATTCATATTAATTAAAAAAAATAACAATAGCTTACATTATTGAGCTCCTCTAGGGACTGTGCAAAGCGTTTTTTATGCATTATTTTCTCGTTAATTCTCAGGACCCTGGCAAGTGGGGCTGTTTTATTCTTATTCTGCGGGTGAGGAAATTGAGGCTCAAAAAAGATTCTCACTGGCTCTCTTGACGGGTTTTAAGGGTATAAATGATTACTGGGGGAACGAACGGCCTCGGCATTACCATCCAACCTGACTGAGGAGCCCACCTCCCGTTTGCACCCCCCCCCCCCCCAGTTTCCAGCATCTTCATACACTGTTATAAATTAGGCCAATTTACAGCTGTTCAGTTTGCATTCAGATCCCGCACTTGTAAAGGCTGCCTAGGCACAGATGTTGATAGCTGTAAACATTCTCTTCTGAAGTTGACCCTGTGCTGAGAAAACACAATGATGCATTTTAAAATCTAGGAGTTGGAAAGTCTCTAAAATGAGGGTATGATTTCTTAGCACTTGAAACTGAGGGTTTATGCCTTTTAATGCACGTTATTTACTCTCGGGCTCCTTCAGCCCACCCTGCCCAGTCTTCTGGGCTCTTCTACCTTCACTGCAGGCCTTGCAGGAGAGCTTCTGCTTTTCCAGAACCTCGAATCCTCTGAGCTTTTCTCTTCTTCTCTGTTTCTAAGTCAAGATGAAGATTACTTCTGAACTTTAAAGGTTTATCTGTTTCTACCCCAGTCAATAGTAGAGTTCAAGATTCAATCCACTCCTGGCTGATGATCATCTGTCACTGTCCCTAAAAGGTCAGAAGGAAACTCTTGCACGACAGTCACCTGTCAGTGCTCACAGTGTACCCGGTGCTGTGCTACGTCCTCTGTGTTTGAACATCTCATTCTGCTCGTGTAGCCTTAGCATCTGGAAAAGCACTCTGCTTCAATTGCTAAATGCCTGTGTCCCAAGACAGACTTAAGACATTTTATTTATTGTATCTCGCTTCATTCTCGCACCAAGCCTGTGGGGCAGGTTTCTAATGATGATCCCCATTTGACAGATGGGGACACCTGAGGCTCTGACAAGTTCAGCAACTTGCCAAGGTCACGCAGGCAGTGAGTGGGAGGACATGGGTTCATCCGTTCCTTCAACAGATAAGATTTCGAGCTAATGAAGAAATGAATGAACCCACCAACTAGCCCCTCATGTATTCCAGAGTGGAGGAGAGATGCTGTAAGCCTCCAAACAGGAGAGGTATCTGCCGTTTAGAGAGATGTGTTAGGAATAACATAAAACAGGGCGTTGTAAGGGGAGGGAGGCTGGGGAGGGACATGTCTCTCTGAAGGTGTGACATCTGAGCAGAGACCTGAAGGATGAGATGGAGGAACCGTGCAAAGAGCAGAGATCAGGCTAGTGCTTCGAGGCAGAGGCAACATCAAGTTCAAAAGCCCTAAAGAGGGAACACGTCTGGCTCAAAAGAACATATTTGGCTCTGATGCCTCAAAGCCGTCCCATATTCTAGAGCTCACCCCTTGGACATCTACAACCCTGGGGATGGTATCAGGGACTACCTCGTGGGTTTGTTGGGGGGAATTAATGAGATCAAGCTTGTCGAACACTTAGCAGTGAGCCTGGCACAAACCACATGTTACCTGTTACTGCAGAGTTATCATTAACCCCAGGTACCCTGCAATTAGCATCAGCAAAGGAGGGATGATTCACACTCCATCACTAGCATCCTTGCCACGTCTCTTAAGGATGAGTAAGTAAACTTCCTGCGAGACGCTTGCCTGTCACTTCCCTCTGGGAGGGGTCACTGGTAAATCAGCTGCCAAAAAAGGGGACGTGGAATGAATTCTCCGTTGAATGCTCAGGTGGTTTAGAATATGTAGCGCCTCAGTCCCGGGAAAAAGTAACAAAACCAAGCCCTTCCCAGGAACTGTTCGGAAGGAGAGAGCCTGTCAAAAGGAAGTTAACCAAGTGCACAGCAGATAATCAATAGTCATCAGCCCAGGAAATCAAAAAGAACGCAGTCGCCCTGAAGACCTACATCTTGTTTGTTCAATATTTCTGCGAGGTCAGGAACAAATGCCAATCCATTACGGTTCTGAAATTCAGAGGTAAACATATTCATGAGCTTCCTGCAGCTAGAGGGGAGGCTTGTTTATTACCCAAGAGAAGAGCACGTGCAAAGGCCCGGGAACCCCTGGGAGTGAGTGCTCTATAGAAGCTTCTGGTTCTGCCTTCCCAGGACAGGGGCTGGGAGCCTGAAGGCACCAGGAAAAGCCTCAGAGGGAAGGCGGAGGAGCCCACAGTGCCTCCTAGTGGCAGGACACGCAAAATGAGTGATAAATTCTGTGGTCTGAAAGAGGCTAATCTAGAAATTGGATGTGGAGGATTGTGTTTCCAAAGATGACTGTAATCTTTTTTCATCCCACATGTTCTTTTGTGACATGACCCTCTTGAGAGGTAGAGACGATTTCCCCTGACCGTGGATCTGGGTGGTCCCCGTCCCGTTTTGGCCAATAGAACCCCAGGGAAGTGACACTGGATAACTCCCCAGTTTGGGTCTTAAGAGACCTGCAGCTTCCACGTTTGCCACTGGAACACTCACTCCTGGGATTCACCACCACGAGAGAGGAGCCCATGCCAGTCACGGAGAGAGAGGCACGTGGAGAAAGAGAGGTCTCAGGCTCCCAGGGGCCCCCACCCAGGGGTCAGACACATGGGTGAAGCCACCTTGGGCATTTCAGTCCTGCTGCCATCTGAATGCAAGCTCATGAGACCCCTGCCGATGCCAGGTGGAGCAGAACCGCCAAGTCCAGCCTCACCGCGTCCCTGATCCACAGAATCGCGAGCAACAAATGGTTGTTGTTTTAAGCCACTGTTTTAGGGTTGTTGGTTCTGCAGCAAAAGAGAACTGAAAGATGGAGTAACCAACACCTCTGATGTGTGTGTGCCTCGGGGGTCATCTGAGGACCTTGTGGGGATGCGGGGTTGTGACCAAAGGGAAAAGGTGGCTTTAGAACTGAGCGTCTGCCTCCGGAAGCACATTTAAGAGACTTCCTCTTCCCAAGTGTCTCTGGGCTCAAGATGGCCTGGAAGGTAAGTGAGCAGCTTGTAGCTGGGTGGAATCAAGTAGTCCCTCCCACAGAGCTTGATCCAAGGTTTCTAAGCAAACCTGGAAGTGGTGCGGAGAGAGGCAGGAGATGCGTTAACAAGTACCTGCTGGGCACCGTTCTGGGTGGGCTGGCTTGGCAGGTGCGACACAGACAGACAGACATCCAGCCTTAAGGAGCTCACCTGCCGGAGGGTGGGGAGCAGGAAGAGAAGGAGATAAACCGACAGACAGGAAAAGTGCTCTGAAGATAACAGAGGGTCATGAGACAGGGTGCAGGGGAGGCCTCTCTGGGATATTTGAACTGAGACCTGAGTGACAGATGAGGGGGCAGAGTGATGAGAAGGGCTGGGGGAAGAGTCCACAGGGAAGCATGATCAAGGGGTCCTGGAACATGCATGGCTCATGCGAGGGGCAGAATGAAAGCCCTGGAAGGAGGGAAGGGACAGAGGGAGAGTGGGGGGTGATGAGGCCGGAGTGGGACGAAGGGGCCAGACCAGCTGGGAGTTGCATGGGCCACGGGATCCAGCTTGACATCAGCCCTGGCAGCGACAGGAGCCACAGGAGGGGAAGGTGTGTTCCAGGGGGTTTACACCCAAGGAGTCTGGGTCAGCTAGACCTGGGTTCAAATCCTGACGCTCTTTCTTATTAGCTCTGTGACTGGGGCAGCTCCCAGAACCTCAGTTTCTTCATCAAATCAAAGGAATAAAGAAAATAAATGTCGACTTCAAGGACTTCTTATGAAGACTAAATGAAGTATCTGCGACATGCTTAGCAGATCAGCAGGCACGTGACACACAGTAAACGGCAGCCGCTGGACATCCTGCATGGCAACCAGTAAGTTAAACCATACGAGAAGGAAGGGCATTCCACGGAGCCTGGCCTCTGGCCCTGAGGCAGGGCGCTGGGCTGGGCTGAGCAGGCACAGTGACAGCAGACCCTGGGGAGCGGGGCCTGGCCACACGCGGTGAGTTAGGGCCTGGGCCTTCGCCATCACCTGAGGAGCAGGAGGCATCCCCGCCTTCATCACTAGTCCTTCGCTCCATTCCAACCTGCTAAAGACAGACGGCTGGCAGAGGGCTGAGGGATCGCACAGAACAACACTCCCCCAGGGGCTCCAAGGGATCACAATCCATTTCACAGAGAAGAGGAGTGAGGCTCAGAGGGCCTTTGGAGCTCAGAGCCCCTTTTTAATGATGCACATTGACATCTCCTTCCCTTCCTGTTCCCGTCAAGCTGTCTTCCGTGACATCAGGCCGGAAAGATTGTGTTTCTTTGGAGGGGAGGAGGCGGGCCTGGGCCGGGCTGGCTGCAGCTCCCAGGGAAGGCTGTATTTGCTAGAGGCGGCAGCCGCGGACGCTCACAGCCAGCGGGGCCCCTGAGCAGCTCTGCGAAGCTGAATGGCAGACTGGCTGCACAGAAGTGCCAGCTCCGGTGACCAGCAGGAAAGGGTGGCCGACAGGACCTTACCCCATCTCCATCCCCCTGTGACCCTGCAAAGTCAATGTCATTCTTTTACTTTCCCAGATGAGGACACTGAGGCTCGGGGAGGCCAGGCCAGCCTGCCCACCAGTGACGAAGCTGGGATGGGCCTCTCTTGTCCTCTTGTCACTTCCCGTCACAGAAACTTGCATCCCTCTACAGCACTGATGAGAGTGTCTTCTTTGTTGGTTGGATGGTATATTTATTTATTATTTGTCACTCCCATGGTGGGGGGTTGAACTGTGTCCCCCCAAAAGATGTGCTGAAGTCCTAACCCCAGGTAATTGTGGATGTGACCTTATTTGGAACTGCCGGACTGTCTTCCAAAAGAGCTGCAGCATTTTCCACCCCCGTAGGCAGTGTACTCCAAACCCATAACCAGCTTCTCCACATCCTCAACCACACTGGTCAGTCAGTCTTTTTGATTCAAGCCATCTGAGTGGCCGGGAAGTGGAACCCCAGGGTGGGCGGGATGCCATTTACTGCCCAGGGCACGGCGGGGGCTCTGCCCTCAGCACCTTGCCTTACCTCTGGGGGAACTTCTGATAAGTTACCGCCCTAGACTTGTTCCCCAACCAAAAGGGACTCCCTCATTGAGAAAAATGCCAAATGCAGGAGGCAACGGAAAACCGTCAAAGGCCCCGAGACTGACACAGACCATCAGGACCAGAACACGGTCTTGCTTCCTTCACCAGATTAATTATTTCTGTCTTCTTAGAAAGAGCAACCGTTCCTTCCCTCCCTCCCTCCTCAGCATCTCAGAGACACTCTCTGCTTTTGTGGCACCTTTGTTTTCAAGACCAGAATGATTTTTTAAAAACTGACTTTGATTGCAGTATAGTTGATGCAGAAGGTGGTGTCAATTTCATGTGTACAGCAAAGTGATTAGTTGCACATATGCGTACATATTCTTTTTCAGATTCTTCTCCATTATAGTTATTACAAGATATTGAATATAGTTCCCTGTGCTCTGCAGGAGGTTCTTGTTGTTTATCTATTTTATATACAGTAGTGTGTATCTCTTAATCCCAAACTCCTAATTTATCCTTCCTCCCCAATGCTTTTCCCTTTGGTAACCACAGTTTGTTTTCTAAGTCTGTGCATCTATTTCCAGTTTGTAAATGAGTTCACTTGTACCATTTTCTTTTTTAGATTCCACATGTAAGTGAAATCACATGATATTCGCCTTTCTCCGTCTGACTTACTCCATTTAATACGATCATCTCTAGGTCCATCCATGTTGCTGCACATGGCATCATGGCAAGACCAGAATTTTATTTCCTTGGTCTCACCTGTCCTCAGAACTTTCTTTTAAGGACTCTGGGGCAGTGTTTCTGTCCTTTTATTAGGCCTTTTAAAAAAAGTCTGTCTTCCTTGGGGCCTTCTTTCTCTGCACTGGCATATTGTGGTTCATATGGCAGAGATCACAGCAGGTCATACTGTGTACATATGGCAGGATGCGGGCTCAGCCTGCACCCGCTTCCCACAGCGAAGGACAGGTCCCGTGGGTCCGTGCCCAGGATCCAGGGACTGCCGGTCATTATGGGCTTCTTTGAACACTGAGCAGGTATGCGTCTTAAAACATCTGACTGGGCTCCTTGCTCAACTTTTCCCAGTTCCTCAGAATGTTCTAGTCTCAAAGATGATCCTGCTTCTATTTGGGGAAGGGCAGGAGGATGGTTTCCAGTTAGTAGTTCCTGAAAGATTGGAAATGCATGTTTCTTTCTCAGAAACATTGAGGGCCTGGTTCTTTTTAAGGTCTAACTACTTTGAAAATTCAATTTCCTGACTCTGACCACTTATGGTCTGATGATAATGGGAAATTACAACCGGGGCTTTGGAGATGTTTTGCTAGTTTCTTTGCTAAATTCCAAACGAAATCAGTCCCTTCCTCCTAACCCTTCCTCCCAGGGCTGCTGTGCGGCATAGCTCCAGGGAAGACACTGACACTGTGGTCTAAGTGAGGGCCGCGGGAAGACGTTGACACTGTAGTCTAAGTGAGGGCTACTCAGGGCTCACCAATGCTCCCAATCTCAGCAAACGGTACCACCTCCTTACAGTTTCTCAAGGCAGTCACCCTCATCCCCCAGAGCCAATCAACGACCAAGTCATGTTGATCCTACCTGTTAAATATTTCAGGTGTCCCTGGCATGATCCCTACCTGTCACCATATCCTAGTCTTAGTTAGCACCCTACCTCTTGTCCAGAAGATAGACATTCACTCTCATCACAGTTCATACATTCATTCTTGACCTTATCTCATCAGTTCCCCACACTTTAGCTGGAAAGATCTTTTAGGATGCAAACCATCATGTCCCTTCCTGTTCAAGCCCTTCTGTGGCTTTCTCTTACTCAAGCTGAAGTCCAAACTCTCACTATGGCTTCCTGCATGATCTGGCCTGGGCCATCTCTCCACCTTTTCCCATCCCGCTTCTCCCCAGAGCATCTCTGCTCCAGGCACCCTCTAGTTCTCTCTGTGCTCCCAGCTCCCTCTGCCTCAGGACCTATGCACACTCTGCTCCCTCTGCCTCCTGCTGCCACAGTTCACTTGAGCATATCCCTGTTCAACCTGCAGCTCTCAGTTACACAGCACCTCCTCAGAGGGACCTCTTCTGACCACCAAGCTGAGTTACACACACCTCAACCCTTGTGATCCTACAGCCCTGTCCTAAACCCGCACACTCCCAGTTACTTCTTCAACATCAACTTATCTGACCAGGCTGTTAGCATTGAGCAAGTCTCTTGTTTACCCCGGAACGCCGTTGCCAGCACACAGCGATGGTCAATCCATATTCGCTGAATGAATGAACAAATGAAGGACCAGCTTTGACTTCACTCATTCACTGAAACACGAAGACCCTCCCATTGGTAAGACATTCTGTGAGGGACCTGGAAGGGGAAACATCTGACCAAGATACAGTTTCCACACTCAGAGGAAATTTCCAAACCTCCTGACATCAACCGCCTGGTTCTACAATTCAGGTGGAGGTGACACTGATGATTCCAGTCTAAGCAAAACCCGAGTGCCACTTGTGAGCCAGGATCAAAGACTGTCGATAACAGGGCCCAGCTGGGGCTGCTCTTCCTCCTGCTGCTGGTGATGACGTGGTGGCCTCACCGCACTGCTAACAGCGACAGAAACACGTCTCAAGGGCTGGGCCTTCAGGTGTACTTTTTGCTTATTCATTCATTCATTCATTAACGCAAAAGCTTTTATGGAAAGTCAACTAGTTGTGAAGAATTCTGTAAGAGGTGGGTGCATGTGGGCCAAATTCAACCCTACATGGTGGCACTTGGTTGAACTCATTTAGTTAACTGCCAATGGCTAGAAAATTGGGAGCTTTCGTGGATCCAGACTCTCCAGCTCCTCTTGGAGAAGCAAACCGTTTGGCTGCACTGGGTCTGCAGTCCCACAGGCCTGCAGCCAGCGGGAGCTGAGTGCAAACATCTTCTTTTGGATGGGGCACGCTCTCTCTTTTGATTTGTTGCCCCCAACCAACTTCACACGTCTCCATCACCTGCCAGGCTTCCGTGGGCACTGGAGTGGGCCCTCCAGGCTGCTCCAGGGTAATTGGCAGGTTCACAAGGAACGGTGGTTACCCTTGACAAGGCTCTCAGAGGGAACATTCAAACTGTGCCCCTCAGTCCAGGTGGGGCACACGGAAAACAGGGAGGATGAGAAACCTTGGAGAGGGACCACTAGAAATCCTGTGTTTGCTTGAATCTCATATGTTTTGCCTTTTATGGCAGGGACCCAGTCATAGGCAGCTCTCCCGTAGACTGTCAGCATGGATTCAAGCACAAGGTCCTGCTGCTGAAATTCTCTGAGCCTCTGTTTCCACATGGATAAAACGGGAGTGCTGCTACCTTCCTACACAACATCACAGAGTTATCGCAAAAACTGTGTTAATCCTGCCCAGGACGTGCCAGGCTCAGCAGAAGCCCCGCATACACGCTCCTCTTACAAACATCTTCACCAGTTCATCAAGAACAAGTAATCATGTCTCAGAATAGCAGTACCCATCGAACCCCTAGACCTAGATCTTTTTTCAACTTCATTTTTTTTTTTATTCTAATAGGAGTCCAAGCTCCTTACAAAAATACTCAGAGAAATTAATACGGAGTGAGAGTGGATTCTCGGGCTTTCTAATTGCTCTTGTTCTCTGTTCATGAGGAAATATTTAAATCTCGATGGTGACATACATATACGTGCACTGGGACCAAATCAAGGCTAAAGCACACAGCTGGACGCTCTCTGCCCGAACCCGGCCCCTAGGCTGAATGAAAGGCTTGGAGAGGAAAACTGGACTTTGCAGCCCCCTTGGCAATGTTCTCTGGAATGGAACTGACATTTGTGTCCCTCTAGGCTATCACTCTAGTGCCGCCTTCCGCATCCTGGCAGTTCAATTAAAATCCTGGAGTCCTGGCCAGGAGGTCCTGTTTTCAGGTGGTCACCCTTGGACATCAATTGCCGGGGCTTTTTCAATGTCAGCTGAGCGGTGTCTGCTCCTGTCACCTGGTGCACATGGACCTGCCCCCAGCACGGACCAAGCTAGGAGAGGCCCAGGAGGAGGACTCCCACCCAGAATGGGGCCATCCACAAAGGCGTTTTCCCTGTGGCGGGTGTCCGGCCGCTCTGAGACACTCTTCCAAGCTGGTTGTCCCAAGAAGGACATGCTTCCTGGTCCAGCTCTTTGACCCCTGCATGTAATTTTGGATCTGCACTAAGTCAAAATACTAAGTAAAAGCTGAATCTTGTCCCAGGGGAAGCAGCGAGTCTCCCAGCTTTGTCTAGCAGCAAGATGAAATCTCCAGGGGAAGAAAGGCTCTGGCTTTCTTGCCCTGTGGGATTCAAAGTTACCTCCTCGCTGGGTTTTGGCTTCACAGGTAGAGCTGTCCTGGGCTGTGGGTTTTGCAGAGGGTCCCACCCACTCAGAGTCATCGTTCAGGGGGAAAACAGAACAGACCCAAACACACGGTGTGAATTTCCAACAATGGGGAGAAAAGAAGACGGCCATTATCAGCAAATCGCTCTAATCTCCCCCTCAACCTTCCCCATACCAAGGGTGCTTACACGGTATTTAACTATTAAAGGACCTTGATCACCAGGGTCTGCAAAATGGTAAGAAAAAGGCAACTCAGAAAGTGTACCCATTTCTGGCTTCTCAGGATCCACAATCCCATCTAATTCTCATCTAAGATTCAGCACTGAGGCAAACCTTCCGGGAAGCCTTCCTGACTACCCCTCCCCACCCCCTCTCCCCTCATCCCTCACACCCATTGATTTAGTCCCTTATTTTCTCCCAGACCTGGTGTATTTCTCCCTTAAAGCAGCAACACCTGGAATCACAGCTGAAGTTTACTGAGCGCCAACTGTATGTGAGCACAGGAGGCACAAGCACTTACAAATCTCATCTCATCTAATCCTCACAATGATTCTATGAGCAACCACAGGTATCTCCAGTCAACAGATGAGGAGACCGAGGTTCAGCGTGGTTAACAGCAGCAATGCACCACCCACTGTACTACCTGGCCTCCCATCGTAAGCTGTTTGTAGTTGCGGACACCCCTGGACTGTGAGCTCCAGCAGGGGGAGGAGTGGCCCTCAGCACCTTTGTCTTCCCAGATAACAGCCTGGTGCACACTGGGTGCTCAGTAAAACGTACTGAAACGGACCAGTGATGGATGCAGCTTCTTAGAGCAATTTCCTCTAGCTCCCCAAAGCCTCTCTCTGTGATCCCAGGACATGAGGCAACATGCTTTTATTATAGGTTCTATAATATACTAAGGTGATGGTATCTTTCCTCCCTCCCTTCCTTCCTTTTCTCCTTTCCTTCTTATCTTTTTCTTTTTTGTCTCTGTTTTCCTGAGACTGTGAGCTTCTCGAAGCCTTTCCCTTGTCCTTCCATCTTCTAGCTCGAGCGCCTGGTGCTGGGGAAGGGACAGGACAGCTAAACATCTCACCCCACAGGTGGTGGCCTCCTGGAGCCCCTTTGGGAAGGTTTGCAAGACCTCAAATGGCTCAGAAGAAGGTGGGCCCTCCAACATCATCGTTTGCCATGGGAGCTGGTGGGTCCCCATGTTGAACAACCCTGGCTATCAGGGCACAGGCCTCGGAGAGCTTACCCGACCGGGACAGGGTCTAGAGAACAGCCATTCTTGGTCACTGGTGTGCAGAAATGGAAGGTGGTCGGGACTGCACCTCAGCCCAAGACGACCCTCACTCATGCAGGTGGCCAGCAGGTACAAAACTGCCTTGGTCTGAAGACCGAGGAGGAGAAAGGGCGAGGATGGACAGGTGCAAAGGCAGAGGGACGCTTCATTAATTCATTTATTCAATAAATATTTGCCGAGAGGCTACCCAATGCCAGGCACCATCTCATGTGCAGGGGAGACAGCTATGAGCCAGACAAACGAGGTCCACACATTCAGGGAGCTTGAAAGCTTGTGGACAGGGTTAGAAAGGGTAAATCTAAGTATATGAGCACAGACCACAACGATGCTTTTTAAAAACAACCTGTCTGCTTCTATTGGTTCTCCACCTTCATTCATTCATGCCGTCGATGACTACGGGGTGCTCACTCCATGACTCAGGCAGAACTGGGCTCTGCTCCCCAACAACAGTCAGTCACAGGGGAGGAAAGGAGCCTGTGGCTATAATCCTGAACGTTGGAAGGGATCAGAGGCTCTTCCTTTAGGAAGCCTTTGACCGTCAGTTCTAGGGTGGGTAGGGATGTGTCTGGGAGAGTAGAGGCTCATCCCAGATGCCCCCACTCCAAGGAGAGAGAATAATCATCTGTTAAATTTTGGTATCTATGGAAACACAAGGCCTCTGGATCAGAGAACAGACCAGTCATTACCCACAGAGCATCCTAGCAGCGCCAGTGCTCCCTGCTCCTCCTCCCTCCTCCTGGGTGATGACCCGCAGCCAGAGGCCACCTGCCTGGGCCGTGGTCCCACCGCAGGAGAGGAACCCTGACATTACGAGACGCAGTGCCTGTACAGGGTGGCCTGGCTGGCTGTGCCGCTCCTCTGTGCAGAGGGAGGCCTGACTCTGTAGTGTAAACACATCCTCTCTGGGGAGAGGAAGGGCAGGTCCCCTGGTTTTAATTGCCCTCAGAAAGTAAGCAGATGTCTCCGGGGAAGAGAAGTCTTTAAATCCTTCCAGAGTAACACACAATCTTTGGCTTTCAAGGCATGTTTGTCATTTAATCATCTCCTGACACAGCTTGCCAGCAGAAAGCCGGGACCACGCGGAAGTATGGAAACATTCATGGCCCGACATAATCATCCTTGCAGGGCTTCCTGAACGCCTGGCACTGCTTTAAGTGGCACACAAAGGTATACACTCGTTTCGACTTCACAGCCACCCTGTGGAATGCATATGACTATTTCTCCCATTTTACAGATGAGGTAACTGAGGCCCAGAGGACTTTATCAGCCTCATCGAAAGTTACACGAGGAGGGACTTGGGCGTGGAAGCCAGGTCGTCTGCCTCCAGAGTCCTTGCTTGTCCCCACTGCACTGACGCCCGTTGTCACTGCTGGCTGGTTTGGGGGTTTGGGTGGGAAGGAAGGCTAGCCCCCACGTCAGGGAAGGCTCGCACAGCTTCGACAGACAGCCCGCCAACGAACGTCTCTGGTTCCGGGCCCTCGGGAAAATGTCTCTGCTTTTCCCATCTCTGTGCAAAACGAGTAAGAACTGCCATCTCTGTGGCTCTTTTTAGTTTTTCTAAGGAGAATTAAGCCATAAAACCAGCCTCCAGCTTTCCCAAGAGCCGTGCTACAGCACTGTCTGCGACAAATGAGTAAAAAGCTAATGGGCAGCGCCCGACCTTTTCACCCCCAGCATCCTCTGGTCATTTTTTTCTTATGGGCTCCTGGCTCTGAAAACTTCTGTCGACTAAACATGTTAAATAAAAAAATGTTCTCCTAATTTCAATTCATCAAGGCCACACCGTCTCCGGCAATAGTGCGGGGGAGGGGGAGGTAGGGAACTTTGGAATTAGGGTTGGATCTCAAAAGCTCTTGATTTAATTATTTTCCTCTCCTCTTGCTCGGTCTCCTCATCTGTAGAATGGGGACGAGAACAGCACCCCCCGCATAGGGTTGTTGGCAGCGCTCAGCAGAGCTCGGGGCGCGGGGACTCGTGGTCTTGGTGTTACTGTGGTCAGTCTACCCACAAAGGGCCCCGTGGGCCTCTTCCTCCACTGCCCTTGGAGATAAACTAGTTAAATCTGCATGCGATGAATGGGATGCCCTGTCTGCAACTGAACCAGCCACAAAACTGTACATATGTGACTTGAGGTTTTGGGGGACTCCCCCACCAAACTCCCACCTGGGGGACCTGGGTGTGATCTCCAGAAGACAGAATCAGAACAGCGCACGCTTTTGTAAAGACAAATATTGCAGTTGTGTGGCATCCACCTGGGGAAGGTCTGGGTGCTCAGAAGGGTGGTGGGCGTGGGGAACAGCAAGAGTAGGGTAGAGGGGGCACCTTGCAGGCACCTCCCTGCAGCCAACATGATGTCTGGGGTCTGGACACTCCTGGGACTGCTGGACAGGCCGGGCTGTCACAGCTCAGAGACTCCAGCTGGTGAGAGGGCCCACCTGTCCAACTCTTCACTCACTGATGGGGTGGGGGGTCCCTTCTGAACACGGCCCAACTTCCTGAGGGAGGTTTTCCCTCATGCTCCCACCCAGACGAAGGCCCGAGGCCTGGGACACGCTGCTCAGACAGCAGCCCTGTGGCTGCCTCCCTCCTGCAGGCCTTTCTGGGGAGTTCACCTGCCACCAGTCCGTGGAAATCATCACCTGGTCCTTGAGACATATTCCGCTGCAGCACAATAAACCAGTGGCTTCATTTTAAACAAAAATCCGTAGCCCGTCACCCCCAGCCCCGGCCCCCAGGGCTCACAGACCATGTCACACCAGCTCACAATGTTCCAAAGGCACGGGCCAGGTGTCCTTTTGTACCTGTTCATTTAGCGGATTCCTGCCTCGAGTAATTACAGACAGTTAAAGCACTCTGAGGGGAGGGGACAGTTAGAATTCCATACTCCATCCTGCCCTCCTACGGTCTGGCGAAGTACAAATACTGGCCGGGGACTAGCGTCATCTCAGGGGCCCTGGCCGGTCGAACGTGGGTGGGTGGCACCCTGTGGGACACGCGGACCAACCAGACCAAGAGGGTGCTCCTTCCCAAATCAGGAACACGGGCGCAGGGGTGCTCCTCACCAGGGCCTGGCCCCAGGGCTCGGCTCGGGTGGAAACCACCCGATGCTCTTAACCCAGATGCTCTAAGGCGTGTCTGGGTCATTCGTAGGGGCGCTGCCTGGATACCGGGAACAGCCCGCTGCCCCCGTTTCTAACAGCATTTCTCACGTGCTGTTGATTTACCAGCATAACTGCTGTATTGGCCGCACGAACGAACCGCCACTTTTACTAGTCGAGCTACCGAGAGGCCTCTTATGATCAAGACTCAATGTCATGAGACGATGGGGAGAAAGTCCATCGAAAACTCACACACTGCCAAGTTCTGAGCGGTTCCCTCTCTACGAAGCATCGCAGAAATCGCCTGATTAGCGATTAAAGGTTCACAGGGACCTGTTACAAGTGAGTTAAATAAAGGCACTTACTGGGAGGGAGGGTACAGCTCAATGGTACAGTCATGAGGTCCTGGGTTCAATCCCCAGTACCTCCATTAAAAAAAAAAAACACAAATAAATAGATAGATAGATAGATAGATAGATAGATAGATAGATAGATAGATAGATAAATAGACCTAATTACCATTCCCTCCAAAAAAACTTTAAAAAAAAAGGCCCTTACATCTTCATCTTCTCAATAACCTAGAGACACAGCTATCATCCTCACCACCCTCCACCTGGCCCCAGGGTATCCGCTCTGACCTGTCCCCGGGGGTGGAGAAGCCCTCTCTGAATGTACCTCCTCCTCTCCTTTCCAGCTGCCACTGTGCCAGTCAGGTCCCACCACTCCCGCCTGGAGCCGAGAACAACCTCCCACCTGGGCTCCAGCCACCCTCCTGCCAGCTGCCACTGCACACGGGCCAGCCCTCCCAGCATACAAGTCTCCCATATGCTCCAGGCAG
Organism: Camelus ferus; assembly: GCF_009834535.1. Classification (NCBI taxonomy): domain Eukaryota; kingdom Metazoa; phylum Chordata; class Mammalia; order Artiodactyla; family Camelidae; genus Camelus; species Camelus ferus. The sequence goes on along the minus strand of NC_045708.1, from coordinate 9,921,862 downwards.
GATAAAGCTTGTGATCTTTGGTGTGGCATTCAGGGCCTCCACCGTCTCATGCTGGCCACATCTCCGACCACTGAGCCCTCACAACGCTGCCTTTGGGGAACCACTGCCCTGAAGTATTAGGTGATAAAAGGCTTCACCTCCACCGTCTCATGCCGGCCACATCTCTGACCACTGAGCCCTCACAACGCTGCCTTTGGGGAACCACTGCCCTGAAGTATTAGGTGATAAAAGGCTCCACCTCCACCTTGGGCGTCACAGTCCCCGTGATGCAACACAGCTTGCCCCTCCGAGCAAGTGTTTCCCCATGCGACGCGGTGGCTGCCTCGGCGCAAAGGATGGATGAGATGGACCCGTCAGGCACGTGGGTCAGGCACATCACGATTCCTGCTCCCTTTCTGAAGCCGAGCAGGAAAAAAACAAAACAAAACCCTGCCACCCAGATGTTAAGTAACTCCTAAATCCCTCTTTAATTAACTGGGTAATCTCCATACCACGTCGTGAGAACGCCTTCCTCTTGGTGTTTTTAGCCTTGAGAATAGAGGTCGGCAGTCCTAGGCTTGGGACTGAGAAAAGAAAAGCAAGGATTTGCTCAGGCAAATCCTCCTCCGAGATGTTCCGTTTAACGGGATAATTGACAGGGAGAGAGGAGGCGAGGAAGATTATTTGGGGTTTTGTAGGTTTGCCTTACAGCCCAGCTGACCGCCTGACATTCCAGTGCTCCTCATCCTTCACAAACTTCGTCAAATGGGAGTGGGGGTGGCATATCCCAGAGACCATTTAACCAGCAAATATTTATTGAGGCACTTCTAGGTGCCAGGCCCTGGGGGTGGGGGGGCTTAAGATGCTGCAGGAAACAATCAGATGAGGAAGCTTGCCTTCCAGAGGGACAGACAGACCCCAGACAAGAGACTAGGGGAATAAACTAGTGTTGAGAACAATGTGGGTGGAGGGGGGAGACCTACTGGGATCTGCGGGCAAGTGAACACCTCTTTGAGGTGACATCTGAGCTGACACTTGCATGACAAACAAGAGCCAGACATGCAGAGGGCCCGAGACCCAGAGAGCATACGGGTTAGCACGAAGGCGTGTTGCAGGGATGTGCTAGGATGCTCCAGGAGGCCAGGTGGTAGGAGGGAGTGAAGGGGAAGAGAGTGGGTCAGGGCGAGGCCAGTGACTGGTGAGGAAGGCAGGGTCCCCACACTTCAGCTGTCTTGTACACCAGTGGCCAGCAAATCACAGCCAGCGGGCCACATCTGGCCTACTTTCAGTTTTTATGAATAAAGTTTTATTGAAAGCAGCCACGCCCATTGGCTGAGAGTGTCTGGGGCGGCTTGGGAGCTGCCACCAAAACCTGCCATCGCCAAGTGGAGTAGCAATGGAAACCATGTGATACGGCTCACAAGGTCTAAAATATGTACTCCTGGGCTTTTGTAGAAAAAGTTTGCCAGCCTCATTGTAGCATGGTAGGAAGTTCGGACTTTACGAGTCTATGTACAATCAAGCAGCCACTAGAGGGAGGGTCTCCCACGGTCGACTGATACGTTTTAAAGGCTGATTCTGGCTGTTGTGTGGAGGAGGACTGGGCAGGGGCAGGAAGGACCAGGGAGCAGTGAGTAGGACTTTGTAGTTCCCTGCTACCCACAGTGCAGACCAACCACGTTCAGACTGGGCCAGAGGGCGCCGAGTTCCCGCTCTGTGCTAGCCACTGTGCAAAGTGCTTTCAGAGACGGTGTTTCTTTATTACAACGTTAAAAGAGACAATGCATTTTGAATGCTTAACTCCACGCCTGGCACACCAAAGTGTTGAATGCAAGTTAATAAAACAGTTTGTAAAAAATTGGCAAGGAGTGTCAGCCTGCCATCATCAGAGGCGGGCTTCTTCAGATGCAGATCCTGAGACAAGGACTGGGCACAGGTGATGGAGGAAAGACGTCTTCCAGGAGGAGAGTGAGGAAGAGGGTGGGAAGGAGACGCAGGCAAGTGAGGGCTGATTTCAGGCAAAGGTGGGCCAGGCGGAGCCTCAGCCTGAACCAGCGGTGGGGGCTCTGGAGGGTAAGTTATGCCTCAGAGTGTGTCCCGCTGTGAGCGAGGGAGCTGGGCTTCCACACTGGTCAGTCTTTGGCTGAGGGCTGCCCTGAAGGGACACTCAACTCCCAGGCATTTCCAGGTCTGTGGGCATATGGACAAAGCAGCTCCAGAGGTCAAGGGCGATTTCTGGGAGAGGTGTCTCAGGTATAGGGTGTGCGAAGCAAAAGCATGCAGAGGCAGAAGAAAAGGCTTAAGGGGATGTGGGGGATGTGGTCTGCTACACACACCCATTGTTCAGATGTGGAGACTGAGGCCCGCAGACGGAGGCTCCTTGACTTGCTCTCCAGTGGCAGTCAGGATTGCAATCTCAGTCTGACTCCAGATCCCACCCGCTGCCTTCTTTCCTAGCCAACCCCGCCCTCCTCCCTCCAGCGGTCATGAAAAATTAAAGGCCGCTGATGAGTCCCGCTGCAGGAAACAGTCCTGCAGGTAGGCTGGCCGCACTCTCCTGCAGGCTGTCCTTCAGTGTCTGTAATTGCTTAATCAAAAACAAACGACGGCTGTCGTAAAAATGGAGCGTTCCATGTCCTCTGAATAGCCAAGGAAGGTTATCAAAATACCAAAGTTTGGACAAGTATAACTTCTTTTATAGAGTCTCTCTAACAGCAGACTGTAAAACAGTCCTCTCCAAGAGGGGGTGAGAGATAAAGAATTTCTTCTTCCAGCAGTAATAAATCAAGCAACACTCCGCAGACAGTGGAAATTGATTTTTCTCTCTCTTCACACAGCCACGGCTCTACCAAAGCCACGGCGCGATGCTCCCACAGTGACAAGCTTCAACTTGGCCACATCAATTATCAAAATAAGAAATGTCAGGCCTTGGCACGGCGATGCGGTGATGTGAGTGCTCGCTGCCATGGCTGCGGCCCTGCAGACACCCCCTCCCCGCGGCCCTTTATTTAAAGTCTAACAAGACTCAACCAGGCCAAAGCCCAGAGTTAATCTCCAAGTGAATCCTGCCTGCCTCCCTTCTTAACAATCCCTTCAGCTGCTCAGGGGATCCGAGTTTAGCCGCAGGCCTAATTCCAGGTCCAGGTGATCTGGTCAAGTTAAAGTCTGAGGATCTCTCTCTCTCTCTCTCTCTCTCTCTCTCTCACTTGCTCCCTGGATCACACTCTTTTCCATTCATTTCTGGGTTCCAATGATTCTACTTGAGAAAGGTTGCTTTCCAGAATAATAAAAGTAACCAATACAAAGCTACACCTTTTTGATCATTGGGAAAACAAAACAGATCCTCAAAGCCCCAATATCTCCAGAGGTTCTAATTCCTCCCACTGCTTCCCTTCCCATCCCAAGAATGGAGGCACAAGGGCTGTGTGGGTAGAGACCGGGCCAACTGGACTGCACCACTGTGTATACTTGAGCATGGGTGGATTTTGGTATCCGTGGGGGTCCTGGAACCAATCCCTGTGGACACCAGGGGATGACCGTAAAACAAAGCAGATTCAACAGCTCAAGCACATTTCATACAGCCTGTGTCACACCAACTAACATCCCATTGGCTGGAGCAAGTCACATGGTCGGGTCTCAAGTCCGGGGCAGGAAGTCTGCCCTGCCCACCACGTGGCCATGGCAACAGTCTGGATGAGAAACATCACTCCAGGAAGCAGACACTTGGGACCAGAAATTCAGTCTACCACACGTTCCAGTCAAGGCAATGTGGTCATTGCTGTCCACATGTCTTCCTCCCTCCCTTCCTCTCTTCCTTCTAAAACAGAAGGCAAGGGATTGTATAAACAATTAGACTGGGCATGCTAAAACATGAATTCTCACCCATCCTCAAGATGTAGAGGGCGCTCCTAAGAGATGACATTGGAAGAGACCCCTGGGCCTGCAGGAGAAATTCTGGTTTCCCCGATATGACATCAGAGAGAGATGGAACTATTATAAAGCTTCATCTTAGTCAAAGAACAATGCTTTGCTTCTAGACAATCCTCCATGTAATAAAACCACTAACAGTAAGTCAACTATACTTCAATAAAGTAAAAATTTTAAAAAGATAAAACCGCTTACAGCATCTAATATTTATAAAACACTTTACTATGCACTTTCCACAAATTTTATGTTTTTCCCCACAAAACTCTGGGAGGTGGGTGCTCTTCTTGCTATTTTACTGATGAGGAAACTGAGGCTCAGAGAGGTTAGTTAATTTACCCAAGGTCACAGAGCTATTATGTGGAAGAGCTGGGATGCAAATCCAGACTTTGGATTGTAATTCCTTTGTTCATTCCCATATATTTCAGTCCTTCCTTCTGGCTTCAGCAGCCAGCTCCATCTTTCTTCTGTCATTGCTCAGAAATGGGACACTGCCGAGAAAGGAGGAGCAGACAGGTGTTGAGTTAACCATGGGCTGTGATAATGCATAATTCTGTGTCTCATATAGAGAATGGTTTGTGAACACTGAAAATAAAAAACACATGCGTTGTAACGATTAATTTCCTATGGACACTTGGGAACAGAGGAAAAAGGCTGGGTGATGTTTAAGATGTAAGTCAACCAGAGAGGCATCATCAGCCTTGAAATCTTTTCTTTCTAGACTCCTGAGCTCTGCCCAGGGGATTCTAAAGTGAGTTCCACAACCCTTTGCCAGACAAGCAAGGTGCAACCATTTCTCCCCCTTGCAACAGAATATCCAAAATCTCAAATGCGCAGATTAAAAGGTAAAAGGACACTTAACCAAAAATGTCTGCAAGATGCCAAGCCCATCATCCCGTACCTCTCCGCTGGCAGAAATACAAATGGTTTTGTTCAGTTTATTTTCTTTTCAGGACTGAAATGTGGCCAAGCCAGTTATGATAATAGAGGTTAATTGTTCTTTCAGCAAACTTCTTAGTTAGAAGACATTCAAAACGCACGATTTCCTCTCCTTACAGCCTCAGGGCACAGATCTGGGGAGGTGGAGGAGAGGAAATGGGGCTGATTCAGTTTCATTTTAGACCCTGGTGGTGCACGAGGCTGCTTTGTGAAGGGCTCTGTGCCCAGACTTGCGGCAGCTCGTGCTGACTTTGACTGCGGTGGATTTTAGTGAGAAATTAGTGGGAAAGGAAGGCACTACTCGGGTGAGATCCTGGTGTGATACCAGCAGGGTCATTTCTAAAACCTCACCCCTAAATAAGCTGTAAAAATAATCACATTGACTGGGTCCCCCCAAGGCCAGGCGAAGGCTTTTCGGAAGCTGGACCAACAGGAGACAGAGACGGCTTCCCCTAACTCTTGTGAAGACTTGCTTCTGTAGGAGTGAGGATGTGGAGTGAATAAAGATACCTGACAGGTGAGAAGGGCCTCCAGGGGGTCCACTCAGATGCTGAAGACCTCGGGCTCTAGAGTCAGGAAGACCTGGGTGCGCGTCGTGACGCTGACCTGGGACGGGCTGGCTTCTGTCACTGAGCCTCATCGCCACGTGCGCGTCCCCAGGGCTTGTGCCGGGGGCCTGTTCTGAGGACAAGGAGCGGTGTCCTAGTCTGGGCAGGCTGCTATAACCAAGCACCCCAGGCCGGTCATTTTAAACCATATGCATTTATTTCTCACGGTTCTGGAGGCTGGAAGTCTGAGATCGGGGTGCGAGCAGGTCTGGGGTCTGGTGACGATTCTCCTCTGTGTGCCCACTAATCCGCTGGGGTTCCTCCTAAGTGGGCAAAGCCGCCGGAATATTCACCCCACTTGGCCGGTGCTTTCCTCGCCACTCTTGATCGGAAGCTAAATGCCACGTGGGTGATCATTAAAGCACCACTGCAGGGGGACCTGGTGGAGCGTGGGCACAGAGGGCGCCCAGGCCAGGGCGGGGCTGCCCCCACTCTGCATCCCCCCCCCCGTGATCATGCAGATCTGGAGTCTGAATCCCATTTCCTCTCCTGCAACACACAGGAATCTGCTCCGAAACCTCCCTCCTAATGAATGTTAGTTACTTCTGGAGCTCATACCCTCTCAGGAGTGCTTTTTCCCCTCTCCTTCCTTTTAAAAAAAAAAATCTACAACAATGTAACATACAGGTTGACTTTTAAAATATGTGTTTTGTGTTTTTAACAGAAAAGCTCTCAGGATTTTTTCTCATCTGGGGTTAGGATTGTATCTGATATCAAAATGGAGGGGTGAGGGGTGGGGGAGGTGAAAGGAAATTTAGGGACAAGCACAGCAACGGAATTTTGCAAGCCTTGATTCACTTAATTTTTTCAACTGAGGAAATCCATGTTCTGGTTCCCATTTCATACATGGGAGTAGGAGCAGAAGTTCAGAGAGGTCATGTAATCGGTATAAGGTCACACAGCCAGCAGGCAGTGGAGATGGGATTTGAAAGAACATCTACCTGGCTTCAAAGCCCCTTCCCTTTCCCAGAACACACATTTCCCCCTCCCTGCATGAGAGCATTTCTCACACGTCATGAGGTGTGCCCTTCAGCCACAGACTTCATCAACCAACATGAATTTATCATACAAAAATCTGGATTCAGGAGCTTGAATTTTGTAGACCTGCTCAGTTCACCAGGTTTGAAAGGTTGTGTTTTACATCTGATTATGCCCAACACGATCCCTCCGCTGGCCTCCTCACCATATCCCACATAAATCATCATCCTTCCTCGTCTACATCCAAGCCCAGCATGCTGGTCCTGCATCCTGTTCACCCCAACCCTCCTCGACTCTCAGACCCAGGTCAGGGGTCCTGCACCCAGAACTCCTCCCCGTGACTGATGCCCACATCCATGTCCCTCTCTGAGTCCCCAAGGCCTGTGCCAATTTATCACAGGCTGGTTAGAGGGGAGTCCCCAAGTTCTGGCCAAGTGTCCTTGTGGAGGGAGCCCCAGGCACCCACACTTGGGGCCCCCTCTGCCCCTTCACTTGCTCCTGTCTGGCTGGTAAGTTTGGGAGAAAGAAAAGGGCCTGCCCAGAACGTGTCTGTCCACAGGACATACGCATTCTGGTCTGTTTTCTGCCAGAGTTAAGGACTGGGAAAGACCCTGGGTGGAGGTTGTGGACTCTCAGCCCAGCCTGCCACTGGGGTGGAGCGATGGCCAAAACCCAAGTCTGGTTTCCCAGTCAATCATCTCTGTTGGTAATGACTGTGATCTCCATTTGTCTTCCTCCTGTGACTTTAATTCTCAGTTGAAACCAAACTAGGGATGGAAAGAAAGTGTCCTCTTTAAACAGATCCCCACCAATACAGGCAGTCTGGTCTTATCTGTGATTGCTTCATGCGTGTGAACTTAGTTTCTGCACATAAACAGGACGTGCTTCATACATGTTTGCTGAGCAAGTGAAGAGACTCCTCGAAGGCATGCTTCCTGGATCGCCCTCCATGCCCTCCAATCTTGGGCACTCTCGGAAAACTCTTGGCAACTGACATTAACCAAGGTTTGCTGGCCTCTGAGCCGCGGCCATTGCATAAATGAAAAGTATTGATATCACTAATGCACTGCTTGGCGGCGTCTTCTGTAAAGTGCATCGTGATAAAATGATCCTTGGTGGCCCATTCTCTCTAGTTAACTCCGAGCTGTCCACGTGCACAGTGAGGTGGCAACAAATCTCTGTTGCAGATGTGTCCCCAAAGGTAGCCACTGTTGATTTTGTGAGATTTGGGGAAACAGTGGCATAGGGTGGAAAGAGAGTGAGTGCCAGTTTTGGCCTTGCTCGTCACCCAGATAAGCCAATTCCTCTTCTGGGCCTGATTTCTTATTCACGAAAGGAGAGAGCTGCCTTAGAGATGGCTCAGGGAAAGCACACGGCAGCATCTCACAAACCTATCCCAGTGGCCTGGCAGTGGCTGCCATGATGGTGTATCAAGAAGGATTCCTATGCCAGCCTGGGATCCTCAGGAAGAAAGGAGCTGTGATCAATTAGTGATGTCTGCCATGGAAACAAGAATGAGGCATGGTGTTCTGCGTGTCAAGCTTTTGCCATCCCGAAGCCAGATGAGTTCAGTGGTGCCTGGATTCAGGACTGAGCAGCAGGGCAGCCCAGCAGCTAAGAGCACAGACTAAGCAGGAGGCTGCTGGATTCAGGTCCCTGCCCTGGATGTGTCTCACACCTTCCCCACGTCTCAGTATTCTCTGCTATAAAATGCAGACAGTAACAGTACCCATTTTATAGCGATGCTATGAAAACTAAAGTTGATAATCGGATTAAGGTGTGGGAAGAGTGCCTAGCACTGAGTGTTACACGTGTGTCAGCAGTAAATTAGGTGATGGTGAAATTAAAAGGTTAGAATTCAGTAATAATGAAGATAAGAACTGTCATGTCACTAAAGGCAAATGACAAAGGTAGTTTTCAGAACAGCACACATGTGTGCATTAAAGCCATACGTACACACAATATCCACATGTGTCTAAAGGCCTGGAAAGACCTAGGGGTTACCGGTAACCACAGCAGGGTGGTGGAATTGAGTTAACTTACAGTGAGCAGCATGTTATCATCTCCCCTAGGCAATAAAGCTATTAGAAAAAAATTCCAAACCAACAAGCAAACACACAAAGCATCACCATCTCCTCTTTGAAGGGAAGAGGCTGGAGTCTGGATCGCATTATAAATGATCTCTTTATGTGGCATTCAAGCCCTAACCATGATCGTGCCTGGGGACAAAAATGGTACTTCAGGGGTTAAGCTGGGCCTGGCCACTAACCCGAGAGACTCTGTTGCTTATTTCCAGTGACAGTCTCATGACGTGAGAACCCTGCTGACAAAATCTCTCAAATCCTGTGTTTTCTGAAGTGCAGACGCCCAGCTGCCCCTCTGACCCAGCAACTTGGGCTCGGATGTAAGCCACCTTCAGGAGATTAGACTAGGCTTAGAGGTTCCTGAATACAGGAGTAATTAACAAGTCTTCAAATTAATCAATCCTTCCCAGCCTTGGGCTCCTCCAGGCCGTGCAGAGGGAATGGAAGATAAATGGGTTTTGAATTTTTTTTCTTTTTTTTTTTTAAAGGAAAGAAATCTAACGTACAGAAATTGAAGAAGCAATTGTTTTTTAGAAGAGAAAGCCACTTTATGAGTTGGAAAAAAAATATGCCCAGTGATGAGCTTTTCCAGGTACACGGGGTTGTTCTGGCTGAGGCCTCAGTGTTCACATCTGGAAAGTGGATCATTTAGGACTTTGTTTCTCTTGTGAATGCAGGTGAACAATGGGCCTAAAAGATGGCATGAGATACTCAGCCTCTGGTGCTGGCCATGCAGAAGCCTGTGACGGCTTTCCTTTAACAACACCCTAAACTCCTGGGAACCGGCCGACTCCTCGATGTGTGGCCACAGCCCACGAGAACAGTCTTGAGGTTGTCTGACGCATTTTCAAAGATCTCATTTAAAAAACTCTTTTATTATGAAATTGCCACATAGTCATACAAAGGAGCAAAAATAGTGCAGAGAGGTCCCCTGTATCATAATAAAATTTGTCCCATCTTCATAACCACAATACAATATCAAAACCAGGAAACTGACATTGGCACGATGTCTCAGATTTCACCAGGTTTACACACACTCTTTTTCTTCCCTTCCCTTCTCTTCCCTTCCCAACCCTTCCCTTTCCTTCCCTTCCCTTCCCTTTCCTTCTTTCTTTTTAAGAAATTTTTTTGGTGGCAGGTATGTTTTGCAACATTTTATCACAGGTATGGTCCCTTAGGACTGTCCGAAGCTCTCAGGACAGGAAGTGGAGAAGACGGAGCTTGTCTCATAGCCTTCAAGAAGAAGAGGGGGCTGGTGACCTCCGTTTGCAGGCACGGGCTCTAAGCACCAAGGAGGAAGAGCCCTTCCCAGAAAAACCAACGTGAGGGGAAGTACTCCCGCTTCTCCACCGGACCCCTCCCCTGCAGCCTGACCTTCTCCACTGACCACGGTGGAGCCTGAAGACCCAGGCTGCAGCGGGGTATCTGCCTCTTCTGATCGGTCTGCCGTTTCCCCTCATGACTAACGCCTTGATTCGAGTTTGCCTCCTTGCGCCAAGCCAAGCCCTCTCCTGGAGGAGGTGTAAGAGTGGCTTGAGAGCACTTCTTCCTCCATCGAGAATGTTCCCAGGCACCTGGCCTAGTGGAAACATTCACTGGCTATACGTGATGAGACGTTTCTCAAAGAAATCTCAGCATGTCTGCCCATGTTTGCGGCGGTGCTGGAGAAGAGCTTATTAACGGAATTGGAATTTCCACTTAGAACGCCAGATAAGTTTCAACTCGTTAACCAATTTCAGTGGCTTGTCAGCGGCTGCCTGTAGCACTGTGTTGAGAAGGACTCTGAGGCTAAGACTGGTCTCGGTGGACAGAGTGCTGGGATTGATTAGTAATATCTGCCTTGGGGAGTGATGGCTCGTGGGCCATGTTTATTTATCACCCTTGAGAGAGTCCTTTAACAGCAGGAAACTGAGGCTCAGAAGTTAGAGCGACTTGCCTGTTGGTCAAACAGAAAATTGGAGACAGAGGAGAGAATACAATGGGGACCTTTTGACTAATCCGTGTTCTTTTTCCTACTGAGTTCAGGAGACCCTTTCGATGCTTGCAAAGCTTTCTCCGCAGAAGTTATGACTCAGAGATTGGACATCATCCCAACCCTTAGAGCTAAGGATAAACATCTGCCTATCCAGAGACCCTGGAGGCAGCATCAGCAATCCTGGGGGGGTGGACCACACGACTGAAGCTAACTGAGCAGTCACTACGTACCAGGCCCGTGACAAGAGCTTTACATGCACTGGCCCCATCAGCCTACACAACGACCTTGGAAACATAAACTAATATGAGCCCCATTTTGTAGAAGAAGAGGTGGAGGCTGAGACACCAACCTCAACAGAGCGAATATGAGCTAACAGCTAGGGAACATTCACTATAGTCCAGCCACTTACACGTGACTTACAGGTATCCCCCCCCAACAACCATATGAGGTGGGCCAACTATTATCCCCATTTTACAGATGAGGTAACTGAGGCACAAAGAGATTATAGAAGAAAGAAGTGTACAACCCTCCCCACCCCTGCCACCATCCACATCTCTCCAGCAAGAAAGGAATCAACTTGTGCAAAGTCACAAATCCAAGGTGTGCGAATGGCGTCTTAAAACCTAGCCAGCTAGAGTTCAAGACCAATCATACTGCACAACTGAGATAAGATTCTTCCTTCACAGCCACCTCGGGTCATACTTTATTTCTGCTGGACTCTAACCCACCAGGGCAGAGATGGCTGACGTCCCCAGGGACCTCCCCCACCGTGCCTGGGGCCCCGCAGGGTGTTTGCACAGAGCTGGCTCTTGGAGACCAAATGGTGACAAATGAATGCGGTCTGCCCCCATCGCAAAGGCAAACTGCGCCAAATGCAGACAGTGGCAACAGCAGCCAAGAAAATAGTGTCTAAGACAAGATTTGTCTAAATGAAACTCCGCCGGATGAGCTGCTGACCTCATTATCAGTGGCACCGATTCTGGTGCCGACTAGGACCGCCCCCTCCGCTGCATTTAACCACTGTTTTCCTCCACCCAACCTAATGGCATTAGAGAAATGAGCCGGCTCCAAGTTTCTGACCCCAAGAGGCAGTAGGCCTGGTGCCTTCCCAAGTCACTCACCGGTGAGATGAAAACAGCCTCCTTTCAGTTTTATTATGACTATTAGTAACTGTTAATTAGTGTTGTTGGCGCAGCCATCACTCCCCCCACTCTCCCAGTGCTAATTTCTCTTGGCTTTGCTACCAGCAGAGGGAAAGAAAGCTGGGCTATTGTTCTGGGGGATTCTTTATTTCCCTTATGGTACGATCATTCCTATCTATTTTGAGCTGCTTATCATGCAAAGACAGTGGTGGAGAAGCCATTTTGTTAAAGGAAGAATGTGGTTTTCTTCTTCCACGATGGAAGCCCAGGTGGCTGCCAGGCAGGTTCCTGCCACCGGGCGCTCCGGGGTCTGCAGGGCGCTGGCCGCATCAGGCTCTGTCTGAGTTTTGGCCAAAGCTGCTGGTTAGGTCCCGAGGGGATTCGATTGTCCCATCAAGACCTCCTTTCCTCTGCATCATCTCCCAAGACCTGAACTATGCAATTGGTCTGTGATGACGTAACGGTGCCCGTGAGTGGTCCTGGACCAGACCACCTGGGCAGTCACAGCTCCACTGGTGCCAGAAGTCAGGACGGGGCCACCTTGGGGACAGGCAGTGATGGGGAGGGGCCGCGGGTGCCTCTGGGTGCTGGTGATGTTCCACTGCTTGACTTATGTGGTCGTGGCCACTGTGAAAAACTTTCTAGCTGTTTACTCATGAACTAATTACTGTGGGCCTCAGTTTCCTTATCTATAAAATGGGGCCAACAGTTCCAACCTTACTGGGTTGTGATCAACACTAACTAATACTGAATGTGGCCCTTGGCCAGCATACAAATGCCACATAAAGCACGGCAGTGGCCACAGCTAATACTGCTCCTGTTGGTATTAATGGTGAAAATGGCCAGGTGATGCTGCCCAGACATCAGGAACTGGTTAGGGCAAAGGTCAGGGCCATGACAATGCCCACTGAGAGCAGCTCCATTTTTGCAGCTATGGAAACGGAGAGTCATCAGTTCTTAGGCTTGGAGAAACCATATCAGATGACTTCCTGCAATCCCCTGGTTCTATGGACGAGGAAACAGAGGCCAGAGAGCAGAAGGGACTTGCCTGAGGTCACACAGCAGGACCAGAAGTGTCTGCCCCCTAAACCACATGACAACCTTTCCATTTTAAGCAGGCGCTGGGGCCCTGGGTGAGGGTGCTCAGATCAACTTGTTTGCTTCTTTTGATAACCCTGTACAGTGACCAGGAGTGGTTTTTGGGCATCCAGCTTCATTTTCTACTCCTTCCAGTACCAGCACCTTGCTTTTGCTTGAGGGTACCACCCTGACCCCACCCTTAGTCCCTGGAGTTGGGTTAAGATTGGCCCCACCCTTTGTCCCGTGCCTGGGCACATGACCCAGGCCAGGCAATCAGCATACTTCAACCTCGGAAGCCACAGGGACCTGAGATCACCCCCAGGACTCTTGCTGGATCTCCTGGGAAAGTGGGTGCCTCTCCCCACCACTGATGCTAAGCCGGTTCCAGAAAGCCAGGGGCAGCAGAGCGTAGAGAGGACCCCAGAGGACAGTGTGCATAAAACCAAAGCAGCACGAACAGCAGCAGGAGGAGGAGCTGAGGACAGAGACCACTGACACTAGTCTCGGGTCTGGGAACTAATGAAGGTTCTGTTCTGCGTCATTTCGGTTAAGCAAGCTTAGAAAGTGTCTGGCTGCTACTGAAGAAGTCCTCACTCTCACCACTGCAGTGCCCTGCTATCACCGGGAGCACACCTACTAGTGGAGGTAACCTAGGTCCATCTGACCCTGGCCCCCAGCTCCTCCCTCCAGTCCCAGTGTCCTCTGAGTCCCCGCCTGAGGAGCACCACTCTTGCCCAGCCACAGGGCAGCTTGCTCTGCCTCCTCCCACATTTTAATCCACCAAAGCGAAGCTCTCAAAGGCTGCACATCTCCCACGTCTGTTCCCCGAGTGAGCACGGGGGCATCTGTGTGACCAGACTCAGCGCTAGGTGCTCTGTGCAGTTACAAAGACGGGTACCTCTGTCTCGGAACCACGGGTGCTTCTGCGATCTGGGCAGGCGGGCAGGACTCACGCTGGACACCAGTGATGCCCAGGGTGGAGGCCAGCTCTTTGCCATCCCCACATCCCTGGTTCCCGCCCCCCGTGGCCGCTCGCAGGACGGGGCTCAGCAAACAGCTTTTGAACCGCACGCAACGGCTGAGATAAAAAGTGACAGAGCAATTCAAAAGCAGGAGAGTTCACTTCTCACCGGACGGGGTGATTCAGAGAACTGTCACTTGGGCTGACACTTAATGGGGGTTTGGGTGGCCAGAGATGGGGAAGGTTCATCAGGAAGGGCAAAGCAACGGAGGAAAAGTACAGGGAGAGAAAGCTCAAGGCATGTGGTTCCAGAACCAGAACAAAGGGACATGAAATTGGTTATTGGCTGGTGGAGGGATCCGCTCAATTTTTTTTTTTCATTCATTTGTTCCTTTGTCCGTTCAATCATGAGTGCTTGAATGCACGAGTTAATTCAACAAATGCTCATCCAGGGCCCTGAGTAATCCCTGGCACAGGGTAGTTGCTCAGTGAATGAATGAGCTTCTGTTCTGTGACAGCTATTGTGCTAGGCGGCGGGAACACACCAATGACTAAAACGGGCATGAATGTGGTCCTTGCCATCCCAGAGCCTGTAACCTGGCCGCTTGTTCACAAATATTCATTCAGCATCTTCTACGTGGCAGGAGCTGTTCTAGATGCTGAGGATAAGCAGTGGACAAGACAGGCAAGGTCCCTGCCTTCTTGGAGCTGACATTTCAGTGGTGGGAAAGAATCCTGCTGATGGGTTTGGCCTTTTGTTTATCCTGCTCTTTGAACCTTGGAGGGAACTGCTGCCTGAACTGGGTTCCTTCCAAGTGCGAGGCATCTGCTCCGGGATGGTTCTGTTTTCCCTCATCGTTATCTCACAGCATCAAGAAGGTAAGCGCGCCTTCCTACAAGGAAAAGCCTAAAAACAAAAGAGAACAAACAGAACCCCAAACACACACACAGTCCGGAGGCGACACTGGGTTAGTTCACAGAAAGGCACTGTCTGGGCTCTGGCTCAAAGAGCAAGATTTAAATCGATCTCAGGGCTGCTCATCAGTTTCTCATAAAACATGCCATCCAGCTGGAGGCATTTTGTCCAGGTGTGCTTTTGTTTGATTTGCCTTGAAAGAGTTTTTGTCTCAGAGGGCCATTCTGGAACGCGGACCTTGAGTGAAGAACAGGAAGCTACTGGCCAGGAGGCTGAGCGGGCTCTGAACCCTGGGGGGCGGTGCCCACCTGCTCCTCTTCATGCAAGTTCCGAGAGTAGCTCGGCATCTTTTAAGGGAAAACAAAAACCCACAGGTCACAAATAGCAAAACTCTAAAAAATTACCCTGTCCCTTTTACCACGTAGATTGTTGCTGGCTCAATTCTCTAAACCTGTGGGAGATTCTGTTGGACATGCCCCTCCAGAAGACACAACAGAAGGTTCCAGAATTGTTAGAACCCTACATGGCAACAAACCCAAGAAAACACTGTAGGTCGCCAGGTCCCCAAATGCCCATGGGATTTACCTGGCCTGAGGTAACCGCAGTGACTTGTTCTGTCAGCGAACCCCTCCTCCAGCATCCTTCCCTCTGACATTTTATTGAGCAATTATGTGCTTTAGGCACTGTCCTGAGTACTAGGGAGGTGAAGATGATCAAGACAGGCTCTCCATCCTGGAGTAGGTCACAGAACGGGAAAAGCAATCCTATCCATCCACCCACCCATCTATCTATCCATTCATGCATCCATCCATCCACCCACCCATCTTTCCATCCAACCATCCATCGTCCATCCACCTATCCAACCATCTATCCATTCATTCACCCATCCACTCATCTATTCATCCATCCATCTACCCACCCATCCATCATCTATCCATCATCTATTCATCCGTCTGTCCAATCATCTGTCCATCCATCCAACCATCTATCCACCCATTCACCCACCCACCCATCTATCTATCCATTCACGCATCCATCCATCCACCCATCCATCATCCATCCACCTATCCAAAAATCTATCCATCCATTCACCCACCCACCCTTCTATTCATCCATCCATCTGCCCATCCATCTATCCATCCATCCATCTAATCATCCATCCACCCATTCACCCACCCACCCATCTATCTGTCCATCCACCCATCCAACCAACCATCCACTCATCCACCCATCCATTCATTGATTAAAAATTCAAGCAGCAATTATATATGGGCCCCGAACACAGTAGGGACAGATAAACTGTGAGCTCCAGCTTCTTAAGACAAGTGCCCAGCTAGCAAACAGAACCACCACAGAAATCTAAAGAAGGAAGTGAGGGTCATGATTCTGCTCCAACCACTTGCGAATGTGCATCCCTTAGAGAAGAATTCCCTAACACGGAGATCATCATCCACAGAGTCCTCCCTCACCCGCCGCCAGGTCTGTGAACAGAGGGCAGGACCACCACCCCATGGGCACCACGCAGGGAAGTGCCAGTCATTCCCCAGGAAAGGGCAAAATTGAACTCCCCAATGTTCCATGAGTCCTAGACTTAGTAACTGGAACCCCCAGAGTCCAGTAAAGGTGGAATCTTTCACTCCTCTGGGGGCTGGCAGGAAGGAGAGCTAAGGCAGTCTCAGACAAAGGAAGAGCTGGTGCGGGACTGAACCACAGCACTGAAAGCGGGCGTGCCGGCAGCCGAGGTGGGGAGGTCCCCGGCGCTCAGGCCAAGCTACTCAGGGCTTTAAAGAAGTAGACTGATGTGACTGGATTCATATTTTTTTCAGGCCACGGGTAGCACAGAATCGGGTTGGAGGAGACTTCTGGCAAGGAGACGGAATAACCCAGAGAAGAGAAGCGTGCCTGTACAGTTGTGGAGAGAGGGCAGGATGACGAGGAACAGGAGGAAAGTTGCTGAAGGCGTCTGCATGGTTCTAGATGACAGGGGGCCCTCATCCTCCTCTCTCCACCCCCAGAAATTCTCCATGCATCAGCTTAGAGGTCTCTCGCCTGGGAAGCTGGGCTGTGTGCCTAGGGTTGCAGCTCTCCCGCACAGCACAGCATCTTTGGTGCTACGACCCACCACCCCATTGGTTAGTTCCCTGAGCTGAAAGGACTTCTGAAGCCATAGCTCCCTGGGGAGGGACCGATTTGCCCCCTGGGGGCTGCTGGGTACTCACCGTAGCTCACCAAGTGCCCAGCTTGATTCTGATCGACAAACCTCAGCTCTGCATGGCGGATGGCCTCCTGCTTGCTGCAATGTGTCCCAGTGCCTCCTCCAGGAAAAGGCTGGTTTCTTTCCCTATTTTCACAGCAAACTGCTCATGAAACAGCATCCCGCCTTGCCCTCTCTTGACCAAAAGGGTCACACTTCTTCCAGCAGAACTCCACAGGCTCCCTCTGAAAATAAGCCTCCTGTCTGCTTGCAGGAGCCCCAGAGCAGATGCAAACCCTCCTTAAGTGTGCACAGGAATCCCTCCCGCGCTCTATACCTGCTCTAAGGCTAAGTGGGGACTCTTCTGAATGCCCTGTGCTTTGGCTTGGCTGGTTTGCCCCTTAATCCACTTAATCTGAACTTCCAAAAACAGCAAGAGAAGTGGGAATTGAGGTGTGAAGACGGTCCCTTGTTGGGAAGGTCTTCGAAGCCTCCTAAGGGGGAAAACTCTATCCCTCGCTTTGTGAGCCAAGTCTGAGTTTCCCTGTCCATCCAAAGAGAAGGGGACACTCTGGATTATGGAAGAGTCTTGGAAACTCAAGGGCTTTTAAGAGGTGATCAGTTATCCCAGGAACATGAGACTGTTCTTCCAAAGAATGAAAATGCAGCAGAGAATGCGCCCCCTTCTCACGTTCACTTCTGACATCAGCACCTAATAAGGCTGAGCTATAGGAGTGGGGGGCAGAGGACAGCCATTGCAATATTTTCTCACTTTGCATAATCCTGGGCTGCAAATTCAGCTCAACAACTTGAAACTATTTCTTATTTAGATCTATATCTGGCACAGCACAGAGTGAAAAGAATATGGCTCTTAAAGCTAGATAAACCTAAATTGGAACCCAGATTCCGCCCTCTAGTTGCTGTGTGACCTCTGGCAATTTGCTTAACTTCTCTGGGGCTTGATTCCCTTCTCTGTAAAATGGGGATCATAATCAAGGATGTTGTTGTAAATGAAATTCAGTTCATAAACCTCTTCAAGGGAAGAGTAAGATCTCATATAGAAAACACACAGTTCCTGGGGCTTTGGTAAATGCTCTAGAAGTCACCTGCCCTGCCTTCCTTCTCTCCTCGATCTCATTAGATGTACCTAAAGTCTAACTAAGCTTGATCAACTCCAGTGGTCAGGAAGCCAGGGAGAAGCCTTTTTGCCTCTCTGAGTGAATGGCCACAGGTTTATGATTTATTTGTTGATTAATTGGATGCTTGGAGACAATTCCATTTCAATTACGTTATTGGCATGACAAGATATACAGGGGCTGCCAATGTCAATACATTAAGACCGAGTGCACGGTGGCGGCAGCCAGGGTTCTGGCAGCGCTGTGTCCTCTGTGCTGTGGCCCATAGGTGGCTTAGAAAGCACTTTTGTATGATTACTTCTTCCCTCTGCTCCTGGGGAGAGGCAATTCCTGCACAGCCCAGGCCAATGAGGCTGAAATTGAAGCAATGCCTTTGGGAACCCCATCCCATCAAACTCTCAGCCAAGGTTCTCTACCAGAAATCCACGGGGGCCAGCTGAAGCCAAAGTGGTCATTTATCATGTTGAGCTGGGGACATCTTGTGAGGCCCAAGAGAGAGAAGGCCAGTATTGCCACTCGAGCAGCAGGAACCAGAAATTATGCCGGAACCAATGACGGTAGGCAGAATTCGAGAATGGCCCTGAGGTTCCCATCCCTGGTGTACACATGTTGCATAATCCACCCACCTTGAATGTGGGCAGAACCTGTGCACGTGATAGGGCTTCACTCCCATGATTAGGGTACCATCAATGGACTCTGAGTTCATTGAAGGGGAAGTGTTCCAGGTGGGCCAGACCTAATCAGGCGAGACCTTAAAAGGGCCTGGGCCCTTCCTAAGAGTCTGGAAGCCTGAGGGCCCAAAGACAGGGGCCACGTGGCAAGGAACTGCAGGCAGCATCTAGGAGCTGAGAGCAGCCCCTGGCAAACAGCCATCAAGAGAACAGGGGCCTCAGTCCTACAACCACAAAGCACAGAATCCAGACAGTAAGTACACGAGCTGGGCTTGAACAAGGACCAGGAGTTCCAGAAAGGCATACACGACACTGAACCCCTGACTTCAGCCTTAGGAGACCCTGAGCAGAAAACCCAGTTCAGCCGTGCCCAGACTTTGGGCCCTCAGAAGCCATGAGATAATAAATGTCTGTCTCTTTTAAGCCATTTCTCCCGCCGCAGCAGCAGGTCACAAACCCACAAGGCCAGCTGCTCTCCCAGCCCTTCTCCCCTCGGAGCACCGTGGTGTCTGTGTCTGCTTCTCCTGCACGTCTGCCTTTTGGTTCTGTTCCTCTAGACTGGATCTCTCCAGTTCTCCCTGAGGCTCTGCAGTCGAGGCCCACCCCACATCTCCCAGATGGGTTCACCCACTCGAAAAATATCTGCTGAGCAGGAATTAGGTGTCAAGTCCTGTTCTCAGTTCCAGCCACAAGCCCTCTATGAAACCAGTCCCCAAATCCGAGAGAGTCTGCTTGGCCCATTTTGATTCATTCAATGGCCAGGGGAGCAGGGTCACGCCGGGCTAGGTGTGGCTGCTGGGGCCTCACCTGTGGATGGTGCAGCAGCTCTGAAATGATGGGGTCGTCGTGGGCGAGGTCATCACGGGGCTAAATACCCACAAAGTGTCTTCTAGAGCAAGGGTGAGCAAATGTTTTCTGTAAAGTATTTTCGGCTTTGAGGACCATCTGGTGTTTATCTAATTACTCAACTCTGCTGTTACAGAGTGAAAGCAACCTTAGATAGCATGTAAACAAATCAGCGTGGCTGTGTGCCAATAAAACTTTATTTACAAAAACAGGCAGTGGGCCATGGTATGTTGACCTCTATCCAAGATTTACAGTAAACGCAAAGCCCTTCTTTCCAAAGCCCCTGGTTTCTAGAGTCAGGAGGCGGAAAGTTAGGGGTAGAGGTGGCTACTTGGTGAAGCCCCGGGCCACTTAGTTTCCGACTCCTGCTGTAGCAAGTCACCATCAACTTGGTGACTTCAAACAACCCTATCTTATTGTATTGCGAGTCTGTAGGTCAGATACCCAGATGGGATTCATGGGCTAAAATCAAAGTGTCAGCAGAGTTGTGTTCCTTCTGGAGCTTCTAGGGGAAGAATCTGTTTCCTTGCTTTTTCCAGCTTCCAGAGGCTGCCTGCATTCCCTGGCTGTGGCCCCTTCCACCGTCTACAGAGCGTTATTACCCTAACCTCTGCCTCTCCTCTCTGACACTGACTCCTGCCTCCCTCTTGGACGGCCTCTTGTGAGTCCATCAGGCCCACCTGTATAATCCAGGCGACTCTTCCCATCATAAGATCATTAATCACATCAGGCACAGTCGGTTTTATCACGTGTAAGGAAACATAGTCAGAGGTTCCAGGAAGAAGGGTATGGACATCTTCGAGGGGGGTCACTATTCTGTCTGCTGCACCAGTGGGCTATCTGGGGGGTTACACCTGCCTCCTGAGTGTTCTCCTTTCTTCTACCTTTCCTGCCCTGCAGGCTGTTCTCAACTTAGCACCAGGCAGAGCCTTTCACAATCCAAGGAAATCACATCACCCCTCTGCACAACCCTCCAAGGATTTCTTATCTCCCTCAGAGTCCAGGTCCTTACAAGGGCCTGTAAACAGACAATAACTTTTATTGTTTAGACTGGGAACTTTTGAGAGTAAAGTGGGAAACTGTTCATCATTAATGTTTGTAGAGTGAATGAAGGAAATGAGGCTTGGGCTGTGTCTCATCAGATTCTGTGGCTTGAATCTGTTCTGGAAAATGCACTTCAGACCATGGAAGTGAATACACTGATCTTTCTTCCTTGACCATCCTAAGCTGAACACCAGAGCTAGTGCTGAAGTGTCGGGGATCAGCTGGACCAAAACCACGTGGGGAGCTTGTTAAAAATACACTCCCCCCCAGTTCCGCCCCAGCCCCCACAGGCCAGAGGTCCAGGAATCTATATTTTAAATTTTTAACAAGTATCTCCCTTGCTCCATTTTTAGGCACATGGACGTTTGAGAATGCTGACGTCTAAGAAGCACACACTCTCCACCCCATTCCTTCTCTCCCGAGCCTGCGGACAATTTCCGGTTGCATCTTGGCCTCATCTATTCGCCGGAAGTGAGAAAGCCAACAACAGCTGCCTGAAAACGAGCATATGGGCTTGGAATTTCAGCTGGTCCATCCAGCCCAACTCCGGATGGCAGTTCTGCCTGATGGTCCACAACTTTGATTCTCTGAAGGAAACTCATCTACCTACAGTGGCTCCACGTGCCCACCCCGACCCTGTGCTTTTCTTCTTCTGAGGCCGCAGGTGGAGACCTTCACCAACCTCAGGCTCAAACTCGAGGCTTGCAAATCATAAAGTGCCTGGGACAGTGAGTGGTTATTTCACAGCGAGCCCCTTTTACAACTTATAAAACCCAGAGCGAGAGTAGGAGCTTGCTCTTAAAATCGCTGGCGTTTCTCCTTTTTTGGTGCAAGAGTGGCTATTACCTGGTGTGCTGCTGTGGAAATCGGAACAGGTGGTGGGGATGATGGAAAACGTCTGATAAGTAGCTTGCGCGTCTCCTGCTGCTTCTCCCTGCAGCCGCCGGCTGATGTCTGCATATGTGGATCTCAATCTGGGGGACTGCCATGCGAAAATGGGTCATTAGGTGTGCTGCGGTTTGCCTGTTATCTCGGAGCCCGGCTGCTTGAAAAGCTTCTAAACCTGGGCCTTGTGGACAGTGGGTGGCCTCAGCGATGGCCAGGCACCCAGGGTAGGTGAAAACCAGGGTGGGGCTGCGAAGAAGGAAATCCTACCCCTCTCCTGTGTTCCCTTCAAGAATAAACGCCTCTGAAAACAGCAGCATGACCTGTTCCACGTCATAAAAGCCGAGGCGTGCATCTTCAAACCTACCACTTTTCTGATGTTTCAGGACTCAGGAACTTCACGACCTACGTGGAAGTTGAGGAACCCAACTGAACTGCAGGGAGCCATGGATAGAAAAGGGACAAGGAAGAAGCAGTGCGTCTCACCTCAGTCAGGGAGATGCTCTGGACGCATGGCCAGGCCAAGTCGCCCGGAAGGCGGGCGGGCGTGCCCGAGAAGCCTCACGTCACACACGAGAGCTGCCACTGGTGGGTGCGAACCAGGCGCGTCCTCAGCATTTCCCATGCCCCAGCACACGTGCTGCGATAAGCCTTTGCTGTTTGAAGTGTGGTCCCTGAACCAGTCGTATCAGCATCACTTGGAGCCCGCTGGAAGTGCAGCATCTCGGGCTCCTCCCCAGACCAGCGGAGTCCTCCTCTGCGGTTTAACAAGATCCCTGCGTGGTTCTGGTGCACCGTACAGTCTGAGAAGCCCTGAGTTAGGTGCTATTTTATCCCCGTTCTATAGGTGAGGAAGCTGAGGGAGGCCCAAGGGATTAGAAAGGGTGAAGTTATGACTTGAACACAAATATTCTGACCATGATGTTAAAGTGCACCCTCTAGAGGAGGGAATGTTTGCGTTGAGCCTCCAAAGGGCAGATGTTCAGGGGAAGGGCATTCTGGGTAGAGGGAACAGCCTGAGCCAGGGCAGGAGCTGCACACGGCCCTCCAGGAGCAGGGAGCAGAGAGCAGTCCGGACCAGCGGGCAAGGTTCTATCTGGGGAGGCCAGCAGGGGCCAGACCCCCAGAAAGGTCGTTACACAGAGCTCCGACATCTCAGGCTACTGTTTCCCCCGAGACCCCCACCTTGAACATCAAACAAGCCCTGGGAGAACATGGGACCCCATCCTCCAACCATGGAGAAGTGCTCCTTGTGCTGAACCTTCCAGAATGCCTGTGCGCTCCTGCAAGAAGGGCCATTTGGACCTCTCACCAGGAGCATCTCCCTGCCTGGGGAGGCTGCTAGGTTCCACCCTATGGCATGTGGCTGCTTTTCTGCCATCATTAGAGCAACCGTGGATCACGTGCTGCAGAGGCAGAGTCTGCGGAAAGATGTGAAAATCAATCTGGCATGGGGCGGGGAGTGGGAAAGACCTTCTCTGTCTCCATTTCACTGAGTTCAAACTCAGCCTTGTGTGTTTGAAACAAACACCGTTTCCTCCTCGTCAGTGAAGCTTCTCTGGGATGTGTCTCTGTCTTGCTTTCATCTTAACTCCAAAGCGCAGGCTGCCAGGAACACGCACCAGCCACTCCGCCATCCCGCCAGCTGCTGAATTCCCCACACCCACTGCGGTGGGGTGGAAAGTCCCTCTGACGGAAAGTCAGGGCTGAAATCAGCTGATGGCTTTGCAGCTAGGGATCCTGAGAAACACTCTTTTTTTTTTTAGGGTTTTTTTTGGGGGCAGGGGGAGTGTAGTTGATTTAGTGTTAGCTGAGAAACACTCTCAAGGGCAAAAGTTAAACACTCAGCCGCTCCTCTTCCCAGAAAAGTGGTTTCTCAAGTCTGAACCCCCCATGGAGCTGTTTGGAGTTACATTTTGGAAGAGAGGGCTCCACATCTTTCCCCAAATCTCATGCATTAACTCTCGCTGGACACAGGGTAAGGAAAGAAGGTATGCTTCCATGTCTTTGCTCATTCAGAACGAATTTACCGAGAAAATTAATTTGCAAAGGACACTGGGAAACCACTGGATGTGCCTTAGGGCACAGTTGGCAAATTTTCTCGGTTCATGGCACTCTTAGAGTCTCGGTAATTTTCTTCATGGCGCACGTAGGCCAAAAGAAATACCTAAAAGTTTGGTTTATTTGGTAGTTGGAACCAGAAACTCACTAAGTATTCATGTTCTAACAATTTAATAGATGGAAAAAAATACACATACCTTGAAAGCCAAAACCATAGTTTTATATGGTTCTTAAATAATCACAAGTACGCACCAATGGAATGTGTGTGCCTGCTGGGGACTGCATGACTCCTCCAACCTCGAACTCAGATTGGACTCCACCGCTGTCAAGTCCCCATTCCACACTGATTTTGCTAGTATTTGCTTTTGATCAAAGTAACTGCCCAAACCCCAGCTTCACAAAGAAGTGACGTCACCAAAAGGAATGTAGCCACATCTAATGTCAACAGTGAACGACCCTGAGCTAGCAGTTTACCCAGTGACCGACAGATGCCGCTATACCGTCTTTGAAAATTGAAAATATCCCACAGCACCACAGAGACATCACTTTGGCACCCCCAGCGAGCCTCGGTGCACGGTTTGGGAACCACGAGCATTAAGCCTGCCACTTAGTAAGTACTGACCATGTGATTCATATACATGATTTCAGTGAATGCTCATAACCACCCGTGAAGTAAGTACTATTACCATCCCCTTTTACAGATGAGGAAACTGATATTCAACAAGATTAAAGCACTTGTCCAGAATCAAGCTGGGACTCACACTCAGGCCCAAGAGGAACCAGAGCCCGGGCTCTCCACCTCCCCATCCCCAGCACAGTCCAAGGACCTGGCTTCAAGTCCAGCTCTGCTGTTCACTAGCTGTGTGTCTTTCTGGGAGTTTCTCAGCCTCTCTGGTCCTTGAGTCCACCTCTGCTGTTGGTGCATCTCAGGAAGCTATTTTGCAAATGGATGGTCTTTATGACAGGGGATGAAGGATATCTGGGGAAGGCTAAGTACTAACCAAGGAGGAAAATCTCCTAGGATGGGAAAGGGAGAGTGAGAGCAGAGAGAGTAGGGGAGACGAAAGACGTGCCAAGGGCAGGCTCTGGAGCAAGACTTTCAGGGCCGTGAAGAAGTCACAGGACTTGGGACTGGGCGCCCTCAGCTTGTTGCTCAGCCAAGCTGCCTCGGGCATCTTGACCACTGGCCTGCAGCTGACAATACCAATGTGCTTTTTTTGTTGTTGTTGTTATTAATAATCAAATTCAAAATGGATAGGAAAATGGGTGCTGCCCGATTAAGACTCAGTCATAACTGCTCAAAAATAATCATAAAAACCCACTGGCCTCTTTAATTACTTGGCAGATTCTTTTCTTCTCATTAGGCATTTCCATTTGCTCTTGATGGGCCTGTAAAGTGTTTATCAATGCTAACGATGCCATCCTCCAGGGCCTCATTTTGTCAAAAGGACTGTAAGTGAAATTGTTAAGAAATAAATTTCCTATGCAGCAATACATCACAAAGAAAAGCAAACAGAACAACAGCCGGGGGCCTTCTCCCTGGCAAAGGGGATGTCACTTGCTGGGGCCTTTGAATCTTCTAGGCCTGAGCATCCGGGTTCCTGGCAGTGCCCGCGTTGGCCTCAGAGAGCCCGCGCGTTTGTGGAAGAGCCTGCCATCTTGGAGGGGAAGGAAGAGGAGATCAGAGACACCTGGGTCTCAGTCTGGCAAATCAGGAGGGAAGGTTCCCCGCAAGGTCTGAGAAGGCATCCGTCCCTCTGGGCCCTAATTCTCAGGAAGAGATCTGGCCACTTGCAAGGGCAAAGCTAAGGACCACACCTGGATGCTTTTTCCTGCAAGGATACAGTTTTGCAGGAGCTGATCATAAAAGGTAATGTGATGTAGCAGTTGAGAGCGTGGACTCTGGTTTCTGACCGCCCGGGTTTGAGTCCTAGTTCTGCCCTTTTCTAGCCAGTGATCTAAGGCAGATCACAGGAAACTCTCTTTGCCTCTCTTTGTCCACTGGTAAAATGAGTATTGATAAGAGTGCACATCCTAGGGTTGTTAGAAGGATTAAGCGAGTTAAATCATCAGAAAATTACATAGTAAGAACCCAATGCATCAGGGAATAAATGCAAACTATCATGATAAAGTTAATTAATAAACTATTAATAAAATCAATAAAATATTAATTATAAAGTAAAAATACTAAAAATAAATAAAATACATTAATAAAATATTAATACAATTAATTAATAAACACGATAAAGTTAAAGATAATTTATGAGATGGGTGGGCAAACTTTTTCTACAAATCCAGATGGTAAATATTTTGGGCTTTACAGCCACACACCGTCTACACAGACGCTAATGGGGGCAACTGTGTTCCAGTGCAGCTTTATTTATGGACACTAGAGTGTAATTATCACATAGCATTTTACATGTCATGAAATATTCAAATATTCTTTTTTGGCTTTTCCCAACCACTAAGAGTGTAACCACCATTCATGGCTCACGGACCATCCCCAGACAGGCAGTTGGTCATTTCCCCCACCTGGCTTTAGGACCGTCACGTGATTTATTCACAGTCAGTGAAGTCACTTGTCTGAAACACGTTCCTTTTTCTTTCGTTCTTCACTGAGAACCAGTGACTCCCGAAGAGGAAAATATTTTGAGGACATAAATGCAGCAGGTCCTGATTCTGAGGATGAAATCTTCACCGACAGAGTTTGGTTCGTGAGGCAGCATCAAGGTCTGAATGCACGCATCTTCCAATGCTGGCATTCCCGGTTCCTCCACCGCAGCTCCCGACAGTGCTGGAGAGTATTATTCTGTAGACCACACGCTTAATACGTCTCACAAAACCCATTACGATCTCCTATAAAAGCGGTAAGTGGAACCGATTAGCGTGGGAGAGAAAAAGGCGCTCGCCGTGCTGGCTGGGCGAAACACCGGCGGCATTGCTCCACGGTGCAGGGTCTTGCTGACGTCCCCACTGTCCTTATGGGCACTCAGTTGGTCAGTTCGACTGGAAGAAATGTGACCGGAAAGAGAGAGCCACAGTCTCTCTGGGTCACTTTGGGGATGAAGAGAGCCTGGTCTCTCCCCATCTCTTTGCTGCCCTACATGGCCTTCAAAGGCCCTGGACATGTCCAAGGCCTCCCTGACCCTGAGCCGGAGAGCGCAGGGCAGAACAGGGGCAGGCAAGCTGTAGGCAGTGCCGGGGTTCACACAGGGAAGCCAGTCTCCATCGCGCCTAGAAGGCACATCAGAAATGGTCTTCCCAGCCCTCGTCTGCAGACAGCTGAACAAGTGACCTTTGGAAGGTTTTAAAATTGCCTATTGGTCATCTAAGATTTTTTTTCTTTTTATTTAAGTGTAGTTGATTTACAATGTTAGTTTCAGGTGTATAGCAAAGTGATTCAGTTATACACATACATACATACATACATATAT
This sequence comes from Camelus ferus, assembly GCF_009834535.1. Taxonomy (NCBI): domain Eukaryota; kingdom Metazoa; phylum Chordata; class Mammalia; order Artiodactyla; family Camelidae; genus Camelus; species Camelus ferus. The sequence continues at coordinate 9,895,005 of NC_045708.1, read as the reverse complement.
ATATTTTCAGATTCTTTTCCATTGTATGTTATTACAAGAAATTGAATGTAGTTCCCTGTGCTATACAGTAGGTCCTTAAAAAGATTTAATTGAGTCCTTAAATGTGGGCCAAATGTACATGTTTATTCATTTAATTGTCACCAAGGACCTGACGAGACAAGGACTATTACCATGCCCATTTTACAGATGGGGACATTGAGGTTTAGAGGTGTTAAGGAATTTGTTCAGGGTCATCACGTTTGTAAGGATTCAAACCCGTGACTCTCTGAGCCCCAACTCCATGTCCTGAAGCATCAAGCAAGTCTGCCCTGCTCAGGTGTGGGTTCAAGACCTCTACAAATGCAATGTTACTGCAAGGGAAAAGGCTTTGAACACAGGCAGCTAAGAATCTTGATATCTGGTAGTTACAGGAACTGGCATTAGAATCATCTGGGAGGCGGGCAGGCAATTTGCTAAAATGCAGGTTCCTGGGTCCCACCCTAGAGGCCCTGAGTCAGTATCTCTGGGGGTGGATTCCAGGAATCCGAATTCTAGCAAGCACCCAGAATAGCTGCGCTAAGGCAGTCAGCTTTTACCAACTTAGTTTACAATTATTCATCCAAATAACTCATCAAGAGGGGCCTGGAGCACTGGAAAGCACACGGCTCCGGAAGCCCAGGGTTCAAGTCCAAGGCCTATTTTTCCCCTCTCTGTGTCTGCATCCCTCCGCCCCACGCTGGATTATCCCACTGGCAGGTGGAGCATGAAAAAAGAAAAGAAGAGCTTGGGGAAAACCCATTGATTTATATGTAGATTTTAAAAACATTTTAATTTCTAAAAGACATCATATGAAAAAAGAAAACCACACCATTTTATTTGATGTCCTCACACGTCTTGTGGTTTACACCCCACACTGGTTTTGGGGGAGTAACACTTGTCGATGTGCAAACCATGGCTCAGAGCACAGCGTCTGGAGCCAGGGGCCTGAGTCTGCAAATTGGTGCCACTGCTTACCAGCTGGGTGACATCAGACAGGTAACACCAGCAACTTGCACCTAAACAGGGTTGCATTCAGGGTGGAAGGAGTTGATCTAGGTCTGAGGTTCTCAAACCTGAGTGTGCATCAAAATCACCCAGAGGGCTGATTCGTCAGGTCTGGGGTGGGGCCTGAGCATCCATCTGCATTTCCTAAAGGTCCCCAGTGATGCGGGGATGCTGGTCTGGGGCACCGACTTTGAGAACTACGAAGAGATAAACAGTTAAAGCAGCTCCTGACCCAAAGGTACTACGATGATTGTTACAAAAGTGTTTATTGCTTTTGTCTTGTTCTATGTGAGGTCATAATTTTTGCAGGGCTTACATCTGCTTTCAAAAAAAAAAAAACACTCTTTCATTCATTCATTTATTTAACACTTTTCCAAGGAGTATTTATTATTAGCTAAGTCATAACTCAGGATCCCAGGTCAGGGATCACTGTGTACCCAGGTCCCCATCAGCATCCTGGGAGGACAGAGGACAGAGGAGATGTAGGGTGAGGCCAGCTTGGATCTTTCCAGAAATGTGCCTTCTGCCTGGAGGTTGTCCAGGCTGACCCCAGGTAGTTCCGCCAGCAGTTCCGGGGTTAGTTCTGGATGGAGAAGCAACTGCCAAAGTGATGTGCTGGTAGGTCTTGATTCTGGTGTTCACGTCTTCTGCTGTGGTGCTGACTCGCAAAGATGCCCGTGAAGCAGCAGCTCCCAGCTCGACATCGCAGGGCTCACAGCTTCCAATGGTCTTTATACAGCCCGGCTCGGCCTCTGTTCACCAGACAGATGCTCGTGGCAGGGTGACCGTGGACAGCACCCTTCCTCTGATGGCTCAGGGAGGGAGGTCAAGACTGACAGAGGTGCTGGAGGATCCCAGGGGCAGTGTGCACGTCTGCTGAGATGCTGGGAACACAACTCCCAGGGGACACTTACCCCTGGCAGGAAGCGGGAGTCTCCGCCAGCCTGCACGGACCTTACATGTGCTTCGGTGCTCTTGTTTTGCAGGGTGTCCTGCTTCTGCCAAGCCCCAGCTGTCTGTGGCCCACCGGGAGCCGCCTCCTCAGCGAGAGGCCAGGTCCCTTCATAGCAAGAGCTTGTCACAGGCCTTCCTAGTCCCCGTGGGTGGCCTCACCCGGGGAACCAATCCATCGGAAGCCTCATTCACAAAGCCAGTGGCAGGCGAGGTGAATATGCTGGCATTCAGAACTTCTTCCTGCCCAGCCCCTACATGCTTAGATGTTTACACCATCACCACGCATGGATGCTCACATGCTTAGTACAGCCTGGATGCTCCTGTGATCTGTTCATCAGCTTTGAACTTGTCCAGTTCCCTCCCTTACTACGTAGGGCGTTGATACTCAAAAAGTGGTCCAGGGACCAGCAACGTTTGCATCACTAGGAGTGTGTTAGAAATGCAGATTCTCAGCCACTCCAGACCTGCTGAATCAGAACCTGCATTTTTAACAGGATCCCCAGGTGGTTTGCACGGCCATTGCAGTTTGAGAAACCCAAGGTTAAGCCATCCCTTGGGGAAGGCAGCCAAGAAAAACTGAGACTTGAATCCTGGCTCCCCAACTTGGTAACTGGATAATTAATGCGAGTAATCCTTTCACGCTCTCTGGGCCTCAGTCTCCTCATCTGTAAAATGGGAATAATAATAACACAGCTGTTGTGAGGCTTAATTCATTCCTGTACCAAATATTTGACTGCCCGTGCTGTGCCAGGAACTGTGAGAGGCACTGGAGATATCATAGGAAGGAAAGAAAAGACAGCCTCCTCCTTTGTGGAACTTACGGTTAATTAAGGGAAATACTGAAGAATTACATAAGCAAATAACTTACATTTTTGGTAACTGCCACAAAAGAGAGATCCGTTTGTGGACAGCCTGGGGGAGGGGATCCTGATGGAATGATGTCTGTGTTGACACATAAAGAAGAGTAGGTGAAGGTCAGGAGGCAGAAGAATGTTCTAGACTGGCGAATGCATTTAAAAAGAAAGCACTTGGCATACAGTAGGTGCCCAGCAAGGAAGGGAGAGTATGTATTAGTTACCAATAGCTGCATAACAAGTACCCACCCACACGCAAAGTGCTCTGTATTTCGAGTTAAAATTGGGTGTGCAGTTATCTTCGCTCCTTTGGTAACTTATAAGCTCAGTGAAGGAAGAAGCCCCGTCTGTACTTAATCTTTTTGCAGCCATCTCCTATGTGCCTTGTGCTAATAGGGACTCAATAATAGTTTTGAATTAGTTTTTCTTCGTGTCCTCAGGCTTCCTGGTCTTTTTCTCATTCCTCACGAACACTCAAGGATGCCAAAGGGGCTGGGGCGACGGCACCTACTTCTTCTAAAATTGACCGGGGAGGTGAAGATTGATGAAGCAAAGGGAGGAAGGACAGAAGGGAGTTTTCCAAGTAATTGGAAAAACTAGACGGAGCATGGAAGAATTATAAACAGAAAGCTCAATTCCACGGCAGCCCACCTGCGCTCAAGGGACGGCACACGGAAGGGACGCGGAGAGAAGCCCAGAAGACCTGGGTCGGAAACAAATTCATTTTAATGAGACATTTCAGTTCTGGAGAAAAATGGGAACAGCGAGTAGAAAGAACAGCGCAGGCAATAAATATGTGAAGGTGTCATCCAGGCACAAAATGGGGCCAAAGGAACCAGAAAAGCAATTGGTTTAATTTTTTTAGATTAATTGTGAGCAGTCAATAACGTGACTCATTCGGGGGCCTGGAGGCGTCTACACTATGCTGAGTAATCTACTTAGGTTGGTAATTATTGTTTGCATTCATGGAATTAAGGCCACAAAAAGGTGGTTGAGAGAAAGCCCCACAGAGCTGGGGGACCGTAGTCTCAGCTTCCCACAGCACATCTGCGCCCTGCAGTGAGGCATCGATATTGTGGTTACTCTGCAGCTACAAGAAGGGGAAAAAAAATCTTTCATCCCTCATTTTGTGGCTGACTCACTGCCAATTCCAAAGAACTTACTTTTCCCCCTATCTCTTTTTATTAAAACTCAAAAATTGGCTGGGGACTTAAGAAGTACAGAAAATAACAAATATGAAACTCATGGTGTATACTGTCACCAGCCAGAATTAATCTCTGTTAACTTCTTGCTCTGCCTGCTTTCTTCATTTGTGGTTTTTGTTTTAAGAAATATCACATTTGGAGGGGGCAGCAAAGATGAAACCACGTTCTTTTTTTAAAAAAGCAATAAATGCAGAAAACTGCAGACACAAAATTGCAAAGATTACCCCCATTTCTACCACTTTCAGTGGATGTCATTGCAAACATCTTTCTATGCTCTTATGTGTGTAGAAACTTCATGAGGGCAGGAGTTTGGTCTGTTTCCATCACTTCTGGATTCCCAGTGCCTAGAACAGTGTCTGGCAAATAGGAGGTGCCCAGTAAAATGTCTGTTAAAAGGCTGGCTGAGTGAGCAGACTGTCAGGTCGGTCATGGCAATATTATAGGAAAACTGCCGCTCAGGAACACACACCATGCCTGGCCTGTGGTTTTGATTCACTGCCTGCCCCCTCAGCTGCCTCACTGGTGCTCCCCCGTGGCGGCACACGAGTCCAGTGGGGAGAGCAGGGAGGGCTGCAGAGGAGTGAGGGTGAGGAGGCTGAGGCTGACAAAGACGGATGGGAGGCTGTAGATGAAGGCCCTTCGGTCCCAGGCAGCAGAGTCTGAATGTCCCGACTCTTTCCCCGACATGGCCTGTAGACAGATGACAATATTTGTACAGCTCACTGGCATCAAACTGGCGAGGCTCTACGAGGCCACAGGCCACGGTCAGCCAGCTCTGGCCACCTCTGGCTGCTGGTCGCTGAGGACACTGACATCTTGGTGTATCTGCAACCCCTTCACGGTCCTCTGTCAGAGCTGAGTGGCTCCCATGGATGCATTTGAAGGCAGGGCTCAGATGAGGATGTAAGGTCACGCTGAGGACAGCGTGGAGGCAGGAGGGCTGGGAGGTCTGGATTCGGGTCTCATCACAGTAGCTCAGCATCAGAGGATGCGACCCTCAGCAGGGCAGGCAGGTCGGGAGGAGGAAGTGGAGATGTTTAAATGATGCCTGGGATCTGCTTCAGCTTCACACAGGACTGGGAGCTGGGGAAGCGGATCCAGGTTTGGCTGGAGCAGGACTGGACAAAGGTTAATGGTTGTTGGGGTCGGGTAATGGATACATGCATGTTCTACTAGGCTGTCGGCTTCTCTGTGTGCTCAAAATCCTCTTCAGTCAAAAGTTGGAGACAGACATCAAAGACAAAGTAAAATAGTTTTCCCCTGTAGATATTTTTCATGGTAGAAAAAAGATATGCTCACTGGGAAAAGAGCTTCTGCAATCCAGAAGTGCAAGGTGTGAAAAGTGTCAGTTACAACGGACGAATATCTATCTGGATGTGTCATTTTTTGAAGGTAACACTTTTTCATGCTTATTGAAAAGACAAAAAACCGAGTTACAATGAATGAATATTTCTTCTCCTCCAACCAAACCTGGACCAGAAACAATGTTCCGCTTCTAGGTTTTAAACTTCCTTTTTATGTTAATTAGATAGAATATTACAACCACTAAAAGACCTGAGAATGCTACAATGTTTAAATTTGTGAAGCACCTAATTTCTTTTATTTTTTAATTGATACATAGTTGGTTTACAATGTGTCCATTTCTGGTGTACAGCATAATGTTTGTCATACACATGCATATGTATGTTCATTAATTTCTTTTATAAACATCACCACACTTGCTCTAAAGTGGATATGACATTTTATTTTACAAAAATGGATCAACAACCTCATACTATTCCACTGTATATGTACTACTATTTATCCATTGCAACCTGCTGATGGATTGATAGACAATTAGGATTTTAATTTACTTTTACAATAAACACTGCTGCGGTCGGCAGTCTTGGACACAAATCTCTGCCAAATCTGCTTCGCATTTCTGAAATCCTAGCAATGTGTTGAAAAATCTGAACAGCTATCCCCAAGGTGCCTTTCAAAAAAAAAAAAAAAGTCTGTACTGATGTGTACTCCTGCTGTCAAACAAGTAATGTCATCTTTGGGGTAAATAGCCAACCGCAACCAGATCTTGGAGATGGACGAGGCTGTATTCAGGGTTCTTGTCTGGCTAATTCACAGCACTTTTGGGGTCTCCAAGAGAGGTGCCCTCAAAGCCACCCCTGGTCCTGGTTTCCTAGGAAAACTAAACAACCCTCTGAGCAGGAAGAAGCACCTGCCTCTCTGTACGTAATACAAATAAACCCAGCAGTGACTACGAAGGGCGGAGGTCCCCAAGGTCATTCACCATGGAGGCAGCAGAAAAATGCCTTTGACAGTGAAGATGAAGCAGAGAGAGAAAACAGGAAAGATTCCCCACGTGAGTGAAGGGTGGTCTCAAAACATGATCAGAAGAGCAAAGATGGGAAATGGAAAAGGAGATGGTACCGAAAGTTAAGCAAAGGGAAACGTTGCCCAGAACGGGAGGCAGGAAAGGTCAGCAAAGGAAGACAGTTCTGTCAGAGCAAATGAGCAGAAGTAATTTCCTGACTGGGCAGGCAGGTGCCCTAAATTCAATTTATTCCTGGCCTCAGTGATGAGGCTGATTCTAGAAGGAGGTGAGAACCTTGTGGGGGGCAGGAAAGAAAAACGTGGTAAGGAATGAAATTGCCGTGGCACTGGATAACCGAGAAAGACGTGTGAGGGACTCCAGAGGCCTTTGGGATGGAGCTGGGAGCTCGGAGCACAGCTCAGGCTGGAATAGTGGGGCCACCAAGACTTGTGTCACAGCTGAAGAGGCTCTCGGGAGCCAGGAGGGGAAATGCAGTCATTCTTCTCTTCAAGATCCAGCTGCAGCAGGCCAGTGCGGGGAGCGCCACGTCACAAGAGTGCCATCTTCCAGTGTACTGTCTTGTCATGTTGAGAGGTGGCACAAGAACCAGCAGAATCCAAACCCTGGGTTCCACCCTGTCACTCAAGAGCTGGGTGACTCAAGGCACGTCCCTTAAATTCCCTGAGTTTTCACTGCCTCATGAACCATGAGGGGAGGTTTAACTCATTGACCTCCTCTCTCCCGCTCTCCCTCCTGTTCACTCCAGTCCCTCTGACTTCCTTGTTTTTCTCAAACGTGCCACAGGACCTTTGCACTGGCTGTTCCCCCTGCAGAGAATGCCCCTCCCAGCACCTGCATGGCTCTCTCCCCTCTTCCTTGTCTTTCCTCGATACCACCATCTCAGAGAGGCCCACCCAGCATACTCTTCTCAAAACTGCATCCTACACCTTCCTTCCATGCTTTTTCTCCATAGTGCAGATTACTTTCTAACAGACCAAGAATATAACCGACTTATTTTATTGCCTGAAATCTCCCTCTGGAATCTTAGCTCCAGGAGGGCAGGGGGTTTGTCGGCTTTGTTCTCCATCCTGTGCCTGATGCCCAGCGCAGGTACCAGACCCACAGTATGCACTCATCAGACACCTGCTGACTAAAGCCATGGCTCTATAAATTAATAATAATCGGAATTATTTCATTAACTCAACCAAGATTTGTCCATCACCTATTATGCTGTACACTGGACATAAACCCTGAGACCAGCAAGTGGACAGACATTAGTGGTGTTTGTGCGAAGCTGAGCGTGAGTTCGTCACAGGATGATGGTAACCACACTGTAGCCATAGTCCCAGGCTCCCACATTCCTGGAGATAAGAGCTGCATTCTTTTTTTTTTTAACCCATTTTTTTTTAAAAATTAAGTGTACTCAGCTAATTAATTAATTTATTCTAACTGGAGGCACTGGGGATTGAACCTAGGACCCTCTGCATGCTAAGCACACGCTCTACCACTGAGCTACACCCACCCTCCATGGCTGCACTCGTAAAGACACAGGCAATCCTAGGTCTAAACCCAAAGTTGGTCTGTAAAGTTGAAAAATGTTGACCTCAAACTCCCAGTGGTCTCTTTCTATGCGTCGACCACGGGGCCCTCCTAGCAGGCCCACCTGGGCTCTTGCCTCCATCACACCCTCCAAGGACCCGGGGCTCCTCTCAGTCCCAAGATAAAGGCAGGAAGGAAAGAATGGAGGCTCCGCCAGGTGGCAGCCTCACCGGTGGCTTCCCCCAGCGCCCCTGGAGGGTGGGGACCAGCAAGGCCAACGGCATCGGCCGCAGGGAGGCTCTCCTGTGCGTACGGCTTGAGCTAACCGCCCGCAGCTTGAAAACCAAGTGGCAGAAGAGACTAAATATTTAACAGTCAGCTTACAGGCGGCCCGACAGGCAAACAAAATGTGAGGGAATAGCATCAAAAGAGAGAATCACTTCTAATTCAGAGAAAATTGTTCTTGCCAGGGCCCAAATTTGTGAAAATTGTCAGCAATTCTCCTCCTTTGATCACAAAAAGGATACTGTGGTATCCTGGAACCCTCCAAAAGAGACAAGCCCCCCCGCACCCCCCCACCCCACCGCAAGAGCATCAGCGGGGCTGGGGGAAATCCGGGCTGTACTATCTGAAAAGCAGACGATTAAGGGGCCGGAGACGGCACCGACCAGGAGGCGGGAGGGCACCAGTGCCCGCCACTACGTGCAAGCGTGGCAAGTGGACGATCGAAGCGCGGTGCAGCGTAAACCATGGAGGGACGGCACTGAGGGGAAATGGGCAACATTTTCTTTGCAGAGAAACAGAATCACCAGTGAGGACTGGTGATGTCAGCAGCTGGGAGGTAAGCACGCAGAGCACATCGAAAGTGCAGCCAGACACAAACCAGACCCCCTGGGGTCCTTGCCTCTTTGCGGCGACCAGAGGCCAATGCCATCGGTCTCTGGTGTGGTTCCCTGAGTCGCCACTGTGATGGGGCCCAGGCTCGGTGGGGGGACTCCCTGTCTCAGTGGCTGCAGTCCTGGCCTCGGACCCATGAGTGGGGAGGCCCAGTTTGCTTTTGGATTCTGATCCCAGAAGCAGGCTGAGAGCGGGAGGCAAAGTGACAGCAGCCAGACGTGCATTCTAGTCGAGATGTGGGGATGTGTGTGGGGAAAGAGCGTCCACTTTGGAGTCAGAAGGCTTGGCTGGAGCCCTTGATGGGGGCCAAATTCAGCTGTGAGTCCTGGGCCGGATCGTCTCTCTGGGCCTCAGTCTCCATGTGAACCTACAGAGATGCTGTGAGGACCACTGTAGTGGGTTCACTAGTGTTCCCCCTCCCTCCCTCTGCCCTCCCAATTCACATCCAACCAGAACCTTAGAATCTTATTTGGAATAAGGATCTTTGCAGATACAACTAAAGTAAGGATAGAGATGGAATCATGTTGGATTCCACCTTTGTGCTCAGAGTCCACATCCAGCTGGTGACTACGAGACAATGATGCTGTGAGGCAGTGTGCATGTGCCCCAGGGTGACTGAGATATGTCACAGACGGTGGGGGAGAGAGAGTGGCGTCCGGCCGGGTCTTCAAGGACAGCGCCTCTCCCTCCAGGGCATAGGGGCCAACCAGCTGGGTCTCAAAGGCTCTCCCTTCAGTCCCCCGGCCTCCCTCCCCACCTCCCCAGGTCGACTCTGCAGCCCTGAGGCCTCAAGAGAAGGTTTGGGTTTACGGGGGGGTGGGGGTGGGCAGCAGAGGAGGCAGGAAAGAAAGGCTGCCGGCCAAGCACTGAAACGCCAGCCTGTGGGGCCCTGATGGAGGCCGGAGTCACGAGCTTTGATGATGAGAAGGACCAGCTCACAGACGGAGGACAGCGGCCGTGTCCAGCACGGACACCAGGAGAGGCTGCAGTAGGGGAGTTACCGCCGCGGCCGGGGGGGAACACCGGGCCTGACTGCTGGGGCCGTGGGCATGGAGAGGAACAGGGAGACGTGAAAAATCCCTGGAGAGGGGAAAAATCTACACGACTGATTGCATGTCCTCGAGTTGGGGATAGGGGGCTGGAGATGGCTTGAAGGATTCATGTTTAGGCAACAGGAAAGAACGTGGGGCTGCCCAAATGAGAAGTATCTGGAGAAACCTGCTTCCGTTCGTTTAAACGTGTCACAACCACTACGGACACTTCATGCTTTGTGAACTGAGGACACTGGGTGGGAAGGGGAGAAACCCCCCCAGTAACGCGCACACACCACACACACACACACGTGACACACACACACACCCCACATCACACACACATCTTCTCTAGACTCAAGGAAAAGTAGTGGATCTTGGCATGTGGAAGCCAGGGTCCTACTTGGATGGACCCTGGGCTCTGCTCCGAAGTATCCCTGACGAAGCAGCCTGCACCTTCCAGTGATTCGAGGCAAACATCACTTCCTTCTATTCGCTGATGAAAGACCTCTGGGGGGCGCTGTCCTCCCAGGCCTCAGAACACACCCAGCGTCCAGCTAAAGGGAGCAGTCAGCTCCTGTGTTTGGGAACAAGAACCCAGTACCTTGTTACCCAGCACGGCCCGGGTCTCTGTGATGGAGATTTGGAGAATTTTAAATGAGAAAAAGCTCCACTCTTCATAAAGGCCTTTTAAATACAGACGTACCCCTAAGGGAAAGGAAAATGAAGCTGCAAGCCTTTTAATTCAATCAGAAAACAGGTTCCGATGGCACATTTGCTGCTGAGCCCTTCGGAGTAAAGGAAAGACATCAGCCCGAATTAGGCCCCACGAGGCGATGTGGTCCGCGGAGAAAATCACGCTCTCGAGAGGGGAAACATCCCTCACTGGTTTATCGGCCAACCTTGAGCGTACATGCAGCCTCGGTTCTCCGCACGCTGTGGCTTCAGACGAGGCCCTTCCAAGGACAGTGCACACACCTGGCATCCAACTTCTCTCCTGACGGGATGGCAGCCTCTTCCCACCGTGTCATCCTTTGACACCAAGTGACACCTCATCTTGTGAACCTGGCCAACCTCTCTCTGGAAGGAAAGCACTGGAGACAAAGACCACGCCCCTCCCACTAGCCTGGGAGCTCTGGGGAGGCGGGACAGGGTCGCCTGGACACAGGTGCTGGTGAAGGTCAAGGGCAACACCCTCAGAAGTTTTGGGCTTTTCCAACAACCATTTGGGTACTGCACATGGAGACCCCAGCAAGGGGCTGAATCAGTCACTAGCTGGGGCCCGGCACTGTGGCCTGAAAGGCAAGAAGGTCCAGTACGTCCAGGGACCATGGAAGAGGGAGCCTGTGCCTCCTCGGTGGGATGCTCAGCAGAGGGGGCAAGTGTGTGCAGACGATACCAGGGCTGCTCTGGCTGCTGGGACGGTGCAAACCCAGTTTCCAGCTATACTGTTTAACCGCTTTGGGCCTCAGTTTCCTCATCTGTAAAATGGGGGGAAGTAGTACTTCAGAGGGGATGCTGCGAGGATTAAATGAGCTAATGCAGTCAAGCGTGTGCCGCTGTGCCTGGCAGGTTCCAGGCACTTGATAAACATCTGTGGTTATCGTCCCTATTGCTCATATTTTATTTATCTCTGAATCCCTGGTTGTTAGAAGCCACCAGCATTTGCAAAAGGCTCAAGAAGTGTAGCAGAAAGAAAACACGGATTTGTATTAATTCATTTAAGCCAAGAGGTGGCTGGGAGGACGAGTAACCATTTTCTCAGGTTTAATCCCAACCCCCTTCCCAGTTTCAGTGCCTCCACCTGGGCATAACGTTCCCCATGAGCCAGTCTGCTGGCCCTGAAATTTAAATCTGTGTCTTTAAGGCCAAAGCACACACACCTTGCTTCCAGAAAGCAGTTCATCGGAATGCACCAAACACAAATGCCCTGTAAACCATATCTGGGAATAAAACACCCCGCAAAGAACCTACTTCTGTTCCCTACCCATGAAAGAAAGAAAGAAGCATGTCTCCAGCACCTGTCACCACGTTGTCACTGTGCAGGTGTGAGCTGGGCAGCCTTGGGATGGAGGGAGCAAGACACGCACAAAAACGAAGCTGCGGGCTCCAAGGGGCCCTCTCTTCTGTGTTAATTAAGGCGGTGGGTGGGCCATGTGTGGTGCTCCCCAGGGTGTGGCGGGGAGAGTTCCGTGGTTTGTTCAAGGTCCAGTTCTGACTCCGTGGGCGTCCACTTAGACTCTGTGAGCCTCCGTTCCCGTATCTGTACAACGGAGATTCCAGCATCTCAAGCTTCAGCTCCGTCACCACCCCTCCTCTGTGGGTCCCTCCCTCACCTCTGCAGTCACAACGTTCCGAGGCATCATTTCAGACCTCAGTCTGCATCCTAGCCCTGTCTTACCTGGGGCGCCCCCTGCCACCACTCCATCTTAGTAACTTCTACTCCGTCTCTCTGCAAGCCTTCCCTCACCACCCTCAGGCTGGATGGGGCCCCCTCTGCTCCTCTTAGTGCTGCTCTTACACGCCACTCTCTGTGTGTAGGTGGAATTCTAGAATGGCTGGCAAGATTTCTGCCCTGGCTTATGTACATGACTGTACAGTCTCTGTCCTTAAGCATAAGTCGAACTTATGAATGGCATTTCACTCCTGTGATGAGATTATGTCATATAGCAAAGGTAAAGGGATTTTGCAGGTGTAATTAACATCCCTAATCAGTTCGCTTTGAGTCAATCAAGAAGGAGATTGTTACAGGTGGGCCTGGACTAATCAGGTGAACCCTTTAGAGAAGCGTCTAGAGGGCAGAGACAAGAAGCCACAACATATGCCCTCCTGTGGGCTTTAAAGGAACAAAACGCCATGTTACAGAGAAGGCCATGTGGCAGGGAATGACGATGGCCCCTAGGAGCAGAGGGCCTTGGTGCTACAACCACAAGGAACTGAATTCTTCCAATACCCACATGAGCTTGGAAGAGGAACCCAAGCTCCAGAAGAGAACACAGCCTGACCTGCATCTTGATTCTAACTTTGTAAGAACTTGAACAGACAACTCAGTCCAGCCCTGCCTAGACTCCTGACCTACAGACACTGTGAGATGAGAAGTGGGTGTCATGGCAAGCTTGTGGGAATTTTTTATGCAGCAACACAAAACTAACATGCCCTCCAAGCTCGGAATCATACTCACTGAGTGTGGACACAATATCTTACTTGACTGTCTTAGCAACCGGCACACAGTTGAATGAATGAGTAAATGAATGAATGAGCAATATTTTAGAAAGTATAGTGAAGTGGTTAGGTGCATGATTCTAGATGGACCTGGCCCTGTCACTTACTAGCTGTGTGATCGTGGGAAAGCTGCTTGACTTCTCTGGGCCTCAGTTTTCTAATCTGTAAAATGGGGATACTAATGGTACTTACTGTATAGGGTTGCTGTGATGATTAAAGAGGTAATTTATATCAAAAGGACTTATATAGTACCTGTTGTGATACCGGAGTTCTAAGAATTAGAATGAATGTTTGAGAAATTAAAAATGGAAAAGGACCCCCCCCCAAAAAAAAACAAAACCTGTCATCTGACATGGCCAAGCAAGTAAAAACAATCCTGGTTGCTGAACCTCTGCTTTCCTTGAAACTTCCTCTAAACTCAGAATCTTGATTTGAGAAGCAGGTGGATCTTAGGTGGGATGTCTTGTGTTTGGTTATTGTGATAAAAAGCTTCCAAGAGGAAATGCATGTCTGAGCCTGTCCTAAACTCACAGTGTCATCAAATATTAAAGCTGAGAAGGACAGTGAGAATCTCTCTCCAACCCATTCTTACAGACGGGGACACTGAAGGCCAGAGAGTCCTGGCACCATGTTGCCAACTGTCCTAGATCCCACCTAATAATCACTCCATGGATGACAGTCTGCACAAAGGGGACAATGGAGCGGAAGCACCCAGCACTGAGGCTGGATGGCAGCAGATCCTCAGCACCCCACCCCATCCCTTCTGCACACGGGGTTCCATGATGTGCCTTTTCAGAAGCGCCCGAGACATCCGCTCATCCAGAAGACACTCATGGAGCAACTGCCCTGCGCCAAACACTTGGGACCAGGCTGTGCAAGACAAGACTTCTCGGGCTGCAGAAGTGCAGCACCACGTCCTGGTGAGGAACTGGGCTTTGGAGCCTGACCACACGGCTCTGATTCCCAGCTCTGACTCCCAGCTCCCCACCTGTGCAATTGGCACATCGTAGCTTCCTGTGCCTCAGTTTCTGCATCCATGAAATGAAGACAATAACAGAACCCAGGTGGGAGGACTGTTTTCAGGAATAAAGGCTGAGAGGCAGGCAAAGGGCTAACTCGGGGCTGGCCGAGCCCAAGTGCTGGGGGCTCTTATTGTTATTCCTCAAGAAGCCTCCAGGGGGCAGGGCACAGCGTTCTCACTCGAGATGAAACAAACTTTCGAATTGTAAATTCTCTTTGGCATCCATTGGGCCGCCCAGTGGATGGCTTCAATCTTGTCTTTCTACCCAAAGAGCAAGGTGTACCCACACCCCTCCCTCCTCCCGGAAGAGCACAGAGCAGGCACGGCTCCCACCTGGGATGGGCAGCCGCCCTCACACACAGCGCCCTCCTCAAAGACCTTCGAGGTTTCATGCGCAGCTCACGGGAGAATAGAAATCACCTGAAGTGGGGGCAGAGTGCACGCAGAGTGGACTGCAGAGGCGCCTGCAGTCCCACAACATCCCAACCCCGGTCCCTCACCATCTCTGCGCCTTCATTATGCTGCACACCTGACAAGAGGTTCTGGGGGTCGATTAACCTGCTGCCGCTTGGAAATGTTTTCCTTTTCCTCTGAGATCCTTTCATAGTGCCTCTCCAACACCGCCGGTGAGAAATTCAGGGCGGAGCCAATTCCCTGGCTGACTGAGAACAAGGATGTTTTAACACTCCTCACCTGCTCGAAGAAGGCACTGCCACACACCTCTTGAGAAGGGGTTTGTCCGTCACGTGTCTAAGCAGAGGGCAGTGCCAGGGCCTGCTTGGGAGGTGGACTAAATGGTAGGAACAAAATGGAACTGGTATGTAGGAGGTTGACCAGACACCATCGATCTGGACCCAAAATCACAGGCAGCCTCCGTCAGTCAGTCCCAGAGGGCAAGACTAGGAAACATGGCTAAGAAAGGAAGAAAGAAGTAAAAATGGATCTAATGAAGCTTACGCCATGGGACGAGTGTCAGGATGCGTCACGTTAATGCAGGTGTTCTCAACCTCAGCACTGACCAGCATTCGGGACCAGATAATCTTTTGCTGTGGGGTCATTCCGTGCACTGTAAAGTGTTTAGCAGCATCCCTGGCCTCTACCCCCTGGATGCCAGCAGCACCATCCCCCTCAGGGGTGACAACCCCAAATGTCCTCAGATATTGCCAGATGTCTGCTGGGGGACAAAATCACCCCTAGTTGAGAGCCACTGAGTTAATATACAATAACCACAGGGCCGGCTCCATAAATGACAGTGATGAGCATTGAAATGATGATAATCAGGGGCATCCGTCTATTAGGGAAGATGGCAGAACGCCCCCAATTCTTCACCCCTAGGCTTGGCCATGTGACTGGCTTTGGCCAATAGGACACCAACAAACTTGGACTAGAGGCTTGAAAAGCACGTGTACAATTAGGCTTGTCCCCTCTTGCACCTCCCCTATTGTCACAAGAACAAGCCCGAGCTAGCCCAGTGAAGGAAGAGACACACAGAACAGAGCCTAGGAACCCCCATCCCCCCAGCAGTCGGCCGGATGACCCTCAGTACTGAGCATGCTCAGTCAAGTCAGAAGGATCTAGCTGACCATCCCAGATACATGAGCAGTTTATGCTTATTGTTATTTATACTTTGTGGTTGTTTGTTACCCAGCATTAATATACAAAAGCTAACAGATACATGAGTGTTTTTGGGGAAAGTGTCACCTCGTATTATACTTAGACATCCTACAGTCCCAGCACCACCAGGGCTGGGCACACCTGGTGCTCTTTATTGCAGTGTAAGAGGGAGACAGGGAGAGCGTCGGGGTGGGAAGGAGGCATTTATTCTGCCGCTGCTGCAGGGTGAGTTTTAGCTGAGGACTGCACTAGAGGAATCCAGCCTGCTAATATCTGGGCTATTTCTGCCCCCGGCTTCTGACTTTCATTGCTCCTTTCCTCACTGAGGCCCAGAGTTGGTTCTCCAGGTAATAACAGATGATTGAGCAACAGTCAGGTCCTGGGGCCAGTGAGAACCTGGAGCGGCCTTTCATGAAATAAAGTGCAGCTTCTTTGTGCGGCTCTTGGGCGAGTCCCAGGAGTCCTTCAGAGCCCGAATGATTGCAAAATGCTCCACTTCCCAGTGGTTTTCCCTCTCGTCGAACAGGGTTAGAGCTCCCCTCCGAGCTGCTTTTCGGAAAGCAGCAAAAACTCCTGCGATGAGAACGGCGTAATTTCAGCGTTGTTGGCATTGACCTGAACCAACAAAGCAGCTCGGGGGCCTGCAGTTTAGGCCAAACATAGAGACAAGGGCTGCTCACATCTGCAGATCAGCCTCGTGACGTCTCCTTCTCCCTGACCACTGCCTGAGGCCCATCCAATGAGCCCCCAAGTCCTGTGGGGTCTTCTCTAAATGGGTGAGAACTCACTGTCTCCATTCCCATTGCCAACACCCGGGCCACGCCATCAACATCTCAGACACATAGCTCTCAGAGCCTCCTAACAGGTCTTCCCACGCGCACTCCTGCCCCTCCAACCTCTTCCCTATGCTTCAGCCAAGGAAATCTTTTCAATGCAAACTGGATAATGTCTTTCCAGGGAGCCAACCCTTTGATGGCTTTTAGATTAAAACTCAGACCCAGAGCCCAGCCCCTATGCCCTTTCTCACCTCATTCTGTATTCTTCCTCCCCTTGTTTAAGGAGCTTGAGCTTTTTGGTTTCCGTTCATCTGAAATTCCCTGCATCACGCTCCTTCTAGACTCAGAATGCTGCTCCCATGCCCTGTACCTCCCCTGTGCTAGTTATCTAAGACCTGCTGCGTAACAAGTCATTTCAAACTTAGTGGTACAATTCCTGTGCATCACGAATCTGAGCACAGTTTCCTGCATCCTCTGTGTGCCTGTTTCAGGGTCTCCCATAGGTTGCAAGGTGTCAGCTACAGCTGCAGGCATCTCAAGGCTCCGTGGGGAAGGGTCAGCTGGCAAGCTCACTCACAGTGCTTGCTATGATGGTGGACAGATTCAGTTCTCGGCAGGCTGGTGGGCTGAGGGTCTCAGTTCCTCACTGGCTGTTAATCAGAGGCTGCCCCCAGTTCCTTGCCACGCCGTCCTCTCCATCACTCACAACCTAGCAGGCTGCCTCATCAGAGGGAGCAAGTGAGGGGCTGCCTGCAAGAGAGCAGCCACAGTCCTTTGTCTCCTCATCCTGAGGTGGCATCCCATCACCTCCGCCACATTCCGTTGGCTAGAAGCAAGTCTCCGGCCCCGACCACGCTCACGGGAGGGGGACTGCACAAGCGTGTGAACACCAGGAGGAGGGGACAACGGGAAACCGTATCAGACGCTGCCTGCAACACCTCGCCATCCCCAATCAACTCTGACCTTCAAGCCAAAATGTGGCCCTCAGTTATGTGTTCATCCCCTCAGTAATTATTTTTTAGAGATTCACCCTGTGCCCGGCACTGTTCTCAATCCTGGGCAAATAGCACGACACACAGCAGACCAAGGCCTTGGCCTCATGGAACTTTCCATCCCACTGGGGAAGACAGACAATGAGCAAATAGACATAAAGAATTCTAACCAGTGATGACTTCTACAGGAAAAAAGCAGCAGCGTGAAGGAGACAGGGAGGACGGGGCAACCATGATGGGCTCTCCTCCTCAGAGCCCTGAAGAAAGTGAGGCTCAATCTGTGCTGATCCCAGGGGGGGAGGTGTTCCCGGCAGACTGAACAGCCAGTGCAAAGGCCCTGGGGTGGAGCCTGCTTGGGGGATGCAGAAAATAGCCAAGAGGAGGCAGTGGTTAAGCTCTAGTATTATGAGGAAGAGGAGGAGGAGGAGGAGAAAGGTTGGCCTTGTGGGCCACGGTAGGACTTCGACCTCTTCTCTAGGTGAGGCGGGAGCCTCTGGAGGTTTTGAGCAGAGCAGCGACATGATCAGATTTAACAGTTTAAGGGATCCTCCTGGTTGACCAGAATGGGAGCAGAGAGACTAGTTCAGAGACAGCTGTAGAATCCAAGAGAGACCTGTCGGCTGGGACCAGGGTGGCAGCAACAGAGATGGGGAGAAGCGGGTAAGTTCCGGACATACTCTCAGGCATCAGGCCTTCTCTTTGGTGGCATTTTTACTGCAGCTGTAAATAGGCAGTTGACTGTGCAATGTCTCATTATTTATTGTCTGTTTCTCCCTTCAGTCTTAATTCCACCAGGGCAGAGGCCATGTCTGGCACATTCTCTGTCTTTAGAGACTGGGACATGGTGGGGATTGGTGGAGGGGATGATTTCACAGTGCACAGCACGTGCTCTCTGACCCAGTAGGTCCGCACGTGCCACGCAGGCAGCACGGAGAGGGGTGCGAAGCCCATACTCTTCCCTTGGATGGAGCCCCGCTTCCACCCCTCACTCACTGTTCTGCTTTGGGCAAACATCTTCACCTCTCTGAGCCTTGTTTTCCTCATCTGTAAAATGCAGAGCAGATGACCCATCTCAGTGAATAAGAAACGTTAACAAGAATTGCACGTGACGGCGCCCCGCACCTGGAAGACGTGAATACACAGGAGCCCATTTTCCCGCAGACCTTCCGTTGAATTCGCCTCTGTTCTTAGATGGGAAGGACCAGCACAGCGGGGCTTTATGCTTTCCCTCACCTCTGCCTGCTCTGCACGACTGTGCCTTGGAAGCCGCGGCCTCTCGAATACTGGCCGGCGTGAAGATGCTTTCCTTCCCGCAGGAAGGTCCAGCCCCTAATTCTTCTCTCCGCTGAGCCAACTGAATGGCTTTCCTCCCTGGGCCGTGGGGTACAGCTTCTGCTTCCCTAAGGAGCCCTGGGTCCTCCTCAGGTGGCCCTTCAGCCTCCCTGGGAGGTTCTTCCAGGTCACCAGCAGGCCGAGAACCACCTCTGGACGTTTCAGTCTCAGTTTTTCATGGCGCCGAGTCAGGAGTTCAGTGCCTACGGTGACTCCTCAAGGCCAGGTTCGTTACATCCTCCCTCACAAGTGCCCTTGGACGTGGAAGCCACAGAACTGGAAAGACAAACCTTGTGCACGTTATGAATTTGGTCTCTCATCCCAGAATTCAAGGCAAGAATTCGGGCTCTGGAGTGAGACCCACGTGGGTTCGCACCTCGGCTCTCCATCCATGGGCCTGTGCCCTTGGGAAGGTCACGTGGTCTCTGTGCACCTGACTCCTCACCTATGCAATGAGGTGGTGATGGAACCTCACCTCCTTGGGTGGTTGTGAGGATTCAGTGAGAAGAGACGGGTAGGTCACCTGCCCTGGTGCCTGGCACATGCTAAGCCCTCAAAACAAAAGCCGGCATCTGCCCTGTTCATCTTCATCATCGCCGTCACCATCAGGTGGTCACCCAACAGGTCCCACTGCCTACTATGAGCCATGCCAGGGACTCTGGATACAGAGAAAATAAAACAGTCCTGGCAGATGAGACACCCACAGGCTTGCTAATTTCAACACTCAGAAAAGTATCTCTAAACTTACGGACCTGGTGAGGGCAAACAAAATGATCAAAAACAGAAACAAAAACAAGCAAACAAAAAAGTAATCGAGTGACAGTCTACAGATGGGCAACTTGGCAGGACAGGAAAATGCCCACAAAACTCCTCGAGACGATCATATTGGCTGCCACCAGCTGAATGCTCCTTGGGCAAAAGGAGGGACAGCAGGTTGAGAACCAACTGCTATCAACTGGACGAAGCTACGCACGATGTGCCGCCGGAGCCAGTCAGTGCCACGGTGCGTGAGCAGAGCTGCGCGCCCTTCCACGCGGAGCACCCTCCACTCCACTGCCCAGGGTCTTTAAAAAGGCCTTTATGTGGCTCTGAGCGGAGACCGTGTGAAAACCCTCTTGTGCCAACCGTACACAATTCTTACCCAGACACTTGGCACATTTAGGAGGAAAAGACAAGTCCACGGGAATTATTTAGCAAAACGAGATCTTAATATCCCCTCTGCGGTAATTAAAGGAAGAAAGGTTTTGTGCTTTGATGAAATTAACAGGGACCCAGGAGGGTAGGATCTGAGGCAGCTCCCCGGTCAGGATCAGACTCTGAGGCTGTGAAACGGAATCGGCAAAGCAGGATGTCACCTCGTCCCACTAATTACCTTCGAGTTCACCTCCCCGGAACTTCAGAAGCAAAAGTCCTCACTCTGACCACACCGCGGCATCGATGCAAACTTGGGCACTCCGGGTGAACACTGGTTTTCATACTGATGGAAAGGCACAGCCAGGTCTTTGGGGGTGGGGGGCGGGGTGAAAAGGCTTCACACAGACTGAATCAAGCCTTTCTGGATGTATTGCTAAAATGCCTCTAACTGGGAGAGGGGAAATCCAAAAACCTGAGCTGATAAGGAGAAAGCCAATGGCACAGTGGCCGGATCTGGAAATTGCTCACACACCTGGACCTGGAGTTTCAAAATGAACGCTGAGCATCTCGATTTGATTTCATCCACTCTTGGCAGGGCGATGCATGCTGCACACTCCATGCAAGAAAGGTCTGCACTTTAATTCTTCCTGCACCTCCAGCACCCAGCGCAGTGCTTGGCGTGCGCCCCTCCTCAGTGTCGAATGAGCTGGACTTGATTAAAGAGGAACGCAAACCAGAGACACAGAACCATTGCAGACTTCAAACGACTCCTCAAGACACCAGCGACTCTGGCGTAAATGATTGGAAACATATGGTCTAGGTTTCCTGATAACTTACAGGACAAACAAATACAAAAGAACACGGGGCCCTGAAATAAAATCTCAGAGTTTGCAAGGCAGCCTTTAAAAGGGCAGTTGACGACTCCAGAGCACTAAACACATCCCCAGGCTCGTCGACAGCATCATAGGGTGGGCTGGCAGTTAGGTTTAGGAACGAAAGGAAACAAAGACTTCAAAGCAAGAGCCATACCACCAGCAAACGGGCGTGGAAAATTCTGGAAAAGAGACCTGTGACGACCAGGAAACCAGTGCAACGGCCTGGTAGAGAGTCCAGGATGGGCAGTGCTTCTCGACTCCTTAGAAGGCAGCACGTCGCCTCCATGGTTACAGCAACATCCATTTTCTGGTCCATCCCCAGGTGCTGTGTGTGGCTCAGAACTGTAACTATCCAGTGTCCTTGCACGGATGTACTCAGTAGCGCAAAATGCGAAGTTCTCACCTGGTCCCGTGAAACCACGTTCTCCTCTCTCACCTCCAGGAAGCTGTGGCCCCCGTTCCCCATCCTACCTGACAGACCTCCCCATCACGGGCTGCATCTGCCCATCACAGGAACACATCTTACACACCGACCGTAACTTGGTGACACCCAGGCAAAGGGGCCCCGGTGCCAGTGTGCACTGGTTGAGGACCATTTGTTGGGGGGCGAGTGTGGGGGACCTGACTTTAGAACACACCACGACGTCTGGGGCTTCAGAAGTCGCCGAGGGGGCGAAGAGCAGGGTCCCAAGGAGAGGCCACGAGTGGGGGCTTCTGAGCAGGGATCTGATGGCTCCGGGCACACCACGGCCCCAGGTTGTGCACCACCCTTCCAGTTCCTGTGGGGGGAGTGGCGGGGGTGGGGGCAGGAGACAAGCAGGCGAGCTCTTACAGAAACCTCTACAAGAAACAGCCAGCAGTGCATTCATTCCTTTATCAATCAGGCAACAGGAAACAGGAGACACATTCAGACTAGGACTCTGGGGTTTATAAAGGGTCTAGGGGACTGTGATGGGCTGGACTGTGTCCCCCTAAATTCCTATGCTGAAGTCCCAACCCCCAGTACCTGTGAATGTAACCGCATTTGGAGATACGGGTATTTGAAGAGGTGATCAAGTTAAAATGAGGCCATTGGGTGGGCCCTGATCCAATATGATTGGTGTCCTTCTGGGGAGGGGGCGGGTACCAGGGCCACGTGCATGCAGAGGGACAGCGCAGGAACCACATGGGACAGTGCAGTAACTGGGGGCTACAGACAGTGGGGCTGTTACCCTTGGGCGTAGACTAGTCACAAGGGCAGAAGGCCGCCCTGCAGTGACCTTGGGGGGAGGGACACAGCCCACAGCCCCACGGCGACAGCCCGGGGAGGGAGTCAGGCCAGTGAGCACCTGGCCCTGCTCCCCTCCTCCCTCAGAGCTCCTGCTGGGACTCCCTGAGGGCAGAACTCGCTGATGCCACCTGCACAGGTCCTCTCTTGTGGCAGACAGCAGGATGCAAGGGTAGAGAGGGACCTGGAGGACAGGACGGAAAATACCTCCAGTCTCTACAGGATGCAGACTTCCTCCCTGAAGACAAACACAGAGACCAAGACCACAGGGCCTGCCCTGGGGAGCATGCAGCCTTAGGGCTCCCCAAGGGTGGCCTGACAGGTCGCCTCCCAGAGCAGGGCCCACACGAGCTTCCCGCAACATGTGGTCCAGTCACTCCCCTTGGCCCCAGTGGACACACCTCTCAGCTTTGCAGAGGACTAACTGGGTTTTTCAAATGCACGTGGTGGGTTTTGTGATGATGTGGGGTTTGGTGACACCGACGGCATGCCATGCTGGCTTGCCTCCCTTTGTCTTCCAAAGATGCTGTCCTTGGCCTTCATGGGATGATGGGAGCTCTAGAACCCTGTCCGCGGGGTCTCCGCACTGGGAACAGCTGGCGCGACAGGATCCCAGGGCAGTTTGGATGGGGAGCCCTTCTTGCCCATCCTCGGTATTCCCTTCCGTCTAAAGGATCAGCGGATGATACAGGCCTCTAGGCCTCTCTCCCACTTTTCTTCCTTCTTCCCCGGGGAATGCAATGACTCATCTGATGGAGAAATTTGGAGGGAGCAGCTGGGCAGGCATAGCCCAGCTCCTCCTTTGTCTTTACTCTTCGAGTTCTTGCTCCTCCAAGACCTGACGCTGGGCGGATGAGTCTGTTTGACCCTAGGATTCAGCAATGAAGAGGCCAGGGTGGTTGGTTCTCATGTGTAAACTGTCTTCTCCCAGCCCCTTCATGTCCTCTTTCCTGGAGAACTGGTCACCCGACTCCTGTCCAGCCTCCTCCAGGATGTAGGCAGAGTAAGGAGCCTGGGGTTTTCAGGTATAACCTCAGAGAGCCCAGCATACACTTGAGTTCAAATACTTGTGCTGCTATTTACACACTGTATGACCTTGGGAAAATACCTTAACTTCTCAAAGCCTCAGTTTCCTCATCTGTAAAGTGGGAATCATAATAGTCCTTATCTGGAATAAGGTTGCTCCCTTAGCACAGTCAGTATCTAGAACACAGTGAGCAAAAAAACTGCCAAACAAAGTTTTAAGTGTGTGTCGGGGGCTGGAGGAGGGATAAGTGGGTGAAGGATTTTAGGTGTAAATTCCAGTTTTTCTGACTCTTGGGTAAAAAATGAAATTGTGGCCAGAAGGAGGGTACAGACCAAAAGCACAGGGTAAACACCTCAACGGAGCCCATTAAGAGAGGCCATTTCACATTTTAATTAAAATGGTTTGTTGCCAGGGAATGGATGCTCAAAAAGCAAGGAGTACAAGACACAAGACCGAAGACTGGGAAGTTAAGAGGTCGGGCCTCACCCGCTACACACACACACCTTCCTACCTCCAGCCCCGAGACAAACAAATCGGGGTTTGGGACGGGATTTCACGGGGAGGGTATGAAGCTCCTGCACTCATGTGCAGATGTCTGTGTGTCTTCATCTTGTCTGGTCAGCTGGGGGCAGGCATCTGTACCTCTTGATATTTTTATTCTTAACCTTTCGAGAGGCATAAAACCATCAAACCCATAAAACCCCTTGAGAACATGACGAATGCTGCCGATCTGCTCCATGAAAAACATCAACACTCGAAACTTTGCGCATGATTTCAGGGCATCCTGGAAACCTGTGAGCACCCTCTACCCGTTTTCTAAGTTCAGGCGCCCCCACCCCACCCCAAGAAGTAGGTTTCTCCCCCTACCTCCTGAGCTGCATAGGTCTCAGAGACTTTTAAAGACACCAAATTTAGGACCTGAAGAGAAATGCCACATACACAAAGGACACAGCCCCTCCTCCGCCCACCTCACTGCTTCTCTTCCTCCGAGGTCTTGTACTTTGCACGCCGGTGATGAATAACCAGACAGCAGACCCGTCTGTTCATATGGGAAAATCGACCAGAGGCTGGGATGTGCTGCAGCATGAAAAAGAGTGGGGGTCGGGGGCCTGCAGTCCAGCGAGGACAGCAGGGAGACACACCCAGGGCACCCGACATCGGGAGACAGGGATGTGAAGATGTGGAGAAAGGGGGCAGGTGCAGGGACAGCGAGGAAGGAAACAGAGCTGTTGTGAGATGGATGGGTCGAGGGGAGGGCACGGGAGCCACCTTCTCCTTCCTACAGCCTCTTGTCCGAGGGTGGCTCCTGGTAGAGAGCGCCTGGAGGTTACTTCTCTGCTTTTTAAAAATTATACTAATGATACATGCTTTAAATTATATCCCCATGCCCAGAGGGCCTGGGTGGGGGGCACGTCTATTTGAAAAGTCCAATAAATAAATAAGCAGCCTTAATTGAAATCTCCTCTGGCTTCTCCACTGGAACAGATTTCCCTTTGAAGCCCCCTCCTGCTGCCCGGCCCCTCTAAGCTGGCGGAGGCTTCCCGTGGAAAGCAGGGATGGGAGATGGAACTGTCAAGAAAACGCCCCCAACACGGAGCTGGACCCTTCTGGGAGGGGGTGGGCAGCGGTGGTGGTGGTGGGGGTGCCTTGCCAAGAGCTAATTACTGCTCATTGCCTGCTCACTGGTTCCTTCCTGGCCCCCTGACCAGGACTCTTAAAATAGGGCCCAAACAGGTGCGAGGAGGCCACCTGGTGGAGTCAGTCCTCCCTGCCACCTCGCTGCCCCTGGTGAGTCGCACTGTTGCTCTTCCAGAATTGAGCCAGACGCACGTGCTCAACTTCCATCCCAGTGACATCTGCAAGCGGAGGTGGGTTTGTGGACACATTTGTCAGGACAATATTTTTTTTTTTCAGTTGAAATACTTCATCCTCTTAAGTAGTAAACAGACGCCTCCCTCAGACACTGGGAGGAGAGAAAATGACCCGAGGCCATGAGCACAGTCGGGACTATTTTATCAACAATGACCTGGGCAAGTCCTTCCAGTCCTCGGCACGCGTTTGGACTGCAGTGGCTGTTGTCAGTGATGCTGCCGGCAGCACCACCTCAGAAATTGGCATTGCCATGTATGGTTTTCAAAGGCTTCTGACAACTGTAATTCCTTCTTGGGGCCCACAAGGCCCTATGTGATCTGGCACCTTTCCAGCATAAACCTACCTCCCCCGGGCCACACTGACCTTTCTGGTCCTTGAACACACCATTCTTCTTCCTGCCCCAGGGCCTTTGCACGTGCTATTTCCTCTGCCTGCACTGCTTATTCTCCAGATCTTTGCATGGCTCACTTCAGGAGCGCTGTGGGGCAACCATCAGCTCACAAGAGCCGACCGTGCACATCTCTTCAGGACTTCAGCTTGAAATCAGCCATGGGGGGTGTTATTATACCATGGAAATTGTCGAATTACAAATCAGTGCTCTTTTTTTTTGTTTTTTAAGAGAAGATTGCTAAGCATTTACCAGCACACCGCTGGCTGGCTCCCTCTTGTCATTCAGTTCAGCTCCAATGATACTTCTCCCAGGAAACCTCTGCCACCGCCCCATGTATACAGCCCTTCCTGTCCTTCCCCCTCTCCCTCACGCTGCTTGTTTTTATTGTCGTAGCCTTCACAACCTACAGCTGGGTTATCTATTTGCTGCTAAGTTTTTGGAAGTCACACCTTTGCCCACTAGGCTCTAGAGAGCAGCCACCAGCCTGTTTTTCTCCCTTGTACTGCCCCCGTCTAGCACAGGTCTCAATGCATATTTGTTGATATGGACACAGGCGTGACAATAAGCTCTTTCAAGCCTTGAGTTTACTCGGGAGGGCTTCAGAGGGGCAAATGCTCCCCCCAAAAGAGTGAGCCTTTAAGGCAGGGGTCCAAGAGCATCCCCGATCTTCCTGGGACCATCCTGAGATCTGCAGGGTCATTCTTGCCTTCTAAGTGCACCACCAAGGACGGCTCTCCCAGAGGTCAGCTAAACCATCCTCTCCTGTTGCCCACCAAGGATTTCACGACCCAGACCTTCCGTCAGGGACTTCCGCGGGGGTTGGGGTTCTACGTCTGTCCTGTTGGGGGACATCCAAGAGCCATTTGCTGGAGCTTCCTTTCCAGGTATGTCCTCCTCAATCCAAACGTTCTGACCCGTTTTCTCAAGGGGGCTCACGGGGAGACAGATGGGCTCGTCTCCTGTTTCCCGTCAGGACTGGGGTTTGCCAGCTCCAGGCGTGTTAGCCAGAGCTGCCGGCCCCCTCGTTCGCCAGGCCCCCACGCTGCGTTCTGTGAACAGGGGGTAAGACAGAGGCAGACACATCGGGTGGATTCTGACGGGGGCGGCTCACGTGAGGGGCTGTCACCTGACAGACGTTCTCCCAAGCACTAAAGAAGAGTTCCCCGGGGGAGCCCTGGATCCCTTTGTGGAGAAGACGGCATTTGGGCCGGGCCCTGAGAGATGAGCTTGCTGGAGCCCCAGGGTGGGGCGGTGGAATTCCGTCCATCTGCAATGGGAGCAGCCTCCGCGCAGCAAGTCTCCGGCCCCGGAGGGCAGCTCAGAAGCAGCGGGGTGCCTCGCGGCCGGAGACCAGATGGGATGGCGGAGGGCCCGGCAGATGTCTGGGTGCACAGATGACGTCAGGAGCAGATGCCCACCCACCCCCTGCCCTGGCCCCACCCTCAGCGCTTTCAACGCCTCCCCACCCCCACCTGAACTGAGTGCTGGCACCTTTCCACCACCCTGGCTAAGTGGGGCTGGAAGCCGAAGCTGGAGCTGAATGTGCTGCAGGAAGAATGTGTATGAGAAATGGGCCCGATCTTGCTGGCTGAGATTCACAGCTGTCCCATGGGCGTCAGGGGCCACGACGCGGGAGACTCTCAACGGTCTTCGGGGAGGATCTCGGAGAAGCAAAGACACAGGCAAAGCCTTGCCTCACAGTCCAGAGATGGGGGGCTGGGCTTCTCTGGCCGCTCCACCTTGTTGACCCCTATTTCTCTACTTTTCCCGATGGCTCTGTGCTCTGGGTAGAGCCTCTCTGCCGGGTCCTCCGGCGAGAACCACAGTAGAACAGGGGGTGTGAGAGGAGCCGGGAGGGGTGGAAGGGAAGGCAAGTAGGCGACAGTGGCTCAGCCCAGAGGCCCCGTCTTGGGGCAGCCTTGCTGGGCCCCCGAGATCACGATCTCAAAAGAGGAAAACTCAACATTTCAGAGTTTTGACCAGGGCTCCCCTTTGTCAAAAACAGCTTTGTCTCCGAGCTCCTACACACCGACACTTTCAGTGGGCAGAAGTATCTGACGCATCACTAAATTCGAGGGTGGGAGGAAGGACTGGGGCGGGGGGCAGCTTCCGGCTGTGAAGCAGCTATGTTAGGATGATGCATCCTAAGGTGACCAGAAGGCCAAGAGAGAGGAGCCCGTCAATCAGTGAGACAACAGGCTTCAAGGCGCAGTACTCTCCGAGAGATCAGAGATGATTAGAAATAAAAAGGGAAGTGTTTATGTTCCAGATGCAGCCAACTGTGTACAGTTATGAAAAGGAGGTGGTTCTTTCCTGAACACAACTGTAGCCAAGACGAGCCAGAGGAATCCTGGGAAGTATCGCCTGGAACCAAAAGCGTGAGCCCCAGGTCTGCGGGCAGCTGCACTGACTTGGCTCCTGGCCACGATTTCCCAGCCTCCTCCTCCTCCTCCCCTGTGGGCTCCAGGGGCCGCCACTTCCCCTGGCTGACCTCATAAATGCCCGAGCCGTGGTTCTCAGAGGACGGCCCCTGGGCTAGCAGGATCAGTCTCACCCAGGAGCTCATTAGAGACGCAGATTCTCAGTCCCACCCCTGGCCTGCAGGATCAGAAACTCTGCGGGTGGGACTCGGCCATCTGGGTTTCACCAACTCCTCCAGATGACTCTGAAGCACACTCGAATTTGAGAACCACTGGCAAAAACAAATGGCAAAAGCACCCCCAAGAGGATGCAGTGGCCAGGAGGCACTGCGATTGTGCCCAAACTCCTCACCCGCCTGGCTCTGTTCGCGGCATCTTCCTGCCCGCTGCTCTCGCAGGATGGGTAAGACCCCCAGGACCTGGCTCAGCCATGCCCCTCCTGTTTACCCCTTCAAACTCTGCAGCATTAACCCATTTATATCTCACGGTGTCCCACCTTCTCGCCAGGCTCAGGCTGTCTCCTCTGTCTAGAAACTCTGCATCCTTTCCCTGCTGCTCCCAGGCTGGTGGTCCCACTAACTCCCTGTACAAATCCTTTCGCACACGCTGTAATAATTCCCTATTTGTGACTGTGAACTCCCTAGAGATAAATGCTGCTTTAGTCACGTTCTCCCTGCTTTCATGAGCACAGGGTCTGGCACACGCGGGAGTGCTCAGCGATGCTTCTAGAAGGGATAAAGGGCTCAGACACGGAGACCAGGAGGAAGGAGATGATGGAATGGTCGTCAGAGCCTTCTGGGGTAATCTTAGACTCACGTGGCCGGAGCTAGCTCAGCAATGGGTGAAAATTAAAAATACTGTTCATGCATAATGAATTTACTAGCTAAAGGAAAACTGAATTATGTATAATGCTGTGGCTTAACATGTCTCTTGGAAGAGTTTTTTGTTCTTCTTGTTGTTGTTGCTGTTTTTTTTGTCTTTGTGTTTTTACTATATTCACCAAAACAAGCAAGAGTTAGTTATAAACAAAACTTCAGGATCACACCTCTTGTGTAAGTCGAGGTGCGTACATCCTAGTTATGAGGGGGAGTTACAGCGTCCCTAAAAGCTACGGCCATGGAGTGAGTGATGCACAAGAAGGGGGCAGAGGCCGGGGACGAGGAGGCATCCCACAGCTTCCTGGGGCCCCTGCTCCCTGCACTCCTATCCTGTAACTCCCTTCATCTCCTGGGCAGAGGGCAGCCTGTGGGGGAGTGATCATCCTGCTGACAGTACAAAAGGGTGGGGTTCTGCCCCTTGGCCCCTCACTGGACAACTATAAAATGATGTGATAAGGGGAACCTTGCACATCTGTGAGGCCAGCTGTCCCCAAGACCACACTGTAACAGACTCAAATCTTCAAATCTTCCAGCATCTGGATGTGGGTACAGATCAGTCACTCACTTATCTGACCATTGAATGAAGGGCAAAGCCATGTGATACTTTCACTGCAGCAAAAAGTGCTAGAAAGATGTACACGGCACACTCCCTGCCCACGAAGACCTTCTCATCTAAGGGGAGAGAAGACAGAGAGCCAGTGAAGCCCAGACTTGGTCAACAGTGAACACTCGCGTGAGGGCTAAACTCGTAGAGAGAGAGAATGGGTGGGAGTCACTTCCAATTCCCCGATTAAATGTCCCACTGTCAGAGATGCCTTCCCTGATGTCCGAGAATAAGGCAAATTTCATTCAGTGCAAAATGTTCCTCTCGCACCTTGACTTGCCCCTTTAGAATACAATTTACAAGATCATTGTTGTTACAAAGCAACAAATACTGCTGCTTCCGAAGTGTGTTATTGGCCATGTCTTATTTAGACCTATCCTGTAAGACTAGGCACCCCATTTTACAGATGAGGAAACCGAGGCTCAAGGAAGTGAAGGGGCTTTCCCCCATTTGTACAGCCAATAAGTGGCAGAGTCAGGCTACAGAGCCCAATCGATCTCCAAATCCTCCACTCTCAACACTTCCCAACTTGTCTCTATAAATACTCAAGAAAAACAAGGTGCCTCCAAAAATAAAGTGAAAATTGCAGACTCTGTTGAACACTCTGGCCAACGTCCATCCCACTTCTAGATGGTCGGTCGACCAGGGCTCCGGCCTCACCTGATGTGCTCATCCCTGTGCATGTGGCACCGAGCACAGTGCACTTGGGAGATGCTCAACAGATAGTCTGATGAAAGGCTGAACAAATGAAGGAACATTTCAGCTGGGGAGATCAGAACAGGAAGGGTGAAGGCAAGGGGACAGTCCCAGGTAGACTTCTGGATTCTTCAGCACGCCTGACCACTCCCTCCTTCCCCTTTTTCTATGTTCCAGATGCGCTTTTTCTTCTTTCTTGTCTCAACATTCCAACGAAAGGGCACCAGGCCCGCTGACCCCTGGCTTGGTCAGTGACAGATGGGCGGGCAGAGGCAGCTGGGAGCTGCCGGAGTTTACCTCCGAGCCGTGGAGGCGGAGGGGGTCATCTCGTAGGTTCAAGCCAACTGTCATCTTAAAGGCACAGAGCTGGGCAGTGTTTTTGCAGCGTCGGCACAACAGAGGTCCTGCTTCTGGAGGGAGACTGATGAACAATGGCTCTGCAGCTTAACAGGATTGAAATATGATGCTGTTCAAAGGGAATGTCAAAAGGATTAATAGCCCATCTCCTCCTGGCTTGGAGCTAAAACCACACTGCTGCCTGGAGTTAAACTCATGCTTAGCCTGCATGCTAAATTTTAAGTCTTCTCCATTAAGTGCAGACCATCACCAAAGCAGCATGGGTCGGGCTCTCTGGGGCCCTCCGCACATCAGCACGATTCTCCATTTGGGCCTTTCTAAAGGGGACCAAGCTCAGCGCCTGGACACCAAGCACAACTCAACACACTGAATCCAGAAATAAATATCTCGTCCCTTTCTTGGAACATACTCCTGGACTTGTCTCTAAACACTCAAGAAAAATAAGGTGCCTCCAAAAATAAAGTGACAATTGCAGACTCCGCTGAACGCCAAGTGACAAGCGTGGCAGAACTGAATCTTGCCACACGTCCCACATGCAGACAGATTTATGCGGGGAGAGGGAAAGTCAAGGTAAGGGGGCTGGAGCAGGTTGTTTAAACAAAGACAACGGAGGCTTCTAAGCCAGGAGCAGTTGGACCCTACACTCAGGCAGACACAGCCCTGTGAGTCTGTTTTGCTGTCCAAGTTCAGGTTAAAGTAACAGGACAACAAGTCCAGCACCTAAAGATTTAAGAGTTTCGTTCTCTAGCATTAGGACACGCCTTAGAGTTTTAACTCCAACACGCAGATGGGACCCAGAGGTGATGGTTCCCCACGCAGTCTGCTGAGTGAGTAGCGGTTTGCAATCCGGACTTCTAGACTGAGAACAGTGTGGCTTCCTCGCTTCCTGGGGAGAAGAAATGATGAATTCTTCCCTTCCCTTAGCATCCCGTTGTTGGGAGGAACAACGCCTCCCTCACTTAGAAGGTGGGGTTCCCCCGGCTTTGTTGAGGTATGATCGACAAATAAAAATTGTAGCTATTTAAGGTGTACAATGTGATGATCTGATATATACATCAGTCTGAAATGATTACCACAATCAAGCTAATTCACATATCCTTCACCTCATAGTTCCTTTTTTTTTTTTTTATGGTAAAGACACTTGAGATTACTCTCCTAGCAACTCTCAAGTATTACCGCTAGTCACCATGCTGCACATTAGGGCTCCAGCATGTATTCACCTTAGACTGAAAGTTTGTACCCTTTGAGCAACATCAGCCCATTTCCTCCTGCCCCCAGTCCCTGGTCCACCCTCTGTTACTGTAAATTCCATGTTGCCCCCTCTCCCCGACATTCAGGTGATACCACATGGTATTTATCTCCCTCTGGCTTATTTCATGTGGCAGAATGTCCTCCAGGTTCAGCCATGTTGTCAGAAATGGCAGGGTTTCCTTCCTTTTCAAGGGTGAATAATATTCCATTGTGTATGTATATGCCACACCTTCTTTATTCAGCTGTCGGCTGACACTTGGGTTGCTTCCCTATCTTGGCTACTGTGAAAAATGCTGGGATGAACCTGAGTGTGCAAGCATCTTTCCCAGATACTGATTTTATTTCCTTCAGATATGTACCCAAAAGAAGGGTTGCTGGATCATATGGCAGTTCTGTTTTTAATTTTAATGGAGGTACTGGGGATTGAACCCAGGACCTCGTGCGTGCTAAGCAGGTGCTCTACCACTGAGCTACACCCACCCCCCTATTTTTAATCTTTTGAGGAACCTCTGTACTGTTTTCCATAGTGGCTGCACCAATTCACATTCCCACCAGCAGTATACAAATGTCCTCTTTTCTCCATATCCTTGCCTACACTTATCTTTTGACTTTTTGAGAACAGTCGTCCTAACAGGTGTGAGGTGACATCTCACTGAGGTTTGTGATTTGCACTTCCCCGATTAGTGGTGTCGACCATCTTTCATGTACCTGTTGGCCACTTCCGTGTCTTTTTTGGAAAACTGTCTATTCGAGTACTTTGTCCAATTTCTAAGAGGGTTATTTAATTTTTTTTATTATTGAGTTGTATGGGTTCCTTTATTATTTTGGATATTTGGATATTAATCCCTAAGCAGATATATGCAAACAAATATGTCCTCCCCTTCTGCAGGCGGCCTTTTCACTTTGTTGGCTGTTCCCTTCGCTGTGCAGAAGCTTCTTAGTTTGACGTGGTCCCACTTGTTGCCTGTGCTTTGGGGGTCAGATATAAACGACCGCCAAGATGGACTTCAGGTTTGCCTCTTGGAGTTGTTGTACTAGGAGCGGCCGATAGGAAGGAGCTGACAGGGAGATAGATAGCTCTTCTGTCCTGTCCAAGTGCCACTGCCCTTCGGGGAGGGTAGTCAGTCCCCACTTAGCCTCCCAACTCCACACGCAGCTTTCAGACACCAAAGGCAAAGTCAAGGGTCGCTACCTAGTGACCTAAGCACACAGGTATCTCCATTCCCTTTTAAGAGCTTTGATGAGACCCAAACTGGTCAAACAGATGTCAAGACTGAATAAGGAACCGACGAAGATAAACTAGGGTGGCTTTAGGACCTACTCACGTGGGTCTGGATCAAGTGTTTTCTCCCCACCGCGCCCATCTCATGGTGGACTCTCCATAAAGAGAAGAAACAATTATGCTTAAACATGGAGACAGCAAACCCCACAAGCCCAGCGTTAAGCTGTTAATACTTTGTTACTTACTCCTCCATGTATGCACTGCAAGATGTGTGGAAGAATGAACACACACACACACCACACATACACCACGTGCATAAATATACTATACACACACACACAGTACCCATAAACTATACAAATACATATTATGTGTCTGCCTACATACATTTGTATAGTTTATATGTCTGTGCACACACACACGGGATTACAGTATACATCTTATTTAATTATATATGACATATATATTAGACATGTACATAGCATGTATCTTACATGCTTATGTCTTGCTTGGTGCCCTTATCAACACATTGTGAGTGTATTTAATGAACTGGACACATATTTCTGAGACACTCAGATGTAAAGTGCAAAATCAGGGGAGCTTTTTTTCCCACCTGAAATGTGAAGGTACTGAATCATCTGTCAATAGTCCAAAATCTCCAAAGCTCTAAAAAATGGAACATTCGGTTAAATATCTAAGTCAGCACTTGTTCTGTCAGCAGAGTAATCCCTAGCCATGACTAAAAATTATATATCTGCCTTTAATTGCCACATTATTATCCCTATACACCTGAGATATAAATGTAAATTCAATATTAGCTATTAAAATATGCATTTGTTTTCTAAATGGCCTTATCCGGCAAATGAGCCTGCAAAGTTAGGAAGAAAAATAATGGATCAGGAGTGAGGAGTAATAACCAGGTGTCCCAGCATCTCTGTAAATCACCGCACACACCCTGTGTGTGGGGGGTGTAATTATACAAAAATAAGATAAACCACAGTGCGGCCTCCGGAGTCTGCCATCTTGAATGAATTACGGATACTTGAATCTTGTCTCAGGGAAGTTGTTAAGGAGGTTTTGTGGCTGGCATGCAACGGGAATCTGAATAAAAGCAAAACCCTCCCGCTAAGAAAGGGCTTTGGGTTTGTTTGGGAAGCAGCCTTCCTTCCTGGTGAATGGCTCCGGCCTGAACCTGAGTGTGACTTTCCTCTTTTTGATGTAAAAGAACTGGAAAAGGACAAAGGGTGTGAAGGAAAACCCTCAGACATCTCCAGGGCCTGCTGTCACCCCCGGTCAGTCCACTGGGGCCAACTGGTGACAGGGAGGAGCCCGTCCGTGATGCCCCATTTCAGCCCGGCCTCAGCGAGCACCCCCTCGGCCCCCAGCACGATCACCTGAACACGGGGCACCTCCTCTCTCCCTGACGTCTACCTCCGCTTCGTGGCCCCTTTAAATCCTGGGCCTCCACGTGAAAACAGACAACCCGCCACCTCAGGTTCATTGCCACGTGGGACTGCACCAAGTATATGGTTTTATAACACAAGCACTTGAGAAGGGAAGACAAAGAAACAATCCAGCAGACCCAAGATGCATAATTCATGACGGAGGCTGAAGCGGCCGCGTTTGACGGCCTCCAGGATGAAGGTGCAGCCGGTCCTCACAGGCTCACAGACAGCAGCCAGTTACCCCACGGCAGGAAGTGATGGTGTCACGCTGTGGGTTGCTTTGGCCAGAAAGGGAGGTCCCTGCCGCCACGGAGCAGGGTCTCCAGAATCCACCCCCTGCTTTGCAAACGGACTTTTGTCATCAGCTCTGACGGGGAAGCCTCCACCATCCAGCGAGTCTGCTTCCCAGAGAGAAGTGGGAGGCACCGCAGGCACTTCCACTCCGTTTCATTCCGTTTAATGAGAGTAACCCCGAGAACGAATGTCCTTTTTTTGCTCAGTGACACACGCGCCTGGCTTTGCATGGAGCATTTGTTTCCCACTAGCTGGTTTCGGCGGGTCCCCTGCCATCCGAGGGGCTCTCTGTGCCCTCTGCCCCTGGGCAAGATGAACTTTGTGAACCGAAGCTTTAGTGCATCCCTGCCAGGGTCTAACCAGTCCCGAAGGCGTGGCTCTTCTGGATTCGCAGCTCCTTGGTCATCTGGTGAAGCAGATTTGGATGATGCTCTGGGCTCCAGGCTGCAGGATTCTTTCTCCTCTTGGCCATTTTAGATTTTCACTGGGAAAGTAACTCCTGATCCTTCCAGCAGGGTTGACAGGGTCCTGCTGAGGAGTAATCCAGGCAGAGCTGCCCTCTCATGGTTCATCTATCAACTGTCTGTAATCCCTGACCACTTCAAATGCAGGCACTTGGACGGCAAACGTTTGCTGGGCCAAAGGTTTCCTCTAGCAGCTTCACCCAAACTTCATCCGAGATGTGAGCTCATGGAAGAGGCTCATACCACCAGGAGTGGGTGGGAGAGGGGCTCTCGGTCCCCCTGGATGTGAATCACGTGCCAGGCCAGGTCCTGGGCGGCTCTCCAGTTGCAAATTTCCCGAAATCTGATACACGAGACTCAGCATGGAATTACCTATAAAACTCTTCCTAGCACTTAAAAAAAAATGAGATATAATTGACGTAGACTTGACTTTTTTTCAGACAAAAAATTTCCTTGCCCAAATCTGTCATCTCAGCTGGGAAAAGGGACACGTAGTGTGCATGATCTGTGCCACTCTCTGCATCGAGAATAACAAGTGACTGCTTCTGTGAACTGGGAGATGACAGACACTTGAATATTTGGTATCTCTGGTGACGTTCCCACTGAGGGCAATCCTGGTGGGTTTCCTTCTTTTGCCAAGATCCCTCCCTTGAGATGAAGTGGAACCAAAGAATGCCACGGAACAGCCCTCCAGCTGCCCAGGATTCTCCACGTCCCTGCGTGTCACACCTGCTTGGACCATATTCTAATTACTCACTTCCACATCGACTCCTACCGCTGGAGGCTGAAGGACAGGGGCCTCATTTTATTCTCCTTGGTGTCTGCCCAGAGGCCGACGCCGCCTGGCACGTGACGGGTTGTTCACGCATTCATTCTACAGTCCACACCGAGCGCGGCTCTGTGCCTGGCACGGAGGGGCCCGGCAGTGAGCAGGACGTGCAAACCCTGAAGAACTTGGGAGTCTATCTAGTTCAACACTCTCTTGTCATAAACGATGACACAGGCCCAGGGAGGGAAAGTGCCCAGGGCAGCAGGGCTGGAACCAGACCCAGTCTAGCGCTCTCCCCCGGCCCGACCAGCTAGAAAGAACACTGCTTAAAAACGGGCGTGTCTATGAGCCTGTCTCTTTGGTGCCAGAGGCTGGGTATGAAGACCAGTGAAAGCAGGAGGGAGGGAGGGAGGGAGGGACACAGTAACAGCAAAGGAGTCAAGGAGAAGAGACGTGAATGTGGGCAGAACCAGGCCGGGTCGGCGTGTTCCAGCATCAGTGGCAGGACATCACATCCCTGCGCCCCAGGCAGAACGGGGCGCTGAGGAAGTCCGGCGCTAGTCGATGGTCCAGGGTCAGTGCCCAGACGTCGGTCTCCACGTTGAAAATGAACAGAATAATTCTTGCCTCTTGGGTTGGTATAATTAAAACTGAAGAGCAGAATTTGCCTATCATCTTAAGCCCCATGAAAATGCATAGAAAACTCCTAAAATATGACTCATTATTGCACAGATAAATCATACAGGTCCCTTGCCTCCTATCTGCAGCTGAGTTCTATGCTGTCAAAAAGCAGATCCAGCTAGTAACTCCTTCCAGGGTCAAACCCCAGCTTCTTGGCAAGATCCAAAGGCCCCACTGGCTGGAATGTGTCTGCATCTCCAGACTGATCCTCCCCCGCTTCCATCCTACACCCCGGCCACAGCGAACTCCTCAAACTTTCTCCTGCACCATTTTGTTCTGGCCTTTCTGCTTTTGCCCGGGCCGCCTAGAAAATCCTTTGTCTTCTCCACTTGGCTAATGCAGGCTCACCCTTCCCAACTCAGCTCACACGTCACCGCCGATGGGTATCCACTGCTCTGCCCCCATCCCACACCCAAGCTGGAGGAGCTGTCCACACTCTGGGCTGTAGTTCCTTCCCTCACAGCACTCACCACGGACCTGGTGACTCATCTCTCTTGTCCAGCAAAGGGTTACGTCCCAGCTCTAGGCTCCGAGTGCCTACCCCAAGACCCCACCACCTCGGGCACTCGGTAACTGTCACGTGGACGTGGTCCGTGCCGCCCCGACCCAGCCTCCTAAAAGGCTGCCATTTTGACACTGAAGGAATCACCATATGAGTCAACTAGCCAACTGATACTTCCTTTAAAAACCAGCCAATCAAACCTCAGTGAAAAATAAGGAAGGCTACTCTGGAGGCTGGTAACCGCAGTGGAAGTTGATCGATTTTCCACTTGGAGGACAGGAACTGCCTAATTGGAGCAGCAGGACATACCTGCACGTGACCCCTGACAGGTCTCCAGGTACCTCTTATCAAACTAGTTCTCCTGGGGGAGTCCTGCTCCCGAGACACCTCTGCTGGGGGTTCCACCTACAATGCAAGAAGAGACCCAGCCAGCCGCGGGTGCTGACAGCCTGCTTGACAAGCTCTGCTTCGGTGGAAGCTTCTCCCTCGTCCCCACAAACAGAATTCCAGACGGAGCCTAGGATCGGGAGCTCATGGCCAAAATGGAAGCCTGGGGGCCCCAGACCCCGGGAATGAGGTTCTGCATGGAGGTTCACTGCTGCTGCCATCAGGGTCCCAGACCTAGAGGGCTCTGAAAAGCCAAGGCCAGGGCCATGGCCTTCCCTCCAGGCCTCCTGTGATGTCCCTGATATCGGGCAAAGCAGAGACAGACCACCCAGAATTGTTTCTAGGTCATCTGGGATGGGAGGAGGGTGAGGGTGAGGCTGACTTTGCTATGATTTTCGGGGTGTTCCCACAGTCTAGTAAGAAGCAGTGGAAGTTCATCAATGTCAAAAGTTAAGAAAAGGTTGAAGAGATTACTCCTCTTTTTCCATGAAGGAAGCTCCACGCTGGGGCGGAGAAGGGATCCCATAGTCTGCCTAGAGCCCCTCCCAGCAATGTGGGAAGGTGTCAGCTGCGGGAAATGGGGCAGACTGAGGTGGGTTTGCTTGGGAATTCGGGCACGGCCTCCAGGAGGGGCAGACTGAGGTGGACGGGAGGGAGTGCGGGGCAGAGAGAGGGAAGGCCCGCACATTCAAGTTCCACTGCTCACTAACTGCAGGGCCTGGGGGCATCCGGGCCTCAGTTCCTCCACCCATAATCAATAAAATGGGAGTAAAACCTACCTCATGGAGTAACGAGAACTGAACACACACACGTGCACACACACCCCCCACACCTCTAGCACGTCCTCTGCGATTTCCAGCTTGGGTTTCTTCAAAGGGAGAAACAACGACCCCATCTGGAACGTGTGGTTCTTCCCTCCTGCCACCCTCTGCTACAGGAGCCTTGACCATATCTAACTGCATCGCTAACTGAACAGTGTTTTTAGAAAGCAGCTTACTCCTATCAAGCCTTTGCCTTAGTTTCATTAAATAATTGTACAACCAGTATCAACAGGCTTTGGAATAACCCCAAGTGGCTTTCAGCAAGCAAATGACTGGACGGCTGGGAGCAGAGGTGGCCAGGCAGGGCGGTGAGGGGCCTGCTGGCCGAGAGCACTCGGAGGCCTGGGCCTCCGGTCACTCTGCCCACGTCCCCTCGCCCCGATAAGCACGTGGGTGCAGCCCGGCCTGACTTCCAGCTGCCACTGCCTGCGCTTCTCTGCCTGAGGGTCCACTCGCTGCTGGAGCTCACTTTGCCAACTGCACAGCAGGCCAGAGGTGCCACAGAATGATGGCAATTCTCACACCCATGACGGATGGGAGCTGGTGTATAAATACCCCAGCCCCCTCACCTGTCCGGCTGGATAACCCTAGGGCATGTTCTACATGGTGTCCCCAAGTTTCCCAGTGGCATTAAGCTCCCGTCTCCCACAGTGCTCCCTGGCTTGGAAGCTCACCTTTCACGGCTGCCATCCCTGCCGTGTCTTATTTCCCTGAAGCCTTTCTGGTGTCCCCAGCACCTCTCAGATAAACTACTTTCTCTTGAATCCTTGATTCAGTTTGCTTTTGGGGGAACTCAAATGATAACAGTCTCCTATGTAAGCTTTGCTCTGGGCATGGAAAACACAGGGCAATGTGGCACTTAGTCACATGAAGGTCACCATGCAGACAACCCCACCTGCGGTGGGCTGAATGACAGCCCCAAAGATGTCCTCGTCCTAATCCCCAGAACCTGTGAGTAGGTTACTTTGCATGGTAAAAGGGACTCTGCAGATGTGACTAAATGAAGGATCTTGAGATGGGGGAGATGATTTTGGATAATCCAGCTAGACTTAATCTAATCATGAGAGTCCCTGTAAGAGGGAGGCAGGGAAGTGAGAAGAGGCCTTGTGACAACAGGAGCTGGAGGAAGCAGAGTCAGAAAGAGAAGATGCTGGCTTTGAGGGTGGAGGGAGGGACCATGAGCCGGGGAATACAGGCAGCCTCCCTAAGCTAGAATAGGTAAGGAGACATTCTCCCCTGCAGCCACTAGAAGGAATTGGCTCTGTTGATACCATGAGTTTAGCCCCGTCAGACTCATTTCAGATTTCCAGGCTCCAGAACTGTAACAGAATTAATCTGTGTTGTTTTTTTAAGCCACTGAGTTTATGGTAATTTGTTACAGCAGCAAAAGCAAACTGTGTACCATCCAATCCTTGCATTACTTTGTGGTGGATACAATTTACATCCTCGTTTTGCAGACGGTTGAAACTGGAGCTTGCTCCCAGGGTGGAACAGCTTGGCCTCAAGGTGGAAGATCTGGTAAGCAGCAGAGCTGGGATCAAGTTCAGTCTGTCCAACCTCAACAATCAAGTCCTCTCCACCCACGACTCCCAAGAGGCCAACCTGCAAAACCAGCACCTAGAGGTTGGTCTTCCTGGGTCTACGATGTCCATTAAAAGACTCAACAAAAGTGAAACATGTCAAGTCTTGCAAAGATGACAGAAGCTCCCAGGAGCCTAGTACGGGACCAAAGCCTTCCTCGACACCCATGCAATCACCTGCTTAGACGAGGCCCAAGACAGGTGTCCCCATTCTATTCTAGACTGAA
Organism: Camelus ferus; assembly: GCF_009834535.1. Lineage (NCBI taxonomy): Eukaryota > Metazoa > Chordata > Mammalia > Artiodactyla > Camelidae > Camelus > Camelus ferus. The sequence goes on along the minus strand of NC_045708.1, from coordinate 9,855,073 downwards.
GCAGGGTAGCCAGGGCTCCAGACAGAGTACAACTCTTACCACATTTCAGAAGAGATATAAATACTCCAGTGGGTAAGGAAAATGGACTTGCAGCTCAAATTATTTCTATTAGTTATTCAACTAATTAGTATGTGTTTTACTGAGCACCCACTACATGCTAGATGCTGAGGAAACCCAAAGAATAATAAATAACAAGAAACAATAACTGCCTTGGGGATGTGGAAGATGCAGGGGCAGGAGGTAGCACACACACACACTGCCAGTAACCAGGAGACAACAGGGCATGCGCCATATATCTAAATCAGCCTGGGGAACTGTTCCTGAAGACCTACTATGTGCCAGATAGTAAGCTGAGCTGGGGAGAAGATAAAACAACCTCTGTGGTGAAGGAGCGAACAGTCCTGGTGAGGTTAACACCGAGGTAATGAATAAGTGGCATTCATTCTTCAGACATTTATTTGACAAATATTTCCTGAGGGCTTTCTACACGGTGACACCATGTCACAGATGCTGCAGTGATGAAAACACACAGAAAACAGCAGAGGCTGAAAAGAGCGTGGTAGGTGCTCCTTGGAGGGTCCAGGAAAGCCTAATGGCAGCATGAGCTGGATGAGATATTTTACCAGCATCACATCTCTGCTTTAATCTAATTTGCGCGTTCGACCCCACGCATCTTCTTTGGGACAGGCCATTACTGTCAAATATGAGTGCAAAGTTTTCATTGTGGCCTTCAGTGTTTCTTTGCACGTGGGGAGCAACGCAGCACCCAGGCAACTGAACTCAGCCTGCGTTGCTCAGGTTCATTCCCACCACTGAGACACTGGCAGTTCCACTTCCTGCGAAGGTGCCAGGGGGTCAGAGTCCACACGGCTTTCAGCTCACATTTTCCATTGTGCATTCAGCAGGCTCTTCCCCTCATACCTGACTGGAAACTTGCGGTATATGTCACATGTGACAAACAGGGTTTTAAAACAGCCAAGGGACGTATAAACAAAGAGCTCTCCTCCAGAGTCTGGTGTGAGCAGTTCTGGGGAAAGAGATGGACAGAGGGTTTTAATGGACTTACTGGGAAACCAGTTCAAGTGAGAGAGAGAGCAGGTGCTGCTGGGGGAGATGCTGACACACTCTACACGTCTCATCTTTTATAATAAAAACAGGTGTGAGATAAACAAGGTCCTGCTGCAGAGCACGGGGAACGGCATTCAGTATCACGTAATAACCTATAATGAAAAAGAATGCAAAAAAGAACACATACATACGTCTAACTGAATCACTATGCTGTGCACCGGAAACTAATGCAACATTGTAAATCAACTAAACTCCAATAGAAACAAACAAACTAGTGTGACATCTACTTTGTGATGAGTTGTCTGCATTTTGAGATCTCCTGGGTCTGGCATATCATAAGCATTAATATACAGCCAAATACATCCTGGGTGAGTAAGGAAAAAAATGTATAGAGTTTCAGGGCTGAGTAATTGTACATCCTTTTTTAAAACTCTCCTTTAAAATGAATTTTTTTCTCCATTAAAAAATATATAACAACAAAATGTGGTATATACACACATGAAATATTACTTGGCATTAAAAAGGAAGGGAATTCTGACACATGCTACAATGTGGATGAACCTTAAAGACATTATGCTACGTGAAATAAGCCAGTCAAAAAAAGGACAAATATTGCATGATTCCACTTCTATGAAGTATCTAGAGTTGTTAAAATCCAGAGACAGAAAGAACAGTAGTTACTGAGGGCGAAGGGGAGGGAGTAAAGGGGACAGTGTTTAAGGGGGACAGAATTTCAGTCTGAGAAGAAAACTGCTGGAGGAGGTTAGAGCAGTGGTGTGTGACCTTGTGGATGCGCTCCACAGCACTGAACTGTACACTGAAGAGCGGTTAAAACGGCTCAAGTTTACGTTATGTATACTTTAGCACAATAAAGAAAAATGAACAACTGCAAATGCCGCTTTCAGGCTGAAACAGACCCATAGGATTTTGGAGCAGAAAGGAGTTGCAGCCAGGAGTTGGCCAGTCCAGAGTTTCTGAGATGTCGGTGCTGGGCTGGCTGCGATGAATCAGGGGCAACCCAGCCGTCCTAGTCCAAGTGAAAACACAAGTCCACAAAAGACGTGTATCCAAATGTCCACAGCAGCTTTATTCAGAACAGCCCCAAACTGGAAACAATCCAAATGTCCGTCAAGAGGAGAATGCATGAACTTACTGCGGTATTTCTGTACAATTTACTGCTCTCTGGTTATAAAATGAATGAACTATTGAAACAGACAACAGTTTGGATGAATCTCAAAAACATTTTGCTGAGTAAAAGCGGCCAGATGTAAAAGTGTGCACGCTGTAGGGTCCACTTGGATGAGCTTTAGATTAGGCAAAACGAGTCTATACTGATAGAGCTCAGAACAGCGGTTGTGTCAGGGGCAGGGGCACACAGAAAATTTCTAGGATGATGGAAATACTTGGTATCTTGATAGGGGTATGAATTATATGAATGAAGTTCATTTGAGCATTTGTCAAAACTCATTGAACTGTATACCTAAGGTCTATGCATTTCACCATACGTGAGTTGTATCACAATAAAAACATTTAATTATCAAAAATATCACACAGACACACACCCTCCACCCCAGCTCCACCCCAAGATTCTGGTTCAACAGGCCTGGAGTGACAGCCGGGCATCTGCAGGCTTAAAATAACCACAAGTGAGTTAACACAGTCAGACGGGTCCCAGCCAACCTACTCTCCCCTGCGCTGTTGGTCTTGGGGTGGGAAATGCCTTCTCACACCTTCTTACCCCTGCATCCTTCACCCTTGAACCCTGTCCCACAAGTCACTTGTTGGATGGGCTCAACAAGACTGGACCACATCCTTTCTTATGAGGAGGTCAGGAACGAGGTCCTTAGGAGTGCGGACTGTGGGGGTCTGACTGCCTGGGTGCAAATCGCAACTCCTCTCTGACCAGCTGAGGAACTCTCGGCAAGCCCCCATGCCTCGGTTTCCTTCTATGTAAAAGGAGGAGGTTGATGTTATTAGCACCAACTTTGGAGGGCAGACGTGAGGATTTCAGAAGTCAACGCAGAAATACAAAGCACGGTATTAATCATGTTTTTATTTTTTCTCTTTTATAATGCTTTGGCATCTTGGGGACCTTTGGACCTGGGGAGGAACTGCCCCTCCCAGGGTTGGCTAATTCCTAGAGACAGCACACAACTTGCCGACAACCATGACTTTGAGATGCAGACACATCAAACCAGATCCCGTACCCTCAGCCAGCTCCTTTATCAAACTCTCACATACCAAGTCGATCTTCCCCTGTCCGAAGTCACCCCGGGCCCAGGACTGGACAACTAGGGACCATGTGTATAGCCCAGAGCCTGATGAGATTATTCAAACATTCAACCCTGTGCTTACTGTGCGTCCTTACCCTGCCTCACCTATTGCTCCCGAGAAAACCCCAGTCAAGGCCGTGGCTCATGCTTCTTCCTTGCTCACCAGCCCTGGCACGGCCCTGGTGGCTCTGTGTGGTTTGGCACGGCACCCTCCTCTGGGGAACTGTTAGCAACAAACCATCTTTTCAACAGCAATCATCTCCTGGTCCGGTGGCTTTGCCGTACGTGAATCAAGCCAAATTTCTGCGTACATTGTAATACAAGCATGAGAAGATAGCCTGGCACACAGTAGGCCTGCAAAAGGTAGGGTCTGTGTGTAACAGAAGCCTCTGCTACTTTTTCTCGGTGTTTGCCGTCATCGGTGATTATATATTTTGGGGGTTGTTTGATTAATTATCTGTCTCCCTCACTATCCTCTCAGTTCCAAGAAGAAAGGATCTTGTCCGTTTTTTGTTTTTTTTTTTAATTCATACTACAACCCCAGCACCAAGTCAAGAGCCAGGCAAAGAGGACGGCCTAGCGAAGACTTGAAGGATGAAGGAGGACCCACTGGTTTGCAGTTAAGCCCTCCTCTCATAGACCATGAAATCTAAGCCAGGGTGGGGAGGTGACTCAACAAGTCCCACAGCCCGTTGGATTGGAGATAAGGTGTCGGGGTCCCTTGACTCTCACAATCCCCACCCCCATGCTAGGCAGTCACCCCCCAAATCTGAGGTCTGGCCTAGAAAGCCGTGGGGAGCAGCCCAGGCCCCCGAACAGCTCAATTCTGCACATGCCGCAGCCGCGTGGACGCCCGGGACGGTCCGGCTGCCTCCTTGCTGGGCTGCTGTCCTTTGCTCGCCCACGACATGTTTTCTGTCCTTGCAGAGTTTCCCGCCCCGACTCAGCAGCTTTCTGATATATTGGTGCAGACCCTGAAACTACACCCTTGCTCTCTCTTCACAGAGGGGAGCTGGCTCACGCGATCCCCATCATACTTCTTAATTCCCGAGACCTGGAAGTGGCCTCCTTTCCGCCATACGACGTAATCGCCAAGCTGATTCACAGCCCTTCCTGGAGGGAACCCTGAGCAGTTTCCTCTGGCTTCAGGGTGGTGGGTGCCTGTCAGCACCAAGACCACGGAATGGGTCCCTGGGGAGCCTCAGAGGCTGTCATCGACCCTTGGAATTCTTGGATTCTACTCCCAAAGCCCTAAGCCAAAGAGGCTGGCTGCCAGCCTCATGGGTGAGCAATTCACGGGTCAGTCGCCTTCTACAGCTTGGAAGTCGAATCTACACTTAGTTTGACCGTGGAGAGAGTTCTGCCTCTACTGGGAGTCTTGGGCATCACCATTTAAGTGCTAAGAGCTTTTTAAGTGAAACAACAGCCAGGTCTCCAAAAAGTAAGACATGTGATTATATTCAGAAGTCCTTGAACCCAAGACAGAGCAGCACGCAGTTGAGGAAAGGGTCTAGGCTTTGAAGTCAGACAGACCTGGGCTTAGGTCCCAGGCCGGCCTCTCAGCAGCCCCGTGGCTTTGGTCGTGTGACCTAATTTCTCTGATTCTCAGTCTTCTGTACAAAATAAAAAAGGTAAGATTTGTTATGCAAACCAAGGCACGCAAAGCTCTTGTCACAGTGTCAGGCACACAGTAGGCACTAAATAAATGCTGAAATTTGGAGATGATGCTGTCGAAGGCGGTAACACTCCAACTGTATGCATCCTTACAGCTTTCTCAGCTCTTTTCCCTACGTACATGTATGGGTTTACATATTTCGCTGTTGAGATATAATTCTCATACTGTAAAATTCACCATGTTAAGGTATATAATTCAGTGGTTTTGGTATATTCACAAAATTGTGCAACCATCACCACTATGTTACTCCAGAACATTTTCATCAGCCCCCAAAGAAACTCTGTACCTATTAGTAGTCACTCCCCATTCTCCCCTTCCTCCAGCCCCTGGCAGCCACTAATCTGCTTCTGTCTCCATAGATTTGCCTACTCTGGGTACTTCCTAAGAGTAGACTCACAGTACGTGGCCTTTTGTGTCTGCCTTTTTTCACTTAGCATCATGTTTTCAAGGCTCGTCTGTGTCACAGTAAGAATCCCAACTTCACTCCTTTTCACTGCTGGATAATACTCCATTGAATAGCTCTGCCACTTTTGTTCAGCCATCCACCAACTGATGGACGTTTGGGTTGTCTCCACTTCTGGGCTCCCATTCATCATGTTATCTGGTCCTCACAACCCGGCCTAGAGAAGAACAGCAGATACAATCTTGTCCACCACCGAGATGGGAATGGAGGCTCGGGGAGGTCAAGGGACCTCCCCAAGGTCACTTAGCGGATGAGACACATGCTATGGATCCAGGTCAATCCTTGTGACCTCCTCAAGCTCATACAATGTCTCAGGGAGAAACAAAAAGGACAGCATTCTTTATGTTTGTGGAGTTAATCTAACAGCACAATCTAGGGAGCATTTCACTGGCCTGGAGGGCAGAAGAAGGAGCCTAATTAAGGATCATCTTGCTTCGTAACCCCAGCAGGGGAGACGGCAGCTGATTCCAAGCGGACCAGTGCCAGCATCGAAGGAGGGAGCAGCCCGTTCTTACTAACTAGGAAGCCCGGGAGCGGTCCAGTCTCATCCTCGGCCTCTGCTGGGGGTTCTCAGTTGCATGTGCTGGTCGCCCTCCCTCCTCCATCCCCACATGTCACCTCGGATTTTCCTCCGTCTCCTCTACACTCTTTGCCCCTTTCCAGCTCTCCTGTGCTTAGACCTGGAGGGCCAACCAAACAGGAGGCAGAGAGCAAAGCCAACAGGAAAGCCACCGGCAGTCAGAGCAAATGAAGATGGAAATAATCCACGTGGTGAGAGGGGAGTCTCTACCCTACCCAGGACAGGGCCAGAGGTTCCTCCGGACAACCTCTGCTCTTCCCAGAAAGTCCCCATCCTCACATGCAAAGAGGAAACAGCGACGGGGCATGTCTTCCACTCAACACTCGTTCACCAGGAACAGTTACGCTGCACCGACTGTGCGTCAGGCCTGGGAGCAACCCAGAAGAAGACAAACGGGTCCAACTCTGACGTTCAGATACTCATGATGGAGACAGATCAGAGGTATGCGAACAAAGGAGAAAAAAAAAGAGGAAAAAATAAAGGAAGGAAGCGGCAGGGTGGAGGAGTTGGGCTGCCGCCTTTGACCAGGTGCCACCCTGGACCCGGCACTGAGGGTGCGGGTGTGAAAGACGCAGGAGCGTCTTCCAAGCGGAAGGGCCAGCACCGCAGGAGAGAACTGCCCAAGCGGGAGGGCAGACCCAGGAGGGAACCCCCCCAGGGCCCTGCGGCCCTGCCCCCAACCTCTCCAGCCACCTCCCACCAGAGTCCAGGGCCACCCCTCCCGCTGCTGAGCATCTGTGACTCACTCCGAGGAAGTGACTTCTGGGGCGCCCTCCCCGCTGCCCCTCCAGTGTCAGGTCAGCGTACGACTGACCTTGCAGAGTGAACACCGCATGGCCTGGTGACAGCCTGTGGCCTTTGCTTCTGCAACCATGACATCCCCAGGGGAGAAACAAGCCAATTGTCCCACCGGGTTACATAAAACAGCATAGTCAAGTCACTCTGTCCAAATAACTGGCACCAAGGGACAGACCCCACTGCCAGCACAGGGCACCTTGGAATAAGGGAGCTGGGATGCTTGACGACAAAGCTGCACGGAGCACATCTGTAGACAACTGGTTTTGTTTTTAAACTGAACCTCCGTCTGTCTCCAGCTAAGGGCCCACTCGCGCTGCCACAGAAACATGGAGAGCAGCCTCCCAAAGACATTCGGCCTCAGTCCTCTGCTCAAGCTCAGAACTGCCCAGCTCTCCCCGTGAGCAGCAAGGCCTGGGGCCACGTGAATAAAACCCACCTGGGGAAGGTAGCGTCCACCCCCAGGGCTGGGCGGAGGGTATCGCAGGAGAGGGGAGGTGTAAGCCACCTCACACCTGCCAGACACGTACAAAGTGCTCTCTCCCCACCCCCCCAGGGTCCAGGGTGAGCCCTGCGTCCAACGAGTCCACTAAACTCAGCAAATCCACACACAGCTGGCCTGTGGCGACCGCAGCTGCATTTACGAGAGGATGCATCCTGCAACTCTGCAGGCGAGACCTCCTTCCCATGAAGCAGGGTTCAGCTCTAGCTCTGCTCACCCTCAATACCTCCTACAGTAGCCACAGGACATCAGCTGGAGAAGCTGGAAGGTCAGGGTCAGTGATACAGGACTGGAGGTATGAGTCGGAAAGTTCCAGGCTCAGTTCTGCCGGTGACCACCTGCCCACCTGTGAGCGAGCCTCTGCCCCTCTCTGGGCCTCTGCCTCCCCATCCATAATGTAACGAGTATGGGTTAGACCTAGAACTTCCGTGTGTACAGGCATGACCTGAGAAGCTCACATCCCCGAGGCATCACCCGAGAGACCTAGAGTCAGTGAGTCTGGGGGTGGGGCCAGGAAACCTGCATTCAAATCAAGATCCAGTGGTGGATGAAATACAGGAGGACTGAGGACCACGTTTTGGAAACCCTGGACTTAATGACCCATCAGGGCCTTTTTTAAAGAGTGTGAATATTAAAGCAATTAATATTCCTCAGTCTGGGAAGCAGAAGATTGAGGAGGACATGGGGAGGAGTGAACTGGCACCGAGAATTCAGGAAACATTTTGTATGAAGAAGATGTGGACGTGAGTGTTCACTTACAGACACTCCGGCATCTCCTTGCCCCCATTTCTTCGGCCCGCATCCCTGAGGCAGCACAATAAGTGATGGATAAAACAGCCTCCCAAAAGCCTCCTTTCTCCAGCTGCTTCTCCTACCAGCCCTGATGATCTGGAAAGGCCATTGCTCCCCAACATTCAGGATTTCCAGTATTCTTTAAACAAACTGCTTTTCCATCATGCCAGGCTTTTGCTCTGTCCATCATCAGTTCCTATTTCAAAATAATCAAATCATCAAATCATCACAAGCCCGTGATTGCTGCTTCTGGGGAGGAAATAAAGGTATCAGAGCACTTAGGTGCTCTGAAATCATCACCAGGGGTGTCTAGGGAGCTCTGCTGTGGTGGGTAGCATGGCTCTGTGTCCATCCGAGGTCCAGCACCAGCCAGCCCCTCGCAGAATCCACCTTCAGCCACAATTGTCAGTGGGGCTGGGAAGTCTCAGGGCAGGTTAGCTTATTACTGCTTTTCATGGGAAGTAAGAACAGTGAAAATCCTTTGATGGGCCTCTCTCTCTTGTACCCTGAGACTTCTAGCTCACAGTGATGAAAAACAAAAAACAAAAACAAGGAAAGGCCTTGCCCAGGCTGTCGGGCGTCTGTCATTCTTCTGGGTCATCTTGAACCTTGAACATCTTTTCCATGGTTTAAGCGTCTCCTGCTTTAAGCGTCTCCTGTTTTATGAGCCCACATCATTTCAAATTAGAAGTGAAGGACTTTCTTTCTCAGCCTCCTCTGCATGTGACCTGGGCTCCAACAATCAGACTACGCCCAAGCCAGACTTGACGTGGAGTCTCGTAGCCAAGAGAATTGGGCACTGGGCAGATGTTGAGCGAGGACACGGCTGCTCCATCCAGTTCCCAGGGACAACCATGACAGCAGCTTAGAAATGGCACTGGGTGTCTGGCATCAGAGCTGCACTTGGTCTGTGCCCGGTGGTGACAGCACTGCCACCTCCACAAAGCAGTTCTGCGATGAGATCTGGGCACAGCACCTACTACGCTCCTGCTGCGTGGCTGCCCACAGCCTGGTTGTCTGACCTCCTGGAGATTCTGTGAGCCCCGACTACCTTTGTCCGCTCAAATTGGCCAGAGAGCAATTCTGTCATCTGCATCAAGGCACCTGGATACGGTGATACCCTGGATACAGCCAGAGAGGGGAGAACGGATGCTGTGGGCGGGCTCTAGGACAGCTGAGCTTTCACAGATTCTCAGCCCGGGAGTTCTTCAGACACAGACAGACAGCTACAGAACTGACCTGTCGAGCGGGAGGGCTGGGCCCAGCCACGTTCAAAGCTCTTCCTTCTCCTGCTGCAACCTGCCCACGTTACAGCCTGGCTGAGGATGCTGGACAGAGGATACGGGGGAGAAAACCTGACTTTTTTCCCTCTGTCTTAATCTACTTCTCAATTTGGAGGAAATGAACCGAAACAAGTGAAGCACGCAGGGAAGGCAGTGGCATGGGGTGGGCTTTTGTTCCCGAACCAGAGACAGAATGCAAATGAACCCAGAGCTGTTCTTCTTGTTGTGGTCTTGACCTCTCAGACGTCACACGCAGTAGACACATCCTGCCGGTTCAGGCTTCACAAATGATCCCATGGGGATGATGCGCCTCCCCGAAGAGAAAAAGGACAGGATTCTCAGGCAAGGATGTTCATTTCTAGGCAGCAGAAGCCCCAAAGGAATAAAAAGCCAGCAATAATTAGGAAAGTGTTTTTGTAAGACTCTCCTCTCTGCATAAAGGTGCTCGGAGACTCAGGGCTAATGGGAAAATGGAAGGTTCTGAAAAGAGCTCCTTTGAATCTGCGCCCCTCACCTCGCTCCCTGGCAAAGGCAGACACACAAATTAAGGGTCTGATTTTTTCCAATTTTTGGAGAGTACGGGGCAAGAACTTTCTGGATGGAAATGAGGTGGAAAGAGGAAAAGAAAAGAAAGGCAGTGAATTAAAAGGGAGACGTAGACATTTATTTTCATTTTCAGTTTTCTCTGTTACAGAGGGAGTCCTTCCCAAGCATCATGAAATGAGGATGTTATAAACAGTCCTTTAAAAAAAAAAAGGGCTGAGCTCTTTGCCCACTAGGGAAAACTCCACTGCCCTTCTCTGAATGTCCGAAAGGCACGCAAAGCAGATGGTGTGTATATTTCATAGCCTGACATGAACGAATCCAGACTGCGTGCCCAGGAAGCTGGTGCAAAGCAAGCCTTTAACACGTTGGTGAGTGGAGGAAGGAGGAAATAAACATCTGTCGTCCCCAGGCCTGCAGGCCAACACCCACTCCCTCTCTGTGTCTCCAAAGACCTTGACATTCACTCGTTCATTTAAAAACTCCTTACTGAGCACCTACTATGTGCCAGGCACTTCTCTAGGTGCTGTTGATAAGGAAGTGGACCACACAAACCAAAGCGTCTGTCCTGCTGGAGTTGACATGCTAGTAGAGGAAGCAGACGGTAAAGAAGACACGTGTAAGGAAGATACACATAGTAGACAGCTGCATGTGCTGCGGAGAGAGAATAAAATAGGGAAGATGGACCGGAAACAGCAGGGGAGGGTTGAAACCTCATGCTTACACATCAGCCTCACTGTCCCTGAAAGGAACCTAACATTGGACAATCGCCCTAATGTAAGTATTTCCTCCTCCAGGAAGCCTTTGCCGACCACGCTGGCCCACGTATCAGTGTGTAGCCAACCCCTCAGCACCTCCGTCTGCCCAAGGTTTGTCATCAGCGTCAGCACTGTGGACACTGTGGGCTGGACCACTGCTCGCTGTGGGGCTGTCCTGGGCGCCGTGGGATGCTGAACTGCATCCCTGGCTTCTATCCACTAGAAGCCAGTGGTACCCCAACCCCCCAGCTGTGACAACCAAAAATGTCTCTAGACATGGCCAGTGTCCTTTGGGGGTAAAACCTGCCCTGGCCGAGAACCACTGGTCTACTGCCTGTTCTTCAGAGTAGGTTCCTGGACCAGCAACATGGACACCACCCGGGAGCTGGTTAAAGATGAAGAATCGCAGGTGCTGTGCCCAGAGCTACTTAATCAGCATCAGTATTTTAGTAAGAGCCTTGGGTGAGTCACAAGCACGATATTTGCAAAGCAGTGGTCTACACCTCCCATTTGACGGCCAAAGTGATGATTCGCAAACTCCTGGTGTGCATGAGAATCGCCTGGAGGGCCTGTCCCAAGTGGGGGTGCTCAGGCCCCTCCCCAGATCCCCGGAATCAGAATCTGAGGGCACAGGGTCATGGCATCTGGGGTTTCAGCCAGCTTCCCAGGTGACTCTGATGTACAGTGACGTTTGAGAATCATTCCTTCAGGCCAGTGGTTCTCAAAGTGCCCTTAGGAAAGCAGATTATCCGGTGGGGATCAGCAGTCTGCTTTAACGGGGCTTCCAGGTGCTCCTGAGGCGCGCTCACGTTTGAGAACCACTGTCTTAGGCTAGGAGGTTGCAGACAAAGCTGCATTCGGGGAACAGACATGCAGACGCAGGACAAGGAAAGGTGAACTACCCTGGGATGACCTGTAGCATGCTAAAAAGACTACAGCATTTGAATTTAAAAAAAAAAAGGAAGAAAGAAAAAGAAATCCCTGCTGGCCAAATAAAACATCTCTGCAGACCAGATTAGCTCGGGGCCGCCTCTGCTCTCCTGCAAGAGATGGCACCTGACGTGGCTATTTTCTTTCTAAGAATGCCTAGATGACCCCTTAAGTCAGCACTCATCTCCTGGAGGACAGATCGCTACTCCTTGGTTACCTGTAGGCGGTACCTAGGGAAAGCTGGTTGGCTATCGATTAATTCTCATTGTACCAAACCGCTTCAAAACAAAGGCACAAAGGATGGTTTCAGCTAGGAAAGCTTTGAGTGTGGAAGGCCAGGTTCTTAGAGCCTCCATTCTATTGTTTGAAGGTCACAACGGCTGGATTAGAGCAGGGTTTCTCAGCCTTAGTTGAGCATTACTGCAGACATCTGGGCCAGAGGTCTTCGTTCTGGAGGGACCATCTTGTGCATGTAGGATGCTTGGTAGCATCCCGGACCCTGCTCGCTAGATGCTACCAGCACTTCGCCCAGTTATCACAACCAAAACTGTTTCCAGATGCTGTAATGTCCTCCAGGGGGCAAACGCCCTTTGGTTGACACTCGATACACATGGAAAGGGGCTGAAGGAGGGGGAGAAATCAGCCTCAATGTTTACACCAAGGTCCCTTCTCCTCAAGGTGGCCCCGGCCAAGGATGGAGCAAGGAGGGGGTCCAGGGGCTGGCACTGCCGCCAAAGACACAACTCCTCGAACGGGCTGTCTCTGCTCTGGAGCTCCCTGTGGGCTGCCCGAGCTTTGTCAGGTCTCCGTCGAGGCTCCCGCCACCCCCGCACGATCTGCTCCTTCCCCTTGCCTTTCACACGTGCTGCTCCCCAATAACCGTCCGCACGCCCAACCCCACGCCCACATCTGCTTCTTACACACAACGCTGGTAACACGCTGGGCCTGAATTCTGAGTCTGATCTGCCCATCCTCCATGTCCATTTACAACACCTGCAGAACCAAGAACCCTTGAGTGGTTCTAAACAGACTCAAGACACAAACCAAGTCCATCCTCCCAGAGAAGGGAGTGAAGGCTCCCCAAGCTGGGGAGGGGTGGGGGTGGACACACCCCAGGCCGGGCCCCTTGCCTTCCATGAGGGTCCCCACACTTACCATCTGCACAGCGTCCCATCCTTCCCAAGCAACGGAACAGACTCCTTGACCACAGTGGGTTAAAAAATATTTAGGAATAACATAAATATTTGAAAACCTCCCTTTGTCCAAGTCCATGATAAATGTTCTCTGTCTGAGGGGGTCTCCAGTGTCTCTGAACGCCTTCCATTCTGTGTGCTGCTTCAGGACAAGAGACTTCCAGACCCCGACTCCTTTTAAATAGCTGACTGATTACAGTCACCAACTGATGCCAAGTGGCATGAGCGGCAGCCAGCTCCGTGCCGTTAGCAAGCACTTACTCTATTATTTTTTTTTTTTTTAAATTAAGAGCTCTCAGACGCAGTGTCGCAGAGAGGAGAGTGCACAGGCAGGGTCTGAATTCCCGCAACAGGCTCTCCCTCACCTGGACACAGGTAAGCGGCTGCTGACAGCTTTTTAAAGCAGCATCCACATCCCGCGAGGGAGGAAGGAGGCAGCACCTCCTGCTTCACAGACAGATGAGCGGGGAAGGGAGGAGAAGCAGTAAGGCGGGGAGCACGCCCCTCACCCGGGCGTGCTCCGTGGGAGAGAACACGGTCCGCCCTCTCCAGTCCACTGGTTTGTCCTGAGAGTTCTGCACTGAGGCCCGAGAGGTGTGGGCGGGTTACAGTGAGGCTCGAACCTCAGCTTCCTCATCTGAGATATGCGCCAAAAATCCTCCTCCTGTCTCTTCTGATGGGCCCTTGAGAGGTCGAGTGAGGACATCACCATGAGGACAAGTGACAAGTACAGTGACAAGAGGGCCTTGAGAGACAAAGGGAAGAGGGACTGACCCCCCCCTCCTTGGAGGGACTTCTTGGTTCAGTTGACGGTGGCCTCTGAGTCTAAGCCACAGTCGGGTGTTGTGAATGGCCCGAGGTCGGCGCCCTGCAGCAGCACCGGCCACCAGCTCCTGTGCCCGATAAACAGCAAGTTTATACTGCAAAACACAGGGAACTATATTCAGTATCTTACAGTAACTTACAGTGAAAACGAATATATGTACATTGCTGTATGACTGAAGTATTGTGCCGTACACCTGGAATTGACACAGCATTGTCTATACTTCAATAAAAGTACATATAAATGAAAAAATAAAAAGAAAGGGAAGCAAAAGGCTTCCGGGGGCTGTGGACAGGGCGGCCAGGGAGCTGGAGGGGTCTCCTCTGAATGCACACGTAGGATTTCCAGAGCCCCAGATTCCACAACAGAAATTAAAGGCCGAGACCCTCTCTCTGTTTAAAATGCTGAGTCTAGGAGCCAGGGCTGTGAGCAGCCCAGACGTCGAACAGGATGGGACAGAAGCCAGGCTCCATCACCTGGCGGTTAGCTGGGACAGAGGGGCGGCCACCAAGCTGCCGACGGACTCACCCAGAGACGTCCGGGCAGCTTCTGAAGCAGGACATCGGGTTCCCAGGGACCAGAGCGAATGGGAGGTCCTGGGAAATTTTTATTCAAGATCCTTCTACTGGCAAGAAAGGAAATTACAATTAAGGTTCTCGAGATTCTTGGAGACTTTGATTTCGCCCTGCTTTCCTTCTTGTTGACTCAAGAAATTTCTGTAGAGGTGCAGAAATGTCTCTCTGGAGCCATAAAATCCCAGCAGTTTAAAGCCACACCAGAATCAGCAGAGTCCTTTTCCCCAGTTATCCTCCTGTCTCAGCACCAGTCATGTCAGAGTTCATTCCTGCACTGGGGCTTAAAGGATTTTGATTTTCAAAAGGAAGATGAAGAGGATGACTTTGAAGGTGTTAAGTGTGGAGAGTCAGGGTTTTGTTCTGCTTTGGCTCCGAGGAACAATCTGATCACCAAGCGTTGTGTAGAATGGTATCTGATCTGAAAATGAGATCTATTTTCATTTCTTTTCCTTTTCTTTTCTCTTTTAATTTTGAGGACTCATCTATACAGAAGAGGGAAGCAAGACTTTGGACGGCAGTTCCCCGGAACACTGCGTTCTGAAGATGTTCAGCAGGAACCTTCCGTACAGAAGGCACCATGGTCCCCACTCGGAGGCTCCTTCCTGTCTCCTCTGTCTGTCCCAGAATAATTACAACCTGGAGAGAAATCTGCCTGGGGTTCAAGTCAGATGTTTGGTTCAGATAAAACACAGGCAGCCTGACTAGAAAAGCACAATGTATTTATTCAGTGTCCCCGTGCTGTGGATTAATTCAGACCCTCAAATGCATAATCAGAGGTACAAGGTTAAGAGAACAGCACAATCTTCTAATGTTCTTGCTAAGGCAACAATTTCCTCAACTTCCATGTGCTCAGGGGGTTGGGGACACACTGATCGTTGGCGGAATGGGTCCCCAGTACAGACTCACCTTCAAGTCTCCTCATCAGGGAGATTCAAACCCTTCGGAAGGGCCAGGTCCTCAAGGAAAGCTGCAGACCAAGGGCTCTGAGGATGCTGACCAACTCTGCTCTAGCTCCAGAGAAAGCAAGGGCTCCTCTTACTGTAACTGTCCTCATCTGCCATGTGGGTATCAAGGCTGGTAGTGCAGTTAGTATCTGTAGTAGGTTGAAAGGTGCCCCTCCCCCTCCAGGCTACCATCCACATCCACCTGGAAGCTCAGAATGTGAACCTTACTTGGAAAAAAAAAAAAAGTTTTAGAAAAACCTCATTTGGATCCTTATTGGTAGATGTAATTAGTTAAGAAACTAGAGATGAAATCTTGGATTGAGAGTCTGCCTTAAATCCAATGACCTGTGTCCTTGAGAGAAGAGGAGAGGACAGAGAGACACAGAAGAGAAAAACAAACAGCTGGCCGCAGGAAACAGACACTGGAGTGACGCTGCCGCAATCCAAGGAAAGCCAGGAGCCACCAGGGGCTGGAAGAGGCTGGAAGGACCCTCCCTAGAGCCCTCAGAGGGAGCAGGACCCCACATGAGGCGGGAAGCCCCATAAAAAGACCCGCAGGACCCCCAGGCAGGGCCGCTGCTCTCCTCCCAGCACCATCTGGTTCCCCTGCCCAGAGGCTCTATCTCACTTTTTGCCTATAAAGCAGCTAACTTACACCTAAAATTCTGTTGGTTCTCTGAGCTCATTTCTGATTGGTTATTTCCTTCACTCCTGATTGGTCATTACTCTCACTTCTGATTGAGCCACTTCCCTAACTTCTGATTGGTCCATTTGTAGTACTTCATTTGAATGGAGCTCACTCCTGATTGGTTATTTCTCTCACTCCTGATTGGTCTATTTCTCTCACTCCTGATTGGTCTATTTCTACAAAGCTTGTTCCTGGTTGGTCAATTTCTGTTATACTTTATTTGCATATGATGGTGCAAAGTGTAAAACTGGCAGCCTATAAAAGGCCTGTGTAAACCTACAGACTATGAGTCCAGAGCTTGAAGTGTTAACTATTCTGGGTTTGCTGGTATAATAAACCTGAGTTTTCCAAGTCTCTGAGTGCTGCTTGATCTCTTGCCGGGATCCAGGTTGCTGTCACAACTGAGCTGTAACACCGAGCTGTAACACATTTTTCGGCAACACGCTGACACCTTGATTTTGTCCTTCCAGACTCCAGAATGATGAGAGAATAAATGTCTGTTGTTTTTAAGCTACCCAGTTTGTGGTCATTTGTTACGACAGCCCCAGAAAACTACTATCGTATCTTAATTATGCGCCGCTCCCCAAATTCGAAGTCTCTTGTTTCTCCCTCTGCAAACCTTTTCTTTCTCATAGCTTCCAAACTGCCAAAGGAAGATGTGACCTTTGGATCCCACTGGCGGGAAGTGAGGAGCTGGCTGTTCCCCCAGTGAGGTGGCTGGGTGTGTTAACCAGACAGCAAGAACACAAAGAGCTCCGATGGTAATAGCCGGTGAGGACTCGGTCTCGCGAAGCGCTCTGTGGGCTTCTTCTCGTTAAGTCCCTGGCAGGTGCGGATGATCATTCCTGCTGCTATGGCTCCTAAAAGGGAAACCATGCCCCAGAGCTTCAGTTTCTGGAGCAGGCAGAACAGGCTTTGATTCCAGGCCTGCAGTATCTGTGTCCTAAACCACCATTCTGCCTCCCCACCCCCATCCCAACCCTAACAAGGACCCAAGGTTGACTTGTGACATCAGGCTTCTCAACAGCAAATACAAATGTATAGCACTTAAATAATTGATTTCGATGGGAAATGAAACCATCGCATATCAGCATATATCATCGCAACCATCACTGTATCAGCAGAGTCAATAAATGTCATTCTTTTGATGCCAAACTATTCCATGGGATGAAGAGGCTGAACAGCAATTGGTGATAATGCATTTCCAACACAATTTTTTTTTTTTAAAGGCAGCCCCTGGATACATTTGGAGATTGCCAGAGGAAAATAAAGAGAGAGGTTTGCTCAGTCTGCTCAGATCTCCTGTTCACCGGGACACCCTGATGTCCTTTTCATGCTGTTGGTATTATGCAGGACAGGGCTAGTCACAGCCTCTGGTTACAGTGTCTATACGAGTAGGACCACCTTTGCAGGGGCAGGGGTAGAAACAGGGACACACAGGCAGCTCCAAACGCCTCAGAAAGACTACAGAGAGGGTCCTGTCCCTGGGAGGGGACTTGTTTGTGCTGGTGGCTCTCAACGCTGAGTGTCAGAATCATCAGTGAACTCAGTAGAAACAGAGATTCTCGGGCCTCACTGCTGATGGAGATCTGGAGTGGGGTCGGGACTCCACCTTGTTCATCACAGTGATTGATTTACAACAAGTTCACCAGAGGATTTTGATGCATAACCAGGGGATATAATCACTGATTTTTTTTTTCACTAAAGTGAAGACTGGTTAAACTGATGTCAAAACAGTTGCACCCGGAAACCACCATTCTACTTTCTGTCTCTGAATCTGACTACTCTAAGTGCCTCTATAGGTGGAATCATACAGGATTTGTCTTTCTGTGACTGGCTTATCTCCCTTAGCATCATGTTCTCAAGGTTCACCCACATTGTAGCACGTGTCAGAATTTCCTTTTGAAGGCTGCGTAATATTCCATTGTGTGTAGATACCATTCACCCACTGGTGGACACTTGGGCTACTTCCACCTTTTGGCTATTGTGAATAATGCTGGTATGAATGTGGGTGTACAAATAACTCTTTGAGATCCTGCTTTCAATTATTTGGGGTATATACTGAGAAGTGGAATTGCTGGAACATATGTTAGTTCTATTTTTCATGTGAGAAACTGCCATACTGTTTTCCATAGGGAGTGCCCCATTTTACAATCCCACCTACAGTGCACTAGGGTCCCAATTCCTCCACACCCTCACCAACACTTGTTATTTTCTATGTTTTTTTAAATAATGATAATCCTAATGAATGCAACTAATTTTCTTTTAAGAAGAGGATCTATGTGGTATCCTTTTAATTTGACAGGGAATATCAAAGTCTACTTGAAAATATATATTTGAAAAACAACCCTGAACACTGGCTTTGCAGAGGACCGGCCAAAGGGGGAGGTGACAGACTGGCCATCAGGAAAGACAGAATGTGCTTCTGTGCTAAGTCTGAGCTTGGCCGAGGCTTTCCCGTGTCTTGTCCGGGTGGCCTTGGACAGTCAAGTTCCCTTCCTCTCTCAGACTCGGTTTCATCATTTGCAAACAGGAATAAGAAGGCCTAACATGTACTTCTTATGAACTCTGTAAATATTGGCAGTAATGGGTGGTAGTATTGCCAGTTTGGCACCTGGCACATAGGAGGTGCTGAATAAACAGTACCATCTCTAGGAAAACGAAGTGTTCAAGAGAAAAGGAGAGACGATCCTGCGAACTACTTCCCTCTCCTCCTCAACACATCATCCACACTCATCCTCACCACACACACACCAGCCACTAAAAGAAAGATACCAAAAAAAAAAAAAACCAAACAAAAAACCAGTACTGGTCAGCGATGTAAAGGTAATCACATCAAGAAAAACAGAAACAGACTTTGTAAGACGTAAGTATTCAGGCTTCGGAGGGGGGAGCTGCGACACACAGTGCCTGGGACCTGGGGTGCTGTCTGAACATCTCGCTCCGGGGCCTCACATCAGCTCGCGTACGGTCCTGAAGACCACCTCCGTGAGCAGACCCAGACACGTCCAGACAAAGCCAGAAGCTTCAGAGGCACGGGGCTGCCCACTCCCTAAGGCTGACCGACCAGCAGGCCCCCGGCCTGTGCTGCCAGCAGCCCCCTGACCTGATGGTGAGGATGGCCCCTGATGTCTCATTCAGCCCCAGCCCACACAGAGCAGTCACCCCCCAGGAAAGGGCTGCCGTCCAGTCGGTCCAGTATGGCCTCTCTAAAGCCTGCCCTCTGCGGGGAGAGGGTAAGTGACCTCTCCCCTGGGGGCCTTCTCTTCCCTCCTTCCTGACCCTGGGCACACACAGACCCCTCACAGAGCCCTGTGGGGTAGGTATGATCACAGGCCCACTCAGATGAAGAAACTAGGGCTCACGGAGGTAGAGAACGTTCCTCAGGGCGCACAGCTGGTAGGTGGTGAAGCTGCACTTGTACCCGTTAGAAGCCAGGCAGGCCCTTGATGGGGTCAGCAAGCCACGGCCCACTACCTGGTTTTGTAAATAAAGCTTTATTGGAACACAGCCCAACCAGTGTATTTACAGATTTCCCATGACAATGACAGAGCTGGAGAGTTTCAACAGACACCTGAAGGACCCATAAAACCTAAAATATTTACTATCTGGACCTTTACAGAAAAAGTCTGCCAGCCCCTGTTTGTAACCATAGGAACGTTCAATCGGTTGAAGGTCCAGAGGCCTGAGCAGACAGCCCACGGAGGATAAGAGGGGCCTTCTGGATGGAATCATCAGAGACAAGGCCACCTTCTCATCCTTCACTCACTGCCTCTGACCTTTCAGGTTTGGAACCTTCCCTTCCCATTGGCTCAGGACTGACTCAGCTTCTCAGTGCCTCCATTTCCCCCTCCACAGATTCGGAGAAGAACATCATTTCCCTCGGAGGATTTCCTGACATTTAAGTGAAATCTGTTCGATAAAAGGCTCACGACAGGACTCAGCACAGACTCAGCCCTCAATGAACACTTCCTTCGTTCCTTCCTCAGACCTCTAACCAACGACATTATTCTGCGGCGTCCAGTTGCCCTGACGACAGTGACAGTGCGGTACCCAGAGAAGGCACCTGCCACCAGCCTGCCAATCAGCGGGCCCACGTGGCCCAGGTATGGAGAGGACCCTGCTCTCTAGAGAGAAAAAAGCAAAAGGCAGAGGGCAGCACTGCCCAGGAGCCTCATAGCTGCACGGCCACGGATGGCGCCTCACCGGCAAGCATTTAAGCAGCGATCGCAGCTGCCCGGCTCCTAGGTTGCAGGGTAGGGTTGGGGACGGCTATTAAGTAAAAGGCCTCCAACAGATTTGAGTCTCCTGCATTTAAGTGCCCGGCCACCCCGTCTGTAACTGTAGTGAGCAGGGCTCTGCTGTTGGCCGCCCTGGGTTTGAATCCCAGTTCTGCCGCTTAGCCGCTGTGTGACTTCAGGGAACTTTCCACCCTCTCAGTTTTCTCATCTGGAAATGGGGTAGGAGGGAGCGTGTGGCTATACTAGTGTCTGCCTTACGGGGTAGAAGTGAGAAATCCCCTATGATGTGTTCAGCACGCTGCCTGGCACATGGGGAGCAGCTGGTAAACGTTACTGCTGGTGAAGCCCCTAACCTCCCCCAACGGCGGGGTCTGTCACACGATCGTGGGGAGAACGAGGCATCTGTGTTCAGGCCGCGGGTGGTTGGCGGTGGCTCAGGAAAGCCCCAGCTTTCACGTCTATCTTTCTCTTTGCCTCCCAGCCCCATTCAAGCAGGCGCTAATCGCATTATCAAGATTATCTCCCGGTAGTGGCAGAGCTGCTGCCCTGGGACTCAGCCTTAATTCTGTTTTAATAACAGGTTCTTAAACACATTTGAAAACAAAATTATGATGCCCTTTCATCCCTTCAGTTGGGGGAAAAAAAACCCTTCCTGATGTGGACTAATGCGTTGTGTTTGGTGTTGTCTGCTGTTTCGCTGTTTGGATTTTTTTATTTTAAAGGATGTGTATTGTTTTGGAGATTGTTGGGGGCTGGGATTCAGGGTTTCTTCCCATTTTGAAATGATTTCCCTGGCAACAAAGGAAACAGCTAGTCTTCCCAGATGCCAGGACCTGCCTTATTTGAAAACTGCCTAGTTGTAGGGCCATAGAGAACATGGTTTCTAAAAGCAACAAACTGGAATTTGACACAACATTGTAAAATGACTATAAGTCAATAAAAAAGTTTAAAATTAATTAATCAATTAATTAATTTTTTAAAAAGATGATATATCCAATTCAGGGATAGGCTTGGAATGCTTTGTGCATCTTCCATTTACCAAAAACGTAACATTTTACTTTCCCAGGTAGGACCAAGGAGGTGGCTGACTTTCTAGAAGTTTCCATGGATTATAAAGGATACAGCATGTAGTGTTACCTGCAGGAGATACAAATGGAAAAAGAACACATTGGGCTTAAGTTTAAGCAGAGATACTAGGTAACGGATGACTTTCATTCCTTTATCTTCTAACACTTATCCCCCTTACCCTCCCACAAACAAGCAAACAAACAAACAAAACCAAAACAAAAAACATAGTGTCCTAAATTTCACCAAGGCTAAACGGCATCTCTTCTCCTTGGCGACCTGTACAGAACTGCCTGTAATTCCACCGTACATTCCTTTGGCTAGATCTGCCTTTACCTGACAGCCTCCTTTAAAGCATAAATACCATCGAAGCAAAAGCAGAAGCTCTGACAGTGTCTAAACATGCATCTGTGAATTAAGATAACTCCAGGATTACCCGGATGCCCTAGAACAGCATGGAGTTACACACCCCTGGTAATGATGGCACTGGGGGCTTGCTGTGGGGAACACGGGGTGGGGAGAAGGAATAGGGGGATATTGAGAATTCACCAGCGGACAGTGGCCCAAGTGACTTGTTTTGCAAGTTCCTTTCTACTGCAGAGATTCTAAACCTGGTTCAAGTGATGACTTAGGGGGCCAAAGTCCCTGACCCAAGGTGCAAAATTTCGTTACATGTGTATTTTTCCCCCACATCCACAGTTTTTTAAATCAGATTTTCGTGGGACTTGGATGGAGAAAGGTCACACGTAATAACGACAGCTGACACTTGTCGAGGTCTCCCTAGGCCACCTGGGCACCGGGCTCAGTGCTTCACCTCATCTTAATCCTTCCACGGTGAGGGAAGTTATCTTTTCACTCCCTTTTCACAGGCAGAGAAACTGAGGTTTGGAGATGGTTCAGCAGCAAAGAATGATGATAAAGACGTCAGCTCACATTTACTACGCGCCAGGCACTGTTTATATATTATCTCAGCTCCTCACTCAGCATCTTCACTGAGGCTTCACGGAGAATTTTTACAAACCCGCCCACGGTCACGGCGCTGAGATGTGGCAGCTCCCATGCCAGCCCTCTCCAGGTTCTGCGCGTACCTTGACCCCACTCTTAACACTGCTCTGAAATTCCTCCCCCCAGCCCCCAGCGCACAGCCCCCCACCCAGTTTCACACTGGCTTTTCCCGTCCTCACGCTCCGGGTGAGTCAAGGGGAAGCACGTCTGGCCATGGGCAGCTGCCACAACAGAGAACCTAACTTCACAGGCTCCCCCGGGTCTGAGACACAGAGCCTCAGACCTGTTCTGGGCAGTGTTTCACCCAGAATGCAGAGAGACCCGGTCGCTGTGTCAAGAAGCCGAAGCCTCGGCCTGAGCGCCCACAGTCTCCACGCAAGGATCTGACGGCCCCGCCTCTAGGAACGCTTGGCCTGGGGAGACGCTCCCTAAGCTTCATCTTCACGCAGCGTGGGTGACGATGACCCCTCCATTAGACAGGCAGAGTGAGTCCCTACGGGTCCCCCAAGCGTGGTACACAGACCGTCAGCATCAACATCACCTGGCAAGTTGCGAGCAATGCGCATTCTTGGGCCCCAACCCACACCCCCTGAATCAGAGGCGCAGGTGGGGCCCAGCCACCTGCATTTAACAAGCCTCCCAGGGGATGCTGGTCTCATCAAGGGTAAGAGCAGGGGCTTTGAAGCAGATGGGCCTGGGTCGGTGGCCTGGTCCTGCTTCTCACCAGCTGGGGTCACTCTGACAGCCAGAGGAAACCTGTTGGAGCCTCAGTTTTCTTCATCTGTTAAACGGTGCCGATAGCACTGCTTTGCAGTATTCTGAGGATGAAATGAGGCACGTAGGTTAAGTGTGTGGCCTGTGAGTATTAAATCCTGGGTGACTAGTTGTGGGTATTACTATTTTGAGATCCTCTGAGCTCTGCCTGCCCAGAGTTTGCAGCCACCATCCTCCTCTGAGTGGGCCTGACCAACCGGACTGAATCCCTGGGAAACTGAGGGTTTCGCAGGATGAATTTTCTCGGGGCTCAAACTGGGACAGTCCCAGGCAAATCAGGTTGGTCCCCCTGCTCTGAGCAAGCAGCCCTCTCCCAGCCTGCAGACCCCACTGTGGTTGCTCCGTGCCCCGGGCTCTGGCCAGCACGCAGGCACACGAAGCTGAATGATTTAGAACTGAACGGAAATGTAAGAGGCTTTCCCTTTCTGACAAACAGCTCTGTATCAGAGCCACCAAAATGTCACAGTTTCTCCATCAGCAGAGAAGCAAATTGTTCTAATCTATACGTGTCTGAGCAGCTAAGCCTGCTTATAATGAAGTGTTATCCAAGCACTCGCCAGGGGAGGCATTTCAGACGTCCAGTGACATTTGAACCACCTCTGTTAAGCTCAAACAAACAAAAACCTATAAAGAGGGATTTCACTAATTCACTCTAATGACCAGGAGACCCATCCACCTATACTACATTATCAAGGGGATGAGAAAAATAATTAAAAAAACGAAGGAGGTTGCAGGCATATGAATTCACTTTACTGAACCAGCAAAGTACTGCTCAGCAAGTTACAGTTTAACTCAGTGCCATGAGCACTCGGTTACGGTCTGCTGGTGCGCCCGTCAGCTCCAGGTAAAGAACCCAGAAAGAGCTGGACAGGCATCCGTAACCCCCCTGGCCTGCTGGGCTCTGCTTTCTCCACTGCAGGGAGGAACCAGGTGGAACCAGTGGGGATCTTGACTGGAGCCCAGGTGAGTGGTTCTCAAAGTGTGGCCCTGGGGCCAGCAACATTAAAAGGATTAGGAACCTCTAAGAAATGCAAATTCTTGGACCTCGCCCCCCAGACCTGCTGAGTTGGGGCCCAGCAGTGGTTTTTTTTTTTTTTTTCTTTTCACATATGTAGAATGTGCTATGATATTGTAGTGATGGTACTGAGGTTGTTACAGACATATTTAAATTCTTTGAGTAATAAATGGTTACATCCTAATATATACAGAACACTGGTCCACTAACAAAAACAGAGAATAGCAGCTGGAAATTTATCTCATTCAACATCCAGAGACAAAAGGGCCGACTATTTTCCCCATTATTTTCTGCAAATAAATTCTTTTTTTTTTTATACTGAAATCTGATGTCATTTGAATTCTGGAGTTTCTTCCAAGCTACTGCATGAAGGGGATGCTGAAGGCCAACCCTGCACACTGCGATGTCGGGACTCCTCCCTTCACCTGCTGGTCTTGGAGCGTCTCCCAGAGAGGCTGGAGGCAACTGCAGCTCACCCTGGGGACGCAGACACTGGTAGCAGCCAATCCCGGGCGCTCCCTCCACCACAGGGACGCTGGGGCTGGCGGGAGCCACCGTGGGATCCCCAGCAGTCCTCTTTAACTGGTCCTCCGGGTGGTCCTTAGGCTCAAATTTGAGAACCACCTTCCTGGGTGAGTTAAGGGCTGACCTTGGCTCAACAGAGCTAACAACTTCTGCTTTCATTACTGATTCCAGCAAAGACCTGGGTGAGATGGTGGCCTCCTCATCCCCGTGGGCACACAGACAGTGCTGGGGTCCCTGGAGCAGAAGGACTACTCTTCCAGTCCTTCTCCAACAGGTGGGTGGGGGACAAAGCTGCCGGCACGCTTCGTCTCTCAAAGCGCTTCTGTAAACATCAAGCAAAGAGGCAATCTGAGCCTTGAGAGGCCAAACTCCACCTTGGAAGCAGCAGAGAGCCACACGATGTTCAGGAAAGAGGGGCCCAGGTGTCTGTCCTGGGAAGGCCTGGGGGATTTAGAGATGCTCTTTCTGTCCATCTCTTTCTGGGTTCTCTACCTGGGGCTGACCGACCCACCAGCAGACCACAGCCAAGAACTCATGGCATTGAGTCAAACTGTAACTGGCTGGGCAAGCATGTTGCAGGCAGTGTCTGGAAACACTTTGGTCGGCACAACTTGGGGTGAAGGGAGCGTGCTGGCACCTATGGGTAGAGGCCAGGGATGCAGCCAAGCATCCTTCATGCACAGGACAGACCCCACAACCAAGAACAATCCAGTCCAAATGTCAACTGTGCAAAGGTTGAAAAAGCCTGATTTAGGTAAAGTATTCATTCTCGACCAGTGTATATTGAGCACCTACTGTCTCCCAGGTACCATGTTGGGTATAATGAGCCTTCATTCATTTAATCCTGAGAAAAGATGTCAAAACTCCATGGGATGTAGTCCACAGACATGCACAGCATGTAGTGTTTTCTAGTTTTTAAAATATATATTGAATTAGTTGTGAGCATTTAAAACTCGGGAGATTTCGCATAGTCTGAAAAGTCACAAGGATCTGGCCACCCCGGGCCTGCATTCTTGGACGGAGGCAGTTGACTGGAGGCACTTGCCTATTTTGGCTGCTCTGAAGTTTGACATGGTCCCCAGCACTCCCCAGGGAACTGCATCAGCTGCTGTGTGTCACGGTTCTTCCCACCTTACCTGGCACCTGCTGGCGGAGGAACTTGTTACCTCTGCCCTAGAGTCTTCATCTATCTTCAAGGTTCAACCTTCACCCTCATGACGCTCTGTCCCACACCTGTATCTACAATGTTTTTGTTCACCCAACCCCTTTGTCCCGATTTCCAATTCCTACTGGACCTCTCCAGAAAAGAATCTTCTTGTAGACCCATGAATGAACTGCTTGCTGAACCACCCTCCGAAGCAGAAATGATGGAAAACACCTATGACCTGACCAGCACCATCAGCACAAGGTCCTTGTTTATCTGCCAACTTCCCCTGCAACACTCTAAATTCCAAGTGGCCAGGCACCCAGTTATTTACCTCTGAGGCAGCAGAATTTCTGAACCTCAGCTTTACTATATTTGGGTCAGATACTTCTCCGTTGTTGGGAGCTGTCTTGTGCATTGCAGATGTTTACCAGCATCCTTGAGTTCTTCTCACTAGATGCTGGTAGCACTCCTGTCACTCCCAGTTGTGACAAACAAAAGTGCCCCCATACATAGCCCTAGGAGGGCAAAACTGTCCCCACTTGAAGATCGCTAAGCTAGTGCATGGCCTGGCACATAGTCAGCAATGAAATGTTTTCTGGATGGGTAGATGGCTGAATGGGTGGATGGATGGGTGGATGGATAAACCAACAAATAAATATATGACACCAAATCTAAGGGGCAGGGGGAGGAAGAAGGTAGAAAAATCCAAGCCACAGCCAATTGAAAAATAATGAAGGGGAAGTTAATACAATGACTCTGGAAAGGCAATTTTAAATGAGAGCAAATTGAGCAACTTTTCAGGGTTGCTGCTAGCTAATCAAAGTGAAGAACACTTGTCACAGATTTATAACCGGCTCGAGATTACATGGCCGGGGGAAGACCTTGCGCACATAAAGACACAGCTTCCTCAACAAAACCTGTCTTCTGCAACTTAGCTTTTTGATTTTTGATTTTCGTTCCTGAAGCTGGCCCTGATTTGTGGCTTGGTGAGCTGCCCTGTGCAGACCTCATTTCGATTCCAAAATGTTCTTCCTGCAGGAATTAATTTAAAGCAAGCGAAGGCAAAGTTTGAGAAACTACAGAGTGCTGAATGATCTTCCCCTTGAGGAGACGATTTCCATCTCGAAAGCATCTCATGGGGTCGCCAGTGTCGTTCATGCTACCCCACTTTCACGTAAAAGAGTTGGAAAGGTGAGCAGGCGGCTCTGGGTTCAGGCACTTGGGCCATTGAACCAGGGCCGACTAAGATGCATTGCCCGACTGTGAACCGTTAGGAGCTACATTATTATGATTTGTCTTTTCTTCTGAAGCTGGAGTTCAAATGGTTCATTGGAGACCCTGCAATTACTCTCTTGAGGGGAAAAAAAGCCCCAATCAAAATTTTGGAAAATAAATCCAACCAAGTAGACATTGTTCTTTTCAGTGATGTTCCCACAGAGTAACGCTCATCAAGGCTGAGTTAATGGTTTTGCACCAGGCCATTCCTGCCTGTTTTCAGAAGTACTCTCAGTTTCAGAGGCCGGGCTGGGAGATGAACCCTGCCCTCCAGGATGCAGACACATACCCCCATCTGCTTGGTGGAAATGATTAGGAGGAGACAGGCTGATTTCTCACTTATTAGGCGCTTGGCCCCCGCTCATTAACAGATACGGACGTTCGAGAAAACCGCCCCGCTCATTACCAGCAAACTGACAGGAAGCTCACACGTGCAGAGACCACCCACCCAGAATAAAGGAAGGCCGCGACTTCCTGCCACCAAAGCAAGTCTAAATATTTCTTCCGAACTCTGCAGCGAGGAAAAACAACATTCCATTTTCAACAATAGCTTCTTTCTCAAGGTTCATGAAGCCGAACACGGCAAGTTAGAAGTGAGATGAGGAATGACCAGGAAGCGTTTTAGATCACGCCTAATTTGGTCGTTTAAAGAACAGACGGTTTTATCTTAATGAAGCTCTTGGATTTAAAACGCGTTGAATGAGCTTCCGTGACTCTCTGTGAATTTGAAATTCAGATTTTTAGGAAAAGCGCCCGACCTGCAGCGCGCTGGGCTGCCTCTCAGGGCAGCCTGCTTGCCCGCTCCCCGGACGCCGGAGCACTTGGGGGCTGAACCTTTGAGGCGTCCTCTCTTTGATTCCCTAAACCACGGGCTCTCGACCTGGGGAGCCACGGGCCCCAGCAGAGGAGAAGGGCCCTTGGTGCTGTTTACACGGTCCAAAAACCCTCAGGTACCTTTGGACGGGCTGACCAAGATACCCACCATGCAAACGTGTGTGGCTTTCAACTGTATGAAGAAGCTGCTGATTAATAAGGTACTAATTTACTTACAACACTGCTGAATTCGTAGTCTCTGTGTTAGTTGAGATTTTTATCAGTCAAAAGAGGTGGAAAGTGGAGTTACATCATATGGGATGAGAAGAGCTTTGATAAGAAAAAGATTCTCATATACAATATTGGAAAGCACTACTATTGGTTTTGGTACCATTATAAATTTTAATAAATATTTGGTTTAATGTTTCCTGTAATTAATTTTTAATACATATTTAGTATAATATTATACAACAGTGGATGTCCAACAAAACCTGCTGGCTTACTCTGCCACACACACACACACACACACACAGTAATTTCTGTCACTTATTCTGTACTTACTTGCTGTGTGACTCTGGGAAAGTTACTAAACCTCTCTGGGCTTCAGCTTCCTAATCAGTAAAATAGGGGTGCTAATAACAGCACCTACCCTTGTGGCAGAGTAGAGAGGACTAAAAATGGCATAGAATTTAGGTGCCAAAAATTATTCCTGGCACATAGTAGGTTTACCCTCTTTCCTTTAATATCATTCCACCAATTCATGCTACATCAAAAGGTACAAACAAAAAGCAATTAGGCACAAAAGATTTTTGGAGTTTATGGAACCTTGATGGGATAGAAAAAAATTCTGTTGGCGTGGGACTTCTGGCTTTTCTTTCCTTCTCAGTTAGTCACAGCTCGTACCATATCTTTTTTCCTAACCCCGAGCTAAAAACCACCCATCAGACATTACTAATCATCAGGCTTCAATCGTTGCCTTAGGATTGATTGGTCTGTTTTAAAGCGGATAATTATTAGAGTAGCGTTTCTGTAATGTGCTGGCAGACAAACCCTAAGACCTTCCCTGGGCTGCGTGTGTGTGTAAACACCCTCAGTCACTTCAACAGGCAAAATGTGAATGTGGCTTATAGAAGGGGATCAGTCAGGCTCCGGGGTGTAATGTAAACTAACAACTGTCTCCCTAAGACCAAAGACTCCAGAGAAAACTGTCTGGGTTAGAATCCTGGTTCTACCAGTTACGCGCTATGTGACTTTGGGCAAGTCACTCAACCTCTCTGTGCTTCAGTTCCCCATCTATAAAGTGTGAAAAACAATAATGTCTTCCTCAACTCTTAAATGTCAAGAATTTAGGATTGGGCCTGGCATAAAGTAAGCGCCCTACAGTGGTCTGAAGATTATCAGAGACTGGAGGGCTCCGTATCCATCAGGCCTCGGGAGGAGAAAACGTAACTGAGCTAAAGAGCTCTGCGCCTGGCCACCACCAGAGGAATAATGTGATGCTGCTCCAGGGTGACAGGATGTCTGCCTGGTCATGATCAGATCCAAGGGATAGCAGTTCGGGGCATATGCTGGAAAACCATTCTGGAAAATCTGAATGTGTGGATAGAACTGATGAATGAATTCAAATTCCTTTGCCGCCAACTTAAAAGCAATGGGTGCACCAAACTGCCTATTTTTAATGTGAGGATACAAAGAGAGTCATCTAACTCAGGGCAGAGAATGGCCTCATGCCCCAGAGATTCCAGTAACTTTAACCATTTGCAACTCACCCAGGGAAGAGGCCAGTTCCCACCAGGACACGACCTAAGGCGTGCACTTCATATCAGCAAGCTCTATTACTTCCCACCTTTACCACAGTGACTCCCATCCACTCACTCCTAAATATCCAAGGAAGGAAAATCTTACGAGTTGAGGGCTCTGTACTTGTGCTAAATGACAGACTGGAAGTTACTTCTCTCTGAAGCATCCTAATTCCTTCTTCTCAGAATTCCAGGGGGAAACATCCAGCCCATCCTCTCAACAGCTTTAGTCTCCCCTCCATCAACAGTCTCATCCAAGATGCGTGCTGCAGGGGCAAGCCTGCTTTGTCTTCAGATCAGCTGAGATCAAACGCCCTGCTTACTATTCGGGCAAGTTAAATGAACCTGTGGATCAAAGAATCTATGCTCACTAAATGTCACTATTGATTTTTTTTTTCTAAATATTTCTCACTTAGTCTCCAAGTAAGATTTCCTTTTAAAAAACGTTTTTCATTATAAATTAGTAATAGCACATTTCCAGCATGAAAAGTGTGAAAAATACAAGAAAGTTGATGGGGCAAAAATAACCTTTATTTCCATGCCCAAGAGCCTACCACTATCAATATTTATTTTGTCATGTTCCCTTCTAGTCTTTTTTTCTGTGCATAATTTCTTTTTTCCCCCAGTTTTATTGAGATACAACGGACCTATAACATTATACTAGTTAAAGGTATACATATAATGATTTGATATATGTGCATATTGCAAAATAATTGGAACAGTAAGTTTAGTTAAAATTCATCACCTCACGTAGTTAGTTTTTTCCTTGTGATGAGAGCTTTTAAGATTTATTGTCTTCGCTACTTTCAAACATCAATAGTGTATGATTAACTGTAGTCCCCATGCTGTACATTACATCCCCTGAACTTAATTATCTTATAACTGGAAATTCGTGTCTTTTGATCCCCTTCCACTCATGTTGTCCGCACCTTCACTGCCCCTGGCGGGTACCAACCTACTCTCTGTATCTATGATTTTAAGATATCTAATATAAGGATTTTAAGATTTCTCATCCAAGTGAGTTCATACAGTATTCATCTTTCTCTGTCTGACTTAGTTCACTTAGCATAATGCCCTCAAGGCCCAAACATGTGGGCAAATGGCAGGATTTCCTTCTTTTTTTTTTTATGGCTGAAAAACATTCCATTGCACGTACAGCCCACATTTTCTTTATGCATTCATCCGTGGATGGATACTGAGGTTGTTTCCAAATCTGAGTAGCTGTAAATAATGCTGCAGTGAACATGGGGTGCAGATATCTCTTTGAGATAGTACTTTCGTTTCCTTTCGACCTATGCCCAGAAGTGGGATTGCTGGATCATATGGCAGCTCGATTGCTAATGTTTTGAGAAACCGCCGTATTGTTTTCCAGAGTGGCCGCACCAACCTGCATCCCTAATTTCTTGGTTGTGACCTTGACAGACACGGGATCATTCCACCCATAGAACTTCATACCCTGGTTTCTTGGCTTACGCATGCTTTCCATGCTGCTGAGATTAGGGTTAAATTGAAACATTCCTACGGAAAAGCTGCATCTTAGTTGGGATGGTTGGGGCAGTAGGAGAAACTGAAAGGCCAGCCGGGAAGGAAAGACCCACGAGGACTGGGAGGAGATGGCGGGGTAAATGGAGGTTGATGCTGGGAGCAATGACAACAGCGAACTTCCTGCTAAGCTTCCCTCTCAGGGTTTCTGCAGAGTCGACCTTTGGGGGGTTGGGGTGGGAGAGAAGTCACAAACTCGTGGGCCTCAGCACACAGCTAGACATACTTCAGACTTGTTCTTTCCCGTCTGAATTTACTGCAGCATTTACAAATCAGAAAGGCCCAAATAAGGACGCAGGCTTTCAGCGTCTATCGAAAACACGTAAGATTTCACAACACCAGGCTCGGATGCCCACATGGCAGCAGTGATGTAGACATGAGAAGCCACTTCAGGCTTCAGATTGGGCACGGACCCTCCAACTCATGCACTGCAATTTCCACTCGACCTGCTCCATCATTTACTTACCCGCCCAGAGTACGCAAGCACTGCAGTTTGTAACCCCATGTCCTAAAGCAACTTCTGGTCCTCTGAGCTTCCCCTGATTTTAAGACAATCCAGTAAATTCCACTGCTGGTTCCTAACTTAAAGATAGAAATGGATGGGTCTTTCTCTGGCTCACACTCCTACCGCCCTTTGGAATAAGGGAAGCCCTTTTGAAATAAAGACTTGACTGACTCCACGATCTTTATCCTGGGCTGGGGAGTGTGTGAAATAGGGAATGCAGCACGGCAGCAAAGGTGGTCCAGCTTGATGCAAGGCGTGTGGGTTCGGATTTCCTTCCATTACTTTTACATAATTTTGCAATTGGCTGCGGGCTGCTTTGACCATTATTTTTTCACGCAACAGGAAAAACTATGCCCTGGGGTCTGATTATTAAAATATGTTACTCTTCTATATTTAAATAGTGGAATGGCTTTTCTGAAGTTTAAAATGAGCCAAGGGAAACACCTATGGCTTAAGATGTAACTACAACCCGCGCTCAACACTCTGCCACTCATAGTCAGTAACTGCCTGATACTTAGTCTTCCTTTGCCATGTGATGGAGAGGGCGACAAAAGAGGGTGACGCAGCTGTGGAGAGAGGGTGTGGAGACGGCGGGGACCCGTGGGACGGCTGCCCCAGACCGTAGGGAAAGGAAGCCCAGCAAACAGCCTCGTGTGCCTGGGAGGTCCAGTCCTCTGGTATATCCGACTTACACCTTGTGAGTTCTTGGGCGGCTGTCACAAAAGAGGCGATGGAGACAGAGGGAAAAACAACAGGGTCTCTGAGAAAGGAAACAATCAAATCAGCTGAAGGTTACTTAGTTGTAAGTAACTGAAACACACTCAGTTCTCAACCAGAGGCAACTGCGTTCCCCACGGACATTTAACAGGGTCTGGAGACATGCTTAGTTGTCACAACTAGCGATGGGGGACGCTCCTGGTATCTAGAGGGTAGTGGGTAGGGATCTGCAAACATCCTACAATGTACAGGTCAGCCCCCCTGAACAAAGAATGATCTGGCCCCCAATGTCGACAGCTCCGAGGTCTGAGAGCGCAACAAAGAGAATGTGCTGGAAAGTGAGGTGTGGGTGGTCAGATTGCTACTCCCGCCCCCCAATATCCATGCCTCCTTTTTACCATAGGAATAACACTTTACAATAAAACTGAATTTTGTGAGATGTACAATTCTAAGAATTTTAAAACATGCATAGATTTGTGTAACCAGCACCTCAATCAGCACACAAAACAACTCTATCACCACCCCCCAAATTCCCCGGTACCGTCCCCTGTAGTCACACCTTCCCCCAACCCTTCACCCTTGGCAACCACGGATCTACGCTCATGTCTTCTGGAGAATGTCATGTAAACGACACCATATAGTGTGGGATCTTTCGGGACTGTTTCTCTCACTCACCATCACGCCTGGGAGATTCCTCCAGATTATTTCATGAATCAATAATTCAATCCTTTTTATTACTGAACAGGTTTGCACCGTATGAATGTACCACAGTCTGTTCATCCATCCGTCTGTCGAAGGATATTTGGGTCATTTCCAGTTTCGGGCCCTTATGAATAGAGCTGCCATAAACGTTTATGCACAGGTTTTCATGTGAACATAAGTCTTTATTCCTCTGGGATAAATATCCAGGAGTCAGACTGTTGCGTTATACGGTAGATTTTTTTTTAACTTTCTAGGAAGCTGCCAAACCGTTTTCCAGGGTGGCTGCACCGTTTGACATTCTCTTAAGAGTGCCAGTTGCTCTGCACCCCTGTCAGCATTTGGTGTTGTCCATCTTTTAAACTGCAGCCGTTCTGACAGGCGTGCAGTGGTTTCTCACTGCGATATTGACTTGCATTTCCCTAATAGGCGGTGATGCTGGACATCTTTTCAGGGGCTAATTTCCCATCCATATATCCTTTTAGGTGAAGTGTCTGTTTTAGTCTTTCTCCCACTTAAAAAATTGGATTGTTTGTTTCCTTACTGTCGAGTCTTGAGAATTCATTGCATATTCCGGGTGCCACTGCTTTGTCAGATATGTGACACCAACGATCTTCTCTCGTTGCTTCCTTCTCTTCCCAGTGTCTCCTGTGGAGGAAAAGACTGTGATTTTTGATACAGCCTAATTGATCGATTTTGTCTTTCATGGACTGTGCTTTTAGTGTCACATCCAAGTGCAACAGAACTTTTAAGTGGCTCATGGGCACACCTAACTTTTCCTGTAGCTTAGGGTGGCCATGTCACCAAGTTCCGGCCGACAGAATGTGTTCCTGAAGCCCTCCTTAAACGTCAGCTGCATGGTCGCTCTGCTCCTCCTTCCAGGGTCTTCCGTCTTGCTTCTCGGAGTGTGGCTGTGACAGCTGGAGTGCCACCCTGGCCTTTTAGGTTGCGAGTCACACCCAGGGATGGCACAGTGGAGAGCTGAAAGAAAACGCATGTCGAGGACTTTGTGGAGCTGAGCCCTCACACCAGTCTTGCATCGCCCACTTCTGTTTTTTACGTGAAAAAAATTACGAACGTCTTTTTTCCACTTAGGCTACTGTCATTTAGGATCTTCTATCATCCGTGGCCAAATCTAGACAGATCTGATGCAGAAGGATACAGGGGTATCCCGTGTAACTCACCTCGGTGTCCAGTGGACCTCTGGGAGATAAGCTGGCTGGCGGAGTTTTTTGCCTGTCTGGTGTATCTCCTTATTTTGGTATTCATAATCTAAGTGTTATTCTCAGTTCTGGTATTAGCCACCACAGTTTATCATCTGGATAAAAATCACCTGGTTTGAGAGGGACTGAGTCTATTTCTTAACTTGACGACCAGGCCTAGCCAATCAGATTCACAGTGGAACTGCTTCAGTCATAGACAAATGACCCAGGACTTTAGCTGGAACTGTTGGGAATGAGGCCCGGTGGTTCATCTGGGGATATGAATTCAGTTACCCATGGCTATTTTGCCCCTAAAGAGAGAGCCTGCCTAAGAATACAGCCAGCTTTGAAAAAGAAAAAAAAAAGAAACAAAAAAGAGCAAAGCCAAGAAATGGATGGAAATGTACATGCTGGCCAAAGCACAGAGACTCAGAGCAGGGGCCTGGGAGCTTAGTAAGCCTTTCCAAACAAAGAGGCATTAAATCTGAGAACTGAAGCAAGAGGAGTTGACATGGCAAAGGAGGTGAGGATACAGAGAGTGAGGGTAAAGAGCTATCCAGGCAGAGCAAACAGCATGTGCAAAGGCCCAGGGGCAGTCTGACTGCCAGGTCATAGCACAGGTTGCAAACTTTCTGTTTGGCCTGAGCTTTGCAATGAAAGGGTTGGACCCCTACCAAACTGCAGTTTCTAAGAGTTCTTGCCAAGGAATCTGCAAAGCCCTGGATGGATACTTCTGAAAAGTATTAAGACAAGAAGTTATTAATTACCTAGGGAGGTAACACTGTTAACCCAGCCTAGGAACCAAGTATAGCAAGCCTCTCCAATGTCTGCCCCTGCAGATGGCTACAATTAGAGACTTCCCTAGTACTACAGAGTGCTCTATACCCTCTGCCCTTCGCATTTAGGAGGCCTTCAACGGAGGGATGAAAATGCCAAGCTGTTGCCTCCCCCGTGGCAACAGAACAGAGGCGTATTTCACCTGCAACTGAATCAACACCATCAGAGCGAATCTCAGCAGGTCCCAGACAGTTGAAACCTGGCAAACACGCATTAGGCAGCTCATTAGACCATAATTTTATTAAGCAGCATTTAATATAGTGAATAATTTTGAGCTTTATTATCTAAAATATAAAGGGGGTGTTTTTAAACTTAGCTGAGCAGCAGATTGGGTTTTAAAAAATATTGCTGTTTCAGGCCCAACAAACCGAGAGCATTTCTCCAGCAACCTTTGTGGCTTTCCAGATTCCAGGCCGTGCCAGTGGGTCCTCCCTCTCCCCTGCGACCTGGGGTGCTTGGCAACGACACACGCTACACAGAGAAGTCCCTGGCCACCACTGCTGCACACCACTGTGTCTCCCTGCCCGCACAGGGATGGGGAAGTGGGAGCAGGGAATTACAGATTCTGGAGGCCAGAATGATTCACGGCTGATCAATGACAATGGACAGCCCTGCAGGCAGCCGCTGGGAACGTGAGCCTCACTCCTTGCCTGGACGGCTAAAAAAAAAATCAGAGGAGATGGGTCTGAGTGTCCAGTGGCCACAGCAGACGGATCGGCTGACTCCAGTTCATCTATAGGCCTACTCTCCGCCTTGCATACGGAATTAGGAGAGGAGAAACCAGCCAGGGTTATAAAAAGCCTCTGAAATTTACAAACAGCTAGAGAGAGCAGAGATCAGGGACGGACGAAGAGAGAAGCCAACTCAGCCTTTTGCCCGAGCCTGCGAGGTCTGGCTCACCCACAAATGGCCTCTGCTGTACAGGGCATTTACAACCGCCCAAACCGGCCTCCAGCCACGGTCCCCGGTGTCCCCTACGAGGACAATTTCCAGACACTGAGCTCCACGGGGGACATCTGGCCACTAAAAGTGTTGGTGTTCAACATTAATTTTTAACGTTTCAGAAAACCATTAAGCGGGTTTGTATTATGCGCCGTGTTTTTACAGCTGGTCATTTCATTTCCAGCTTAGAGAGTGGCCGGAGGAGTCTCACTGGGGATATTTACTGGCTCCTTTGTCCTACTCCGGGCTTCGGAGAGAGGCCCACATAGGAGGCCTTCTCCTCTCACTCTGTTCTGCCTGCGGGACCCCCCGGGGGACCAGAGCCCTGACTGAGTGCATCAGCCTTTGGGGTCCCCGGGCTTGGGGTGGTGATTGTCCCGCCTCCCAGGCAGAGGGACCACACAAAGGCTATGAGCCTGAAGAAAGAGCATGAGAGATGGGTTTCAGGGACAGAAGCAACTTCCGGATGGGGAGTAGGACTAAGGTGATGCTGGAGAGAGAAATTGAGGAGGCTCCTAGGAGGACAAGGGGGTCCAGCGAAGGGCCCTGAGCCGAGAAGTAGCAAGTTTAGATTTGTCATTTAGAAGATGCTTGAAGATGAACTGGTGGAGTGCAGTGGGGTGGGGGCTTGCACAGGATGGAAGGCAGGAGGCAATTTTTATGCAGGTGACAGAAGGTGGTGGTCTCCTGGGTGAGTGGCCACGGGGACAGAAGTAGGACACGAGACCCGTTCAAGAGGCATAGTCAACCTCATCCTTGGGGACAGGCCCCCTCCCCCCCACTGCCTCTCCCTCCACAAACACACGCAATGGTTTTCCACTGGGGCAGGGGCTCACCCTACCAGGTCTCAACAGGACAGCCATGTCTTAAAGCAATGCCAATTATTTATAGACCCATACGTTGTGGACTGAACGCTGTTCTCCCCCAAATTTATGCAACTTTATTTGGAAATAGTATCTTTGCTGAT
The DNA here is from genome assembly GCF_009834535.1 of Camelus ferus. Taxonomy (NCBI): domain Eukaryota; kingdom Metazoa; phylum Chordata; class Mammalia; order Artiodactyla; family Camelidae; genus Camelus; species Camelus ferus. The sequence continues at coordinate 9,818,118 of NC_045708.1, read as the reverse complement.
ATAATTAGTTTAGATGAGGTCATACTGGATTAGGGTGGACCCTAAATCTGATGATTGGTGTCCTCATAAGAAGAATGGACATGGAAAGACACAGAGGGGACGCCAAGTGAAGACAGAGGCAGAGATCTGAGTGATGGGTCTGCAAGCCAAGGAACTCCAAGGATTGCTGGCAACCACCGGAAGCTAAGAGAGGGGCATGGATTCTCCCTCAGATCTTCCAGAAGGAACCAACCCTGCTGACACGTCGATTTTGGACTTCTAGTTTCACTTCTGTTATTTAAAGCCACATAGTTTATAGTACTTTGTTACAGCAGCCCTTAGAAACTAATATTAGACACACAGTTGTACATACAGACACACACACTTACACATGACAGTGGTTCTTAACCCTGGCTCCCCAGTCACCTGAAGAATTAAAAAAAAATAGTAAGAGACACGTCCAGGCCCCACTCAGGACTCAATGAGCCAGAATCCTTGGGAAGTGTAACAGGTGTCATCATTTATAAAAGCCCCCGGGTGACTGCAGAGAGTCAGCCCCAAGAACCCGAGTTGTAAGAGATATCTGGGGGGCGAGTTAACCTGCATCTCCACCAATTTCCACCATACGACCTTGGCAAGTCCTGTGACATTTCTGAGCCTCAGTCTTCCTCATCTGTGGAAGCAATTCCACCTGCCCACTGGGACCGCTGCAGCCACTGAAATGAGTCAGTGCAAGCAAAGAACTCAGCCCAGGGCCTGGCATGCACTAGGCACGCAGTATATGTGGAAGCTCCCTTTACTGCATTCCTTTGAGTATAATATGTCGATGGTGACTCTGCCCAGGCCATTTACATCACTTCTTACCCTTTCTGATGAGCTCTACCGTTTTCACTGCACACCTCCCATCACACGGCCAGGGCACAGGGGAAATCCCAGCACACAGATGCACAGAGGGAACACACAGTCCGCTCACAGAGGAATGAGGAAGGTGGGAAGGGCCCCAGGCTCTCCGGGCAGCCGGGCGTGAAGTGCCGGCTCACATTCCTTGGCAAGGACATGCAGCCTCTCTGAGGTTTCCTTTGAAATCACAGCTCTCAGGGTTTCGTCTTTCTGTGAAATGTCTGAACTTCAGGTCGGATTTCCGCCCCAACACGATTCGCTTGCATCGGGGCGGGGCGGGGGGCGATACAACTTCCACTGTTTCCTCTGCGCATTTCCTCGGTCTTCTCTCTCCCCTCCCAAGGAGGGTGGCATCTCCCAGGTACGCTTCATCCGACCACGAAATCGCTCAGGTGCTCCCTGTTCAAGATGGGCGGCGAGCGTGGGCTCAGACTCGGGCTCAGGCTCAGGCTCGCGGGGGGGAGGATCTGCTCCCTGGAACTGGGGTGAGCATCCCGCCCCTCCTCGCAGACAAGACAGCAACCTGCCCGCTCCCTTGCTGCCGGTTATCAACAGGGGGAAATGCCTTCTCCGGCCTGTTTCCCTGTCCGTGAGGCGGGTCAAAGGGTGGCCCCGCCCTTGTGGGACCGATGAGTACATCAACTTTTGTACTGGAAACTCTTCAAAGGCTACTGGTGCTCAGTGGGTGCTCAGTGCCAGCGGCTGTTGTTACCGTCATGGTTATAAGGGTTCTGGGGGACACTGGACAGTCAGAATCCCCTAACAAACACAAGAGCCTCCAATCCACATGGCTCAAGGCATGGATAGGACATGGGGCTATTCTACCCTCTCTGAGCCATCATTGTCACCACCACCCAAGTTATTTCCCACTGGACCTGCTGGAAAAGGTGACCATTGGGTTTGATGTTAAAATTATAATTAGGAATTTGAGGGCAGAATGGTAACTTACAGCTCATCCCACCCCTTCACTGGACAGAAGAGAAACCTGAAGGCCAGAGAGGCGAGGGGTCTCACCCAAAGTCACCGTATCTAAGAAGCTTCAGAGACAGAATCAGAATCCTGGCATCTGGTCGCCTGTCAGAGTCCCACTAACACCGTCCCTTCCACTCTCTCCACAATCCTTCCTCTCTCGGTAGAAACAGTTGCTGTAGGGGAGGAGAGTCTATTTTCACTCCTTACTTCACTCGACAACCGTGATTTTCCATACACCATCCAACCGGAATGTAAACAGACACCATCAGTAAAATAGAACAAATCAACGTATTGAAGACCAATACGTCACCAGTGACATCGTCTAACTCAGGGTCCCTTAACCTTGGCACTGTTGACGATCCCACTGTGTGGGAGGCTGTGCTGTGCATCGTAGGGTTTTTAGTAGCAGCCCTGGCCCCTACCCCGGGATACCAGCAGCATCTCCCTCTGGTTGCAACATCCACATACGTCTCCAGACACTGCCAGACTGCTCCGGTCGAGACCTGCTGGTCCAGTTACAGGCAGACCTTGGAGACACGGCGGGTCCGGTCCCAGACCACTGCAGCAAAGTGAGTATCACAGTAAAGTGAGTCGCACGGATCTTCCGGTTTCCCAGCGCAGGTAAAAGCCCGGTTTACACTCTGCTGTAGTCTAGTCAGTGTGCGACAGCATTATGTCTAAACAAAATGTACATACCTTAATTAAAAAATGCTTTCATTGCTAAAAAGTGCTATCATCTGAGCCTTCAGCGAGTTGTAATCTTTGTGCCGGTGGAAGGTTTGAGATACGGTGAGAGTTACCAAAATGTGACAGAGACACAAAGTGAGCGAATGCTGTTGGGACAATGGTGCCGATAGACTTGCTCAACGCAGGGCTGCCAGAAACCTGCTGTGTGTGAGAAGCGCCATATCCATGAAGCGCAAGAAAGAGAAACGCAACCCAACGAGCTGCTCCTGTATTTCACGTCGGCTACCACACGTGCACCGCTAGACCTGACGCATGCAGCCCCGTAAGTGCAGTGGAGCTGCATCCCCACTGTCCCCTTGGAGAAGACGGCAAAGGGACAGGGGCTAAGAGACACCGCATCCCCCACAACAGTCCCAGCAGAGGCGCAGCCGGTCGTCACCGCAGCCGAGGGAAGCCCCGACTTAGGGCCGGCTGGGGGCACACACTGACCCAGGCCCTTGCCGGGCACGTGCCAGGGAACCCCAGACAGAGCACCCCGGGACTGGCCCAAAGCCCCAGGGCTAGGACACCACGGAGAGGATTTCTGAATTGCAGAACTGTGTGCTCGAGGAATCCATTCCCTCCCCTCACCCAGTTAACAACAAAAAAACCCTACTATTTCTGAACACTAGCATTAGCCAACACAAATGACTTGACATTCATTATATCCCTTCCCTGTCACACCTGTGGAATAGGTACCATTCTCATGCTCCCATTTTACAGATGGGGAAACGGACATTCGCAGGTCAGTGGACTTGTCCAAGTTCTCTCGGCTATTACAAGACAACGCCAAGCTCGACTCTAAGCAGCTGGACTCCTCAGCCCCATTTCTGAGCCACCTGCCTCCTAATTGTTTTTTTTTTTTTTAAACGTGCATACAATAAGCAAGGGTGAACTTTCAAACCTACCCCATCCCTCGAGTGGACTGGTGCTGAGGACGAGGTGTTAGCTGACTGCAGGGGAGGAAAAGTGGACTGGAAGCATCCTGCACACTCCAGCCCTGAGAACCGTCTTTCCTGGTCAGGCGTCTGTGACCCTGAGGGCCCGCCTCCAAGGCCGGCAGTTAGCTCGCCAGAAAGCCCCGCCTGCCCCTGCCTGCCATCCCTTCGAAAAGGCAAGCTCACTAACAAAGCCAGCCTGTCCCGGGCTACACACTCAAACAGGATGTGACTGAAGGGTGGGGGAAGGAGGCTGAGCTGTCCAGACCCACAGCCCCAGACTCAGGCAGGCAGGTGAGAGCTCCCCGTCCCGCAGATGGAGAGAGCCAGGTCCTGGCCTTCAAACTGTTATGCTGTGGAGTGACCAGGGATGGGAAGAGATGAGATGCCTCATTTACGGTGCTGCAGGCTTCACAGCAACTACGTATCCACCCTCCTGCTAACACAGAATCCATTTTTGAAGACAGATTCTCTGTGTATGGCTATGAAATGGAAATTTGGAAAGACAAAAGAGAAAAAAATCCTTCGTGATCTTTCATCTCCTGGCAGCCAGGCTTGATTAAAAAATGGATCTGGGAGTCATCTGATACCTACCACCCGCAAGAGGCTTCCCTCTGAAGGAACGGTTCAAGCGTGTCAGTGGTGTCAGTGCGGGATTTTGTGCACCGGTTGTATTACAATAAATGGGACCCACCACCTTCTAGATACACACACATAACTCCGCGTGACGTTAATAGGAAGGAGGCATGCAGAGCGAGGGAAAAGAATGGGTCCCTCTCCTCAAACCCCATATTTAACGTGAACCCCAGTCCCACAGCACTGGACCCCTATGGGGAGCCTCAAAGAGCCAGAAAGGTAGGCAGGATGACGTGGAAATTAGAACAGAACGGCGCACAATTCTGTCGGGTTCTGGGGTAAGCAATTGAGGCATTTTTCTCTCTACTCCAAATGATCGTTTTCTTTTGGTTTCTTACAAACAGTGTAGTAAAAGCAGACGGGTTTCACATCTGTCAGTTCGAGCTCTCTCTTAACCAGCATGGATATCATGGGAACTTATTTTCATCATCACAGTCCCCAAGGCACAGGAGGAACCTAAAGTATCTTCTGAATCACCAAAGGAAGAAGGAGTCACGTTCTGTGAGTCTGAAAGTGGAGGGCTGGGCCTCATTCTAATGCTTTATACAGAGAATGACAGTATCAGTCTCCTGCAGCTGCTATAACAAATTACCACAGACTTAGTGGCTTAAAAGAACGCAAATGTATTACCTTATAGCTCCAGGGGTCAGAAGTCTGCAAACGGGTCTTATGGGGCTAAAATCAAGGTGTCTGCAGAGCTGTGTTCCTTCTGGACGCTCCAGAGGGGAATCCGTTTCCTTGAATTTTCTAGTTTTAGATGCCACCTGTGTTCCTTGGCTCCGGCCCCCTTCCGGCAATGATGTTTCTCTGATCTGTCTCCATCATCACATCTCCTTCTGACCCTGATCCTCTTGCCTCCCTTGTAAGAATTCCTGTGATGACTTTGGGCTCACTCAGACACTCCAGGAGACTCTCCCCAGCTCACATCTGTAGAAGCCCTTCTGCCACCTAAGGTTTCGAGAACTAAGACAAGGATGTTTCGGGGGGAACCAGGATTCTGCCTACCATAGTGCATCATAACCAGAAGATTTGATCATTTGACATGCACCTCATCCTCCCTTTCAAAGAGGGGACCATCTTTATAAAGAAGGAGTATCTTGAGTCACTCTCTGCCCAGTGTGGTGATACGTTTGCTCAGCTCCGACCACAGCCCACACCTGGATCCGCTCTGAAAGAGCGCCAGCACAGGGGGTCGAGGTCAGGGGTGCAGGTGATGCCCGTGGGGTGAAGGCAGACAAGGGCGCCTCTGCAGGGATGACACCTGGAGCCTTGGCTTCGTTTGCTCAGTCCTAGCTGAGAACAATGCAAGTTCACTTGGATGGGAAGAGATTATTACCTCTGGCTTCGGGGTGGGGGCGGTGAGGGGCAGGAAATTGGGCAGAACTGAGATGAGCAAACTTAAAAAAAAAAAAAAGAAAGAAAAAGACCACCCAAAAGGAAGGATTCTCCCACTGCTCGACTTTCTCAGAACATTTTGGAATGGCGTAAATCTTCAGTTCACTTACTCTTTTCAACACAGACAATTCCTCATTATTTGCATGTTGCTAATCTAGCTTTTACTGTGGAAGCATTTTCCAATGTACATACCAGGGTAAGTCTTTCCCTGATAAAAGGATCCTTCTATTTACAAAAAGATTCACATCTAATTCCCTTAAAAAGCAATAAAAGTTTGCTTTAAAATAAAAACAAGTGTCCCCGCCCCCATGCATTCAAAACAGGTTTTAACTGATCGCACTATTGTGAAGGTTCTCCTGAGACACCGCCCCCGCCCCACCCCAGACAGCACTGGCGACATTAACGGAGGAGCGCCTGTAAGTGATGATGCAGGAAATGAGAACCAGGGCAAAGCCCTGGAGAAACCTGAAACTGTGACAGGGGCGCTTCACAAAGCTGCTCCCTTTCCTGCCTTTTTTCAACTTAACAGTTTGGCACTCATGCTTTGGTTTGACAGGGAACTGTGAAAATGTGTCACTCTGTCACCTCCAAACTTCTGAATCCAATCAAAATAACACTTATTAAAAACCTGGGCACACTTGCTAGAATTTGTGGTGTGATATTCAGAGAGCTAACCCCCAGGTCTCTCTCCTCACTTCTCTCTTCCTTTATAAAAATGGCAGACAGCTTCAGACACACAACCCACAAAGGTGCATTTGATCCACAAGCTTCCTCGGCAACACAGGGGACCCACCGCCTGGGAATCTTCTGGGGAACAGCCAGCCAGCCCAAGGACGCAGGCTCATGGGCTCGAGCTCCCTCTCAAGTACACAGCGCCATGTGAGAAGTTGTGATGTGCACAATCTGGAGTCACACGTCTCCACCGTGCACGCCAGAGTCGCCAGCTGGAGAAACGCCCTGTGGGGAGGGAAGAAGCGGGATCTGGAGCCAGAGGGCTTGGCCTGCATCTCTGCTTCCCTACTCGGCAGTAGTGCTGCCTACTTGACCTTTCTGAGGCTCAGTTTCCCCAGGTGCAGTGTATCAGGCAGGATTCTTTTAGTTGCAAATGTAGAAGATTCCCAGCCCAACTAACTTAAAAATAAATGGAATATATCGGTGTCTGCAGATGAAATATCCAAGGATGAGGGACCTGATCCAGGCTCAAACTACACTAGCTCCTGCCATCTCTTGGCTCACATACCACTCGGCTCTAACCTCATGGTGGCAAGATGGATGCAGGAGCTCCACCCTTTTAGTCTTCCAGGTTCCAGTGCAGAGAGGGTCACCTCCCTCACCTCCCAATAGCTTCCACAGAAGCTTTCTGATTCATTCTGACTAAACCTCTAAACTAATATCGGCCATCAGGGGATGTAACTATATTATTTGGCTTAAACAGAAGGATATGGAATAGGGAGGTTGAGGGAGAGCAGGGGATATTCCACAAACTCCAGAGCCTAAAAGTCAGGCAGGGAAAGATGGATCCCCCAACCAAAATCAGGGGCATTTTGGGCAGAAAAGCAATGGATTTGGGGTGGGGGGTAATGAGTGTGCACTACTAATGAAATTGTTATAAAAATGATGACTTTTATATTTATTGTGCCCTTATATGCTTTACCTTATTCATTTCCGACAGCAGCCCTTCCAGGTAAGGCACGTTATTATCCTTCTTCTTATTGATGAGGAAACAAAGTTTCAGAGAGGTTGAGTGTCTTCCCTGTGGTCACACAGCTCATAAACTGCAGTGCTGGAATCTGAACCCAGGCCCGTCTGACCTCAGAGTTCATGGTTCATCTGCTGGACGACACTGGTGTTGAACTGTGGTCCACGTGGGGTGCGGAATACACGTGAGAGGACGAATGAACACACCTTATACTTATACAACTGACCCTTGAGCAACACAGGTCTGAACACTTAGATTTACTTATCTGTAAATTAAAAAAAAAAGAAAAAAACAAATATATATATATATATATATATATATATATATATATAGCACCTGTATTTTGACTTTGCAGGTCTTTAAATTAAGTACAGGGAAACGTTTTTGTTCGATCACGACATGTGGAATCAGAAGAGCTGGGGTTTGAGTCCTGATTTGATCCCAATGTTTCATCTTCCTGCCCCTGGGAGGTGGGGGGTCTTTTATCAATTCCTGTGATCCTGAGGCCGAGACAGCAATACTCAGATCTCCACTGTGCGGGGGGTCGGCACCCCCAGCCCCCGAGCCTCTCGAGGGTCAACTGTGTATACGTAGCACTTGATGATTTTCAAAGCGTGGCCACGGTTGGCATCTCACTGAATCCTCACGATGGCCTTTTGGGGAGAGGTTATCCCAATAATCTTTGCGCAGTTGAGGGTACTGGGAAAGGCTAGGGACTTCCCTGAGGGCCCCGGCTGGACCCCGGACTTTCTAAGTCTGAGTTATTTTCTCTCCATCGCCCACACTGTTGCAGAGAGACGGGAAACGCCGACTAGCCGTTGGCTCAGAGCTACACTGTGAAGACCCGAGCGCAGCCTCGGGAGACAGCCTGGGGCATCCTAGGCACGGCTCATTTTAGTGGCTCCACGTCCGCATCTTTTCCCTTGCTCAGCTTTTGGGCTGAGGCTCCATCCTGCCCTCTACGTGGTCCACAAATGTTAGGGGAAGCGCTAACATCAGTCACAGTGCTGTACTGGCCTGAGAGCCAAACGTGTGCTTCTGTTCCCGACTGCGTGTTCAGTCGCGTTGCACTTGGTGGTTAAAATCATCCACGGCGGGACTATTTATAGGAATCATCAAATGCTGCATTTTCTTTTTGTTGTTACCTTTTTTTTTTTTTTTTTTTGGTTTGTTTCTTGGAGAGCCAGTTGCTAAACATTTACCAGCGTGCCACTGTATTTACTTGAGTTCTGGGTCCACAGCGCATGGCTCAGGTCTGAGCAAACAGCCTAATTCAGCACATGCCCCTTCCTCACCCCCGCCCCTCCTCTGCTTCGGGGACTGCATCAGAGTGGGGCATATGATTCGATTGATCCAATCCGATCTAAGTCTGGGACTTTTCCTGGAAGATCAGACAGAGTTAGCTCTTCCCCCCTGGGTGTGAGCAAGGAAGGAGGGTGCCCTGGGCCAGGAGCAGCCATCTGGGGACGGGAAGGGAAAAGACCACCATGCATGATGGACTCAGAACTGCGGAGGCAAAGGTGCAGCGGGGCTGGGCCCCCCGAGCCAGGCTGCAGCATCGGGCTGGAAGTGCACACGACCTCTGGGGCTTTCAATCCGGGGAGTCCCATACCATTGCAGCTGACTTCACTTGGAACTTCTGTTCCTTGCGACTGACCACATCATAAGCAACACAGTCACGCACCAAAGGAACCGGCTTACAGAGAAGGAGGCTGGGGTGGAGAGCAGCAGTGAGGGGGCCAAACCGGCGTTCGGAAAAGGCTCTCAGAGAAAGAAGAAATGCTTCTTACAATGTCAGACGCTAACAAATGAACAGAAGCCCACCCCAACACCTTGCCTTGGTTTTCCATGAGATCCCTCCAGGCTGTCCAATGATTGGCGTCTTCAAGATGAATATTTAAGATGTGACAATACTTCCAGTGTCATTATGGATTAATGATGCAAGCAGGGCATGTTGGCGGCGAGAACGCAGCTGATGGAAAAGGCCCTCCTTGTCTCTGCAACTGGGACGGTGGTACCCACCCCTTGCAGGGCTACTGCTGAGATGGAATTAAATCAGGCAGGTTTGTGAAAACAGATTCTGAAACAGGCTGTGCATTCTCCAAATGAATTCCATTTCCATGTGCATCTGAACTATTAAACCACATAAAATGCCTTCGTTTCACTTGGGACAATAAATGAAAACTCTGCTGACATTTGAAGCATTTCATGTCTCCGTGCTTCCAGAGAACCGTTCCATTTAACTTGAAAGGGGTTTTCAGCGTAATTCACATTTAATGTTATGAAAGCATTTCTCTCTCACATCGGGCTTTATCTAAATTTTTAAACAAGGCCTAATTTACAGGCCCCAAACGACTTGGCAAATTTCCTGCAATCTCATTGAAAAAGTCCTGGCTGCCTATATGCTGAGGGTGGGTTGAAAGACCGCTTTGTCTCGGGTGCCAACTAAAACTAAAATTACTCCACCAACAAAAGGTCGTCCTTTCAAACAAACCCACAGCATCCATACGCACAGCACACATGGCATGCAGGGCCGTCCCCGGATCCAACCCCCCGGCAGCGGGGAGCGGCGGACCAGGTGCTCTCTGTCACGTTCTACAGCAGTGGGGGCTGGGGGCCCCACCCCAAGCAGAGAAGATAACTTCAGAGAAGACCCCAAGTTTGATCACGAGCAGACGAGAGGGTGAGAAAGTCAGACAGCTCCAGAGAGAGAGGAAGAGAGAAAGTTTCATATTTATCCTGTCCACACAGTCGTCGGCCATCGGACGCAGCATCTGCATTTACACGTAACCCACATGCCGGGGTCGGGGTCTGGTGAGCAGAGGACACACTTGTGCCCCCTGAGAACGACCCACTCCAAAGGCGCCAGGACGTTGCACCCAACAGCGCAGGCCAGGCCCCGGTATGGAGCCTCCTGCGTGGCTGTTCTTTTGTTCTTTTGAGGGAGGGGGTCACACTACATAGAATGTGAACACCCTACCCTCTGCTTTGTCAACGGCCTGGAGTCTCAGGGGAAGCAAGCTGGGCTGGGAACCACTTCATACATATTCATTACGTAGCTTCTGGGGGCAAGAATGTGCTAAGCCCTAGGGATGCAGACCAGACACGGCCCCTGCCTCACAGAGCTGCTCCTGGGGCAGCAGGACAGAGAGCCGATTCTATCAACAGCAACACAAGGGGAGTGAGGGTTGTGTCCTTCAGAGCCTCCGTCAGATGGCACCAGGCCTCGGGCTTCCCAGATCCTAGCTCCTCGTTCTCACCAGCCCTGCCTGCTCTGGTCCAGCGTCCCCTCTGACCTCATCTCTTACTGACCCTCTCCTGCTCGCTGAGCTCCAGCGACACCGGCCTCCTTGCACACCTCAAACACACCAAGTGGCTGCAGCCTCACAGGCCTTTGCACCTGCTCTTCCTTCTGCTCAGATGCTTAGATGCTTGTCCCCTGCATATCCCCAGGGCTCGCTCCTTGCCTTCCCCCCTGCTCTCTGCTTGGGCCCTCCCTGACCCCGGAGCTGAGCCCCCTCCCCACCCTCACTCCCTGTCTTCCTTAGCCTGTTTATTTTCCTTAGCATCACCCGACATATTATAGACACGCATGTCTCTTTCCTCTACTTGTCCACCTGTTCACCGCTTTATCCCCAGGGCCTCTGACAGCACCTGGAACGAAACAGGTGCTCAATATATATATTTACTGAGACTCATGATGAGAAACTAGAAGTGTTATGGGAGCACACAGTAGGAGCACACAGTAGGAACACAGTCTTTGGCAGAGCTTGGAAGGTTCCCTGGAAGTGGTACTTCAGGGTCAGGAGGTGTTTTTTGTTTTTCTTAAGTGAAGAACAGGGAAGAGGGCTGTAAGCAGCATGAACAGCTTTGAGAAGTCTGGGAGAGGCTTCGAGAATCTTGGCATGGCTGGAATGCAGGCCGCTGGTGACAAGTGGCAATGGCAAGAAATGAGAGCTGGGAAGGGGACTGGGACAGGGTGGGCCCTACTGTGCCTTGTGCCTCGGGAACCATACTTTATCCTGAACCACAAAGAGCCACATAGAGGGTTTCCACACAGAGACTTAACATTTTAGAAGGCCTGCGTGGACTACAGCTTGGAGAGAGCAGACAAGAGGCTGGAGGTGCTGGTGCAGGAGGGATGGTGGAGAGCGATGCTAAGACCCCTGGCCAGGACGGCAGCCCTGGAGAGAGCAAGGCTGGCTCTGGCTCAGGAACCCTGGTGTTCCTGGACAGGTCACTTGACGCACTGGACCGCCAACGTCTTATCTGCCAAACAGGAGCACTAAACAGCACAGCCCCCAGTTGTAAGAATTCACGTAAATGCTGACGCTTCCGCTGGAGTGCAAAGGTAATCGTTTCACAAAAGCAAGCTGTTACGATGACTAGTGACTAGCCTTTCTGGCTAATGGCTGAAGCTTTACATTTTCGTCCTAGCTTAGCACTTAGGGAATGTGTCAGAATCTAAACGCTGATGAATTTAAATAACGGTGCCATTTGATTGACAGCCCGAAGTCATTAATTCAGTAGAACACGTACAGATACAGGAGAGGAGCAGGGCGGATTGAAAGGCCTCTAATAGCCCTTGCACACTCCCAGGGGGGCTCAATCCAACTGGCTGGGGCCTTAATTCTTCAGCTCAATCAGGTCTTCCCTGATGGGGAAGAAATGAATTCTTAGGGGCTCTGCCAGTGCTTCCAGCTGAAGCCTGTCCTCGGAGAAAAGCAGCTGGATCTAAATCTAGGACCTATCAAATATCGCCCAGAATCTCTCAGGTCCCTGGAAAGGTGATAAAACCAATAAGCACGCAGGTAGGAACACAGTACAGCCGGGGAGAAAACGTCTCGATTCCTTGAATGACTGTCCCCACCCCACGGCCTCTCATGTCCAAGTTTGCTGGAAGCAGCACATTATACCGAGCATGTCTGTCCCCAGGAAGAAATCACAGTGTACACCCTCCCGCCCTCCTTCACGTCTACTAATTGCCTGCCGAAGTGAAGAGACTTTTGAAAGGGAGGATGATAATTGAAATTTCACGTAATTACATTTTAAAGTAACGCTTTTAGCTTCCCCCAACTTCAGTCAAAACTCCATCTTGTCAAAATAATCTTAAAGCTTTTTTTTCTTTCTTTTTGTTAAACAAAGATTGATGAAATATCACTGGAAATCTTTTAGCTGCTAATTATAAGTCAAGCCTCTTTGGGGCTTTTTCGGGATCTCTCTTTGACTTCTCTAAGTGATTAGTTTGCTCCTCTGCTTTGAAACTGTTCATTTTCTACTTGCGGAGAAGAGTGAAATTTCTTGCCCCGGTTTTAATTACAACTGGAGCATCACCCTTGGACAGTATGGCTGTATAAAATGCGAGGGGGCCACTCTGCTAATCAGGGATAAATCGCGTATAGGGTACAGGCTTGTATCTTTCATTACATTACCTCGTTGGTCTAATTAATGGTATTACCCTCTGAACCGTGTGTAGAAGCTTCAACACACGCAGAAAACACGCTCGAGGGGAAAGCAAAGAATGCCCAATAAAGGATCTCTCACCACACCCTGACTGCTGCTGCTAACTCCTTCCACGATTACTCCCTGAGGGTGGGGGGCACCCTCCGGGTAACACAGACTGGGCTCACGCAGTTCTCTTAGAAATGGTAGTGATCCCTGTGTGTTTTGGTTTCTGGCACAAGTCAGCAATTTACCTGTGATATTTAATTTAAAAAACCAGACATCACCTCATCAAAAACTAAACGTTCCTGTTTGTTCAGGTGAAGTTTTGGGTAATGTCTGGTGGGAGCAGGGCGGGTAGGTGGGAGGAGAGAGCTGAAGGGAAGGAGAAGGTCCTCTGCTCTTGGCTCACTACCCAACCTCAAAAAGTAATATTCCTATGAGAGGCTTCACTTGACAGCGTTAATTACCGCAAAGCCCCAACTCCACTCCAGAGTTAAGAGCATGAACTCTTTGCAGACAGGAACCAGGTCAAGTGCAGCACGCGGTAAGGACTTAACAAATGTTTGTTGAACAAATGAATGAGCTTTCTTCACCGAGTCCTTAACTGTCAAAGGCACGCTGTTTGGCCATGCACGGTCCGTGGGGCTTTTGTTGAATCCTCAAAACTCTTTTTTGTTTGGTAATTTAAAAAAAATTTTTTTAAACTGACATCCAAAGAAGTTAAGTAAATTTTCTAGGGTCATAAAGCTATTAAGTAAAAGAGTCAGGATTTGAACCAGGTTTGTTGGATTCCAAACACCTCCACTACAAGATGAAGCAGAGTGAACAGATCAAAGCATGATCCAAATTCCGTTTCAGGTGAGGCTTAAAGACGAAGCAGGGATTTTGACAGGTATTAATTAATATTTTACAAAAGCACAAGAAATCTCAAGGTACCTTATTTTACTAAGCATAATACCATTTATCACTGTTGTGTTTCTTTGTCCCATGGAGGCCTAACATTAAGCAAACCCAAACTTTCCAATTAAAGTATATCAACACAGTCCCCTTCTCCCAAGACAGAGTCTCAGTAGGGTCACTTTGAGAACTTTTGTTCAGCCAAAATTTATTAAATGCCCGCTGGGTTTCAAAAGAAGTCCAGAAGCATATCTGGCCTCAAGAATCTCACAAGGTAAAGGAGAAAATGAACTCGTGTTCTCTTCTCCTAAAATTGCCCCTCTGGTGCCAGGGCGGGTTGGTGCTGACTGTCCACGATGCGCAAGGGTAGAAGCTTCTGGACTCCGTGCTCCCACACTTCATGCTCTGCCCAAGCAGGAAGTACAGGCTTTGGGAGGCCCCTTAGGGTCTGCAGACTCCCCGGGCCCGTCTGCAAAGAGGCCTTTTGGGAGTTGGTGTGGTCTCGAGAGGTAGCTGGAGGTGGAGACGCCCCAGTGGTTCCTGATCCTCCACTGCCTTGTGAACCAGAGAAGGCTGACGGCACAACAGAAATTGGTGTAGTCAGAGCTCTACTTCAATGGGCATGTGGATTGAACACATGGACTTTCTGCATTTAGATGCACCCGAAATCTGTGAAATGCAGCGGAGCCACCCTGAAGACCCCGGCGAGGCTCTGCTTGCTGCAGGCAGCGCCACCCCCTTCCCACCCTCCAGCCATTGATCAGCCCCATTAGCAGATGACAAATGACTTGCGTGGCCTTGGTCCAGTCTCCGGTGGACCAGTGCACAAAGGATTCCGTCTCTATCTCTAGTAATTGTCTTTTCACTTGGCAGCTCCCCTGGGAGGTCAGAGCTCCAGGGAAGTGTCCCCTGTGGAGCTGTCCATCTGTTCTGTGGTCCTCCTCCAGGCCAGCAAGGAAGTTCCCACACATAGAGGCTGCCGGGATGGCCCTGGCGTTCAGGACAAGCAGAGGGCATGAAGACCCGTCCATGCCGTTGAACTGGCACGTTAACGACCACGATGAAGACCTTCCACTGAAGTTCAGTGTGTGCCCGTGGCTCCACCAGGAGATCTCCATACACGTCATCTCCTAGGAGCCTCACAACTACCGATCTTTATTTCCACTTTAAAGATGCTGAAACTGAGGCGTGGTGAAACTATGGACTTTGCTCAAGGGCACACACAGTGAGTGGCAAGGCTGGGACTTGAACTCACGACAGTTTGATTCCAAAGCCTCGTACCCCCCATGGTGTTCCCACCAGCCCCTGCCACCCTACGCACGTCTTGGCCCACTTCTTTTGAATTTGTGGTGCTGAGGACTCACAGAATGCAAATTTACTTTCCACTTAAGTTGCTCACAGAAGGGGACTTGACTCACACCAAAGCACCTTCCTGTGGCTGGGGTTATCCACCTGGAGCCGAGGTTTACTTCCAAGTGACCTGCTAGTGGGGACTCCAAGGGCAGACGGAACCTGAGTTAAATTCCTTTTCTCAACACATCTATGCTGGGTGACCTTGAGCAAGGCCTTAGCTCATCCAAACACTGACAATAATCAAAGGATTGTTGAGAAAGTTTAAAAATGTAATCCACCCAACGAAGGATACCACTTGGGAGGTATGTAGTCAAATCTAATGAAAGTTAAAGGTGCTCAGCACAACTCCTGGAACACAAGAAGCACTAAAAAGCCACAACGAGTGTTACTTCTTCACAAGGTCCCAAACCAGATTTTCACAGTGCATCTTAGCCAGAGCTATCTTCTCTCCTTTGAACTTCTAAAGGACATTAAAACTTCTCTTAGAAGTTCCCTTTCCTGTACTGTAATAGCACAGGGAAATATACACAAGATCTTATGGCAGCTCATGGTGAAAAAGAATGTGAAAATGAATATACATATATTCATGTATGACTGAAAAATTGTGCCCTACACTGGAAATTGACACAACATTGTAAACTGACTATAACTCAATTAAATAAATAAATGAATAAATAAATAAATAGAAATAAATAAATAGGAATTCCCTTTCCAACTTGTATTATGTAATGTATGCACATGTTTTCTCCTCTTTTAAAAAAAAATTAGGTACCAGACACTACCAAATGACCCTGCATTCACCATCTCATTCAAACCTCAAAACAAGCTAGACTCTACTGTACTGTGCCATTTTACAGATGGGGAAACTGAGACCAAGATTAAATAACTTGCCCCGGGCACAACAGTAGGCAAGCAGTGAGGCGAGGACTCAATTCCAGGCCATCCAGTCTGCAGCCGGGGCTTGTCACTGTTTGCTGCTATCACTGCTAGATTTTAACTGTCCCAGATAAGGATCCAGGTCCAAACCACTGCCCACATCCACAACCTGACACAGTGGCATCCCATCTCAGGGGCTCAGTAAGTATTCAGAAAGAACAGGCAGGAAGAAGAGGAAAGTTTCTGCAGTTACACTCTCACGAGTCTCCTTTGGTAGCATGTGCCCAAAGTCTCCCCAGCAGGGCTCCCTCGAGGACTGGCTGAGACCCAGGAAGCCTATCCCAGCCTCCCACTGCTCAGAGAACATGGGGCGGGCGAAGTGGGTACTTCGCCAACAGTAACAACGATGGTAATGATCACAACTGGCGTTCGCTGGGTGCTTCTGAGATACTGGGCACTGCTATCCATGCCTCCCACAAATGCACACATTTAATAACCTCAGCAAGTCTCAGAAGTGGCTGCTCTTATCAGCTCCATTTGACGCCCGAGGAAACGTTCAGTTTAATTTTAAATAGAAGTTTAGGAGCTTCAAGCAATTTCCAAGTTATCTAATTTTTCCCTTACCCTTATAATTTAGAGAGAAACAGATGGCACACTTTCAGAGACAGCACACATACCCGTATAGGCACAGGCATATATACACAGACCTTACCCTTATACAGACGGGCAAACTGATATTTAACGGAATAAGGGTTACAGCAAATTGATCTGAGGAGCTGAACTGAGGCCAAAACCTAACACAATAATTCAATGCTTCAACTAAAAATAAATAAATAAATAAGTAACTCTGAAATTAAAAACAAAATAATAGTTAGATGCCACTCTTTACAATAGTCAAAAGGTAGAAATGACTCACATGTCCATCAAGTGACGAATAGATAAATAAAACGTGGTCTAACCAGACAATGACTATTACTCAGCCACGAAAAGGGATGAAATTCTGACGCGCGCTACAACTCGAATGCAGCTTGAAAACAGGATGCTAAGTGAAAGAAGCCAGCACAGAAGGCCACGCATGGTATGACTCCACGTATATGAAGTGACCAGAATACGCAAATCCATAGAGACAGAAAGCAGGTGAGTGTTCGTTAGCCATGAGCTACAGCGGGGAGGGGGGGCTCCCTGCTTAACGGGCACCAGGTATCTACTGGAGGTTGACTAGAAAGTTCTGGAACCAGACAGCGGTGATGGCTGCACAGTGCTGTGTGTGTATTTAATACCGTTAAATTGTATACTTTTAAATGGCTGTAATGGTAAATTCTGTGTTCTGTGTATTTTACCACAGTAGCAACAACAACAAAGGACTCCATGCCTTTTTCATCGTACGTAGGGTGAAATCCAGATTCTTTGTCTTGGGTGATAAGAACCGTCCAAATCTGTCCTCTCCTCCTGCACTATCACTCTCATTCTCTCAAGTCCCACAGCTTCTCCCATCACACCCGGACCTGGAGCCCAGCCAGACCCTGGCTGCTCCCCGACGAGCCACGCGCCCCCGTGTCACATCTTTACTCCTGCAGTGAGCCCTGCCCAGAAACCCCCTCACACCTTCGTGCCAAGAGGAGCCCCACTTGTCCTTTGGGACTCAACTCAAGCACAGCCTCCTTTGACCTCTGCCACTGAGCCCCTCACCTCAGCCCGGGCCGAGTGCCCCCTGTGGACACCCTTACATAGCCTGCGGGTACGCCGACCATAGCACTCATCACGGGGAACGGTAATACACGCTTTCACGCAAGAGAGGAGCATGAGGTGCTGCTTAAAAGCATGGGCTTTACGGTTCAAATCCCATCTCTACCTTCTGCACAAGCAGGGACAGGCGAGCGGTTCCTTAGCCACTTTGTGCCTCGGCTGCCCCGTTTGTAAAAACAGGGCTAAAGACAATACTCGACGTGAGGCTTAAACACAGAAATACACCGACAGCTTTGGGAACAGTGCCTTGTCCTCCTAAGCACTCAGTAAACGCGAGTGTCGTTATCATCTCCTTTGTCACCATCATCCTCCTGTGCCCCAGGAGCCTATGAGCTCCATGAGCCCAGCACAGGGCCTGCCACAGAGCAGAAGCCCAAGAAATATATGTTGAATGAAGTTATGATCCAACTACTCTGTTCCTCTCACTTTACTGATGGGGAAACTGAGGCCCATATGTGAAAGTGATCAATCATGCAAGCAGATGGAGGCAGAAAGGGGCCGAGGGCTTCCTGCGTCTAATCCTCACTTGCCGCTAGGACACGATGGGGCAATATGCCAGCGTGTTTCCATGGACGTGGGCTAGACACCTTACAGACCAGAGCGTGCAGCCCAGATAAAACTGTCCAATGAGACCGAAGCCAGTGCTGGACTCAGCTCCACCTCTCAGCACTCAAGGCCTTTCTTTGCTTCACAATGAGAGCTTGAAACATCAGCAGGCGAGCTATAAATAATGGAGAAGAAGAAAATCCAGGATTTAACTGAGGGTCCGTGAGCGAGTCAGTGGGGCCTCGTCTCCCAGGGAGGATGATGCATGAGCTGTCGGAGATAAGACTCCAGTCGGGCGTACGTAAGGGGAGCACAGATAGCAGTGGGCACTCGGGGAGTCCCTTCAGGCTACCGCTAAACAGGAAAACTCATAGATCAAACCACGAAATAAATGAGGACATTAAGGTTTCATACACTGTGGGATTTGTATTTCAAAAGCCAAGATTCCAACTTAAACTAGTCCCTCCTTCAATGATTTTGTTGCTTTAAAAAGAAGTCACTCTTCAGCACTAGAGGTCTTCCGTGGGAGACTTTGGGCCAGAGTTTTAAATACTCACAGCTGATATTTATGGAATCCTCAGCACATCTGCGCCAAGCATTTAACACAGGGTTTCCCAAATATTAACTCAATCTTTTTAAAAACCCTACAAGGTATGAACTATTATCAGCCCCGTGACGTAGATGAGAAAACATCTGTTATGTGACCCAATGAGATGACATGCTGGCAGTGGTGGTCAAACTCAGGAATCTGAGTCCAGTTGAAGGAATGTAGTCCTACAACCAAGGCCGCTGTGTTGCAGGGTTCTTGAGAGACTTAAAGAGAAACAAAATGGGAAGTTCTAGCATCCACAGTGGCTCATGGCACCAAGTGACTGACCAAAGGAATGGGCCATCTCATTCCCTGAACTTGTAAGAGGCAGCTCAAACAGCCCTCTTAGGAGCTGGCTGAAGAGTTAATAGCTACTTGATGGATACCCACCACTATATTACAAATGGTCGAGAGCAAAATAAATGCAAATGAAGCCACGAGGGCAGAAAACCAGCCTTCCCAAGTGTATCCCGCCTGCATTGAAATGCCCTGGTTCCATCCCTGAGCTTCATATTTCATGCAAAAGGCAACACTGAGATCGCCACTCCAAGAAACCCAGGGGAAGATGATCAGGATGACAAATGGAACCCTCCCCCTTGCATCTCAGAAATGCCAAGAGGTGTGGGTGATGGGCTGAAACACCTAAACAAACCAGGGGAGTGAGCCTGTGGCTGAGGCTGATTAATGGGAAGAGAGGCCCAGCCCTCATCTTTATTTACACTGCTCGGAGCACATAAACTCTAAGAAAATTTAGTGTTTTAATTTAGGCATCTGGCTTGTGATTTTTTTTTTTTTAAATCATCCTCTTCTACACTCACTGGAAAATTAGATCAAACCACAAACCCCATACCAGAGGGCTCCTCTGTTTCCCCCTTGCCTGGTTCAGATGATAAAGTTCCTTGAGGGCACAGAAAGGGAAGTGTTTATGACAAATAAAAGGTTCTACTGGGAGCTGCAGCACAGACCGTGCATTTGTGCATCAGTGTGAACACCGCATGGGGCGAGTGTGGGATTGGGGCGCGTGTACTGGACCAGGAGGGCAGCATCACCAACCTAGCCTGGGCTCTGCTACAAAGTGCCATACGGCCTCAGTCAGTTCACTGTGCTCTTTGGCCTCAGTTTCTCCAACTGCGAAATAAAGGCTGGATGAAAAGGTCTTCAATGTCCCTTCCAGCGCAGCACAGACATTCTGTGACTCCCTAGCTCACACAAGCTTTTATCTGGTGCTACCATCTTCTCTCCAACCCCCATTTCCCAGTCCCTTTCCTACACAGGTCTATTGCAGAGCCACAGGCTTACATGCTCTCTGCTTAAGCCAGAAAAGACAGCATTCCCTGAATAAAAAACACTGTCTACTTTAAGATATTCTTTAAGGCGGCATTGCTTGACTTGGTGATACTGTTAAAAGGTCACAAGTTGTAGAAATTCAGAAACGGGAGGGCCTTCAGCCAGGTCTCCTCCAGCAGGCTCACTGTGACTAAGCCAGCATCCCAGCCCCTAAACGGCGGTCTGGATGCCTCTCCCAAGTTGTGGGGGTGGAGGTGGGCGTGCACGACCCACGTCTTTGGTCAGACAGTTGTCATCCCAAGTCAGTGCGGAGGCTGGAACTTCCGTTTCTGTTGCTCTTTCATCTCAGGTACAGTCAGATCTAGCATCCAGTCCTTTTAGGTCCCCTCAGGCTTCCTGCAGAAGGTGAACACTTTACTTGTCCCAGTACCTAGCGCCCAGCACCGTGCTCCTCAACCAGAAAACGCCCAAGGGGCGCCAGTGGAATGAATAAACAAAAGAATGGCCCCGCCCCACCCCGGTGCCTGCTGGGATGCCGTCCCTGTGCGCAGGTTTACGGCGCCCATTTACGACCTTTCACGACATTTCTGGAAGACTTGGCAGCTGCCGCTCCCTGAGCTCAGCTCTCCACGCTCACCGTCTCCTGTGGTCTCAGCAACCCTAGGATGTCAGGGTTGGTGTTATCCCTAGGGGGAAACTGAGGTCTAGACCATAAAGCAGCTTGCCTTCCTTGCGCCGCTAAAACGTGTTAGGAGAACAGGCTATGCATCCAGGCAACGGACTCCAGAGATTTCTGTCCTACACTGAGTGGTGAAGTCGCCTGTGCCGGCATCTTCATTTGTTCGAACTCACATTACAGTGAAAGCCAGTGAGGCCCTTTCCTAGTCATTACTGACTCTCAGTATTTCTCTGGGTTATACCCACATGACGCCATGCTAAACTTCTGTCTTCGATGGCCCATTTGAGTGCAAAACACAAGAAAGGGAAGCTCGTATTTGGTGTTACGCATTTTTTTTTTTCCTCCTGAACTTCTAAACCCAGTATGGGAGTAGCCTTAACAACATGCCTGGCAGATGGTCATCCAGGCTCTAGGGATGACCGTGTCCCTCTGGGCAGCTCTCCTCCTTAGCGAGGCTGGCCTTCTATGAGTGGAAACTTGCCTCTCTCTAATGTTCTCTCCGGAGTCCCAGGTGGCCCACCAGCCAAATATTAACCAGACACCAAAGAAAAAAATGAAAACCATTTACTGGGTCTTCCAGGTGATTTTAATTGCAGATGATAAACCATTTTTAAAAAGAAGGTTTATAATAAGAAAGTGCATACTAGTTTAGGGTGTTTGCAGTGGAACAGTGGAATGATTTTGTAAATGCCATCTTCTCTAATAAATCTGAATGCGGCTGGAGAGATCAGGCCATTATCCAGCGCTGGCATAAATGAGAAAATGATATGATGGATCACATGCTTGAGGGGTTTTAGGAGTTTGCTGGAGATGGGGCAGGATGACGCTAGTTAGCGATGGCAGTTGGCCAATCAAATCACATTACCCGAAATCTAGTTTAGGGCCAGTTCTATTATTCTGACTATAACTGGTGTAGCCAATATTCATGCCAGGAAGTCACTGTAGACATTTTTTGCCTAAATAAAGAAGGGGTTTCTTAAAGCCAAGGGCCCAAATCATAGATTAATCTGATTGCATCACAGCAAGGGAAAGTTGAGTCTGAGGAACAGAAGAATCCCTTAAAATCAGATGACTAAAAGGCTTAGGGCAGTAGCCATAATTTTCCAAAGCCCTTTATCAAGCACCTAACTGCACACGGCATTGCTGAGAACCACACTGAACAGGTCTGAATGCACATGTTCAGACAGATGCATTCAGTAGAAGCAGTTCCCCAGTTGTGGGCCACAGAGACTCTGGGTGGCCAGAGGCGGTGACTTACAGTTGGTCCAGAATCCACACGTCTCCAATGTGCTGCCTGTGGACAGAATGAATCATCTTTATTGCATGTATGTACCATTATCTTTCAAATACATGCAGATGCAGAAGAAACAGCCTTTTGATAATGCTCCTGAATTCAATGCATTATTTTGCATTTATATATTTTCTCAGACAGGCAGAAAAAAAAAACAACTACTAATAGGGAGGGGCCAGAATTCATTGAAAATCTCTCTCCATCGTTAAAAAAGAGTACATGTAAAAACTGGGTATGAACCACTGTTCCACTGGGAATATGGATTCCAAAACATTAAATCCAGATGTAAACTGATGGTATGGGCTGGTCATCTTGGCTAAAGTTTACACCATTGAAAACTGGCCCAGGCTAATGTTAGAAGCGTGTACATGCTCACTAGGGAAGTGATCATTTTCTTGGTACTAGTTTGGCATATATGATCTGTTTCCTCTGAATACAACCTACTATCTCAGCCTGCCAGCCTGTGTGAGTTAAGCTTTCTGGACCTTAACCTTCCCTGCCCGTTCATGTTGCAGACATCTGTATGATTTCTCATATGAACTATTACTGAATTCTGACCATAATCTCAAGCACAAGTCTAAGGTACGTGTGTGTTTCAAGGGCTGGAAAGCATACTCAACAGGACATCATGAGAAGTTTGCCTCCTCCCAGGAGCAAGGCCTCCAAGCAACACAGAAATATCAGGAGAAAGACCTGGCAACTGGAAAAGAAAAACATTGTCCAATCTTGCCTTTAGGGGACAGAAATCAGCAGAAGAAATAAAGAAAATTTCATTCAAAGGTGGAAAAATTCAGAGTTTAATAGTGCAATATGTTATTAATAATGAAGAGTTCTATCTGCTGAATCCCGAGGTCGGCCAAGCTTTGTACCAGGCACACTATGTGTTATTCTATTAACCCAGGGAGTAATGCTACCCCCCGGGAAGAAACACAGGGCAATGTCTGAAGACTCATGGCATAATGGTCACATTATGGGGGTGCCACTAACATCTAGTGGTAGAGACCAGGGATGCTACTAAATGTTCCATGATGCAGAGGACAACCCCCACAGCGAGGAACTTTCTGGCTTAGACTGCCAACAGCGCTGAGGTTGAGAAACCCTGCATTAAACCATCCCAGTCACTCTAGAAGGGAGGTGATATCAGCCTCAGAGGTGGAAACTGAGAGCTGTAATGTCCCCAAACACCCAAGCCATATTGCCAGGATCTAGGTTAGGTCTTATCCACTCCCTTGAACCCATATGTCTGCTATGGCGTCTTGAAGATGGAAATGACCACCTCATTTCAAAAATAAGGAAATTGAGGCTCAGCTGCCAAGTGTCTTGCCTTGTATCTCATTGCAACCAGATTCTCTGTACCTTCACAGTTCTTTTAAGGTCTGTGATAATGAATAAATACAAGTGACTTTACCTCAAACCATGAAGCTGCCAACAAATGTCTCTTTCTCTTGCCCATTAACCATTACACCCCTAGTAATTAGTTTCTTGTTTCTGCAACTTTGACAACGTAATCTAGTGGTTTTATCGCTCACATCTAATTCACGAGTTTACTCATCCAATCATTATTAAGATCCTCCTGTATGCTGGGTGCTGTAAAGATGCTGGATCGAAATGGATCAGAAGGCAAATGGAAGAGAACTACAAGTTCAGGGCTTGGCAAACTATAGCCCAAGAGGTGCCTGTTGTTGTAAATAAAGTTTTATTGGAACACAACTGCACCCATTCATTCACCTGTTGTCTAGGGCTGCTTTCACATTACAGCAGCAGAGCTGAGGAGTTATGACCGATACCCTATGACCCCCAAAGCCTAAACTTTTTACTATCTGGCCCTTGACAGAAAAAGTTTGCCAACCCCTACGCCAGCTCCATCGTTCAAACCACAGGCGCAAGCACTAAAGTGAGCTCCAAACTGAATCAAGCAGCTCCTCCTTTCATCTCCATGTGCAACTGTAACGACTGTCGGCGGTGGGGGGAATCCTAAGTGTTTAATGCTAATACAAATCTAACACTCAGAAGTACCAAAACATTTTGATCCTTAAAAATACTTTCTGCTTTTTGAGAGCCTATTATTACTAGATCTTCAAATGAAGTTCAAATGTATATTACTTTTACTTTGCTGTCAGAGGTTTGGGAAGCCTTTCGTGACTGCTCCTCGTCACGCTGAAATGAAAACAGAGATCAGGCTCCCAGCCGCTGGATTAGCTGCTCAGGTGTCAGTCACCCGCAGCGGGTTGTCTGCTGCACTACAGAGGCCTCCGGGTTCACACTCCCCTTCCGTTCCTCTCAGGTGCACAGCAAAAGACTCCATTCTGATTTTCCCCCAGTTTTCTGCCACATTGTTGGCCTTTGGTCTGTGGAGGAGATTCCACTGACCTGAGTACAAGGTCTAGACATGAACTTGGAGCATCAGGAGGTCCCCCAGCTCTTCAGGCCACAGCAGAAGTGAGCACAGGCACTTACACAACCAACAGGTTCAGTGGAGAATGTAAACCAATGTATTCTGGTTGAATATTAACTCAAAGACTCTGATAAAAGAGACCCTAACTGTTTAATAGAGTCTCCTTGAAGGGACAGTGAAGAGAGAGAAATTAGGCAGATTTATTGTGATGGCTACAGCACTCGGAAAGGACACATACCACGTGCCAAGACCACAGGTCTCCACACATGTGGGCTTTCCATATTAAGAAATCCTCAATGATGGGGTGTCAGATGCAAAAATTTCTCCTCCACACGAGTCATTCCCAGATCTGATTGAGACAAACAGGAAGTTCCCCTCATGCACACCTGCCCTGGTTTAGATCCCTGCCTGCTTTTAGGGAGGCTAAAGGAGGAGAAACTCTAAGCTTAGGCATTAATAAGATAGGTCACTGAGAGAGAAGTCAAATGCTTGTAAAACTCCACAGAGATGATGAAAGAATTTAGTGTAAAAAAATAAGATTAAATCTGTAAAACTGGACTGTCCATTCACCATGGGTGGATACTGGACATGGGAGCTCAGAGCATGAGAGTATCGGGTGATGGTGTCACCATCCAGGCCTTACAAGACAGGGTGGCCCGTGCCCAAGAGGGAGGGCAAGGGCAAGGTCAGATCTCACCCAATCATAACTTGTAGGGCGGCCCTCTGTGCAGTCACTGTACAGTCACACTAGGATCTAGCAGTGGGGGAAGGGGAAAGAGAATTTGGTTCAATGACCAGCTCAACAATCTCGAACAAATCAGCTTAAACCACTGTGCCTCTGTTTCCTTAGCTGACAAATAGATGGCTGTGTCTACCTCACTTCCACCATATAGGCCAGTTGGTGGGATCCACAAAGACAATGCCTGTGCAAGCCTTTGGATACTGCAGAGACCTGGGTAGTGATTCACAATAGTGCTCCTCTGGTGCCTCCTGGGTGCAAAAGAAAGAAGAAGAGTAGATAAAGGCAATGGAACTCTAGAGGAAGAGTTCTAACCATTGGCTTTGTGAACTGAGGTTGCTGGACAAGCTTTTGCTTTAGAGGCAAGGTGATAACACTGAAGGTGTTGAGGAGTGGGTGCTGAGTTATTCCATGGTGGAACCAACTCATGTGTTGACCAGCTGAGTTTTAACAAGGTTCTGTTCGATTGGTCGATGATAATGACCCACACTGTAGAACAGCCGACCAGGAATCACGGTCCTCCCCAGGACTTCCACTAAGACTTGAACATCCCTCCCTGCAGGGCCGCCTGGTACCGTGTCAAATTGTGAACAGGGCAATCAGAGCATGTCTGCAAGCTAATGGGCTCACAGTCTCCACAAAATGGCAGCCCGGCCTTGCCTTTCTGTTAACTCCCAGATCTAAAGATGTGTTGAAAAATATTGCCATTTTTTTCTTGCTTCACGTAGTACACCTTGTAGGAACAGGAAAAGCGATCCACTTGATGAATGCATTAATTAAGATAATCAATATACACATAATCACAGGTCAGTTCTCGCCGGGCATCATTCATCATGCCCTGTGCTACCGCACTGCACTCTCCAGGGTCAGTATCACACTTCTAAATTTCATACCTTGCTGTCACCAAGAAATGGTGAGCACAGAATTACAAATGGCAAGAATGGAGCGGGGGAAGGGTGACAAAATCTCACTGTGCTCCCAGTTATTGAATTAAAGTAAATACACCATCCTTAACGTTTTTTTTAAAAAAAAGTTAATCAAGGGAAGTGAACTAACTCATTTGTTGTGGCTGACAAGAAGCCCCAGGCTTGGCCAAGAAGGGGTGAATTTATTCTGAAAGAGGCAGAGCTACACCTGCATTGAAATTCATATCTTTTCTTATTCTCTTTGGAGAAAAAACCCACAATTATTATTCAAGATCTAACCCCTGGATTCACATCTTCCTTCCCTTTAAGAAATCCTCTTTGGGAGAGAAGGTCCCAGCCAGCAGCCCCTCTCCGCAGTATCCAGTCCCAACCTACCCCCAGAGTTGCACTTTTTAATAATTTCTCATGGTCAGCTTAACCTTTAGTAAAGAAATCAACGTATTTTCCCAGCATGCTTCTATAACATATTGCCACTGTCATGTACATCCGTGAAGCCTTCTATCTTTTTCACTTCATCATCTATTTTCCCATTACACCTGTCAAGACCTTTATTATAAAACGTAATTATGTCTCCATGTCAGTCACACCTACTGCGAGCTCTAAGGTAGCCTGGTCCGTATCTTATTAAATCTGTGGTCCCTGAACCTATGTGCCCAAGCTGGGTGGAGACAGACAGAAGAGAGGAGAAAAGAAAGAAAAGGAAAAAGAAGAAGGGGAGTGGGAGGGTAGGTGTGCCAGCAAAAAGTCACAGCTGTCCTCCCCGCATGTCTTTGTGTTGCCTGGCCCTGCTGCGCCGGTATTCCGGTCGTGGTGAAGCGGGCAGGCTCCAGGTTCCGCTGGTGACCACTGTCTGGAGCTTGGGGAAGCAGCTAAACCTTTCTAAGCCTTAATTCCGTCATCTGCGGTATGGTGGGGAGAACAGTATCTAACTCACTGTGACAGGAAAGTCAGCTGAGAAAATGCTGCTCACTCACCCTGCCACAGGGTCCGGGAAGCCAAAGAAAGCCTCATCAAACGCTGGCTGTTGCTACCACTGCACTCTTGGACGATCACGGAAGTCTCTCCAGCTCCCCAACTTTGATCCTGGAACAGTTCTTTCCCTAAAATGAGTCAACCCACTGCTAAGAAGCTCTGGGGTCCCCTGTCCCTTTTCACCTTTCCCAGAAAGTTCAAGTCCTCTCTGTGACTCTCTCCGGCCGAAGCCCAGCAGGGAGGCAGAGAGAAGGGAGACTCTCATGTCTGAACACGGCTCAGCCAACTGAGCTGCCTTCTTACCTCCGGCCGGACACCAGTCCTTCCTGGCCACAGACTCCCCATCATGACAAAGCATCTTTCGTACCGCAGAGCTCTGAGGAGTTATGGTGAATGACTTAGTGTCTGACACGCAAATCCTAATTATAATTGCCACAATGCCAGCTGTAGAACAAAAGTGATTTCTTGGGCAGGAGTGGGAAAAACTAGGCATAGCTGTACAGCATCCTGGCTGGGACAGCAGGCAGTGTCTGAAGTCACGCTTACTTGGGTTTATAGCCTGGCTCTGCCACTTGCTAACCTGGTGAACCTGGGCAAGTCACATGACCTTTCTGGGCCTCAGTTTTCTCATCTGTAAGATGGCAAATGCAGTACTTACCTCGGAAGGTAGTTTAAAGGGCTGATTGAGGTAATACAGGGAAAGGGTTGAGAACCGTATTAGCGTTGACATACAGCAAATAAACACTTCAAATCATCCATCGTCAAGTCAACAACCTTCATGTAAAATGTGATCAAATTCCGTTAGTAATCATTCATTCATTCATCCATCCAACAGCTGTTTACTGAGCTCTCGCTATGTGCCAGGCACTGTTCTAGCTGCTGTGAATGGAGCAGAAAACAGACAGGCGAAACTCTCTGCTCTCACAGCTGCCAACCTAAGACTCACAGCCGGGGTCTCCTCCAATGCCTGGCGTAAACGGTGGTTCTCAACCAGGGATGACGTGGCCCCTGGTGGACATGTGGCAACATCTGGAGACACATTTGGTTGTTACAACTAGGGTGTGAAAGGTTCTGCTGGCATCTAGTGGGCAGAGGACAGGGATGTTGCTGAACATCCTACACGACACACACGATGTCCCCGCTCCCGACAGAGTGGGCCTGCCCCCGTGTCGACAGTGCCGCGCTGGGAAGCTCTAGCAGAAATGAGTCTGTGAGGAGTTCATAGATCTTCTGGTGGCCATGGGCTTGGGCCACTGGAGGCCACGAGGCCACAGGGAGAGAACTCAGGAAAGACAAAGATATGGGTAGGAGGGACAGTAACGGGTCCACATGATTCGAGCTTTGCCTGGATGCATCCTTCCCAAGAAAGAACGCGTACAAAGTCTCAGAAGTAGGAGGCCCCAAGTCCAGAGTCAAAATGATTCTTTTCACTGGTGACAAGTGACCCCTGGTTTGCTAGCAGGACCCAATTCCCTCTTTGTCCGTTAGTCTCACACCAAAGGGAGGGGTATTCCTGCTCCCCTAAGATTTCACCTAAGGACCCAGAAACGGCCATCGGTTTAGGGAAACATTAATCAAGAATGGAGACAAGCTTAAAGCTCCCTCCACCTTCCCAATGAATGAACCAAAAGCTGTTTCCCAGTTTAGGAGAGAATCAGGTTTAAACAGCAGAGAGACCTCAGGGGTTTAAATTCCTGGATCAGTCACTGCCCGCTGAGTGCCCCGGGCATCAAAGTGGGATGAGTGAGAGCACGGACTCCAGAGCCAGGGCTCGGTCACTCAGTGGCCCTCTGGCAAGTAAGAGAGCGATTCTGTGCCTCCGTTTTCTCATATGTTAAATGGGTACAGTGGCACCTGCCTCATAAGTCATTACGAAAATTGAACACATTCCTTCAGAAAAGCATTTAGAACAGTACCTGGTTCTGAGTCAAGACCATGTCGAAGCTTGCTGTGATCACCCCCACTGTAGTCATTACTGTTGTGGTGGACAGGTGACTTAACCTCTCCAAGTCTGTTTCCTTTTCTGAGAAATGGGTATAGTAGTTGCCACCTCATTGGGCTCCGGATACAATCAGCACGTTAAGCACTCAGGAAAATATCTGATGTGTTAAGTCCCGATAGTTATTATTTACTGAAAAGGTTGACAAGGCACGGAAACTAGTTCACATTTAGCCCTTTCTTAAACTATTAACCTTCACCATTAAGAGGAGAACTCCATGGCATCAGAACGGTTCCAGAACACCCAGTATCTTGTGATGTACCCAAGAGGTAAGCTCCGAGAACCACAATGAAATGCTGGAGGCGAGTGTGAAATATGAGCTCTGGACCCACCTTCCCTTAGAGGGCACTTGGCTCACAGTGGGTCACATTCCTTCAAAGACTCTCTAGAGAGAGACAATGTTGGGAACGGAGAGCCTTGACCTCCCCGTAGAGGGCTAGCTCTGATGGAAGAGGAGCGAAGGGGTGGGAGCCGGGTGGCTCCTCCCGCCTTCTCTCTCCACCCTCCCAGCCTGACTGCCCAGCACAGAAGGGGCGGAGGCCTGCAGACCTGACTGTGACCAGCTCCATCGGAGCTCAGCAAGGCCAAGTCAACAAAGTCACCAAAACAAATTGAGAACCAACGATGTCCCACCACCCAGATGCCACGTGCTCAAACAGGTGTTCTCGCCAAACTCATTAAAACAACGGTCAGTTTCTTCCACGTTTCTGGTACGTTAGGATCCCAAGGAGGGAGCAAGAATGCCCACAGAGCACAACCTGGAGTCTGCCACTGAGATCTGATGTCACATACAAAGGCAAGGCTGTTCCGGTCTCTTCCAGTCATGTGGGGAGGAAGAAGAGATTCCTCTGCCTGGTCTCCCTCCAGCTTCTCTACAGTCAAGATGGGCCTGGCAGGGGGCCTGGAGGATGGTGAAATGGGCCAGCGGGATGCTTCCCTGCCTTGAATCGTCAGGTGCAATCTGCCACAATGGATGGTGACCTTATTGGCTTCAGGGAAGCTGTCTTTTCCTAAATGATTCTGCCTGAACCCTCTCTGCCTGCACTTCAGATGACTGAAGGCACTGCAGCGACTGCTGTTGGTGGCACCCCTTGTCATCCCATGTGTTATCACCCTCATATCCAGCCCAGACAGTATGGGCTAATTTCCATTTACAAGATCACTTAAAAACGCATTCCCTGGCCTCAGCAGGCAGAATGAGTTCCGCTCTTGCCTGACGGATGGCCGGGGGTAAGAAGCCAAGCGCTAATGCTCACACAAACCAATCCTGGAAATGGTCTCAAAAGAACTGAGAAGTTCATGTTGATTTCACTTTCCTTAGCTGCATAACTCAGGAATAAATATAAATAAAATAGGCAATGAATATGGCCAGGCCTCCAGGCTTGACCTTCTGGGCCGGCTATGACTTGCATGGTGAGCAGGCAGTGTTCCAATGAGCGCTCCCCGCCCGCCACGGCCATCTGCTACAGGCTCACTGGCAGCCAGGAAGTCACAAATTATAACCTACAGGATTCCTAAAAAGTGCCAGCAGTCTGGGGGAGTAGAGGGGGGGAAAGGCAGGGAGAGAACATGCCTTGCCCTCCACTGGGAGGATGTGTGGGCTAGGCTCCCACTATACAACTCAGGTTGGCTTAAACCAAGTATCCAAGAAGTTTTGAGTAACCTCAGTAAATCAGGAAGTGGTGGAAGCGTGAAATTAACCAGAACCAGAAACTTGCCTTAAGGGGTCCTCCCAAGGCATTTTCCAAAGACAATGCAAAGGCAGTAAATAATAGCCAATCAATAACTAATTCCAACCATGCTGTGCTGATCTGTAAGCAGTCTCTTTGTGACCATGTGCGTGGCGATGTTCAGGAGGACCTGTGAAGTCTCACCTCATGACAGCCTGTCAGATGAGGAAAAGACAGACAGATCTCTCTCAGCCCATTGATGTGGCTGGAAAACCAAAGCATGATGAGCTCTGTAACTTCAGAGCGAGCTAACAGAGGGCCTCCCCCACCCCACCGAGATTCTGCCAAATTCTGTACCTTCCCCTCTGCCATGTGAAAATTCTCTTTCTCAAAAAAAAAAAAAAAAAGATAAACGTCTACTTGGGAGAATGAATTGGGAAGGGGATGCCAAAAGACAGAACTTATTTTGCAAAGCAACAGTGCCCAGCATCTCTGCAGACTGCTCACACATTCAATCAGTCCCAAGGTAATCTGCACTTCACCGGGGAGTTTCCGGTGGTGTAGTAATGCTGGATAAGAGACATCAGACCTGAAGTAACAGCCTATTTTAACGCCTGGGGAGAAAAAAAATAATAAAACTCACATCCATTTATGGAAATTTCAGCAGTATAGGAAAATGACCCTTCTCCCATCCCCATTAACAAATGCAGTAGACAGTCAGTCCTCAACACCCAGGAAAGATGCTCTGAGCACTTGCATAGGCATATAAATACAATTATTTCGTTAAAAAAAACAAACCACAAAAATGATGGCAGTAGGTATACATCCTACTAGGCTTAAGTAATGTATGTTATATACAGTTAAGACCTATTTGAGTTGGGTACCATGAAGCTTAATTGTTGTATTCTATGCATAGCAAAGCAACCAATTGAATCTAATATTAGCCATTCATCAGATAAAACATTTTCAGAGAAACAAACTGCTATATTTTCCCCTCCAAGAACAGCAAGCATTTTAAACACATTTCCCAGAGATGTTTCGCTGAGGAAAACAGCTTAGAAATGTTACTTTAAACAAATCCGTTCTCTGGCTACCAACAACAAGACAAATTGGAACAAATGCTTGGCTCTGTTCTTCCCAAGCCTCCTTGTGTCCACCTGTCAAAGGCAGTTGTGACCCCCACCAACCCAAGAGGCAGCTCTGGAGCCATGAGATGTGCCACCCTGTGCGCCAGCATCCTCATTAGGGATTATCCGACTCACTCGAAGCAGGGAGAGGGAAGATGGGCTGGCTGCCAAGGGCTCTTTCAACACAGATTCTGAAAGGGGATCCTGCAAAGTGTCGAAAGCCCAGATTTCAGCAGTTCCCTTTCTAGACTCTGTTACATAGCAACCATGCCAGCTCACGGAAGGTACCAACCAAGTTAATATTTTGTTTAGATGACACACTGCATTAACTCTCTAGGAAAATCCAAGTTTTCTTCATCAACTTACCTACTGTCAGATATCCTCACCGGAACAAAACATCCATTGGTGGTGGACTGGTGAGCTTGTTTAATTCATTAGAGAAAAACATTGTTTTAACCAAAAAATTTGAAAATGGATCTAATGTTTTCTCGGCAGGGAGAGCAAAAGGTGACTCTTCCCTGTAACCATTTGTGCTAATATTATTAAAAGGACATTAGCATGCATTTAATATGTGAATGATGCCCTCTGGATAAAAGATGACTTATACAGTTGCATTTTGAAAGATATTCATTTCATTCAAAACCTTGATTTGAAAAGTGATAACTCAATAGCACTAAATGCTCAAAGGGTTTGAGCCCATTGAATCAAACCGACATAGGCAAAATTAAAACAGAAGACTAATTCGGAACAACAGTCAGGAAGCCCCAGGACCTGAGCTCCTGTGAGCCTTCCTGGAGGTATGTTACAAACAAGCAGGAGAAAGCCAATCAACCACACTTTGAAATTAAGTGGAGAGAGCGCAGTGCTTTTCCTTTAGGAATACGAAGGCCCCAGCAGAAGAAACTACCAGACCACGTTCGCAGAAGGTTTCTGTCCCAGCAGAATGCTGCCACATGTCATGAGAACAACCAAACCAAACAAAATAAAAACAAAACGCCAAAAACTCACAGAGGCCAAATACTGTAAGAAGTACTGAACTGAGGTAACATTGCTATCAATAAAGAAATGACGAATTTCTATGCGGGTCTTGTTTTATTCTTAGACATCGTATCGGTTTAAATTCACATCATTTTAGAGGACTATGTGGCCAACCATGAAGTTGAGTTAAAACCTTCAACGTTTTATTTTCTGGTTATAAAATCATTAAACTCCCCCTAGTAAAGGTTTTGAAAAATACCAATGGTACACAGAGGAAAAATCAAAACAATCCCTCATCCAACCACCCACAGACAGTCCCCGGCCAGGGCAGGCATGCTCTTAAGACGATGAGGGAGCTGCTGGTTTCGTGTATTTTTAGGGATAACAAGGGATCCAACAGCCAGTTCCATTTCTGTTTCCATAGCCTTGTGCATTTTGGTAGGGAAAAAAAAAAAAAAAAAAAAAGGAAACAGCTCCCAATGGCTCCACCACAACAATTTAACCATCAGCTAAGTATCACAATTTCCAACTGGAATGTGTAGATCATCGCGGCACCAACCTCCTTAGCATGCTCAGTCTGCAACTAGACCCAGGACTCGGATAAAAGCCACTTAACTTTTCCTCGGCTGAGAAAGGGGCAGACGGTGGGAAATAAACCAGCATTGTTCAGTCCCCTTTACCGTGGCTTTTGGTTCTTAGCAAAAATGCCAGTTCTCTGCTATTTCTTTAAGGTTGGAAGAGTCTCTGCCTATAAAAAGTAAAGCATGACCATGAAATCTAACTTCCCTTTTTCGCCCGGGTGCCAGCGGACAGCATCTTCCACACACAATGACATAGCAAGGGATAAATGACAGAATCATCAGATGCCCACCTTGAAAACTGTGCAGCAAGCGCCAGGCTCGCAACTCCTTCCCACCATTACGTCATGCTACTTTGGTACCAAATTACTGCTCCAATTCCTAAGACTTTTGACGGACTCCTGAAGTACCAAGTTAAGATCTGACTTGGAATTGAACGTAAAATGCTCATGCTCAGGCTTAACATCTCACACCAAGAAAAGCACACCTACCCCAGGAAGGTAAGGAGGAGATAGAAGCTGTTAGGGAGAAGGCATTAATATGAAAACAGACTCTCTTAACCCTTAAGAGAAGCTCTTGAAATAACAACAAAACCAGAAAATCCTTTTGAGCCACTGAGCCATTGGTACCTCATACTTCATCAAGTGACATATTTACACAAGTGGCCTTCTTGGGCTGGATTTTTTTTTTTCTGTCATGTTCTGGATTTCAGTAGTTTAGTTTAATCAAATGATATTAATAATCAGTGACAATGTTTCTTAAAGGGAAATTAGGCAAAAAAAAAAAAATCCTGAAAATCCAGCCTAGTCTTGTACTTTTTAATCCACAGAAACCAAACAGTACTCCCTTTTCTTTTTCTTTCTTTCTTTCTTTCTTTTTTTTTTTTTTTTTTTGCATGTTTCCTCTACCTTTAACCCTTACATGAGGGTTTCAGAGCTTCATCACTGTCAATGTCAACAGAGACCAGCTGTCTTTTTTCCCTCCTCTTACAGCAAAGAGTTCCTTCAAGCAACCGCTACCTGGAAACCCAACATCTACGCCTTCATTTCGACAGACGCCCATCCTCAGCCTCTGAGGTCTAAGATTTCCCCCTGGAAAGTGCTCTCAGTGTTTACATTTGTTAGAAATTTTAACTCCCTGCTGAGCACAGCATCTACCGTTGCATCGATATATTCCACTGCTTGCGCGATCTCAAATGGGGAGAAAATAAAGTCCAGATGCAATCGAGACAAGGGATTTGGCATCCGTGGAGAAAAGTGCAAACCAGTCCAATCCTCTACCCCAAACACGGCAGCAGAGCCTGGAGCTCCCTCTCAGGGAGTCATTCCAAAGGAAGGAGCCTCCGGAACTGGGGGGAGCTGTGGCATTCACCCCTGCCGGGGGTGGGGGCAAAGGCCCGGGCAGGAAAAGTTTGCCCACAGAGTTGGGGTCTGTGTGCCATCTAAGGGGCACTTTCTGCTGCCAGAAGGGAGCTGCCGGCTGTGCTGCGCTGCACTGGCCCGGCCGGCCGGCCGGCGTGGCCGTGTGAACCCGTGCACGCTGCGCCCGGGCTTTCGTTAATGACAGCAGCCTGCAACTCCCAGCAGGGAGGCAGCGCCGGCCACCCCGGGCGGAAAGGGTTACAAGCCACAATGCGAGGCGATTTCGCCGTGGGCGTGGGGTCGCGTCGAGTCCCCGGCCACCTCCGGGCCCGGGTCCTGCTCGCTCGCCTCTCCTCCGCCCCCGGCGCCGGGCGATCCCTACCTTGCGCGCTGTGCTGGTGGTTCTCCATGTTCGCCGCCGCCGAGTCCGCCGCCGCCGCCGCCGCCGAGGCGCCGGCCGCCGCTCCCGGGCCCGGGCCCGGGCCGCCGCCGCTGCTCAGTTCCGCCAGTCTCCGGTTGGTGGCCGTGAGTTCGGCTCGCAGGTTCGTCACCTCCTGGCTGGCCGACTGGACCGCCCCATCGATGCGGAGCGCGAGCTGCTTATTGTCTTCCATCATGCTCAGGATTTTGGCCTGGGGGCGAGAGAGGTGACAAAGAGCTGCATGATGCGCGGGGGACGCGCAGCCGGGCACCCCCGGCTCTACCTGTTGGGTCCCCCGCGGCCCGGCTCCCCCGCGCCCCGACCCCCAGGCACCGGCAGCGCCGGCTCCTCCAGCGCAGGAATGACAGCGGCGCCTCCAGCCGAGCCGCGGTGGTAGCGAGGCGGAGGGGGGAGGAGGAGGAGGAGAAAGAGGAGGAGGAGAAGGAGGAGGAGGAGGAGCGGCGATCGCCGAGACCCCGGCGCCGAGAGCTGCTCGGAGAAGGACACCGCGCGCCGCCCGGCACTCTTTCAATGGAGCCTACCATTCGCTGAGCGCTCGGGAGGGGGCCCGGGCCGGGGGTTGGGGCGCTGCTTTGGCCTTCCGCGCCCCCCACTTCGGGGACACACCCCCCGAAGGGTGGGGGCGGCGGCCCGCAGCCGGGCTTGGACAGAGGTGGTGCCCCTGGTGAGGGGTGGGGGGCGCCTCATCCAAGGCCGGCCCTTGATCCCCTCCCTGGAGCGGTGGGGCGGCCCCCGCCCTGGCGAACTCGCGCCCAGCGCCGTGCTATGGCTGGGAGGAGGTGGGTGCTTGGGAGAGAGGGGTACTCAGAAAAGGGGCCCGGCAGGGGAGAGGGGATGGAGCTCCGGGGGAGGGGCCGCTTGCCCGAGCTCGGAAGTGGAGTTTTTGCTTTGCCAGTTCCTTAAAATGCAGGTAGGAAATGTGCATGGGGAGCTAGGCTGGTGCTCCGCGTCCCTCTCTCTGTCCACCCCACCCCACTCCACCAGCTCCTCCGATGCCCCAACCTGCGTTGCCTCGCTCCTCCTCCGAAGGAGCGCCTCGTCCTTCCCCAGGGTGGGCCCAGTGGCGCTAAGGCCTCCCCACCGCCTGGAACCCGTGTGTGCGTCCGAGGTGGCCCTAGCCAGGTCCTAAGCTTCTTAGCTGGGCTAAATATTGGGGGGGCAAAACGGATTCGGCCGGGAGAGAAGACTGGAAGGCATCACTGGGGCTTCCCTCTTTCTCCTCCTCCTGGGAGTCTGAGTGTGGAGGCCCCGCTGACTCAGTTTACCCCCTCTCTCTTCTCTGGAGAACTGAGGGAACCTTAAAGTTGATACACCCATCAAGCGCCTCTTTCTCCCAGAGCACAGGCCGTGCATTTTTCAGTGGGGCCCTGGATTCCAGCCACCAGACCTTGTTACCATGGCAAGCCTCATTCCATGCAAATAGGACAATTTAAAACAGCCAGTAACCCGGAACAAGGGAAGAACTTAGAACCACCATTCCAGCTGGGTCAACCTGGGGAGGGCAGCTCAGAGACTATTGCAGAAGCTGACGGTGCTTCTGCCAGAGGGAGGATGCTCACCCTCCAGCTTCAACAGCGTTTATTGGAAGCCTACTGTGTGCAAAGTACCGAGTATGCATTAGCATCTCATTGTGGGGGGGTGAGGGTTATTATTCCCATTTTAAAGATGAGGAAACTGAGGCTCTGGGGGGGTGTTAAGCAGTTTCCCCAAGGGGCTCACAGAAATCAGGTGAAACCAGGACTGAAAGTAAGCAGTCATCTGATTCCAAGCTAGTCCCACTGTGTCTTGGATGCTAGATTATTTTTTCCCCTTTTTAGATGGAACCATAAAACCACCCTCTTGCTCCATCCCCCTGTGACCACTAACAAGCTTAGTAAGAGGTCAGGACAGTATTAGGTAGTGGAGCGTGTGGCAGCAGACTTAATTTTTCACTCTGTGCACTCTACTCAGCTAAACTGGTCAGCTGGGGAATATGAACTCCTGACCTTAGTCTCATTAGTACAAGTTCTGACCCACTGGGCCAGTCAAGGCACTTAGGCCACTAGGTGTATTTATAAACCAAGATTTAGTTCCTTAGAGTTTTTCAGTTTCCTTATGGAG
The DNA here is from genome assembly GCF_009834535.1 of Camelus ferus. Taxonomy (NCBI): domain Eukaryota; kingdom Metazoa; phylum Chordata; class Mammalia; order Artiodactyla; family Camelidae; genus Camelus; species Camelus ferus. Next base: position 9,780,877 of record NC_045708.1, on the reverse strand, counting down.
GAACCATCAAAACTTACAGAACTTTGTGGGTCTTCAAAAGGCAGGGGGTGTCATGTTCAGCCACTGTGGAAAAGAGTTTGGTGGTTCCTCAAAAAGTTAAACATGGAATTACCCATATGACCCCACAATTCCACTCCTGTATACCCTGAAGAGTTGAAAACAAATATTCAAACAAAAATCTGTACACAAATGTTCACAAAAGCACTATTCACAACAGCCAGAAGGTGAAACAACTCAAATATTTGACAACAGATGAATTAATAAACAATGTTCCATACAATGGAACATTACTCAGCCATGAAAAGGTCTAACTATTGATATATTGATACATGCTACAATGTGGATAAACCTTGAAAATATTATGCTAAGTGAAGGAAGCCAGACACAGAAGTTCACAGATTGTATGATTCCATTTATAAGAAATATCCAGAATAGGTAAATCTAGAGAGACAAAGCAGATCTATGGTTGCAAGGAGGTGGGGGAGGGGAGGATGGGGAGTAGCTACTTAACAGGTACTGAGTTTTATTTTGGGATGATGAAAATGCTTCAGAACTAGATAGAGGTTGTGGTTACCCAGCACTGTAAACAGACTAAATGTCATAAAATGTTCACTTTAAAACGGTTAATTGGGGGGTGGGGTGTATAGCTCAAGTGGTAGAGTGCATGCTTAGCATGCATGAGGTCCCGGATTCAATCCCCAGTGCCAGTACCTCCTCTAACAATAAATAAATAAACCTAATTACCTCCCCCCTCAAAAAAAAAGGTTAATTTTGTGTTATATGAATTTCACCTCAATTTTTAAAAAGCATATATACAAGTACCAGGAAAAAAGGAGAAAGAGGGGTCCTGGAAACAAACCTTCTAAGAAAACAATTAAGAGCAGTTCTATTTGAAGAGCTGTGTGTGTGTGTGTGTGTGTGTGTGCGCGCGCGCGCGTGTGTGTGCTCACACCTCTGTACAGCACTCGTCAGAAAGCACAGTAATTGATCTGTTTACCTGTCTCTCTCCCACTTCACTAGGAGCTCTGTGTGGGAGAAGGGGGGATCGCTTTTTACGTGTTACCCCCTCTTTCCATCCTCGCCACCTAACCCATGGCAAGCGCTCTGCAAGTGGCTGTGTGTGAGCGTGTTTGTACAGTAAACAAACTGACCAAGTGTTACTCACTCTCCTCCTCAATGAGATGATTCCCACATACCAGCATCTCCAAATCAAGCCAAAGCAAAACAAGCTGAACCCAAAAATCTAACCAAGAGAAAAGCAGACTGATTTGTGGGGCCCCTTCTCCTCTCTCCCTGCCTCCTCTTCTCCAATTGTGGTACAGGCCTCTGAAGTTTGAAGGAACTCGCCTTAGAAACTCCTGGGGTGCCTCCTAGGATTTTAAAGAATTTTATTTTTTGAGATTTTTTTTTTCCAAGCTGTGTTGCCTTATGTTCACCCACATGCAAAAGGATCAGATCTCAGACAGGAAGTCTGAGATCAGTTACCCTCTAGAATCTACTTGATTTAAACAGAAAAGTTTACCTGCTCTACCTTTCTTCCCCCCACCATCCACCAGCGCTCCTCCCTGGGTGATCTCAGCTAACAAAATAGTCCCAGAATCCGCATCCTTTCCCACTTGCCCATCTGTCGGGCTGATACGTGTTTACAACTCATTTCTTGGATGACACACATAAACTGTCGGGTGACCAGCTCCAAGGCTGTCTGTCATCCGCAGCTCTCTCTCTTTGGGGTTCACAATTATAAGAACTTACCAGCACTGTGCGTTTTGTTTCAAGAGCCTCCCGTCAGCATGTTCCTAGCGTAGCCCCCACCTCCCGTCGCAGTAGGCTGATGTTAATTAAGAACCAAGCTAGTAAACGGGCTTGCTCCCCAGGGACCTGCTGCCGTCTTCCCAGTGTCACTGGTTGCCATCTCTCCCCATCAGCCAAACCCCATCCAAGGCTCAGGCAGTGCACTGGCCTTTATGCGGTCACCAGTCCCCGACAGCACGTGCTGCATGACCGATCTTCCTGAGCAGAATGAGCGAACTGTGCCACGCACATTAGGTGCCCGTCAAAGCTTGCCTGGGCATTTTGGAAAGTCTGTAAAACCATCGTAGCTCAGACAAAGAAAATTTCTAGTGAGAACCAAGGCAACGAGCCTAATTCATTGCTGACAGCAGTGTCATCTGCAGCTCCCTTCTTCCATAAATAGAGTGACTTTATAATGTAATGTCCAAACTGGGACACTTCTGAGATGGAAAGAGGGTGCTATGAGTAATGAAGCTGGAACAAGTGGCATAAATTGGAACTGTCCCAGGAAACCCAGTATATACACATTAGCCCCATCCTACAACCAAATGATGCTATTTGGTCCTAGAAGGCAACTTTGGGGTCCTTTGCTCCAGCACCCTCATTGTTTACTGATGGAGAAACAGAGGCTTTGGTCTCCAAAGAGTTGGTGGCTGGCTGAGCATGTTCATCTCCCTGTCCGCATAACTACATATCCACCAAGATTCTTGCTTCCATCATCAAAACCCTTCTCATCTTGGGTTTTGCCAGCAATTCAAGCCACCTCTTACTCTCCAAAGTACTTTCACATTTCTCTTATTTTATCTTTGCAACAACTTCCTCAGATGGAGGGGGTGCCTGGAATCTGAATTTGGTGGAGTAAAACACTGAGGTTCAAGAGTTTGTCCTAATACCACAAAACTGGACTAACAAGTCGGTGAGACAAGCCCCTTATCTGCACATCCTCCGTCCCCTTAGCCCCCAGCATTCAATACATGTTTGTCAAGTGGATGAGCTGGAGCCAGGACTCAGGTATCCCCACATGTGGCCTCGCTTTCTCTCTGAGTCACTCAGGCACCTGGTTTCTGTCTGGCTCAGGAACTGGAGGCAGCACTCACGTGCTTCTCCACGCAAGGTTAAGTTCATACGTGGGACAGGGCGGTACAGGGGAGGTCTGAAAGAGAAGCCCAGGCGTCCTGAGACGCTCTGATGCTTCTTCGAGTCAGCATGCAGCTGCCCACAGGAGCCAGGGAGAAGTGTGGCCCTGCCTCCTGCACTTCCTGCAAACACTGTCCCTTACCAGGCTCTGCAAGGCATACCTCTGGACCTCAGGCTGCTTCCAGTGTTTCTTAAAGTGAGGCTGAAGACCCCTTGATGTGGAGTTCCCAGAAGAGGCACGTTAAAATGTAAATCCCGGGCCCTAATCCTGACCAACCAGAATCTCTGGGGGAGGTTCTGGGTATCTGCATTTGCAATGAGCTTCCCCGGAGTGTCTGGTGCACAGTGAAGTTGGAGCCTCACTGCCCTGGGTCCCCGGTGCAGCGGCTCAGAAAGCTCGTGCACGCCTGTCAGTTGCATCTATTCGAGGAACCTCTGAGCCCCAGGAATGGCTGCAAGGGCTCCCTGCTCTTCCTCTTCTCAATGCTGTCTGTCCTGTGTCTTCCCAGCCCCCTCCAGCAAGAGTCCCCGGGGAATCACCCTCCCTCTCTGCAGGTGGATGCTCTGTTTATTCGAATTGTCACATGTGAACCCCGGCCAATCTAGGAGATGTATCTTTTGTACATTTACACGGTTTACTTTGGCTGAGTGGGTTTTAACATGTGCTCTGGGGAAAAGGCCAAAGCATCTCCCAGACGGAGGCAATCAGGTCTCTGGGCTCTGGGTGAGAAGACCAGGAGGGGGACAGAGTCAAGGGCATGGAGAAGAGCGCGCAGGTGGTGAACACCAACCGCTAAGCTATATTCTCTTCCCAGCAGCGCCCCACAGGCATTAGTTGCCCTGAAAACCGCTGTCGTGAAATGAAGGGATATAGAGAAAAAGCTAGGAGGGAAAGGAGGGGAGAGCAATTGTGGGGCTTAAGGAAACAGCCTGCAGCTTTAAGATGGGGAGGTACATGTGCAGGTGCCTATTATATACGCGTGGTGTGTGTGTGTGTGTACACATAGATATCTGTGCACAGTATACACACGCACCACACACATTGCAGCGTGGACACAGAGCACAGTTATTAGTATGAAGACTGCCACCCTCCTCTTGACTCCCCAAGCAATTTCTCATCTAAAGGTCGAGAAGTTGGTCAGGCCCTGCCTTCTGTGTGTATATTTCACCAACTGAGTCACTTCTGCATGCTTTTCATTTGCAAACAGTCCATTAATAATCACTTATAATTCAGAAGCTCCTATGTATGGAATAGATAAATATTAACTGTGCATAGTAACCACAGGCGTAAACACATAAGCATATATATTTACTTACTTCCTGATAGAAGTGCATTTCCCCCCTCTTTGAATGTTGCCTGGTTTTTTTTATCTGTTTCTCATTGGGCATGATACAGGGCTTACAAGAGACTGTGCCTGATGGTCTGGACTCTTGGCTCTTGGCTCTGCCATAGTTCCCACGGACCAACAGCAACAGCCAGTAAAATACAAAACCCTGAGACAAATATGTCCATCTGCAGAGACCCATCACAACATCCCAAAGAACTGGTCCGACCCCCAGGTACATTGCGGGTCCTCCTGCCCTGTCATGTTTTGGCTGTCCCCATGGGTTGGGCACCATTTTATTTTCCAGCTGCCCAAAGCAGTCTCTGGGAGGCTCCCTCAACAAGGCTAAAGAGAACAGCCTCAAGTCTTCCAGCCATTCAGTCTTCAGCTTCAATTCCTCGTCTCAGCAAAGCACTCCTCTCCAGCCTAACGGCCGGACCATGCTAGCTGACCTCGTCAGTGATCTCACCCTTCCCCGAGGGCGAGGGTAACTTCAACTCCACAGGCTCCGGATTTAGTCAGACAAGGGTTCGCGTCCCAGCCTTGCCACTCACTAGCGCTGTGACATTGGATGAGCTACTTAACTTTTCTGAGCCTCAACTACCTCCTTAGTAGAATGGAATAATATTGGGATAAGGTAAGTCTGCCTACTTCATGGACTTGTTGAGGAATTCAAGGAGACAACGCACGTGAAGCATCTGGCAGAGCACTTGGTGTCTGGAAAGGATTCCATAGATGCCGCCAAGGATGCAGGCTCAGATGATGGAGATCATGATGATGGTGATGGGGACAGTGAGAGCTGTAAGGGCAGCTCTCATTCTTTGGACACCCACTACGGCCCGCCACTGTGCGTGTCCGTTTATTTCCGCTAACTCAGACTGCATCGTCCCAGCACTGAAGATGGGCATATAACCCCCAATCCGCCGATCAGAAGAAAATCTCAGGCTCGGAAGGCTTGCTCACAACTCACCCAGCTAACACGTAGCAGAACCAGATTCAAACCCAAGTGTGTCTGATTCTAAAGTCTCTTCCTCTTCTTTCTTCCCTGATTCCCCCTACAGTCCATGAAGGCAGTCTCACCCAGGCGCGTGCTGATGCCCTGAGGGACCTTCGGTGTCCCTTCCAACCCCACGTCCTTCATTCTCTGCAAAGGCACTGATCTGATGGAGAAGCAGGCGAGGGAGCCGCTCCTCAGTGGCCAGTGTATTAGTTCTTCTAGGCCCTGGGGACCCATTTGGTAAATTAGTTCTTTTGGTTCTTGAAATGGTACCCCAGTGGCTCGAAATACTTTACAGACCTACCCTAAATGGGCAATTTATTTTCTTCTCACTCATGGTATTATTCTTGGGATCGCCATCCTATAAAAGTTCTTCACTGCAGCGGTGGAAGGGGCAGTGATGGCAATACTTTTTTAAACAGAAGTGCTCTAGACTTGGTAAGAAGCAGGGGAGGATTTCCCAAGAATGGAATTTTCAGGACTTCCTCCCCAGTTGTGCGCTCGCTCTCGTTTATTTAACTGAATGATATCTTCAGCAGGAGAGTTTTTTCCGCTCATTTCTTCTCCCCACCACCAACCCCATACTCAGATTCTTGTGAGCTTCTGCGTCCTTCTTAGTTCATTTTTCTCTCCTCCTAGGATGACTTATGCACCAAGTAAGTCTCCCCTAAGGACCAGTGCTTCCTCTTCCAGACAATAAAGAATGCAACACTCACTCAAGGGCCACACAGGAGATGCTGTATTAGGCACCAACCAGCCGAAGGAATTAGGACCCACTTGCCCCTGGACAACTCATCACAGAGGCGTCTCAGATACGGTGATGTGTACAATCCCTCTTCAGGAACTGGAAGCAGCTGGAGTGGGAAATGGCCTTGGAATCTTGCCCCCTGAGTCAACACTAAACCTTTCCAGCACTGAAGTGCCCTGGGAAAAATATTTATTAGCCAAATAGTATAGACTTCAATCTGGTGTGCCATGAAGGCCTGTACCTGTGACCATCTGCCCTGATACTCAGGATTAGCCATCCAGCTGTACATGTAGTTAGAAGACAGCTATCTTACCCAACGTTCAGCTCACTGGGATAATGTGTCTCCAGGCAGCAAAGTGTGAAGTTGCCATGTTTATCTCAATGAACTGCCCCTTTATCTGTTTACCTGCCTTATTTTGTGCTGGGGGGATGTAAAACAATTTATATCCCAATATTTGGAGCCACAAGGCCATGTCATTAGGCGTGTGTGCTGTTCAAGAGGGGACCGTATGTGCGCAGAGCGATGTCAATTATCATGCTTTCGGTCAGCACCCTCAGCCATCTCGGTCGTAAAGTGGTACTCTGACACCTTTGCCCAGGAACAGCTAGCTACCGATGGGTTTTAAAAGGGGTGGGTGGAGATGTAAAAACAAGTGCTGAGGGGAGGGGCTCACTCTTTCTCCTGGCCACGTGCTCCCTGGCATCCTGCCCTGGCATCCTGCACCCACGTCCACAGCCCTGGACCCAACCCTCCATGCAGCACACTGGTCCCACACCTAGCCGCTCACACCACTGGGATCCTAAGTGCAGGCATGCCTCTGCGCAGCCTCTGAAACAGCTGTCCTGTATCAAAGAGATGAGACTGTCTGGAAAATAGAAACAGAGCTGCGTTCTTCCCCGAGCCAGTGAGGAGCCCCCAGGGAGTCCTGCAGAAAGTCACTTAACACTGCAAGCCCGATAGCTGTGGGGAAGAGTGGCGAGCCCGAGTCCTCCAGGCAGCTTTTGGGAAGAAAAGAAAGACAGATCTAGGTTCTCATCCTGTTATTCATTAGGAGGCATCAAATCAAAGCGTGAACTTCAGCATCTGCTAAAAGATGGACCAGTCCAGGGCCCTGACTAACCTGCGGAGCACCAAAGTACAGATTAGGAAAGACGTGTGCCCTTCCTCCAGGTGTGTGGAGCCCTGGCAGAGGGCACAGACCCGGAGGACGGAGCCCTGGCTCTCCTGGGTGTTAGTGCCTTTTGGAAACTTAACAGGAAATGATCACACATAGGATTTTCACCTTAAATCAGAGGGTTTCTATCATGGAACTGGGATTTTTTTTTTTTAAGATTTTTAAATTATACTGTCTTAGTTCAGAGAAACACATACTCTTACAAATCTAAGTACACTTTTATATGAAGAACACTGAATGAAGTTATTTTACATTTTTCGTTAAATTCCAGGGATGGTATAAACCCTCTCTTTTTAGAAGTGTTCTAGACTTTTTTAGAAGAGGCTAAATGAGCTGGCAGATTCGGAATTCGTTTTTGCTTGAAAGTGTGCGTGGAAGGGGGGCTACGACACTGATAATCATGATTCTAGTGGGTTCTTACATCTGCGCTCAGTACTTAACGTCCTTTATAACCACCCTCTGAGGAAGAAGCTACTATGATTATCCTCTTTTTACAGATAAGAAAACTGAAGCTCAGGGAGGTCAGGCTACCAAAGGTCATACAACTAATGAGTGGCAGGGCGGGGACACGTGGCAATGGGGCGCCGGTGGTTCCACTTTACTGCTATTTTGTATCACCAATTTGCCATTTGTACTGTCGAAGCCAAAAAGCAGAGTAAAGAGAGGATTTACATACACCCCTGAACTGAGGATGGTAACAGAACAATGAACCCTTTTCTGGAGAGGTGCGTGGAAGGGGACCAGTGACTGTGAATGCAGTCATCAGTCGTCTGCTCCAGAAATTCTTAGCTCTCCCACTGGGAGGACACTTGAGCATCCCACTTCAGTCCTAGGATGCTCACAGCTTCAGCCACTCTGCTCTCCTTCGTGCACACCTTTCTAATTTTAATTACCAGCAAGTGAAAAAAGAACATTTCCCAGTTGGCAGACTAGATTTTAGATCTGGAAGGGACCTCAGAGTTCATAGGTCAAACACAGTTTCTTTACAGATGAAGAAACGGAGAGCCAGGAAGATCGTGTGACTTGCCCAGATGACCCAGCCATGGAGTAGCAACATTATTATTCCTACTTGTTTATGTTTTTATAAGTGAGCACATGGCCATGGGAGATGTTCAGTAAACATTTGCTGAACTGAAATAAATTGTGACATTTGATTTATCCATCTGCGGGGCACATCAAAAACAACAAACCAGCTCTATTTCTGATCGTTCTGTTGTGAAAAGCTTCCAAACTCAATATGAGGTGAAAACCGCTGCTATGAAGGGTCCCTTTGATCATTCCACTTCTTTTTCTGGAAAATGATAGCAAACTTGGCAACCGAGTCTTCCAGAAATTAATAATCAAACCTTAAAAATCCTCTTTGGTTTTTCTAACAACGTAAAATAAAAAGAAACTAAACATTTCCTCTATCGTCTCCCCCTTCCCTTCTGATGCCCCACTAGGGAACAGCTGTGTCTATTTAAAATTGATTTTGATCTCTCAGAAAGGATCTGGTTTCCCTGCACACGGAGCTGCTGCCTGGAGATGGCGTGTGCTGTTCTGAGAAGGTGTTGGGGTTCAGCTGACTCCACTGTAATTCTAACAGTCAGCAGAAGCCGGTCTTCTCTTGGGGATGCGGTGACATGACACCTTCGCTGACATCGGTGTGGTGGGCTGGGATGTTCTGCCGCCTCAGGAACCATTGGGCATCCTCTCCTCATTCCTCTGGCCTCTCTGTGCTAGACCGAATTATTGTTCCTAATCCCTCCTCCCTTTCGACAATGGTATTATCCATCCTGCCCTTTCCCTTGTGACTTTTAAGCACCACTCACCAGCACAGGCAGAGTACCTTTCTCCGCCCCATGGATAGGCTTGTCCATGTGACTGGCTTTGGCCCCTGGAATGTTAGCGGAATTGCAGCAGGCAGTGACCTCAAGTGTCATCGCGGTCTGGCCTGGCCTGGCCTCTTGTGCCCCTGCAATCCTCCGTGAGAAAAGCAAGTTGCAGGCAATTTCCTCTCCAGTCTCAGCCCCGGATGGAGACACAGGGGACCAACCTGAACCAGACCTACAGTCTGGACTAAAGCCCAGCCAAACCTGAGCCATCCCCTCACCAACATGCAGCTGCGTAAATGCGAAAAACGGATATGGTTGCGAGCCCTTATGATTCTGAGGCTGTTTGTTATGTAGCAAAAACTTACTAATACATTACTGAAACTTGCACCTTGATGTAAGGCTGTCATCCCACCTGGAAGGAAAGAAAGTCAATGTGTACTAGCTTAGATGCCAACGGGATACTTATTGGTTCATAAAACTGGGAAGTTTAGAGGTAAATCAGGAATTCCAGACGCTTAAGTAAAGCCATCAGATCTCTGTCTTTCTGGCTCCTTTTTTCTCATTCTCTCTTATGCTAGTGGCCTTTCTGCACATGGAGGAGGCTGGGGGACGTGGCGAGAGGCAGCTCTAGGCTTACCTGTCTCTACGTTAGCTACCTGGGAAGAGGGAGCTTCCCTCTCCGGTTGCTCCCAGGGAAGAGCTGGCCTACCCCTGGGCCAGGACATGGCACTACGTGGTTGGCCAGGCCTGGTATGTGTGCCTATCCCGAAGGCCCCAGTGAGTCAGGTTGGTGGCCCCACCAGAGGCTCAGGGAGTGGGAAGGAGCATGTGCTCGAGGCAGGGGCAGTGATTTAACAAGAGGAGATGGGACTCGGGGCAGCCCCAGGTGATGGAAGCCCACACCCACGCCCACACTCATCACTGCTCAGCAATAAGATGATGGACACAGGCCTGGGCAGCGACTTGGGGGGACGGCCTGGCCACTCACTCAGGCCCAGCTTCACCTTCCTAGGTGATTAGCTTGAGGCCAGCAGCTTAACTTCTCCAGGCTCCCATTTGTCCTATTATAAAGTGGGGATAACAGACATATAACTCATTGTAGGATGGTGATGAGGATTAAATGAGATATTATGCAAAATCGTCAGTCTGTCTGGTGGATACCACAGTGTTCTTCCTAGTGCTCCGTGTCAGGGCCCTTGTGTTCGCCTGCCCAGGGCTAGGATATCAGCCACTGCCGGCTCCCAGCTGCCCCGCTCACCAGCAATCACCCTCTGCTGTGGGGACGCCTGCCTCACCCAAGGGTACACCTCCACCCAGGGACCAGCCCTTGGCCAGTGACTTGGATACAAAAGCCGAGCCCCTCTGTCTCCACTTGGGATCCCTCTGAAGGGCCACCCCAGCTCCAAAGTCCCCTGTAGGCGTCAGGGGCAAACCACGTTGCCTACAAACTTTTCCCGCCCAGTCCTGACTTCCCCACTCCCTTACAGGACTATCCCCCAGCACACCCCTCAGTCAATGGTCTACGCGTGGAGTGTAATCTAAGGCATCCTGGTGCCTAGCCCGCAGCGGGTGCTCATGTGTGCCTAGTTATAATCATTGCCACTCCCTTATTTATTCTTTTATTCAGCCATCACCCATCTGCCAAGGGCACCCTTATAAGAGTCAGGATAATGTACTAGCTAAAAGCACATCCTTGCCTTTGGAACCAGACTGCCTGGGGTCGAATCCCTGGTCTACCTCCACCAGGCCTGTGACTTAGGGAAAGGCACTTGGCTTCTCTATGCCTCAGTTTTGTCATCTGTAAAATGGCAATACTGAAAACGTTTATCTCATAGGGTTGTTGTGAAGTTTAAATCAGATGATGAGCATAAATGGTTCAGAACTGCACTGGGTCCGGAGCAAGTGCCTCCCAGTGGTTCCTCCTCTGCTTTATACTGGGTGGTGGATCAGGTGCTGGAGACCAAGGGACGGAGGAAGCCCAGTCCCCGTCCCCACACGGTCACAGTCTAGCGGCAGAGACAGGTTAGTAAACAGGGCAAAGGCTCAGAAATAGGAGAGTTCTCGGCTTGTCTGAGCAGTTAAGGACTTGTGAGGACTGTGGCTCTGACTCTGAGTGAGATGGGAGCCGCTGAATCGTTTTGGACAGAGGAGCAACATCAGATGATTTATGCTTTAAAATGCTTCCAGGGACGCTGTGTGGAGAGGACTCGAGGGGACAAGCGTGGAGGCGGCAAACCGTGTGTCTAGCGAGTTGTGATGGTGGCTTGAAAGACAGTCGCGGGGAGGGAGGAAGGGGGTTGGAGCATGGAGAGAAGTCATTAGGTTCTAGAGAGATACCGAAAGTAGAGCCACAGGACTTGCTGATGCAGCATGTGTGAGAGAGAGGGGAGTCCAGGAGGAGCTGAAGGCTTTGGATTTAAGCAACTGGAAGAGTGAAAATGTCACCTCCTGAGAGGGGAAGGCCGTGGGAGGTGCAGGTTTGGGAGGAGGGTGTATGCTTATTTCAAGATGCATTTTAGACATCTACATGGAGATGGCAAGTGGGCAGTGGGACACACGAGCCTGGAGTTCCGGCGATGGATCTGAGCTGGAAATGTGCATTTGGAAGTTGTCAGCCTCTAGGTGTTATTTAGAGGCATCGGACTGAATGAAACCTCCTAACAAGTGCACGTTGATGGAGAAGGAAAGGCCCCAGGACCGAGCCCTGGGTCCTCCAGCATTTGGAGGTCAGGGGCATAAGGAGAAAGAAGCAAAAGAGACTGGGCAGGGGGAGCGGCAAGAGAAGTGGGAGGGGAGAAGTGGGTGTGAGATCCTGACGGCCACGCGGAGAAAGTGCTTAAAGGAGGCCTTGTTAGAACCCTCTGTTAAGCCAAGTCAACGGGACTGAGCATCTGACAGTCCTGGTCACAGGGGCCCTGGTGAGGGCTTCATGGGGAGGTTGAGAGGACAAGGTGGGCTGACATTCATGCAGCACCAGCTGAAAACCTGGTGCCTTGCAGAGGCTCATTTAAATATCAGTCTCTTTTCTCCTGACCCTCCACCTACCACCCAACTTGGCCAACTCACAGCTCTCGCTCACTTACCCTTAACCCCTCACATCTACTGATATCAGTCACACAATTTTTCATTATGCATGGCCATGCTATTAATATATTTTAAAGATCCTCACCAGTGATGTTGAAGCGGGAGCTGACTGCAGCTCAGTCTGACTACCCTGAAAGTCCCAGAGATGGCCAGGGAATTTGCAAATACCCTAACAGCACGCCCTGAGGAAGATGTTGGAAGCCTGTAACTATGACTCGGGACCGGTACTAATTATCCCTTACTTGGAAATTAAGTGAGCAGATTTTTCTCCCCACGCGGCAAAAGGTCTATATGATGTCCTAGAATATAATAAAGTGAATGGCCTCAGTATGAAAGGCAGCAGGCGGCCTCACACTGGGTTCCCTGCTGCTTATTAATCCCGGCGAATTGCATTAAATTAGAGGAGGGCCTTTCACAGGAGCTCTAAAAGAATTCCTGCCTGGCTGCCATGTGAGACCCCTGGATTCTGCTCCTCGGCTAGCAATAAACCAGTTACTCAGTTTATTCCGGTTAATTTTGAATCTGATGATGAAGGCATTTTTTTTTAAATATTTTTTTTTTAGCAATGGTCAAATAGGATGCTTACCCTAGCATTTCTAAGTATCCTCATGAGATAGTGAAAACCACAATTTTAGAGCAGTAATCTATGTCGGTATTGTACCCAGCACTCTACGTTTCTCTCCTCATTTTATCACCTTGAAATTTAATTATTATAACAACTCCATGAGGTAGGTATCATTAACACCGTTATAAGCTACGGTTCCAAGGAATAAATTCCAAAGGTCACATTGTCAGTAAGTGGCAGAGCTCGGGTTTGAACTCAAGGACAGCTGATGGTAAAGCCGGAACTTAAACCTCTGCTCTGTGCTGCCTTTTAGGAAAAGATCGATGTCTTAAGCAGGACATTTAGGAGCTTCTGCTGGAATTTTCAACCTACATTTTTATTAGTCAGGCACTGGAGATTAAAAAAAAAAAAAAAAGACAAAAACCCTGGGTCCCTGCCCTCAGTAAGTATAGATTATACTCTCCTGTAAAGTGGGAATGGTAACACCTTCTTCCGAGGGTCATTGTAAAGTTCAAGTAAATTAATGGATATGAAACCATCCTATTTCCTAAATAGAATAAGAGTGTGACAGGAAGCTGATTTAAAAAAAATAAATTCATAAAGTGCATGAATATCAACAGATTTTAACATGCTGAACCAAATCCTGACAAATGATCAAATTTACTACTCCATCCTAAATTGCAACTTATATATGAATAGACCAATTTTCCCCCAAAGAAACATGCATTTTTTCTGTTGCAGTTGACATAAATCTACTCCACTCCTCTGACTTGATCCATTTAAATTCTTTCCTTTTCAATTAAATAATCACCCAGAATTCTAAACGACATATTTCCATTAGTAGACTCCCAAATAGATGACCTCTGAGATCACAAGGGTTTATGCAAATTTTTCTGATTGCTTTTTATCTTCTTATGTATCACTTTCCCTAAAAATTCTGTCCATCAGTGTATTTAAATTCTTTTCTCATCCCCTCATGGCTCCGCTATTTACAATAATGAGTCACAGCTGAAAGGGACTGAAATATCATGGGCTTCTTTTAACATATGCCAACAAAGAAGGGTGCTCCACGGTTGGAACAGACTAATGCAGGACAAGGGTGAGGTTTTCCTCTACTGGTATGAAATGGAACTTAAATTTCCATTAGTTACTTTCCAGGCCTTGTCCAATTTGCTTTTTTTTTTTTAAATTTTTATTTTTTATTTTATTGAAAATTTTTTTGGCAGGGGAGGTATTCAGGTTTACTTATTTATTTATCTTTTTTTTTTTTTTTTCCTTTTTAATGGAGGTACTGGGGATTGTACCCAGGATCTTGTACATGCTAAGCAAGCACTCTACCACTGGGCTATACCCTCCCCACTGACTTTTTTTTTTTTTAAATACAACCTGATACTCTCTCTGAATGACAGCAAACATGTATTACATGCTCATTAGGCATCTGATCTTTAGGAGCTCATTAAATCTCCCAGTAAGTAGGAGATACCTACTCTTTCTACATCCACTTTACAGTTGAGAAAACCGAGGTTCTAAAAGGGTAGTAAACTATCCCAGGATGCAGAGCCAAGGGGGATTTGGACCCGGAGCTTGGGCTTTTGACAACCAGGCTCTCGGCCCCAGCTTTGCCAGCTATGGGACGTCGGGCAGATCAGTTAGCTTTCTAACTTTCAGTTTTCTCACCTGTAGAATGGGGATAATAATAATCAGAGCCGGTCCCTCCCAAAATTGCTATGGGAATAAAGAAGTCACTGGATGTGAAATGCTTTGTAATTGTCAAGAAGTGAATGTGATGGGAGAAATCAATCAATGGAAATGAAGATGGCTCAAGAAGTAGGTTCACGTTTAAGACTAAACCCAGCTTTGTTCAAAGGACCAGCTGCCAGCACTGCCCATGTGCTGGCCCTTAGCTGTTGTGGGGTTGGCCACAGGGGGCTCTCATCTCCCCAGTGACCCGATCTTGCTGCTGAAATACAATAATACCCTTGGAAGTCAGCCCTTAGCAACCCTCCAAAGCTACTTCTCACCTCCCCCACGTGCCAACGAGATTAGTTTTGCCACCCTCTTTGATTAGTGGCATGTTTCCAAGCAGAGGGTGTCCGTGGAAGCAATCTTTACGCTCAGATTTATTAACGCCACTATTGGCTTAATGAATTACCGCCATCCAATGAGCCCATAGATAGCTTGTATTTAACTTTTATGTGGCTGCCTCAGAAACCAGCTTGAAAAGCAGAAATCAATGATCGTGACAAAATCTCGATACAGTTTATATTCTGAATGTTCAGTCTGGGGTTTGATGTATGCCACTGTCAGATATATTTTATGCTCTCAGATGAATTTTATACTACTGATGAGGGGGTTAGCAGTATCAGCAGGAAACGATTTGACAAACCTTAAAAGAAACGTCGCGAAAGCACCGCCACCCATTACGTGCCCGTTTCCCGCCAGCTTCGCTTCACATTTTAATCAGCAGCACCAGTAGCTGGATCTTCAGACTACCAAAGGGAGGCCTTATGTACCAGTTCTTAAGTTAATGAGTGAAAATGCATTTAATTAATTATACCCACTGTGCACATTTGAGTTGGTGGTAATTGGGTAGGAAACCAGTGGTGTGGTATGGGAGGAGTGGACAAACTGACTAAGAATCTTCCCATTGGAGACCTTGGTCTCAATAAGAATTATTTGTTCTTGAAGGTTTTTTTGTTAATTCACCAGCTACTATTTAGAAATAACCTGTTCATAAGCAACACCTGCAGATTAACATAAAGTTCCTATTTAGAGAGGTGTCTAGACAGAACCTAAAATAAGAAATTTTAATCTTCAGCATTCAGTGGCAGAAGACCATGAGGCTTTCCCAGAAACCAAGATCAGGTAGCTTTTTACATTTTGATTAATAAATTTACTACACAGATGCCCACAAAATAGGATTAAGGTTGGTCTGAAAAAGAACATGACCTGATGGATATACCTATTCAGAATGTTCCTTTCATTTGTCCACTCCTCCATTACCAACGTGACTATGCATCCATTATACCCATCCATCCATCCATCCACCTATCCATCCATCAACACATCCACCCATCCAGTCATCTAGCCATCTTTCCATCCATCTACCCAGCCACCCATCCTTCCATCTTTCCATCCATCCATCCATCCATCCATCCATCCTTCCATCCATTCGTCTATTCAACTATTCATACACCCTTCCACACTTCTGGTCTAACTAGCATTAATTGTTTACTTTGTGTCAGACACTCTGCAAGCATTTTGTCACGGGTAACCTCATTTAGTTCTCGCCTCAATCTATGAGGTCCAATACTAATATAATCTTTATTTTACAGATGAAGAAATTAAGGCTCAGGGGCACAGTGACTTATTCAAGTCACACAAATCATATGGGAAGGGTAGGGACTCAATTTCATCTCCCGAGTCCACGTCAAGGGCTCTTTTTCCTACCACTACTAACCTGGATGCCTCAGGTAAGAATTCTGAACTGTCAAAATTTAACCAGCTTAATATTTAAAAAGAAAATGACAAGCCACCCAACACATGTTCATCTAAGGGGGTAAACTTTATCCATGTACATGCCAGGCATCACTCTAAGTCCCAGAGATACAATGGTGGCCAAGAAAGGCACAGACACTATCCCCCCTCACCTCGCAAGCTTGCAGGCTAGCACAGAGACACACAATGGGCGATTATGTAGCAGCATTGTTGAGTGCCTTGAAAACATCACCCATAGGATAGGAGAGCCATCAGAACTCTCAATGATCTATTACTAGCTCTTTAATATTCTACCTCCTGAATATCTTTCAACTCTGTCCTCATCTCTATTTTATTTGGCCATTGCTTAGGTAATGGCCATTGCTGACCTGGCTTAGGTAACTGAAACTATCCCCTGCTGCCAGAGTGGCCTTAAGGA
This sequence comes from Camelus ferus, assembly GCF_009834535.1. NCBI lineage: Eukaryota > Metazoa > Chordata > Mammalia > Artiodactyla > Camelidae > Camelus > Camelus ferus. The sequence continues at coordinate 9,764,325 of NC_045708.1, read as the reverse complement.
CATAGACTCACCTCCGATTTTTGCTTAATTCCTTCAGCGGATCCTCACTATCTTTAAGAATAACCCAAACTTATTGCGGCATAAGGGGCACATCTGGACCCTGCCCTGCCTACCAGAACTCTCCAATGTGCCCTGCACTCTCCAGCCCGCATCTCTCCACCTGCTGTTTGCTCTGCTTGAGCCCCGCACCCGCATCCGGACACCTCTCACTCCTCCCCTTCCTCACCCCCCCCCCCTTCTGTGCACTCAGAGCCAGTTCCCTTCTGAAGCCCTGTGAATGAGAAAGCCCCTGCCCTGTTCTCCTGAAGCATTCCAGAAGCCTTCCTGCATTACCTCGTGACTGTCAGTTTCCTCAACTGGGCGGAAAGCTCACGAGGGCAGGAACGGGGCCTCCCTCCCCTTTGCATCCTCTGTGCCTTAGCATCCAGCCTGGGCCACCGCTGGTGCTCGGTGAACAGTGGTTGAAAAATGAAGACAAAGTTCACGTGGATAGAGAGAACTTGTCCCTGAATCTGTGCAGAAGAGAACTCCCTCTATTTCATGGCTGTTGTTGAAGGTTTGGGCGACAGAATGAAATGCAGCTTCCTTGGGCTATAAATGAGGAGACCAAAGCTACAGGAGGCATGTGGCCTTGCCTAAAGTCACCTAGTTACTTGGATACTTGCTTCCACCGTGCTTGACCTTTATGTTTGTTTTTCCCAAATAGGAAACCTTCCAGAGTCTCTTTAGAGTTTTTGAGGTGCACACCTAAAATATTTCATTGGAAACTTTAGGTTATGAAACCACTGCTGCTTGAAATAATTAAAGATATTTTAAGAGGAAAATCAACTAGACCCATAGGAATGGTTGGACTGAGATCAACCAGAGCTCTGAGCCACCTCTGGCATTGATAACATATTTATTGTAATGAAGATATTGTCTCTTAAGGCATTTCCTGTTTCAAGCACCAGTCGCAGGTGCCTGAATTTCTCCTTCTTTCCTTACCCTCAAAAGTGGCAATCTTAGGAGTCAAATACACTGGCCAACAAGTAAAAAATCATCTTTATATACAGAACGTGAAAATGCTATTTGCCAGGTTTATAATATACTTGAACTTTGCTGGGTTGAGTTCTGACCTCTATTCATTTGGTTTGGGCTGAAGTCTCTTTCTAAATGCTCCCTTTTGCAGAAAACAGGTGGATGGGAAAACGTCAAGTAGATTCCTGAAAATGTACTTGGCTTTTCACAGAGCTACTTAATTTCTTTTTGATGATCACACTTCACATTATTCAGAATTGTTCAGCTAAATTTCCCTAAATACACATGGGGGCTTAAAGTCAGAGTGTGGGAGGCTCTATCAGTTTAAGAGAAGTGGGTTTACTGACCCCGAGGACAGAGGAGCTTAATGAATCAGAAGCATATTGCTTCTCATGCATGAAATAGGACTTCCACCTCTCCCCCCATCCATCAGTGCTGACCAGCACTGGAGTGGTCTGTTACATTTTCTGGTCTGTTACATCATTGCTTCAGTAGAATATTAGCTCTCTGGGTGTCAGGCAACATTTTCTCTGTTTCTTCCCTGTCTTGACTCAACAATGCCCAGAAGGGTGCTAGGTATACAGTAAGCACTAAATATAAGTGCACTCAGTGAGTCTACGTGCTTGCACAAATAAACGATGAGTCCAAGCAGGGGTTCTTTACTCTTGAGTCTTGCCACCCTTGGTACCTCCAAGGGCTCCCCATTTCTTTTGCCAGAGCAAGAGACAGGAAGTCTACAAATAAAGTTCACACATGTTCTTCCTAAGGGCCTGGACACGCTCTGCCCGGTCTGGGGCTGTGGCTTTGTAACTGGGTTTAGACAAAGCCCTGGAAATGGGCTCACAGGGACCGAGCTGCTGGCCCAGAACACACGAGGCCAGAAGGCAAACTGAGCTGTCAACCTTGAAGTTCCTGCTTCCCGGGCCTCGGCTCAGAGCCCAGAGTCACACACACCAGAGGTCTGGAGACAGGGAGGTATGACAGAGGGACTACCCCTGGGAGACCAGATGAAAAAGAAAATCTTTTGAAGCCCGGAGCCATTTTCACCCAGGAAGGCTCAAGGAGCGGGGGCACCGTGCGGCCCTTTCTCCTCTTCGTCTGGGTTCTGAACTGGCGCCAGCACCTCCCGAGGCCCCGCAGTCTGAGGACTGGCCACGTGAACGCACAGTCTTTGTACGATGCATCACGAAGAATTGGAATCCAGAAACACGAAGCCCCAAATGTTCCAGGGGCCGCCACTGAAATAGCCTGTAATGCACTGTTTGACTATAAAACATTACCTACTGAGTTATTCAAAAGTTCCCCACCCACCCATTGAATGATAAAAATGACTTGGTGGTGGAGAAGTGGTGGCATGACGTAACAGGTACACACCTTCCCCCAAGCTGCAGGGGTGGCCTTCCCACGGCACTGGCTGGGTCCTGTTACCCCATGGGGCTTCCCCAAAGGTCTCCGGGAAATCAGAAGCCTCTCTCTGAGCCTCCGCACTGGAGCGGGGGAGGCTCTTGGTTCAATTCCAGATGGAGCAGTTAGCACTGAATTTACTGTCTGTGTGCTCTCTGGTGCCAAGTGAATGCAAGACTTGCCTCTCCTCCTCCGCCACCCCCACTGCTTAGCTCCCTCCACCAGCCCAGTCGGAGGGATGGATCATTTGATTAAGGGCAAATCTCCGTGGGATCTCGGTGGAGGGGAGATGCTGCCGTTCACCCTGGCCTGGATTTTCACAGTCTACAGTGTCCCCAAGGTGAGCAGCACAGATGAGTGCCAAGCGATGGCTGCCTTTACTGGGAAAGGGAGTCCCCGCTCTTGTGCTGGTTTCCTCAGCCTCCGATCAACTTGCCAAAAGAACCGCAAGGGTCACATCCCATAGGTGCGCGTGGCTATTGATCTCACACAGGGCATTCAAACAAGCTTTGCCAAGAGAGATTAACCACCCAAAGAGCCCATTTTATCAAATTAGGCCAAAGCAAAACCAGGGGTTTAAGAGTACTTGGCAATTTTTGCGGAGTGAATTCGGTGAGCAGAGGACGGAGGTTCAATGTGTGAAAAAGATGGACAATTATGGGCAATAATAACCACTTTCTTTCTCTTTAGTGTAATTATTTCATGAAGGCAGCATTATACTAAACCTTTGAACCCTAGACCCAATTTCGTTCCTCAATAGAAGTTAAAAAAAAAAAAAGCATTCTGAAAAATTGATTGTGCTCAGAGTTCTTAGTTTTTAATTCTTTGTACGTTTTTGCAAGGTTATTTTTGGTCTTGGTTTTTAAAACAAAACAAAACAAAAATCCAAGCAGAGTGAAGGAATTTTGTCATGTGTAGGCCATGGGGGCAGCAGAGCTGGGGTTGGGGGGGTCGTTCGATTGAGGTCGGGGCTTAGAAAGCTAGTTTGTACACAGGAAGTCGGTTAGAAGTCAGAGAACCAAATTTATAGAGGATGGGGAGAGGCTAGGGTTGATGAACCCAGGTAGGTGGGTGGAGATTCAGAGGTCAGGAGTCAAGGAAGAGTTGCAAGGTTCAGGGCAGCCGGTCATTTAAAATAGAGTAACGTGAAGGAACTGGAACCTCTGAACGTTGCTGGTTGGAATGTAAGGTGCCACAGCCCCTCTGGAAAACAGTTTGTGGTGATTTCTCAAGACGTTAAGCGCTGAATTGCCATGATACCCCGCAATTCCACTATGAGGAATCTAACCAGGAGAAATGAGGCCGTATGTCCACACAAAAACTTGTGTATGAATGTTCATAGCAGCATTACTCATAATAGCCAGGAAGTGGAAACAACCCAAACGTCCGTCAGCAGATGAATGGATAAATAAAACAGTGGTCCTTCCACACAATGGACTACTACTGGGCAATAAAAAGAAACAAAGTGCTGACACGTGCTGCAACATGAATGACTTCAAAAACATGCCACTCAGTGAAAGAATCCAGACACAAAAGAACACCTACCCTACAACTCTGCGTCTATGAAATGCCCAGAATAGGTGAAGCCAGAGAGACAGAAGGTAGATCTGTGGTTGCATGGGGCAGGGGTGGGGTGGGGGGTGGGGGCGGGGTGTAATGGGGAAGTAATGGCTATGAGGTTTCATTTGGGGGTGATGACAATGTCCTGAAATCAGATAATGATGGTTGCACAACTCTGTAAATATGCCAAACATAACCGAACTGTGCACTTAAAATGGGTGACTTTCATGGTAGGTAAATTATATTCCCGTAAAGTTGTCAAAAAAAACAAAACAAAAGCAGAGGCACGAAAGAATGCAACTAACAAAGCCTAGGGGTGTGAGTCTGACTCTGAGGACGGGGGAGTTTGAGGTGGGCATCTCGGCTTTAACCAGGAAACTGATTTGAGGATTGCTTCCCACCCTCTGGCCGCAGTTCCTGGGTCTGACGGTGCCCTCCTAACTGACGGGCTGTCCCCGGGGGTCACTCACTTCCAATTTCAGACAGAAAATTTCCCAAACTGGGGGTGATGATGGACACTACTGAGTATGTCCGTTACAAAAGAGGGTGATGGTGGCTTTGTGGTTACTTTTGAAAATTTGTATTAAATACGTTTTTGTAGTACAGGATTTCTGAAACTATTGTACACGATTTTTCTAAATACCCCCCCCCCTCATTTAGAACCACTATCACTGTTACACAAGACTAGTGCATAGGCTTGGATGTAGTCAGAAGAATTAGAAAACAAAATAATTAAACAACTCTAAAGGGGATCGCTTGAGAAACAACAGTTGCCCAGCTGTCAAAAGTTCATCTGGGACCCACGCAAATACTTGTGGGTTTGCTGTGCTTGTTTTTCTGCCCCTCCACTCAGCAAACATTCACTGAGTGATGCCTGTGTGTCAGCCGCACGTGGAGCACGTGGATGCCAGGGCTGGTGACTGCTGTGGGTTCCCCAGTATGAACAGAGAGGCGAGACACGTAGTAGGCCCACAACAGAAGTTGTGGCTGAACGGATCAGAGTCTAGTCAGGGAGATGCCTAGGGTTTGCTTTCGTTTTCTCTCGCTGGAAACACGCTCCACAAACCGAGAGGCTTAAAGCCACACCCACCCATCATCTCAGTTTCCACAGGCCCCGAGTCCGGGTGCAGCTCCGCTGCAGTCTCTGCTCAGGGTATCACGAGGCTGAGATAAAAACGCCAGTGAGCTCGGCTCACCTGGAGCCGGGATCCTCTTCTCAGCGCATGTGTTGCTGGCAGAATTCAACTCCTCATGGTTTTAGGATGGAGGCCCTCGGCCCCCAGAGGCCACCTGCAGACCCCTGTCCTGCAGTTCCTGTCATAGCTGTTTGCCTCTTCAAAGCCAGCAGGGGACTCCCTCTTGCCGCCAATCTCTCTCTTCAGGTAAAGGCTGGATCCACTTTTAAAGGGCTCCCCTGATTAAGTCAGGCCCACCCACAGTAAGTGCTCTTTTAATGAACTCAGAGTCAGCCGATTAGGGGATCTTAATTACATCTGACAAACCTCTTTGCCACATAATGTAACCTATTCACATGTGTGAGATCGCATCATAGTCATATGTCCTGCCCACAGCCAAAGGAAGGGGATATAAACCAGGGGTGGATCTTAGGGGCCACCTTAGAGTTCCACCTGCCACAGGATCTTAAGCATAATGGTGGAGGGAAGGCCCTGTGAGGGGTCAGGGGAGAGGGCTTTTAACTGCTGAATGGGCTGAGGGGACAGCTAGGAAGACTTCCCAGAGGGGGTGATTTTTAACAAATTGAGAAAGGTAGTTGACTCAAAACACAAAAACAATAACAAAAATCACTTTTCCAAGTCATACAGCTTTTTAATATGCGCATATGAATCTTGTACCCTAAATGCCATTTTCAGGTTTTAAAAGAGACACGTGTACACATTAAAAATATTTAAGCACTTTCAAGGACATTGCATGAAAAATTAGTACACCCGGTTCCTGGGGCGGGAAAGCGGGAGGGACGGCGGGGTGATGTAATTAGGGAGGGAGCCCAGACGGCTCCACCTGTGTGGTTAATGCTCTGCTTATCAGCTGGGAGGCGGGTAGGCCCGGATTCTTTATTTTTTTAATACTTTTTGATGTATGCAAAGTTTAGCAATAATTTTCCCAAGTCTCCTTCTCAGCCTGAACCTCCAGTATGCAAATCCTCTTCCGGTAGGAAAGGTGTCTTGGTTGTGCTTTCGTGGGTACTGTACATAATAACAACAATAAGAACAGTAACCACTGAGAGCACTTACTGTTCTAGCACTAAACACAGATTAATTCATTTAATTCAGACACCAACCGCAGGAGGTCACTTCGCCTATCACGCCACGTTAGAGCTGAGCACATGGAGGCACCGGGAGGTTAAACCTCCAGCGCCACCAGCCACTGCGCAGTGGGGCTGAGCTCCGCACCCAGTCCGTCTGGCTGTGAGCACCACACAGGCTGTTCTGTGCGGAGCCACAGCCACAGACACACAGTTTCTGTTTCTCATTCTGAAAAGGAACCAAGTAGCAGTTCACCAGGTGGAGAAAGTGCAGGAGGGCATTCCCTGCAAAAGGAATGCTGTGAACTATTAATTCCAGGACATCTCAGTCGGGAGGGGAGCATGAGGAGATGAGAGGAGCCGGGAAGGTAGGAGGTGGGAGCTAAGGGCCCTCAGACGCCATGTGCCTCAGTCCTTTCTGGCTGCAGTAACAAAATACCACAGCATTTTGGGGTAGCTTAAAACAACAGAAATTTATTTCTCACAGATCTGGAGTCCAAGATCAAGGCTCTGGCATGAGGGATTTCTGGTGAGGCCCCTCTTCCTGGTTCACAGCTGGTGCGTTCTTCCTGTGACCTCACACAGAGGGAGGGGCAAGGCGTCTCCCTGGGGTCTCTTTCATAAATAAGAACACGAGCCCCACTCATGAGGTTCCACCCTTGTGACCTAAGCACCTCCCCAAACACCTCCTAATACCGTCATGTCGGGCATTAGGATTCAACACATGAATTTCAGGAGGACACAAACATTCAGATCATATACCATATTGAAGAGTCTGAACCACATTTGGAGAGCAATTGGGCACCAAGGATCTGGGGCAAGAGTGACAATCAGATTTGCACTTCAAAGCATAACACTGGCAGCTGTGGGTAAATACGCAGACAAAACCCAAGACAGGGAGGCCCGCTGGGAAGCTCTTGCAATGATCAGAGTGAGAAGTGATGCACTTGGACTACGGCAAGGTCAAGAGGATGAGGGGGAATGGGTAAATCTCACTATGACTCAGAGGATGGAGCTGATGGGAGCTGAGAAGGAGGGAGACTGAGGGGCTAAGGATGAGGAGCTCCTGAGGGTGACCACAAGCTTCTGGCTAGGGGTGGGGGTGGCACCAGCCAATGAGATCAACCCAGGAGGAGGATGAGTTCGCTATGATGGGTCTGGGACAGCTTGGTACAAATGTTGACTACTCAAGGCAGATGTTTAGAAGACAGACCATCAAAGGAGCATCTTATGAACCACTTCTCACAGTGTGGAATGAGGGAACACCTGACTAGAATCCCTTGGAATATGGCTTAATATATCTTAACCAGGTCCACCGAGGAGCTAGAGTTGCTGGGAGTGAGGCCTGGGAACCTCCATCTTTTACAAGCTCTTGTGGGCACCAACGAAGACCCCCGTGGGAGTACAACCAACCCCAGGAGCCACCTGTGACCGGCTGTACTTAGAAAAAGAGCTGATGAAATTCTGACTGTGGTAAGTGCCCACGAGACTGGGAGACCCTTATGGCTGGAGGCCCCGGTGCTTGGTGCAGAAGCCTCACTTCGGCAGGCTTCACAGTTTACACGGGGAGCAGCCATCATCTGACTCTTTCGGCAGCTGTGGGGAAGGCTTTTGTCTTTCTGACTTGACGGCTCACCCTGGTCCTCCTGTGGCCACCACTTAGCAAACGTGTCAAAGCGCCACTCGTAAGGCCTCTTAAACGATCCACAACACTGACTTCCGCAAATCCCCTCAGAGATGAGTTGTCTCAACCAAGCACACTCCAGAGCCCTACGCGATGGAGTATTTGGCTTGCTGATCATTCAAACAGCCATCTCCTGCCTTCAAGGGAATGCCTAGAGGGCACTGCCATGTGGACACGTGGGAAGGACTCAAGCTCTTTCATTAATAGCCATTTACCGCAAGGGATCAGGAAATTAACACAGGGTGTTCCTTGCACTTAGTAGGTTCTCCACAAACAGCAGTGGAAGCCACCCATGCATTGCTCCTGCACTCAGGAGACTGGGGAGAAATCCACTTCCCCGAACATCTTCTGCGATTTCAGAGACTGAAAAACCGGATGGAAGAAAAATCCACCAGGGACTCAGAGGATTTCAGGATCAGCTTAGGACATCAGTGAGAATCCGCCGCAACAGGTCTCAGGAACCGTGACTACTTTGAAGAGGTGACAGGTCTTTCAGAGCCAATCTTGCAGTTTGTAGAGGTCTGCATAGTTAAATTTACCCAGCTGAGGCAAGCTACAAGATGTCTACGCCTTTAGAACTAGTATCAATTCCCAGAAAATCAAAGCCAATACACTTTTCCCCATACTCCAAATATTTTAGATGGGGTTTCCCTCCACTTCCCTTATTGTTGGGATCTGGTCTCAGACGCTTTGAATCCCAGGCAGTTGTTCACAATTAATTTTCACTCCTTTCTAAATCAGAAGGGAAGGTAGCAGCAATGGGTAATTCCAAATTAGCTAGACGATTTGAATCTGTCTGCGGAACAGACAGAATGGCGGTTCCGCATCCCCGAAGGAGCAGGTGCTCACCTAATAAAAGATTAAGATGTTACCACTTACATGGTACATAATTCTGTGACTCTGATGGGCGAATCAGTCTCCAGGACTCCTGGGTTTTTCAAAGGCTTTCTCTTTGGGGAAGCACTTTTTTTCAGTTAGGAGGAATTTCAGGGGCTTTCTGGAACGCTTTCCACGCAGGGAAAGGATGACTATCCCATCCTGGATTGGGGTAGCTCTGGCTTTGTGGAAGGAGAGGTATGCGGCCTGCAGCCACTGCTCCACTTCCCACCCACCCACCGAGCCCCTTCCCTTCCCACCCAGCCGATTGGCCCACGCTTGAGCACCTGACCCCAAAGCCCCCAATCAAGTTGGTGCTGTGAAACAAGGCCCTCAGAAGGGGTCCTTTCTCACCCTCTTCAAATGGCTTTTTTGGCCCTTTCACCTGTTATTAGGTGTGCCATTCCCTGGAAGTTATTGGTAAACACCAGAGTGGTGCCCTGCCTGGAGCATCTCATGTCCTTGGGAGTTTTGGGACAGATGAAGGATTTGGCCACGCCCCCCGCCGCAGCCAACTGAATGGGAGAAAAACCTGCCCCCAGGGCAGCCAGTCCACGGGCTGGCCACCACTCCGCAGGCAGCCGGGTTGGAGCGTTTTCCCCAGAAAGGCTGATGGTGCTGATGGAACCAGATACCTGACTGCAGCCGGAAGGACTCAGAGAGGCGCTTTCTCCCCGACCCCTCCTCCTCATCCTCCTCCTCCCTCTTCCCCCTTCTCCTCTTCCCCATTATCAGCCTTCCTGTTACTTAAGGAGCACTTTTTTTGTGCTGGGCACCCCCCCCCCCCCAAAGCACTTTATATCCATGAACCTGTTTAATCCTCATAACAATCCTGTCAGGTAGGTACTATTATCCCCATGTTTCAGAAGAAAAACAAAGAGGCTAGGTATCTCCCCCAAGCACCAGGTTCTCAGCGGTGGGGTCGGACTTTGACCCCAGGCTGCCTGGCTTACAAGTCTGTGCATTCTCACGCCTCCCTTAGAATCAGATCCTGTCAGAGCTCGAGAGGGCGAGGAAGGTCATCTCACCCACTAACTGTCACACTCTGGGATTTCACACACTCTGGGATTTTCACAAACAAGCAGGGAGGAGGGACATGGGCTTGCCAACTTCTAATTTCATCAGAGAGGACAACAGAAGTGTAAAAACAGAGCACTGCCTTAACCATCACTAAAGAAAGGTCACTTAACACAAAGAGAGTAGGGAGGCCATAGCCTCAGAGCAATGTGTGCCGTCCTTTGAACTGAGTAAACCGGGCCCTATGGAAAACTCACTGTATTGACTTATTTTTTTCCTAATTTTGCTTCTCAGCAATTAAAACTGAACCAGTACAGCTCTCGGATTTGTGGGTGTCACTGGTTCTCTCCCAATTTCCACGTTACCTGTAAGGAAACAGACCTGGCGAGTGTGAGTGACGCTGTTGAGGCCCCACAAGGAGTGGCGAGCAGATCTGGAACTTGATTTCAGGTCTTTTGGCTCAGGCTTCTGTCCTGGGGTGGAGGCAGGGGAGTTCCCCTCCCAATAGTGAGGACGGAACTCTACGAAAGTTGTGTTTTCTGAGCCCTCTGTGGCAATGGTTTGGAAGCCCTGGCCTTGGGCGTGGAATCGTGGCCTTCAGAATTTATAGCATCTTCTGCTCCTGGCCTGTTTCTGTTTTCACAAGTACCCTGTGAGGCAGATAATTCTGCTTTCATGTTAAAGATGGAGCAGCTGTCGCTCAGAAGGGTTCTGTGCCATGTGTAGGCAGGCTTCCCAGCATCACCTAACTCTGAGGGTGGGACTTGGCTGTCCTGAAGGATGGACTGTGAGACCTGCCCTTCCAGGGATGGGGGTGTCACTAACTCATCTCCAGCTGGTTATTTCGGTTCCTCTGCTTCTAGAGGTGGTGAGCTGATTGGTTCAACATGCATTTGCCAGCAGAGACCTGAAATGGATCGGTTTCCTTTCTCTACTTCAGTCCTAGAAGGTCCCACCCTGCTCATCCCACATCCCTGCTACCCTCCCCTCAGGCCCAGCTTAGCTGATTGAAATATGAAACCCAAGGGACTGGCTTGGACCAGTCAGATTCATTTTGAACCAAGAGATTCAGAAAAGAGTTCAGTTAATAGCAGAGGCTTCAGCTAAAAGATCATGTATCTTTGGATCACATCTCATTGGAACTGGAGCAACCATTTGGGGCCTGGGCAAGATAAGAAGGCAGAGGAGGTGGAGAGGAGGTGGGAAGAGAAGAGGAAAGATGAGAAGTGGGAAATAAGAAGAAAGAAGAGAGAGAGTCCTGAGTTCCTCCTTCCCATGAGACTGTGGATGCTTTTTATAAGCCCTACTTTTATCTTGAGCTAGTTTGAGTGGATTTCTGTTCTGTGAAACAAAAAGATCCTTAACCAGGACAGTCTGCTCTGGACCATCCACTGGGCTAGCTGCTGGAGCACAGAGAACTGTGGGTCAGAGCTGTCGAGATGCCCGGGTTCCAGCAGGGGCAGGAGCCAGGACCCCCTGGATGCACACACTCACAAGTCCACGTGCTACTGTGTGAGTCCGACATCTTTTTATGCTGAAGATGGAGGCTCCGAGACTTTCTCCCAAAATCAGGACCCAAGAACAGGGCATGGCCCCATGTTTGAAAAGAACAAGAAACTAAATGAAGCCCAGCTGAGAAAGCATTTTAAAATGCTATCAGTATTAGCACTTTGTATTTATCACCATGGATGGCTCATCCTAAGATCTCTTAATCAACAGTAATCTTTGCTAAGCGCCTTGGTGGCAGATGAGTGACAAGCAGTAAAAACAAGAAGGATGCTGTGTACCTGCCTCTCAGGGAGATTGGCTCCTAAAGCACACACATCACCGGCACCCCAGGCTGTGCTCTGCTGCTCTGTCTGCCTTCTGAATTTCGCTGGTGGTTTGTTTTGGTGCCCAGTGCAACATGATGATGAACTACCAGTCCTATTGTGGAATCACTGCTGAAAACAACTGGTGACCAGTCCTCCAATTCAAGGTGAAGAACCGGACTTCCATGCAGGATGGGGGAAGACGGTCTGCCACCCACCTCCAGGCTACCCACGGGGAGGCTGGCGTTGTTTTATACTGACACATAGCTGTGGAACCTAAAGACGAGACAGGGCTCTCCATTTCCTGCATCAGTGTTGTCAGAGGGGCGGCACTGGGGCCTGGGGAGACTGCTCTCCTCCTCAACTCCAGGGTTTGGTGATGCTCATATGAGCACAAGTTGAATCTACACAGTTGTCTGTGCTCTTCCAAAGGCAGGCGTTCATGAAGGTCAGTTCTATTATTAATGCATTTGCTGGTTTCTTATTCTGGAATCCACCAGCCACCAACTATTTATTGAATTCCAGGCTCTGTGGCAGGGACTGGGAATACAATCTTTAATAAGATGTGAAGCCACGCCCCATCTTCATGGATCTCAGTCTAGTGTAGAGGATGGAAACCGGGGATCTGGTAGGGGACAGGGCTACTGTACCCTAGAGTTTTTTTTTTTTTTGGCCTTCAGGATGCTTTGAAAATCTGGAAGATCTGGCCACAGACACTGGGCCCATCCCTCACAGCCACAATCAGCTGGCGCTGAGTATTGCCAGCCTCTCTAGCTGGGAAAGCTTCCTTCATCCTTACGGTCCTCACTAAGGTCAACTGTCACACGGCAAGAATCACTGCACTTGGAGGAATATATTTCTTTGTATCCTTGTCTTATGAAAAGTAGGACAACAAAATATAGACCAAGAGAACCACATGTGTCAAGAAAAATGGCAAAGGTAAACTTTTTCATGAAGCGAGACTATCCTTTGTTTATTTATATATATATTTATAAATATTTATAAATTAGTATAAATATATTTAATATAGAAAATATGTTTATGCCAGGCTCTCTGACGCCTGGACTATGTCACTCATTTATGTCACGTATCTGGCACATGTGCATTTAAGTTTTTGATCTCTGGTCTAGTGACATCAGAGTTCCCTCCAACTGGTCCCCAATTAGACAGTTGGGGTACACAAAAAAAGCCTTCTAAAAATAGCTTCCTTTAATGAACACATAAAATGTGGGGTCAATGCAGGTGTCTCCCATATTGTTCTAGTTTAAAAATGAACGTTGTGACCAGGTGTTGGGTCTAATTTAAGATTCACGTTTTTTTCATAACTTCTCTTCCTGCATCTGCTAAAATTTCAACTTCACTGTTTGCCCATGGTATTTCCATTTTTGTTGGTCTTAGGACAGATTCCTTTTTCTCCTGGTACTGTTTCATTTGTCGCTTTATTTTGCTCTGCGGATTATTTGTAGATGGATGCAGGCCTGAGAAACTCCCATCCCCACCTGCTGCTCTTGGGCACAGAAGAGACCCTTTTGGCTTCCAGTTGGCCTGCCATTTATTACTTTCTGAATTTGGTGACAAACTGCCCTTTCAGACAAACCAGATCAACCATGCAATGGTCCTCAGGACTGTTTAAAACTGGGAACCAAGAGCTACCTATTAGTAGAATCAGAACATCAGAGGTAAGTGGGCCATGGAAATTCATGTCACCTCATCATCTCTTCTTAGAGGTGGGGACACCCGGATCAAGACGGGAGGAAAAAGGCTCATCTGTTTGCCAAGGTAATTATTAGAGGAAGATACAGTCAGGAATCCTTCCATGCACAGTTACTTATCTGACAAGGAGCTACTATCATGTTGGGAAAAAGAGGATATAAACTGAGAAAAATGTCCTGGAGGAAAAAAAATGTGTTGATCTTCATGGGTAAGTGTGAAAGGAAAGAGAAAAATTTACTCTCAGTTGATTGCCTTGAGGTTTAAAAGATCTAGCTTCACACCTCTGATAAGCCCCCATATAAAAGTTTAAATTCTCGTGTACGTCCCGATGAATGGTTTGCTGTCAGTGTTTAGCAACTGCCCTTTCACACGCAAAAAAAAACCCTGACCTGTGGCATGTGCCAGTCTCCACTGTGTCAATACTCCTGCCTGGTGGCTGGTTTCAGGCTCCCAAGGCACCATCGCTGTGTGCAGAGCCTGGGAGCCAGGCACACAACTGGCTCTCCGAAGCCATTGTTTTTGCAAGTGTATTGCTCAGAGGCCACTTGAATCTTGATTTCAAGGCAACTTTCCAACCTCTCTAGTGTTGCTGCCTCAGAAAATGTAGGAGGCAAGCGCATTGCCCACATCACTGCTTTGTACTAATGCTCAGTCACTTGTCCAGATGGTCAGCAAACACTGATGGAGCACCAACTATGCGTCTGCCCTCGTGTAAAACCCAGCTTCAGGAGTGAACCAGACACACACGGTTCTTGACATGCCTGGAGCTGATGGTTAAGTGGGATTCAGCAGAGTTCTATCGTCTGGTGGCTGGGCTATCTGCCCTTTCATCCCTGGCCAGCTTTATAACACAAGGCAAATGCCTCTAAATGCCTGGGGACCACTTTTTCCCTCCGCTGACGACTTGCAACCCCAACTTCCCCACACAGCATTTAGATCTCCAAGGATGTCGGAAAATATTCCCATTTCCAAAACATCTTTAATGTAGATTCAGTGTAATTCCGAAAGTAAAGCTGCCTCCTACAGCACTATGAGGAGTGGAGACATTTCCCACCCAATAAAAGAGCCGAGAAACTTTAGGAAGTCTGGAGATCTCTCATTTATATCTCTTTGGCAAACGTGTCAGTGGCACATCATTTACCAGTGATTGCTCAACGATCCTTTTTGCTTATTGTTCTGTATTGGCGTTGCTGAAAGACTATGTCCCCGGTGTTTCTGCCCAAAATGCGTAGGTGCCAAGGTTGCAGGCACAGATGGAGTCAGCACAGGTTTCCCTTGTGTGAAGCTTTGGTGCAAAGCAGGTTTGCCACGCAAGCAATTGTACCCCCTTCAACTGCTAATTGGAAAAGGGACTTCCGTCCTCGGGGTGAAAACACAATGAAATTGCACTTGTCAGTTTCGACAGCAGGTCAGAGACCCAAGTCTAGAGCTCTTGGAGACGCATTGGATGACAATCCCCTCCACGGCTGTAACTGTAACTATTAACAGCTTGTTCTTTGAAACAAATATAACCCCTAGGAAGAGCTGAGGAACTGGGGAGCTAGTCTTTTCCAGCAAGTGTACTCAGAGAAGCACCACTTTGGCTTGTGCAGTTTTGGGCTGGTTTGTGACTTAATGCTTACGTATGAATAACTGACTGCTAATAATGATCTGTTATCATAGCAGAGGCTTGGTTAGAGGGCTTGGGAGACCAGGAGGGGGTTCCTACCAGATGAGTCAATTTAGACAAGAGACGTCAGGTTTAACCTAATTTTAGGGGATTACCTGTTTCTGAAAACAAACGCTCCACTTACAGATCTTTCTAGAGATCCTGAGAACCAGATTAATATTTCTAAGATGCTTTCCTCTGAATTGCTTTTGTCTCCTTCAGATCACATCTCTTCTAAGAGTCTGGAGGATGGTGGTGGTGGAGGAGACTCGGCTGTTGAAAGTTTTAGTGGGAACACGAACACGCATCAGCTTATCCTGCAGATTTGTCTTGATTTGGCTTGAAGGAGAGGGACATCAGGAGGGAGAGTTTGAGATACTCCCCGGGGAAGGGTGGTTTCTCCCCTCAAGGAGCAGCTAAGGTCATCTGCGTACGGGTCTCAAGGCTGTCTAGGGCTCAGCTGTGAACTGACCTCAGGTGTATGTGCCTGGGTGCTATGGGGGGGGGGGGATTCAAGCCCCCTGAACTCTGCCCAGGTTCCCTGCTCCTTGCTGCTTTATTTGTGTGGCTATGGCTGGGGGCTGTGCTCGCTGAGGGCTGCTATGCCAGGTACCACTTCATTTCCACACGACACCGTGTTTCCTCTTCACAAGAATCAAGTGCAAAGATGATTACAGTCCCCATTATAGAGATGAGGACACCGAGGCCCAAAGAGGTGAATTGGTTTCCCCAAGCTCCCTCAGCCGGGAAGGGGTGGCTCCAGGGCTCAAAGCCAAGACTCTCTGGCTCCAATACCCTTGCTCCTGACTACTCTTCTGCCTCCTTTTATTCCCAGAAGCTTGGGTTTGGCACTTAAGCAAGAGGCTAGCCCAGTGGTCATCACCCCTGTTGCATATTAGAATCCTAGGGAAATTAAAAAAAAAAATACCAATGCCTAGATCCATTCTGATCAAATCAGAATTTTGGAGGTGGGCCCCAGGCATTGGTAATTTCAAAGAGCCCTGCCGGGAAAGTCCACTATTGGCCTGACCTGAGAGCTGCTAGTCCAGCCCAGTGGTTTTGAGATGGCATTTAGATGTAAGTTGTCCACCACTGCATTCTGGTGGCACTTGGGAGCTCCAAGCCCGGGAGGGGGTCTCAGAGAACCTGTGCAGCCAAGGTAAGCTGGCTGGCAAAGCACCACAGAATCTTCACCAGCCACGTGGCCCTGGGACAGCCACACGAGCACCCTGAGACTGCGCTTCTCCGTCTGGAACACGGAAGTGCTGCCTTCTCCCTCATGAGTTCCAAGGCCAAGGTTACCAACTGGTGACCAAGGACTGGCCCTGACCCACTGATATGTTGACCTTCACTTGCATGAGGTTAAACTTGGTTTTGAGTTAGTTATGAAGTTTGAAGAATCAGGTTACACAATTGTACTTCAATTTAAAAAAAGAATCACAAAATTATATATAAAAATCCCTATTTCCAACTTCTCTTGGAAAACTGGAAGATGTGCTTCTGGGCCTCAGCTTCCTTATCTCTGTAGTGGGGTCAGTGGTCCAGGTGGGCACAGTCAGAGGGGGCTGAACCTTAGCTTCCACTCTGATGAAGCCCAGGTGCCTCCAGCACCCCCCTGGCTCCACCAGCCTCACACCAGCCAGATGCCATTTTCTTTCCTGGATTGGCCCTGGGACCACGTGACTGGGTGGACCCCACTGAGCATTAAATTAGATAATATATTTTTAAAGGGATAACCATTGCTTGACCAATGGTGAATAGTCAATAAAGAGAAAGTCTTCTTCGTGCTTATATTTTGTTATTACTATTACTCTCTTTTGCCTAGCTATTCTAGTCTAGCTGCCTTCCCTGGAATGCTTACGCCCAGTCTTACCCAGAGGCATTCCTGAGGCTGTCTTCCAGCTTTTGCAATGGGAGGGGGGAACCCCTCCTTTGAACATGTCCCTGGTTCCCCCTGACCCAGCTGCCGCACACCAGCTACCACACTTTCCACCAGAAAACACAGGGATCAGTGTCCCTGGTAACCCCCAGGGGTTGACAACACTTCGCAGTTGGAAATCAGAGAGCCACTTGCCAGGAGGGGAGACAGCGTGTGCGGAGGGCAGAGATGGGACGTGGGACCCCAGAGTCGTCTCCAGCACTCCGGCCCAGCCCCTTCTCTGGAGGGAGGCCTCTGCTCGCCCAGCCAGACCCTTCTGTAACAGGCGTGAACCGCCCAGGATCTCTTCCCAAGTGATAGCTTAATAGGGTGTGAGAGGATGGTGGCAAAGAGAGACATGCTGCTCGCTCTGAGGACCCCTCGTCTGCGTCTTGGGCTGAAAGCATTCCGGACCATTTATATTTATAAAGAATAAATTGTACGTTAGGGGCACCAAATGAATAATTCAGCTTCTCGGATTTAAATCAGGTCCTAGAAACCTTGGTTAAGGCTGCTCTGACAAATAAATGGTGGAGGAAAGAAGGAGGTGGGGGAGGAGAGAGAGAGAGAAGAAAGAAAAGGAAAGAAAGAAGGAAAGAAGGATGGAAGCAAGAAAAGGAAGGAAAGAAGGAGGGAGGGAGGAAGGAAGAAAACAAGGAAGAAAAAGAAAAGGAGAGAGACAGACTGAGAGAGAATCTTTGCTGGTAATGAGCAGAGACGAGAACACAGTGTCAGGCTGTTTTGGGCCCCATGGGGCGGAGGAGGGATGAGAAGGGTTCCAGGCAGCCATTAATCCCCCTCCTCATCTCTGGGTGGATTATACCTGCACTGCCCGCCTTCGGTAATTACCCTCCCTGTGGTTAAACATGGCCAGTGAAGGCCTTCGCTGTTTCTGCTGGCATCTGAGCATGAGGACCAGGCTGAACGGCTTAGATGCCTCAAACCTGAGGATCCATCCCCACTAACTGGCCCCACCGCAGACTCACCGATATCTCAACCCAGGCCGCTATTAACATACCGAAGGCCTTGACCTAGAAAGGAATGAACACCCGGAGCAGATAACACTACACAATTGCTAGAGTGGTGCTTTGTTATTTGTAACCAACCAGCCAACAGATATTTATTGAGTGCCTCTGTACAAGGTGCGGTGCGGGCGCAAATTGCACAGAGCTTAGTGTCTTTACAGAATATTAGATTTGTGCCGAGCCTAGCTGTATAAATAGAGATGCCCCAAATCCTTGACAGGGGTTTAATTTGATTCCTCGTGTTCTCAAGAGCTGTGCAAAGTTTTACAAGGAGGACAGTGCATCAGTAATTTTTCCTCGTGGTAAAGAAGTGGAGGAGAATCATTTTCACCGTGATCAGTGGCCTCGCACTGCAATTAGCAGCACAGGTGGAGTCAGGGTATGTCAGTGCCAGGGCTGATGCGGGCTTGGTGGGTACTGACTTGGTGACGGGTCTGAAGTTGGCTGCCAAGGGGCAGAAGAGCAACAGGGCTAATGGAGCTGAGACCCGTGGGGGCTTCTATCGTTATATTCCTGATATATTTAACTTGAATGGACATTCAGATTTATGTTGATCTATTTGCATTTCAATTTACAACCAGCACACTTGCCGGATAAATAATATTTCTGGGGAGCAGAGAAGTGTGAACAAAGCAGAAGTGATGGGGGAGGAAATGCTTTATGAAGACTGAGGTCGGGAAGGGGAAAGGATGGCATTTGTAAAGGAGGCATTGCTGGAGGGAGTGGAGGCAGCATCCTGGCTGGAGGAGAGCTGGGGAGAGGCTGGTTTGAGAGAGTCGGCGGGGAAAGGAGACACCGTCCCCTTGGGTGGGAAGTCTGCCCCACTGAGGAATTTCAGTCTGATCGCAGGAGTGTGTCTGGATGTGCAGGAGGAGGGACTGAGAGTGCAGGTAGCATAGGGCAGGGCTCCAACCCCTTACATGGCCCCGGTGCCCCATCTGAGTGAGGCACCACCCACCCCCCTCAGCCTGAACACTGGCCTCTCCCCACCGGACGTTTCATGCACCCGTGACCGACAGTGATGTTGGCAAAGGCTTATTTAGACATCCGTGGGTGACGAGCACCTTGTGGTAAATGATCTTTCGTGCTAAGAGCTAAGGCCCAATGAGGGAGACCGTCTCATGACTCCCTTACTAGAGGAAATGGACCAGCTGAGTGATGGGGGTCAGAAGTTGGTTGCCAAGGGGCAGAAGAATAGTGGGAGCAGATCCCGTTCGGATAGGATGAGGATATGGATTCTAGAGACCAGGGATATGGGAGCTGCTGGAGGCTACGGAGCACGTAAGTGGTGGAGCCAAGGGGGTTAAGCCCAGAGTCCAGGTGTCCTGGCTCCTCCAACTGGCCACTTCCCTTCCTGCTTCTTTGCCCGACCTGTGCCAGCACCTGGGATGCCCTCTGCTTCCCCCAGCTCGTGAACATTCACCCTCCGTCAAGACTCAGCTCAAACAGTACCTCCTCTCTCACGTCCTCTCCAGCTCAGCCCCATTCATCCAGGCTTGTCTCCGCTGGGCCCCAGTGAAAGCACCTCAACAAGCAGCAAACATCTCTCCCTTCCACCATCATGGTGGAATGCGACTGGAGAATTTGCAGGAAACAATGTCACCTTGTCTGCGGTCCCACGGCCTGTGTGCTGAGCTCTCCACTGGGTAACACCCTGTCTGTGGGGTTTGATAACTGGATAGACTTAGGGTTGCATTCTTTTTTCTCCTTTGTTATCTTAAAAAAAAAAAAAAGTGAGATGGAAGGGAGCTCAGGCTGTTCATGTGTTGGCTGCTACTAATGAACTCATAAAAAAAATCCAAAAATGTCCCTAGTCTAAATCAGACTTCTCTTTAAGCAGGAAGAGTAAATTGTGCCCACCATTGGCCCTGGCACAAAGGGAAGAAACAAAATAGAAAATGAAGAAATACGTCCACTTGGCTGCAGCCTTGAGGAAACATGCCAGTGTTTTTCCAGCCTCAGGTTTTTTGCATGTGCCGACCTTTCCACCTGGAATCTTCACACCCAGATCTCTACCCGGCCAGTTTCTGGACCTCAGGACTCAGGTCTGATGTCCTGACCACCTTGGCCAATGTTCTTTCCCATTCCATTCCATTTTGCATTACTCTGTTTTCATCTTCTTCCTAGCATTCATCTCCCTCTGAAGTCCTCTTGTTTGTTTCCTCATTGATTGTGTGTCTTCCCATTAAGTACAAGTTCCATGACTGTAGACAACTGGTTTGCCTTTTTCAGCTCCGTGTGCCAGGTCCTTAGCAGGGCCCGGCACCGAGAGGTACCTACGTAAGCATGCGTTGAGTGAGCAGCTCCCGCTAGGAAACAGATACGTCCCACGACAGGTGTGCACACGTGGGAATTTTGTAAACTGAGCCATGAATAAAATTAACAGCAGGAGGGACTTCCGTTATAATCTAAGACTTCCATCTAGAAATATGGAGCAAATTATAAGCTTCCCTTCTCAGATGCTTCACTGAACTTGCAAACAAAGGAAATTTCCAAAAACCAAAAATAAAGAAGCTGAAAACCAGAGTGGTGTCTGGGGGCAGAGGTCATGGCTGTTGAGGATGCTGGCAACCTTGGGACCCAAGAGGCTTGGTTTTCAGTGGAGACAGGAGACAGGAGACAGGCCTTGGACCTGCCCAAGGAGGGAAGATGGAAATTGAGGCCAATACCCACCTGGGGTTCTTGAAGGGTTCTTGAGTGGGTGGGGAGGGATGTACCTACTGTCAAAAGGAGATGGTAAGCACATATCTGTTCTGTCCCAGATGAAAAAGGGTTGCCTAGAGAATTTTCAACGATGGTTTGTCTGCTCATAAGATTAGGGATCCAATTTCCATGGCCCATGGGGTCCAGGAAACCTCAAATGAGAAAGGAATGCAAACTATTTTCTGGCCAGTCTGCCCTAAGTCTGCACCGCAGGTGTGGGTAAGGACCACCCCAGACGCCTTCTCTCCCAAAGCGTGGTCTTTTACTTAGAAAAGGGACTCAAACATATTCCATTGACCGGAACTGTTTCTCACGCACCTCCCCTCTCCCAGCTGCAAGGAGACTTGTGGGTTGAGTATTTTTAGCTGGGCACAGTGCTGAGGGAATCATTTTGGATTCTGCTAGCAAGAAAGAAGGAGAAATGGACGTTGGCTAGGAAGCTGGTGTTGTCAGACGCTAGGTAAAAGGAGAGAAGGACACAAACCAAAAAGTCATGATAATATGATTATCTACATAGAAAACTTCAAAGACTCAATACTGAAAAATTATTAGAACTAATAAGTGAGATCAGCATGTACACTCTTCTAAGATCGGTATACAAAAATTAATTGCATTCCTATAGACAGGCAACAATTTACAACAGCAGCAGAAACACTAAAGTTATCTAGGAATAAATTAGAGTTTGCCAGCAAGTTATGGATAAAATTATAAAATTATTCAAAGACATAATGCTAGATGTAAATGGAGAGATCAATTACATTCATGGATGGGAAAAATCAGTTGCATAAAAATAAAAGGGGCTAACCCTTTAACACCTAACAATTCCACTCCCATGTCATGCCTTAGAAAATTCTCATGTGTGTGCTGCAGACAATGAAGGACTTTTCATTGCAGAGCTGTTTTAATAGTGAGAAGTAAAGAACAACCTAATTGCTATCAACAAGAGAATGTAAGTAAACTTGGTATAGTCACCCGGTGAAACAATCTACAAAGCGAGAATGAATGAGCTGTAGCCAATATGCCAACAAGGATGGATTCTAGAATAAAGCATTAAGCTAAAAAGCAAATCACAGAAGGAAAAAAATACAGTATTACTCCACTTATATATTAAAGATGTGCAAAATAAATGTATGCATTATTTAGGGACATAAATATAGGAAACAATAAAGAATTGCATGGCATTATGTTGTTGTACACCAGAAACTGACACATTGTAACTGACTATACTTCAGTTTAAAAGAAGGAAAGAATTGCATGGAGACAATAAGCACCAGATTCAAGGTGGGGGTTACATTTGGGTGTTAGAAAGAAGGAGATGGCTGGCCCAGACTGGTGAGGGTTCTAGAGGGAGCTTCAGACATGCTCCCACTGTTTTAATTTGAGTGGTGGCTTCAAGGATGCTCATTGCAGTATCCTTTATACCATTTTTTTTGTAATTGGGAGATATTTCAAAATAAGTTTAAAAATTAAAATTAAAAAAATGCATCAGGGAAACTTGTTTTGATTTCTGTGATCAATTCACAACTATTTCCAGTTCAAAGGATTTTTAAAGATTGTTTAATCCAACCCCTCCATCTAATAGATGCTGAAGCTCAAACCGGGAATGACTGACTGAGTTCTTCAGGGACACCGTAATCAGCTAATGGCGAAGTCAAGACTAGAACTCAGGCCTTTCCATTTATAGAACTGTCTTATAAAATGGAAGATCTCTGTGACGTACTAGGTTCGTAGGTCAGAATTTCTATTTATTGAATTTCTTAAAACAGTGGAATATGGTATGCCAGATGTAGACAGGAAATAGGCCAAAGGCAGGTTGCAGTGAGAAAGGTTAGGAAAAGAAAATGCATCATCCTTTGGTAACACCAGGATAAACCTGTTGGCATTCTGTTTCACGTGGAAAATCCTGGTGCAGGAAAAGACACCTGGGGTTTAGAGTTTATGCCGATTCTGAGACTCTGAGATTCTCTGACTCAGGTCAGAAAGGTGGATTTGAGCCTGGATTCGGTCCCTGGCTCACTCAGTGCACTTGGGGCAAGTTCCTAACATTTCGGAGCCTTGTTGTCCCCAGACACACAGGAAGGGGGCTGAACCATGTGCTTTTTCAAAGGTGAACTGCAGAGCCAAGACAGTTTAATCTCAGGATGTAAGACTCCAGGGGCCACTCTTTGCAACTGGGACTGGATGTTACAGCAGGAAAGATGCTTCTTGGGAAAAAAAAAAAAAAAAAAAAACCCTCCCTAAAGTTGATTTGCCAAAGCTGGCGAACACCCTCCACATCTGTTCACGTAGGAGTGTGGGGCCTGATTTTTCTAGGAAAGTCTATTTAGACTCCGACACAGATTGCATTTCTTTTTAAGGCAACAAGAGTGATAAAGTATCTTAGTATAAAATCAATAGAAAGCAGTTTAGTGGCCTCTGAAGTCTTCCAGACAGCCTGTCCTTTCAGTCCTCTCTACAGGAAAGATCAAATGAGAAGTTACCAGCTTCCTTGTGTGTTTTAGTTATTTGCTACGTAAATCACTGAAAAACATTTAGGAAACCATTTAGAACTGAGGCGGGCTCTTCTCTGCTTCTGGTACCTCTCACTCCCGTAAGAGATGAAAAAAAGGTGGGGAGGTGTCAATTAAGCTAGTTGACAGGGCTGATGACCTGGGGGTTATTTTTCTTAGGCACTATGTCATGATTTCTTAAGTTTTGGAAGGGAAAAAGAGGAGTTGTTTCCATTTTCTCCCTGGAAGCTTTTCCCCCGTCTCTGTCATGTAACCAGAATGAAATGCTGCATTTAGACTGCTCAAAAATGACTGGCTATTAACCATGCCTGTTGTAAAAGAATATTATAGCGGGGGAAACTGTGGTTGGGAGTGAAACTGCTCTTCTCTTTGTTGCGGTCTATGCTGGGCTCGGACAGAGAACTGAGAGTCAGTTTCAGGCACAAGCTACCTGTTTTACATCACTGACGTTTTGCATTTTTGCCTGTGACGCCTTAAAGGTACACAGCATAAGAGGCACTATGGTAATAACGTCTGCTTTCCCCTTGGATGGTCAGTAGTACCATAAACCTACTATTTCTGGTTGTTCCAACTTTCAGGCATGTGTTACGTTCACCCCTCTCTGCCTCAGTGGAGTTAAGTGGGGCCACGTGCTGATGTGCTTATGAAATATGCACGAAGTGCCATGTATTACTTCCAGTGGAAGATTCAAGGACCAGCGTGACTTGTCACTTTCTCTTTCCCTCCTTTGTACGTGACAAATAGGTGGCTGCTCCTTTAGCCTCATTTCCTGGGTGGCTATGATGAACAGAGACCCCTGTCTACCTGTTTGGGCATGTGGCATGAGTGAACAATAAAATTTCGTTCTTTTAAGCCACGAAATCTTGTCCCTTTTGTTACTGCAGCATATCCTTGCCCGTACTGACAGATACACACTTATGAATCTCTGGCTAGATGTCGGATAATACACTGAACACTGCATATGGATCATCTGATTTAGCTCATACAGCAAATTTGTAAAATGGGAACGATAATTATCCCCCTTTTACTGATGCAGCACTGTGGACACAAAGACATCAAGTAATTTCCTCAAGGTCACAGAGTGGGCATGTGGTGGAGGTAGGATTCCAACTTGAGCAATCTGTCTCCAGAGTCTGCAATGAAAACCACAAGGCTCTGCTGGCCACTTAGGAAAGCTGGAGTGTTGCATACTCTAAAACCAGTCTTTGCTCCCCCTGTGAGTAAAGGCAGTATGTTGATAAAGGCAGTGACTCCCTAGGACCAGGTACAGAATGGCAGGATGGAGCTGCTCTGCCCTGGAGGAACAGCTGGGGCTTCTTTCTAAAGGTAACTTGGGAAAGAAATTATAAGATCATAAGAAGTATCTGGGGGCATTTCATGGGGCGGAAGTGTCTGGTATCAACATGCCAGTGTGATATTTATTGTATCAGAACCTTTGCTAGGCTTAGTGGGTTCAGTGCTCAGTAAGACGCCATCCCTGGATATATCTGAACCTGGGAGACAGATGTAAATGAATGTGCTCAGTGCTGGAGGGGGCACTCTGAACAGCCTGGGTGCCCTGGGAGGCTGGACTGGGTGTCAAGGGAAAGAGGTTGTCCTCTGGGCATCCGTAGTTCGTCCTCAATCACTTGACATAGATATGATTCCCAGGGATTCATCCGAATTCTTCCTGAAGCTGGCTGCATTTTTAGCCCACACTACCTCTCGCCTAAAGAAAAGTTATTTAAAACAGGGCCTCCTTTAACTTCTCCTAAAACAGTCTCTTTTATGTCCCCAGGCAAGAAGGGAAACACTCGTATTTCTGAATTTCATAAAGAAGCCTAAGTTGTTCCTTTGCAGAGCTTTGTAGTTTTTATACATTTGGATTCTACCCACTCATATTCTTAGTCACTTGGGATGAAAGGGAACTGGCTTTATCCCCTTTTTACATTCTTGAGAAGTTTCTCTAAGAAAAGACCAACAAAGCAAAAAACAAAAACAAACCCAAAAAAACCTCCAAACCTCAGAATGGTTTGTCTACACTGTAGTTGTTGAGATTTGAGATACTCTGAGAAAATCTAGACGGAAAAAAAAAAATCCCCCAACCCTCTATTCAGAAATCTCCCCTCAAAGCATTTTCCAAATCAAAGGAAGATTTAGGTGTTAGTTTTCCAAAATTATTCTCCTTATAATGAGATTTTTCTGTAAGCTTCTGATTTCCATTGGTGCTCTCTGAACGGATAAGAACTCCCTTCTTCTACCTTTGAAAAAACTGTTTCAAAATTGGTTGGTAAAAATATGCATTTCACAAAGTCATAAAAATAATTATCCTTTGCCTAGTGGAGTCTGATTAAACATGCTTTTAGACCCAATCTTAGAGAATCAATCCATTATCTTAATAGGCAACAAAGTGTACAAAGATGGGTAGAAACCTACAATTAATTGTCTTACTAACAATGCCCACTTAGCCTTTTCATTTAATTGGTCATCTAATATGATTTCTTATTTGATTTATTTGCTTACACAAGCAGCTCTAATGTATGTGACTTTCCATTTTCTTATTTCTACTATATGAAACACTCCCAGAACGGCAGCCTCCAGTGACCCGAGGCTGTAAAAAAGGGTGATTCTCACCATAGGATGGAACTGACTATTGCACAAGACCCATAATCTTGTGATTTGTTTGCCATTGAATCAGTGCAGCAGGTATGAAGCCATTTCTGTAGCAAAATGAAAAGGGTGTACTATTAAACATGCAGGGGACCCCACTCACGTGAAGGAGGCCACCTTTTAATGAGCTGGTACAACTTTCAAAGGGTAGCAGTGAGCCACAGAATGCACAGGAGGAAGGCACTGCCGCTCTCTGCCCTCCAGTTCTCTCTCTGGCAGGACTGGCTCACTCCAGGACCAGCCAATTTCGGAGCTCACAGGTCGGGGGCAACCTTCCCTGAGGGCAGGGCCAGAGGAACAGTGATGCCTGGGGCATTGGGGCTGCTCTGCAGGGACTGATCAGTTACTGATCAGGCCAAATTTGCACATCTTTTTAATACGAGCATGGCAGTCCTCTTTCATTTCTCTAGCCAACCACATGCCTTCATTTTACTGACCCCCACCCCCCAAAATTGTTTCTAACAAACCCTCTGGTGTAGACTTTGAAGGGCTTATGCAATCACCTCCAGAGTATGTGTTCAGAATGAAAGCATCCCAAATACTTCTCAGCTGGCCTCTAGGATGTAGGTTACTGTGAAATTCCATACACATCGAATCACAGATTATGATAAAGGATGTTTAAAGTACATATGATGCAGGCCACTTAGCCCGATTAAAGCTGAGAAACTGAGGCTTGGAAAGGGGAAGGAGTCCCCAGAGCCACCCAGCTGCAGTTCCAAACCTGTAACCCCATCATGCCGCTAACCAGCAACTCACACGTGGAGACACACTGGAAGCAGGCATCCTCCCCAGCCCAATACTAGTCTCCATTTTTGTTTCTTCCATCTTCGATACTCATTGGCAGGGCTGCCACTTATGTTTGGGCAGGCTGAGCCATGCATGACTCCAGACAGTGTGAGCAGCGCCCCCTGGAGTTGTGCGATGGTAGTGACTCTGTGACCTCAAGTGGCATTTCAGTTTGCTGCTCCTCTGCCTGCCCAGGTTAGTAAACACTAAAACTGAGCTGGAGGTACAGGAAAAAAAAAAAATAGCTTTATTGATGTTTGATTTTTCTGGGTCCTTAAAATAGGAACCACATCCGTGAATATTTAGAGTTGCTGTTACTTTGTTCGTTTTGGCGCATGTGGTGTTTGTGAGGACCGCTGAATCCACAGCGCTTGTGTGAGCAAAACAAGCCTCTAGGCACTGACCAGGCAGGGAGCTGCCGCTTTCCTGACTAAGTTCACCCAGGCCCGGCCTGTTCGTCAGTCCCTGCGTTTTGGAGGAAACGTCTTACAATGAATAAGCGAGTCTGGCAACCGCCTCAGTAGGTCTCTGCCTTGAAGTCTGATTCCTGGGCTGTCACGGCAAATCACCAGGAGTTTTGACTGGATGCTCACGATCATCAGATGAAACCTCTCAATGCGACAGAAAAAGGCCGCCTTTAAGGATCAGGCCGCGCTGTTATCTAACCTTTCTGCCCCAGGAAAGGGAAACAGATGTCTTTTCCTTACGCAGTTGAAAACTGAGGATCAAGAGTGATTAGAACCCATAACTCCGGGGCTGGAAACAGACAGAAACACTTGTAAGAGGAGCGAGGTTTTCGCTTCAGATAGGAAGGAGCTTTGCCCCAGAAGGACTGCAGGTCTTCTGAGATGCACAGAGCCCTCCCCAGAGCAAGTCTCCCTTATTCTCCAAACACTTGGGCAGCTTCAGAGGAGGCACTGAGAGGCGAGGGATTTGCTCAAGGTGACCTGGTTCATCAGTAAATTTCAGATTGGTGCCCTGGCCCCAGGCGCCTTTTCACACAGCCTCCTCTGGAAAACGCAATTTGGGGATTCACCTTCACAATGTGGAACTGAACTTCCCTTGACCTCGGTGTTTTTCTGAGCGAAAATGGGGAAAACACATCTTTAAGTGCCCCAGGAAAGAACTTACTGCCTATCCACACATCACCATCATAGGAATCAGCTCCTTTCCCATCCATCTATCCCCTAAATTAAGCTGGGTGTCTATTTTGGTTTCCCCAGTTGCCATCTGGAAAAACTGGCTCATTTGTAGCTACTTCATTTGTCCTCGGGGGAAGCAGAAGCGTAAGACAAATGGCTAACCTTAACTTGGCATCTGTTGACAGGCAGCGTCAAGAACTATTGGACACAGCTGGATCTGGGGAGCGCTGCATCCGAACACCTCCTGTGAAAAGATAGCTGGCTTCTACATGTGAGTAGGTGGGTGAGCGCTCTGTGCCTGGGTCCGCTGCCTACCCCTTGGAAACAGTGCAGCTTCTTGCAAAGAATTTGCATCTGATCTGGACCTTACACCCTTCTTATTGGTCTGATTATTAACAGGGCTTTAAAGAGTGGAGAGAGGAGAGGGCTGAGAAGCATAAGCAGGAGGTAGAACCTCTCTCTGTAGCCACAGACATGCACGTGTTGATGCAGTGCAAGTATACCGTGACCCAGAATTTGCTAATATAGAGAGGAAAGGGTATTAGGACTTATGTATTAGGACAAAGTAAATTTATTTTCCAAAGTGGCAGGGACCTACTACTTAACGTTTCCTACTTTCCCTGTCTAGAGGTTACAAAGAGGCTGCCCACGGAAGTATACTGACGGCAGACTTATTTGATAACTCTGTCCTGTGTTTAAAAAAGTCAAACAAAGAAGAGCCATGGGGCAGTTTCACCTGCAAATCCAGCATCCTGGCCGCACTGGCCACACACTTTGTGTGGCTGCTGCCTTTGGAGGGGGCGTATCCTTTCTAGCTCACTGTGTTCCTACCACCCAGTCTGCAACTCTCTTCCTGGCGGCCTGTATAAGCCGGTGCGCCTCAGTTTGTCCTCCACAAAACAGGGTGATCCCCCTCTGCCTCCTGTAGATGCCACAGGCTGGTTTCAAAGTTTCAAATTAGCCACTGAGCACAACTCAGTGCAGGGAATACTCATGGGGCATCCAGCGGGGAACCGGACCATCTGGCATTCATCTTTAAGGCCAGTGTCAACATAGGTCTCATTTAAAACCCAGAGCAGAACAAACTCCAACTCCAAAGCACTGATGCAAAACCTGGATTTTACTGAAGGTCTCTTGGGGACAATGAGGTGAAGTGACATCATATTTCACTCAGCAACACTGTCAGTGCCTGTCAATCTTTTTATTATGTAAAGCAATTCAGCCTTCTCTGGGCCTCTCACATTTCCCCCCTCCCTCAGCAGGACAAGGAATCCTACTTAGAGCGCTGAGCTGGGAGCGAGCTTATATACCCTGGAGGTGGGGGGCGTCCACTTAGCCACGTATCAGTGGGCCACGGGAAGGCGACTTAAAATGCATTCACTTAATGTGGGAGGGCGTGTTCAAAATAAGCAGTGGGGTGATTGTATGATTGGGGTTGGGACTTCATCTTGAAAAATGAAATTAAAAATTATGACAATTAATTTGTTATCTTGCATTTAACACAATTTAGGTTACAATGGCAACTGGGCACTAATTCTTAGAATCAAGAGAAGATGAATCAAGTAAGGATTAAAAAAAAATTCTGCACAAGAGAACTTATTTACAAAATAGAAACAGACTCATAGACACAGAAAACAAACTTATGGTTACCAGGAGGGAAAAGGGGGGCAGGTATAAATTACGAGTTTGGGATCTGCAGATACTAACTATCACATATAAAACAGATAAACAACAAGGTCCTACTGTTTAGCACAGGGAACTATATTCAATTATCTTGTAATAACCTATAATGATAAAGGATATAGAAAAGAATGTATATCTATAACAGAATCAACATGCTGTGCACCAGAAACTGCCACAACGTTGTAAACTAACTCTACTTCAATTAAATAAATAAATAACAACTCAAAAAAAAAATTTCTGGTATATTTTTTCCACCAACTAGCACACTGTCATCCTTCACTTCACATTTGACATTCATAGTAGTATCATAAAGAAAGTCAAGTTTAGCAAAAATATCTGGGGGCCTTACTAACTACTGCCAGGGGCTTCCCATAATCCTTTGATATCAACCTTTGTCTTCATTTTGGAATAACTTTGTATTTACAGAAAAGTTGCAAAGAATATAGGGAGTTCCCATATACCCTTCACCCAGTTTCCCCCAAAGTTAACATCTTAGAGAATCAGAATACATTTGTCAGAACTAACAAACTAACCCTGGTACATTACTATTAACTAAGCAATCAACGTTATTCAAATTTCATCACTTTTCCCACAAACGTCCTTATATCCTTCTGGGAGCCAACCCAGGATATCTCATTTAGCAGTCATTCTCTTTTGAAGCATTTTTCTTGGCCCCATCTTCTTCTATTATAACTGGTCTAGTTCTGCTATATCTTCATCTGTCAGTGACTTGCCTGAAGTGTGATTCACGCAAGTCCTTCTACATCACTTTTATTGACTTCATAAAATCATACATCAGATGTAATATTTGCAATGCCACCTAGCAAGAGACTGATAGTAATAAACTGTTGTTTCATTTTTGGGGGGTGGTAGGGGAACTTAATGCTAGTGTTTAGGTCAGATTGGTTTTCAATCCATATGCACCGGTATAGTCCTTTGCTTGTTAAAATAGCAAAATATTTTTCTTTTCTTTTTTTTTAATTTTTATATTGAACTACAGTCATTTACAATGTGTCAGTTTCTGGTGTACTGCACAATGTCCCAGTCATGCCTATACATACATATATTCGTTCTCATATTTGCAAAATACTTTCCTAAGCTTTAGCAAACAACTATGACTGAAGTCCCCCAACCTCCCCAGTGTACCAACCGAAAGGTAAATTCCTGGCCAGCACAGGATGCTCAGGACCCTGTCCCTGGTAGCTGGAGTCTGTTCTGCATGGTGGGTGGATGCCCATTATTGAATGGTAAATATTTGAACTATCATCCTGGCGTTAAGTAAGAAGAGGGGATAATTCTATGAATAATCAGTTTATTGATAAATATTTTTGTCAAATGAGAACTTTTCTCTCTTGCATCCTTACAACCCCAGGGGCTTGGAGCACGAGGCCCCCTGAAAATGTTAGCGTTTTCTTCCTCTACCGCACACTCCCTCTAGTAGTAGACTTTATGGTCCTTGGTCATGCCCATTTTTGGAAAAATAAACTGAGGCAAAGCATACTAAAAAAAGTAATTTGTCTAATATAGTTACTGATTAGAGAGTTGAGCCTAGAAAGATAATTATAATTTCTGGTTCTGTTCTTCCTTAGATGCAAATCATTGTTGTGGTCAATGTAAGACAAAAATCTGAAACTACAGATGCCTCAGGTCCTCAGCCGTTATTAAAAGTGAGCCACTTCGCAGAGGGTTCAACGTAATCCAGTTGGACTTTGAGGCCACCTTTGTTCCCCAAATGCCTGCCCTTGGGTTGCCTGTATGTCTCTCTCTGCACAATAAGCCTCATTTATTACTTGGGCTGGTTCACGTGGGTTTTCATCCCCTTCAGTCAAAAAGGCTTGACCATGAGGGCATGGCTTCTACCAGATTACTAGAGGGCTAGATAGCCCCCTTCGCTGCATTGCTCCTTTGAGTTAAGCCTGGTGTTGTCAGGACATGAAGGTGAAAATGTGAACTGGAGAACTGAGAGAAAGACAGAAAGTGATAACTAACATCTGAACAGCTCTTCAGAGGTTCCAAAGTATTTCCAGCATTGTCTTATGGGATCTTCCCACTAGCCTGATGAGCTGTAGGAACTGAGGCTTAAAAAGGTCCAGTGTCTACACTAGGGCTACTGATACTGAGTGGCAGGGCTCCAGATGGAACCCAAACTCCCTGATAGACACCAGACAAGGTCTGCACTGTCCAAGAGGGTAGCTGCTAGCCACAGGTAGCTATATGTTTAGATTTAAATTTGTGTTAAATAAATGAAAAAAAAAATTAAACATTCATTTCCCCAATCACACTAAGTGCCCAAGAGGCATAGGTCAGTGGCTACCATGTTGGATGGAGCAGAAAGTTCTACTGGATATTAACAAACAACATTATTTCAGTGGGGTCTTGAGGGACCATGGTTCCCAGATGGTGGGAAAGGATGAGGAAGATCTTGACTTGGGAGCTTCCTCAAAATTTAGGCTCTCTGGAATGTTATTGTCCAAAGTCTGTGAACATTCAGCCATCAGCATGAGAAAAATATTCATTCCCTCGACAAACATGTATTAAGCGCCTCCCATTGACATAATGCGAGTGCCGGGGAAATGACAGAGGAACACAGGTGTGGTCTTTGCTCTCCCAGAGTTGACAGTATAATGACAGTCTGTTGTACCTGGGAGATGTGAGAGGCTGGAAGGGACAGCTCCCAGGCAGAGGGAAGCCAGGTGGCCAACGTCAGCTTCTTATGGAGAAACCATTGGTGTTCTTCTCCGTTCCACATTTCCGAGACACTCAGACGCGGGTTTTCACACTCCCCCACCTGCCTGTCACAGCGTCGAGTCACCACGTGTCCCTCCCGTGGAGCCTGGCTCCAGGGCATCCACATCTGGTAGCTATTTGTCTACCCGACCTCTGAAAAAACAAAATAGTACTGGGCCCTCCAGGACCGCGTTCCCTCTCCCTAGACACGAGTGTTGAAGGACACTGACGTGGGCAGCCCTCTTGCACAGCTGTACCCTTTTCTTTCCCAAACACAAAAGTATAGGTGATCAAGAAAGAGTGTGAGGACATTACACAGGGTAACCTCAAATCAACTTCAAATGATTTAAAACAGAAAGAGGAAGAAAATCTACTCAGCACTGGACCTTTCGTTATTATTTCTTTTTTCCTTTTTTTTTTTTTTTCCTAGCTTTGTTTGTTTTCGGGGGGTGGCAATTAGGTATGTTTATTTATTTATTAATTTTTTACTTTTAATGGAGGTACTGGGGATGGAACCCAGGACTTTGTGCATGCTAAGCACTCTCTCTACCACTGAGCTGTCTCCTCCCCTCTTTTTGGTCATTATTAACAACAAATTATTTGTGACCCATGTTGAGATGGGGTTGAGGAGCATGCTCTAGCCTGCATGTCACTCAAGTCAGCTGGAGAGGCGTATACAGCTGACTCCTTCTCTAGCTTGCTCCAGGAATTAGGGAGTTCTAGTTCAAGTTAATCAAGAGATGGTTTTGATTGCTCCAGAGAGCTTTGGTCATTCCATTTAACAAATATTTAGAGGTCATTTTATTTCCGCCAAGTTTCCTTGGAGATCTGGGCCCCTAGTTTGGCCCCATAATGGGAAAACAGGTTAGCCTTAGTTTCAGCTGATGGCTGAGTTCTGTAAGCCACAGATGATCACTTTCAATATTGTGATAGGCAGACTGGGGAGTGTAGTGTGAAAGTTCCGACTGAGGAGTGTCAGAAATGTAGAACAGAGAAGAGAGCCAATAGTTCTGCACAGCACACAAGCAGCAGTCTGGGAAACTTCTCTCACTACAAGAACAGCATGAATTTGATACTGTAGTCTCCCAGTGCATGAGCTCAACATAGGATGCTAGCCCACTGGTAATGTTTTGCAGGTCTGCTCAGGAATATTATTTCTCCAGGGACAAGATGGGCTGCAGGGGTGATTCAGGGGTGGGGCTTGTCACAGCAAATGGCCTAGGGGTTGACAGAGCCTGGGATGCTGGTGAGAGTGATGCTGAAGAGGGTAACTCTGGAGTTCAGGCAGGTTGGCTAGTCCATGAACTCTGGACATACCAGGTGACCAGCCAAGCAATGAGAAGTCCCAGAAAGGACAAAGGGTTCACTGAACGAAGGAGAAGGGGGCTGGAGTCAGAATAGGGGAGCCCCAGACTCAAGATCTAGTTTGAGGAGTAGAGAGGCATGAAGATGAGGGATTCAGGGTGCAGCGGGTATGAAACGGAGGTGGAGGTCAGTGGGGAGGAAGAAGATGAAGTCAGTGATGGCTCCAAGGGATCGGATGTGGGACATGGCCTCTTCCATCAGTGAGTTTCAAATACAGTGGCGAAAATACTCAGAGAATCAGAGGTTTTGAATTATGTAGGGACTGGCTGACGATCCCACGGGTCAGAGCCCTTATTACTGGCTACTGGGAAGAGGGTATGAGATCTCGGGGCTGTCATAAGTGTCGAGGGGTGGAAACAGTGTTTGGACAGTGCTACAGTTTTAATTGACTTTTCAAGTGCTATGCACTCGTGGAGTGGGGTTGCTTCCCAGGGACTGTAGTGGAAATAGACAGCACATCTTTAATTAAGTATCAACAGCAACTAGATACACTTTGCTGGGAAGGCTTCTGAAGCTGAGTCTAGGCTCACAGAGAAAGGACACTGGGAAGTAGTGGAATTTGCAGCTGATGCAGGATGGGAGAGTGGGGTTATCCTTGCCTGAGATGCACGACCCTTTGTGATCTCATCCTTTTGGAGAGGGCTTCACGGCGCAGTCCGGGAAAGGACACCTCTACCCCAGCACAGTTCAGGCCAAGGGACACCCATAAAGAAACAGAACTTTTGAGACCGTCCATAAAGTTCATGACAGTTTGTCTTTGTTGCCTGGATTTGCAGCCAGAGGCAAGGATGCTTCATTGCAAGTCTGAAAGACAGTCCCCCTGCCAGTTTTTTTTTTTTCCTTTTCGTTTCATAACCGTAATTCTTGTGTGTGAGCAGAATTAGAGAATAATCAAGGTACAGTAGTGCTGAAGTCCCCCAAAAGAAACCACTGGTAAAATGTACCAGAGTTGTTTATCAAAAGGAAAGACAATAGGAGTCCTAGCCTTTCAGAAATCTCCGTGAAACCCGGTGAAACCTGAGTGTAATCAGGTGAAGGACAAGTGGAAACAGGGGCTGGGGCGGGAGTGGGGGCTAGTAGAGTGCATGCATGATGGATGCCCCTGCTAATTTAAAAGCAAACAGCGCAGCTAGATAAAATTTGTTATGGGTCTGAACAGACCGCGGTTGAGGAGGGGGGAAACAGCCATTTTGTTGCCGACATGATCGTAAATACCAGGAACCTTGAGGCAGGCTGCAGGGCCGTGTGTTTGGAAAGACGGCTGAACTTGGGACAGCAAGATGCTGATTCTTTACAATTTTACCAATATCCAATACGCTGAGTCGATTGGCTGGGGAAAGGCCACCCAGCCCGCGTGGAGGATGTGGGACGCATCCTGCTGCCTTGAACGAGGAGCAGGTGGATTTTTCTGCCTCTAGTTGCTAGACATGAGTCCTTTTCGATGTATCCAATTTTCCCCCCACTACTCTACGTCTAATAACTTGTCCTAGGGTGTTGTGTTTATCCCAGAAATGTTAATGACTTCATAGCTCAGTACGAAGTGCTCTGGGCAACTTCTGTATTATTAAGGATTCTATGAAGTATAAAAAAGGAAAACGCTCTCAAGGTGCCAGGCCACAGTTAACGCTCGATTCTCGTTTTGGAGGAAGGAGAAAAATTAAGCTTTTAAAAAATACATGTTTTCAGCTGGGAAAGCAGTTCATTTAAGCATAATGACAATCGTCGCCCTTTGGAAATAAGACCCACGTCTGTCCTCAGAATGTCCCTGGACTGGGAATATTTCCTTCTTTCCAAAGCCTGCTGAGTCATGCCAGAACCCAGGCACCAGGACCGAGGGTAGGTCTGAGGTTTTGGTGAACTGGGTTGAGGACCCTGGGCCGTGGGTTTTGAAGGGATGGGGTGGGGTGGGGGTGGGACATTGGTTCTCACAGCTGAGTAGTGACTCAGGGAGTCAGCCGGCAGGTGGAAGTGGCGAGGAAGGTGGCAAGCTGTTCTAAGCGAGATGGGTGCTCCTGTGTCCGGAGTCAGCTCAGCACCATCCTTCCTTGTGCCACTTTCTTGAAATCAGTGAGTCTCCATTTTTGTTGCTGTTGTTGTGCTTTTGAAGCCAGGGGATCTTGGGATTAGGAAGGGCAAATGAAACCAGAGCTGTGCCGGGAGGTGGGAGTCCTGTGCCACCCCCACCACCTTCCCTACCTCATCCCCCTCTCCCAAGGGGAGGCTCCAGGGACCCTCGGGGACCCAGGGAACACAGTTTGGAAATCACTGTTGAAAAGGATGAAAATGTATGCGAGACAATTTTGCAAACAGTAAAACCCCTTAGAAATCTTCTTGTTACTGTTAGTTTCAAAGTGTCCCTTATTCTCCTGAACATGTCAGGTAGTTTGAATGGTAACAGTGATGATACAATACTTTACAGACGAGGAAAACTGAGAGGCGTGGAAAGACAAAGTCAGTTAATCAAAGTTTTCCAGTGACTGAGCTGGGCACAAAACCAGTCTGTGTTGAACCACCGCCTCCCACCGTACAAAACCCCACCCCACCCCCTCGACTTTCCTCCCACCGCCACTCCACCCAGAAGAGCCTGTCCAACCTCTGGGCCTTGGGAAACAGTTCCCAGAATAAAGTGCTCGCCCCACAGAGCGGTCCTGATCACCGATGGTGCCTGCACTTCGTCAGCCCATTAGCACTTGTGTCATTCTCTGTGAGGGTAACGGTGGTGGGGTTTGAGAACTGGCCTTGAGGTGCATTTAAGTTCAGCTGAGTGATCTCACAGGATCTCCAGGGGAGGGGAGGGAAAATTCTACACCTGTTTCTCTCTTTGACAGCCTGGGAGAGGCTCAGCTCTAGAGAGATATGTTTGGATCTGCTCATAAGAAGTTTCTGTAAATGACACATTGAACAGTTGGCTGCAGAAAAATGGGTCTTGAGCTCTGTAGGGGGCAGGAAGTTTACACTCGGCAACTCAGCTGTGCAAAAACAAAACAAAACAAAACAAAAGCGTAGCTTTCTTTAAATGCCCTGATCTTGCTCAGAAGGTCTGCACTCCACCGATGGCAGTGATGGATAAAACCTGCATCCTCGCATCTTCCCTGGTGGAGGTGGGTCGGTCTCTTCTAGATTAGGGCATGCCTTTTGGGGTTAACTCAGTCTTCTTTGGGTAAGCATTCAGTTTTCCTGCTTCTTCTTCCTGGAGCGTTCTGGCCAGACAGGAGCCTACCCTCCCTCCCACTTTGGGGATGGTGGTCTGCCTGCTGTCCCCTGTGTCTCTGCTGGTTTCCACGCAGGACTGTTGACTTCACCTGGCCCCGAAGGTTCCAGTGTTGGGAATTGCGGAGATGAGGCTGGTGCCATCTCGTTTTGTGGGTGGTGTGCTGTCACCGACGGCTGATGTCTGTGGTCGACGCTGTCCTGGGTTTGGGCCATGGGGTCCCACCTTCTGTGCACCCTGTTCTAATCCCACCAGTTCTCTCGGATGGCCTGGGTGGTTTATTTTGCATGAGTGCATTTTTTTTTTTTTCATGACTGACGGCCCTGGTCCACTCACCTGGATACCTTCTTAGGTCATTTTTAACCTTCTGCCCAAGTAGTACACATGGGACACGGAACATCTCTAACGGGGCTGAAGTGGCCCCGTCTGTGCCTGAGCACAGGACCAGCCCTGAACCCTGGGGCTCCTCCACCCTCGCCTGCTGTTTCTAACCCCAGGACGTGTATCTACTCCTTCTCCTTTCTCTCTCCCTCTCCCACCCCCGTCAGGGGCGAGCCTTCCGGTCCTGTCTGCAGACCCCAGCCCCTCCCTCATTTCCTCTGTCCTCTCTATGCCAGTTTTGCTAACAACTCATGCACTGAATCCAACACATGTGGATTTCTGGGATTTAGAAGACCTTCTCTCTCACAAAGCCTATATTCTGAGACCATTATCTTGAAATAATGTTAGCCTATTGTGATATTGTGATTTATAATAAGAAATGTGTATTTAGTCTTTGTCCCCAGGCCCTGCCACAGGGCTCCTGAAACCCGGGTAAACACCTAAGTGATAGAAGCACCAGGAGCATCTTTTGTCCTAACAAGGCCACTCTGGGGGGGCTCCTGCTTGGGGGCTGGTCACCAGAAAGACGAAGCCGTCCTTAGAAGCTGGGAATTTTCGGCCCCACCCCCACTTCTCCAGAGAGAGGAAAGGGGCTGGAGATGGAGATGATCCATCACACCTCCGTGAGGAAGCCTCCATAAAATCCCAGAGGACAGGGTTCGGAGAGCTTCCAGGTGGGTGAGCACAGCCACGTCCCTGGGTGGGTGACACCGCACCCCAACTCCACAGGGAGAGAAGCTCCTGTGCTCGGGGCCCTCCAAGATCTCATTCTATGTATTTCCGCACCTGGCTGTTCATCTATAACCTTTTATCACATCCTCTACTAAACTGGCACATGTGTTTTCCCCGAGTTCTGTGAGCTGTTCTGGCAAATAATTGAATCACAGGGGGAGGAGGTCACGGGAAGCTCTGATTTGTAGCCAAGACGGACAGAAATGGGGGGGGGGGAGCCTGGGGACGTACTTGCAACTGGCATCTGAAGTGGGGGAGTCTCACGGGACTGAGTCCTTACCCTGTGGGATCTCCACGCAGACAGGATGCCCAGATGGCAGTGCAGAATGGCTTGGTGGGAAAACCCCATGCATATTTGGTGACCAAGAGGTGTCAGAAGCGAGGGGTTTGGTGTGAGCAGTAAAGGAGATCCAAGTAGGGAAGACCTGTGTTTTTCCTAATACACCTGTGGACTAAACACCCCAAAACTGGAAGTCAAAAGTGAAACAGCAGCTCTTTTCCCCTCTTCGCCTTCCTGTTATAACAATCCTCATCTCCCCTAGAGGTGCTGGGTGCTTCTACTGAAGAGAAGGATGGTAATATTCGGGGAAGCATGAGAAAGGAAAGCAGATTAACATATTTCAAAAAATATTACCCCTGTTACAAGAGCATTAACAGAGCAGTGGTGACCCAGACGGGGAGGGAAGAGGTGTGACTTCTCTGACCAATGTTTCCCATTTCGCACTTGGCACCAGCCTGTGAGAAGGGCAGGAGGAAAACGGAGCCAGTTCAGAGGAAGGAAGTGGCACTGGGGGAGGAATGATAACATATATCACCTGGGAGATGGATGAGGCAACCGGCAACGCGTAGCTTAGAGAAAAGAAGGCGCAGCAGGGCAAGGAGAGCAGTGCTCAAACACAGGAAAGACCATCCCGTGGAAAAGTAAGGGGGGTGTTCTTTGTAGTTCCAAGAACTAGAACTAGAATAAAGGAGCCGAATTAGAATGTGGCAGGTCGCCACCAAATGCGAGAAGAATTTTCTAGGAGACAGAGATGTCCTGAGTTGGAATGAGCTGCTCCAGAAAACCAGCGAGACCTCTTTTACTGGAGGTGTTTCAGGAGCAGGTTGGACTCTGCTGCTAAAACGTGTTTCGAGAGCATTTATAAAGGGGTTGATAAGATGACTCTTGAGTTCTCATCCAATCTGTGGTGGATTAAAGGGGGCAATTTCTTGACACTCCTTCCATCAGGAGGTGGGTTCTGTGTCCCTTCCCCTCCAATCTGGGTGGGCTTCGTGGCAGCTTGAACAACAGAATATGCTAAAAATGATGCTCTACCAGTCTGTAGTCTCATGGTCTAAGAGACTGGCTGCTTCCACCTCGAGTCTCTTGGAACTTTGCTCTAGGAGCCCTAAGCTGCCACATAAGTAGTCTGTCCTGAAGCTTCCACACCATGAGGAAGCCCAAGATAAGCACACGGAGAGAGACAGAGACTCGGGTCCAGCCCAGGAACCAGACATGAGTGAAGAAGTCTTTACAAGACTCCAGCTCCAGCCACAATCTGACTGCAACTTTACGAAAGACCCCAGTGGAGGACCACCCAGCTGAGCTTGGTCAACTGGCAGGATCTCGAGACATAATAAATGGTTTTAATCCATTATGTTTTGGTTTCTCATGCAATGATAAGCCTTAGCCCACAAGTGTTAGAGTCCATAATTCTATTCACTATAAATAAGAGGATGCAGACTTAGTCACAGGTGAGTTTGATGAAATGGTCAGAAAGACGTTAGCAAAAACTTTGCCCTATGGCATCTCCCTTGGTGCCCCGCCACGCTGCCCCAAATTACACCAAGAGCAAATCACTTCTGGTCGACAGGTGATCTCTTTCAAGATTTACACAATTTGGTGGGGGGGGGGGGACGAGGACACCTTAAATCTAATCATCTCTCCTGTACCTTACTGTAAACTGGTCTTCTGGTGACTGACAACTAGCCCCAGGGAAGTGAGAGTTTGGTACCTGGAATGACAGAGGGAGTGAGGGATGCATGGAAAAATAAGGCCCACTATGAAACTGGAAAAAGACTGGAGCCAAGAATAGGGAGATTAAAAACGGAAAAAGGGACAAAAGATTCATTTACATCTTTGTCTATTTCAATTTGTCAGTTTCATCTGCGGCTGACCAGGAGGGTTCTTCGTGCTCAGCAAACGTTGCAGCTTGCATGAATACTAAAATATTACTGAAATGTTACTGATGAGGGTAATGACAAAATGTTTCAAGTGTCCAGTGGACTTGGCGCGTGGCTGTAACACATGTCTATACATAAGGCCTTGATTCTTCGATACGTGGCTCGCCAACAGCTCATATGTTAGCAGTGGATCCCAAGGGTTTCCATATATGTCTTCCGCAGACTCTGCTGCAAAAGGAATCTTCTTTTAGAAGATTTGTTCCCTCAACTGGAGCAGCTGGGCAATGATTGGCTTGTCTGTTCTTAGGCAGAGGAAAAGTGCGGATAATTAAAGAGTCAGTCTTACCTACTCAGGAGAATTTCCACCCTTTCTTGCAAAATGACACTGTCAGGATATTGAAAGCCAGGGAAGGGAAAATGTTTGGGGCATTCCAGGTTGGAACTCGGATTGAGGAAGTGGTACGCTGAGAGGCGATTTAGTAGTGTTGGAGCGCAATTAGTAATAATGACAAGGAGGATAGCCGACATGCACTGAGGGCTCACTAGCTTCCAGGCGCCATCCTGCTATAGGAACCGGCCCCCTGCTTTATAATCAGCCTGTGTAGTTTTGCTGTGAATATCACAGCTCTGAGATCCCACAGCCTTGGTACAAATCCCAGCTCTGCAGCTTCTTAGCTGCAATGGGCAAGTCACTTCAACTCTCTCAGCCAGTTTCCCCATAGGACTGTACCAAGAATTAAGGGAGGTAATGAATATAAAGAGCTTGGCTCAGTGCCAAGCATAAACATTCAAGAATGTTAGTTACTCTATATGCCATAGTCTGGGTTCTTTATGGATTGAATTGACCTTTGCAGATTGATCTGGTACCCAAACAATATCCACCATCATTTTTTTTCCCTATGGGAAATGGCATGCTAAATTATATATCAGCAAACTATGGCCCTCGGCCACATCTGGCCTGTTGGCTGTTTGTGAATAACTCCCAAGCTCAGAATAGCGTTTGCATTTTTAAATGGTTGAAAAAAATCAAAAGAAGCACAATACTTTGTGACATGTGCAAAATGATATGAAATTCAGATTTCAGTGTCCATACAAATAAAGTTTTATTGGAACACAAGCCTGCTCACGGTTTACATACTGTCTACAGCTGCTTTCACCCTGCAATGGCCAGTTGAGTAGTTGCAACAAACATGTTACATACAGCTCATTAGCCTGAAACATTTGCTATCTGGCCCTTTACAAAAAAAGTTTGCCAACCTCTGTTTCAAAATGATAAAAAAGAAACTAACTTCCAAGCAGCATATGAGAACACAGCTTTTGTAACTGGCTATAACACACTCCTACAGGGGTATTCATACATTTCTCTGCACATTTCTTATTCCAATACACATCAGTACACAGCCACATGGGACAACCCAGACACTGGGGATTGAACTCAGGACCTTATGCATGCTAAGCACACGCTCCACACTGCGCTATACCCTCCTCCCACCAGCGCTTTCTTAGCTTAGTCCACATGTCTTCTGCTCTGACCCTGAGGTGGCTCTGGGTGCCTCTGCTGGTGACCTGCTATCCAAGGACCATGTTATGTTACGCTGCATCTGTCCAGCCTGTGTCTGTAGGAAAGGATTGGAGATAAGTGTGTTTGGTGGTTGAAAAGGGCTGGCTCTTTCTGTACGCTGTTGGGTCTTGAAAGAAATATATGAATATTTTAGCATTTTCTTATAGTAAAAGATTTCCATTTTCCTTATGAGCTCCCTTTGCTAGAGTTTTAAAGAACCCGTCCTCATCACCAAACCAGGCCCAAGAACTATGTATCATACATACGAGAACCAACATGAATAAAACACCTTTAGGTACTGCTCACATTTCTCTCGCCTGCTCACTCTTGGGCTTGCTATTAAACTTTAATACACACAAAGTTTGCTGGGTTTTATGGAGTCGAATAGTGAAGGTACAGTCCTGGCAGACTGACATGCCTGGGGTTAAAATCCATCCAGGTTTGCAATTACATAAGGAGCAGTTGCCCTAATCACCATAAAAAGGCATTAAAACATATCGTCTACTTGGAAAAAACTAGCACCAAAAACCCTCAAAGCTGAGAAGAGCCTGGTGATCAACTGCTCTGATCTTTTATTTTTAGAGACGAGCAAATTTGGGGTCAGATCAGGGAACAGGCTTCCCCAAGGGCACAGGCCCCTCTGTGGAAAAGCTGGGTCTGGAATGCTGGTCCCTGGCTCCAGCCCAGGCCTCTCACCCTGCCTCCATGCTTTCTGGGTAACAACACACGGATGCACAGAAGTAACATCGAGTAACCCATTTGGATATACGCTTTGAAATTAAAGCGTTGCTTTCCCTTCGCCGTTCGATTTGTCTGCCACCGTGGCATTTTTATCCCATCTCACATGGCAGCGTCC
The DNA here is from genome assembly GCF_009834535.1 of Camelus ferus. Taxonomy (NCBI): domain Eukaryota; kingdom Metazoa; phylum Chordata; class Mammalia; order Artiodactyla; family Camelidae; genus Camelus; species Camelus ferus. Next base: position 9,721,920 of record NC_045708.1, on the reverse strand, counting down.
TGCTTGCTTGGGCTCCTGCTCCAACACCATGGACTCTGACCCTTCCTGGGGCTGCCAGCACATTCTGCGCAGCCTCAGGACCATGTGTGGTGCTTACGGCCATTACATTTGTGTGCCATGAGATCTCACACCCATGCTTCTCCCCGCACTGAAGAGAAAGCAAGGGATCAAGGAGGCAGATGGACTGTGCAATGAAATACTAAGCTAAGCAGTGGAGCTATGAGACTAAGCTAAGAAAGTGCCCACGGGAGGAGGGCATGGCTCAGTGCTAGAGTGTGTGCTTAGCATGCACGAGGTCCTGGGTTCAATCCCCAGGACCTCCATTAAAATAAATAAATAAAAACCGAATCATCTCCCTCCTAAAACAAACAAACAAACAAACAAAAAAAGAAAGTGCCTGAATGAGCATGAAGGCTGCTGGTTACAGTGTAGGGAAAGGACACTGAGTCTCTTTCTGTGTGTGTGATGATGTGTAACTTTGTAACATTTATAAATGTGGAGCCAGTCCATCTCCGTGTCTCTCTGTACATCTGTCTGTGTGTATGCTGTATCGATATGTGTGATTGTGTCTACCTATACATGTATTTGGATATCATATCTCTATTTTCCTCTACCACTTCTCAAATAGGACACAGGCTCGCAGCTGGGAGAATCAGGGCAGGGTGGGGAGTTGGAATTGCCTGCAGGACGTTTCCCTTTTTCGCTTTGGTTTGCCAAAGTCACAGAAGTGGATAGTTTTCGGGGAGAGGAGTACCTCTGAGAGAGCTGTGAAGTGAGAGAGTTTTGAAAAGACGATTCACAATAGTCTTTGAATAAAAATCTACTTCCTTGGCCCAGAAGCAGAAGAGCATTCTGAGAGTCAGGGGAACCAGCACCTGCTTCCTGGGAGGGCCCAGCCCCAGAGGCGTGGCGAGCATACCAAGGGGCAGGGTGAGATGCTTCCTAGCCTTACCATCATTCCCCAACCTCCGTGCGCAGAGTGGGAGCAGCAGCCTCAGACCTGAAGGGACTGGTAGACTGGGAGGATGTGTGTCTCCATGGCAACCAGTGTGGTCTGGTGACTCACAGCCCATACATGCTGGGGCGTCAGGGGAAGGATGGGGGGGGGTGGGAGACCCTCCCAACACCTTGGTGCTGGAGAAAGACCTGTTTGGGTGGGGATGGGGGGGCTCTGAGAACTGTGGCATGGAATAGCCACAGTTGAAATTAAGCTGCTTGGAAGAAAATAAAGGGATTTGATACTTAGTCCACACCTGAGTCTGTGGCCTGTGATTCATTCATTCCTCCTACAGCTGAGAAACAAAAATCTATATTTTTCCCATGAGTTGTCCAATGCCTGCTAAGTGTGATAAAGGTAATTGTGGATGCACTAGGTCCTGTTTTGCTGTAGCTACCACCCAAATTCCATGGCTCACGCAGAAGACGGGCAGTCTGCATCAATACGTATTTGCATTTCTTCTCTTGGACATTTATTAAAACGAGGCTTTAAAACAACATTGAGAATGACTGCATAATCCAAGGCACCAAAGTGGAACATGTCAGAGGTTTAGATTTGCAGGCAAGTCTTCTGAAGAGCTTGCTCCTTGCTACCTTTAATTGCTAGGATCATGGTCAAGTTACAGGAGAGCTAAGGCAACAGCAGCAAGAAGCTGTATCTGCTCGAATCTTATAAGTGAGCCCAGTTTTCATTATAAAGAGCAAACCTTTGTAACCAGCAAGGCATGTCGGATGTAAACAGGTCACAGATGGTTTGTTCCTCTAAAGATGGAAAGCAGAACTTATTTTTCTTTAAGTTAGGTCAGTTACAGCCCTCTCACTGGGGAGAACACAGTAGAGATGGGAGAAGCCGTGATTGTATTTGGAGAGAGAAACAGAAAATTGCTTCCTGCTTAATGAATGACGTCCAGGTGGGAGCAGAACTCTTTGGCAAAGGGAAGGGGACTTCTGTGCAAGCAGGGGTATGAGTTTATTTTTTTCATTGTGTCTATGATACTCTTGGTGGAGGAGGCCTGTGTGAAAGATTAGAACTAACAGAGCTCAGTGTACGTGCCTTAACACAAATTTGCATCTACATTAGAAATCTCAAAAGTGCACATTCTTTCCAGTTTAGCTGCAATACTCACTGAAATGTGCTGATGTCTACAAACATGAATTTCTTTTTCTGGCACCCTTTTATCTACTTTAAAAAAAATGCAGTTTTTAGCATACATTTGCCAAAAAAAAAAAATCAGTTCTGATAACCTGAACCATGATGTAGTAATCTGACCCCCAACTGGAGGGTGATGGCAGCCAAATATTCAGTAACCACGCTTCCTCCCTCACAACTTTTAAAGAAAAGTGATGATTCAAAAACAGGCTGACTCCACGTCTGGGCCGGTCTCCCACTGAGAGTAGGTGGTTCTGGGTTCTCAGCTCTCAGCTCAAAGCCAGGTGCTCGGCTGGTGTCTTCCTTGAGCTGTTGCATGGTGTGAACTATGGTTTATCGTCTTAGGCAAGAGGTGCCACTAAAGACAGTGCAGTGCTTTTTGAAAAGGAAGTTTCAAAACACTAATGCTTTGGTAAGAGTTTTTAATCACAAATGGGTGTTGAATTTTATCAAATGCTTTTCCTACACTATAGAGATGATCAAGTGATTTTTGTACTTTCTCTTGTGGATGTGGTGTATCACATTGATGGATTTGTGTGTGCTGAACCATCCTTGTGCCCCCAGGATGAATCCAGCTTGATCCTGGTGTGTGATCTTTTTCATGTGTTGTTGGCTTCTGTGTGCTAATATTTTGTTGAGAATTTTTGCATCTATGTGCACCAACAATATTGGCCTGTAATTTTCTTTTTTTAGTAGTGTCTCTGTCTGGTTTTGGTATCAGGGTGATGGTGGCTTCATAGAATGGGTTTGAGTTTGAGAAGGATCAGTGTCACTTCTTCCTCCAAGACATGGAAACAACGAAATGTCCATTGACAGATGACTGGATAAAGAAGCTGTGTGTGTGTGTGTGTGTGTGTGTGTGTGTGTGTAATGGAATATTACTCAGCCATAAAAAGAATAAAGTAATGCCATTTGCAGCAACATGGACGGACCTGGCAATCATCATCATTCTAAGTAGAGTAAGCCAGAAAGACAAAGAAAAATACCACATGATATCACTTACATGTGGAATCTAAAAAAAGAAGACACAAATGAACTTATTTACAAAGCAGAAATTCTCACCGACATAGAGAATAAACTTATGGTTACCAGTGGGGAATAGAGGTGGGGAGGGATAAATTGAGAGTTCCAGATTTGCAGATACTAACTAGTATATATAAAATAGATAAACAGCACAGGGAATTATATTCAATATCTTGTAACCTATAATGAAAAAGAATATGAAAGGGAATGTACGTATGTACACGCATGCCTGAACTATTATGCTATGCACCAGAAATTGACGTAGCTTTGTAAACTGACTATACTTCAATTAAAAACAAACAAAATAACCCCCCAAAAACAAAAAACACAAACCCACCACGAATGCTACTTTCTCAGCATGACAAAGCTCACATTTCACTAAAAGACCTGGTCTGACTTAATTCTGAGTTCATCAATCCCAACTTTACTTTTTTTTCTTTTCTTCTATTTTTATCAACAGTTTTCACTTTGGAAAGAGACCACGAAGGAGCTAATTCAAGGACAGTAGGATTCTGAAGGGTTTGGGGACATAAATGTCAAGAGGGTGACATTTCTGTTTAAATATCACACTGGACACATCGAGTGAAAGGGATTTGGCTAAAGCTGTCGCGGGCACCTCTGTAAATGTCAGAGTCCGTGCTGACCAGCGTTTTGGGGGCATCGTCAGAACCCGACCCCTGGAGTCTGGTCTTCATTCCCATTTCTCCTGATGGTGATTGAGATGTGGGCTGCTCTCCCTCCTTTGGCATCAGTGAGCCCCCTCCCTTGCGTGGACTCGTCCACAGGAGCCCTGTGGCTGGACACTCATTAGCTCATCACGGATTTGCCTGTGGGCTCCTAGCAAGGGCAGGGAGCTCACGGGAAGCACTTTCTTTTCCTCTCCCCTTCTCCGGGGCAGCAGCTGCACGTGTTTCTCAGCTCCAGCCTCTCCAGCCCCTTCTTTCTGAGAGCGTGACATCCAAGGGAGAGGAGCCGGGTGAATGGACAGTGTGCATCAGGCTGGGATCTTTCTGCCCCTCTGCTTTGGTTCGGCTCCTTCCCTTTCAGAATACTGTTCTTTTGTAGTGGAGACTGGTTAGGCAGGTGTTCAAACAAAACCAGCTTTGGTCTTGTGCAGAAGAATGGAGGTCTGGAGGGAGCTTTAGAGGACGATCACAGTTGTTAAGGGTTCAGTTCAACTTCGTACAGCAACTGGGGAAATTCCGGGAGGTGGCTGCACCCGGAGGGAGGGGAACCTCAGCCAAATCGTGCTTAGATCTTGCCCAGGCTCTTCCGAGCCTCCTCCCCGGCACCACAGCGATGCTCCTGCTCAGGAAGAGGAACTCTGGCTTTCTGTGCACAGGTGGTTGTCCTGCAAGCTGCTGCTTTTTATAGTGAAGCACGTCAGATCAGTGTGCCTCTCCATCTGCTCCCCTGCTCTCCCCAGTTCCCGGCTGCCCGGCATCCCACACACGGCCGCCCCCAGGCTCCTGCAGACTCGATGCCCGTTTTCTTCTCATTCTCACTGTCCTTCCCTCCCGCTTCTGCTGGTTACTGATGTCGTGGTGTTTCATTCCTTCAGTCTTGGTCTGTCCATCTCCTCCATCAGGTTGGGGCCACTGGTGGGAAGAAACCATGTGGACCGTGCCGTGGTCATCTCCATCTCAGTGTTTCCAGCCTGGCCGCACCCAGTCCATATTGCCATCGGTGGGATGAACAGAGGCCAGGCGTGGACACCACTGGAACTTGTGTCATCCACGGGCCATACTGGCAGCACCATCTGAAGTTCTCTATCTCCACCTTGTCTTCTTGTCATCAGGCCGTATGTGTCCCTCTGTCCTCTTTCGCCCCAATTGCAAGGTGTCTTCCCATCACCACCTGTACCACGACAGGGGATCCACCTGTGTCAGACACCTGGGACCGTGGGAAGCACCCCTGGCATCCATGCTGTCCTGTGGCCCTGCCGGTGTCTGGGAACACTCCCTGGCTCCAGCGTCACGCTTGGCACAAGGAATCCTTTGAGACTGTCCAGGCCCACCCAGCCCTCGCTCAGACATTCCTCCTGCTGAATCATGCAGGGCGCAGGGGACTCCAGGGTCTTCCTGCCTCTCTGAGGCCCCTCTGTGGGCTGGTATGCCCCCAACTCTCTGAGGCTCTTGAAGTAACACAAGGTGGAGCAGCCCTGCTCGGGGCCCACAGGCACCCGCATGGTCCCTTCTTTCTTCCTCCGGATGGGAGGATGCTAACCATCTAGGCTTCCTTATCGTCTGTCTTGTGCCCTGGCTTAGGCTTTTGAGAGTCAAAGGTCAGAAATGGGCCTGGCTCTGCCCCAGGTCAGCTTTCCCGGGGTTACTGAATGCTACAGGGTCAGGAAAGCCTGGAAGAGGGGCAAAGCCTCAAATGACGACAGACGCCCGCAGGGGCATCCAGCACTGGGCGCCCTCATGCCCCTGCTGTTTCCGCTGCTCTCGGCTGCTCTTCTCAACACCTGCTTTTTGCCGCCTTTCTTCTGTGGCTATCATGCTTCTAGCATTTCCTCCCAAAGAACCGGTCTTTGAGGCCATTTAAAGCAAAGCAGATGTCTCCATTTTTTCCAAACTTCAAAACCACGCCTCCACCCTATGCATCGCGCCCCCTCCCACCCCCGCCCTTCTTCAGGGAGTTCAATTTGAGCTGCTGTAGCCAGGGGCTGTTTCTTTGACTCTACACACTTTTCGTTTTTATTATTTAAAAATAAAATTAATTCCCAGTTATTTAGAACATAGCAAGTGAGAGCTGAATGGGACCCAGAGACTCAGCTTATTTCTAATCTTCTTCTCCCTTGTCCCTCCTCTCCATTTTGTGGCTAAGAAAATGCTACTCAGAGGGAAGGGAGAAAGTATCTGCCACGTCTCTATAGAGTCCCGAGAGCAAAAGATCACAGAAGGTGGGGCTCTGCACAGATGGTGTTTTACTTCCATGCCAAAATTGTTTAGCAATTTTAGTTTCAGTATGTTGCTGCAGAGTTACAGCATGAAAGCACCTGCTTTGGCTCTCAAAATATTAATTACTAGCATTTATTGAACCCCTAGTTTCCCTAGCAGTGTGTAGAGCTCTCAAGATAAAGTATCTCTGTGGATCCTCCTAATAATCCTATTTTACTGATGAGGAGACTGAGGCTTGCCCAAGGACAGGCAATATGCACATGCTGGAGCCAGGACTCCAGGCCTGGTCTGTGTGACTTCAGGGCTGGAGTTGTCACCAGCTACCTCACACAACAGCAATGGAAGGACCGCCCTGATCAGCCCAGATATGGTAGATCGAGAGATGAGAGTCAATCATCTCTTCCTCAGCAAATCCATCTCTCGGGACACTAATAAGCTCACATTGCGAACACCTTCTTAACTATTCCTTTAAAAAATACCTGCAAATGATTCCAGTTAGATGGAGCACAGCTCTCTGACAGTCACAGATATTTACTGCCCCAAGGCCAGAGCAGCTAGGTGGCTTGTTCAAGGTCTTACAGGCAGTCAAGTCAGTGGCAGGTCTTGGCCCTGAATCCAGGACTCTGATTCCCAAGGAGAGTGAGTTAAGGAACATGAAATCACCCGTCACCAGTTCTGGAACACCCAGTAGGTGTTTGGCCAAGTCCACTTCACCTCCTCCTCTCTTTTTCCCTCCCGTTGTTCCCAAGGGGGGAGCACACACTCACAGCTAAGGCATCTACATTCTCCACATTGGTTGATGGCAATGAAAAACGTGAAGCCATCCATCCACTTTGCTGCTGTTGAAAAACAGTCATTGGATGATGTTCCCCTTGGCAGCTGTCTGGGCCACGTATCTAGGCAGCAGCCAGTTCCAAAGAACTGCCCTTTAAAAAGAGATTAGAATTGCACATCCACCGTGTATGAGCTGGGAGATAAACTAATGTTCTTTTCTACCCAAATATTTCCAGCTTTTGCTTTAAGGTATTCTTCATTATTGGAGCCCAACATGTTCTATATGCAGAGCTGGAAGAGCTTAAGCTCATACTGTGAACCACAAACTGCCTGAAGGCGTCGGTTCCAGATTTCTCAGCATCACTTGTGGTTCCTGCATTAGCCTTTTGGTTGTAAATGACTCAGACTGAGCAAATAATAACAAGGGGTTTTTTTATTGGCTCATCATTGAAAAGCCTGGAGGTAAGTTAGCTTCAGGTATGGCTGGATCTAGGGGCTCCAACAACATCATTCTCGCCTCTCTCTCACTGTCTTTTTGCCCTACTATCTTCCGTGTTGGCTTCGCTCTCATGCAGGCTCTCCCATGGTGGCGTGGTGAGCACTACCTGCAGCAGCAACACACTGACTTGCTACCAGCCAGGCAACTCCTACAGAAAAAGGCAGCTCTGCTTCTGAGCAGCTTGCCTAAAGTCACAGATGGAGTCCCACTGGCCTGACTCGGATCCCACGCTCACCTCTGAACCAATCACCATGGCCAGGGGAAAGGAGAACACTGATTGGTCAGGCCTAGGTCATGTGCCTCTCCCTGGATCCAAGTGGTGGGGTGGGTTCGCCAAAACCACTGTGACCTGCTAGTGAGCACGGATGGTTCCCTCAAGTAAAACCGCAATTAGATCCTTACTTCTAAGATAACACAGATGAATCCAAAAAAGAAGAGTCATGTGCAGACATTCAGGGGATAGAAAGAAGAGGAAGCCTAGTTCCGGTTAAGGAAATGGAGCTGTGGGCAGAAAAGTTAAAGAACTAAGAGGTAAGGGCTGATTCGTTCCACTTCTTTGGAAATACGACGGTGAGACAGCATGGCATGCATCCTGGAGGAGCTTATAGGTGGGAACAGTCAGAGCTGCAAACCTATACAACAAACTACCTCAACACAACAAAATTGCTTTAACGTCTCGTTGGCCCTTTATTCAGCCAATGTTGACAGTCCCCTGCGTGCGCAGGTGCTGTTCAGGCCTTAGGGACACAGCACTGAAGGCAGGAGAAGGCGGACACAGTTCCTGCTCATGGGGTTACGTGCTAGTTGGGAGAGAAAGGAAACAAACACGTGACCCTGCTCATGAGCAGAAGCGCTTCCCACGTGCGTGGCAACTGCCTGGAAGGAAAGTAGAGCAGGGCGATGTGTCATAGCTTGACTGGAGGTGGGAGTGGGGGGTCCTTTGGACAGACAGTCAGCAAAGACATCAAGAGGAGGTAGCAGCTAAGACGTAAGAATAAACAGGCAAGAAGATCCCACGGAGAGGAGGGCTCCAGGAAAAGGCCCTGAGGCAGGAATAGACGTGGTGTGGCTGAGGATCAGACAGCGGGTCAGCGGGCTGGAGCACGGGGTGGGGGGGGGGCAGTAGAACCCGGGGACAGAGGCGGGGCAGGAGCCAGATCCTATCCTGAGGGTGCCCCGTCTGAATGTCCCGACCGGTTTATTTACGGGCAGGTCTTGTTCCTACGTGCAGTGGGCGTGAAGGCCGGCTCCGTGTCTGATTCCTACGAGGACACGTCTGCCCCCACCTCTCCCACAGCTTTCACACTGCCTGGCATCTATCAGACATTCCTTGAATATCTCCTGCAGTCAGAGAGTGTGACCCAGCAGAAAGGACTGGATTAGAATCCTGGTTCTGCCACTTTGTAGCTACGGAGAGTTGTACAAATCACTTAAACTCACTGGCGCTCTCACGCGAAGGTAGGATAATATGGGTCTCTCAGGGTGTTTAAAATAGCAAGACCATGTGGGAGAGCGTTCAGAGTGCAAGTTCTTTCATTAAATGATAGTTTTTCTCCCTGATTTCATTGGCAAGAATGGGAATTATGGCCTAGTGTCAGGTGGGTTTGATGAAAAAATCTGCCTTCCTAATTTTTGTTCATTCTCGAAGTCCCATGGGGATAACGGATTTTGGAAATGGAGCGCAGGGTGGAATAAAAAGGATTAACAGACGGTAAGAAGAACAGAGTGGCGTGGGATACAGGTGAGTGATGACCACAGCACAAGAACAATTGCCACTTCTTTAGCTCACATTGTGAGCCAAGGATGGGCTCAGCCTTTCCGGAACGTCATCTGATATAAGCCAGCAACGTGAACCGATGGCCCTAATCCAGCATCAACCCTATCAGACAGGTTGGTTTATTAGCCCCATTTTTATGAATGAGATTCAGGAAGGAGGCACAGGAAGATGAAGCCACCTGTCCAGACCAAATACCTAGTAAGTGGTTGGCCCTTCTGCTACCCTGACGCCCTAGGTGGAATTGTTAATACAGGCACAAATTCTTGCACTATTTTTGCTTTTTTGGGATGGGGAGGGAGTCAGATGGCTCTTCCTCCTCAAAAATCCCAATGTCCCCCAGCTTCAAATGTTAACTATGTAGCATCTTCAAATGAGGAAATTAATACTGAACCTCAAAAAAAATTTTTTTTAAGAAATTGAAGACACCCCCAAGAGTGGTTTCCTAATTGTAGCAACCTACTGCATTAATGCTGAAAAACTCGTTTACAATTTGGCTATTAAATGGCAAACCATTACCACCATTTTTATTGCTTTATATTCCCTAACAAATTTATTATGTAATTATGCTGCGTAAAAGTATCATTTTAGGATGTAAAGTTGAAATAAGGTTCCTATTTTAAAATGCTTACTATTATATGTTTTCAATATCTAGTTTATATAAAATAGCCAGTGTTGAGGATGAAGTTTTTCTCTTGTTCACCGGGGCTCCATAAATAGGTTTCATGAATCCGATTCCCTTTTTTGCCCTCCGCCGCACACCAGACAGAAGGAGATGCTGGACCCAGAGGTTGCCCATTCTGCAGCTTGGCAACTCATTAGTCGAAAACACTGGGGGATTATGAAAATGGCTACTCTTCCCAGCCACCCAGTGAGTCTGGGCCCAGGTTTAAACAGAAGGAAATCAACAAAAGAATAGGGATTTATGTGTGACTTGAACAATTTCTCCCTGATGCTGCTCTTGGCTGTGGAGTCAGAGAAATCTCCCAGACAAGGACTGGAGGTGGGGCAGGGCAGCTGCCAGCACGAGACCATAGGACATGCAATGCCCCGAGGAGAAGCCAGCTCACACCCATCTTCCCTCTCCTAAAGGCAGAAGAAATTGGACATGTTTCCAAGGGAAAGGGGCAAAGGAGTGAGCCTGGAGACGTGCCCGAGGAGGCTGTGTTTCATATCGCTGTGGGTAGCAAGACGGGGGAATCAAATTGTAAAGAGATCTTTTCTAAGTAAACGCCATCACGTGTGATATTTCGTTTTTTTTTTTTTTTTTTTTTTTTTTTTTGTGGCTCAGGCTGATTAGGAAGACAACCCAGGGAGGGGCTGCATTCCAAACTCGCCTGCTTTTCAGTCCTGAGAAAGAGAGGAAGGCTGCTTCTCTCAGCGGGGGGAGAGTCTGCCTGATTACCGACAGAAGGTGACATTGGAGAGTACCGTCTCAGTTGTCAGATCTGAATAAACTTGTACCTCTTTGCAGATACTGCCATGAATAGGCTCTGTCTCAATTTCTCTCATAAACTCAGCTGGGGGGATCTGGGCAGAGAACTGCGGTGCCGGAGGAAGAGGCCCTGTGACCTTGGGTGCGAACCTGCCCTTCTCTGGGGATGTCTTCTTGCCTGTGAAATTAGGGGGCTGGGGGTGCCTGGGTGCTTGGCGTACCTTTCTCAAGTCAGAGATTCACAGTTTGCTGACAGCCCCATGTCCTGAGGCTCCCTATGCAGCCTATTTCAGGGGTTCTCAAATGGGGGTTCCTAATGCCACCCAGGGCACACGTGGCCACATCTGAAGACATTTTTGTTGTACAGAGTGCGACTAGCATCCTGTGCATAAAGGCCAGGGATGCTGCTGAACATCCTCCAAGGCACAGAACAGCCCCCACAACAGAGAATGATCTGGCCCCAAAGGTCAGTAGCGCTGAGGCTGAGACACACTGCCTTAAGTCCTCAGTTAGACATAAACTCACATCACCCTCTCAGTGCACAGGCAGCCAGCAGTGTCCTGGGTAAACATCCCCCTCAAGCCCCCTGAACACACAGCAGGTCACCCTAAATGCTATGTCTATGTGACTTCCCAGTGAGAAAGACACTCCACGAATCTGGTGGCAGTCTGAGATGAAAAGCTGACTTTCACGTGTATTTGCAGCAGTAAGGGGAGAAAAGCAGAGTACACTCTGGGTTTTCTCCGGGAGGAAACGACTGTCTGACTTCCCTTGCCGCCCCTCTGAAACATTTTTCTGTGGCCTCCCCCGGCTGCCTGAGGTATGCAGAGAGGATAACCAGCTTTGCTTTGGTCTTCAGAATTCTAGTGTTTAAACTAATGTATTTATTTATGCCGAATGCAGCCTTCCACCCAGAACATTATGAATTTTCCTTCAGGAGCCGGGAGTGAAATCAGCCTCCCCAGTCTGGCTTTTAAAACGTGATTGTTGGAGCCGCTGGTTTCCACTCCCTACGTTAACAAGACCTGGCTTTGTGGATCACTTAATATTTATCCAAAATATTTGATACAAATATAATGACATAATTACTCAGTCCCTTAGCCCGACATGGTTGCATAAGCACCTACCAGCTTTGAAAATCTACATTTCTCAGAATATGTTGTCAGTTAGTCTAATGTATTCCGGGGCATAGATTTCTTGCCAAAATAATTCTGCCCGGAGAATGATAAATGTGTTGTGATTATTTCTTCAGCTTTTGTGAAAGCATACAGTAGGGACAGTGTCTTGAAAGCAACACACAGACCAGAGGAACACAGTGCTTCTTTGTTTGGTTCTGCCATATTTAGCATTCGTTCCCTAAATTCTTACCCCAAACTCTCTTTTACTAGTTTTTGCTCCCTGAAGTGACTGGTGCTGGCCGTGGAAGGCTGTGTTCAGCTAATAAGTTCTTCTTGGCTCCAGTACGTGTCTCTCTTAGTTAAGCCCCCAAGAACTTAATGAACTGTTGTGTCTCTCCTGGGTAAAGGTCATTGTAGCTCAGGTTTTAAAGTAAGCTCATCTTTCAAAACTGGCTTGACAAACGGAAAAATCCAGAGTCCCAGATGCCTGCTATTTCTGGCTTCTTCCAGAGAGAATGGAAATGCATATCCCATGCAGCACGGAAACTGGGATTCCCCCGAAGAACTCTAAAGCCTCTGCTGGACTGAAAATGGAAACGGCCCACTGGTGGAGCTGTTAGCCAAGGCTCTAGAATTAAGGGGCATCACCAAAGACCACCCAAATCACCACGTGTCTTGACCACCAAAGAGACCTCTTGGGCTAGTTAGGTCAACTTGAACATTTCAGAAGCTTCCTTCAGCACAAAAAGCAGATGATATTCTGTTCCAGAAGCAAAGAGTCATCCTTGATTCTCCAGTTTCCCTCCCTCCACCCCTCCCCATCCATTACATCTGCGGGCTCTCCTGAGTTAGTCCACTTCGCTCCGACCCCACAGCTACGCGAATCCAAGCCACCATCCATCTTTTGCCTGAACGTCCACAGTAACTCTCTCCCACTTCTTCTCTGGCACCACCACAATCCATTTTCCACACAGCAGCCAGAATAATCTTTGAAGAGTGTGACTCAGTTCATGTCACTCCTGGCTTAAAGCCCTTCAGTGACTTTCTATTGCTCTTAGAATCGATTCCTGAAGGCTCACTATGCAGGGTGGCCTGAGGTAGCAAACAAAAATACAGAGGCCCAGTTACATCTGAATTTCAGATAAACAATGAATACCTTTTTTTTTTTTTTTAAGTCCAAGTATGTCCCAGGCAATACTGGGACATACTTACACCAAAAAAAGATCTGTTGTTTATCCAGCACGCAGTGTAACTGGATGTCCTGCGTATTTTTTGTCCGCCCTACTTACCAGACTTCCTATGGCCTGGCGTCTGCCTACTTCTCCAACTTCATCTCACCAGCCCCCGTCCTCTCTCTCACCCCAGCAACACGAGCCTCCGATACTTCAAGTCTTTCTAGCTTCTGGGCCTTTGTACTGATGTCTCCCTCTGCCTGGAATGTTCTATCTTCAGCTTTTTGTGTGGCTTTCTCCTTTTCATTTTTCAGATCTCAGCTCAAATACCCCTCTTTAGAAGAGCCTTTCTTGACCACTCTATCCAAAAAGGTCCCCTTCCCCATCCCTTAGAGCTCCTTATCATGTCATACTGCTTTATTTTCTTTATAAGGTGAGCATACATTTATTTTTCATCTGCTTGCTTGCTTTTTGCCTGCCTTTTCTGGGGAAGAGGAGGAGGGCTTTGTCAGTCTTGTCCAAGAGTCTGAAATAGGCGTCGTGCATGGCAGAAGCTCAGGGAGTAATTTGGGAACGAGTGAATGAACTTGTGTTTATCCTTTCGCTCTTAGACTAAAATCCAGTCTTTCCCATGGCCTACAAGGCTCCTTGTCTTTCATTTTGATATCATCTCAGATGAAGCCTTTTCTATGGAAGTCTGGGACATGTAAGGCTCCTGGCGGTTTCAGCCATCTGCCTCCACCATGGACAAACCACACTAGCTGGTGGAAAGACTGTGAGCTTGGGTGGTGGAAGGATCTGGGCCTGAATCTCAGCTTTGACCTTGACTGAGTCACTTCCTCTTTGAGCCTAGATTTCCCTATTTATATTATAGGGACATCCAGACCTCGGGAATGCAGTGGAAAATTAAACGCAGTAATATGTGTAAGCCACCAGTATGGGGCCTGGTATACAGTCGGCCCTTAATAAGTAGATGTTGAATTTGCCCATTGCAAAGGGCTCTCTCAAATGCCTTGGCGGTACATTGTGCTTCAGAGGCTGTTAAAAACCCTCCACGTACTACAGAATCTCCTGCTAACACAAGGTACCTCTCCTTCCTCTCTGCCTGGATAACCTGTTGTCTGTTATCCTGGCACCAAATTTCCACCAGTTCCAATAAACCCTTGGCCCTGTTTATAGCCATGTATTGTCTTGCTTTCTTAGAGGACGGAATAGGCAGGTGTTGATCCCTGAGAGACCTTTTCTGGTCTCCTGCTTGCACCCAGGTTGCTACCCATTCCTGTCTGATCAGGTGCTGCTCCTTAAATATCCTCCAGGCCGGATCTGCTACAGATGTTGCCGTTGCCACGGTAACTGTTATGGCCAAGATTTTCTCAGACTATGAAGGGAGAGCAGCAGGGGTCCAAAGAGCAAATACAATTACTCTTGCACTGGGCTTCAGGTGCTCCACGCAGATGATGGAGGGTGCATACCTGGACACTTGGGTCCTCTAACCCTCTTCTTATGATAACCACCAGCATTATATGGACTCGTTGGCTAAGGGACAGAACTTCCATCGAAACCAGCCCATTCACTACGTTATTGTTATGCTGTGATCAAATATTATTATCGATCTTTCAGGAATTTTCTCTTCAGCTTTGAAATTGCTTTAGTAAAGTCTTAAAGAACATCTGTTGTTTATTATGATAATTTTAACTCTGGTGTGGCTATTTTAATACATGCCCAGAAATTCTAGCCCTTTCACTGATTTCCAAAAGGCCTTGCTTGCACTTGTTCTTGGAGTCCTGACTGTCATGGAAACTTGACTACCCTGAGGCCACCATGCTGTGAGGAAGCCCAACCCCCCTGGAAAGATCACAGGTAGATGCTTCAGCTGAGGTCCCAGTCAACAGCCAGCACTCGTCATCAGACACGTGGCATCTCTGGATGTCTCCACCCCCAGTCACTGAACCACCGAACCACAAGTCACCTCCAGATGTTGCATCTTCCCACCTGGGACATCACGAAGCTGAGACAAGATGCCCTGCCTGTATTCCTGATTCCTAGAACCTGTGAGCCTAGTTAAAAAGATCCGTTGAAGCCACTAAATTTGGGGATAACTTGTTACTCATAGGTGGTATCCGGAACAGATGGGCTGACTCTCGTTGGTTGTCTCAGGGGCACCTGAAATTCAACCTGTCCAACATGGCTCTGTGACTTTGTCTCTCCTGGTGCAACCTGATGGCTTTGTGCAAACACCCCTGGGCTCTCCTGGAGCAGTATTTCCAATGCCGTGTAAACCAAAGTGCTCCAGCCTTAGGGATAATGACTGCTTTAGGGACCCCTGGGACAGTGGACAGAGGACGGGGAGGCAGGCAGCATTGCGGGGGGACGCACGGTACTGGGCCACAGGAATTGGGTCCATTTGAGAGAGGTCTCGGGAAGATGTTGCTCTGAGTGTGGGACCTCGAACCTTCATCAGGTCTGCAGTGCTTTTACTGGACACCTGAGTGAAGTGCTCATGGGTGTAACTGTCAACTGAATTCCATCAACGTACAATGCGTTGCCCTGAAGCTTTCAATTAAGAAAAGAAATATGGTTTCAATTTGAAGTTGAAAAGACTGCCCTCCCTCTCATTGATTCTTCTAGGTGGTGTCCATTTTAGCCAAAATCTTGCAGGCGTTCTATTCTACTCTCAGAAAGAATTCACAGTTATTGGTATGATCCCCAGTGGCTGCACTCACTATATATTTAGCATTTGATTCCTGGAATACAGGCTCTCAGGTCTTCCAGCCATCGCTCTGCAACTTTGGTTTCCATAGAAACTAATGTTTATGTTTATATCTATGCAGACTCTGTTTCTATCAGATTTTACTTCTTGGAGCAGCTGTTGTATGTCATTTCACCAAGATGGACGTTCGTGATAGGGAACAAAGCCCCCATTCTACTGAAATGAGCATTTTGTTCAGCATCATTATGGGCTCAGAAGTCAGAGTGATTCAAAACGAAAACCAAAGAGGGTCGAGGAGGGATCGCAAGCAGAAGCGTGATCTAGAAAGCAAGTGATCCAGTGCCGAAGATGCCGGATCCTGCGGGCAATTAAACCCTCGCTCTGCAGACAAACAGGGGCTCGATCGATCCCCCTCCTTAGGGAAACCTAGCACAATGTACGTATTTAAGTGCCAGTCTGTTCTCTGCAGTCAAGCTAAGTGGAATGAAAGTCTATGTTCGGAAAGGGCCATTCTGGGCATCTCATTTATGCAGACGCACCACAGTGGGCTGGCTAATTAATGTTCCCCAACATCCTCACCAGGGCTCGTTCTAGTATTTCCTGAATTGCCTCTGAAGACAGTATATTCACAGCCTCCTTCGCAAAGCTGAGGCCACTGTCAAGTCGAACAGGCAGCCAGCACATCTTTTCCTACTCAGTCTCCTTTCTTTTGTGGTGACTGACAGTTTATATGTACACACACACAGGTGGTTTTTTTCCTCCCTTACTTTGTTCATCCATGCAGCAAACACCGAGCTGCCACCACGTCCCTGAGGCTGCGTTAGACAACGAGAGATCACCATGAGGGTTAAAATTTATTGAGCATTTACGATGTGTCTACAGCGCGTGCAGTGCTTACGTGGGTTTCCTCATTTCACCCTCGCGACAACTGTACAGGTGCAAAATGGTACCCATTTTTAGCGCTGAAGAGACTAAAGCCCAGGAGGCAATTTGCCCAGGGTTTACACAACGGAAGAGTGGCAGGCTGGGGGCCTGGGGGCTCCAGGACCTGCTGTCTGAACAACCATACAATACTGTTCTCATTGGCCTGGAGTTTGCAGGCCAGTGGGAGAGACAAGTGTATAGAAAACGTTTGTGGTGCATGACGTACAGTGATAGCATCATATTCCACAGATGCTGCCAAAGAAACACAGAAAAGACACGAATAAGTCCACCGGGGGGATGTAGCAAGTCTTAAGAGAGGCGGGTTGTATCCGCTGGGTCTTAAAGAATGACTAAGAATTCCTCAAGGAAGGAGAAGAGTGCATCCAGGCCAAGGGAATAACCCACTGGGTGACATGGATGCACCAAAGGACAAGCCGGATCATCCTTGTGGTCCCCCCTCCATTGGTTCCCTAGTTCACTTTTTTATTTTATTTACTGTGGTGAGATATACATGACATAAACTTTGCCATTTTAACCATTCATAAGTGTACAGTGGCATCAAGGACATCCACATCACTGTGCAACCATCACCATCATCTCTCTCCAGAACTTTTTCATCACCCCAGACACAAACTCTGTAACTATTAAGCAGTAACTCCCCAGTTTCCCTTACCCCCAGTTCACTACGGTCCTGCCTTCTGTCTCTATGAATTTGACAACTCTAGTTGGACGTGTACAGTATTTGTGTTTTGTGTCTGGCTTGCTTGACTTAACATAATGTCTTCAACTTTAACTTTTGAGCATGTGGTTTCATGTTTCTGTTGCTTTAGTCAATGCTGCCGTACAGCTGTGGCTGAGGGCACGTGCCACAGCAGGACATCTGTTGGCTGCACAGAACCTGTCTTCTGTTACCTGCCCCCTTCTTCCTCCTTCCGTCCACTTGCTTACAAGGGGAGAAGCCACATTCAGACCTACCCTCCTGGGACAGTGAATTGGGCCAGGATGGCCTCTGATCTAAGCTGGCCCATGAGCCTCTTCTGTGGGAATTTGGAAATGGGACCAAAAGAATCCCACCTGTACGCCTATTCTTGGAAATAGGGGAGACTTCAAGTGGGGACCTTCTAGAGGGGGCTATCTCCCACCAGGGAGGCAGAGTGAGGCCTTTTATAGAGCGAGAAGAAGAGGGAGAAGGCTTCCTGAGTTCCTTACAGAGCTGCAGTTTTTGCTGAGGTCTCCTTCCCGAGGCTAAGCTTCCTACTGCCTTTGGGATCTAAGGGACACCCTGTAACCTGGTAATCCGATCTCCTTTCTGCTTCTGCTATCTCAAGCCACGTTCTGCCACCTGCCACCTAAAGAGTTCCTGTGAATTCAGAATATAAAACCCCTGCCCTGCTGATCCCCACCTGAGCCACAAGCTTGGTTGTTAGGGAGACAGAAGAATTTCAATTCACAGCTCTTTACCTGGGGGCAAAATTCTTGATCACTTGTGAAGAACTCTGGGACTTTGGAAGAGAGGGGCCCAGACAATTACAGAGTGATACGTTAATTCAAAGCTTCGACAGGAAGTTGGGTTGTTACCAGAGCATTTTCCCTCCCGATGTCCGTTGCCCGTGATTTGCTTCTCTTCCTACAAATAAAGCTTCTTCTCAGGTTGGCCCTCCCCTCTCGTCGGGCAGCAGATCCATCCCATCAGCTGCCGCACCTTCTCCTGACCTCCTTTCTAGAATTAGCTTTCCAGCTGTAACTCGGTTGTTGGTGATGCTCCCTCAGTGGCATCTTTCTCCGTGGGCAGATGGTTTGGCATTAATCCTCATTATGCTGGTTTCACTTCTTTCCATGGGATCCCCTATCTTTGCTAACATTCTGAAGCATTTAAATTTTAACTTAATTTTCAGCTTTCTTAAAACTCTTCTCTCTTCTAGCTTTAAGTCACCAGTAAGTTGGGCCAGGGACAGTCTCTGGATTATCCTGGACTCTAGCTTCCAAATTAACCCCCAAGTCTCTTTCCATTTTGTACGTCGGAGACACTGTGATTTTGTCAGCTGCAAACATACACCATGATACTTCGTCCTCAGTGTAGGGGTTTCCTGAGTGGGGATGTGGTCAGGGCTGGGGTTAGGGTGAGATGAGCCAGACAAGGAGGGCACAGAACTTAAGGGGGCGGTCAGTCTTGGGCACCAGTCTTGCCCTTGCATGACCCCTACTGTGAACAACTCCGTCAGTTGTGTGTCCAAGTACCTCGCCTGTCTCCTCCTTCTGCCCAGGTTACAGCTCATGCCCACCCCCTGGTATTGTTTAGATGCCGCCATGTGATCAGACCTTAGGGATGAGAAGTTTTCTTGAGAAGGAAGCGATTACAAGTCCTGAGGAATGTGAAGGGTTCCTGGCTCTACAGGGAAGTCAATTAATTTGCCAAATCTGGTTTGCATCTTAGCCTCTGGGAGCCTCTCCTTGGATTTTCCATCTGTGAAATGGGAAGAATGTATCTTCTCTGCTTTCACAGAAGTTAGGCAAGTTGGATATGGGGGCTGAAACATGTTCATCCTGGGGTTGGGCATCTGGTTAAGTTGATCAAATCCATTATAATTGCTATTAGGTCTGTATTGTTTGATGAGGGATCATGACTAGTATTTATTGATCATGTTTTATAGCCAAACCCTAATGCTCTCTGAACCTTACACACATCAGTTCATTTATTCCAGTAATATTCTTCTGA
This sequence comes from Camelus ferus, assembly GCF_009834535.1. Classification (NCBI taxonomy): domain Eukaryota; kingdom Metazoa; phylum Chordata; class Mammalia; order Artiodactyla; family Camelidae; genus Camelus; species Camelus ferus. Next base: position 9,702,726 of record NC_045708.1, on the reverse strand, counting down.
GATTGGGTTTGCTACTGACCCATTTCCCAGAGGAGGGAATGGCAGCAAACCTGGCAGGTGCAGGAGTCCGGAATCTGACCCACCACCTGCCCCAGGGCCCACAAGCCTGCATTAGAGACCCATTCCTTTGGATCTATAAGGCTTTTAGGTGTTCTGAAGGCAGAACTCAGGGGGCAGTGCAGGAGAGGGGGAAATGCTCATGGGTTTTGGAGCCAAGTGAAGCTGAAGTGAAAATCTGGGCTCCTCAACTGTGCCACTGGGCACAGTTAATACACTGGTGTGTATTAAATGTCCTGCCCACATTGGTCATTTAGTTTGCCAGTGCTGTGCCCTACCTTGCAGGGACGTTGTGATCATCACACGGTGCCTGGAACACGCCCCACAACTGATATTGGAGATTTTCTCCTCTTCGAGAGTCCCCAGAGAAAATGTAGGAAGCAAGTCACCAGGAAGATAAACATTTTAAACTGAACTTTTACCAACCAGGTGACATCCTGACAAACACCTAGGGATAGGATCTACCAAGTACCCGAACCACAGGCTCCGAAAAAAAGCAAATCATTTCTCTATCCCCAGTCCCACCTTCATACTATAAGAGGATGGCCTAAAAAACCGAAATTCAGAATAAAGTTTCAAGCCAGAGTGAGCTGGATTGTAAGGTCTCAGAGGCAGGGACCTGGTCTGTTTTCCTCAGTTCTCCATCCCTAGGGTCTAGCACAGAGCATGACGCAGAGGAGGCACTCAGTTAGTGTGTGGCAAGTGAATGAATGATGAATGAACATGTCAAGACTCTTCAGTCCAGAAAGATGCACTGTTAGCAGAGGAATGTCTTGAAGAGGATGGAAAGGATGAGCACAGATTTCATCTAATTAGAAACAGACCCATAAAGGGCATTCCCGGCAGGGACTCCCCACAAGGGAATTTTAAAGTAGAACAACTTTATTGAGATACACTTCACATACAAGAAAACTCACCCTTTAAATGTACACAATCAAGTGATTTTTAGTATATTCAGTGTTGTGCAACCATCACTACTATCTAATTTCAGAACATTTTCATCATCCCCCAAAGAAACTTATGCCTGTTATTGGTTTCTCCCCATTCACCCCTCTCCCAGCCCCTGGCAACCATGACCCTACTTTCTGTCTGTATGGACTTGCCTATTCTGGACCGGTTCATGTAAATGGAACTATAATACATAAAGCCTTTTGTGACAGGCTTCTTTCACTTAGCATGATTTTTTCCAGATTCATCCACACTGTAGGAAGTATCAGTACTTCATTCCTTTTTATGGCTGAATAATACTCCGTTGTTTAGGCTGACTAAAGCTGGGATTTTGGTAGAGATTTCTGCATTGAATATCAGTTTGGAGAGTATTGTCTTCTTAACTTTAAGTCTTCTAACCCATGATGTGGGACAATATTTCCATTTATTTCAATTTTCTTTCTTTCAACATGTTTTGTAGTTTTTTGTGTAAAATTCTTACACATCTTTTGCTAAATTTATTACTAACTATCTTATTATTTTTGATTCTATTGTAAAAAGAATTGCTTTCTTAATTTCATTTCAGGATTATTCAATGCTAGTGTATAGTAGAAATACAACTGGTTTTCATATATTGATCTTGTATCCTGCAATCTTACTGAGTTCCTTTATTAATCCTAACAGTTAGTTGTGTGTGTGTCTGTGTATATTCCTTAGGATTTTCTATATAAAAGATCATGACATTAGCAAATAGATTTATCCTTTTAATCTAGAATGCTTTTATGTTTTCTCCTTGCCTAATGGCTAGACCCTCCAATACAGTGTTGAATAGAAATGGTGAGAACAGACATCCTTATCTTGTTGCTGATCTTAGAGGGAAAACATTCAGCCTTTTACTATTACGTAGGATACTAGTTGTGAGTTTGTTGTACATGCTTTTGATCAGGTTGTAAAAGTTTCTTCATTTCTAATTTGTTGAGTGTTTTGATCATGAAAGGGTGTGGGGATCTTCTCAAATTTTTTTGGCATCTATTGAGATAAATATGTGATTTTGGTTCTCTATTTTGTTAACATAGTGGATTACATTGGTTACTTTTTGCATGTCAAGCCAACCTTGCATTCTTGGGTTCAGACCCACTTGATCATAAAGTATATCCTTTGATATATTATTAGATTCTATTCGCTAGTATTTTGTTGAGGATATTTGTGTCCATATTCATAAGATACATTGGTCTGTAGTCTGCTTGTGATTTTTTTGTCTGGTTTTCATTTCAGGGTAGGTAATACTAGCCTCTTAAAATGACTTGGGTAGTGATGTTTCTTCTAATTTTTGGAAGAGTTTGTTAATAATTAGTATTCTTTTTAAAACATACATTAGAATTCACCAGTGAAGACATCTGGGCCTGGGATTTTCTTTGCAGGCAGTTTTTCAGTTAGTAATTCAATTTCTTTCCTTGTTATATTGGTCTATTCAGATTTTGTATTTCCTCATGAGTCAGTTTTTGCAGTTTGTGTCTCCTAGGAATTTGTCCATTTCATCTAAGCTGTATCATTTGTTGGCATACAGTTGTTCATGGTATCCTCTTATAGTTCATTTTATTTACAATCCACTTTATTTTTGTAAGGTGGGTAGGAATGTCTCCTCTTTCATTCCTGCTTTTAGCTGTTTGACTTTCTTTATCAGTCTGTTTAGCTAAAGACTTGCCAACTTGGTCGATCTTTTCAAAGATCTTTTCAAAACTTTTAGTTTTGTTTAATTTTCTCAGTTGTTTTCCCCTCTATCTTTCATTTGTTTCTGTTATAATCTTGATTATTTCCTTCTTTCTGCTGGCTTTGGGTATAGTTTACTCTTCTTTTTCTAATTTCTTAAGGTGAAATTTTAGTTTATTGATTTGAGATCTTGCTTCTTTAAAAAATACAGGCATTAATAGCTTTAAATTTCCCAGGGGGAGCTTTAAAAATAAATACAAGTTTGTACTACTTAAGTTCTGAGATGTTATTGAGGCTAAAAAGATAAATAAAACAAATAAAGTTTAGATTGGTGTTTCTCCAAGTATTCTGTGGTCAAGTAAGTTTGGACTAGCTGGCTTAAACAAAGGGAAGTTGATTCCTTCACTGCAAGATGGCTCTGGCCTTTTGATCTGCTAGTATACGGCGTGAATCCCCCGGGGGAGGTGAGGTCCTTGGGTTTCCTAGAATTTTTTTGTCCAAGGAGTGTCTTTAGGGCTGGTGTTCTGCAAAGCAGGGCAGGATTATCACTTTGGTTCACCTTAGTCACTTTTGTCACATTTCATATAAAATATTAAAAATTATATTTACAACTACATTGATATAAAGCAAATATAATCCAGGCTGGATTTATGATTATATATTCATCATTATTGTATTCACCTTTTCTTCTGAGTTTAAAAGAATTTGAACATAAAACATTTTCCTCTGCCTTTACCTGTACTGGGGCCTGCTAGAGAAGACAGGTGGGTGCAGAGAACCCCCAGGAGAAGTGAGGTCAGCAGGGGTCTCTGGACAAGGCCTGGAATACAGCTGTCTGAGGCCCAAGCCACATGGGCCAAGCCAGGGTCATTGCAAGGACAATTGCCCTGAACTATTTTTAGCATTCAAAAATTAATAAAAATGTATTTGGCCAGGAGTGGAAAGCATCTTCAACCTCTCTCTGTCTAGAGCTGCCCCTCTCTCTTTAAAGGCTTTGGTTTGCTTTGGGAAGGAGGGAGAAGGAAGGGGGCATGAAATGTGCACCAGTTAGACTGCAGGACAATCGATAATGAGACAACGGGCCACTGTCGTTCAGAAATACTCGCCTCGTGCACAATCGCTAAGCCTACAGTCAGCTCCTCACACAAAGAAAGGCAGGACAGCCATTGTCATGGGATCAATATCTCCAAGATTAGGAAGCATCGATCCCATGGTAGAGCCTCAGGGCAGACTTCTCCCTACCTGGGACTTGGTCGGGGGGGAGGGCAGTGAGCACCCACCCCAAAAGTGAGGCGTGCAAAAGAGGTGCATGTGGTCGTGAGAGGGACTACAGACTGGGGCTCAGCGATCTCTGCATCTAAGTACCCTTTCATATTGGGAAAAGTTGGGAGAAGTCGAGGCTGTTACCGTCCCCTGGCCTGAAGGGGGAGGGGGAGGGAGAGGTTTCTAGAATCAGGAGAGCTGGGGCTGTAGGGGAGGGGCTGCCCCACTGGAGCCGTGGTCTTAGGTGAAGGTTTATAGCCACTGCCAAAGCACGGCTCAGAGAGATGGAGCCATGGGAACAAATACCCTGACCCCTTTATTCCCACTCTCCACCCTCCATTTTTCATCTCTACCCTCCCACCTGGAAACCAGAGGGTGATGTCCAACTTAGCACGTTGTAGGTTTATAAAACACGTTCAGTAGATCTCAAGCCTAACTCAACTAGAAAGCAGAGCAACGAGCCTGCGTGATATTCCACCCTGGGGCACAGCGTGGGGAGGAGGGGGTGGAGAAAGGTCTGAAGAGGCAAGTGGGACAATGTCCAGAACAGCACAATAAATATGGGGATGGAGGAGCCTGTCCTCTGGGCCAGGAGCTCATGACTGAGTGGAGGGAAATAAAAGTACGCTGACAGCTAGCCATGTTTCACGCGCCACGTAAGCTCAAGGTGCTAGGGGAACGTGAAAGAAAAAAACTGAAGACGGGGCCGGTGAGAGAAGTCAGAAGGTATCCAAAGACAGAACCTTGGACTGAGTCCTGGATGTTGGATATGAATTAAGTGAAGGAGGAGCAGCTTGTAAAAGTGCAGGCATGGGAGCCATCATGGACCGTACGCAGAAACAGGTGCCAGGCTGCAAAGTTTGAGTTTTAACCGGAAGGGAATGGAAAGCCATTAAAATGCATCAGGAGTCCACAGGCATGAGATTGTGATGACTTCTTTCTAATGATGGGCTTTGGTTACCCTGCCTGTTCCTGCACACGGTAGACACTATTTTCCACCACACATTGGTCTAGCTGCCCAGCAATTCCCGAGGGGCCACTCCACAGTCCGTGCAGCGGCTGTGTTGGAACCCAAGCCCTAAACCTCTCAGTGTTTCAGATCCTCAATTCCTTTTGGCAATCTAGTCTTCCAAACAATGTATTTTCACAGGCTGAATGGGGTAAGCAGTCCTCGACAAGAGGCATTAAATTCCCCTACCACTTCACTCTGTTTTAAATTCTGTGCTCATTCATACGGCCAACTTTAAATTCAAATAAATTATTTTCCTGGTTATTCATTCTGAAGTTGAAAACCTCCTGGAAGTAATAGAAACTCAAGTTCTAAGGTAGTCAAATGACTGATTTACTTTTGTGAAATGTTTTCCCTTTTAAAATGACTTATAACAGTTTGCCACTATTAAATCTCTTTAAGTCTTTATAGCTGAATTAAAAAAAATTTTTTTTCTTTAGTGACAGAACCAGGTAAAGCATTTAAAAGACCAAATTCCATAAATGCAATAAAAGCACCCTTTTATCTCTCATAATTGAGATTCAATTTCACTTTCTTCTCTGTCTCTGCTTATTAGTCAGAATCCCAGAGCGAAAAGGGTGGAGCTGGTGTTTTATTGCTATCAGACCTGGAAAGAGAAAGAGGCTTATGGGGTTTTCTGTACCTTCTTTGTGTGCGCTCTCTAACCGTCTAGTGTTCTTTCGGCGGATATTCAATACCAGTAGATTGAATCTTGGCCGAGTTGGAAAATAAAACACAAGGTTGCATTCAAGTATATAGAATACTTTCATCTAAGCAAAAAGAATGATACAGATGTATTTCTCAGTTGTCAGGTTCCCAGATCAATGCAAGGAAAGGGAGCCAGCCGCTCTATAGATCTACATGAAGTCCTTTCTGCAGCTTCCTCTTAGTTTCTGGATTTGAATTCCAGCCCCTTGGCTAAGCCTTTAAAATGCTGATTCTGCATGTGCTGCTGGTAGGCACGTGCATGTGAATGCCATGCTTTGCACTCCAGCACACACACGTTTTCACGTATGTCTCCACTCTGAAGAGCTGCTTCAGTGTGATTTAGAGTGCCAAGCAGCATTCTTAGAGTCATTGCCAAGCTGTTTTAGAGCTAAAAATTTCAAGGGAATAGCAAATTAGGCTTCTATTTTCTCTGACACTGTTCTGTATCTATCATTTTAACAAATGTATCCAAGAGTGATCACAAACCTTTTCAAGAGCAATAATAGTCTTGCAAGAAACTATTCTGGTCTCCAAAGGAAAAAACCTTGTATTTCTCTGGCCTTTATAAAAATAGAAATATCAAGGATTATATAAAATCCCCTGCCTCCTATTACCTTATTTACCAACCTATGACTATCAATCCAAAGAACATATTCACATGCGTAAGCACCCTCCCAACAACACCTGATTTATGTCCTTCCCCCATGGAATTTTTGCATTCCTTAATGCACTTTCTGCATTGTTTCAAACATTCCTTGTTTCCATTTTGATTCTTGAGAAGCAAGGAGCAGAGATTCAGAACCTTTTGCCTTGATAGTTTCACAGCAGGTTTTTTTTTTTTTTTTTAATATGGAAACTACAGCAGAGTTTGATTATGTGTGTGAACTGGCAACCAGCAGCCTCTTTAAAGCATAATTTATTTAAAAAAAAACACACACAGGGCAACAGGGATCTTTCATCTTCATTCTCTTGACTCAGTGAAAGGTGAGTCTGTGAAAATAAATAGCAAGCCTTGGAAAGTCCTTTCTAATAAACTCAAAATAATGGATTGGGTAAAACATACTTTTTGCAAGAGTTCCGGACTATTGAGAAGAGACGAGAAAAGAAAAGAGAAGAAAAGAAAAGAAAAGGAAAAGAAAAGAAAAAAAGAAAAGAAAGGAAAAGAACAATATTTTACTCCTAAGGACCCACAAGTCAGAGTTCCATTGACCCCCATGAAGACAAACAGTGGAGAAAGAAAAGGCCCTTTACCTTCAAATTATCTAATTCCTGGGTGCATTTTGCAAGCACTTGACTCGCTCTGCAAGATCTGAAGGCAAGTTCATTTTCTAGAAACTCCCTTCTACCCTAATTTCCTACTCAAGTCAATGGTGGATCACTGGAGCTACACGTTCCCGGGCATCTCATTTCCTCCTGATTTCCCGAGGCGCCTTCTAATAAAGTAGGAGAGAGAGAGAGAGACCCAGAGACTCACAACGAGCCTAATATAATCACTTCTGTCAAGCCAAAATTCCGACTTATACTAATTCACTGTGACCCATCATTGGGAATTCAAGAAATAAGCTGGATCTACACTGTTAATTTAAATTATTCCAATGCGCCCCATCTACCAGAAAAGAAATGAACAGGAATTTCTTTTTGCCTGTGGGCGTGGACCGAACCATCTGAGTACAGAGGGGAGCTAATCCTCACTCGGGGTGAGGGCCTTGATGGAAAAAGGAGGCTGGAGCCCCTGCCCTGATCGATGGTTTAGCCTCCCTCCAGTGCTTCCCAGGTCTAGAGGAAGGTCCGACTGAGCCAAAATGATTACTGTCACAGGTCTTTATGGTTTTCTTTTAATAAAAGAAATAAAGCCTGGATAAAATTGCCTATTGACTGACCTTAAATGAAATCTACTTTAACCTGGGAACTCCATTAAAAGAATAATTCAAGAGGCCACCTCTCTACCAGCGAGCTCGTTGTTAACCTGCCTGCCTGGGAATGAGTGATGCGTACCGTTTGGGGAGACTCATAATTCCTTCCCAGCTTAAATATTTATCCAGACTCCTCAAAACCTTGCTCTAGCCTCCTTCTCCACTAGCCTATACTTTGTTTCTTCTTTCCTTCTCAGAGAAAAAAGAATTTTGGTTTTCCTTCCTTAGAATCAGACTCATTGTTGCTCTAAGGGCCCCTACTTCTAGCAGGTCGGCTGTGGGGGCTAGTTCCTTGACGTTCTTGTCTCTCCGCATCACCCAGCTTGTCTCTGCCAGCGACCAGAGGGCATCATAACTGCAATATGGCTTCTGCAACTTCCGTGAACACTGCGCCAAATACCTTTCAGTATGTACTGGAAGGGGTTGCGTTTTGGAAGCACCTGTCCGCTGTGAACCGATTTACTCCAGAAGAGTCCTGGAGATAATGCCTGCTGGAGATTTTGGCTTTGCATGGATAACACGGGTTGGTTCGGGATGTCAGAGAGTAAGGCAACAGGGGCAAAGGATCTTACCCGCTGTCAGCAGAGAGGCATATACGAATATCTGCTTCTCTACCCTGGAGATTGGACCAGAGGCTATAGACATCAACCTGTCACCTGCCTGTACACCTGAAAGGGGATCTGAATGACACCCAAACTGGCTAGTGGGAGAAGAAAGAGGAACTCAACACTCCACCCTGTTACTACCAAGAATCCTGATCAATCGGGTCTCATGGAACGTGACCAAAGTAAAGGGGAAACACTCAAACTCAGCAACATGGGCTACTAGGAAAAAAACCCCAACAGTATCTTCAAATAAGATACGGTAGCATCAATTCCCTATTGCATCTCTATCCTAGACAAAATTATAGATGCCTACTGTGTGCTCTGATACCACCCACACATGTCCTATCCATGGCATAAGTCACATTATTAAAACTGCTTGTAGAATTTTTAGTTTCCTCATTCAACTCTACCATCTGTGGGGACAGAGACTTGCTGACTCTGGATTACCTCCTGGTACCTAACTCAGTGCTAGGTATTGGGGAGATAGTCAGTACTTTTCATTGCTGAATGAATGAATGAAACATCCATACTGTTCATAGGAAATGTATGCTTCTGAAAATGATTTACTGCAGGAACCAGAAGAAAAGTTTAGAAAGGTTGGAAGACAATGCAAGATGACATGCCTGCGGCAAAAAGGGAGAGAACATCCTAGGAGATGTTCTAGGGGCCGGGGCTGAAGAATGTCTGAGGATCTGACCTGGAGGCAGGACTGGGGAGACAAGGAAGTACTGAAAGGAAACAGCCGAGCTAAGACTCCCTCTTGAGGTGATAAAGGACAGAATCAGCACTGCAGAAAATCAAGTCAATGACTTGCATGTGAATTTGAGAAGAATGCAGAACAAGACAAAAATCTGTGAAGAAATAAGCTATAAAATTGTAATGTATAAGACAACTTCCTGGAGCCAGAGAGGAACTTTGGGAGCAGACAGATATGGTATATCATGTTTTAGGCAAAATTAATGGAAAGGGTAACATTTCTAGACATATTCTGGCAAAATTTAAATTATAAGAACAAAGACAAAAGTCGCACAAGTATGAGTTTAACGCAAGAGGGAGGGAAGACAGGGTCGGGGCGAAGGGCTTCCCCGGTTCTTGTCCCACCCCTCACTCTTCCCCAAGGGTGCAGAGCGTTACCCGAGAGGTGAGTTTGGGAGACGAAAGATGCCCCAGTAGCTCAGCTCCATCTCCCTTCCCCACCTCTTTGGGACCTGCTACCTGCAGAGCACACCCTCCCCAGCCATCATTCTGTGGCACCATCACCACCTACACCATGGACCGGTTTCCTAGTTCATTCTTTTTTTTAACTTATTTTCCAACAAATCCTCATTGAGTATCTATTTCATATTGGGCTCTGTTCTCCATGCTGAAGACTCTGCAGAGAAAGATCTTGCCCTCAGGGAGCTCACTGCTAGAGAGAGAAAGACAATAAGGACACAGATGATCATACACCCTGTGGGGTCAGACAGTGCTGAGAGTAATGAGGCCAAAAAAAGGGCAAGGAAAAGGCTCAGGGTGATTAGGAGGGGTGGAGGGGTATTGCCTTATGAGGAGGGTGGTCGGAGAAGGTCATGCTGGTGAAGTGACATTCAAACTGACCAGAGAGAGATGGGGAACAGTAAGAGGACTTCTTGGGGAAGAGCATCAGGCAGAGGGAATAATCAGTGACAAGAACCCTGAGGAAGAAGCAGGCCTGGCCTGTTTGAAGGATGTGAGACCAGGAGGATGGAGCTCAGAGAACAAGGCAGAGAGGAGTTACAAAGATGGGGTGGGGTCAGGGAGGGTGTCAGTCTGCCCAGGATCTACGGGCCACCGAGGAACTTTGGATTTTCTTCTCAGTGTAATGAGAAGCCATTAGAGGGGCTTCGTTGGGGATACCACCGTGTGAAATCATCTCATGCTCCCACAAATCACTGTCTGCTCCCTCCCCTAGAATATCAGCTTTGTGATGGCAACAGGTTTTGTTTTTTTTTCACCTTCACTGTTGACTTCCCAGCAGCTAGAATGACACCTGATAGAGAGAAGGTGCTGCAAAATTATTTGTTGACAGATGGGTAAATGAATGAAAGCGAGAAATAGGAGCTCTGAGGAGGCAGAAGCTATAAAGTAGAGAAGAAGAGAACTGAAGAGAAGCAGCCAATTTACTGAATTCATGGTGGTGCCCTGGTGTGGGCATCCCCAAATTCCATGGGGTCCTGAAGCTGTCTGGACCTAGAGTTGCCCAAACCCCCATTTGCCCTGAGGCCCAGCTCAATGATGCTTCTCGGGTTATCCTGTGTGCATATCCATGTGATAAACCTCCTATCAACTCTGGGCAACCTTGCTGGAGTCCCCAGTGGGGCCAGGCCCTCCTGGGAGCTACTGGTGCCCCCAAACCTCCCCCCACAGCTCCCAGTTCAGTCTGGGGTGTGGCACATCCCTTCTGGCAAGTTCTCTCGTCTCTGGATCCCGGGGACCTATCCAACCCAGGCACAAAGCAGAAGTGTGGCCAATATTTATTATATGTCTGACTGAACAAGATGCTGAAGATCAATGATACAAAAAAATTAAAAATGGAGAGAGAGGCCAAAAGAGTAACAAGTAATACGAGCGAGCAGATTACAAAGCAAAAGCAGTGAGGGCAGTATCCATTTCAGACAAAGGAGAATCCAAGGAGGAGAAATCGTTATTCACCAGAACAAACGGGGACATTTATACAGATAAAGGGTGTAATCACAGCACTTGTAAACAGCCAGGCACGGACAGTGTGTGACATAGCATCCAACACACGCTCCTAATTAAAAGGGGGAGGAAACCTCTCTGAGGGCTGGGAATGTAAGTCCACTTAATCAGCATGACGCATAATGCCCAGCTCACACCAGCAGCTACCGTCATATTTAATGGTGAATACAGACGGTATTCTCATTAAAATCAGAGGAAAGCCAAGTGTCCCTGGTGATATCAAGAGAAATCACCCGTAAATCTCTTAGAGTTAATCCATGTTTGATAAGGTGGATGGAGTAAGAAAAAGAGAAGAAAAGGCAATAACTTTACTTAACTTATATCAGCAATAACTAGTCAGAATATCTGAAGGGGAAAAAGCTCACTTCCCTAATTGCATTGGCAAACCAAAGATACCTAGAAAAAAAATTACAAGAAATGAACAGAATCCCATTTTATTCAATATGATGAAAACTAGAAAATCATTTAGAGATACGCAAAATAAGACACAAACAAATGTGTGAACATATTTTTCTAGGAGAAAAACCTAAGGTTTGTGACCATGCCAATTCTTTTAAAATAAATGTCTAAACATTATCTTCTCAGTCAATCACTTACAAGGTGAACTGCAAAGGAAAAAGACACTGCAATGAATGCAGGAAGAAGATGGATTTCTTCCTTATGTAAAGAGCTCTCAAAGATTAAAAAAAAAAAAAAAGGGCTTTCACCCACTAGCAGAACAAAAGGGCCGAAGATACGAACAGACAATTCACACAGGAGTTCAGCTCAGCTAGTAATCAAAGAAATTAACAGATCAAGCCACTGCCTTTTTATGCCAATCGAGATGTCCGAGATGAAAAGCCTGCAGGCTGGAGAGGCGAGGAATACCTGTCTTCCTCCCCGACCACCGCTGGTGACTTAAGCTGCCACACGCCTTCTCAAAAGCAGTTTGACAATAGACAGCAAGAATTTAAAATGAGTTCACATCCGCGGACAAAGAAGTTCCATTCCCAGGAAGTCTAGAGAAACAGTCAGATGGGGGGCAAAGATTTATATACACGGACATTTCTACATGGGAGAGATTAATATTAAAGTCATTTTGAATAATATTTGAATTATCAGGAAAATTCTCCTGAAATAATGTTAGTTGAAAAAAGTGATTTCAAAACAGTTTATTCAAGGGGGAGGGTATAGCGCAGTGGTAGAGTGCGTGCTTAGCATGCACAAGGTCCTGGGTTCAATCCCCAGCACCTCCATTAAAAAAAAATAAATAAATAAACTTAACTGCCTCCTCTGCAAAGAAAAAAACCAGTTTATTCAGTTTGATCTCAATTTATATAGATATATAGAATGTATATAGGTATGCAGAATGCATGAAGATATATAGACATACAGAATTTACATGGATTTATAGAATCCCAAAATATTCCCAGTGATTATCTCTAGTGGGATTATGGGCGATTATTATGTTTGTTTGTTTTTTTTTAACTTTTCTAAATTTTCTACCATGTACAGAAATTACCTCAATAATAAGCAAATGACAACATTATTTTCAAAAAACAAACAAAAGAAGGCATATCAGTACTAACAATTGACAAACTATTTGGTTCCTGAGGTGTGGGACAAAGTTAACTCTAGTGATACCTGTTTCTCTCTCTCTCTTCAGCCCACTTCAGGGAAATTCAATTAAGATAACTGCAATAAACGTTTATTGCACCCATACTGTGCGTAAGGCACAGGGCTGGGGGCAGTAAAGCAGTGCAAAGACAGGGGTCCGGTCCCTGAGTACAGAATAATTAACTGACAGGAGATGGACTCCACCTTGGAAGACCATAAAACACGCAGACGGGGGCCAAGGGATAATGGGAAGACAGAGGCGGATGATGGAAAGGACTAGTGGGAAGGATGTCCAGGGCAGAGACATCTCCCACCTCTCAGACATCACGGAAATGCAATGAGATGGAGAATTTTGTTATATTTTAAAAATTTTTCCATTGAAATATAATTGATTTGTAGTTGGTTTCAGGTGTACAGCAAAATGATTCAATTATACATACATACATATATATATATTTTTTCAGATTCTTTTCCATTATATGTTATTACAAGAAATTGAATATAGTTGCCTGTGCTCTACAGTAAGTCCTTGTTGTTTACCTATTTTATATATAGTAATGTGTATCTTTTAATCCCCAAACCCTAATTTAGCCCTCCCTGTCCTTTCCCCTTTGGTAACCATAGTTTGTTTTCTATGTCCATGACTCTGTTTCTGGTTTGTAAATAGAATTTGTATCATTTTTTTTAAGATATCACATATAAGTATTACCATATGATATGTATCTTTCTCTGTCTGACTTACTTCACTCAGTATGATAATCTCTAAGTCCATCTGTGTTGCTGCAAATGGCATCATTTGATTTTCTTTTATGGCTGAGTAATATTCCATTGTATATATGTACCGCATCTTCTTTGTTCAGTCATCTGTTGATGGACATTTAGGTTGCTGCCATGTCTTGGCTGTTGTAAATAGTGCTGCTGTGAACATTGGGGTACATGTGTCTTTTCGAATTATAGCTTTCAAGATGGAGAATATTTTAGTTCCTGGGACTCCTTTCATGGAGTGCATTTTGTGGGTTTGGAAGGAAGAGGTGGTTGACGAAACAAACAGCCAGCACTTGGAGAGTGCTTACCATGGACCAGGTGCTCTGCTAAACGCTTTAACTGTGCCATTTCATTTAATCCTTAGACCAAGCCTATGAGGTTGGTATCTACGAGAAACCCCACATTTTACATGAGGAAACAGAGGTCCGGCAGTTACTCAGTGTGGTTGTGTTCACACAGCCAGCACATGGTGGAGCCAGGATTTGAATCCAAGTGGGTTCACTTCTGAGACCTTGCTCTTGTTTTTCCTGCAGTGTGGAGAATGCACGTGTGGGCTGGAGCTGAATTGTCCAAAGCCTTAGAAGGCATGAAAGGTCACCGTTCTCTTAGCATCTTGCTATCCTCTCTCCCTTTCTCCCACTGCCTGAAGCAGCTTTGAGCTTTTCCTCTAAACAAATAACTAGAGAACAGATATTTAAAGAATAGCATATTGGAAATGAGTAAATTATTAGCCTCCATATTAACACGGAAGAGCCTTAAGTCTGGGTCTCTGGAAAGCCTGGAAGAGAGAGAGGTTTCCTCCACGAAGGCTCGTCTATAATCCCTGCTTTGAGTTATTAATCTGATAAACACTTTCTGAGCATCTAATATGCAAGAACACTGTGCCAGCCACTGGGGTTGCCCTCATATCTTCTTAGTCAAAATCCTCCCGTCTACACCTCTCCTCTTAGCCAACAACCCACACGAGCTCGTTACTGGAAGTCTCATGGGACCTCAGCTTCAACACGTCCACGCTGAATCATGAGCTCTGTTCTGAGCCTCCTGTTCCTTCAAGGGTCTCTTTCACGCTGAGGTAGCACTAGCTGCCCAGATGTACAAGCCAGAAATGCTCTTTTTCCCTGCAGCATCCAATCCATCCTCAAATCTTATCCAGTTTAACCTCCAAAATTTCTACTGCTCTCCACCTGCACTGCCACCACCTCAGTCCCAGCCACCAGCCTCTCTCTCGTGGACAATCACAGTAGCCTCCTGAAGGCTTTCCTGCATCCATTCAGTTGCCACACAGAGAGACATTATCACCACTCATCCCACCCTGAAAACCCTCCAGATTTTTCCTTTACACTGGGCAAAGACAAAATAAAAGTCTCCGGCTCCAGCCTGCACTCAGCTCATCCTCCATCTCTCACTGTTCTCTCCTCTCATGCGAGTATGAAGATGGGGAAATATGTGAACATCTGCATTCCAGGCTGTTAACACTGGTCACCTTGGGGCATGAGGCTGGGGGCAAGGAAGGAGGTGAGTGGAGGGAGATTTTCTCCTATATATACATAATACAGTTGGTGTATAACATAATGATTCCATATTCGTATGTTTTGTGAAATGATCACCTCAGTAAGCCTAGTTAACATCCATCACCACACATAGTTGCAATTTTTTTGGAAGGTGATCAAAAGGTAAAACATTCAAATTGTAAGATAAATATGTCCCGGGGATGTAATGTACAGCACGGTGATCACAGTTAATGATACTGTACTGTAGAGTTGAGAGTTGCTGGGAGAGTACATCTTAGAAGTTCTCATCACAAGAAAAAAAGTTTTGAAACCATCTCATATATTTTTGAATTGTTACCCTGGTTGCTATGTGCATTCATTAACTTTGTGATGTCAGGAAAGGAAGTTAATGAAATGTGTTTACATATTGGTCATTACTTAAAGAGTGGGAGTCATTTAGTGAGTTATATGGAAATCTTTATTGTCATGCTATTTGCCTTCTCTTTCCCAATGGTATCCCAAAGAACCAGGCCAAACCAAACAGGACTTAGAGGGGTGGCCTGGGCACTCATGTGGGATTAAGAGCTTTCAGCCAAGTGTAGAAGAAAGTAGTAACCCTGTTGATTTCGCCCCAGTGTCCTGAAGTGCCATGAGAGAACTCACGACTGTAGCTGTGAGCATTGATTTATGGAATCTCATCTAGACATTTTTCAGCCACACTAAAACAAAAAATAAATTTAATATTCCTGAATACACCTGCAGCTGATGGGTTCCTCTGTTTCAACTTGGCCACAAGCAAAACCACACTGAATGTGAATAATTGCTTCAGATAAATGACAGAACTCCTCATTTATAGGAAGCTACCAAGGAATTTAGGATCGAGGTAAAACTGACGGCCCGACAAGTGTAATATTATGCCTGGTGCTTCCCAGTGGTCAGTACTTTGGGATTCAGCCAGGCAGTTCACCACAAAGGACGAAGGACAGGATTTTCCTCCCAAACCAGAAGGTATTCGTGCCATGGTGTCAAATCTTATTACCTAGTTAAAAATTGATTATCAAAATGTCTATCTGCTGAGTCTATCTGACTCGACCATCTTCACTGCACATTATCTTTTATGGATCTTAAATGTACAGGCTATTAACGTGGCCGGCTCCTCTTATAAAACAACACAGAGGAAAAGGAAGAATGTTTCCTGGACAGCTCCTACGTGAGAAACAGACAGTGGGGAAATTGTCAACGGCGATTCTAAATTTTCCTCATGGAATTTTACTTTTCATCTTCAAAATTTATTTTCCTGGAAAATGTAGGAGGTACCAGGATTTCAACCACAAGCCATGATTAGTGGGGCCGGAGAGTCTCACAGCATAGATCATGTTCAGAATGATTTTACTTATGACCTACCCAGGGGGTCTTCACTGAGAACTGGGGGGAAGGAAAGAGAAAAAGGAGAGTTCTCAAACTTTCACTCCTACATTGGAGCCAAACCTAGTTGAAGTGGGGAGAACTCTTGATTTCTTTGAAGTTTTTGTTTGTTTGTTTGTTTGTTTGCCTATTTTCACATGGATTTGTAATTCCTGGAATATTAAGGTCTTGGAACAGAATGGCTGGAAAACTGTCTTCTGAAGGCATATCTGGATTCATTCAAAGTAGGTGGGACTAGAAATGTTGAGAGAGATTTTTAAGATGGTAAAGAGTGAAATGTGAGAATTGGTGTTTCTTTGAGTATGAAAGTTCCATGAAAGGGAGACGTCATTTAAGACCCTCAAAGTCGCTTATTTTGTGGGTGATTCTGGCTTTCCTTTCAGTGGACTTGATCTCTCTTATAATTTTTCTCTCTCCCGCCTTCAGTGTTGGCAAGTTCTTTGGCATATGTGAGAGACTGATCGACCAATGGGCTCAATTCTTTACCCCTTCCTGGACCTAAACCCTTTGCTGTGTAACTTTGCACCACCTCCTCATTGTATGTGTGTGTGTGTGTGTCGGGAGGGGTGGAGAGGGGGTGGCATTCTGTTCCATCTCTTGACTTTGGCCTCAGTCATGAGATTTCTTTTAGCCAAGGGAATGATAGCAAAAGTGAGACAGGCAGAAACTCAACCATGCGTTTCTGCATTTCCACTCACTCTTTTCTCTTGCTTTGGAAGCATGCCTGGGCTAGCCCGCTGGAGGACGAGGCCCACGGAGCAAAGCTAAACAGCCCAGCTGAGGCCTCAGACATGTGAGAAAGCCCAGCCAGCCGAGATGGCAAAGCTGCCTGGCTTTCCTGCGGCTGATCACCAACACGTAAATGAGCCCTGCGTGAGCCCAGCCTCGGGTCAGCAGAACTAACCAGCCAGCGCACAGACCCATGAACCAAAACAAATGTTCACCATATGCCACTGAGGTTTGGAGGGTGTTTGTTACGCAGCACTTGGGATAATAAACAACCGATACCAAATGTAAGTTACTTTTCCTTTCCATTTGGTTCAAGGAAGAAACACAAGCCCAGAATATCTTCTGCAAACAAGTTGTCCTTTTGTTCCTTCTTTGGTTGGTTGATATTTTAAGTCCGTGTGTGCTCCCTGTTGCATTGCGCCCCTGACTCTGGGTCAGGGGGCACCTCTGCTGACGCTTTTGCCCCTCTCTGAAGCACAAGTGAGAGAAGTTGCCTGGGTGTTTGGAGGAAGAGCGCCCCACCTTCTATCTTCACGTGAATATCGGTGGCTTCAACATTCTTATTTTGATGAGATGCTCCCTTGATGGAAAATGGCCTGGAGTTTGGATGGGTTTTATTGTTGGAAGAGAAATCAGGTTTGAATTCCTAAGGGATTCCAGCAGCTGAAGTGTAAAGCTGGGTGGGAGCAAAATCAGAATAATAATAGCTAATGTTTACATCTTGCTCCAGCACGCCAGGAAGGAAAGCTGAGAGAAGCTCTCTGCGTGTGTTCATTCATTTAAGCTTCAGGACAACTTTATTAAATAGGAACTATTATTACCACCATTTTACAGATGAGGAAACTAAGGTACAGGGAGCTGTGTCACTTGCCCAAGGACACTTGCCCGCCTACCAATATAACTCCAGGCAGCCGAATGCCAGAGCCCTTGACCTCGACCGCAAAATCGTATTAGCTCTGACCAGCTTGGAGCATATGAGGACCGCATCCTTGGTACGACGTACATAAACCCCACTCTTTCTTCCCCTCAGCAGGCCAAAGAGGTCCCACCACGCGCTGGCTCTGAGAGGGGTTTCTCCTGCTTCTTTTACCACCAGAACTAACAACTCCATCAAGACCCCCTCCACCCTTGCCCCAAGACCCCACCCCTGCTCCTTCCCCTTGCAATGATGATATTAGCCTACATTTACTAAATGCTTAACGTGAAACAAGCCCTCGAGGGATTTACATGTACTGTTTCTATTTAACACATACAGTCAATTAGGGGGCATTATTATTATTATGTCCACTTTACAGATGAGCAAATAGAGTCTAGAAGAAAGTTAGTACCTGACCAGCTCAGAAGAGGCAGAGCCGTGACCAATCTTTCAACTCCAAAACACCCACATTCTTCACCGCGAGTTCTATCTATTGTCTCCTTACAGGGCTTTTTGATTTTATGTTTGTTCCGAGTATCTGCAAGAAATGTAACTCTGCATTTCTCCACCTGAAACTACTTTTTCTTTGGGCCCTGGTTCTCCTATTGTGGTAGAAATTTCGTCTCAGCCTGGAGTTCTCTGCTTTTCTTTCAGCTGGGAGGGGAGGCAGGGTGAGGTGCATGTGGAGAATCTGTTTCTCGGTGGTTGTCACCTGCCCAGCAGGAACCTCCTTCCTATCTGGCCTTTGGCCATCCACACCTGCAGCTCATTGCTGCATCCTCCATGAGCCATCAGGCACTACATCGCACCTGCTGGCTCTCAGGGCCACATTTGTACAGTTTTGGGGAAGTGTTACAGTACCCCTGGCCACTCTGGGCCAAGAAAGCCATGAGGTCTCTTGGGCCCATTGGTGTGGACACTCCATCCAGCCATGTAATTTGTTCCTGCACCAATGGGCCTGTGTGGCTCTCCACTGCCCTGAGACTTCCAGTGCGCCACCTGGGGACGGGAGTTCCAGAAACATTCCCCAGGGAGTCAGGGCCCAGGGCCCCTTCACAGGCATCCTCCAGCATCCTCTCTCACCTGCTGCTCTGTCTCACTCTGAGGCATACTTCTTACTAATGTTCTCACTCATCATAGTTTCTGGCTGTTCTGTGCATACGTTTCCCATTTTCCAAGTGGGTTGGATTTTTTTTTTTCCACCTGAGACAATCAAGAACCACAATAGGTGCTCAATAAATTATTAATTTCAAAAACTGGAGTCCTGCTGTGTGAGGTCCCCAAGAAAAATTAATTCGCTAGTTCTAGTCTTTGCTGTCTGAGAACTTGGGATCAAAAATAAATCTTCTCGGGCTCAACTATGACAGCTACCACTGACCTCTGAGCTTCTGTAGGTACAACTTGGAATCTGCTCTCTTAGTCAGACTAAGGTCCCATATCTATTAGAATTTTCTACAAAATCGGCACTTGCACTGTGCTACTGTGTAGCAATCTTAAATACTGATGACAACAAAGCCATTAATCATAATAGCTAATCTTACTGAGGGCTTATTAGGTACCAGGTGCTTTAAAAGCTTTTTCACCTACTAACGCATTTCACCTTCACAAGATCCTATGGGGTGAGTACTTTTATCATCCCCACTTTACAGGTATGGAAACTAAGCGGGCGGGTAAATTGCCTAAGATGATACAAGAAGGTACCTGAATGTAGATGGCTGGGCACTGCAGTCCTCCCTTGTAAACACTGAAGATTGACCTACTCATTTTATGCTTACTCAGCTGGAAAGCGTTGGAAAGAGAAGAGAAGAGAAGGGGAGGGGAGGAGAGAGGAGGGTAGGGGAGGGAGAAGGAAAGAAAAGAAAAAAGCCATATTTAGTGAATGAAAGATAAGAAATCCATACACAATGGAAAGGCAACCACCAAGTGTATATTCATTTATCCCAGAATGTTTTGTCTATGTAAAAAGCCTTCTAGAGCTTCCCTTATCCCCCGCACATGTGTGCAACCTCTGTGAGCAGCATGTCTTATGTCACTGTGGCCATGACACCATCGTGCCACTGTGCCCCTAAAGGCACTGTGTTCTCCCCTGCTGGAGTGCTAGGGAGCCGAGGGCAGGGACAGTCCCTCTCTGAGCAGAGTGGCAGCCCATGCCGGGGATCGGTGGCGGTCTGCTGTGGGCTGTGGCTACCTGCCTGTGGTGCAGGGCAGCCCTACCCTTCGATGGTCTCCCACCCAGGTTACAGGTAAATGTCTCAGCTGGTGCCCTCGCCCCAGGGTGGACACCTGCCCGTGGGCCCGGAGGGTGGATACTCTCTGTGACACAGGAAGGCTGGCTGCCTGGACACTGTCACCCTGATTCACCAGTCTCTGCCCTGTGTGTGGCTCCCCAGCACAGCAGATCACACTGATGTCCTCAGGCCTGCCAGGGATTTTTACCTCATCTTCTTATCTTGTGTCTAAAGCAGTGACTCAGCTCTTTAGCTGTCCAACAAATGTTTGTTGAATTGAATTTACTGTCAGAGCTGTCACCTTCTAGATGGACACCTGAAAAAAACGGTTTATGTGCCCTTAAATCATGGTGAACAGATGGTTCGGATTATCTGGACCAGGATCTAGTGAGATGTCAATCAAGATGCCCTTCATCATGGGGGCTCTGCTTCCCCTTGAGGACACAGTCATTTCTCAGTAGGCGTCATTGCTTCCCACTGAACAAGTCTAAACAAAGCCCCAAGCTTTTGTGCCATCCATTCAGCAATGGCTCCTATGTCTCGGTCTTCCCTGGGAACGTGGGAAACCAAGGTGAAGGCGGGGTAGGGGGAACCCACCACTGCCCTCAGTGAGCTCACCTGCTAAGTGCAGGGGAGGGGAAAGCCTTGAACTGGTCATAAACCATGCAGTAGGGACAATGCTAGAAATATGGGCAGGGTGTCTAAATCTGCCTGGGATTATCAGGGAAGAAATCTTGAAGGACAAAGTAGTCTAGAAAAGGAAAGCAAATGGGAAGGAAATCCAGGTAGAGGGAACAGCACAGGCAAAGTCATGGACTGAGAATTGTGAACGGCGCGGAAAGCAAACCAGGAGCAGGGAGTGGCCACCACGGAGGTTGCTCCGAGGCCAAGTCGGATGACAGAGGACCTTCTGAGCTCCAGGAACAGGACATTTCTCTGTAGGCTCAGGGGAGACATCTGGGAGCCTTAACCGCTGGGAAGCCTAGTGGCACATACACTTCAGAGACCATTGGCTGGAGCTGCAGCGGGCGGTGTCTCAGAAGCTCCGGCTCACCTGCGGCCTGTGCGCCCTTGTCACGTTCTGTCCCAGAGCCTTTCCCACCACCACGGAGGCCCATATGGCCTGCATGCAGGCACAGCCTGGAGGTCTAGGGCAGATAATGCCGCCAGGGGCGAGGCTGAACTGATGGGGTGGAAGCTGGTGGATGAGCGCTCCAGCTTCTTACCCTCCAGGTGAGCCACTATTAGAGGCATTCTGGATGCTTCCCAGGGGGTCCCAGGGGTGCCAAGCCTCCGTTGCTCATAGCAGCAACCTTGACTGTGACTGGCTTTTCCTTCTTGCCTGATTCTTTCCCCTGCTTCTCCAGTTCTGTTTTCTAGGATAAACCTCCCGAAAAATCAGCTGCATCTGAGCCCTTGCCTCAGGCTCTGCTTTCAGGAGAACCAAAGTCAGGACACATTCTGACCATAGTCGAGCTGGCATGTGGTCGAGACTGGCAGGGAGGCCAGCTGGGTGGCTGGGGTGCCAGTCATGTGAGATACTCCAGGGCCCTGAGCCAGGGCAGTAGCTGCGGAGCACGAGGTAGGGATGGAGCCCCATGACACACGGGATTGGATGAGGATGAGGGAGGAAGAATTTATAGCTTGGGAAGGAAGTGTAAGAAGAAAGCAAAATGTTAAAGAAAAGGGTGGTCATTTTAGTTTTGGACATGTTGAGCTTGAGGCATACGTAGGAATAGATTGTATTGTGAAAAGGGCCAAAAACAGTGATGTTTTAAATTTTTCATTCATCTTATTGGCCCTCAAGTGCCTCAAACTGCCATCCATCTGTCCATCCATCCATCCATCCATCCATCCATCCATCCATTCATCCTTCCATTCATCCTCTATATATTGATAGAGTGCTTTGTAAGTACCAGGAAATGTTCCCAGTCCTGAGGATTGCCTCAGCCTGGATTATCTAGAAAACAGAGCTTGAGGCAAAGATTAAAATGCTTATGTTTCATTTGGGAGGTACAAGCCCAGGGCAGCGAGAATGAGGGAAAGGTAGTGAGATGAGTAAGAATGTGAATGATATTTGTGAGAATGTGGTTTGGTGCAGCCATGATGGAAAAAGTTGGAGAACGATCAAAAAACTAAAAATAGGCTTACTATACAATTCAGCAATCCCACTCTTGGGCATATGTCTCTAATTCAAAAAGATACATGCACCCCAATGTTCATAGCAGCACTATATACAATAGCCAAGACATGGAAACAACCTATATGTCTATTGACAGATGACTGGATAAAGAAGTTGTGATATATTTACACAATGGCATACTACTCAGCCATAAAAAGAATAAAATAACGCCACTTGGATGGACCTGGAGATCATCATTCTAAGTGAAGTAAGCCAGAAAGAGAAAGAAAAATGCCACATGATATCACTTATATGTGGAATCTAAAAAAAAAAGGACATAAGTGAAATTATTTACAAAACAGAGACAGATTTTCAGATATAGAAAACAAACTTACGGTTAACAGGTGAGGAGGGGTTGGGAGGGATAAATTGGGAGCTTGGGATTTTCAGGTACTAACTAACCACTAACTACTATATATAAAACAGATAAACAAGGACCTACTGTAGAGCACAGGGAGCTATGTTCAATACCTTGTAATAGCCTATAATGAAAAACAAAATGAAAAGGAATATATACATGTAAAACTGACTCACTATGCTGTACACCAGAAATGAACACATTTTAAATTGACTATTCTTCAATAAAAAAAAGATTAAAAAAAAGAATGTGAGTGATGCGTTGCTGCCCTGACTTGCACTTAACGATGAGCTGTGAAGAGACAAGGCGAGCTGCTAGCAGAGGCATCCACGTGGCACACAGAACTCCTCCGGATGGCACACAAGAAGAAAGCATGCCTTAAAGTAGTTCCTGGGAGCAAGAAAGAAGAGGAGGTCTGCCTGCTGACTCCCCTGCCTCATGCATTTCCTGTTCCCTACTGGTGGCAGTTTGCTCCGTGGAGAGTCAGCTCTGCTGGACATACAGTCCCTTCAGGTGGGCTGCCCCTTGCATGGTTGCTCAGGAAGCCAGATCCCATGCTCTGCCCCGCATGCTTCCTTCACATTTGGAAGTGGCAGGAACACTGGGCATGCGGCTGGCTGGTCCTCTGCAGAAGGCAGGACCAAGTGGGCTTGAGTGGGCTTTCAGTAAGGCACCAGGGAGGCTGTGTAAACCAAGCGGCTGGCTGCTCCAAGGGGATCAGAGGAGATGCAAAAGGTTTGTGTCCAACGCAGGGGAGGGCAGAAACAAGACAAGATTTTGCCCCGATGCAAAGCAAATTTAAGAGGGATAGAGGGAAGAAAGCTTACCTGGGTGGGGGAGAAATCTTAGGGAGGCCTTCCCAGGTGGGTGACATTTGCATTGAGCCATGAATCATGAAAAGGAGGGGGTCAGGCATAGGTCTTTAGAAAGAACATTCTAGGCAGAGGGAATAGGATGTGTGAAAGCCTTGAGATGGGAATAAATTTGTTATAGTTGAAGAATAAAAAGGGAGGCCCCCCTCCCCAACACAGAGCTAGAGAAAACTGAGCAAGAAAGGGAGTGGAGGTGGGGTGGCAGGAGTCAGACCACGTAGAGTGGAGCAAAGAGCTTGGACCCCCATCGTCAGTGTCATCACCACACATCCACACATTCAGAACAGACTTTCATCCAAAAGGGGGATGACGGGTTTCAGATAGGAATTAGATTTCAAAGTTGGATGGGGACGGCAGCGTCTGAGAGTCAAGTCATCTTCCTGAAGAGCTTTTAAGCAAACTAAATACACACTATCTGAGTTGCATGGATATATTAACTGTTACAATTTATAGGAAATTGTTATTATCAGCAATTATCAGTACATCAAGAAAAGCGGTTACTAACACAAGTTTGGGAAGTTCTTGGCTACATACTGCTCATTCCCTGTCATCCGCTTTCTGATAGTAATTGCCAGAGAGCACTGGGTGGGGAAAACATATTGACTCTAATGAAGGTTGCCTTTACATCTCTCCTGTTCTGTGACATGCCATTTACCGAATCACCTATCATTGCCCGCAGAACATGACGAGCTTCACTAAGCAAAGGGATGATAAAGTTCAGTTGAAAATTGGGGAAGAAATTGCAAAACTATTAGAGGCCAAGGGCACAATCATACACAGAAATCAATAGCTGTCAGCGAACAAGGAGGGAGGAGAATGAATAAACACAGTAAAGAAGGCTGAGAAATGACTCAGGGCCGGGCAGCCAATCAAGTAGAAGTTTAGGAAGACAGCTAAGAGCTCCTGCTCTGGAATGAGACGGGTCTGAGTGTGAATCTCCGCTTTGCTACGTGGGCATTTCATGTACCCTCTGAAAGCCTCCGTTGACTCATCTGCACAACGGGAAGAGCAGTATCACCTGCATCCTGGCTTGCTGGGAGCAGCACACGAGACAGCAGATATGAAGCTCTTCTGTGTGTGCACAGCAAATGCTCCAACACTGATATTACCACTACCACCTTCCCTGTCCTCATCCTCCTCTTTCTCCTTTAATCAAGGTTTATCAAAATAACACAAAAGATAGGCAAACACCATGAGGAGTTTTCCAAAGCCTTACTTTCTCAGACTGAGAAAAGAGGAATCTTTTTTTTTTTCCAAAATCCCACAAAATTATTTATTGTAAAAAAGATGCCCAGTGGGCTTTCCTTTGCCTCACATCATTGACAGTTAAATGAGCTTCTTCCAAGTCATGTTCAAACTCAAAAAAAGTTTAATTATTCACATATACTCACAGGAGCCCTCCCTATATTAAAAAACCATCAAAGGGAATTCAGGATTGTGAATCAAAAAAATTGAAATACTGAATAATTTATAACCCTCCCCACACTACATCATCTCTCCCTTTCATTAAAAAAGAAAAACTTTAAACATTTGATGGAAATATTTTTGTTTGGGCTGGGTTTTGGTGCAGTCTGGGAGTCTGGACAACATGAAACTAAGTGATGATCAGAGCGATGAAAGGACAACTTAATTGTTACAAATTGATATGCAAGATACTAGAGGTAAGTAACAGTAACTACTGTGTTCCCGCATTGGCATCGTGAGTCAGTAGGCTTTATCCCTGTTATGCGTCACGTCTCTTTGATAATGTATATATCGCTGTCCCATTTTTTTTTTTCAGACAAAAAAGTGAGGCTTCTTAAAGTTGAGCTACTTCTTCAAGGTTGCCCTGCTAGTAAGGGTATCAGCTATAGGATTCAAAAGGTGATTGGTCTGGATCCAGAGCTTGGGCTTTTAGTCACTACTTCCTCATCCATCTACCATCCATCCATCCATTCACCTATCCATCCATCCATCGATTCATTCATCTATCCATCCATCCATCCATTCATCGATTCATTCATCTATCCATCCATCCATTCATCCATCCATTGTCTACCATCCATTCACCATCTCTCACTCATCCATCCATCCATCCATTCATCAATCCATTCATCGATCCATCCATCCATCCATCCATCCATCATCTACCATCCATTCACCATCTCTCACTCATCTTTCCATCCAACCATCTCCCCATGCATCCATCCATGCATCCATCCAATGTCCATCCATTATCCCCCAGTGAATTTATTCATCCACTCTTCTACTCACTCGTGTGTTCTTCCATTAATTAATTAAGCAATTTCTGATGGGGATGCCTCATAATTATATCTTAAATACATCTTCTCTCTCTCTTGCCAATGCTAAAACCTAGACCAACCCATCACTCTCTCTTGCTTGGACGACTACAGTGGCCTCCTAGCTGGGCTCCATGTTTCCATACTTATTCCTCTACAGTCCATTTTCATCATAGCTATCAAAGTGATCTTCTTGAGGGGCATATTACTTCCCCAATGAAAGTCCCCTAATGTATTATCATTGTATTTAAAGTAAAATTCAAACCAGACCCAGCCTGCTCTGGCTGCCCTCTGCCCATCTCTCTCACTGGCTGCTTTCTGGCTCATGCCATTTCAGCCACGCTGGTCCACTGTCTACTCCTCAAACAAGCCAAGACTGTTCTTGCCCCAGGAACTCTGCAATTGCTACCATGCTCTGAACGTCCTCCCGGTGGGTGGCTCCCTCCTCTTCGTATATAGAACTCAGCTCACATCACCTCCGCAGAGATGCTTCTCCTAATCACTTCAGTGAAAGCAGAACCCATCTCACTTGGCACCCGAGGTGCTCTTCAGTCCGTTGCTCCACTTATTTCTTCCACCACATTTACCCCGCATAAATTACATCGCTTGACTGTGTCATCCCCCTTTCTTTATTTCCCCTCCCCCTGGTACACACACAGACTAGCAGACGGGAGCCTTGGGCAAACCAAAGCATAATTCAGTTCATAAATGCTTATTGTTCACCTACAATAGATGCTTACTGCCCTGTTGTCAGTGACAGGACATAGTGAAGAATAAGACAGATGTGGCCCCTGCTCTCAGGGAGGTTACAATAATGAAGAGAGACATACGCACAATGAAACTAGGATAACTGCAGACAGTGGCAACTGCTATAAATACAGAGATATGAGAGAGAGTGACGAAGACAGGCAAGAGGGTAAGGATGTAAAGCCGTCAGAGAAGTCTCTCTGAGATGGCGGCATTTGAGCTGAGAAGGAGAAAGAAGAGGGGGTATCAGCCACTCAAGGAACCATGCAGAGGGAAACATATGCAAAGGCCCAGCAGTAGACTCATACCAGGTGTGTTAAAGGAACAGAAGTGAGGTCAGTGTGGCTGGAGTGGCACAGCAGTGTGCTGGTGGCAAGGCAAGTGGTACAGAATGAAATGAGACGTGGTTGGTGCTACCATGAAGATGAGGGGCTTTTAAGGTAGGATTGCCAGATTTAGCAAATAAAAATGCATGATGCCCAGTTACATTTGATTTTCAGATAAATGTCAAATAACTTTTTAGTAGAGTTACATCTCATGCAGTATTTGGGACATACCTCTACTAAACATTATTATTTGTGAATCTAAAATTCTAATTTAGCTAAGCATCCTATGTTTTTCCTGGTAAACTTGTTTTAAGACAGCGTCCCAAATCTGATCAAGGTGTGGCATATCATGGAATCCTGGACCATGTCATTGTCCCGATGACGGAAAAAAATTCAGAGAAGAAACTGGAACTGGCAATTAATTGAATTATCACTCATTCCCATCTACTTGGGGGGAAAAGACACTAGGAAATTGAAAATTGTATTTATCTCTGGAACATATTAAATGATGATTATTCCAGGCGATTTACTCTCATAATTGTGTTAAAACTGAGAGGCCATATGCTTCCCTTGAGGGAAAGGACCATATCTAATTGACTCTGTGTCTCTTCCAAGCACCCAGCACAGTACCTTGTACATGTACAGTCCTTGGTAAACAATTATTAATTCATTGGAAACAAAGTAAACCAGTTTAGGATTCGCCTCGCTCTATCTCACTGAGAGACAAAGATCTCAGGGACTCAAACTGTGATTCCTAACTTTCTCGTCTGACCTTTCTTGCTAAATTATGAAGAAGAAAAGAAGCAGCTTCCTTGTTGTAGGCATCACTGACACCTGTCAATATCCTGTTTTCTTTTACTTCCAGGTGTGCGTACTATAACACTTCCTCACCTCCTGGAAGAGTGTGTTGCCACGTGACTAGTTTTGGCCAATGATATGTGAAGAGAATGCCACGTGCCACTCCTAGGCCAAAGCATTTATCCCAGCCCTCCTTTCTCTGCTGCAGCAGACCAGAGGCCTCATGCTGGTGGTGTCATAGGATGGCAAAATCTCCATCA
This sequence comes from Camelus ferus, assembly GCF_009834535.1. Lineage (NCBI taxonomy): Eukaryota > Metazoa > Chordata > Mammalia > Artiodactyla > Camelidae > Camelus > Camelus ferus. The sequence goes on along the minus strand of NC_045708.1, from coordinate 9,674,845 downwards.
GTGTGGGTGCCAGAATGATTATGATGAGCAGAGACTCTTCCACTCAGTAATGGACGTGTCACATGAGCAAGTATAAAACTTTATTGTTTTCAGCACTGAGCTTTGGGGGTTTGTTTGTTACCACAGCATAACTGACTGATACAGTCCTAAAGCTTCTGAGAGTCTGTAATGCTGTAACATTTCCAGTGGGTCTTCGGGTCTAAGTTAACAGTCTCAGAGCCATGAGACAGAATGGTGATAGCTTTTCTGAACATCTGTGGGTAAGCAGAATGCCCTGATTCTCTACCTAATTCTCTTCCTACTTGAGGTTAAACACTAAGGTACAGCCTAAGGGGAAGGAGTAGTGATAGTTTTTCTGGTGAGTTGAATGTCAATGAACCTGGACATACCTTGAGGGCGGTGGCAGAGATCCCCGGGCACATATTGGATATATGGTAGACTGGGTACATACACTGTCTTCTGGACACATCAAATAGATTATGACACTCCTCTGTTCAAGATCCTCCAATGGCTTTTCCATCTCACTCAGAGCAAAAGCCAAAGTCTATACCTTTTTAAGTGGCATATTACTTCCCTGATTTAAGTCTCCCAACGTATTAGTCAATGGATAAGGCTAGGCCTTACATGTGACATAGCTTCAGACCTTCAGATGGAATTGCACGCATAGGATACTGCTTTATCGGGCTCTTATTGTTCAGGATAATATATTAGGCTATGGAATTTTAGCCCTTTATACCTAAAGTTATGTTGCTTGTTCTGTTACCTTTTCATGCAAAAATCTGAAACACTTTTAAATTACAGTTATCAAGGCAAACCCCACATCAAGAATTATAGTCAGCTGTATTAGTTAGCTATTGCTGCATAGTAAATGGCCCTAAAATTCAGTGATCTGAAAAACAAACAAAAATCATACTCTCACAGTTCCTGTGGGTCAGGGGTTTGGGGGTGGCTTAGCTGAGGAGCTTGGACTCAGAGTCTGCCGTAAGTTCACTGTTACAGTGTTGGCTGGGGCTGCAGGCATCTAAACACTAGACTGAGTGTGGAGGATCCTATTCTAAGAGGGCACACTTCCACGGCTGTTGGCAGGAGGCCTCAGTACCTCCCCACGTGGGCCTCTCCAAAGGGTGGTTTGAGTGTCCTCACAGCCTGGAAGCTGGCTTCCCCCAGGACAAATGAGCCAAGAGAGCAAGATGGAAGCCACAATGTCTTCTATGACCTAACCCCAAAAGTCACACTTTATCATTCATGCATGCTTCATCGGCTGTATGAGACATCCCTATTCAGTGTGGGAGGGGACTACACAGGACGTAAGTAACAGGAGGGAAGGGGCATTGGGAGCCACCTTGGAGACTACCTTTAATCACACAGCTGTGGATGCAATGGAAGAGCACAAAGGAACTCCTGAAAAGAGCTTCCTCGCCCTCTCCATATTCACCTATGCATAGTCACATATTCCCCGACTCCGTATGCCTGCAAAGTAAACTCCGGTCAACAATGCACGTTGCTCACCTATGTGGACTTTCCAAAAGGAAAAGCATCCTCTCTCCTCTCAGTGTAGGGCTGCACGTTGTTGGCTAATATGGCTCTTCCATCTAAATAGACAAACCTACATTCAGTCCAACATTCTCCCCGAGAAAACTGCCCCCCATACCCGGCAGGCCCGGGTTGCACAATGGTGGTTTGGCAGGCCACCTCTCCGTGCTTTGGTGTAGGGAAGTTGCCGGTGTTCCTCCTTCCGGTCTTCTTCCTCGTGCTCTGGCCCATTTCCATGGCCACACCTCCTTCTACCTTTCCCAACAACGTGCGCCTGTCACCAAGTACTGAGTGTGTACAGAGGGGGCCGTGGACACACGTTTTCTGAGGAGCCTGCTTTGTGTTCCATCCATCGAGCTGACGTGCTATCCCGCCTGTGTCTATATTTCCTATTTTTCATAATGGGACTTTCAAACGGGGCTATCTGTCTTCACTCAGCATTCATTCTTATTCTACTTGTTATACCTCGCTGGACAGTTCTCAAGCACATTGCTTATGAAATATGTAAGCACACAGCCTTAAAAAGAACCCGTTCCTATAAAATGGTCAGTAACGACAGATTTGCTGTTCAACATTATCACCAGATAGACTCACTTATCCCCTCCAAATAGTATTCGCCGTGTCAACGCAGCACAATCCATTTTGCTCCCAATCATGACATTATTTCTTGGTGTTTTACAAAACAAGACATTATTCAAAGCCAGAAACCTACACGGAATACCGGTAAAGAAGAGCTAACCCAGCAAGGACAGAGAAAATAGTCACTTAATCCTGACTCTTAGTCCCAAACCATCCAGGGAGATTTGTAGTGTAAGGTTTAGAGATTTTTTTTTTTTTCCAAGCAACTCATCACTAATGCTAATAAGCATCTGATATTATGGCCTTTTTTCCTAGAAAACTCTGGTGTCCACCAGGACCTGCTCAGGGGGAAACACATCCTCCTTTCTGCCTCGGAGACCAAAATTCATTATTGCCATCCTGGAACCTAGAGTTTTTTTTTTTTTAACTTGTTAATGCTGCCGAGGATGGCAAAATAATGCCTCTGGCAACCCTGTATATTTGCTGTTGCCATCTTCACTGATAAATTGCTCAATTTTCTTAGCAAATTCAGCAACAATAACAGTTTTCTGCTAGCAAAATAACCTTTCATTTCATGGGGGAAAAAATTGGGCTGGAATGGAAAGGAGTGGAAGAGGTTTCATGTCTCCTTTAAAGCTAAGTTCCTAATTTTCAGTTTTTACTAGCCGTGGGTGGGGACTGGTTTTTCATTCCTGATAAATGAAAGCACTACATTTTACATTCAGACTATTGCTGCCCTTGGATTGCTGGCCGTACAATTTAGGTAAAAAATATCTATTACAATACTTTATAACTTCATAGGGGACGTAGTGGATGCTTTTTTCCTTCTGGTCTGTCTGACACACAGCCCTCTCATAATCTGATAGCAGCACCCCACTCTTTTATAGCTGAGACTTTTGGCAATTGTATTCAGCAGAACATATTATAGGAATTACTGCCTTAATCCATTAAAAAGGAGAGAAGCATTTTCAAAGAAAGAGCTGGATGAGGGGACCTATCTGATTTCAACATTGGTTATCCACCTCTGCCGAAAAGGAGGCAGGATAATTGAAAGGGAAAGAGAAAGTAACTGTGGAAATCCCAGTTTTCATCACGACTCATCCCTGATAACAAGATGAAGCCAAAGACTGAAAATTTGATATGATATGAACAGGAACCAAGTGACAAATAGAAGCAAGAATCATGAGCCATTGCCACATGGAAAACATCCTGCAGACTTCTGACAATACTTCCCTTCAGAGACGCCTGGGCAGGCAAAATACGAACAAACAAGTTGTACAAACCACCGACGCTCAGACACTGACGGTGAAATCATCTTCCAGTAAAGTGAAGGCCAAGAACTCCTGACTCTGTGCTTCGCCGGTGCTCAATCTTCGATCCTGCTGATTTAGCTTTAATCCTAATGTTCACGCCCAGATTTGCAGGGAAGCCAAACTTCCACCCTGGGCATGTCCGCGGCTTCTTCCTAGTTCTCACCTGAACATGGGCACGTAGGAAGACACACAGCCCTGAGGCACAATGCATGACACGGTGCGGGCAATGAGGTGCAGGAAAAAGAACTCCAGGCTAGGGGCTGGGTTGACTTGGATGGCGGTCCAGACTCTACCACTTGCGAAATGGGCGCATCGACCAGATTATTGATTTCCTTGGGTCTCAGTCTCCTCACCTCCAAAAGGCTGAGAATTCCATCTAGTGCAGAGTGTCACACAACTTGACTAAGATTAAGTGTGTGCAGAGACGGTGCTTCCAAATATGAGATTCCATCTTCCCTTTTTCTAGTTTCTAAGAACTCCACTCAAGTATGTCCCATATATCAAGGCCACTGAAAAGATTTCTTTAATTAATGGAGAAACCCTTTTGGACAATTAAAACATGAACATAAGACATAGTTTAAATTTTTCAGGATTTACTTAGCTTTGCTTTTTTTTTTTCCCCCCTATAGTCAAAGAGCATTCCTCCAATCCCAGTTGACCCAATGCATGTATGGTGGGTACTTGCTGTTTGGTGGCCAACTGAGTGTCTACTCTCCCTTATTCTGGTTGTAGTCACCTGGCCTACATTGTTGAAGAACCCTTCACTCACTCTCAGGCATATTATTCAGGAGAGATTAAACCAAACTGCCTCTGAATCCAGGAAAGGGCACATGCCCTTGCCTGGTCATGGAAACTGCTTCAGGTGTGATTCAAGAAATGAGTCGACGAAACTCAGAACAGGAAGTTCGCTGCTACAGTAGAGAAGGAGAAGATTGCTTTCCTTTGGAGTTGCTAAGCTGAAGATTCTAGAGGGGCCATTCAGGATGAATTACCTGGGGGTGGAGCTTACACAGGAGAAAGCTTAAATGAGTGAGACTGAGTCCTGACCACATCATTTGAACTCTTAGATCCAGCTGAGGCTGGCGTAAGGTCTACTTTTTTCCTTTTGGGATACATGAGCAAAGCATTTATTTTTTTCACCCTTTTACTTTCAATCTTTTTGTGTCTTTGAATCTGAAGTGTGTCCCTTGTAGACAATATATATAGTTGGATCATGTTTTTTGTCTGCTCTGCTAATTTCCCTACCTTTTAATTGGAATGTTTAATACATTTACATTTAATGTAATTGCTGATAAGGTAGGATTTACATCTGCCATTTTATTTTGCTATTTATTTTCTGTATGTCTCATGTCTTTTTTGCTCTTCCATTTTTCCATTAATGACTTATTTTGTGTTAAATAGATATTTTCTATTTACCATTTTACTTCCTGTGTTTTTTCTTTTACAAAATATTTTCAGTTACTTTTCTTAGTGGTTGCCCTGGGGATTGCAATGAACATCCTAACCTAAAATAATCTCATTTGGATTAATGCTAACTTAATTCTAATAGTATACAAGAAACTTGGCTTCAGATAAAGCATATTTCCCTCCCTCCTCCTTCGTGCTATTTTTATCATACAAATTACATTTTTATGCATTATAAGACTTTGACTCAGTTTTATAATTAATGCTTTATGTAGTTGTCTTTCAAATCAGACAGGAGAAAAGCAGAAGTAGCAAAAACCACATTTATACTGTCTTTCATATTTACCTATGTTGTTATTTTTACCAGAATGAATTGATAATTCCTTCTCTCTCTCTCTCCTTTCCTCTTTTCCTTATACAAGCTTAAAGTTCAATTCCTTGTATTCTGAAGTGTTCTATGTGAGATTGCATGCCACGGGGAACATCTAAAGGGACAGTGGACACCGTGTTTCCTGCACAGATCTATCTTTCTGTTTCTGGGGCCAGAGACATCATGTTTATGAAATACAGGGAATTATTATAAGACACGTTTATTTAGCCTAGTCAGTATTTTCTAACTCAGGAAAGCAGAATTTTAATAATAAACATGTAGATTAAAGATGCCATAAAATCTTGTCTGCTCTTCCTAGTGAGTTTAATTCCCATCCTCATGACTAGGCTGGCCTCATTCTATTAACCAATGTTAGAATGTGGCAGAAGTGACATTCTGGGATTTCTGAGAGTAGGTCTTAAGAGACCTTGGGGCCTCTGCCTGGGACCCCTGGAATGCTCCCTCTGGGACCCCTGAGGCACCACGTGAGTCCTACTACATTAATCTCATGCTGTGCTGGGGAAACCACATAGAGATACTCCAGGTGACAGACCAAGAAAGCCTGGACTTCCAGCCATCCCTGCCAAGGCACTAGATATGTAAGTGGAGCCATCCTGGACTCTCCATATCAGCTCATCCACCATCTGAAAAGCAATGAGTGACTTCTGCTGACATAACATGAAATAGAAGACATGTCCATTCAAGTCCAGCTAAATTTCTGACCCACAAAAATCACAAAATATAATAAAACAGTGATTGTTTTAAGTCACTGTATGTTGAGGCAGTTTGTCATGTAGCAATAGACTATGTGTAATGAGGTAATATGAGCTGGTTCATCTGACCAGACAGGAGGGATCACTATAAATCGTTTAGACTCGGGGTCTCAAACTCCAGTGCCAATAAGGACCACCTGGCAGGTAATGTAAATGAACGGATATGATCTGGGGGAAGGGGCAGGATTCATGCAAACCAGAGAGCATATGTCATGTCCGGAGAACAAAGTCAATTGTTGCCCTGAGGGAACAAAAGCCTAGAGTTGCCAGGCTTTTCAAGAGCTGTCAGATTTTTTAATGCACAAATCCTAATTTTTTTAAACTGTTGGAAACTCATTTTAAAAATTATAATGTTACTTTGCAAACCGAGTAACACACATCTGTAGGCTGCACTATCTCCCCGGCTACCAGTTTGTAATCTGACTCAAGCCCCTCAGGTACAGATGAGAAAACAGTAGTCCAGATGGGGGATGTGTCATGCTAACAGTTCTGCTATGTGTTAACATCCTAAAAAGGCCTGGAGCCCAGGACTTCACTGCATGGTCCAGGGCTCTTGTTACTGCTCCACAGTGCTTGGTCAAGACAGAGAATTCTCAGATAGGTGGCACTTGTAAGAATTAGCAGAACTACAGCCCACAACTCCTGGGAATGCGAGATGACATGGGCCCCACACTCAAGGTTTCACTCAAAGCAATGAGATTTTTATCTGTCTAATTTATCCCTGTTTTGTACCACACATTTTTATGGTAAAGGAAAGTATATAAACCGATATCCTGGTTCATCAGAACCTGTTGAGGTAGATATTTCATTCCATAATTTGCTTAGTTTGTCTCCCAATAACTGAAGATATCTGTATTAAGGTAGGTTCACTGCTGTAACCAAGAATCCCAAATTTTAAGTACCATAACGTAATAGAAAAAAATTGCTCTTGCCCATGCAATAGTTCAGTGTGAGCATGTAGATTGGACAGCTCTTTGCTGCCCTTTAAATGGATACTTGGGGGCCAAGCTCCTTCCATCTCATGTCTCTGATGTCATCTTGGGCCTTGGAGTACTTCCCTCCCAGCCTCATAGATGGGGAAGTCCCAAACATGGAGAGTTGCACTGAAGAGTTTTCTTTTGTTTTTCTGAACAGGCCGGGTCTGGACACCCATGCACATGAGTTCTGCTCACATCTCTTGGCCAGAACACAGTCACGTGGTCCCACTCTACTGCAAGGGGTCTGGGAGATGTGGTCTAGCTGTGTGTGCGGGAGGAAAGGGAATGGGGTCCTTGCAGAATCATTCTTTTCAAGAGTCTGCAGCATTTCAGACTTTGTAGAGCTGCCATAGAAAGACTCCTAGGACTTTATCCAGATTTTTGTCTTGCTGTTGAGATTAGAAGCAATAGTAATTAATTACAGAACATTGTCTGGAAATTGTCATACTATGTATCAGAAGCACAAGGGGAGCACATGTTGCTGATGCTAAGGACTATGTTGCTAATAATAAGCACCAGCATTTATTGAATGCCTACTCCATGCCGGGACCTGTTGCAGAAGCACTTTACAGGAACAAAGTAACCTTAATAGAGAGGTGTAAGTAAGGTCAAGCGGGGGGTAGTCAAGGAAGCGTCCTGCAGGGAAAGATATTAGGTGGGATTAAAGGACTTTAGGATCGAAGTTAGAAGGGAGGTCCTAAGACAGTGTTCTAGGTCTAGGAAGAGTGAGATTTGTATCAGCGGGACTGATAAATCTGTTAATCTCCATTACCTTTGAAATATGCAAGAGGAATCACAGTCGGCCAAGAGCAGGAGGCAGGAAATCTGCTCCATGCACAGGAAAGCATCTTGGACCCAGAGTAGTCTGAAATTAACTTAGTGCCCCCTACCCCCCACCTAAGTTACAGACGTTCTTCACTCTCAGTTCCTTGCACTGGTGGACAGAAGTTTGAGGGGGAAAGAAGGGAAACCAATGCAGTTTAATTCTCTTCCTTGCAAGGGTAAGAAGAGCACTGCTGTTCAGCCTTGGGTGGAGCCATGGGAGAACAAAGGTATTCAAAGCCAGGAGTCTCCCCTTGCTTTCGCTGGGAAAGTATCTCAGGTTGGTGGTCAAAGAGCCAGGCAGGTGCCTTCCAGGAGTGTTTTCAACTTCTGTTTCCTTGATTTGCTTTACTTTAACCCCTTCCTGGTTTCGTGCAGAGCTTGCATGTAACTGGATGGGCAAGGTCATAAAGTGGGTGGGCTTCATTCCTGTCCCCCAGCCCCATTCAGCATCCTTCTCTGCTTGCATTACCTTCAGTCAAGTCCTGATGCCTCGGTTCAGAAGAGGGCGTCAAATCAACCACCTCTCATTGAATTGCAGTGTTCTGAATGTCTTATTCCTCCTAGGATTGTCTGAACTCTGCAAAAAAGTGGTGATAGCTGGGAGGGGGTGCTTTCTCTGGTGCTGGAATCCAGGTAGAAGGAAGGAATTAGGCCTCTGTGGGGCCAAGGAACAGCGACAACTTTATAAGACACAAAAACCTGCCCAGGGAACCATTTTTACAGCCCCTGTAGCTGCAGATGAAAAGTTAGGCCACACAGCCCGGTTATGGTGAAGGACCACGTATGGCATCGTGATAGTCTGGGTGTGAGCCTGGGCCCTGCCACCGGCTTGTCGCGTGGCCTTGGGCAAGTTATTTTGCTTTTCTGAGACTCGGCTTCCTGATGGAGCAATGGCCATACACTATCCATCTCAAAAATGTTTCATGCCTTAATGTGATCAGGTTAACGATGAGCTCAGGTTTGCCGACATGCTCTCGAACTGGGAAATGCCACACCAAAGTGAGGTGTCTCTGTTTTCCCAGGAGGCTCTGCTTCTGATTTCTCCCGGGGTGGGGGGTTGGCGGGGGTTGGGGGAGGCTTGATGAGGAAGGGACTCAGCCACCAGGGGAACTTACGCTTGGTGTAGGTGGCGGGGAGGGGCGTCCTGGGCAGGAACTTAAGGACATTAGGGAGAAGAGTGTCACAGAGGAGGTGGGGACTCTCTAGGCCTGCAGTAAATACTGATGGACTGTCTGGCCAACAGAGATCAGAACACAGGCTCACAGAACATGGCTTTGGGGACTCTGTTCAGGATCTAAGTTGGTCCTGGTGCCCTTTGAAGGGTGAGCAGGGCCAGAGAAAAGAAGCAAATATCCCCAAGGAGTAAACAGCGTCAAGCCTGGGTCCTCATGGCCATGCTGGACTCTGTGGCTGCTGCCAGGCTATGTGTGGGCCCTGCCAACTGGGCTGGGCACACTTGCCTGCCTGAATGAGTGCGGCCCCAGGTTGTGCCAGATGTCTGGGAGGGGGCAGCTTCGTGGGGTTGGTTGGGCCTGGGTATTCAGCATGGGGGTTGGTTCAAAAAGGCAGAGGGGGCCAATGTGTTCCTGTGTGCTGTCCTTGTACATATGTCCCTGTATGCTGGATGTTGTCTCATGGATTACTGGTGATCTTGCACCCCGTCAGAGTGGCAGTGCCACAGAAATGCACAGACACATGGTGTCAGCTAACAGCACCTGGGCTCAGGCACCCAAGCACCTTCCAGGCTCAGAAATTCAGGAGCTTGAGAGCAGCCCCCACCAACTAATTGGAACTGGTGGCTACGAGAAAAGAGATTTGCTGTTCCTCTCCAAATGCATCACCTGCTTATTCCACTGGTTGAGTGTCAATTACTCATGTGACTCTGGTTTCCATGAGATTATACTAATGCAAGAAGGAAAGACAGAAAGAAGGAAGAAGAAAAAAAAAATGCCAAAGAAATTAGAACGTGGCTGACAGCAGCTCAGATCTTGCCTTTCTATCCTTCCTCCTCTTTCTGTTTGTGCAAACACAGCTTAATTATTCCCTGAAGCTATTTAGGTTTGTGATCGTGGTGCAATAAACAAGGACCTTTGTTTTCCCTTGGAGGCCAGACTATTCCAGTGCTTGCATTGCTCTGAGGGTGCTGGCCAGCATCTGCTGTGGCTTATATAGGTCTTGTGAGTTGCCATTCACCCTTCCTGTGCCCAGGGATGACATTGTGAATTGATCATGTCATGCTTTTCTGCTGAGCTGGGACCCAGCCTCAGAATCCCTCATGACATGGCAGTCCAGGCAGCCAGTGTCAATTGATTGGAATTGGCATAAGAGATAAAATGATGTGTCATCCTTGATTTAAGTCCCCCTACCCTACATTAATCTGATGAAAGAAAGAACACAGGGGCCTACTGCCTTCTTCTCCCTTCTTGACCACGGTGTCTGCTTCCCACTCATCAGAGAGCTTTGGCTTAATGAGGGGTCCTGCAGAAGTAGGAGCAAAAAGTTTGGGAAGCTGTGCACACACACAGTGCACATGCTTTATTTCTCTCAGTCTCTCCCTCTGACTCCTAACTCCCAGGGCAGCAGGAGGTGTGGGATATCAGGTAGGGAGAGATGCGAAGTTATGAAAGAGCCCACGACCGGGAGAGGGAGCCAGGGGGCCCAGTAGTGCCTATTTCTCTCTGAATTGCAGCAAAGGAAGTGAGCCAAAGCTTGGGGGAGTCCAATCACGGAAGCTGCCAGGCAGGAAGCATGTAAAGGGGCCACCCAGTATGAAAACAAAAAGGAAACAAGGGTTGCCATAGCTTCCCTCTTCTTCAAGTTTGGAAATTTGCAGAGTTGGCTAACTTAAGACCCTTCAAAGACTGAGGGCATTTTCAAAGTCAGATGTGTTTCCAGGATGGCTTCCTCATTCATTCATTCAATAATATTTAGTGGAGACCCACTAAGAGCCCCGTCCTGTACCAGTTACAGGGGACACTTCAGCGAATAAGAGAGACCCATTGCTGCCTTCAGAGATCCAACAGGCAATCAGGAAAAACTGAAATAAATACGTAACTGTCATGAAATCAGATGAGGTCTACAACAAGGAATGCGCAGGCTACTGCAGGCACATATTTACCCACACGTATACATACACATCGGCATAAAATATTTCTTGCCTTGAAAGCATGGTAATATTCATTTTTAACTGCCCTCGGGAGCCAGGGCCACAATAGTATCTGGGAGTTTGGTCTGTTGAGATTCTATCTGACTTGTGGTCTCTTGTTCATTGAACAAGAATGCATTAAGCACCCACTCTAACGGACTTTCGTTTTCAACAAAACCTGTTTTCAGAGAGGTCATGGAAAATGCCCATTCTGCATTTATAGCCAAACCCACTCTGCGCCAGAGGGACAGGAACAGGACACAGAGGCCAGGCCCTTGAGGAACTGGTACAGCAGAGTTCCCCTGGCTTGAGGAACTCAGATTTGTGTGGCAAGCTAAGTCCCAAAAGCACAATTAGACGGAAGAGCTTTATGTTCGCCCTCGGAGGCTGGGAGGACAGGGGTTACCATCCTGATGCTTTTCCTGGAACAGCGCAGGCCAAGTCAAGTTTCAGAAGCCTTTTCTTTTTTCTTTCAGATCACTGTTCAGATATACTCAAATAAGCTAATAGTCCCAATTCCTCAATAGAAAAATCTATTTTACTTTTTGCCAGTGCAAAGAGAAGAGGAAGAGCCACAGACAGGGGAGCAGCAGGTTTTCCATAGTTCTCCAAGATCAGAGCCCTCATGCCCCTCTGAAAACAACATGGCCTCTTGACTATCCTCATTTAACAAGTGCAGCCCCCAAGATGACCCCCAGTGACCCAGCTTCCTCCTACTCCTGCCCTTGTGTGGTCCTCTCCCACACCGGTATGTGACTTCTGAGAACAGGTTATTAAAGACTTCAGCTGCTGTCTTGGACACTCCTTTTCTTTTTCTCCTGGATATCCCCCCTTTCTCTCTAGGGAAACCCCCTGCTAGGTAGTGAGCTGATTTCTGGAGAAGCTCACCTGGTGAGGAACCAAGGCCTCTTGTCCCCAGCCCATTCAACCTCTGGGTGACCATGGTCCTGGACAACAACACCTTAACTGCAATTTCATGAAAGACTCTGAGCCACAAGCATCCAGCTAAGCTGCTACCAGATTCCTGATCCCCAGAAACTATGAGATAATAAATGCTTGTTGTTTCATGCTTCTACAGTTTGGGGGAAATTTGTTACACAGCAATGGGTAACTCATACATAACTCCTTTATTTTCTTCTCTAACCGAGGATGGCCACCACTTCCATAGTTGAGAGAATTCAACACCTCTCTCATTTTCTACCTCAAAATATAGTAACAGCCGAATAGGTGATTTATTGGTCAGTGAACAATTCTGTGGTTATCACTGCCATCCTCAATAATGGTAGATGTCCCACAGTCAGCGGAATTCAGTTACTGTATTCAGTCAACAGTCATTTACTGGGCTCCCAGCTGTGGGCAAGGCAGTGCCTGTGGGCTGGGATACAGAGACGAGTAAACACACACTCTCTAGGGGGAGATATTACACATGTGATCATAATGCAGAGTAGAAAGTTTCAGATGACCTGGAGAACTCAGAATGAGACTTGACATCTCTCCTCAAGGAGTTTACTAGATTCCAGTTGGGGAGATGAAACTTCAAAATCAGAAACAAATGGACATGATACTCTCTGCACATAGTTGGAACATGATACGTCTATGACAACTGAATGGATACATAATTGCTAATAAATAAACACTAAATGATGTGAGAATCGTGAAAGTGTGAAATATTGCCAGATTCTTATTTTTCATTTTAAATTCCTTAAGTTTCAACAATTTACTGGAGAAAAAAATTCAAAAAGCAAAATGAAACAAAATAGTAACAACAAAAGAAAGCCCTCCACTTCTGTCCCTGGGCATAGTTACACCACTCTCCCCTAGCTCCCTACTGCATATAGAGACAATTAATCCAAAATGTCTCAATTCTGTAAAGCTCCATGGAGAATCTCCTATATCAGCTTATGCCACCCTATCATTCAGTTGAAGGAAAGGGCTCGTTGCCTGTGAAATATACCAGAACCTGACTATAACATTGTCCTAGAAATGCACGCTGTAAAAGTTCTTTGTTGCAAGGTCCTTTTATGTCTTGTTGAATATGGTAATAGAAGCTACATTAGAAGTTTTATGTGTTTTTTTTTTTCACCTCCGTTTATAGTCTTGGTTTGGGCTTATGATAGATTATTGAATGTAAAATGGACATGGTGGGCAGGGTTTACATCCATGGTAGACCAGATGTCTTAAACTTGTACTTTTTTTTTTTTATATATAATGATTAAATTTGGCCTGCATGATGTGGCTGCTGTTCATGTTATTATTTTTAATTAAGCAACCACTGAAAATTTACATTCTCAGTTATTACTCTTACCCTACGGCTAAGAAGTACTTTTAAACAATCCTTCATAATGGAGAAAATATTTCCCTCTACCCATGTTTCTATCAAAACAGGAAAATTAAAAGCACACTAAAAAAGGTGCATATTTCAAGAAGAATGGGAATTGTAAAAAGAAACCAAAACATTAATTTCTGGTCTGTTTTACTCATTACCTTCACTTGCCTGGTCCTTGTCGGCATTGAAGTCTGTGACCCCAGCAGCATACCTCCAGATGGCTATTTCCCAATACTCTTGGGAATCCCTTGATGCTTGGTTCTCACTGTAGCATATAACTCCTCCCACAAAATGCAGCCAAGGGTAACTTAACCGGAGTGACTTAACCAGAACAGAGAAGAACTCAGGGGTGAGGCTGTCATGCTGGGCTGTCAGCCCCCTGACTCCACAGCGCCCTCCACCCAAGGTTCTGCTTCCACCAAATGGTCACTTGCTACACCTGGAGGACCTTGACGAACAGTCACATATCCAAATCCTGAAGGTCTATTTGTTACTGCATCCTGGAGCTGTGTGCCCTTTGCTTGTCCTTGCTACCTAGACCCACCACACTTTGATAAATAAATTCCCCTGGGTAAAAGCCAAACTTTTTATTGAAAAATGGAATTCACTCTAGAGCGACCAGCTGTATAATAAGATGTCAGTGCTTTCCAAAGGCCCCAGGAATGTCTCCTCAAACAGAGGAGAAGTGGAAGTTCAGAGAGGGTATGCCACAGGACACACTTTTCAAGGCTGCCCAGCAGGAAGGACAGTGATACTGCTGAGGACTGACCGTCTCCACGTCTCACTTAGGGCAGAGCCCAATACTGCGCATACAGAACTTTCTGTGATTATTAAAAGTGGGTCTGCCTGGTTTTATTGCTCAAGTTCCAACTCTCAAATCTTCCTTACCCACCAACGAATATAATTTAGTATAAAGAGGGAAGAATTAAGGAGAAATAAAAAGGGAGCTGACCTCGGTCAATTCCTTACTATATGCGCCAAGCATAACACCCGGCACTTCTCAGACCTAATCCTAGCCTGTGAGGCAGGAACCGTGTGCCCTGTCCTTTAGATAATATAAGACCCCAAATGTTAAGCAGATTGTTCAGGCTCACAGAACCAGGACAGGCCGGCTCTACAGCACAATCTCCCCAGGAAAAGTGCTTAGAATTCTGCTGCATTCATCCATGCTATTTCCCTTTTCTCTCCTTTTAGCATTTTCTCATCTGTCTACTTCCTACCTTCTGTTTCCTGTTCATCTTTCAAGACCCACATCACTTTGCCCTTCTGGTGAAACTGCTCTGAAACATTAGCCCACCTTGGCATCCCCTCTATCCAAACCCTCGTCTTTGAGGAAGCTCCCACTCAGTCAATGTCTGTCCTGCACAATGTAGAGCTTTGTTATATTGACAGAAAGTGCTATAACACATGGCGCCGCCTTACTTTATAATCACCTTTTATTTCATACTGTGTTCTTCAGCTCCTTGCGCTCAGGGGGTTTATTTTATTTTTGTCCCATGCTTGTTTTGTGTATGTGTGAGTGAGTGTGCGTGGGCTTCTCAGCAAACACTCCCCCTTCCTGAAGCACCCCAGTTTCCCTCTGGGGAATTACCAACCCTCATTGTGCATGGCTTCAGAGAGAAGATAACTACAGACGATGGCCTTGCACTAGGGAAGCCGAGGAGGCCAGATCCTCTTTCTTGGTACCCCAGTATGCCTAGAGGTGAGCACGTGACCTAAGCTCAGCCAATCAGAGCCCTTCTGAGGATGGAAGGTGTGACTAGTGACCACGTATCACCATGTCGACATGCCCATCAGCTGTCCTGCCGGGAGTGCAGGGCTGGGCTTCCTGCCACCGGATTCTCACTGCTGCCTTGGCTCGAGCTCGGTTCTAGGCCAGGTCCTCTGGCTTCCCACCAGCTCGGTGGGCCTTGAGACCTTCCAGAAATGTTCCTTTTGCTTTCAGCTTGTTTCTGTTATTTGTAACTATATGCTCCCACAGAAACTCAGCCCTGGGCTGGGCTCAGATAAGCAGTGTAAGTATAAATTCTTGCTGATTGCCTTTCTGAGGTCACAATATAATTGCCACCCAACATTTGTGATGAATAATGAGAATTTGACTCTGTTTCAAAGCCTAAGCTTCTGAGGGGGCTGGGAAGGAGTTTTGGAATAATAACTGGGTGTTCTCCAAGCAGCCAACTCCCTTCTTTCCAGTCTCTCCTTTGCAAATCCCAACTGCCTACCCTGTTTTCCCTGCACAGTATCCCTGGGGTGGATGCAACTTTAAAAAGTGGTGGTAGAGCCTGTTTCTTCTGCTTCCTAGCATCATGGCAATGGCACTGCCACACAGCAGCTCTGTTAAGTTAAGTGCCCTGTGCTACTTTATCATGAGACCATATCCCATTCTTCAAACCAGTCAGGGACTGAGGAAAACAGAAATTAAATGTGAAGCAAGAGGGATGGAGACTGGCCAGGAAAGGAGAGGCCAGGTGTGGATGGATGACAGGCAGAGGGAGCTGCAGGTGGGCTGCACTCCTCTCCCCAGCATCTCCCGGAGCATGATGCGTCTCACATTTGCATGACAGTATTTGCCCAGGAAGAGCAAATTGGAGCACCAAATTGGAGCCAGGCACAAAATGATAAACTTCTCCCCAGAGAAGCCATTAAGAGTTAAACTGGGCAAAATTCTTTTCACCACAATTTCACTTGAAGCTGGGAATGTATGCCGTCATTTTTCTCAAACTTAGAGTCAGAGGGGGCTCATTAAAGTCACTTACACGTTCTCCAAGTGCATTTGAAATAACAGAGACGAGGTCAAGGAGGAATCATCTCTTCGTAGCAGCCTGACACTCAAAAACCAGCAGCCCGGATGGTCCCTGACCTTGCCAACATCCCTTGTTTCTCGGCAGCACTGAAGACCACAACATTCAAAATTCAGTCCTTGTCTCTAGTGCAATTCTCCAAATAACCCCAAAGGTAATTCAAGTTTTGCTGTTTTTTTTCCCCGTGGAGAACATACTTTCCCACCCTCCAAAACACATCCATGTGTTCATGCACACCCGACTTTGCAGAGTTACATTTAGGACAATATCTCTATCCTCACAGACCAGCATGGACTCTCCCCAACTCCACCACAATTAAGAAACTCTGAGCTAGGAGCCAGTGCAAGAGCTTTACCTAAGTTTCTGAGGGTGATGGTGAAAGATTCCTACAGGCATTCTGTTCTGTAAAAATCCTCAGTCTCTAAGAAGTGATCCACAACTCAAGAGAAGGGGTGATGGGGATAAGGCTGAGATGCAGAGATGAGTCCAGGGCTTCCCACACCCAGTTAAACTATTCGTGGGGCAGCCAACGATGCCAGCCCAGAAGAAATTAGAGGCAAGAGGTGGAGGGACCAAGTCCTCATGGCATGATCTGAGATCCTAAATCCAGCTCTTCCTGAAGCCATCATCCCTTGAACTGTCCAGTTATGGGAACCAATCAATCCCCTTGGGTCTAAGCCAGTCTGAGTTTTACTTCTGTCATTTACAACCCATGCAGTCACCAACATCATAGTGGATTATGGACTAGGTCAGGAGCCCCAAAGCTTCCAACCTAGGCCGGCTTCTGCCACTGGACCTACTTTGGGCAAGTGTCTTCTCTGAGTCTCTCTTTCCCCATCTGTAAATTAGGGGGTTGGGTGAATTGCTAGTGTGGCATTCTGGTTTCCACTCTCTTCCTCCGGCTTTCAAGCTCTGTGATAAGGGCCAGAAGTGTGACCTTGACCATCAGCTGCTTGTGAATAACACAGGAGGGAAAGAGCAAAAAGCGTGCTTGTACGTACAGGCCACGTGAGGTGACGGAATCAGACATCCCATTTGGGTCGGTTTAGGGGGTGGCTGGGGTCCTTAGCGCCTGCCTCCACCAGCTGTGAGTTGGACCCCTCAGTGGCCTACTGTTTTGTGCAAGGGCCACTCCCGTGCCAACAATCTCTTACTTCTGGGCTGGTGTCAAGTCAAGATTGTTGGGAATGCCTGAGAGGTGACTGAAGTTTGGAACATGCGTTTGGTAGTGGTGTCCAGATCCCTTGCACTGGTCTCTTTCTGCCTGTGTTTTTAAAAGTTAAGTTTCCAAAAATACAGTTAGGGTTACCATGTATACAATGCAGATTCATCTCAGTAATAGAGGATGCGTTCCAGGTCTCCCCTGGTTGTCAGACACAGGAAGTATCAGAACACGTTCCTTCTGATCACTGCTTCCCACTCCCCGTCTTGTCCTCTGCCACCTCCTGATCCCATAGGTGTGGGGATGGCACAGTCTGGTGCCTTACACTCTGGGCTTTGGGCCAGAAAGATCTGAGTTCATGTCTTTGATCTGCCACTTACCAAAGGTATAACCTTGAGCTAATGACCTAACCTCCCTGGGTCTCAGTTTCCTCTTCTGTAAGATGGACTATTATATTGATGGAGTGTTAGACTGCAGGGGGGCAAAGCCCAAAGTGCTTAGCACAGACCTTGCACACTGTTGCTACTCAATCAGTGCTACCAGGGGCTGCTGAGAATGGTCTGCTCCCAGTTTGTCCTGTGGATGAGCTTCTGAGTGGGGATCACACTTACTCGCCTTTCAAAGCTCACATCACAGGTTCTCTGTTTTCTCCTGTTAGCCAGCTGTACTTGGCTGCATCACTGTTCTAGGTTTTATGTTATAATGTGACAGTGACCAAGATGGGTTCTACTCATCTACCTCCTATTGGATGACCTTGGACAAGTTTTTAAAATTCTTTTAGCCTTTTTTTCCCCCAGCTGCAAAATGGTGATCTGACTGACTGTGCTGTGGTGCTGTGAGACTTAAGGTGGAAGATGTACTCAGAGTACTGAGGACAGTGCCTGTTTCCAGAATGGGAGATCCACACAGGGCTGAGGAGGTGAGTTGAATTTCTGAGCCAGAATCTAAGCTTTACCATGACTAACTTTAGCCTGCAGATTCGGCAGACGAAATGAAAAGTGAGGATCAACAGAGGAAAATGAAGCGCAGGGTGTCTGTTTCACAGGTGCAGAAAAAGTTGTAACAGAAAGACAGAGACACTAAATGTCTGGGGCCTGCTCAGAATTAAAACATCAACACAGATAGCTGAAGAATTAAATTAGGTATTTTAATAGATGTAGCCAAAGAAGTAGATGGTACACTGTACATGGTACACTGTCATTGGAAGCTTCACTGCCTTAGAGCATTTTAGGATTTTAGGAAGGAAAATTCTCCACTTCCCTCCCTAGGCAATTATCTTAAAGAGGGCTAGGAAAGTCTCAAAATCCATTTTAATTTATTTTAATTAAAATCATGAATTCCATTTACTTTGGAGTTGGGCAAGGAGGAGGGCGGTGACCACAAAGAAGCCACAGGATAAGGATCACTGTCCCAATGAATTTTGACATCATTTTCTTTAAAAGGTGTATCTCCTACAAAGGTTTCACTAAAAGCAACTCAAAGTTTGAGAGTTACTCTTTGCACCACATACCGTGAAATCTTGTCAAGAAGCTCTACTATTAAGATCTAAGAACATTCAGAAAGAAAAATTACGCTCTGCAGTTAGTAAAGGAGCCGAGGGGACCAGATTCTTTCGGTTTTACAACTTTCAGTTTACCCATCTCCAAGCTGAGCAAACTCTTATGATTTCTTGAGTGGGGGCTGTGCTTCCTTTTAGAATTGTTTTGAAACTCACAGGACCGTTGAAGCCCTGGGAACTCTATAGTCAAAGAGCAGTTAGGGGGAGCAATCCTGCTGGAGAATTAGCCAGAGAAACGCACCGCTTTGGCAACAGGAAGACCATAGAATGTAATGAGAATTCTGACAAAGGGAGCAACACATATAGGTCACAGGAATAGATAACGTGCCCGCGGTGCCTCCACGGTCCCCATGGAAGGCTCAGAAGGAATGAGTCACTGGGGATTCGCTTCTGGAATTGAGAAGACATGCTCTTCTCCATTAACGACGTCGCGCCTTATCTTCCCATCCCCGTTAATACCATAATCACACTCCTTCTGTGCCCGGAGGGTGGCGGGAAGGCCAGCAGCCTCCCGCCCAATGGCAACTCTTCCTTCCTCTCTTGGAGGGCCGCAGGGCGCCTGTTAGAATGCTTTCTGTTTGCAAATTGGATGGGCTGCTCCAGATTTACCCCATCACATTTGCAAAGCTCCGCCCTTTATCTCTGGATGTGTCTTGTGTCTTATCTGCCAAGAGTCCTCTAGCCTGCAGAGGTAGCCTGCCGGCTGGAACTTAATCAGGCAGCGTTTGAAGATCTGGGGGCCCTCTGGCAGCCAGGCACCTTATCTCACCGTGCAGAAATCCCTCTGGGAGCTGTTCTCCCAGAGCACTGGGGCCCAATCAGGAGGGGCTAGAGATGGATTTTTGATTTGCCAGGCAAAACAATACAAAATAAAACCTATCTTTTAATATATTACCTGGGAAGCCCAGATCAACCTTTGGGAAAAACCCATACAATTCAAGGTGGGTGGTAGCGAATCTTAAAGGTTATGTAATTGAAGAGGTTGGGCTGGGGTAGAAGGAAAGGTGGGGGCCAGAGACAGTTGTTTCATTGGCCAAGTTCACCCTGATTACCTAGATATCTCAGTGACACTGGCTAATGGCTCACTGGTCCCTCAAAAGGGAGCCTGGGGAAAATAAAACACAGGGTGCGTTCTCAAGGAAGGGAAACTCTGCAAATGTCCCAGAAAGCAGGTGCGTGCCAGCTCACTCTGCTGTTGCAGATATAGGTCTGAGCTGCCACAAGGTGGCCGTAAGCAAGACCACTCTTGCTTTTATTTAAAAAAAGTGCTTTTGGTGCTTGATTTTAGGTACTGATATTTAAGAAATCAGGCCAACAGGGATTCTGTGGTGTCCTAACAAGGAAGTTTGGTTTCCCGATGCAAAGACCAGAAAGGGTCTTCTTTTGTGTTAAGCACACAGTGGACAGAAGCCCAGGCCTGGCTCACCTCCAAGGGGCCTGACCGAAGAGCCTTGGGTACTTGGGCAAATAGCTCACTCCCCAGCAGGTTGAGTCCCTGAGGATCTGCCGCTAAGTCCTCAGACCTCCTGGTTGAGAAGGTTCAGCTCACAGACCTTCAGAAGCCTTCAGAGGCCTCAGCCAGTCCTTTGTGATCGTTTCACACGGCGGCAAAGCCTGCACGGGGGCAGTGAGCGACTACGAGTCCTTTTCCCTGAGACTCACATGTCTTGCTGGTTTCTCGAAAAGCGTTACAGCGAGAACTTTGGTGGATGGGTGGTAGTTTCTGTTCAGTTAGCACAACAGGCACTTGGTCAGCCTGGCTAAGGGAGATGGCTAAAATGTTAGCACACCGTTGCAGCAACAATCAAAACAACATCCTATCTTTTACTTATATAATACCTTGTAGTTTTGAAATGGCTTTCTCACTCGCTCTCTCTTTGGATGCTCACAACAACTTGGGAAGGCAGGCAGGCAGAGACAGGTATTGTCAGAGCCTTAGCTGGTTCACAGGGTGCCTCTGAGGGAATTAGACAAAGATTTCCCCTTCTTCTGTTGAGATGGGGGGTGGCTGGTGCAAAGGCTGGCTCAGCTGAATATCAGCTCCTGCTTGCCCCTCAGCCACATCCTCTTGTGCAGGGCACGACCTGCCCAACCTTACATGGCAGCCCTGGGTATTACCACCATTTTTCGGATGAAAAAAATTAAGGCTCAAAGAGTGTAACTGACTTGTGAAAGGTCACATGTCTTGTAGCTCTTCTGGCTAGTGGTCCAGTGGTCCTTTTCCCGTATCCATCTATCCTCCTGACTCACCTTCTAGCTTTACATCCACAAACAGTACTTAATAAAACACTTAATATATGAACATTTGCCTTTCCTCTCCTATTCTCATCCAAATGTCCTACTTCCTGAGTTGAATAAATGCCTATATCAAGAGCCAACCTTACAGGATTTTGACTTGCTATATAAAATTCCACCCCAAAATTCAATCCTTTGAGACTTTTAAGGCTGCAGCTGCAAACAATTAATTCATGTTAAAATCCAAATGCATCTGGAAGAGCGTTCCATTAAGTCACTGCTTCCCAAACTGTCTTCCTTTCAACACTGGTGCTGTCAGATGAGGGGCATCAGAATCACCTGGAGGGTCTGTGCAAACACAGCTCCCTGCGCCCCACCCCCTGAGGTTCTGATTCAGTAGATTTGGGGTTGGGCCTGCGAACTTATAAACTGACATTTCTAACAAGTTCCCAGGTGGCGCTGATGCTGCCTTTTCTAGAACCAAATGTTGGAAAGTAAGATTCCAGAAGATGCTAACAGCGGTTCAACGGGACTTTAGGGTTTTTTGCTTGTTTTGTTTTGTTTTTCATATGTACATATACTTATTAGTGTACTCGTGAAAGTTAATTCAGAAGGTAGTTTGAAAAATCCTATCACAAGCCATAAGAAGCCTACATGGCTGTCTGGACTTAACTTACTAATTTACCCTCCAGTCATTTAAACAAACATTACCTAAGTGCTGAAAGTGTTCCAGGGTCTGTTTAAGTCCCTGGGGATTCAAAGGCCAGGTCTTTGTCCTCCAGGAAGTCTCAGTCCCTCTGGGCATAGAGATGCAAACTGACCATTACGACCCAATGGGTTACTTTGCCTGAGTAAGGTGGGTGCTAGGCGTCTGGGGGCTGGGAGTGATGGGTGGGTGGTTTTGTGAGCCAGCAGGAGGAAAGAGGCAACGTGGACACCAGCCCTCAAGAACCTTGTTTGAGTCACTCTTTGTTTCTAAGGCAATGGCTCTGACGCTACCTGGGGCTGTGACCTTAGGCTGCCCAAGGAGTTCACAGACATCAGCGGTGGCCAGGGCCAGCTCCATGGATGTGCACCTGGTGAGGACCCAGAGTCCCTGCACACAGGAGAGCCCCAAGATGGGTTTAATGCTCTGCTGTTGCTGTCTTTCAAGACATTCTTAACAATGTTTGAACAAGGGCCCTACATTTTCACTCTGCTCTGGGCCCTGCAAATGATGCCGTCGGTTCTGACCATGACTATACTGGCCACTCCACAAAATCTTTTGGAGCACCTACTAAGTGTTATTTGCTGAACTGGGCATTAGAAGGTCTCAGTTTAGTAGGATGGCGTTCCTGGCAGAGAAACTACTAACTGAATACAGAAGACAGATGCACAAAGAGGAATTGACAACCCAGTGTGGGAAGCCGAGGGAGCGGAACACGCCCAGTCCTTCACGCCTACAAGAGAGAATTTATCTCTGCCAGCGCGCCTCGGGCTGTCAGTGGGAGACTCTGCATCTCCTGTCACAGCCAGGGAGGACTGGCGTCCCCGCCCAGGTAACTTATGGTGGGAAGGGTGGGGGAGACTCCATCACATAAAACATTCCCCTCACGCCAGGTTTAGCTTTTCTCAAACTAATGTCACTAATGTGCATTTTTGTCAGAGGCTCATCGGACAAGCTGGGTAACCCTGTGCTGTAACAGATTTAACAATTTTTTTTTAATTGGAGTACCAAATGTGTCCATTTCTGGTGTACAGCACGACGTCCCAGTCATGCACATACATGCATATATTCATTTCCATATTCTTTTGTAACAGACTTATTTTAAAGTGAAAAGTCATCTTCCTGTCTGGATCCTTGAATTGTCCTTGAATTGTCAGAGGCTTTAGGGTTTGAACAGAAGTCAGCAAATACCCAACTCTAGCAGGCTGACCTGAACTGGAGCTAAAATCTAGATGATTTCAAGTTATGGGTGGTTTGCTTGTCCTTCAAGACAGTGTTTTGCAAAGACTGGTTCACAGACCACTTGCAGTGAGGATCCCCTGGGATGCTTGTTAAAAAGGCAGAATCCTAAGCTGCAATCCACTCTGGGATCTGTAAAAATTATTTTTTTTCTTTTATTAAATTGCTCTCCAGGAAATGCTTAAACACATGGAAGTTTGAGAAGGTCCACAGAGGCCTTGACAGCAGATCACTGGAGTCTTCTAAGTGAATAATGATATTTATTGCGCTCTCTATGAAGTACTCAGTGCTCCAAGAGGCCCTACTGGGGGATGTCAGAGATGAAATCCCCCAGCCAGAAAGGTGACAGTCTGTGGAAACAAAACTTGTCCACAGGCACAGACCAGAGGGGGCAGAGCTGAGCTCCGGGATCCCACGAGTGCCGCAGGCCAGGGGGCTTCAAACAAAGCTCCTGGAATGTTTGGCATTCACAAGGGTTGCCGGGGTGCCATCAGGGGAGCCGAGAACTGGCAGGGAAGGTGGGGCTCCCGGCCAGGACACCACCACTTACATGCTATCTGGGAGCTTCTGCATGAGATCTCACTTGAGCGAACCTGTTCCACAGTTTAAAACACATTTCAGGCCATGAAGGAAGGAAGAAAAAGATTGGAGCTGGCTTCAGTGATGGAATAAGGAAGGACAGACCTGGCCCTAGGCCTGCCAGGCCCTGCAGGATCTGCGTCCTGCCCCCAGTGGTTGGCCTCATCCCAGACCAGGTGGAACCTGGCTCGGCACGTCTATCACATCCCAACAGGTCCCAGAGCCCTGCACCCCCTCAACATTTGCTGTTTCCACTCACTTTCTTTACCCCTCTTCGTGGTAACTCTCCCTGGCTTCTGTTCAGCCAAGTCCTTCTCTTCCTTCTACAGGCCTTCCTTGTCCTATTTCTCTGGATTCATCCCCTGGACCCCCTTCATTTTTCTCCATCACTGCCCTCGTTTCTTCCTAGCACTTAACCTCACTTTCCCCCCATGTGCTTGCTGCGTGTCTATCTTCTGAAGCACATGCCCACTCCCCAAGGGCAGGGACACCCACCTGCCCTGCTCTCTGCTGTGTCCAGAGCACCAACGTCGCGCCTGGCAAAGAGCAGGCCGTCTCTGACTATTTGATGGGCGATGAACGAACGTGGTTGGAGAGGCGGCCGATGGCATTCCAGGGGGAAGAGACACACATACGCAGACCCGAAGAGGGATGGGGGCACAGCAGGGAGCGCGCCAGACTTCCCTGATCTCGTTCTTTCCACAAACATGTACTGAGCACCTTCTGTGTGCCAGTGCTCTTCAAGGTGCCGGGGACCGAACAGTGAAGTCAAGAGACAAAGACCTCCCTCCCGGTGGAGCTGGCGTCCTAGAGAACAGTTATGAAATGAGAGACCTAATAAATAAGGGAATTATGTAACCTTTCAGGAGGCGAGAAGTGCTGTAGAAAAGAAAAAGGAGAGCAAGGCAAGGAGGTTGGGAGCAGATGGGGGTGAGGGAGGCTCTACTAAATTGCAACCACTGAAGGACGCAGGGCACTGGCTGCGCAGCCATGCTGGGAGGGAGCCTCCAGGCAGAAGGAACTGAGCCTGGCATTTCTGAGGAACAAGGAGCAAGAGGTCAGAGTAGCTGTAATGGGGTGGGTATGGGGGGGAAGAGGTCGAATAGATAAGGAGGGACCGACTCGTTCTAGGTCTGCACAGCCCGACAACGTCGCCACTGGGCACATCGGGCTATTTACATTTAAATAAATTTTTAAAACTTTAAAGTGTAACCCCTCAGTCTCACCAGGAACTTTTTCAAGTGATTCAATAGCCATGTGTGCCCAGTGGCTACCACACTGGACATTACAGATGGAGAGCGTTCCCGGCACTGCAGAGAGGTCTGAGCGGGCATCACAAAGGCAGACCTCAACCTTTCCTCTGAGCAAAACGGGGAGCCGTGTCGGGTCTGAGCAGAGGAGTGGCCATCTGGCTTCTATGCTGAGGGTAGTGTCTAGGTGGGCAAAAGCAGGGAGCTCACAGCCTTAACAGGAGACTCTCATGGAGCGAATGAGTGATGGAGGCTCAGGTCAGGGCAGCAGCTGAGAAGGTGGCAGTAAGTGGCCAGAACCCCAGTATCTTGAATGTAGAGGCAACAGGACCTGCTGACAGATCGGACATGGGGAATGGGCAAAAGAGGACGATGCCAAGGCCTGCACAGCTGGAGGAGAGAGGGTGCCGTCTTCTGAGCTGGGGAAGGCTGCGGTTGGGGCAGGCTTGGGGTGTGGAGGGAGATCGGGAGTTTAGTTCTGGATATTTTGAGGTTACTTCTGTTAGGCGTCTAGGTGGAGACACTGAGCAGACAGCTGTGTCTATGTGCCTGGAGTGTAGGAAAAGGGTCTGAACTAAATATACGCACTTGGCAACTGTCAGAATACAGAAAGCAAGAAAGGCTGCAGGCTGGATGAGCTGACCAAGGGGGCGGGAACAGAAGGCCTGCTAGAGGAGAGTGGAGGGTGCACACCAAGGGCGGGGGTGGGGTGGGGGCGCAGGCACTAGGGCAAGCCTTCCCGCTGTGCAGAAACTTCTTCCTATCAGCCACAGGGGGCCTTGGAAGGCTTTCAGCAAGCATACCGCAAACTCGTTCTCTGATTACGATTTCTCATTCATTTCACAAGGTTAAGAGAACATCTCACTTGGAGTGAAAGCTGAGGTCTTTACAATGGTCGGCAAAGCTCTACATGACTAGCCCCCAACACCCTCACTTCTCCCATCTGACCTCCTGGTGTCTCCAAATGTGCTCACTGAGCTCCAGCCGCACCCAGGCCTCCAGGCAGCCCCTCAAACACACCAGGCCACCCTGCGCCAGGGACTTTGCACTGGCTGTTCCCTCTGTCTAGAATGCCCATGGCGTACTTCCTCGCCCCCCAAACGTCTTTCCCGACCACCCCACACTCCCGGTCCTCTTACTCTGCCTTACCTTTCCCTGCAGGACTTATCTCCACCTTGCCCACTAGACATCTTTATTTATTGACTCCTCACGCTAGAAAGTCAGCCCCTTGAGGGCAGGAATTTCTGTTCAGTCTCGTTTTGCCCATTGAGGGCTCTCTGGCATAGGAAACAGCGCCTGGCACATGGTAGGCTCTCAGTAAGTATCTATGTTGAATAAATCAACATTAGAGTTGCCCACAGGACCACAAAAAAGCATCCACAAATGCTAAGTACAGACAAGGGAGCAAGGTACACTGCATTTCTCCCATTTTTCTCAGCCTCAGGGAAAAAAGGACTTTTGACTTCTCTCAGAGGTTAACTGGGGTGGGGGGAAAGGAGAAGGTGAAAAGAGCAACAAAAAAGAGAGGAAAACCTGGGGTAAGAGCGACCTTGTTGCTTTCAGAAGAGCTCCAGCCACACCACCACCTTCCAGAGGACGCGAGGAAGTGCGAGCTTGTCAGCCTGTCTCTGGAGGTGACGGCAGCTCCTCCTCCTCCGTCTCCACCTCCTCTTTCTTCCCCATCTTCTTTTTTTTGCTGTCACTTCAAACGCTGCCCTCTTTGGCTTCTTTTAAACAGACAGGGTAGCAATATACAGAGCAGAGGTATCAGGGTTCCCTTTGAAACCTGGCCCAGCAACTGCCACCCACACACGCCTCTCCGCAGGAGAAGCAGCCGGCTTCTCACGTCCGAGGGTGGAGGGAGGGTCTGCAGGGCACTCAGTTCATGGCAGGTGCCTCTACTTCGGCACAGACCCTGAGAGGTGGAGGCAGGGCAGCGGGGAGAGGGGAGGTTGCTTGACAGTGACCCCTTCCTTTTCTTTCTTAAAAAAAAAAAACTAGAGCAAATCCATCATGTTGGAAAAATCGGACAGTTATTTTTACAATGCCTTGCCTCTGACGGCCAGGGGTGAGGGGAGGAAGAGGGAGAACAAAGGTGCAGGTCTCTCTGTCTAATTCTTTTTGTCCAGCTTAAAGCATCATTTCTCATGATTGTTGAAAATTACTCCCCTGCATCAGCGAGGACTTTGAAGGGAAGCCGAGGCCCTTGAACATGCATACTTCCTGGGCTTTGTTCTGAAAACCATCCCCATCACTGTGAATATGCTCAAGCCTTCAGGGTTAAGGAGCAGGAATAGACTGAGAGCAAGCTCCAGCTCCTGGCTGCAGGCCGTGGGCTGCGTGGGAGTCGGGACGCCTCAGAGCAGTGGGGGAGTGGTTCTCAGATCACAGCTGACTGGGTTTTATCTGGAAGAGACACATGCTCTCTGACTCACTGCATTTCCATGCAGCTCCAACTGGGACACATCAAGGGAACATGAGTGTTTTCGGAACCGGCTTCACAGAGGAGAATGAGACATGCTTTTTTACCTAATCCCCCTGGAGGACAAAAGGTCTTGATCCAGGGTAGCTAGTAAAAGAAGGTGAAGTGTCAGGCAGGGAAATGGGACTGGAAAATAATGATAATAAACTCAAAGTACAAACAGCTGAGTGTTTGCATAGCATCTTGCTTGGGAAGTAGACTCTGAAATCTGACAGACCCGAGTTAAATCCCGTTTCCTCCACTGTTCAGCTTAGGCAAGTGACTTAGCATCTCAGGGCCTTGGCTTTCCTCTCTGTATAATGGGGATAATAATAGTACCTACCTCTGAGGATCATTTTAAGATTTAAACGAGAAAGTGTGTGTAAGTGCCAGACACAAAGAAAGCCCCCAGTAAATGCTCATTGTGCACCATCACCACCACCACCATCGAAGTTAATCATGGCTTGGCTACTTCCTACCTGGGTGGCTCTGACAGGCCATCCGGGTTTGTGTGTGTGTGTGTGCGCGCGTGCTCACATGCACCAGTTTCTCATTGGTAAAATGGAGATCACAATGGTATTGACTCAGACGAAATGAGATAATTCGTGTTCAGGACATGACTCAATGGCTGCAGGCAGTGATGCTCCAGGCACCGGCACCAGCATTGTTAGGCCCTGCAGTTGTCCTCATTCTAAGATGATGTAGCTGAGGTTTAAAGAACTTGCTGAAGATAAAAGATTCAAGCAGGTCTCTTAACTGCTGCCTTAGAAGCGGCCCTGAAGACCAGGATCTGGGTGTAGGCGGGTCCCAGGAAGCAGTGGCAGAGGAGGGAAAGGGAGACAGGGGAGGGGAGAGAGCCAGCAGCAGGTCCCTGGAGGAGCAGAGCAGCACTGCAGGCGACTGGGGTCAGCTGCACTGGGAACCTCTGAGACATGGTGTGGGTCATGCCTCTGAGCTGTCCCTCCACAGGGTCAAGGAGGCTGGGGTATTTAGCCTCTTCCTTGTGTTTGCTGTTGGCTGAGGGTGACTCCCTGTCACCTCTAGCCTGTACCACGTTTGGTTTCAGGGAGAGCCCTCGGGTATTCAGTTTGATCTTTGCCAAGTGCTAGAGTGATGAACGCCGAGGGGGTGTGGAGGGACCCCCCGATAGCATCCCCTACAGCCACCATGCAGCTCAGCAGGCCTGGGGCCAACGTAGTAAGAATCAGGGGACCAGGGGACCAGGGGATCAGAGCGCTGCAGACAGATAAGAACCTGGAGTAGAGAAGACAGAGGACTGAGGAAAGGGTAAGGGCTCAAAGGACCTGGGCTGGCAGGTTACTAGAGTTGAATTAAGCAAACCCTGGCTGAGGTTCTGTGATGTGCAGGGTATCATGTTAGGAATCAGGAAATAGGATCGCTGCCTTCCTAGGACTTACAACCTATTGTGCGCCTGGGTTTGAGGACTCGGGATGGGACCTGCTCTATGCCAGAATGCCACACAGGGCAGGTGCTTCAGGGGCGCAATGAAGGAAGAGGTTTAGTTTGAGTCACCTGAGCCAGACCATGAGAGGTGAGTTGGGCATCAAGAGACAGTCACAAGGAGACGGGAGGGACAGGCATGACAGGCAGCTGTTGTGGGGCAAGTCCTGGGGGTGGGCGAGTTCAGAGCATGTTCAGGGTATGATGGGCCTTCTGTGTGGCTGGAGAGTAGGGGCACCCAGCGTGCAATTCGAGAACTTTCTAGAAAGATCACCTGAGGACACCACGATGGACACTGAATGTCATGATGAACAGGAGGCAGAAGCTAAAGACCTTGGTTCCTGAAGAAACCCTGTGCCTTATGCAGGGCACTTTAATAAACTTCCTCTGCAGACACAGTGAGTGGAGTAACTGAGAACCAAGGTTGGTGCAGAAGGTCCCATCCTACCTCTAGTCTCCCATGTTCGGGGTCAGGGGTATCAGGGGCAGGATCCTGGGCTGGGCACGCCCTTGTGTCACACCTGGGCACATCCTGCTCCATGTGCTGAAGCCATCTCTCCTCCTGCCTGGCATCCTGAAAACCTCAATCCATGTTAAGGTTCCCCAAAGAGGTTCTCCTTCCTATGCCCAGGACCCACAGTGCTCTAGAATGATACAGCTAGGGCCCACCAAGGTTGGCCCTATATTGTAAGAGCTGGTCTCGCAGGAGGGTGCATAATCCACTGGAAATGATGAGGGAAAGGTTCTTCCCCCAAATATCAAAGGAAATCCCCTCTCCCCTTTTTTGTTCTTCTTGAGAATTCCCAGCACCATGCTACCAAAGAGATGTGAAACATGGTACCAGGCGACTCTCCTGCATGCCACTGACTACTGGAACCCAACCGTATACCCTGATCTCTCTGCCAAGTGGATCCCCATTCCTGGGAGCTCCCGCAGAGAACAGGCAAGAGTCAACTACTCCTTCTCCAAAGATGTTCACGGTCTTTGAGACAAGACCTCAGGGAAGAGGCCTGGGTCACCCCTCAAGCAAACCTTGTAAAATCCTACTTCCCTGAGAGCTTTTCAGAGCCATGGCCCGCGTCCAGGAAGGCCCCGAGGCCCTGTCTCGTGCCCCCTCCTCTGTGATCCGGCCGTGGACGGCTCAAGGTATGAAACCCACCAGACGTGATCACAGAGGTGCAGGCATATCTCAAATACCACACCAGCTCCTCTGGCGGAGCAGGCGCTGTGTCCGCAGGGCGGGCTGAGGAGCAGGCTGTGTTGGGGAGCAGCTGGAATTTTAGCTGCAGCAATGGAAGGGCTGAGCATCCTTGCATTTATCCTGTGAATCAACTGAATCAATTATTTTAATATTTTTGAGCTCAATGCCAGGTGTTTTATGTTACCTTGTGTTTATTTTTACTTTAAAGTGCTGTGCATGGGTGAGTTCTCTCCTGCGCATTCCTTGCTATTTGATGCAGCCTCAGAATATGGCCCTCATTTGAAATACTAGCTGACCACACCTCTTCTCTTCCTTCTCTTCCTTGCTTTTTCTCTGCCCTCTTTCCTCCCCTCATCTTCATCACTGAGATCCATACAACCATGTCAGAGCGTGTTCCATCTCATGGATCTTCATTAAGGGCCATAAACAGCCATAACCTTAACGGATGCGACCAGTTAGCTGAGCCTGGAGGAAAAGCAGCAGTAAAACTGCAAGAATGCAGACATTTGTGAATCCCTGGTGGCTCCAGCCCCTGAAGGGAGGGGGGCAGTGAGGGGTTTGTGCACTGGCAGCTTCCCTTCCTGACTCCCCCCACTTCTCATTTTGTGCTATTTCCCTCTCTCTATAAATGTAGCTAAAATCTTTGATGGACGGGCAGTCTGGTGATAAGCACACCTGCGCCCGAGCATCCTTCTAAGACACGTCCTTGTGAAGACATCAGGCGGCTCCAGGCAAGTTCAAACACGAACTCTTAACCAGCCAGGGAAGTGACAATGTGGAGGAGAACAGAAGGAGCAGAGAGAGAAAATCAAATGGTACAAGCTTGTTCATAACAGCTTTATTCATGGTAGCCCCAAACTGGAAATAACCCAAATGGCCACGAACAGGAGAATGGACAAGCAAATTGTAGTAAGTCCCTGCAATGTAATGAAGTGGAAATAAAAAGGAACACATGTAGTGGTCTATGTAGGCTGCCGTAACAAAACCCCCTAGACCAGGTGGCTTCAACAACACAGCTCCAGAGGCTGGAAGTCTGAGATCAGGCTGTGGGTAGGGCAGGGTTCTGCTGAGGACTCTCTTCCCAGCTTGCAGACGGCCACCTTCCCGCTGTCCTCACATGGCCTTTCCTTGTGCATTTGTGCAGAGAGACAGCAAGCTCTCCAGTGTCTCCTCTTATAAAGGCACTAATCCCATCTTGAGGGCCCCACTCTCATGACCTCATCAGCCACCTCTCTAATCACCTCCCTAAGGCCCCATCTCCAAATACCATCACATTTCAGGGTCAGGGCTTCAACAGATAAACTTTAAGGAAACACATTCAGTCTGTAATGGTGAACTTTGGATAAAAGGAACTCTATGAATGAATCTCAAGTGAAAGAGGGGGCACAAAAGAGTGAATACTCCGTCATTTTGAAGTGAATTTTTAGAATAGGCAAAATCTATGATGATAGAGGTTGGCTCTGCGGAGGGTGGGTATTGACTGGAAAAGGGCATGAGGGGACTTTCTGGGAAGATGGAAATGTTCTAGATTTTGACTGGGGAGGGGCAGGTACCAGGTGAATACATGTTCAGAGCTCATTGAATTGTACACTAAGGCCTGTGCAGTTTAAGTAAATTATGCCTTGATAAAAACCAGCATTAAAAATAAGGAGGAGGGTTGTGAGGACCAGGGAGAAGAGAAAGAGAGAGAATTTTGTTTGTGTGCATGTGCGTACGTGTCCATCTGAGTATAACATGCACATACTTATACACACAGTTACAAGAAAGAACCCACAACCAATCACAACAACATATCAAAGAATTGAAGGCAAGCAAACCTCAAGCCCCTGGTAGGAATCCCATACATCTGTGCACCAAGAGGGGAAACCGTGCAGGTGGTCCTGGGAGCAGACAAGTTCACAAACCTGGGTGAACCTAATCCAGCCTAGAATATCGGTGCCATTTAAGTGCCCTCGCCTGTTGAGTTATATCAGAGAGCTCCTTGCTTTTTGCCTTTCCATACTGATGAAAAAAATTCCAATTTTTTCACTGTTGCAGCATTGAGCTGTGACTTAATGCTTCACAACTTACATGGTTGATTTCGTGTACTTTTGGCGGTTCCACCACATTTTCAGAAGTTACTAGAAAAAGCTGTTCCTCTGGGAAGTTAAAAAGGTGTCTACTCTGTTCCCCCACTTCTCCCCACTGCTGCTGGGCTCATGAGGAGAAGGTCAGAGTTGGGGATGGGAGGTGTGGGAATTAGAGTCTTTGATTCCTGCCTGGAGACCACGCTCTTCATGCTGGCATTTGGGGCTCTGTTTTCTGCCTACGTTTTCTCTATGAGCCTTATTTATCCTCCAATTAGGGGCTTGGAACCTCCCAATGCTCAAGTAAAAATGTTGCCTCCACTATTTATTGGCAGTTTGGTTTTGGATAAGTTAACTAATTTCACCATTTGTGTAATGCATCCAAAAACGCACATCTGCAATGGTTAACCCTGAGGATTAAGTGAGAAATTGTCTAGCACCACGGCCAGTGCCAGGTGGATGCTGGGAGCCAAGAACTTCTCTTTACCCTTTCCTCAATATCATTGCCTAATTCAGACGCACGGTCCTATCTTCATGCACTTTCTTCTTTAAAGTGCCCATTCATTTGTTCACCCATTCATTTATTCATGCAGTCACTCAGTAAGTATTTATTGAACACTTATCATTACAAACTGTGATACGTTCCCTGAAGAAAAGGACCATAATTGCCTGGCTGTAGACCAGCAGAGCTCAACTGAGATTGAAGGGTCAGAGAGGGCTTCCCCCAGAAGGGGACTGGGTTCTAAGCCTGAGCTGATCTCTGAGGATGGGGAGGGTGAGCTTCCCACACACCTGCCCATTTCAGCCTTTGCGGCTTTGCCCAGACAGTTCCTCAGTCAGGAGGGGGCTTTGCCCTCCATTCCACCAATTCCAATCCCCTAAAGGCTCAGCTGGGTTCCTTTTCATGAAGTCGCTTCCTAATGAGGCTGCCTGTACTCAGCACCCTGTAGTACTTAAGAGTCTGCCCCACACAACCCACAAGTGAACAGAATGTGTTATCCTCTGCCTGAGTTGTGTCTTATCTCCCCAATCCAACCATAAGCCCTTGGAGAACAGTGGCCATTCTGTCCACCTCTCATATAATCTCCATGATGCTGGACACCAGGAGGCTACAAAAGAACTACTTGCTGCCTGGACTTCCCTATGGACAAATGTCCCATCCTGAATGAAAGATGTCAGCACTAGCCATGCACAGAGGAGGGTGGTGTGCTCTTAAGCACACCTTGAGAGCCTGATTTTTCTTTCAGCAAATCTTCATAGACTACAATAGCTCAGTGCTGTTCCAGGTGCAGGGGATATATCATCAAATCAAAGGTCTCTGCTCTGGAAGAACTTCCCATTTAGTAGAGCCCAACACATACACAATAAACATACAAATAAGTTAATTCTATAATAGGTCAGAAGGTGGTAAGAACCAAAGGAAAAAAAATTAGCCAGGGTAAAGGAGTTTAGGTGGTCCCAGGGCAAAAAGGTGGTGGTGGTGGTGGGAGGTGTTAGAATCTTAAATAGGGAAGTCACAGTAAGTTTCTTTGAGAAGATGACATTTGAGCACATTCTTGAAGTTAGCCATGTAGTCATCTGGGGGAAAGTGTTCCAGATGGAGGGGGTGGCCCATGCAAAGGCCCTGAGGTAGAAGTCTGCCTGGTGTGTCTGAGGAATGGCCGTGTGAATCTGGCTGGAAATGAGTGATCAGGAGAGTGATGGGGGTGGAGGTCAAGGAATAAAAGAGACAGGACCGTGAAGGGCTGGTGGGCCTCCCAAGGAACTTGGATTTTACTCCAGCTGAAATGGATTTGTGTCTTGCTCTATTAGCTGTGAGAACCAGGGAAATCAGTTCACCTCTCTGAGCCTCAGGGTTCTCGTTTGTAAAGTATAAATGATGATGCTGATGATAATTATACCTGCCCGATAGGTGGCTGTGCTGAGGACTGCATGAGATAAAGCTCTCGGCCCAAGGACTGGCACCCAGTAGTTCCCCAAATGTGAGGGATTGCTGTTTCTGCACTGCCTTTACTATTGTCTCTATTGATTTTGGAAAGGGAAAGGCACTATCCTTCTGTGAACCCCTTCTGCTTGTCAGAGACTGTGCCTTCCACTGTATCCCATCTAAGCTACTCCCTAACCCTTTGGGGAAAAGAGGTCCTACTCCTCTTTTAATTGATGAGTAAACTGAGGTTTCAGGAAAGAGAGGAGGCTTGCTGAGTGTCAGAGTTTGTGTCTAAGGAGGACTTTGAACCCAGGTCTGCCCGACTTGACAGATGAACCACTTTAAGGAAGCAGAATGTAACGGCAGAGCTGGGATGTTTCTGCCGGTGACACGCTCACTTCTTTGCGTGAACAGAGCACAGAGACCCAGGAGGGCCGTGTGGGGCCTCGTTTCTTGGAGATGCTGATGGGATTTCACACTGCTATTCTTAGGAGGTGACCATCCTCTCTATTCTGTTTATAAATTGAAATCCAATTTTCTAGAGCTTTGCTGAAAGATCATAAAACTATATGACACTGTCCCTCCTTGAATTGTGATGGAAGAATAAAAGCCATCATGAATTCCAAGTATCAACAGAGACCTAAATATTTAGATGTTTCCTGAAAGTACCCTGGCTCCTTCACGGAAAGGAAGAGGGATGACTTGGGCCTGGGTCCAGAAGTTCTGCTCTTATCCAGAAGGAAGAAATGTTGGTAGATAAATACGACAAATGGAAGGCTTTGCAGAATTTTGAAAAGATCTGCATGGAGTTCAACTTGAGCTCAATATAATGAATTGCTTGCACTGAATTCTTGTTTGATCTGATTGAATATATCTATTTCTTTCACAAGTCATTCCCATACTTTTTTACATCAAGAAATTGCAGCAACCCTCTAGAAAGAATTATGGTTACTGGTAAAAAAAAAAAAAATTGAATTTGGCAGGGGTGCAGGGGGCACATACCCTGAAGAATGTCTGTAAGCATTTAAGTCATTGGTGTAAGTTTCCTCCATGGAAAGCATGGACCTTTCTGAGCTCATTTATTAACCCAGACTCCTGAGCTAGCACCTTGAAGAATCATGGAATATTCGGAGATCGAGAGCAGAGAATGTGCTAACTTGGTCTCGCTGAATGAGTTCATCCCTCCCGAAACTCTTTAATTAAGATAAGCTATCATATAGGGCATTTAGACTGGACATAAATCAGAATGCAAGAGTTACACAGAATAAGACTATAACTTTGCCAGAACCCTTGTTCAAACTTGATAGATTCCAGGTCAAGGAAGCCAGCCAAAAGCTTATTGAATCCACCAAGGAGGGCTGCTGCCAAGAGTCAACTTGACAGAAATCCATTCTGAAGCTCCTGAGCTGCAGTCCACTGCAGTAGAATGCATTAGGTAGAACACAGCCCGAGTTCATTTACAGGTGATCCATTTAGAGTTTGAGTCATAATTTATATCAATGAGGACCTAGAAACTTGAGCACAACCACGGGATGAAGGAACCATTGTAATTTTGCCTTGTGATGGACATGGACTCGCTTGGTGGGCAGCAAACACACACCCAACCACATGCTGCTAAACTGTAAATCTCACTTAACAGTGACCGTCAATTCTACAAAGACCACACTTTGCACTTGTCCTAACAAATACATGTGCACATACACAACATACACACGTACCCGTGCGTTAGACACTTTACTACCTACTCATCTCTTCCTCCTTACAGCTGGTTGAAGGCTGGGTGAAGCTAGGACAACCTCTATGAAAAATAATTATGATAGTTCCTACTCTGCTCTGAGATTTTGATGTATCCTAAACACCGTGACAACTCAAGGAGGCAGGAGCCATTATTATCCCCAGGTCACAGATGGAGAAACTGAGACAGAGAGAGCTTAAGTCATTTGCCTGTAGTCGTGTAGCAATGACTGGGGAAGCCAGAGGGACTGGCGACCAACACCATGAACCGCAGCCTCGAGGACACTCACACACACTAGAAGTCCTAACTGAAATGTCCCTTCCTTAGGAAAGGCTGAGTCGGTTCCACTTCAGGGCTTCCCTTTGCAGCCGCATGAAAGTTAATGATTCCACATTCACTTGCGGGCTTGGCAGCTTAGTGTCAGTGTCCCCTGTAAGGGATGTTGGAGACACGTGCTCACCGTTGTGTGCCCAGTGCCTGGCACACAGTAGGTACTCTGTCCGTAGCTAACCGAATGAAAGAATAGTCCAGAGAATGGGAAAGAGAGAAGGTAAAGGAAATGATGGGACAGAAGGCATCGCAACAGCAGTTCCTGAAGCTACGGCTAAAGCGACTGGAAGCAGCCAAGGCCTTCTCGGGGGCTGACTTCCTCTCCCGGAGTTAGCTCTGAACGTCGTGGCCTGGAGGCCCTGGGCTAGAGCCAGAGGAGCTGGACAGGTGGCTCTCCACTTCCTTTGTCTCCCTCCTGACCATTCTGGGCCCTGCAGCCCCAAGCAGAGGTCTTCGCGCAGCACCAGGCTTTGGTGGGCACTGGCTCAGCATGGCCAGTGAGCTGATTCCTGAGTAACTAAATATCACTGATGTCCATGGAAAAGGGCAAACCTCAGGGCATCCTTCGTCCATCCACTCATTCATTCATGAACACGTATTAAGCACTACCATGGACCAGGCACTGTTCTGGAGTCCAGGCAGGTGGTTGTGAATTAATCAGAAAAAGTTCCTGCCTTCATGGAGTGTTCAGCTGAGTGTGGCTGAGTGGAGAAGACAGACAAACACAAAACGTAGGGGAGTCTGGTGGCGCTACATGCTATGCTGGAAACGGGGTGTGTGAGGGGCTCAGAGTCCAGGTATAGTGGGGATGGGGTGAAGGTCTGCTGTTTTAGATAAAGTCATGAGGGCAGGCCTCTCTGATGAGGTGGTATTTTGAGCAGAGCCCTGAAGAAGGTCAGAGTGGGTGCCACGCAGATGTCTTGGGGGAAGAATGTTCCCGGAAGAAATAAAAGAAGATGCAAAATCCCTGAAGCAGGAACGTGCTTGGCATGTTTGGGGAAGGGCCAGGAGGCCGGTGTGGCCAGAGCAGAGCGAGCAAGAGTGAGAGGAAAGGGGGCGAGGTCAGGGAGGTTGTGGGCTGTAAGGACGCCTAGCCTGAGTTAGCTGGGAAACCGCTGTCCAGAGCTGCGTCTCACATTAGGCTGCCATTGCAAAGACATTCCTTCCAACTCCAGATATAAGAACTTTCCAGAGATTTGGGGGATGGGCAATGGGTGAGCAGTATAGCATGTTGACTGAGGACATGGAATCAGACAAACAGATTTGAATCCCGGCTCTGCCGCCTACCAGGTAGGTGACCTGGGACAAGTCATGTAACCTTTCAAAGTCTCGATTTCATAAAATGAGACCCATAATGCTTCCCTCACCAGGGCCGCTGGGAGGACCAAAGTACATAGTCAACACACAGCATTGGCCCAGGCCAGAGTCCCAGGGTTCAACAGATGTCACAGTCTCACTGCACTGTCGCTTTTATCCTCTAGAGATCTGACTCTCGTCTCCAGCATCCCAGCTGGGGCTTGTGATGTCACGGCAGGTCATTGCCTGGGACTCGGTGGGACTGAGATCTAATGGTGACTCTTGAGTTCACCACGGATCTCCTTCTTGGGGAGCTGGCTCCTGGGGCAGCAAGGGAACAGCACAGTTGGAGCGCTGATTCAGGAGATGAAGAACTGACCAGACTTCCCAGCGTCCCCAGCTATAGCCAGGGCTTCCTGGGGACTGGGAAGATTTTGGGCGTGTTGCTGCTCCAGTGGCCTGACCTTAAAAGACAGGCATTGCAAATGCAAGGTGAGGGGATGGGCCTGCCTTGGCCAACCCAGGCCTAGCTGGGTTCAGGCTGGCCTCCAATGAAGCCATAAACCCAGGAACGACCAACCCCCTTTGTCCCCGCTTCAGCCCTGAACAATGCACCTTCAGTGAATCCCAGAAATCCGTCTGGTCGGTTATCTTTTAGGGCCAGAGGGAGCTTTGTTTTGTTAAAGTGACTTATAGTTTTTCATGATGTGCTTTTGCATAACTTTCTTAACTGTTAGAGAACGCCAAAGAATAGAGAATGATTTATCTGAGATGCTGCAATTGCTTGCACTAAACCAAAGCATACTTGCCAGCCCAGAGACCAGGTTGGCAGTGGCTCAGTAAGCAGTGGGCACCTGGGACTCTCTCTGCCCTGCTTTCCTCTGGCATACAGCTTAGGGGCCTTTAGTAGGACAGTTGGAGACTTGGGCCAAAGAGGTAGGAAATGGAGAGGTAGCAGGATGCGGTTTAGACGAGCAAATGGATCCTATGTAATGTAAACATCCTGATTATATCCCTGGTGTGTGTCCTTACAAGGTCCCCTGTGTGTCTGTGGCTTTTACAACTAGCGTGTATGGGACATGCTGTGCACTGCACAACTCTAGAGGGCACTATTTATGTCAGTGTCTATGTGAATGGCCCTCAGCTGGCTCTGAGCAGCATGGGTAAACTTAGCCTTGCAGGGGAGGGCACTGTCTTGCTGGGGAGCAGTGTGCCTTGATGAAAAGTGCCTGGACTATGGCATCAGACAGACCTGAGCTGAAATCCTAACCCTGTTACTTGCTACAGACTCTAGATGAAGGGCCTAATTTCTCTCTGCCATATTTACCTGATCTGTGAAATGAAGACAGTTTACCTTTGAGCTCAGCAGCGGAGAGGGTTACATGAACAGCACATGCGAAGTACAATGACCTTGAGAGCACTATTTGTTGGGTGTGATCTTCATGTCATTCCCTCCTTTAATCTTCACAACAACCTGTGAGGTGTGCACTCTCATTTTCTAGAAAGGGAGTTTGAGGCTTAGAGAAGTTAAATGTATGTTGTTAGTAGGGACTCTTTGGACTGTGTCAGAAACTCAACTCAAACTAGCCAGTGAGTGGAATGTGTTGTGTCAGGTGAT
The DNA here is from genome assembly GCF_009834535.1 of Camelus ferus. NCBI lineage: Eukaryota > Metazoa > Chordata > Mammalia > Artiodactyla > Camelidae > Camelus > Camelus ferus. Next base: position 9,635,975 of record NC_045708.1, on the reverse strand, counting down.
AGGCGTGTCCAGAATGGGCTTCAGGCACATCTGTATTCAGGGGCTCAAGGTATGTTCCTAGCACTCTGTCTCTCCCATTTATTTTGGGGTATTGTTGTTTGTTGTTTTTGCTGCTGGCTCAGTTCTCAGTCCCTCCCTGTGTGGGCAAGGCTGGCGTGAACAATTCTAAGCTTCGGGTGACTTACAGTTTTTCACAATGTGCTTCTGCATAACCTTCTTCCCTGCTAGAGAGAGCCAGAGACTAGAGGGCGACTTATCTGAGATACCAGAATTGCTTACACTAAACCAAAACGTGTGTTCCGTAGTGTCCCCTCCCCTGAAAGAGAAGCTGCCTCTTTCTCAACAATTCCAGCACGTGTCCCAAGAGAGAGCTTGGGCTGGCCGGGCCCAGGTCATAGCCCCACCCTGGAGCCAGGCTATCTGGAGCCCACGGGCCAAAAATGAGGGAGGGGTGAGACTCCACAGTTACGGGTCCACTGTGGTTACAGGGTGAGGAAGTGCTGGAGAGGGGTTTGAGCCCAGCAGTGCCTGCAGCCGATAAATAGGCCTGCTTTTATTATCGCTGGTTTTACATGCATTTTGAGTAGCTGAAGTCTTTAGGAGCTTAATTTCCATACATCACTTGAATTTTTTCCAAGGAGATTTCATATTTGCTAGTATTTGCCCTATTGCTGTTTCATGGATGTCGTAACAAGAAAGCAAATGAACAGATGTGAAAATACACTGAAAGGCGTAAGATGACAATGATGCCGACTATTTCAGTACATCTGAGAATATCCAGTATATCACAATGACCCTGCGGGGAGAAAATAAAACAGGGTTCATGCTGCTTTCTTCTCTCTTACAAAGAAAATAGAGGGACTGAGAGTTCAAATAATTTGGCCACTTAAGCCTGAGATTTATGGCCAAGCTAGAATAAAGCCCACGTTTCCTGACTCTCAGTCCAGAAGTCTTGTCATCACACAGTGTTTCTCACATTCGATTCCAAGGAACACCAGGGTTCCAAAGAAATGCATTGTGCAGGGCAGGTGCTAAGTGGGCAAGACCTTAAGATCTTCAGAACAGTTGCCATGAGACCAGTTCCCTGTCTTATCTGTTTATAGAAATAATAATCTGAGAGAGATTTTATAAGAAAAAAAGGTTGCATTATTCTTAAAAGTTATAAAACCATTGCCACTGAGCAAGTAAGCCCTTAGGCAAAGAAACCCTGACCTGAGCTTCATACAAGTCAAGCAGAGTTGTGAACACAATCAAATGAGGCCCCCACAGGGGAAATTCATCTTTTCCTAGAACCATAAGGGGAACCCAAGGGATCAGAACCTGAGACACAGACAGTGGTCTCAGATTGAGCACTTGCCCACATAACGGCTGCCATCTCTTAGAAACCCACCTCCCTCCAGGACCACATGATAGAAGTTCTCTTAGAGTGGTGAGGCCTTCCATGTTATACCTTCTGGGTGCAGGGATGTTACACAGGTCCCACATAACTGAATTTGAATGTAAGGCATCGTCTGTTTTGAACCCTCTGGAGGGTATCTGGGCCAAATACAGCCATACAGCGAGATTCTTCTCCCTCATATGTACAAGGAGAGAGAGTAAGAGATGAAATAAAAAGACACTACATGTGCATCACTGAAGATTAAGGCTCTCCTCTAGATTCTGGACGGCGCGGCTCAACCCTGTGTCTTCGGCGGCGTGTGGCGCTTTGCTCCAGGCCAGGCTAATCCTTTAAGTCGTCTGCCTGCGCTGTTGAAGGAAGGAGGCAAGCTCGTCCTCCCTGGGCTTGTGACTGTGATTTAATTCACGCCCTCATGCTGACTGAGCAAGTGTTCTCGGGGTGGTTAGCTGAGTACACACAGAAGCTCATGGATGCACACTCAGCACACTTCGAAGCACACTCAGATCAGGTCTCATCAGAACCCAGAGCATAAAACTCACCAGCCAAAGCCAAAACACAGACTGCAATTTAAGTTTAAAATAACGAGGGTAAAATACTCACTTGCCTACTTTCTCCTTTTTCACCACAGCTGACTGGGTTCTTTCACTGGTTTCTCAGAACCTTTACTATGTCCAAGCACGTTGGGAATGTTCAAGACAGACCTTCCAAGTCCCAGTCACTGGGGTTAACACAACCCACTTTGCAAAATAATGACGTCGATTTCGCTGGATTAGCCTGAGAGCCCACACACCACACGAACCATTCATGACTTTGTTACATATACGATTTCATTGGGCGATCATTACCTGCATAATAGCAAGCTATTTGGAAAGAAGTGGAAGTTTGTAAGTTCCTTTGTGCTTGTTTATTTAGATCTTGGAAAGTAGTGTCCCCTGGAGCCAATGCTACACATGGGAGTCGGAGGGCCCAAGGCCTACGCCAGCATTTTGAAAAGTAGGTTTTACCAAATATTGGGGACCTGCACAGGAATTCTGTGGCTGGAGGAGTCTAGGAGACTCTTTGGAGAGTCCCAAAGCCCACCAGCGCAGTAAAGGTTCTGAGAAATTTTGACTAGACAATCGTTCAACCATATTTAAACCAGAATTTTTCAAACTGACTGATACAATCTGCTTATGATCCAAAGACTGCAATTTGGGAAATCCGGCTTATTTAACATATAATGTCTCACAGCTGCAGTTTGCTCACTGTCCTATGGTAACACTAAAACCACCAACCAGCCGTGCTTAGTCAGGTCTTTATGGGAAAGTACGTTCCAGGTCCTAATCAGGGCTACCCAGATGTGTCATCTCGCAGTGCATCACTCCTTCTGTCCCCTAGGACACAAGAGAGAGGACAGAGATTCCACAGCCACTGCTGGAAGAGAAAGTGTAACACCCCAATAAAACGCATAGCAAGAGAAGCACGTAAGGTGATATGTGATCAGTAACCAAGAGCTGACGGGATGTTAGCAGTCCCCCTGTTACAGGAGGACCACGCCCCAGATTACTCCAATTAATGCTCCAAAACCCACTGGGAGCTCTTCCCTGAATAATGTGAGAAAACAATTACTTATAATTGATACGAGTTGATTACATACAGTTGACATCCTTTTACCCGGTGCAGTGCCTCTGGTTATAGCCCAAGGCACATTGTGTCAGACTGACCCCTACACAGAGAACAGGCCCCATTTCCCTGTTAAGTCCTGGGGAAAGGTAGGTGCTTCACGGAGAGGTTTGGACAGGGCACAGACCTTGGGCATTCACGCCCTGTGACAAGAGCGGTGCTCGGAGGGATGTGGCTGCTTAGGCAATGACGTGGGAGTTGGCAGGGCAGAGTGGAAAGAACACAGACTCCAGACTGAATAAGGTTCACATCCTGCCTCTCCGCTGTGTGACTCTGAGAGAGTTGTTGACCTTCTCTGAGCCTCAGTTCCCTCATTTGTGAAAGTTTACTTATGTTGCCACATTAACAACAGAGAGCTACCAAGAGAAACTTCTTCCTGTTGAAGATGCTCAGTAAAACTCACACAGGAATGAAAAACATAGGATCAGTCATCCTTTTCCATACAGTTACTGAGCACTCAATACCGACAGTTCTATCTGAACAGCAGGCTAGGGGCTGCAGATAAGAAATTGCAGGGGGACAGTTCCTAGAGGGGGAGGGGTCACCACAAATTCCCATCTGGCCATCATTTCTGCAGATGCAGAAGCCCAATTTTTATTTGTACTCTGAAGTGTCCTGGTGACTGACTCACCAAACTCACAAGACATTGAGGGATGAGCCAGAAGCTAACTTCATGATTTCCAGTGGGAGAAAAGCCTGGCTTCAGAGTTGGGGACAGCCATTTGGCCTGCCTTACCTAGATCAAGTCACAGACTAGAAGTTGCTTGGGGAGTATACAATTAAAAGACAGGAGTTAGCTCTCCTGAAAAATTTCTCCTTCCAGCCAGGAAAGCTGGATTAGTTGTCTCTCAAGAGCAAGGACTGCGGTCTAGAGCGCCTCATTTGCCTTGCTTGATGCTGACAAATTCTGACAAATTCTCAGTCTCCAATTCCATTTTCCTCTCTGCGTACCAAAGGTGCCAGAACATTTACAATACACTTACGCAGGTAGCATTTTCTTTCCATTGGTTACATTCTGACAGTGATAGTACCAGTAGCAGCCACTGTCTTCTGAGTACTTACTATGAGTCAGGCATATGTTAAAATTCCTTTAACATATATTATTTCCTTTAACCATTGCAACAACCCTGCATGGCTTTAGAGTTTCCTGATGAGGAAACCAAGACTCAAGGAGGTTAAATAACATTCAGCCACGAAGCTGTGGAGCTGAAATCTGAACTCGGATCTTCCCATCTTTGAGCTCCTAACTTCTAGGCCTTGCCTTTGGTAAGACCTCTCTAAGGTTCCATAACGCTTATATATCCACTGGACCCACGGATTCTTCCTATGGCTGTGGGATAGACCCTGGTGCCATGAGTAACGCTGTGGATCCTCTCCTGCCATGGACATGCCTAGAGGTGGCAAATCGTTATATGCAGTTCTCTCATAGTTTCCATTTCAGATGATAAGATTTTCCGATGGCCCCAAAGATCAGGGGTACTCTTCTTGAGGGCCTCCTTGCACTGCCTGTACCTACAGTGGCCACCAGGTCCTCTGCCTTTACTCCAGCTGGCATGGAGAGGACAATGTCTCAGGCTCCCTTCTCCAACGGTCATTTGAACTGATGTGTTTCACTGGCTCCAAAGCACCGTTCAGACACACCGTGTACTGCGAAGCCGGAGCTTGCTCCCCTGGGAACATTTTTATTCACCTTTGTGAGAAGGTGAAGTCAGGTTAAGCACCTTTCCTTCCAAATCAGCAGCCAGAGCAATGCCAAGAACCTCACTACGATGTTTTTTTGTTGATAACAGTCAGATTGACTCAGTAGCCAGATGCGATGGATTGAGTTAAGGAAAAAAATCACTCAGCTTAAAGGTGAAGTGTGATTTACAGAAAAATCCGTGATGAGGATACCTACGGGCTATTGTTTGTTTACACATAATAAAATTTAAGATTTGAGCAATCATTATTTTATATTACTGTCAAGGCAAATGTTGTTTAATTCACTGCTGAAATTTCCATTTTTGGAGAAGCTGGACTGTTATGTGATGCTTTATCAGGAAGTCACTCTCGAGTGACATTCAGTAATATTTTCTATCAAAGCAGAATCCATCAGCACCAAACCCTGCTCTGTAGACATGTCTGGAATGTGAATGCAAATAAATCACATTACAGTGGGATTAGACATAGGATGGCATGTAATCAGGTGGTGCTACACTCCTAATTTTGTCAAAAGAATCCCCAAATGAGGCATTCCTGCAAAGGCTAGCACAGGCCCAGAGCCGCTGCCATCAGAATTTCACTGATTTCCATGATGCAGGAAGGCATCGTCATTCCTCTGCAAATCCTGAAGCAGCCCATCTTCTCTTCTGCCCCTCAGCTGTGTTTTCCATCTCCTGAATGTGGCATATCACCACCCATTCGCCTGCCCATAGACCTTGGAATCTTTGCTTATTCCCCCTCTCCTTGCTAGACTGGGAGTGACATCAGAGAGGTGCTTAGTGGCATGCTGGCATGCTTTGGAAGTGCGCCTGCTACCTTAGTGTAGGTTCTCCCAGAAGTAGATCCAGGACAGAGACCCAAATGAAAGTGGTCCACTGGGGGAAGAGGGCTAACACTGATAGGGAAGTGGAGAAGGGATACAGGGAAGGGAAGACAGGCAAAGAGTATATACCATTAAATCTGCTACCTTGGAGGATGCTTGAAGCCTAATTCTACGGGGAAGCTTTGGGAAATGGTGTGAAACCCAAGCCTCAACATGGACAGGGCAGTGACTGTTTCTGTTAAACTGCTGTATCGGAGACGGCAAATCTACCCAAGACCATCGATTTTACCTCCAAAACATCTCTGTTCTTTCCATTTCTCTGTCTCCTACTGCAGCCCTAGTCCTAGTGAGGATTATCTCCCTACTGTCTGAATTAACACGTGAGCCTCTGGATGGGTTTTCCTACTTCAATTTTTAAAAGTCAAATAATTTTTCAAATTAATTTAAAATATTTTATTATAAAAGTATTTCATGCACACAGGAGAAATAAAGAGAATAATGTATATCCACCATCCGAACACGTTTTCTAATGGATTTACTTACTCACTCACTTAATAGCATTAGAGTTTTATAGATACAATTGAAGCTCCCTGTGTGTTCCCTCTCCATCTCATTCCCCTTCAGTCCTCCCAGAGGGACTGATGCTTATCATTGACAATGCTTGCTTTTCTATTTTGCAACATATGTATATATCCTAGGGACACTAGTGTAGTATTGTAGGTAAGATTGTATTACATTATTTCAATGTGAAACAATTGGCGTCATGCTGATAAATCATAAGACATTCTGAATTTTTTTCCTTTTCATTATGTTTTTACAGTTGCATCCTTGTTGGTGGGTGTAGCCCCGGTTTAATCATTCTACATATTTTACCTTGTACGAATATACTACAAGTCATGTATTTAGTTTTCTGTTAGCGGACTATCGGCTCTCCCTCTCCCCCACCACAATAGAAAGGTCTTTTTGTTTTTTCCTACTGCAAATTGTGCTGCAATCGGTCGCCTTGGACTTTACCAGTTTCCTTATGAACACGCGGGAGTCTTTTTTGGGTGTAATCCTAGAAATGGAAATGCTGAATCTTCCAGTGTTACTAAATATTACCAAATTCCTCTCTAAACTGAACTAATTTACTGTTCCATGGACAGGAGATGAAGATTCCTATTTCTCCACATCCTCTCCAGCTCCTGATGCTGTCCTTCTAATTTTTGCCCATCTAGTCCAAAGCAGGTCATGAGCCTTGGACAGCTCTCTGCCCTGGCTTTCTGCCCCTCCTGTGGCATCTGGGCAGAAGGGCTGCCCGGGCTGATGGGGTGGCAAAGACCTCTCTGCTTTACTTTGCTTTTCCTGATTACTGATGAAGTCGAACACCCTTTTTTCATATGCTGTGGGACATTCAGGTTTTGTCCTTTTTGAATTTTCTATTCATATCCTTTATCTTTTATTCTACTGGGTTGTCTTTTTCTCACTGAACTGTAGGCATCCTTTATACATTCTGAATGCTAACTTTTTGGTTTTATGCATAACTATCCATTCCATTCTGAATTGTAGATATCCTCGGCATATTCCGGATGCTAACTATTTTTGCTCTCACGTTATCAGTATCTTATCTACTCATTCTGTGATTTGTGTTTTACCAGATATTTCAATTGTAATATAGTCAGATTTGTCATATTTTCTTAATCATCTGCATATTTTAAAGAAATTATCTAATAAGAAGTCATAAAGATATTCTCCTATATTTTCTCTTAAATGTGTTAAAGCTTTGCCCTTTTTCACTTAGGTTTTTATCCACATGGGATTGATTTTTGTGTATTGACATAAGGATCTAATTGATTTTTTTTCTATATGGAGAAATGGAAATCCCAGCACTTACTGTCAGTTCGTCCTTTTTCTCACTGATTTATAACACCACACGTATTACAGATTAAGTTCTCATACATATATGGAATTAAATCCGAGCCCTCTATTTCATCCCATCGATTTTGTCTGTCTCTGAGTCAACATCATACTGTCTTCACTACTACAACTTTATAATGTCTTAATATCTAGGAAGCGAAGTGCCTTCTCCATATTGTTCTTTCTAAAAATTATTTGCCTCTTTGATTTTCCATGTATAATGTCCATAGAAAATTCTGTTAGGGTCATGATTAGAGTGATCTTAACTTTATAGACTGATTTGGGAGAATTTCCATTTTATAATATTGATTCACTAATGAATACGGTCTATCCCTTCCATGCTATTCCTCCATTTCTCAAGGTCGTCTTTTATGCTTTTCCATAAAGTTAGAAATTTCTCCATAAAGGTTTATTCCTAGATATCTTCAAGTTTTATTGCTAGCATATATGATATCTTTTTAAAACTACATTTATAAAATTGATTTTTGTATATTTGAGCTTGCTCCCAGCAAAAGGGCCAAATTCTCAACTTAGCCTGGCCAGTTAGTACGTGGATTCTTTGAGTTTTTCTGTGTAGATAATTTTGCCTTTAAATAATGAAAAAATTTGAATTTTTTCTTTCCAATGCTTATTTAAGTACTTTTATTTTAGGTGTTTCCTTATAAAACCATAGAGAATGTAGGTTTTGTTTAGTCATCAAAGATAGCTTGCTTATACTTTCTGTGACTCTTGATAATGTTAGATTTATTTACTGATACACAGATTTATTTTGCTGATCTTATTTTGTACTTGCTGGGTTTTTGTGTATTTTCATTGTACCCTTCCCATCTCTTTCTTATTATCTACTGTGTTGATTAAATTTCTTTATTACATGCATATTTTACTTAAAAAAGTCTGAACTTAGTCAGGACTTTAGAACTTTTTAACCCAAACACTTCCCTTATATCTAACATATTATTACTGGGTGGCATTTTAATCTCACCTTCTTTTTTTTATACTCTCTAAGTCATCATTTTATTACTGTTGCTGTTTTATACGTTTGAGGCTTGTTTATACTTTATCACGTATTTTCCATTTTCATTGCTTAGTGTAACTTCTTGTATCTCACATTGTCTTTCTGGGTTTTTCGCCTTTCGTTCTGAAGTTCACCTCTTAGCAGTTCTTTCAGTAAGATTCTATCAAGAGTAAAAACCAGCCTCACCTGCCTGAAAATGTCTTTATTTCACCTGCAATTTTGCATGATCATTTGTCTTTGATAACATCCCATTGTCTTCCAGATTATTGACACTTTGAAAAATACACTGTCTCTCTGGCAGTGTCCCCCGTATGTCTCCCTCTGGGTACTCTCAGTATCTTTTCTTTATATTTTCCAGTTTCACTATTGTGTGTCTAGCTGTTGATTTATTTCTACTTACCCTTCCTGTAACTTGCTGTACGTTCTCAATCTATAAAGACATGTTGTATTATTCTGTAGAATTGCTATGAAAAATTACTGCAAAATTGGTAACTTACAATGACCTAAACTTATTCTTTCTAGTTCTTCAGGCCAGAAGTCAAAAATCAGTGTCTTGGGCCAAAATCAAGGTGTTGGCAAGGCCAAGCTCCCTCCAGAGGCTCTTCGGGGGAGGGAACGCTGAGTCTGTTCCTCATCTCTTCCAGTTTGCCAGCATTCCTCGGCTATCAGTCATGCCATCCATCTTCAAACCTCTCTCTGCTCTGTCCTCCTATCGTGTTCTCCCCTGTGTGTGGCTGTGTGACACTTCCTTCTGCCCTCCTCTTAAAAGGACACTTGTGATTTTATTTACAGCTCTGCATAATTGAGAATAACATTTCCATCTCAGGATCCTTAACTTAATCATGTCTGCAAAGATTTGTTTTCCTACAAGGCAACATTTAAGGGTTCCAGGGATTAGAACCGGGTATCTCTGGGTGGCCGTTATTCAGTTTATGATATGTGTCTATCATTTAAATTCTGAAATTTGTCAGTCATAATAATTTTGAATATTGCCTTTTCCCAGTCCTCTCTATTCTCAAGCCCTGGGATTCCTATTAAAAGTATATTGGACACTTTCATTTAATTTTCTATTTCATTTAATCTGTCTTTCATGCCTTTTACCTTTAACTCTGTGCAATGCATTCTGAGTCATCTCACATCTTCCAGTGTATTAATTTTCTTCTTATATCTGACGAATCTGCTGTTCAATCCATCATCTGAAAATTTTGATTTAACTATTATTTTAAATCTAGACATTCTATTAAGTTACTTTAAAATCTGCTCTTTATCTCTAGAGGGTCTGTCATATTTTATGTTTAATGGCCTTTTTATGACTTTAATCATTTTAAGTACGTTGTATAGCTTTTTACACAGTTCTTTTAACGAGAGTTCTTAGGGAGAAATATCGACCCTTCGGTTTGTTGTAATCTCTGATGCTTGCACATGGTGAAAGTTTTCCTTGTGCATTTGTAACTGGAGATCGAGACCTTATTCTCAGCAGGGCTTCATCTGACCTGTGGGAATTTTGTGTGAGCCGAGTTGAAGGTACATCTCTCCCTCTGGGAGTTTTGTGTTTGTTTCTTCTAGGTTCTTCATGGGTATCCCTGCTTGGTACTGGTGTTTGAGTTTCTTCTCAATTTGAGGGTTCTGGGGAGATATGGGTGGTATAAATCTGAACCCCAAACCTATGTGATAGCAAGTCCTCGGCATTGACTTTCAGGTAATTATTTTCTTTTAACAGGGCCTACACCGAATAACACGCTCTGTTGTTACCTCCCTGGGTGCACAGGAAGTGTCCCTCCACCCACCCTTCGGTGGAGCAGGGAGGGTCAGCCCCCCAGAGTCCTTGCTCCACCAGGAGCCTCTCCTCATTACCCACTTCCCAGGAGGCCAAGACCTCAATCTCTGTAACTTTCCAGGCATTAAAAGCTCTAACACCTAAGCCATCAAGCTAGCTTTCCACTTCCTCTATTGTTTCAGGTCCCTTGAGCACTTTTAACTTCCTTGGGAGCTCATCTGTGCATTTAAAATGATATTTGCTGTATTTGCCAAGCACCTGTGAGCATTTGTGTGGGACAGTTGCCTCCGCAGTCGCTCTGCCCTAGCCACGCTAGTCTTTCTGACGGCTCCTAGAACACACTGTGATCTTCCTTGAACAAAGGCTCTGCATTTAAAAAATTTCCCCTCTGCCTGAAATGCTTCCCCATGGCTGGCCCTCCACAGCCTTCTGATCGCAGTTTAAACGTCACCTCCCCTTCACAGAGTGACTTCCATTACCCTCCAGCGTACCCTCTTCACCTCCTTCACCGAATTGATCAGGATCCATAACTGCCTTCCTTATTTACTGTGTGCTTGTTCATGGTCATCGTGCCTCCTAGAATAGACGATGAGGAATCCTGTTTGATTTGCCCCACTCTGTATCTTTGTCCCTCTGTATCTCCAGCACCAACAACAGTGCCCAACACGTCATAAATTTCCAATGAATATCTACAGGATGAATAAAGGAATGTACCAAAGCTGGAGACTCTCGGGAGACTCTGCCCATGCCCAGAACACACTCACAATTAGGCCGCGCCGGTCTGCAGGGCTAGGAAACACACGTCCCCGTGGCCTACGGGCCTAAGCTCTTCCCTTGCTCCCCTGCACACACTCTAAAACTCAGAAGCTCCAGACCCAGCAAAGGTGGAATTCGCATACAACTTTAAATTATAGTCAACCCATTAGGTTTCTCTTCTTGAAAGGTTCCCACTGGGGATTACTCTCACCTCGCGCGAGCCTTGACCCTAGAGACTGCTTCTCGGGAATCAGGTACCTGCCAGTGTTAAGCGAAGTCCAACGAGTCTGTGCCTCATACATCTAGCTGAGAGGTGTGTGAGTAAATGAGAGCAGCACACGGAAACCACACAAAGTAGCAAATAAAGGAATCTTTAAAAAGTAAATTAATTTTCCTATTTTGAAAGCAATATAATCACTTCCCAGGAGCTCTAAATATAGAAAAAAGACACCACTCATAATTTAAGACCAACCATAAGCCTCGGGAAGCATTCTAGTGCATGTCTGTCTGGTTTTTAAAATTATGTTTGGCTCTTTTTTTTTTTTGGCCATCATTATTGAGTATTTACTATATGCGTGAGCTCAGTTTATACAGTGCTCTGAACTAGGTGTGATTTATTGCTGCCATTTTAAAATGAGCTCACAAGGGCATAGAGCAGTCAAGTACCTGGCTCAAGGTCTCAGGCAGGCAGTGGGCAAGCGAAGGCCTGACCCAGGTCGGTCTGATTCCAGACCCTGTTCAAGCCTCTTCTTGCACCTTTGGTATTATATTGCCTGTTTTCTGTGGGGCTGTGATCACATTGAACTTTGTAGCTCCTTTGTTTTTTTTTTTTTTTTAACCTTCCTTACTATCACAAGCTGTTTTCACCCAAAGATTGGATAGTCTTTATAAGCACCTCTTTTCATGGTCAGCAGGAGGAGAACTGATCACTATTGTCTCATTCAACAGGGCAAACTGATCACTTTGGGGAACAGCATAGCCCGATCTTGTGAAACTGAACACGTGCATAGCTATGGCCCAGCAGTTCCTCTCCTAGGAGCGCACCCTAGAGAAGACCTTAGATGTTCGCAAGACCATTGTTCAAAGTGGGAAAACTAGGGAAGGTGCAAACATCCACCACCAGGATGGGTGGTCTCAGCACTATCTGAATGTTCACGGCGACATGCAACGACATGGGTGGATGTTGCTAACGTAATAGTGACTGAACGAAGCAAGCCTCTGAAGCCCCAGAATAAGCAAATCTAAGCAATCGATTGTCTGGACACTCATATCTGACTTGTAAAAACTGTATACAAAAAAAAAAAAAAAGAAGAGGGTAAGAAACACAAAATTCAGGCTGGATTCCACCCCGAGTTCAATGTTCTAACTTCGTTGGTAAGTGTTTATTGAGCATCTTCTAAGTCCCAGCTCCTCTGCTTGCTCCTCATCTACAACAACATATTGACTTCTCACTTCAGCTCTGTGTGCTGTTTACAGATGAAGACATTAGGACTCAGAGGAGGTACATGTGATGGTTAATTGTGTCAGCCAGACTGGGTTAAGGGGTGCCCAGATATTTGATCAAACATTATTCTATGCATTCCCATGAGGGAGGTTTTGCATGAGACTAATATTTAAATCAGTAGACTGGGAATAAAGCAAAATGCCCTCCCCCATGTGGGTGGGCCTCATCTAATCAACTGAAGGTGAGAATAGAACATAAAGGCTGATCCTTCCCCTGAGTAAGACAAAATTCCTCCTGCCCAGCTGCTTTCAAATTGAAACATTGGCTCTTCCTGGGACTCCAACTGGCTGACCCACTCTGCAGATCTTGGGACTGGCCAGTCTTCATAATTGCATGAGACAATTTCTTATAATAAATCTGTGTGTGTGTATACACACACACACACATATATATACATGTCTCATTCATTCTGTGTCTCTAGAGAACCCTGACTGTCACAGTCAGTAATCTGCCCAAATGCTGCACAGCTAGGAAGCAGTGAAGCAGGTCTGTTGGATTTCCAAGCCAGAATTCTTACCCACTCTACTCTACTGCCTCTCCAACACAACACAAAACTAGTCTTATAGAACTCCTAAGATTCAAAGAGGCTTTTAAGTGTCAAAACTTTATAATCTGAATGGTCAGGCTTTCTTGAAAACCTATATGATTCTGAGTAGAGATGTTTCACAAATCATACACTTTCTTCCCTGCTGGGCATACAACTCACTTCTAATAGCACATTTGGACTCTTTAACAGGCTCATATCCAATACAAAGTACCCTGCATTCCTCACTGGTTTCCGTCAGAGTAAAAGAGGAAGAATCTGCATTTCAAATCATTGTGTTTGTTGTTATGACAACACACAGCCTGGATCTGTTCAGAGAAGCAGTATGCAAAGTCCTAAGTTTGAAAGCATTTCGATTATGTGATTCAGAAGGTCTCTGAAAGAGGTGAGTCTATTCACACACACAGCCACGCCGCCCCGCGCCCCCCACCATGCACAAAGATGAAAATGTTTCTTAGCTAACTTAATGCAATGTAGAAAACACAAAGAGTGCACAAAAGCATATAATAAGAGAAGCTCTCCCAGCAGGGAGGCTGAGCATTTGCTCTTTCTTCCACACTCATCCTTCCAGCAGTGTGACAAAATGCCAGGCACCAGACAGCACAGTGAAACCGGATTCCTTCTACAGGAAGTCACTGTGTCCTTCAAGTCAACTTTCCTTCTTCTTTTACATACATACATGTCAGTGACAACATATGTTTTTCATTTGCATGTACGTGTTTCATTCCACAATGTGGGGTGTTTGTTTTTATCAGTCACTCATGTTTTTGAGAACTTTTGAAAATTCATTCCTTTAACTGTGTTAAGTAATCATCTTATGAATAGAGCCCATTGCTTTTCTCCTATTTTTAGACATTTACATTGTTTCAAGGTTTTTGTTCTCCTTCCCAGTGTAAACGATACTGCAATGAACATGGATGTCTCTTCATGCATGTGTGGGAGAACTTGTTTCAGTTTATGACTGGAATGGAGGTGCTGGCACCTAGTCCTCATGTACTCTTTCAGGTTAACTTGATATTAATAGATACTGCCAAATTGCTCATGAAGGAAGCAGTGTATGCAAATTCCTATTTTCCCACCCCTCACCAATGCTTGATGTTGTCAGATTTAAAGCCTTCCTCCATGCGTGGCTGCGAAATGATATCTTGCTGTTGCAGTTCCCCTGCTATCCATGAGGTTAAGTCTCTCCTTCTCTGTGTACTGGCACAGCCAATTCACTTTCCTTTTCTGTTCTGTTTGTTTGTTTTTTCTTTTGCTCTTGGTTTTTGTTTTTTTCTTATTGATAACTTGAAAATTCTTGTTATTTTCCTTATTGGTAACCTGAAAATACATATTCCAGAGACTAATTCAGTTATATATTGCAAATATCTACTCCCAGTCTGTAGCCTTTCTTTTAACTTTGTTGACAGAAGGCTCATATTTGGAATGAAGAAAATTTATTAGTGTTTCATTTGCTGATTTTTTGGGTGGATGAATGGGTGAGGAATCTTTACTAAGGATTCCTTTCCTAGCCTGAAGACTTACAGATACTTTGTTTCATTTTTTTCCTAATAGATTTAGAGTTTCCTTTTTTTGCATCTACGGTTTTGATCCATCTGGGTTTTATTTTGTGTATGGTGTGAGGTAAGGATCCCGTTTCACTTTATTTGTTTGGTTATATGGAAAGTTAATTGTCTTGGCATCACTTGTTAGAGTATTTAATAGTTCATATTTATCCTACTAGTCTGCTATGCCTACTCTATAATGTATTAAATATATGTGTGTGTGTGTATGTGTGTGTGTGTCTGTGAGATTTTTATTCTCCTTCATCAATCTATTAATCTATTTCTGTATTACTATCACACTGTTTTCATTATGGTAGCATTAGTCCTGGTAACTGGTAGATCAGTTCCTTTCTTCTTGTTCTTTTTCAGAATTTTTTGGCTGCTCTTAGGTATTTACTCTTTTCTGTGAATTTTAGAATCATTTTATCTAGTTTTGTTCTCTGCACCCTCACCACCACCACCACCAATCCTGCTAGGACTTTGAACTGTGTTGAATTTATGAATTAATTTGGGAAGAATTGATATTTATGATGTTTTATGTTGATTCGATCATCAGACAATATGGTATAGATTTCCATTTATTTGAGTCCTTTATGCCCTTCAATAACTTTGTCCAATTTTGTCCATAAAGTTCTTATAAGTATGTTGTTAGATTTGCTCATAGTTAGAATAGGTCGTAGAGTTGTTATGAGAATGAAACAAGGTGCAAGATATAAATCCTTGGAACACGGGTAAGAACTCAGTTAGTATTAGTGTTAGTTTTAGGCAGTTAGATAGAAATGAAGGGGGGTGGAAGGGGAAAGAAGCAATCCAGAAAATAACAGTATACCTGCACTCAGGATAAGGGGCTCCAAAAACTTGTTTTCTCTAAATGAGGGCCAGCAAAGATGCTGGCTAGAATCAAACACTGCAGCTGCACAATAGAGAAGGACTGGCTTAACGTGACCCAATGCTCATTATAATGCAATTAACATTACAGCAGTTTGAACCCCCTCCCATTGGTTTCTCAGTGTGCATCATGGGTAAGAACCTGTGAAAAGGGGATGGTGTGTGTATATGAGCACAAGAAACTGAGCCATAAATCAGTCATTCACAAAAATGCCTCTAAGCCAGGATACAAAAAACAGGAAAAACAAAGGAGGGGTGCCATTTTTCCTCTCTTGGATTGGCCCACTCCCAATTCTTGGGAGTGTATTATACTTTGCTACCTTTTTGCTTTCCTAATAAATCTTGTTCATATCATGCTTTTTGTCTTGTTAAAAATTCACTTTTTTCCTAAGAACCGAGGTAACTCTTATTCCCCTCCTCCCGGTAACATTAGCAATTATTAATACTCTCATAAATTTGTTGCTATTGTAAACAGGTTATTTTTAAAATTATGTTTTCTAATATATTTTATGGCTTATAAGAAAGCTATTGATTTCTTTAAAAATGTGGATCTTGTATCCAACCACCTTTTAGAATTTTCTTTTTATTTCTAAAATTTTATGTGTACATATTCTTTAGTTTTTCTATAAAGACAGTTACAACTTCTGCAAATGAAAATACTATTCATGCCTTTCCAATTCTTGTGCTTATTTCCCCTCCTTTTCTTGTTGTATTGTATTGGCAAAGAATTCAAATATAATGTTGAATAATAAATGTGAAAGCAGGAGTGCCTGCCTTGTTTTGAGCTTTCCTAGAAATGTTTCTACAGTTCACTGTCAATAATGTTTGCTTCTAAGTTTTGGCAGTTTTTTTTTTTATCAGGCTAAGGAAATTTGTGTCTATTTTTAGTTTGGCAAAAGGTTCTCTATTTTTTTTAACTTTTTTAATTGAGTTATAGTCATTTTACAATATTGTGTCAAATTCCAGTGTAGAGCACAATTTTTCAATTATACATGAACATACATATATTCATTGTCACATTTTTTTTTGCTGTGAGCTACCACAAGATCTTGTATATATTTCCCTGTGCTATACAGTATAATCTTGTTTATCTATTCTATATTTTGAAATCCCAGTCTGTCAGAACACTCCCTTACACCATACACAAAAATAAACTCAAAATGGATCAAAGACTTAAACATAAGACAAGATACAATAAACCTCCTAGAAGAAAATATAGGCAAAACATTATCTCATATACATCTCAAAAATGTTCTCCTAGGGCAGTCAACCCAAGCAATAGAAATAAAAGCAAGAATAAACAAATGGGACCTAATTAAACTTACAAGCTTCTGCACAGCAAAGGAAACCATAAGTAAAACAAGATACAACCTACAGAATGGGGGAAAATTTTTGCAAACGATGAAACTGACAAAGACTTGATCTCCAGAATATATAAGAGCTCATACGACATAAGAAAGAAACAAACAACCCAATCCAAAACGGGTTCTCCATTTTTAAAAAAAATTATAAATAAGTGTTGAAATATATTCAATCACTTACTCCATGCCTACTGAATTAATCATGTTATCATTTTTCCTTTAATTGGTTAATGTGTTAAGTTACATCGATAGATTTTAAAACTTCATACCATCCTTAGTATAAAGCCCGTTAGTCGCAATGTATTCATTTTAATAATCTTCTGGATTCAATTTGCTGATACCTTACTTAGGATTTTTCCAGCCGTGTTCTGTAAGTGGGACTGACCTACAATTATATGTTCTTATCCTGGAAGCCTCATAAAGTTGGTCTTATTCACTCTTTTGTGCTTCTTCTGAACAATTTGTATAAAAAAGATTACCTTATTTTTCAAGCTTTGGCAAAACTCTTGAACATCTTCTGGGCTCAAAGTTATCCTCTCTACCTGGAATTCTCTTTCTTGATTTGAAAAAATTCCCAAGTTTCCAGGTCTCCCTGAAATGTCATCACCTCTCTGAAGCCTCATCTGAATCCTTCCCCGCCCCTGCCTTACCCTCTTTGTAAAGTCATTGCACTCGCTCTCTCCCCAACAGCCTCAGACCGCTGTTTGTGTCATGTCTGCAGCATGTGCAGCCCATTTTGGGGATGCATCCTCACCTTTCTCAAGCGCCCAGCACAGGCCTTTCTCCTGTATGTTCAGCATAAATTTGTTACATGAATGTCTATGTAATGTTACTGCTCTTGCTCCACATTCTCAATACAGACACACACACACGCCAGGCAGACAGAAACATCATGAGAAAAAAGAAGTTTTTATTTTTAATCAGTTTCTAATGCTAATTCCTATGATCTAGCGACATCTGGCAGGGCCTTGCTCTTATGCAAGAAATGCTGCTTCTCAGACCTCAAAGTGACAGGCAGTGAAGCACGGGCCAGGCCTGGGAGGGCACAGCTAGGGGAAAACATTTACTGAGGATTAATGGGCCGAATAAAGCTTCTGCATTACGTACTTATCACAGAGGTTTATTACTTCACACACAAGTAATTACAGCACCTGTTATAGTCCGTGGCGTCACTTGGACACAGTAACCCGCTCCCTCCTTGCCATCCCAGCTCAGTGTGGGGTGGTAAATAAACACTGGTTAAGGAGCTGGAGAACTGGGTTCCAGGCCCAGCCCTACCACCGGTTCTGTGTCCTCGGGCTACACGCCTCCGCACAGTGCACGGGTGCTGAGAGGAAACCCGCCCGAGGAGTGCATATGTTGATGGGTGGACCGGACAAGATGATTTCTAAGCGTCCGTCTAGCTTTACGACTTTGCGATTTACAAGAGCTTAAACTACGAGGGGCACAACACCGCAAGGCTGGCTTGACAAGCTTTAAATTCATGGACGATGGGACTTCTCTTGGCCAAGTTACTTTCACATTGCTCTTAAAGAGGCTTATATTTCTTCCTTTGTGGTTCTTTTAGGAAAAATACTGCCTGAGCTGGCATCAAAGAGAGACTTGCGGGGGAAAGGCCCTCCCTAAACACATCGTCCCTGTCCCAGGTACCCCAGGGAGGGCAGCAGAAGAGGTTCAGTACGTCTTGAAGCCAGTGGAACTTAGCAGAGGCTTGGGTTTGGGGATTATCACATATTTGGGAAGGAGTGCATCCCAAAGGGATGAAACAAGTGTGAAATCACTCATCTTTTTTTTTTAATTGAACAACTACTTGCTGAGAGCTTGATACAAAAGTCTACAAAGCCATGTGAGAGATGATGAGATGAATGCCATCTTCAAGGAGCTGGCAGCCCGGCAGGGTACTGGAGAGATTCCTTCATAAAGGGCTATGACGAAGCCAGAGGAAGAAGAGGCAACTGACAAATGGAGCCTGTTTCTGAGAGGTGACATGGAACAAGGCAGCCTTGAAGCATGAGTCAGGCCTGCGATTGTCAGTGCTGACTGGAGGGTAAAGCACGTGCAGAGATTCTCAAGCGGCAAAACGAAGGGCACGCAGGTCATTTCCGTTGACATCATGAGATGTCTCCAGCTATTACGCAGGACAGAGGGCTTTGAGCTGGTCATGCGAGTAACCTCAGTGCCTCCCACTGGTGACTCCTGACTCCATCTCAATGCCCAGGACTGGTCCTAAGAGGTGGCCATATGTGTGTTGTCGAGAGAGTCCTGAGTGTCTTTGTGCCCTTAAGTTATCATTACCAGGGTGTTTCAGTGTATGGGTTTCCTATCATTAAATTCACTATTCCATGAGAAAATACTATTTAAGAAACATATTTGCTTTAGCAGCAAATAGGGCACTTAAGAGGGATCATTTATTAACAAATTAGCTGATATACAAAAAAATTTCTTGTCCAGAGGCAGCAAGTGTCCTGAGTGGGGAAGCACACAAGGAGATTCAGGGCAGCCATGGTGGTGGTGGTTGCAGCCCTAAGACTTTAGAAGAGATGAAATTCCTGGGTAATCTGATTGCAGAAGTACAGGAACACAAAGTGCCTAGACATGGGGAGAAGAGGGAGGGAACAAAAAGGCGTCTGCCCCTTCAGGTGGCTGTCCACGCTGGAGTCACCTGGTTGATGGCTTCTCCCTCCCCATCACAAACATGGGGAGAAGGAGTAATGCTTTCAAAACGTTAATGCCTGTTTCTCAGAGAAGATAAAAAATAGTCATCTCAGAGAATTCTAAAGCAGTCTTGATTGCATCTCCTATTTTTGGAAAAGTGAGCTCTTCTCATGCTAAGATGGGGGGATCCCTTGTATTTAACAGGGGGGTTAATGCTACCTGGGCATTAACCAACCTCACCTCCAGCCTGCTTTCTCCAAGTCTCAGGCCCTTTAGAAGGAATAACAGCCAACACTTCTCCAGTGCTTGCTCCATCTTAGGCACTGTTTGAAGTACTTTATGTACATGAACCCATTTAATGCTCCTAACTGCCCTACATGATACTGTTATTATACCCATTTTAAAGACGAGGATATTGAGGCATCTTGCCTCAGGTCACACAAATAGTGAGTGGTAGAGGCAGGACTGAACTTCAAGAAGTCTGGATCTACTCCATGCTTTTGAATACTACACTCAACTTCCTTTCTAGGAAGCGTATAAATGATAATGACTATCCAGTAACCAAACTGTCTCAGTTAGCTATTGCTGCATAACAAACCACTTCAGAACTCAGTGGTGTAAAATTCACAATCATTTATTACTATAACTCATGCATTTGTAGGTAGGTCAGGGAGTCAGCTGGTGTAGGGGGCTTGGCTGGGCTCATTTGTGCAGCTGTAGGTCAACTGAGAGCTTCGTTCTAGGCTGGAATTGGCTGAGCCACCTTAGTTGGAGGAGTTTAGCTCCATGTGTCTCTTTACCCTCCTCCAGTGAAGCAAGAGAGCAAGAGGAGTCACACAAGGACTTCCGAAGCCTAGCCTCAGAACCGGCACACTGTTAACGTCTGCCTTCTTCTGTTGGTCAAAGTGAGTCACTTGATGTTATGGAGTGGATGTGTCCCTGCCAGATTCCTATCTGAAGCCCTAACACCCTCCTTCCCCGTGTGGTTGCATTTGGAGGTGGGGGCCTTTGGGAGGCAATTAGGTTTAGATGAGATCATGAGGGTAGGTCTCCTATGATGGGATTAGTGTCCTTATGAGAAGAGGAAGAGACCAGAGCTCGCTCTCTGTATGTGAGGACACAGGAAGAAGGTGGCATCTGTACACCAAGAGGACCCAGCCATGCTGGCACCCTGACCTTGGACTTGCAGCCTCCAGAAACATAAGAAATAAATTTCTGTTGTTTAAGCTCCCCAACCTATGGTATTTTGTCATGGAGAAGAGCTGACTGGGACACATGGGGAGGGAAAATATCCTCCACCTCCATGGGGGTTCTCCTCCCACATGTCACACGACAAAGGGCACCGATGCAGGGAGAACTGCCGTGGGGCCATCGATGAAATCAGTCCACGTAAGTCTTACAGAGCCACGCTGACTCTGGGCTCTTGAAAAAGGGGAGAAGGAAACCTTTAAAATCCAACGTCACTGAAATCACTGAAGGAGGAGTGTATAGAAACAGGGATGGAGACAAAAACTTTCTTTCTTACTTAATTTTTTTTGATGTCAATCTTGTTCTAAGTAAAAAAGACTCCCAGAGCAGAGAAAATGGAATCTGTCTAAAAAGACGGTTGACGTTCGTCGAAAGGCATTTAGGTGACAGCACTTTTTCAGTCTTACTGCTGTAAACAGACACTGGGTGTATGGCTTTAACTGAGTGGCATATTCCCCCGCATTTATCTTAGATGTTTATGACCAACCCAAAGTTTGCTTCTACGCTTAGAATGGTGTGTTGAAGGGGTAAGATGAGGACAACACTGGCCCATTTCTCCATTTCAGATTATCTTCCAGAAACTCAAGTACACAGCCACAGAAATTTTCCCCAGTAATTTCAAGCTGGCAGAGCCAGGCTAATTATCTGCAATTTCATCTGTCAAAATAGTTTGGGAAATTGTCACATGTTAGTGGAGTGAGTCCGAGGGGAGGGCCTCTCCCTGGAACTTTCACAAGTTTGAAGAGGTGTTAGACGTTGGTCTTACACCATCTTTTTTTTTTTTTTTTTTTTTTTTTTGAGCCCTCATGTCTGAGCCACGCGATCACAGTCTGTGGCTGTTGGGGACTTGGCTCTGCCCTATCTAAGCCACAGCAGTTCCCAGAGGCGTCCAAGGTAGAGAAGCTGAGCACACACAGACCAGCCGTGCGCATCCCCCTGGAGGCATGAGTGTACCTCTTCCAAGGACCCACTGTCAGTGCACGCCAGCAGGAGACTTGTTTCCTACAAAATCTCATTACAGCTGGTGTTGCTCTGACAGGTCGGTGCTGTTCAGGTTGTTAGATACCCTACACTAACCCTGTCCTCTAACCTCCTCTAACCCTGTCCGGGATATTCTTGTTGCCCCTCCAAATTCACTCTCCATCTTCCCCTGGGAGGCTGATGTTTCTGGATCAAGTATCCCCTTTCCTTCCAGCTTCCTAGTGGATTGGCCATGGGGACAGGGGGCGCTGGCAGGGCACTGAAAGGTGAGAGGGAAGGAGTGGGATAAGTTGGTCCCCCTGCTGCCTTTTGTAACAGCTGGGCAGCAGCTGCCTTCTCCACCAGGACCATAGCTTCCTCCAGTCCCAGCACAGCTCCTTCCTGGTTTCCAGGAACCACTCCCGACCCCTAGTCATAAGAGTCCCCGCCCTCAGCCCAGAGTGCCTCCCCAGCTCTTACTGGTCTCCTTTAAACCTGCTCTCACCTTTGTAAACAGACCCTAAATTAAAATCTCTTCAATGATCTCATTTGACTGCACCATCTGTTTCCTGCCAGGACTCTGACACTTCAAAAAAAAAAAAAAAAAAGTAGTGGTGGTGAAGAACCAAGCAATATGGCTTATACATTAACAGAATAACAAAGGACAACAACACCATCAACACAGACTCCTTACTCCATTTGCAGAGACAAGGAGATGCCTCTGAAACAGAGCAACTTCCTCCCCTCCCTTTCCTCTCCCTCTCCCCCTGCCTCCTTCCCTTCTGTCCCCTGGGCCTCCATCTCTTTTTCTCTCCTCACTTTTTCCGTTCTTCAGTCCCACAGCCCTTCAGTCTGTGCCAGGCTCTGTTCAAGATTCTGGGGAGACGGCGATGGGTTAGATGGTCTTTGACCTCAAAGAGCTCACAGCCCAGGACTTAACTCATCCTAGAAGCACAAAGACTGCGCTGAGCAGAGGTTCTCAAGTCCACAGACCTGGGTCACACCCCGGTTCTGTCTCTCATCAGCTGGGTGATCTCGGGTATATTACTGCGTATATGTAAGTCAAACTTACCTGCTGCTCTTCCCATACGTATAAAACAGGAACCCTTCCTGTCCATCTCACAGAGTTGTTGGGAGCTTTCACGAGATCATATATGTAAAGGACCTATTGCCACGCCAAGCAAACGGTAGGTGTCGACAGACAATGAGATTTTTTTTCTCTTTTCTTTAGTGGAGGGAAACAATGATGGTGTCACGAGTGATGGAGAGTGTTGAGATCTTAGGCAAGCTACTTAACCTCTGGGTTTAATGGGGCCAATATAAATGACCTTTGATGCATAATCCAGAGGGGTTATGATGACTACATATGAATACGTGATTATATAAGCACACGTAAATTATATATGTATGTACAAGGTTCCAGATTGTAAAAACAGTCAATATCACCCAAATCCCCGCACACATTATTACATAATGTGGGTGCGTATTTCAAGAAGCTCTTCACTTGTTTCCTGCAATCACTGGACAGGAGACCTCCCCACCCCACCTCGTCCCAGGGCCCCTCATTATTTATTTACTGAGAACCTTGAAACAGTCTGACCAGAATATTGGAAATCAATCTGTCTGCTGAAATGGCAGGGATGGCAAGCGGGCCCCCGGGTCCAAGGCCATTGTCATTCCCTTGGACATAAGAGCACAAGCCATTTTTAACCCCCTTTCGAGCTCCCCCAACTTGCGAACCTACTAAAGACACAGGAGATCGGCATCATGAACCCTTATGCGCTTACCGAGCCTGCACTGCTGGGGTGGGGGTGGGGGTGGGGGTGGGGGTCCCCACCATCAGAGCTGAGCTCTCCCTCCATCCTGCCTGTCTGATGGCAGGAGGACATCAAAAAGCTGGAAGCAGCTGCGCAGCGTCAGATAAACACCAGTTGGGACGGCCTGCCTTTGATCATCAAATCCTTATAGCAAAGCTCTAATTCTCTTGGTATCATTAAAATTAGTTTAAAGGGCTTCCCAATTGCTTTTTAAAAAAATTTTTTTTTAAAACCGTCCCTCCACATGAGGAGTTTGCAGGTTCACCTTTCCATGACTTTTGTAAGATTCAGGGGCTGTCCTGGGAGCCTTCAGAGGAAACACCTGCCAATGCTAAATCTCAGGGAACAAAATATTAGTCATCAGTGCCTGGGAGGGCCCCACAAGTCACTCCTGCAAACGTGTGCCCTGGAAGAAGCACAGAACAGCAGGACACCAGTTACGGCAAACTTACTGTGAGACAGCGTTTTACCATGAACTGTTACATACAAAGCCTGCATTTCCTTGATATTAGAAGGACGGTTTATTTTTACAGTCTTGAAGGCACAGGGAGGATGCTTGGCACCATGTGACTCCTCTGAAACTAAATTATGTCTGCAAGAGCTTATGATCAAAATATTTTTACTTATATACATTTGTTTTTTGCTATCTATTGATAAATTACTATATTATAGTGATAATAACACAGCAACATCGACCACTGGTGAGCACCTGCTCTGAGCCAGGTACTCAAATGCTTTACAGGCATTATCTCAGGGTTCTCAAACATGTGGAACAGACCAACAAGAAGTGCCACACAAAAGAGGTTTGAGAAAGCTCCTCTCTGGGACTCTGACAAATCCCGTGGCCTCTGTGTAAAGGTTGGCTATTTGGTTTGTCCTTGATGAATGTTTGTAAGAAGAGAACTCAGAGCAGCTATGATAGAGCCTTCAAAGAAACAATGTTTGACTTTGGACGAATCATCCAGCAGTGAAAACCAGCCTGCAGGGCTGCAGAATGCTCCCGTCTGCCTGAACCTGACCAGGTGTGTACCACCCACTGCACCCGTGGAAACACACCCCTAGGGCAGAAAGAAAGCCAGGGGCAAACAGAGCCCTCCACTTCCACCAGCAGCTCCCCGACTTGAAAGTAGACGCACTTATTCTGTAGACGGAAGCTCTGGTGCTCTGCTTGGCCCCTGTGAGAATCACCCGGAGAATTCCAAAAAGAGACAGGATTCTCTTTCACCTGGGCTAGACCGGCAGTTCTCAGGGCAATTCTGCTCCCTGGAGCAATGTCTAGAGACACGGTCAACGTCTGGAGACATTCTTGGTTGTCTCAGCTGGGAGGGGGGTTGCTACTGGCATCTACTGGGTAGAGGGTAGGGATGCTCGCAAACATCCTTCAGCGTGCAAGCGGTCTCCCCCCACCCCACCCCAACAAAGAGCTGTCTGGCTACAGATGTCACCAGTGCCACAGCTGGGAAACCCTAGGCTAGACCGGAGCTCAGTGACGCTGGAGACCCTGCCTGTCTCATTGGACGCTGCGTCTCCAGCACCCTGCCCAGGATCTGGCACAAAGTCAGCCTTTGCTAATCAAATATGAACTAAATCCTTTTTTTTTTTCAGTCATACATGGACATATACACACTCATTGTCACATTTTTTTCTCTGTGAGCTACCATAATATTTTGTGTGTATTTCCCTGTGCTATACAGTATATTGTGCTGAACACTGGAATTTGACACAACATTGTAAAATGATTATAAATCAATAAAAAATGTTAAAAAATATGAACTAAATCCAGCTATAGAAGAGATAAAAAAACACACCTCTAATAGTCAAAGTAAGGAGCCTCTCAATTTCTCCCTTATTATCGGCATCATGGAGACTGGAGAAAGATGATAGTTCTTATAGGACATACTACATATGTACAATTTTACCTTATATGTCTACAGCTTCTCTCTTCAAAACGTTTGACAAGAAATGGCTTTTTTCCTCTTTGTGATTTTCTTGTCTTCTCCAGAAGTCTGTGTTACAAACTGTTTGTGTTCCCCCAAAATTCATATGTTGAAATCTTAACCCCCAAGGTGATGATGTTAGGAGGTGGGACCTTTGGGAGGTGATTAGGTCACAAGGGTGAAGCCCTCATGAATGGGATTAGCGCCCTTATAAAAGCACCCAGAGATCTCCCTTGCCTCTTCCACCATATGGGGTTACAGACAGAAGATGACAGTCTAAGAACAAGGAAGCAGGCCGTCACCAGACAACAGATCTGCTGGTGTCCTGACCTTGGACGTCTCAGCCTTCAGAACCACGAGAAGGAAGGGCTCATTGTTTAAGCCACCCAGTCCATGGCATTTTTGTCACAACGGCCCTAATGGGCTAAGACAGTCTGTCTCTGAAGACTTCGGCTCAGGAGGTGAAGAGGTATGAACTCTATTTAACGAAGGAAAAGCAGAGATGACCTTCTGCTTCCAAGAAGTGGGACCTCGGCCCCACTCAACACACTTTCCATGACTTAGCAGGAGCCCTTTGAGGCTGGAATCAGTGGCAGCTCCCAAAGACCAGTCACGCTCCTGGACGCCAGGGTCCACGGCGACCTGGTAATGATTTCTATGGGGATTTGAAGACATGAGGCAGAGAACTGTGCTTGTAAGTTCCATAACCCTGTATCTAGCAATGAATGTCTGGGGCTGGAATCGTGAGGGGTGCAAAAGAGGAATGAAGACACTCAGAAACGCCCCGGCTTCAGCAATAAGAGACTAAGCGAATGCCTAAGTGCTGCGAGGAGTCAGGGTTCCGGTGTGTGTCCCTCGATCCCGGTTCTGCCGATGATTATATTCAAAAGTTAGGGCACAGGAGGCGGACGCCAGCTGTTAGTGCAGGGGTGGGCTTTTGGGGACTCCTCCTTTCTAATCACTTTTTCTATTTGAAGGTGATGCCAATAGGACTTCTTGGCGGATCAGAAGTGGGTGTGGGAGAGTCAGGTGCCCACTGGTGGAGACAGAAAGCAGAGGGAGGAGAGGGTAGGGGTGTGGGGGGCTCCCAGGAGTAGGTTGCTTTGCGTAAGTGAAGATCAAGATGCCTATCAGACATCCAAGCCCTGAAGCGGGGCAGGTGAGTCTAGGGAGAGGCTGGCTGGAGATACAAAGATGAGACGAGATCAGTAAGGAGTGAGTGTCCTCAGAGAAGAGAAGGGGTCTGAGGACCCAGCCTGGGGACTGCACCATTTAGAGTCAGAGCCGGAGAGGGTCCCTCAGACGTGACCGCAGAGCAGCCAGAGTGGAGGAGGACAGCCAGGAGCGTGCGGCCTGGCCTCTCTGCACCGCCTCCAGGCTCCTGGCTAACCCAAGACCCCTGCACCTCTTCCTGGGTGTGGCAGTGGCCTCCTAGCTGGCCTCCTGCCAAATCTCAACACATCAGCCAGAGTGGCCCCAAGTCAGCCCCTGAGCCCGGGGTTGGACTTTCAAGGGCTCCTACCTCTCTCCGAGTCAAAGCCAAGGTCCTCAGGAATTGGCCCCCACCAGCACACAAGGCACTGTCTTCCCTCGGGGCCTCCGCGCTTGCTGTTCCCTCTGCATGGAATGCTCTTCCCTCAAATATCTGCATACTCACTCTCTCACCTCCCTCAGATCTTCACTCAAATGACACGTCTCAGTGACGCCTCCTTAAGTAGCACTTAATTCCCTTCACCTTGTATTATTTCCCACTTCCCAGGGAGGTGGGTTTCTTTCCTAGAAGTTTACATCATAGATCATACCATACATTATACTTACGTATCTTATATTCCGTCTTTCCCACTAGAATATAAGCTTCAGCAGGGCAGCGAATTTTGCCTGTTCACTCACTGCTTCGTCTCCAGAGCGAGATCAATGCTTAGCACATAATAGTCTAAATCAAAACTTGCTATACTGTTTATTTTTGTTTACACGTGGCAGATTTTGTTGTAATTGGGGAGGGAGAACTGATACAATTTATCTATTTATTTATTTATCACAATCTAAAATATGTCCATGTCCTTATTTGGCTTTGGTCCATTTACCCTTCTTTTAAATAAGCCTTTTATTGCCACTCACTTCAGATTAATTTCTGCCGTGAGAATTAAATAATCAAAGATTACTTCCATCATTGATAATTCTGTTCTGTGAAATGTATCAGTTCTGGGTGAGAGAAACTCCGTAACTGCCTTGTTTATGTTAACATCAGCTCTACTGGAGCAGGAACCTGGTTCACTAATGAACGATCCCCCATTGCTTAGCACAGCATCTGCTGCATAGTAGGGGCTTACTGAACATTCATTGGATGAATGAATGGATAAATGGATTTCAAAACACTAGTCCCTGAAATGTTGGCCTATTAGGCCATCAACAATACAAAATCCAATGGTCCTCAAGTGGAAAGATTTTGCCCCCCAGGGGACATTTGGCAATGTCTGGAGGCACTCTTAGCTGTCACATCCAGGGAGGGAGGGTACTACTGGCATCTAATGGGTAGAGACCAGGGATACTGCTACACACCCTGCAAGACACAGGGCAGCCCCCACGACAAAGCAGGATACAGACCCAAATGCCAACAGTGCTCTGGTTGGGAAGCTTGGACTTGAATCAAACAGGCAAGTCGTCACCATGCGCTTGGAACCCAACTTTTCAGCAGTGGAACAGCAGTGGCTCTCCTTACGAGGAAAGTCTCTAGTCTGCCCTAAGCAGACATTATGTTTTGAAGCCCTGGTCCTGCTGCCCAGGCAGAAAAGCCTGACCATGACTCACCGGTAGGCCCAGCGTTAAGTCAGTGACCCACCCCATTGTGACAAATGGAGTACGCGGAGTTGGGATCGTTGAGGATTGAAAGGGGCAGAGGTTGGTTGCTCTGCTCGGTGGAACTGCTGTTTCCTGCACTTCCCGACTGTCATCGTTGCCATGGAGAGCAGTTCCTTTGAGCTAAAGGAGGTGGGACTGATAGCTCTTATATTGCATGGTCTTTCCACTGATGTGCTGGCCCCAAGGACCTGCCCGCTCCAGTTCCTACAAGGCTCCTTCATGTCTGTTATCGCTGGAACAGACAGACGCTTACGGGACGGCCGACGGATGGATAGGAAACCAATTACTGGTTAAAAAGATCTCTATGGTGGGTTGATTCCCACCCCCATGCTATTTTTAAATGTCTATATTATACTGAGTGGCTAGACACCTTAGAATATCTTCCATTTAAGCTCCACAGCAAAATGCTGTCATTCCCATTAGCTTACATCCAGAAACAAGAAAGGGGGAACGGGTAAGTAGCTACCTTTCTTCAATTGTGATGCAAGATGATGTTTCTTTTTCGACATATAAAATACATAAATGTCTGGCTGATCAGGAAGATTCTGATGCTAAACAAATCCCATCTGATGCTCAGCAGACTCACACAATACCACAGGAGTATCTGCTCTGCCAACGAAAGCGTGCACGGCCGAAACAGTTTCATTTCGCGTAACGCTTTGTGGTCTGCTGTTCCTGCTCCGCTGCGATGACCGTACCCAGAGTCTAATGATGGGTGTGATGGGCGCCCTTTACTGAGCACTTACTATGCTTTATCCAGGTCACCCCATTTAACCACATGACGCGGCTCAGGGCGGTCACGTGACCTGCCCAAGGCTCTGCAGCCAGGATGTGGGGCTGAGGGGTGCTGACTCATTCTGCTTCAGCTTTTATCCCGCGTGACGGGAAGGTACTCCTTCTGGGTACACTGCCTGTATCAGCCACGCACGTGCGGGAGCTGAACGCACACTGTCGACGATCAAGACGGTAAAACATCCACAGGAGACGAGGAGCCACTGTGCTCTCATCCATAGTGCTCAGGCACTGGGTCTTGGGACACTTCCCTTTCCTTACTATTTTTAAACATTTATTTCATTAAAATTCTTTCTGGCTTGACTGAGATATAACTGACATATAGCATCGTGTCAATTTAAGGTGTACAACGTGCTGATGTGATACATGGACGTACTGAAAAATAATTACCTCTCTTCTCTCCATTGTTCGCATTGTGCTTATCTGTGTGTTGACCAGTGACCAACAGTCACGGCTGGCCAGGGTCCCAGGGAGTGTTTGAAGGGGGCCCTGCTTCCAGACTCCGAGGACTCTCCCTGTGTTGAGTTGACAACGTGCACACGTGGCAGCACATGTCATTCCTCGAGGCAGCCTCGCGTCTTCGGGTGAGCACGAGGCAGAAAGTGCAGGGCAGTTGTGTCCTCAGTGGGTCAGTTTCTAGGGCCTCACAGGAAGTGTGCTATCCCAGTGTTTAAGAGATGTACATAGTTTTCCATAAATGTTACCATTTTGTCCCAGACTCAGCTGGAGAAAAAGCCATTGACTCCAGTGTGGGGAGTCGGGGGATGGGGAAAGAGGCTGTCGGTGTTGAGTGTCTTAGAGAGAGAGCAGGTGCATGGGTCTCCTATGTACCTGGGGTCTGCCTGGGCTGTTTCCTCTCTGTTTCCCCTTACTTTTGAATCTAACCTCCTGCATTCTTTTTCAAGTGCATATGTGATGCTACTGTGAATAACAGAAGACAAATTCAAACTATTGCTGAATTCGTAGTAACTTTTTTTCATTTTTATCTGTTTTCAATAAGCAGACCCTGAAGTACGACAGCTTTGTAGCAATCACAATTTAACAACACTTCGACTCTCAGGGATTATAAAGATGGCCTGAGTTGACTCAACTGAAATTAGGGGTTATCTTGCCAGAAAAGGCTGGAAACGCCTAACCTAGAGCTGCAACTGAGGCTCCCCAGCCAAGCTGAACATCTGTCTGACTTTGCCCTAAAAGACTAAAGCACTCCAGAGCGTGGGTAAAGCCTAGTTGATCGGACTTTGATTCTTTGGAGATTGGCAAATCCCGATGTGATGCACGGGATCTCTCTTGAACCAGATTACCCAATTTCCCAGCCTCCTTTCTCCCACACCCATTCCCGGCACATTTTCAGCCTGTGCCTGCCTGTTTGGATGCATATAATTTACTCTAAAACCCTGTAGGATAGTGAGCATGATATTATATATATGCTGGTTCGTTCAATCCACTGTTCTGGTGAGGGCGGGGGCAGGGGGGAGTCAGTAGTCTTGATCAGGAACCTACACTTGGGAACCCCAACATTTACTCAGAAACACCACACTCCTGCCGGTTCCCACCAAGCTTCCTCATCTTTCTTTACCTCTGAGCTCTGATCAGCACCAGAGGTTTTACTAGCGAGCTCAAAAAAGGTTCCAAATGGCTTTCCATTGGCAGAAGTGGGGGTCATTATTTAGTATAATGGGCATAAGAAGTGGGTTTTCATTGGTGGAATTAAGGGAGTTCAAGATGTGTGGTCTGGCTAAAATATTTTCCAGTAGCTCCCACCCTTGCCTAACGTGGATATGAGAATCATGCGGGCACTTTCTCCTTCTCTCTTTGGGATGGGGCTTGAGCCGTGAGCCCCAAACAGCCCTGTCCAGAAAGTGGTCAGGAGGATTCTGTCTGCCTGACGCCCACTGTGAGATTCGCAATATCCTCCCGCTTGTAAACCATCTCATCTGCCTGGGGTGAGGGCTCCACGGGAGGTATGGTCAGAGCACCTACAAGGACAGGTATGTGGGCTTTCATGGAGTTTACACATTTGTTTTGCAGTCTGGTGTCAGCTTGCTACTAAATGTCTGACTGTAGTTCAGGATTTGGTCTGAAAAACGCTTTCACTATAACCTAGTGGTAATGGAAAGAGTAGCCGATTCCTAACCCTCTCCAACTACTGGCAGCTGTCAATAGCTACCAAAAAGCACTGAATAGATGCGCATACTCAAATTGACTTATATCAATTTATAACACTACCCAAGTGGTTTTGCAAAAAAGGAATTTTTTTCCACTTCTATACAAGATCCACATAAGATGACTGGATAAAGAAGCTGTGGTATATTTATACAATGGAATACTATTCAGCCATTAAAAATGTCAACGTAATGCCATTTGCAGCAACATGGATGTCCCTGGAGAATGTCATTCTCAGTGAGGTAAGACAGAAAGAGAAAGAAAAATACCATATGATATCACTCATATGTGGAATCTAAAAAAAAGAAGAAGAAGAAGAAGACAAATGAACTTAAATATAAAATGGAAACAGACTCACAGACATAGAATACAAACTTTTGGTTGCCACAGGGGAGGAGGGTGGGAAGGGATAGATGGGAGTTGGAGATTTGTAGATACTGACAGGTATATATAGAACAGATAAATAAGTTTATACTGTATAGCACAGGGAAGTATATTCAAGATCTTGTAGTAGCTCATGGTGAAAAAGAATATGAAAATGAATATATGTATATTCATGTATGACTGAAAAATTGTGCTGTACACCAGAAATTGACACAACATTGTAAACTGACTATAACTAAAAAAATAAATAAATAAACAGAAAGGGCTACATCAAAAAAAAAAAAAACAAAACCTAGACAACCAAGCACCTAGAAAATTTCATCCTACTTGTCATAGAGGCATAACTTTAATCTTTGAAAGAATCCTCAATTTCCTATGAAATCAGAAGCCATCTTTCCATCTGACACATTTCTTTGGGATCAGAGAGGCAACACACCACGCCCAGCCTGCCTCCTCATGCTCCAGGACTGTGTGGGATTCCTTTCTTTCCCTAGAGAAAGAAGAAAATCTTCCCATAGGCTCTGAGGCTATATGTGATTCCTAGACAACTGCCTCTCCTAGTCCTACTGTTCTGACTCCCTTTGATCCAGTCCTTTTTCTGCATGAACTGCAGTTTCTCCAGCTAGTTACATGGCTGCCTCCTACTTATCCTGCAGAATCAGCCTAAATGTCACCTCCTCTGGGAGGCCTTCCTGGATTACTCTGCCTACATAGGTTTTTTTTTTTTTTTTTTTTTTTTTCCCATGTTAGTCTCTAACTCCATCCTCTGTTTCCATCACATGACTTTATATTTTATAATCAATTATTAGTTTGTTTACTTACTGGCCACCTGCCCATCCCACTAAATTATAATCTCCTTGAGGGCAAAGTCCAAGAAAATATACTCAACACAAGTCATTATTCCTTGGTGACTACAGAAACATTTTCATTGTTTTATTGACCTCAAGGTGACGGTACAGCAACCATGATTTAACAACACTTTGACCATAAGGAATCATAAAGATGGCCTGAGTTGACCCAGTAAAATACACAGTAGACATTTAACAATGAATCTCTGATATAAATTTGTCATTTGCTTTTCCCAAGGTAAAAATGCAGAAAAATTCCTCTTACTTGTGTTTTTAGACCACTTGGATGTACCAAAATGAAAAATCAAAGCTAATAAGGTTGATACGTGAAAGAGACAACCATCCACATTAGTAAGGGATTCTTCTTCTCTCAGAGTCTCTGCCATGTTCCTTCAAACAGTTGGCTCCTCTCGTGCATTTAAAATCTAACTTGGTTTACAAAAGCACTAATTTATGTGCACATTTTCAGGCCCACGTCTGTTGTGAAAAGCTAACTGCATCTTTCATGGGAAGCACATCTGCCTTGCCTCCCAAAGATAATTCTCCTGTTTCTTGGTTTTCTTTTCAGAATGTGGTCTCTTTGGAGGGCAGAGTCCGTGTCTCTTGGATGTTTGGTTCTGCTTCCTAGCACCCCAAACATTTTGGGAGGCCAATAAATATTTATTGATTCTGATGAGGCGAACGGAACCAGAGAGGTGTTTTCTCGTTTCCTTGTCATGTTCTTTGTGGGACATTTTTATCAGCATCTGCAAAACGTGCATCAGGAAACTCTTTTCTCCAAACGCTCAGCCTCTCAAAGGGACTAGGATGTTTCTGGAGGCCCTGAGACCACACGTCTCCAATTCAGCTCTTGTTAATCTCCTGCTAGACATTCTACAGGCATAATTCCCCACTCACACATAATTTTCAGACTGTTTTAGTTGCAGGGGGTGGTCTTATCCTTGGCCCCTAAAAGCATACTCTATTGTATGAGATACCTTTGTCAGACAGGATTAAGCATGGAATTAATGTCTCAATATCACAATGAAGAACTCAGAGACTAGCAGAGTTTTAATTTGCCTTCCATTAGAGCAGTGGTAGAGCAATGGCTCCCAAGTGTGGCTGCAGGACCAGCAGCCTCAGCATATCCTGGGGACTTGCTAGAAATACAAATTATCCGGCCCCTCCCCAGGCCCTCCAGATCAACTCTGAAGGTGGGGTCAAAACATCTGTGTTTTTTTTTTAAACAGTTTTTATTGAGTTATAGTTATTTTACAACGTTGTGTCAAATTCCAGTGTAGAGCACAATTTTTCAGTCATACATGAATAAACAAATATTCATTTTCATATTCTTTTTCACCGTGAGCTACTATAAGATCTTGAATATATTTCCCTGTGCTATACAGTATAAACTTATTTATCTGTTCTATATATACCTGTCAGTATCTACAAATCTCCAACTCCCAGTCTATCCCTTCCCACCCTCCTCCCCTGTGGCAACCAAAAGTTTGTATTCTATGTCTGTGAGTCTGTTTCCATTTTATATTTAAGTTCATTTGTCATCTTTTTTTTTTTTTTTTTAGATTCCACATATGAGTGATATCATATGGTATTTTTCTTTCTCTTTCTGTCTTACCTCACTGAGAATGACATTCTCCAGGGACATTCACGTTGCTGCGAATGGCATTAT
Organism: Camelus ferus; assembly: GCF_009834535.1. Taxonomy (NCBI): domain Eukaryota; kingdom Metazoa; phylum Chordata; class Mammalia; order Artiodactyla; family Camelidae; genus Camelus; species Camelus ferus. Next base: position 9,601,770 of record NC_045708.1, on the reverse strand, counting down.
GTTGACATTTTTATGGCTGAATAGCATTCCATTGTATAAATATACCACATCTTTATCCAGTCATCTGTTGATGGACATCTGTGTTTTAATATGCCCTCCAGGCTCTTCTGATGTCCTCCAAAGTTTGACAACTATTATGGTAGAGGCTCAAGTTTCTTTTTTTTATTTAGTTCTTTTTCTTTTTAATATTTTATTAAGGTATAATTGACATGCAATATTATATTAACTTCGGGTGCAATGGAATACTACTCTGCCATAAAAAAGAATAAAATAATGCCGTTTGCAGCAATATGGATGGACCTAGACACCATCGTTCAAGCTTTTTCTTGAATAAGGAATTTACCTCTCACCTCCTGGTCAAAAGCTGGCCATAATGTTCTACTGAAGATATGAATTAACCTCATAGCTCCTAAAAAAAAACCTTTCAGAACTCAAGGCCCTAGAAGTCTGAGGTTTTTCAGCCCAATAGGTAGAAAGGAGGACACAGATGTAAAAGGAGTAATGGGCCTGCCACTTTGAGGGTACAGTACCTTTGTCCATATCCACCGTGGCTTTCCTAACACACTGCCAACCCCCTCCACAAAGATGGCCAAGTGCCTACCCTCTCCTGGACAGCAGTCCTCTTGGTCTTTCATGGAAGGGTAGATATGGGGTGTGGATGGGAAAAGGAAAACTGAGCCTAGCCTGAGGGCCCCAGATGCACCGTTGGGGTTGGTCACATTGGCTTAGCAGCCACCGCCTGCTTCCATGATGTGCCTGGGCCTCTGGAAGGAAGAAAGATCTTTGATGCTCCCTTAACTCTGCCCAGGACCCATGTTCCCCACTCCTTCCTCCCCTTCCTCACTAGCCCCAGTGGTCCCTCCACCTTCCTCCACTTCCTCCCAGTCCTCAATCCCACTCTCTCTCCAGCCTGGTCTTTAGTTTCTGGGAGTGGAAAAATGCTCTCTGCAGAATCATCCATCTAGCATTTTGGTTGGTGCTTCTGTCTTTAGTCCAGTTGTCGGTCTTTGGGGCTGGTGCCAATACTCATGCCTGAAAACGTGGGCTATAGAGAGGTAAAAAGCCCTTTCACGCACATGTGGGGAGGTGGGGAATGCACCTGAAGCACAAAGATTACTTCTTTGGATATAATCCCACCCTGTGGGGACTAACTATGTAATTATTTCATTGACAGTGAATTTGCTCCTGTATCACCATGAAAACATGAATTACCATAACAATGGTTTGTTTCTGATTTATATGTTTTTAGCTGAGTCAGTACCTCAAAGCAGAGAGGCTCACATTCTCCCACAGGTGTGTGGAGATGTTGGATTTACTTTGTGTAACTGGCACTAGGGCTATGGTCAGATTCACTCCCCTGGAGTCCTTGCTTTGCTTCTGTAAGAAATACCCTCCCCAGGAGAAGAGCAGTGTCTGTTGACTGATGCTGTCCTGAAAGGCCAATTCAGAGTTCAGAACCCATCCCAGGCTTGGAAGCCAGTCTCATTCCTTCCTCATCACTTTCTAAACACCTCCCTTCTCTGTTATCACTCCCAAGGTGGAGAAGTCACTTGACAAATCTAGGGGAATGCATTACAAGGTCCTTCTTTGAAGGAACACAGATTCAGTTGTAAGGAGTCTCCCGTTGGGGTGCCCACAATTTTAAACACTACTGCATGCACATCCTTTAAGGTAAATACGGTCACTAGAGCCCTTGGATCCTGCTAAACTTAATGACCCAGTGTTGAGTGAGGAAATTAAAGCATGAACAACGCACTTCTGACATTTCTGCCACCTAGACAGCAGCAGCAGCTTCGACATCACATGCGCAAAATAAAGAACCTTTCTCCTCAGGGGAAATGTTCAGATGGAGGAGCTCTCCTTTTGCATTTAGAAATGAGTCTCCAGTCTGACTCCTTCCGGGGGCCGTGCTGCTGCGGAAGCAGGGCTCTCCACTTCCAGCAGGTGCATGCGTGAGCTAACGAAAGTCAACACTGTCTACCCAACTCCTGGGAAGCCTGAAGCCCATGTTAGCCACTGTTTGAAACGTGGTCCAAAGGAAGGCGAGCTAGGTAAGACCTGGACCAGAAGTGGACCTGCGGAACACAGGGGCTGGTTAATGTGCTGGAGGAGAGCGTTGAGCATCCCACAATTTTTTTCTCACAATGAATTCTGCAGCAGATAAGAGTTGTGAATTTGATGAGTTGCTTTCAACAACAATGAAAATCCATTTGGTGAGAATTAAAGCAACGTTTCCTCTGTGTCTCTCTCTCTCTGTCTCTGGTTTGGCTGCATAGTCCAGGCGAAGGACCCCAGAAGCCAAACAGCCTGAAGTCAGTTGAGCTGGAGGCCGGGCAGGTAGAATGCATCACAGGGAATGCCCACCTATGCAAACTAGCCAGACTGCTGCATCTACTTCTAAGCTATCAACAAAGCTTTTTTCCAGGTCCCAAAGGTGGTTACAAGTGTCCAGTTATGTCATGAAAATTAGGAGAATCGATTCTGTGTTTGGTAAACCTGTCAGGGAGCTAGACGCTTCACTGATGACCACGTCATGGGAGGGCCTAACGGATGGATCACTCATAAACACTCTGATGCCAAAACGCGAACATGTGCTTCTTGGCAAACAGCTGCTGTTCACGGACTGATGCTCGGAAGCTAAACTCCAGCTCTCAGGGATGCGTCCCATCAGTAAACAGACACACACTGGGTCACTGCTGCTTTCCAAAACACTATATTGCTTTTCAGAGCCACGAGGAGGTGCAGCGCAGTGGTGAGAAGAAGCCAAGTTTGCCTTTACCTCGTCTCCCTTCCCTGCACTGCCCCCTCACAGCATCAACATACACATACTGAATGCCCTTATGGTTGAGGTACCACGTGAGACATTTGGTGTATGTTGCACCCACCTATTAGATTTAGATAAAGTCAGTCATTCGGGTCTTCACAGTAGACCTGGATGGTGAACCTCAACTTAGCAAGTGATTGCAGCTCAGAAGTGGAACTGAGATCTGAATGTAGATCAGACCTCCAACCTCTTGCTACCCCACCTCCTCCTTTCAAGCCTCTCATGTGGCCTGGTTCATTCTAAAAGATGTAACACGGCCAAGGTTCAGACACAGTCTAACTGAAGCATCTCCATGGAACTGAGAGAAAAGGGGGCACTGAGGGAATACAGTGGAGGCAAGTGGAAGGAAGGCAGGCATAGGTGGGGGTGTGCGTTCAGGGGCAGGAATCTCCCTGGGATCGCAAACACATTGGACACAAGTGCCTTTGTGCTAAGCCAGCGCAAAGCTCAGCTTTTGACTGGTTTGCATGGAAGCCAAGAATATCAGTGGGGAATGATACTGGCATTGTTACCAACTCAGCCCAGATTCTCCAGCTCAGTTGCCCAGAGAGAGTGCACACAGGTGACAGGTAGGCTGGATCACTTCCAGTGTACCTACGACACTGAAAATCTTCCAAGTTTTCTAAGTGTGGATGAAGGACACCAACCATTTGGTTCCCCAGGAACTTGCCACCCCCTGCCCTGTCCCAGCGAGATTCAAACTGGGGACACCAGATGGTCAACAGCCTCAATGGGGATGTAGTCACCACACTTTGCTTTCCATCTGTATGTCCAGGGGCCTCCATAGAAGTCATGTCCCAAACAAACTACACTTGATTGCTAAACCATTTCCACAGAATTATGAACATGTTCTCTACTAACTTTACGCTGCAAAGGATTATATTTAGATCTTTAGTTTTTAAATGGAAACAGCTGCCATGGACTAGCAGACAGCTCTAATGAACAGATGTGTATTTCTGGAGAAATCGATTTTCCTTTTTATTATTATGTCACCAAATTTGGTTTATTTCCAAGCAATTTACATTTTTAAGCTACAACTTGCTTATGAACCAACAATAATAACTATGTCCTCCAGGTAGTAGAGAAATTTATCTCAGCAGAAAGATCTGCTAAGCAATGCAAAATTTGCAGTTGTTATTATTAGCAACATGCCGTAGGAGGAAAAGCCACGCTTTACAAGCTGACTGCCGTACCGGCCACTTCTGCAGTCTCCCTGGAGGAAGTCTTTCTGTTTGGGGTTGGTCTACAAAGTATTATGTTTTAAACACAGAGGTTCTCCACTGGGCCAGTTTTGCTTCTCAGGTGACATGTGACAACGTCTGAAGACCTTTTGATTGTTTTGACTGGGGGAGGGGTGCTCCTGGCATCCAGCAAGTAGAGACCAGGGATGCTACCAAGCAGCCGATAGTGCACAGAACGGCCCACGGCAAGGAACTGTCTCGCCCCAAACGTCAGCAGTGCCAAGGCTGCGAAACCTTGCTGTTAATGAGTTGAACTGAGTTCCCCTCAAAAGATACGCTGAAGTCCTGACTCTCAGGATTTCAGAAGGTGACCTTATTAAGAGGAGGTCAGATTGGAATAGCATGAGCCCTTAAACCAGTATGACTGGAGTCTTTATAAGATGAGGGAAGGCGACGTAAAGACAGACACACAGGGACAACGCCATGTGAAGACGGGTTCAGAGTGACGCTGCCACCAGCCAAGAACACCTGGAGCCACCAGGAGCTGGAAGAGGCCAGGAAGGATCCCTCCCCAGAGGCTCCAGGGGGAGCGGGCCCTGCTGACACCTTGACTTCTGACTTCCGGCCTTCGGACTCCATGAGAATAAGTTTGCTTTAAACTCCTTCATTTGTGGCACTTTGGTAGAGCAGCCCTAGGAAACGCATACACTTTCTTTAAACAAGGCAAACCTTCTTAGAATGACAATAGTCATATTTTACTAGGCAAACACACTTCTTCCTCACTGTGAATCCTCTCCCCATACATAATTAGTTTATTATGCTAAACAACTCTGTTAGGCAGGCTTCACGATTCCCACGGCAGAGATGAGTAACAGCAACAGCTACCATTTCTCCAGAGCTTTCCTGTGCCAGCCTCCATGCTGTTTTTTTACACACATCATCTCCAGGGACTGTTGCAGTGACCCTCACGGACAGCACCTGTGATTACCCTCATTTCTCAGTAGAGGAAACTGAGGCCCGGAGAGGTGAAGTGCATTTGCTAAGGTCCCACAGGCCGCAAGTAGAAGTTTCAAACCCAGTGAGGCGCCAGAGCCCTTAATCGCATGGTCTCTGACTCTCAACTGCAACCAGTCCACGCCAACGGCAGGCCCTCATCCAACCAAACTCTACGGCCCTGTTAACAACACAGCTCTAATGAAGAAGGCCTTAACATAAGGCAGTTCTGGAACCTCATCCCACAAGAAAATGGTCCCGAGGCAAAAGAAGAATGGGATCATTGCCTACTGTACCCATCTCCTCGAGATTCAAAAATGTCACGAGTAAAGGCTCTGGTAAGGTGTGCGTTTACGGGGGTGGGGGTGGGAACAAACCCAACCCCAAACCCTGTTTGCTGTGTTAACCCAGTTGTTCCCAAATTATTTGTCTGCGAAAACTCTTTGTGTGTAGAACACTATTATTATCTAGATCGGGGAGCGGTCGTTTTTCTGTGAAGAGCCAGTGACTGTTTTAGGCTTTGCACGCCACCTGTCTCTGTCACTTATTTGTCTTTGTTTTGTTTCTTTTGAACAACCCTTTAAAAAGGTAAAAAACCATTTTTAGCTTGAGGGTCATAAAAAAAAAACAACAAGAACAAAAAAAAACCCCAGCTGCTGGCTGAATTTGGCCTGCCAGCCAAAGTTTACTGACCCCTCTATAGGGACAGAATTGAGAAACACAAATGGAAGATAAGTTTTTGATGTGTTAATTTTCATTAGGACAATGCTGAGAAATCTAGTGTTAAAAATCCAGGAACAGAAAGCCGAAATTCTTTATATGAACAGCGTTCTTTCTTTGTGACAGAGGAAAAAATAAAAATCTGAGCAGTACCTTGTTTTGGGTTGTGTTTCCTCCCTTAGAGGGAAGATGACCGCCAGAGGGTGGGTGGATGTGAGCCGGCGCAGAACTCCGTCTGGGCTGCCGCACCCACTGGGGCCCTTGGCACGGCCTTCCACCCACGAGGTGGGAGACATGGATGTTTAAACATCATCTGGGCATTAAGCAGATGATTTTCTCTCTGTCTACCAGGCTAAGGTGGATGGTTGCCAGCAGTAGTTTATAGAGATTCCAGCTCTTTCAGAGTCCCAAACTGCCAACCTTAGCAAGATAATGAGGATTTTTATGGGCACCAAATTGGATTTCCCTTTTAAAAAATGCAGCCATGGCTCCCTGGAATGAAACTCCAGGGCTTTCTAGAGTCGAGGTGCCAGTTCTTGGGGATCTATTTTTAGAGGTAGCTGCTTCTTCGTAGGAGGAGAAACGATGTCAGATACACCATGGGCTACGTTAGCGGCGAGACCTGCAGTCCTGGTGTGTGCTCTGCCATCGCTGCTCCGAGGAACCGCACAGAGGCAGGGCCCCCTTCCTGTGTCGGTTTCTCACCTGTAAAGTGCTGTGCAAGTGGAACGTGTGAAGCGGGATCTGATTTTGGTTGAAATCTGCAATTTTCCTGACGACTCCTGGTGTTGAGCACATTGTCAGTCTTTACTGATCATTTATACATCTTCTTGTGGGAACGACTAGCTGTCTGCCCAAGTCTTTGGCTCATTCTAAAAAATTGAGTTGTTTGTCTTTTGATTAATGAATTATAGAAGTTCCTTACCTGTTCTATATACAAGTCCTTTGTTAGAGATAGATAATGCGAAATTTTTCTTTTAACTTGAGGATTGTCTTTTCATTTTCTGAATGGTGTCTTTTGATAAGAAAACAATGTTAATTTTAGGTCTAATTTATCAATTTTTTTTTTATATTTTGTGCTTTCTATGCTGTCTCCAAGAAATCTTTGCCTAACTTGAGGTTATGAAGATATTTCCCTATATTTTCTTCTAAGAGCTTTATAGTTTGTAGCTTTTATGTTAGGTGTATAATCTCTCGCAAATTAATTTTTGTATATAGTATAAGGTAAGGATGAAAACTGCACCCTCTGCCCATGATATATGGTTGTTTTGGCACTATTTGTTGAAAAGGCTTTCCTTTTTCCCTTAAAATGCTTTCTCATTCTTGTCAACCATATATGTGTGTATCTATTTCTATTTTTGACTTTCTTGCCTTTCTAAAATGTCACACTGTCTTGATCACTATAACTTTAAAAAAAGTTTTGAAGTCATAGAGAGTAAATCCTCTAACCTTGTTTAATTAAATGTTATTTTAGCAATTCTATGTCATTTGCATTTCTTAGTATAATTAGCTTACTTATTCCCTGGGGAAAAAAAAAAAAAAAAGCCAGCTAAGATTTTGATCAGGATGGGTAGAATTTACAGATGAATTTAGGGAAAACTGATACCTTTATAACAGTGGTATGTCTCTATACTTATTTTGTCCTTTAATTTCTATCATTTATGTTTTTTAGTTTTTTAATTTAAATGCCTTGACATCTTTGAAAATATATACCCTTAAGTATTTTGTGGTTTTGAATGCTATTTTAATTAATCAATTTTTCTACATTGACTTGCACCTGTGACATTGATAAATTCACTTATTATGTCTAGTAGAGTTTCTGGTAGATTTCTGACAAGTTTCTACATACAAAATTAGGTCATCTGCAAAGACAGCTTTATCTCTTCCTTTCCCAGTTGTTGTGGCTTCATTTTATTTTTCCGCCTTCTTGTGCTGGCTAGGACTTCCCGTAATAATGTGAGCAGACATTCCTTGACTTATCTCCATCTTTAGGGGGAGAATGCTCAATATTACAACAGTAAGTTTGTTATTAACCACTAAATTTTCATAGACGCTCTATGACAGACTGATAAAATCTCCTCCTAGTCCCAGTTTTGTAAAATATATTTTATTATGGGTGGGCGTTAAATTTTGTCAAATGCTTTTTCTCCACCTAGTAAAAATGATCATATTATATTTTCTTTTCATGTGTTAATATCATTTTATTAATTGATTTTCATTGGCTAAAAAAGCCTCACATTTCTGGGATCAACCTCAACCAGTCAAGATGTATTATCCTTTTTAATATGTTGATCTGTAATTTTCTTATCTTGTAATGTCTGTCTGTCTGTAATCTTTCATTTATTTGTCTATTTGATTAAAATGTGTTTGTAAGCATCGTGAAGGCTGGAATTATGTCTCTCTGGCTCATCTTTTTTTCTCACATGTTAAGAATGTAGTAACAGTTTGTTAACTAATGAATGGATGAGTGGATGAATAAATTGTTTCTGGTCATAATATGTGAAAAGGACTTTATGAGCATTAAAGCATAAAGCATACGTAAGTATGAGTTTCATAGTAGGAGAACTGGGACTATATTGGCACTTTTTATAGGGCTCAGAGAATGATGTAAAGTAATCAATTTTATTGCAGTGAATGAATTCAGAATCAGGAGGCCTTACCCAGCTGGACTTCAGGAAGACCTTATTATGTTCTTTCCTCTACCTAAGGAGTCTTTTAATGCTCTGTCACTCCACTGAAGCAACAAAAGCACAGGCAGGACTTTACTATTTACACTTACAAGTGTTCAAGACTTTCCTTTTTCCACAGTAGAAAAAAAAATGCTATTGATCTGATTCTGTGCCTGACTACATATAACACTGGGCTTCTACAGACATGTAAAAATTCCCGTTCACAGCCAGAGCTGTTATAGGCATACCATGGAGGACCCACAAGATTTTTTCAGGGGTCTATAAAAATGTCTGCAACCTGAAAATATGTTGTGGCTGTAAACATACAAAGATAACTGCAAAAGAGAAATAAACAATTACATAGATGTCTATGAAAAGTCACATTACCCAAATTTCACTGTTTAATTTGGTATTCAAAATTTTTATCACATTTGAAAATAATGTATATATTTAGTTTTTCAACTTTATGTTTTGGAAGAATTCCTGGGTATATATGATCTTCTGAGAGATCAGAGCCAATTTTAAATTAAATGGGCTTCGAGCAGCCAACTAATTTCAAAAACTTCAGAAGTTATAAAAACCCTTACAAAATTTATACAAATCAGCAGTTGCATTTAATACATGATCCAGTCACTGGTCAGAGGGTTTAGGGTGGTGTGGGTTGGGCTTCAGAAATGAGAGTGCTTCCTGTTGGCCTAGAAAAGATTGTGAAACGCCCTGGTCTTTGTCTGGAGGGACCACGCCTATTTCCTTTCAGAGACGATTGGCTTTTCCTTTGCTTATGATGATCAGGTCTTTGGTTCTGATGACTATTTTAGGAGTAAAATGTCATAAATTTCCAAAGAGAAGAAGGAGTTTTTCCATTCTTCCAGTTTCTTTTCGCTGCTGGTGAAATGGCAAAAGTGTCGGAGTTTACACACCCAAGAGATTCCGTAAGATCAGGAAGGCCCCGCTGGGCTGGTGCAGGTGGCTGGGAACTTTGAGGGTTTAGAACACGAGGCTGCTGCCCGGATGAGGCACGAGGCCAGGTGCCTGCCAGCTCGTAAACTCCGCTTTTCAAACAGGTCTTAGGTATCTGCTAAATCAAACCAGACTGTCCAAGCCTGTCCCTCCCTGTGGACCATAGAATGAGAGGCACACCACAGTATCCAGAACACACCCAGTGCAGAGGGGCCATCAGAAGTGCATGAGAACCTGCTACCTTTAGGCAGGTGACTGTCAAATCTGGCTAAGGGGTGGAACTTTGGGGAACTTAGCTAGAATGTGAACTGCAGGACCAGCTTCACAGGATCTTGAGAGGAGGTGCTGGGAATCTGTGTTCTCAGCACATTTGCTGGGTGGTTCTGTGAAGCTGGTCCTGGGTAACAACCGTGCGAGGCCAGGCGTTCTCCATCTCTACACTGTGGGCACTTGGGGCTGGATCATTCTTTGTCGTGGGGACTGTCTTGTGCACTGTAGGATGTTCATCCCTGGCCTTTACCTACTAGACGCCAGTAGCTCCCCTTCCTGCACCCCTCCTTCTGCACAGTGTGACAACCAAAAATATCTCCCGCTATGGCCACATGTGCCCAGAGGGACTAACCCCCTTTCCTATGGTTCTATATTATTCATGACGATGACGATGACAATGCAGACAAAGATGATCAGGAACCAGGCTCGGTGCCAAGTTCCACAGGTTATTTTGTTTAATCTTCATGGTGATACTGTTAGGCATCATTTCCATCACCATTTTATACGATTTGGAGAAGACTTAGAGAATTTAAGTCTCACTTTTTGCAAGGTCATGGGTAATCAGTGGTCCCAGTTTTAATCCACCTGTGTTTGACTCCACAGTGGGTCCCAGGCAGCACTGAGACATCCTTATCTTATCTTCCAAGGTGTGATCTTGTCAGTTTAACAACTCACAACTCCTAAATGTCTACTCCCCCAGATCCAGGCTGGCTCCACTTCTCATGCCCTGCTCTGCCGTTATATTCTGACCTCAGATCAGTCTCCTCTCTAACCCTGAATGTGCCCTGCTCACTTCCACTCAGAGATCTCGAACCCAAAGGTCTACAGGGGCTAGACGTCAAAACCAAAGAAACAAAGTGGGCTCAAGACAAGATGCCAAAGGTCAACAAACCCCTCAGACTCATCCAGGGAGATGTGGGGATGGTGGGGGCGGGGGCAGATCAGAGGGCAGCTGCTTCTCCATCTCGCCCTGTGACAGTGTGTCCTGAGATTACTGGATTTTTGCAGTTACTCAAGAAAACCTGAAAATTGTAATAATACACATTTTAAAAATTTTGGTATGTCATTCAAGTAGAAAAAAACAAAAAAGCCTGGTTCTGGGCTGAATCTGGGCCTTCACCTTGAAACTCCAGCCCAAACTTCCTTTCTAAGACTTTTCTGCGTTTATCTGAGTCCTTCTCATCCTCCGTGGCTGGGCTCAGGGCCCATAGCCATGCATCCTCCCTGGACCATCCTAACTCCTCTCCAGCATCCCTTATCGTCTGTACGCACACCCTGGCCCTTGGTCAAGTGTATGGTTTGATTTGTCCTCTATTTCACAAGTTCTTTCATCTTGTCTCCCCATAACAGTGAGAGTTGCTTCCAGGGACAGGACTGTGACTTATATTTTCTTTTGAGTTCCTTATAGCACAGCACAAAGCTCAACACTCAAAATGCGCTTGGTAAATATCTGTTCCACTGACAAACCCCTTCCTCGTTGTGAACCCTGGTGTCTCATGTTGGAATGCAAGTCTGCTCCTCTTGCTGGCCCTTTGCAGACTATACAGTGGGTCTGCATCCACCACAGAGAACCTTTTACAAAGGGAAAATCCATGATCTAATTGCTCCTTAGCCTTCTTTTCAGCCTCTAGGCTGAAAGCTCCACAAATTTTGAGAAAATTATGAGACCATATACCTTGATTTGCTCAGCTTCATTTGTTATTTAAAAAACTAGTTCCTGTAAAGAAGATGTGGCATATGTGTGTATCTATATATATATATATATTTTTTTTACTATTTATTATATTTATTTATTTATTTTTATTATTTTATTTATTTATATTTATTATATTTATTTATATTTATATATTTATTATATATATATATTTTTACTCAGTCATAAAAAAGACTGAAATAATACCATTGGCAGCAATACGGATGGACCTAGAGATGATCATACTTAGTGAAGTAAGTCAGACAGAGAAAGACAAATATCATATGATATCACTTCTTATGTGGAATCTAAAACAATGATAAAAATGAACTCATTTACAAAACAGAAAGAGACTCACAGACACAGAAAACAACAAGCTTATGGTCACTAAAGCAGAAAGGGAGAGAAGGGATAAATTAGGAGTTTGGGATTAGCAGATACAAACCACTATATATAAAACAGATAAACAGCAAGGCCCTACTCTATAGCACAGGGAACAACATTCAATATCTTGTAATGGCCTATAATAAAAAATATATATGTGTGTGTATAACTGAATCACTATGCTGTACACCAGAAACTAACACAACATTGTAAACCACCTACATGTCAATAAAACAGACAAAACAAAACTAGATTCCTGAACACACTTGTTATTTCATTAATTCCTTTTTCTCAATTTGGAAAAAGGTAAATGTGAATTATTCCCCCCTCTCATCCTTTTCTAGTTAAAGTGACAGTTTTATACATCTCTGAAATCTTCTGGAATCTAAGATCATTTTCTCGATACAAAGAAATGGCTAACATATGAATTCTCAAACCCTCAACCACTTGTCAGCAGCCATTTAGAGTACCACCACTTGAGAACTCTCCAGGCAAATGTAAATTTATTTATAACTAGGCTTTGGCTCAAAATCCCTATGGTATCTGCTAGGTATAAGCTATGCACAGACTTTAATTTTTAACTTTTCTTGTTGAAAAGTGATATGTGCTCATTGGAGAAACTTTAGAAGATACAGTTAATCAAAGAGAAAATAAAAATCATCTGCAATCTGACCTCCCAGAGAACTGGACTTTTTTAGAGTCTCTCTCACACATACATACACATATTCATATACACATATAGTACAGGTATAATATATAACATATTATATATATTCATGCATATAATTTTTTAAACAAATGGAATAATCTTATACATACTCTTTCAACAACTGCTGAAGCCATCAGAATTTTGTGGTTGTAAGTAACAGAAACCAACTCTGACTAATGTAACAAAAAAAGTCTATTGCACTTCCCTCTTGTCACCCAAAGCCCAGTGCAATAGATTCTTTTTTAAGGAAACCATCCCATTTACCATTGAATCAAAAAGAATAAAATACCTAGGAATAAACCTACCTAAATGACCTATATTCCAAAAACTACAAGACACTGATGAAAGAAATAGAAGATGACATAAGAGATGGAAAGATATATTGCGTCCTTGGATTGGAAGAATCAATACTTGTTAAAATGACCATACCTACTCAAGGCAATATACAGATTCTGTGCAATCACTATCAAATTACCAGTGACATTTTTCACAAAATTGGAACAAAAAAATGTTAAAATTTGTATGAAAACACAAAAGACCCCAAACAGCCAAAACAGTATTCAAAAAGGAGAACAGAGCTGGGGGCATCATGCTCCCTGACTTCCAACTATACTGCAAAGCTACAGTAATCAAAACAGTATGGTATTGGCACAAAAACAGACACATAGATCAATGGAACAGGATAAAAAGTCCAGAAATAAACCCACGCACTTATGGTCAATTAATCTACGGCAAAAGAGACAAGAATATACAATGGAGAAAAAACAGTCTCTTCAATAAGTGATGCTGGGAAAATTGGACAGTTACACATAAAAGACTGAAATTAGAACATTCTCTAGCCCCATATACAAAAATAAACTCAAAATGGATTAAAGACTTAAATGTAAGACCAGGTACTATAAAAGTTCTAAAATAAAACATAGGCAGGACACTCTTTGACATAAATCACAGCAATATTTTTTTTCAAACCTGCTCCTAGAGTAATGGAAATAAAAACAAAAATAAACAAATGGGACCTAATTAAGCTTAAAAGCTTTTGCACAGCCAAAGATACCATCAATAAGATGAAGACAACCTACGGAACAGAAAAAAATATTTGCAAATAATGTGACCAACAAGGGACTAATTTCCAAAACATACAAACAGCTCATACAGCTTAGTAACAAAAAAAAAGAAGAAGAAGAAGAAGAAGAAGAAGAAAGAAGAAGAAGAAAGAAGAAGAAGAAGGGGAAGGGGAAGGAGAAGGGGAAGGAGAAGGAGGAGAAGAAAGAAGAAGGAGGAGGAGGAGGAGGAGAAGAGGAAGGAGAAGAGGAAGGAGAAGAGGAAGAAGAAGAAGGGAGGAGGAGGAGGAGGAGGAGGAGGAGGAGAAGGAGGAGAAGGAGGAGAAGGAGGAGAAGAAGAAGAAGAAGAAGGAGAAGGAGAAGAGAAGGAGAAGAGAAGGAGAAGGAGAAGGAGAAGGAGAAGGAGAAGGAGAAGGAGAAGGAGAAGGAGAAGGAGAAGGAGAAGGAGAAGAAGAAGAAGAAGAAGAAGAAGAAGCAACCCAATCAAAAAATGGGCAGAAGACCAAAACAGACATCCCTCTAAAGAAGAAATCCAGATGGCCAACAGGCACATGAAAAGGTATTCAACATCACTAATTATCAGAGAAATGCAAATCAAAACTACAATGAAGTATCACCTCACACCAGTCAGAATGGCCATCACTAAAAAGTCCAGAAATAATAAATGCTGGAGAGGGTGTGGAGAAAAGGGAACCCTCCTACACTGTTGGTGGGAATGAAGCTTGGTGCACCCACTATGGAGGTCAGTATGGACATTCCTTAAAAAACTAAAAATAGACTTATCATTTGATCCAGCAATCCCACTCCTGAGCATATATCCAGAGAAAACTCTAATTCAAAAATATACATGCACTCCAATGTTTACAGCAGCACTATTTACAATAGCCATGACATGGAAACAACCTAAATGTCCATCAACAAATGACTGGATAAGAAGATGTGGTATATTTATACAAGGAATACTACTCAGCCATAAAAAGAATAAAATAATGCCATTTGCAGCAACATGGATGGACCTGGAGATCATCATTCTAAGTGAAATAAGCCAGAAAGAGAAAGAAAAATAGCATATGATATCACTTATATGTGGAATCTTAAAAAAGGACCCAAATGAACTTATTTAGAAAACAGAAACAGATTCACAGACATAGAGAACAAAATTATGATTACTAGAGGGTAAAGGTGGTGGGAAGGGATAAATTGGGAGTTTGAGATTTGCAGATACTAACTACTATATATAAAATAGATAAACAACTAGTTTCTACTGTATAGCACAGGGAACTATATGCAATATCTTATAGTAACCTATCATGAAAAAGAATATGAAAATGAATATATGTGTGACTGAAACATTATGCTGTACACCAGAAATTGACACAACGTTGTAAACTGACTATACTTCAATAAAAAAGAATGCAAAAAAAAAAAAAAAGAATCTATGAAAAATACCAAGAAGGCTCAAAGATTCAAATACCAGTTTGAACAACCAGGTCTTGAGAAGGCTGGGGATCAGGCGAATCTTGGATTCTAGGTAGCAGAACAAATTCTTCAGAGTGTTTCTTTTGGGAAGACTCAGTTCCAACCATTTTCTGGTATTAAAGCATTCCATTCCAGATCTGAGTTTCTGGGAGAAAGGTCTGACTGGCCTAGCTGGGTCACGTACTTGAACTGCTGGTATAGCTGTTCCGGTTGTACACAGCGTGACTCCTGGGAGGATATTCACACTGCGGTCTAGGACTGTGCAATGCCCCACCAGAGCAAACTTCCTGGTGGCTTTACATGTACATGTTCACCATGAATGACAGTTCCCTTCCCAAGTCACTGGGATGGGGGCAGGAAAGTTCCCCAAAGCAAAGGCGATCACTAATAGAAGGGAGAGGGAAAAGCTGGGCAGGCAAACCCCCAAAATGCCCACTCTCCGTGTTTTCATGAACTTACTATCTTATAGGCATCCTTGATGTAATTTAGTAGTCTCCTTTAGCGGTTTTTTTTTTTTTTGGCTGTATAATACCCTGTGATATGACTATGCCACACTTTATTTGGTACAATTAGACATTTTGTCTGTTTTATTCACTGCTCTAACCCCATCACTTAGTCCCTAGCACAGAGTAGATGTCTAATAAAAATCTGTTGAATTAGTTTGCATTCTAATTGTTCATACGGTGTTGCAACAGACAGCTCACAAATGGATCTTAGTATATACTCATAGTTATTTCTAATAGGGTGACCAACTTGCCCTGGTTTGCACAAGGCTTTCTGAAGATCCCATGACCTGGGTACCACCTCAGTCCTGGGCAGACCCGGTCACACAACAAGGGGTTCTGCACCCAATTCCAGCATGGGGGGTGAGGGTGTTATCCAACACCGTCAAGCAATTCTCAGACACCAGCTGGGACCCCTACAACTCAACTCAACCCCAACACTATCTACCTGGAGGTCGTGTCCGATCCCACAGGCTAAGGGCTCAGTCCCACAGGACTGCTCCCTCACACGCCAATTCAGAAGACAGTCGCAAGTTCAGGTTGTCTCCTGTGCTTCTGTCCAACTGGCTAGAGGTCAGAGGTTCCAATGACCCCCTCCTTGGGTTTGATTAATTTTCTAGAGCAGCTCAGAGAACTCAGAGAGACATTTTACCCACTAGATTACCAGTTTATTGTAAAAAGGTATAACTCAGACAACCAGATGGAAGAGGTGTATAAATAAGGTGAGGAATGGGGAAAGGTCACAGAGCCTCCATGCCCTCTCCAGGTGTGCCACCCTCCCCACGTCTCCATGTGTTCACCAACCCAGAATCTCTCCAAATCCCCTCCTGGATTTTTATGGAGGCTTCATTACACAGTTACGATTGATTAAATCATCGGCCACTGGTGATTGATTCAACCTGATCCCCTGCCCAGCGGCGGTCAGGGTGGGGTGTGACTGAAAGTTCCGATTTTCTAATCACCTGATTGGCTCCCCTGGCAACCAGCCCCATCACTAGGTGCTTCCAAAGGTCACTTTATTAACACAATAAAAGACACCTTCAAGCCTTCCTCACAGGAAATTCCAAGGGTTTTAGGAGCTCAGAGGCAGAAATGAAGACCAAATATACATTCCTTATTAAACATCACGATACCCCACCCTGCAATTCAAGTAACCCCACTCCGATCTGAGCTCCGGGGGTCTTCTCTTACTGATGGTACCTCCTCCTCTCTGCCCCAGCCCTCTGCCATCCTTTCAAGGGGCAATCACGCGGGAGGGGTAAGAAAGAACATCAGAATGAAGGCAAAGCAGGGAGCAGCCAAGACATCCTGCCGCCAGCCTGGCACCATGAGTTATCCCTCAGTCATCCCTCTGAGGGTCCCTCTGTGTAATTAGACCCTCCAACTGTGCCCTCGGAGAACATTTTAGAGCCAAAGCCATTTCTTCCTCCTCCCTGGGTGGAGACTGAGGTTGGCAGTGGGAAGAGAGGCTTTGCCCCTCTGCAGGCAGTGACGAGCCCCCCAGACGGCAGGAAGGTCCCAGGAAGTCAGCCCAGGTGGGGTCACTGTAGGTCCAGGGTCCACCCAGGGGGTGCACTCTTGATGTATCTCCACGCCTCAAAACTGCACACCAGGAACCACCTACTGCCCGATGACAAGTGTCACTTTTTCATATACTTTTTTTTCCCCAGAAAATCCACCTTCTATTTATCAAAATAGCACATACATGGAGTTTTTAAAAGCCAAACAGTACAAGGCCTATAACAGACACCAGCAGCCTCCTGCCCCTCTCCCCTCACTCCTGATTCCCCCTTCCCTAAGACAAACCTCTTTTTGCTCTTTGAACTACTTCTCATGTTGTTTTCAGGTAGCATGCTTATTCCTCCACTTGTTGGTTCTTAAAATGTAGGTGTTACCTAACCCAGTGGGGCTCAGAGGGTAGACCCTCGACCAGCAGCAGTGTATGCGTAGCACCTGGGAACTCATCAGACAAGCAAATTCTTGGGTCCATCTCAGACCTGCTAAGTCAGAAGCCTTGGGGGCCAGGAGCCACCCCTCCGGGTTCAAACACGCCCTCCAGGTGACAAACCAGCTAGGGTTTGATAACCACTGGTCTCCTGTCTCCCTGCTGCAGATTTCAGTATGTAGATGGGGGACTAGGAATAATGTGTGTGTGTGTGCACACACACATTATGTGTGTGTTTAAAGCTCCTGAAGCTGGCCCCACTCATGGACTCAAAGTTTCCCTTTTTCCCTTATCCTGTACGAGTTTTGGTAGCTTAAGAGTCCTGGTCAGTGAGGATGCTATTAACATTTTCTTCTCTGAATTAGCCTCTTGCAAAATAGTCTCTCTTAGCACTGGCTGTCCCCTGGCTAAAACGTTCTTCTTCCCAGAGAGTCTCAGTGTTGTTGCAGTCTTCCTAGCTCCCTGTTTTAATGACATGCTTCTCCCCACTCTTTAGCCTCATGTCCTGTTTTATTATTTTTCCCCCGTAGCCTTCATCACAGTCTGACATACTGTGCATTCTATGCATTTCAATTCTTTTTTTTTTTTTGAGGTCTATATTCTCTCCATTAGAATGGAAATTGCATGAAGATAGGAATTTAAAATTTTTTTCTGCCAGATCCCCGATTTCTAGACCAGCACCATTCCATAGGCATGCAATTAATTGAACCACAAACGTAACAGCAGCCACGGCTGATGGCTACTGTGTTAGTGCACACCTAGATGGGGCCTGGGTGACAGTGTCCTTCAGCGTGCATTTAGTGAAAGGTGGAAGTAATAACTGAAAATGAATGAACACTCCTTCTCTGGAGGGTAGAATGCCCGTCATATTCAGGGTAGGATCTTGGAACATGACCCTCTTGGCAACAATGGAAGAATAAAAATTCCGGCTGTTGGGGCCAGAAGGATGGGATTCTGGTTCTGGATCCAACACCTAGCAAGAGAAAGAACAGCTGAGTTGGAGAAAACACAGAAACACACCCTAATGTAACACAGCCATAGTGGTTAAGGTCCAGGGCTTTTAAAAAACAAAATGGCCCCCCAATTTCTTTACATGAAAATGTAATGTATTTTTAATTGGATGAGTTCCCTAAAGGAGACAAAAGGGAAGTGGCTGCCTGCCAGTCTTAAGTGCCTCAAAAACGGGCCCCAAAATCAATTAAAGCCAAAACTAATTAGCGGAGGAATTAATTGAAAGAGAGATTTAAAAAAAATTCCATTGGTTTCCAAACTACTTTATGAACAAAATTTAGTTTGTGGCTCCAATTTAAATCAATACAAACTGAACATGGTTCTCAAAAGCAGGGTTGCCAGGACTGAAATGACGATCTTCTTTTAGGGCAGCTGGTTAATGGGCTCAAAATTTTACAAGCATTGCACATACCAACAGGCAGGTGCCACAAGGAAAAGGAAAACGCAGGAGTCAGGGCCACTCAAAGACTGCCGTAGGAACCCATCACCCGCATCCGCATTGGCTGACCTTCGTATCAATAGCTCTTAACCAAGGAAAATTATCTTTCACTCCTGCAATCAAGCGTTTCAGTGCAAAGCAATCTCCATTTATTTGTGCCAATTTTTTTTCCCCTAAATGGCTCGAGTGTGGCAGAAAAATGCATGAAGTGGTCTCAAATAGTCTTTCTGACGTTTTTCCTCGACATTCCGCCTCCCATACCCCCAACCATTGATGCTTTCTCACAGTTTTATGGCTCTGACTTCAGCAGACAGCACTGGGTGGGACATGCCACATGACAGCTAAGGACTAAGTTGTCTAACGAACATGAGTTAGTGAAAGATCACACCTGGCCAGGACACCTGCAGCTCTCTGGTTCTCCCCTGATGGCCTCTCATCCCTTAGGTTTTCCTGACGGTTTCCTGAAAGCTTCATTCTCTTTCTCTTTTCTTTAGAAATCCACTTTTTCTCCCAACCTCCTTTCCGCCGGATGCTCCCACCTCCTTGTTTATCTTTCCTGTTACAGGTGGTATTTGGGGGCCCTTCCTATTTGCAAAGCTAAGCACTTAACGTGAATTTTCTCAGAGCCTTCTTCTATTGAGAGCCTACTACGTGCCAGGCCCCGTTGTAGGCAATGAGGATACAGCAGTGAACGAAGGGATGGAAATCCCTGCCCTCGTGAAGGTTACATGCTAGTCGGGAAAGCAGGAAATACACGCGATAAATTAGTCCCATATACAGATTGTCAGGACGTGCTCAGTGCTAAGCAGAATGTGGCAAGACCAAGGGATTGGAAGTGTTGCTTGGAGATGGTGAGTGGGTTGATATCCTAGATGGGCAGCTAGGGGAGGCCTTCTGGGAACAGGACAGCTGAGTCAAAACCTGAAGAAGTGAGGGATTAGCCACATGGATGACTGAGGGCAGGGTATCCAGTTAGAGGGAAAAACCTGTGCCAAAGTCCTGAGGCAGGAGCATCCTTGTGTGTTTACAGAACCACAAAGAGGACCACACAGCTGAAAAGGAATGAAGGAAGATTTTGTAGGACCTGAGGACAGCGGGAGGTCATGGGAGCACGTGGACTTGGTGAGCTGGGAGCCACTCAGAGCTGCCACCTTCTGAGTTAGGCAGCAGCATGGCCTGACTTAAGATACCACAAGGATCACTGTCTGCATCATGAAGAACACAGCAAAGAGGGTCAGGTGCAGGCAGATGTCACATTTGATCATTAAAACGACCCCCTGAGATCATCATTGCTATCTCCCCATTTCACAGATGAGTGTTGCAAAGGCTAACTTAAAAAAAAAAAAAGTAAAGCCATGATGCTCATGCAGATAGAAAATGAACAAGTGACCCCCTGCCAAAAAATGTTAACTTTACTCAGTATGAGTGAACTGAGCAAATGTTAAGAGGTTGAAAAACAAACATGTTTATAGCTCAAGAATGTTGGAATGAACAGCAGATGAAGGCAAAACTGGCATCTTCCACGTGGGCCAAGGCAGGCCATGGGGCTTCTACAGGACAGAATGTGATTTGCATGTCTACAGACAAGCAGTGTTCTGCATTGCTGTTGGTTGTTTATGACCTATAAGAAATCAGAAACAGATATAATTGGAGAGCTGTCTTCTAGACAATGCATGACTTTGGACTGAAGTGCACATTTTTCTTGTTACAGGAAAAAAGTAATCTGAGGCTTAAAGAGGTTAAGAAACATACTCAGGTCACTGAGAAATTGTTACTGGTGGGGCCTGAAGCCAGGTTTTTCTGACCCTTGAGCCCATGCCCTCCACCTCTTACATTAACCAGGTGGACGTCCAGTGAGTCAGGAAAAGTAGAGAACTGTTAAAATATTTTCAGAGATTTGGAGGGCAATAAAACTTGGTTACGTAAAGCAAACCTTCCCCTCAAACTGCATAGCTTAATATCCAAATCAACAAATATTTCCTGAACGTCTGCTCTGTGCCAAGCATGGAAATAGGGCACGAGGGACCCAAAGATAAATACGAAATAGCTTTCAATGAGCCAGCAATGTAATGATGCAAAAAGCAACCCCGGCTCAGTGGCGATGCTCAGAATGCACTGAATGCATTCACGTAGCACACTGATGGAAGACCCCGCACCCTATTCTCTGTGTCTGTGATGTTGCCAGAACAAGAAGTGTGAAGCATCCAGATATGTAAATGTGCCCACTGTCCTGCGGATTCCACAGAAAACTGCAGCAAGGGAGATTAACGGTGAAGTGTGCTGGGAGAGCTGCTTGAGGGAGCAGGATAAGGAAGGCAGGCACCTTGTGAATGTTTGCATCCCAGATTGAGAGGTGCTTTGCTAACCATGGTAGAAAGTTAAGGACTAAGGTTAACTCATGGGAAGGAGGAAAGATGGTTTTTTGAGAAAACCCGTGGCTGTTTGTGATGATTAATGTTATGTGTCAACTTGACTGGGCCACAGAGGGGTTATTCTGGGTGTTTCTGTGAGGGTGTTTTTGGATGAGTGTAACACTTAAATCAATAGACTGTGTAAAGCAGATTGACCACCCCAAAGTGGGTGGGCCCTGTCCAATCAGTTGAAGGCCTGAACAGAGCAAAAGGCTGACTCTCCCCTGAATAAGGGGAAATTCCCCTGACTCACCCTGCAGATCTTGAGATTTGTCAGGTCCATAATCTTGTGAGCCAATTCCTTAGAATATATCTTTTTCTATATGTATCTACATTCTACTAGTTCTGTTTCTCTGGAGAACCCTAGTACACAGCTCCAATTGTTCTAACTTGTCTTTTTCTCTCTATATTGTTTCTTTTCTTATTTCATAAAGAATCCAATCTCTCTTTTTTTAACCCCTGATCTTGCTCATCTATGAATTCCAATAAAGATGAGAGCTCTGTTGATTTTTTTCTTTGTCAGTTTCTGGGCAATGGAATTGTGACATCTTTACCACACTGGTCCCAAGGATTGATTCAGTTACCTGCCCAACTAGGGGTGTGCTCCCTTCCACCATGGGTTCCCTATGCAGGTCTCTCCTGAAATAATGAATCCTTTAGGATGCTTTTAACTGCAAGCAACAGAAAATGTAACTAAATGTGTGCTAAATAGGAAGAACATTTGTCAACTCAAGTCACTATCAAGGATTCTGAAGGTGAGATGAATCCAGGGTTGGCTAATTTGCTCACCACCACCAACAGAAGACTCAGGAGCTTTCTCTGCCACCATACTTGACAAGCTGGATTCCACTTGGGGTCACGTATTGGCTAAAGCAGCTCCTGCCTTTGCCTGCAGACACAATGGCATACAGCAAGAAGAGGAACATTTCCTCCCAGCAGCTCGTTTTATTTCTGAGGACACCTTTCCCAAAAGCCCCACAGCAGGTTTCCTTTCACGTATTATTGACCAGAAGAGGGTCAGTGTCGTTCCTAAAACAGTCCCTAAGCAGGAGGAGAGAGAAACCTCCTTGATTAGCTTAGGAAGACGAGATTCTCCCTGGAGAACTGGGAGGAGGCCAAGCTCCCCAGACTGATATGGTCGCTCTGCGGAATGTGGTTGTAACTACCTTCTAGGATCAAAGGAAAGGGGAAGATGACCATGAGGTAGACAACCAAGTAGTACTAGGACAAACTTCTCAGGGAGAGGCCATCCCTTTCTTGCAAATGGCTGCCTGCTAGAGAGCTGGAAGAGGAATAA
This sequence comes from Camelus ferus, assembly GCF_009834535.1. Lineage (NCBI taxonomy): Eukaryota > Metazoa > Chordata > Mammalia > Artiodactyla > Camelidae > Camelus > Camelus ferus. The sequence goes on along the minus strand of NC_045708.1, from coordinate 9,579,221 downwards.
AGAAGTATTTTAGGGATTTCAAAACCAGTGTGTGCATCGGGATTCAGCTTTAGGTCTTGACAATCTATAAAACTGAGGGAAACCAGTATTTGTAAAATAGGATCCTAAACATATTTTCCTCCCTGAAGACTGAGCCATTAAACCGTTGCCAAGTCAAAACCAGAGGCCCATTAAAGACCATCTGCATTCTTCTCTCTAGGGACGCTTCCAGTACCGTTCTCTCCCTGCCTCCCACCTAGACGATCTCGTTATTCTGGACAGAGATCAAGAGAAACACTGTGGCATCTGCCTGTACCGTATTTATTCTTTCCAAAATTACACATCAAACACTTGTGCGAGACTCAAGTCATGAGTTAACATTTATTAGGCAATAATTTGTGAATACTGTGAATACTGTCTCATTCTCCAGGCTGTCCCTTCACTTTCTTGAGAGTGTCCTTTGATGCACAAGAGTTTGTAATTTTGATGAAGTCTGATTTATATCATTTTTCTTTTGTGCTTGTCTGGACAAGCTATGAATAGTCCTCCAAGTCAAAAATGTGATGGAGGTGAGAATAGATGCCAACTGGGCAAAACAACAAACATCCACTGTAATATTAGCAGCTTCACAGGTTATTAGACAGTTAAATGTAATAACACACACCAAGCCCTTAGCAGAGAGTAGGTGCCTATGTAATGCGGGAGATAACTAAGAATGCACTCTGCCCAACAGCAAAAGCCTGGAGATAAACCAAGTTTCATTCATGGAAGGACCCATTAATAAATCATGGCAGGATTAACATGATACAGTAATCACATTTGATGAACCAGTGCAGGGGTCAGCAAGCCGCATGGCCTATTTTTGTATGGTCTGCAGGCTAAAAATAGCCTTAACACTTTTTTAAACATTTTTTTTTATTGAGTTATAGTCATTTTACAATGTTGTGTCAAATTCCAGTGTAGAGCACAATTTTCAGTTATACATTAACATGCATATATTCATTGTCACATTTTTTTTTTGCTGTGAGCTACCACAAGATCTTGTATATATTTCCCTGTAATCTACTGTATAATATTGTTTATCTATTCTACATATGCCTGTCAGTATCTACAAATTTTGAACTCCCAGTCTATCCCTTCCCACTCCCACCCCTTGGCAACCACAAGTTTGTATTCTATGTCTGTGAGTCTGTTTCTGTTTTGTATTTATGTTTTGTTTCGGTTTTTGGTTTTTTTAGATTCCACATATAAGCGATCTCATATGGTATTTTTCTTTCTCTTTCTGGCTTACTTCACTTAGAATGACATTTTTCAGTTCCATCCATGTTGCTGCAAATGGCATTATGTTGTCAGTTTTTATGGCTGAGTAGTATTCCATTGTATAAATATACCACACCTTCTTTATCCAGTCATCTGTTGATGAACATTTAGGCTGTTTCCATGTCTTGGCTATTGTAAATAGTGCTGCTATGAACATTGGGGTGCAGGTATCTTTTTGAAGTAGGGTTCCTTCTGGATATATGCCCAGGAGCGGGATTCCTGGGTCATATGGTAAGTCTATTCCTAGTCTTTTGAGGAAGCTCCATACTGTTTTCCACACTGGCTGCACCAAACTGCATTCCTACCAGCAGTGTAGGAGGGTTCCCTTTTCTCCACAGCCTCTCCAGCATTTGTCATCTGTGGACTTTTGAATGATGGCCAAGAATAGCCTTAACACTTCTTAAGGGTAATAAAATAAGCAAAGTGACATAGCACTTGTGGCCTGCAGAGCCTAAAATCTTTCCCATATGGCCCTTCCCAGGAGAAGTTTGCAGCTCTCCAGACCCACAGCAACTTGCAAAAATGTGGATGGGTCTTAGAAGTGAAAAAGAAAAAGTCCCAAAATTTTGTATATGTTATGACATCTTTTTTATAAAGATAAAAATCAACTAAAATAAAAATGGGCTTTTAGGGAGTCCATACAAGATGCAATAAAAACATAGGAGAAGAAAAGCAAGGGAAAGAGGCAATTGGAGAGAATGCTGGTTACCCCAGGAGGGGCAAATGATTACATGTTCCAGGGGATGGGGTGGGGGGCAGTACATGTTTGATGAAGATCCTAGATTTCTTTGTGGGGGGTGAAAAGATGGTGCTCATCACCTTTTTTTTTAAAGAAGTAGGTAATTAACTAAATAAAAGCAGGCTCTGCGTGGACCAATGCTGAGAGTATATGAGAGCCAAGGCATATAATTCACCCAATATGGCACTGAGGTCCAAGAAAATTAACAAGCAAAACATATCAACTGTAATAATTTTTTTAAATATCAGCATATAGGGTAAAAAGTAAAATAATAAGAATCCCTCTCTAGCCACTTGTCTACTTCTAATGCCACACCCCAGCAGTAACCATGGCCATGTGTCTGGGGGATATTCTGCTTATATGAGGATAGAAACCACCGCTAAAACAAAGAGACCCCCAAACATCCAGGCGCACAAAAAAGAAACAAGCTGATGGCTGTTCCGCATGACAGTGGGCTGTCCTGGCTCTAACGACTGCCTCTCGGGTGGGAATCCAAGCTCCTTCTGTCTTGCTGTTTCACAGTTTCCCTTGTCTGCATGATGGGAGAGAGCCCACCACCACTTCTGCAGCAGGGGAGTGGGTCACAGGACACTTCCATTCCATTTATGGGCAAGGCCCAGGAGTTGCACATATCATGTATGTTCATGCCATTGGGCAAATCTTAGCATTCAGAGAGGTATCTCATCCTGAGATTCTAGCATTCCCTTCTGTTCATACAACAACTATACATGTATATGCATGCACCTTAATTTATGAAACTGTATATGTGTGTATGTGTGTATATATATGTATATCTCCATCCTACATAAGCTATTGCTGTTCTGTAGGTTGAATTTTTCAGATAGCAATATATCCTAGAAGTCCTTGCAGATTATCACAGGCAGTGTGCCTCCCTTTTTGAAATGATTCCACAGTGCTCCATTGCATGGAGGTAACACAGTGCACATAACCAGCTTCCTTTTCAGCAACATTTTAGTCTTCTCCAATTGCCTGGGCTCTTCTGAAAGACTTGATGATCACACACATGTATTCACATACATACACGTATTTATGTCATTGCAAAGCAGGGCGTCACAGCTCCTGATGAGAAGTCCAGCTTTCCAAGTGATAGTCCTGGACTGGCCTTCTCACACTTCAGCATCAGTGTCCTCAGGTTGCTTCTGATACAGGCAAAGAAACTCGCAGGGAGATCAGCTGGGCCAGCTGTGGTCCTGTAGCGGAGAACCTGACTGTGTTTCAGTCAAATGCTACCTCCCCCCAGCCATCACCTGGCACAGCTGGAGCCAGCAGGGACCGTGAGAGGCTCGCTCTTCTGACAACACCAGTTTTGTGGATTTTGAGATGAGGCTAGAAAAGGGAAGCTAGCAGAAAGAGGAACACTGGCCTTTGTTCTCCAAACTGCTCAGCAAGAAGTTCTCTCTCACAGTAAGATGAGATTGATTTTGTCCCTGGTTAATAAAAACTGGCAAAAAAACAAACCCCAAATCCCCTCTTCTCAGGTTAATAGCATCCTATTTTCTCCCAGTGCCTATCAAACACGGTGAAGCCTTCCCGGGCTTCCTTTGCTTCCGTCCTGCAGGAGGCGCCACTCCAACGAATTCAGAGAGAACCCGCGCAGCTCTCACAGCTGTCACAGGCTGAGGGCGCCCGAGCAGCTTCCAGGTGTTCAGAACCGGTGGTACCCTGCCCTTGCTAACGCATGTGATTAGCAAGCTTTAGGACGTGTTAGGAATTCTTTAATTGCACGTGTCATTAAATTAGACTCTTCCATCCCAGAAGGCAATCCTGAAACAAAACCCTATGCTGCAATGTGCTGGGAGTGGAGGAGGTAAAGGGAGAGGCCGACGCCATGCGATGGCTCCCAGGGCTGAGCGCTGAGCTGGTTGGGACCCAAACGGGCTTGTCAAAGTCTCTGAGACCCATCCTCTGAGTTGGGGGGGAAACTGGCATCCAGGAAATTGAGTAACTTGCCCATGTTACTGAGAGGTAGGGTTGGGCATCACCTTTGGGTTGAGCTGGCTTAGTGTCCCCTGGTTTTGCTCTCTGGTTGTATGGCTCTGCAGATTTTGGAAGTGGGCACACCTAGCTCACCCCTCCCTGCCCGCCACCGCCTTCTGCTGCATCCTTGTAAATCACATCTCAGTGCTCGGCCACACTGCAGGTCTGCGAATCGTGACTCCACCAAGCCTTCTCCAATGTGTTCAATATTTCTTCCTAAGAAGTACACTACTTCATATGGTTAGTTGTCATTTTTGTCTGATAATACCTATTCCCTTTCCTGGTAATAGCGTCTGAATTTCCATGGAGGGGACCATCCCTTCTCCCACTGTCAGTTTAAGTGATTCAAGCAAGGCTGACCTCAGCCTCCTCCGGCCACAGTGATCGGCTCAGCAGTGAGAACACTCCCTGACTGGGCCAATGGATGATCTCCCTGGGACTTGTCCTGGAACCACTGAAAAAAGACAATCTCCTTCTGCTGGAGCTGCTAATCTAGTAGACCACAGGCTCAGTGTTTTTAATGGCCATCTCATTGTCCTGAGGGACGATCATCCCTAAAATTGATGCCAACAAAGGGGAAAACAGAGCTGAGAGAAGAAGAGAGATGTCTGACAACTTTGTCTCAGCACCTGGATCTAACTATGCCTGAAGCCTCCCGTGTATACACTTAGATTGTTTGGTCATCTGAATTGTTAAAATTCTTCTTTTGGTTAAAGTGGCTTGAGCTGTATTTCTTTATTTTTATTTTTTTTGTGGGGGGAGGTAATTAGGCTTATTTATTTACTTTTTTTAATGGAGGTACTGGGGATTGAACCCAGGACTTCATGCATGCTAGGCATGCACTCTACCACTGAGCTATACCTTCTCCCTGAGTTGTAGTTCTTTTTTTGCACCCAAAAGAGTTTTGAACATGTGTTCAACAGCCTTCTGCATCCTGGTGATATCTTCCTCTGAGTAATCATTTTACTAAAGTTTCACTTAAACATGGCAGCCTCCCAAGAAATCCTGCAAAACGTAATGTCTTAGGAGGTATGGTTTTATAGGGATAGCTTGATAAAGACACAATCCTTTGATCCACCACGTGTACACAGAATCTAGAGCTTCTTAAGTTAGGAATATTTTCTCTACATGTGCACACAGACACACACACAACTTCACAAAGTAAGGGAGAAATTGAGAGCAGAGCAGAGAGGAAAATGGAGAAGCACAGCAAATACTAACAATATATCTCCTTTGAAATTCACAATGCATATCTACTGCAGCTAAAGAGACTTAAGACTGGTAGGAAGAGGAACATTTGGACCAAGGACAGAAAAACTGGAGGCAGAAGATGAAGGGTAGGATGGACATTGCTAAAGGCTTAATCTGTTACTCCATGGGGAAAGAAACAGGTTATTTTTTTATTTTTTTGTCTCCCTGGTCTATAGTTGAAAAAAAAGATTAAAAGTTACTCCCCTTACACGAGCCAGAGATATTTCTGTTCACTGAATGTACAAAAATATTCCTAAGGAAAAAGGAAGTGATCCAAAGGCTAAGCTATTAAAATCTCTGATGCTAATGTCATTTTACTCTGAAGATGCTCTTCCAGATAACTTAGCAACACCATCTTATTTAATTTCCCCCTTCTCTAAGCATTCTTCTGTGAGCACAATTATTTTTCCATGGTCCACAGGAGGAGACCTTTTTCTGCAGCTACCTGTGAATTTAGTATTGGAGACACTGAATGAGTGTTTGCTCAGGTGACACTGTGGGGCTGATGACAGCCCATTCTTATTTGAGTAAACAGAAGGCTCGCATCCGCGGTCCCAGGAAAGGGTCTTAAATAGTAAAGGTGGGGGAGTCAGTCTACTGCAACTTTACAGGTTTTTAATTTACAGATCTTCATGGCTACCTGTGTTCCAGGTGCTATGGGGGAATCAGGCTTGAAATAGGAGGCGATTCTCAAAAGAATCAGACCCTAGAAACTGACAGAGGCGGACTCACACATGATTAGACTACAAAAATAGCAAAGGGATAGAAGCTCAGCTCTAAGGGAGAACCAAGAAGGGAGAGGTGAAGCCAGCTGGGGGACTGAGAGGGCTTCCTGAGCAGGTGGCCCTGAAGCTCCAAATGGAATTAGCCATGGAAGATGAGTTGGGTTGGGCATTCCAGACAGTGGGGTCAGGAAGGGTGGGAAGGGCAGGGTAAGCTGGGGGAGCAGGGTCTGGGGAGGCTGGAGCCCTGGATGTGTGTGGTCAGGGATTCCTGATCTGCAGGCTGCAATTCCACCCTTTCTTTATTTAAGAGAATAAAGTGAAATATAACTCAGTCACAGAGACACTGGATCATGAGTAACTTTGAAGCCACTGGAATTTAGGGAAAGGTCATCATTGGGAAACATCGACAACTTATCTTTTTAAATAAACAATTCCTTGGGGGCACACCTCTTAACTTAGGCTGACACATTTCTCCAGTCACTGAGTAAGCACTGGCCGAGCACTAGCTCTGTTCCAGGCGCTGTTCCAGGCACTGGGGATGTGTGAACAAAAAAAGGCAAAGAGCTGCCCTCACGGAGCTGATGTTGATAGGAGGATACCCCTGATGAACAAACCAACAAACAAACACACAGTCCGAAGGCTCTAGGGAAAACAGAGCAGGACGAGGGGGATGGAGTACGAGGGGGAGGGTTGCATTGTACGTGGGTGGTCACAGAAAATCAACCCGAGAAGACTAGACGCTTACAGATGAGCGCAGTCCTAGAGGTGAGGGAGGCAGCTGCGCAGAGACTGGACAGGTAGCGAGCACACAGCCCTGAGGTGGGGGGTGGTGCTCAGCATGACTGAGGACAGCAGGGCTCCAGGGGGCTCAGGCAGGGCGAAGGGGGCAGAGAGCAGACAGAGGTGAGGTGGGAGACAGCACCAGAACCAGAGCTGGTATAAGAATTTAGAATTTCATTCTGAGTCAGATGGGGAACCAAAGAAGGGGGTTGAGCAGAGGTATGCCCTGATCTGAACTTACCTTAAAAGGGTCATTCTGGCTACTGTTTTGTTGCGACTTGGGTGTCGGGGGCAAGGCAGGGGCAAGGAGACCCATTAGGAAGCCAGTGCAATAACCCAAGTGGGAGATGGTGGCTTGGACCAGGGTGGTGGAGATGGAAGTGGTGGGGAATTTGGATTCTGGATGGACTCTTAAGAATTTCTAAAATTTCTAGATGGGTTACACATAACACGTGCTGGAAAGAGACACATCAAGAATGCCTTTGACGTTTATAGTCTGAGAACAAGAAGGATAAAGTTCTCTTTTCCTAAGAAGTGGTGGTGGTGTGCACTCGGGGGAGCAGATCTGAGAGATGAAACCAGAATGTGAATTTTGGCTTTACTGAGTTTGAAATGACCATGAGACGCCCAAGTGGAAATGTCAGTTGGGCACCTGAAACCCCAGTACTTGCCTGAGGGCAGGCACTAGGATCATCCTTTGTTCTAACGCTTGGTCTTTGACCCCAACATCTGACACAAAGTTCCTAAATCCCTTGGAATTTCCCAGGTTAATAGCAGTGTCTTTTGCCCTCGTGAGGCGTCTTGTGGGCTCTGGGACAGGAGCTGGTTACAGGAAAGACCAAGCCAAGATTAGATGCTTGGAGTTCTTCAGCCCCACCCCTACTCTCCAGAGAAGGGAGAGGGGCTGAAAACAGAGTCAATGATCTGCCGTGCTCACATGATGAAGCCGTCATAAAAATCCCCAAAGAGTGGGGTTCCGAGAGCTTCTGGTTTGGCCAACCATGGAGGTGCGGGGAGAATGGCGCGTCTGGAGGGAGCATGGACGTTCCTTGCCCTTTCCCACACCTTGCCCTCTGCATCTCTCCCCTCTAGATGTGTATCCCCATCCTTTATCATATTCTTTTATAATAAATCAGTAAACAGGAAATAAACTCTTTTCCCGAGTTCTCTGCTTCATCATAACAAATAATCAAACTCAAGGAAGGGGTTGTGGGAAACCCTACTTACAGCCGACAGGTCAGAAGCACATCTTGTAGGACCTAGCCCTCACCTGTGGGATCTGACGCGACCTCCAGGTAGACAGCATCAGAATTGCGTTCAGTGGTAGGACACCCAGCTGGTATTGCAGAGAATCGGTAGTTGTGGGGGAAAAAACCCCACACCTCTGGTGTCAGAAGCGGGCTGTGAGTGGGCTGACAGTGCTAGAGTAGAGAAGACACACATAGGAGGAGAAGTGAGGTTTTCTTTACAAATACAGAATAATTTAGATGGTGGTAACTCTACTCAGTGGGGTCTTTTTGGCTTTAATGCTCAGAGAGATGGTGGTTCCTCTCTGCTTTTAATCCCCATGGTGGAAGAACATTGAGATTCTAAGATTACAGGGAGGGAGGGGGAGAGATAAGGAGAGAAAGAGAGAGAGAGAGGGAAGGAGGAGGAGGGGGAGGAGAAGGGGGAGGGGGAGGAGAAGGGGGAGGGGAGGAGGAGGCGGCGAAGAATGTACCCAGAGGAACATGCCCGTGTGAGCTAGAAGGGTAGTGAGGGGTGTAGAAAGGACCCAGGCAAAATCCTAAAGCAGAGGACTGTCTCTATGTCTTCTTTCCTCCCCTTTCAACTCTTTCTCTTCTTCCTAGAAAATTCTGTGCACAGAAGCTACTTGATAAAAACCTAATAATGGCCACCTTCCCAAGGCACCTGCATTTCTAGGGTCCCAGAAGTAATTATGTGGGTTCATGGGGTGTGTCCATAATTTTATAGCAGCCTAATGGAAATTGTACATTAATTTTCAGTAAGGTTGCACAGATAGTTCTGACACTGAGTGACCAGAGAGCAACATCTGTGTTTGCGCCTGTTAAGTCTTAGAGTATTTTAAGTGGAGAAACTATCACATAATTAACATGGTCTGACTGGTAAAAATCTTTTAAAACATGGAACCCATGGGAGGGTTAGGGAATAACAGTGCCATGGTAGAAATCAACAGTTTGAACACTTTCTTCCTTTTGGGAAACTTGGCAGGCTGGCACTTCCCTGCACACTTGAAGTCAAATAAAGTCACGTGTCTTGCTTTAGCCAAAGAAGTGTGAACAGTAGTGATGCCTGGCCATTCCGAGGAAGTAGCCTTTAAGAGTCAGTGTAACATTTGCTACCTTCACTCCCTGTTATGGTTACTAGAGATATTTCAGATGGTCCAGGCTTCATGATCGCGGGTCCCTGAGCAGAGACTTCCACTAAGTGGAAGTGGACATGTGGTACAAGCAGGAAATGAGTTGATGTTGTTTTAAGACACTGAGATTTAAAGATGCCTGTTACTGCAGCACACATAGTCCATACTGACTAATACAGAAATTGGCACCTTGCAGTGAGATGCTGCCATAATCCAAACTTAAAATCTGTGGCATTGGGTCAACAGTCACCAGTAAGTAGCAAAGAAACTGCAGTCAGAGGTTGGGGGAGACAGTGGCCCACATTAAGGAGTAGAAAATCGTCTGGCAAATTCTCACCTGTGGTGACACTGGGAAGCACATGACATCCCTAATGAGCAGGCACATTTAGGTGAGCAGGTTGGAAAACAGAATATAATTAGGGTATAAAGGCTGCTATTGGCTGCACTGGCCAGGTATTCCAAGTATGAGATGAACTCAGAAAGGAGTTGGTCAGTTTGCAAACAGGAAAAGAAAGGAAAAGGGGTCCATGAATTCAAAGACGTGTAAGTTTGGAAGGGACAACTGCTTCTCAGCTACATGCACTAAAATCTTGGAAGAGTAAACAGCGAAAGTAAAAACTCAGCCTGTGACAAGGGTCAGATGAAGGGTGTAGCCATTGTTGATTGAAAAAAAAAAACAAAAACAAACCCTGGACCTTGAGGTTGACGTCCTTCCTAAAGGGATAGGGTATTTTTGTAGGTAAGAAAGAAAGTGAACTATTTGGTGACCAGAGTGATAGACTAGGTAGTTATTTGTGCTGGTTAGCAATATATTCAGGCCTTCTCCTCCTGGGCCCGTGCTAGGATCCCACCGCTCTGCTCCTGCCATCAGGTGTGGCCAGGTAGCTTGATTTGGCCATGTGCAATGCAAGCGGACGTACTTCTTAGAGAAAGCTCTTTAAGAGCAAATGTGGGACTTGCTATGTTCCCTCCCCCTGCTGCAGTGACTGGGTGCCGATCCAGACGGCCACGGCTTCACCTGTCTTGGCTCCTGAGTGAGAAGACATCAGAACCCTACCACCACCACCACCATCACTACCCCCATGAATCAAAACCTCACAGAGTGAGTGAGAAATAGAGCTTTGTTCTTATGAGTCACCAAACTAGGGGACTAACCTAGTCCATTCTATTACAAGAGGGCTTTCCTTCAGATAAAAGATTGGAAACAATTGGAATTGATTTCAGATGTCACTTCCTTATAACACTAAAATCAAGAGGTTGTGCAGGGAATGGACATGAGACAAAAGACACTGTTTGGAGGGTGTTTCAGGAGCAAAGGAGGGCAAATAAAGTCATGGGAAAGGGAAGGAGACCTAATGAGATCTGCAAACATGAAAGACGTTTGCCTCAGATACAAGACCATTTCCTATAGTTCAAACGCATCTGGTTGGATAATGTGATGTCATTTTTCTGTACTTGGTTTTCAGATCGGATTTTTCCGATGGCCTCTAGCAAGCTTGTTAGGATTGAACAAGTGGTGGATAATTTTGATCAACCGAAATTAGGTCCCGGGTCTTTATAGTCCTATTTGGCTATACAGCCCTTATGGTGAATAAAACGAGAAACGTATAATATTGAAGTGAACCAGCCTTTGATGTGCTGTGCGCCAGTACGTGCCAAAGGAAGCGCAGTGCGAGCTGGTCTCTCCAGGGATGCCCCTGGGCAAGAGTTCCTCTTTTAGAATCCAGTGTCTGCCTTATTTCTAGGTCTGGAACTTCTGAGTCTTGAATTCTGGCACTAAGCATTCATTAATAGGAAATCTGCTCTCTGTAATGAGCTGTAATCACTGAATTTGGACTGTATGATTAATTATAGAAAAATATAGCCCTACCACCTGCCATTTGAAATTCCTGGCAAGATCTGAGTGAAACCCTCTGGAGATCAATGGTAATAGGAAATGAATGACGCTTTTACAGTACACAGTGATCATTTTCTGATCAAATAAATGTAGTAACTTGGACTGCACAGCTGGCTAGGGTTGCCTTGGTGAGCCAGGGACAAAACTGTAAATACTAAGTTTTCTTTCCGTCTTCCACATCCTTGGCAATAAAACCCAGGTTTAGGCTTTAAAGTGCTGTATCTCCCTCCTAGAGGTAATTAAGTACCCTCTACGCTACACTTGAAGTAAGAGCTACTCAACAATTTGTAGTATCTTATAACCCAAACATCCCCATTTGAATAAAAAGGAGACGGACAAAGGCATGTCTTAGCACAGATAGAAACCTCACTCTTTTTCTTTGCCTGGCCATTCTCTATGCAAAGTGTTCTGGTTGGTTCTGAATCTGAAGTGGATTTTTTAAACAAGACAAATCCTCAGCATTCCCTTGGATTGTTTGCTTACACCTTCATCAATAAACCTCCTTCACTTTGACAAACCAAATTTGGTAAGCCATGCTGTACACGTCAAACAGCCTGAACAAGCATCTCAGAAGAGGAAGGGGTGCTTCACGGGGCATTTTTGCCATTCGGGGTGGCCAGGAAATGCTATTGTACCTTCTCCTGACTTGTAGTGTTAATTGCAGACAATATAATTTTATGAACAAAATTTCTGTAAAACAGTTTAAAACCAAAGCAAAAATGCTGATAGGTTTTTTTTTGCTATTTAAAAAAATTAATATTTTAAATAATAAAATTTTAGAGCTGCAAGAACCTTCAAACATCTAACCCACTAATTTGAAAAACGTGGAAACTGAAGCCTACAGAGTTGAACATTGTTTTCATACAAGTTTCAAACAAAGTTTAAAACATTATGTTTTGATATAAGCACAACTTTGTAGTTGGAAGCTTTATGATTCAAAGCAGGTGATATCAAAGGCTAATTGAAAGCTTGCTGACTGTTGGGGCTTTTCTAACAAAAGTCACTATATTTAAATGCAAATGACACACAAAAGAAACAGGTATAGATAATAGCCAGGAAACATTTAATTCTTCACCATGGAACAGGTTTTATGGTTGAAGTTCCTCTTTATTTTATAACTTGTTGGGGTAGAGGATACTGGAGGTTTTAGACTTCAAATATTTGATGCTGAAATTGTAGAGTGGAGGGGAGCAGAAGTCAGGCAAAGTAACGAAAGTCATTCCTTGATTATTTGGAAGTAGTAATAAGACAACATTAAGAAAGATTATAAATCCTCAATTCAATCAGAGTAGTGATTCTCAAATGTTTGTTTATAAAGACCCCTTTGAGAACCTGAATACAATACAGATTAAATATAATCACTCAGCAATTATGACTCAGACATTCTGAGATAGAACCCAGGAAACTATATCCCACTCACCTCGCCTCACTTTGGCAGACACTGGTATAGAGCTTCTGTCCATCATAATCACAGATACTCCCTCCCCTTCCTCATTCCAACCAAAGGTTTGGCAAACGTAAGACACACGGGGTGGTTTACAAAAGAATGGTATTTAAGCTTGGATTCCAGCTCTGCCATTACTGTCCCATAGTCTCAGTTCCCTCAACTTGAAGGTAGTGATGATAAAAAGAATAGCTGTAAAAAGCTTAGCACCATAACTGACAAATAATAAACGTTTAATAATTGATCGTTACTATTCTTTCATGACTCTAAAAACTACAGCAACAATCATAACGATCATATTCTGGCCAAATTGATACACAAGATTACAGCTGGAATAAATTACCTGTGGGTCACAGTTAGCGATAAAATAATCCAATTTGACTCTGTTTAAAAATGTGTTCTACCAAGGACTTCTGCTTTGAGTCACAATGGTAAAACATTACCCTCTGCCGTCAGTAACTGGGAAATTGGACACGACACATGAAGCAACAGTTTTCAGGCACTGGACACAGAACAAACCAGACCTGCAATTCCCAAGAGAATGGAAATAAACAAGGCAAACCTTAAGATTGCCCTGACTTTGTGCCTGGAGGAATATTTCAGGTGGTGGAAAAGGAAAGGTGGGGTCCCAAGCAGAGTCAAAAAAGGACCTGCTGAGTTGAGCTGAGGAGGTAGAAATGTCAGTTCAGAGAATGTGAGGGCTGAGTTGTGAATATGAGGCTTTGTAGGAGAAGAGCTCCCCAAATCTGTACAGGGGTACCCTGGAGTCTTTGCTGAAAAAAGAGACATGCATATAGAGGATAAATCTCCATGAGGCAGGCAAAGACCAACGTGTGAGCCATGAGTTGGCTTGTTCCCAGAGCTCACAGAGGCTTAGGAATCATTTGATTCCAGCCAGAGTTATCACTGGTGATTCAGCAATCACTTGAGTCATTCAGTAGAGACCCCAGAAAGGCTACACCTCGTAAAAGCTATTCTGGGTCTATGGCAGCAAAGATCAAAAACAAGCCTTGAAAGGATAAAGCTGCCTTGCAAGTAAGTGAACTGCCCCCCAAACAGAACCCAGCACTCTCTAAAGGAAGACAACAAAATCTAACCACCCAAAATGTAAAATTTACAATGTCCAACACCCAATAAGATAGAGATGATGGAATTAACAGAAGGAAGTTAAAACCCTTATTTTAACCATTTTCAGTATGTAAAGGAAACCCTGAATGTAACGGGAAGAAAAACCAAAGATGTAAAGAGAACCAATGGAACTTCTAGAGGTGAAAAGTACAATATCTGAAATTTAAAATTCACTGGGTAGGATAAGTCATTTAAATACAGCAAATTAAAAATACTGAAGAATAAAAAGTTAGCAGTCTAGGAGATGTAGCTATTGAAACTATCCAAAATAGAATACAGAAAGAAAAATAAACAGAATCTCATTGAGTTATAGGACAATACATAGTGGTCTAACATACACATTATGGGGAGAAGAAAATTGCTGGAAGAGAATAGATTCAAATATTTTCCAAATTTAATGAAAACTATAAACCACAGATCCAAGATGCTCAATGAACCCCAAGTAGGAGCACACAAAGAAAACCATACCATGATGAGGCACATCATAATCAAATTACTGGAAATCAATATCAAAGCAAAAATTCTTAAAAGTGAAAAGGAAAAAAAAATGAAATAAGTTCAGAGGAACAAAGATAAAAATGACAAAAATCTTCTTGTCAAAAATTATGCAATCCAGAAGAAAATGAAATGACATTTTTAAAGCACTGAAAAAGAGACAATTAAAATAGAATTCTACAGCCAAGAAAAATATCTTTAAAAAATGAAGGCAAAATTAAGACTTTTCAGACATATAAAAGTTGAGAGAATTTGTCACTGAAAGGCCTGCACTGCAAAAAATACAAAACAAATGTGCCAAAGAATAAAGAACACTGGAAATTATAAATAGGTGGATAAGTGGAAAGAAATAGCAGCACTATTTACAAAAGCCAAGACACAGAAGCAACCCAGGTGCCCATAAACAGATGATTGGCTTAAGGAGATGTGGTGTTTGTTTGTTTGTTTGTTTATAATGGAATACTACTCAGCTATAAAAAGGAATGGAATAGTGCCATCTGCAGCAACACAGATGGACCTAGAGAATATTATGCTTAGTGAAATAAGTCAGATAGAAGAAGACAAATATTATATGATATAACTTATGGGTGTAAATTAAAATATAACACAAATGGATCCATATATAAAACAGAAATAGAATTACATACACAGAAAACAAACTTATAGTTACCGAAGGGGAGCAATAAATTAGTAGTATGGGATAAACAGATACAAATTACTATACATAAAAGAGATCAGCAACAAGGACTTACTGGATAACACAGGGAATTATACTTAGTATCTTATAATAACCTATAATGGAATATAGTTTGCAAAAAATATATATAAAAAGGAATCACTATGCTGTACACCTGAAACTAACACCATATTGTATATCAAATCTACTTCAATTAAAACATTATTTCTCATTTTAAATTTTTTAAAAAAATAATTGCCTATTTAAGGTAAAAACTTAGTAACAAGTTATTAGGAGGTTTATAATATATGTAGAAGCAAAATCTATGATAACAGCACAAAAAAAATGGGAGAAAGAAAATAGAAGTATGTTGTCATAAGTTCAGGAATTGATAATGCATCATTTGAAGCTATTCTATGATAACTTAAAGATACATAAAATAAATCATAGAGTGACCCTTAAAAAATGAAGTATAGCTAATGAATCAATAATGAAGAAAAAATGGAACCCTTAAAAATACTCAAATAATCCAAAGATCAGAGGGGACAAATAGAAAATGCATAGCAAGATGGTAGGCTTGTAATAATACATGTAAATAATACACCAAATGTAAGGGATCTAAAAGTTACAATTAAAAGGCAGAGACTTTCAGACTAAAATTAAAAAATGTAAGACCCAACTATATATTACGTACCAGAAAACTATTTTATTTTATTTTACTTTATTTATTTTTATTTTGGGGGAGGAGATAATGAGATATTTATTTGTTTGTTTGTTTGTTTTTAACGGAGGTACTGGGGATTGAACCCAGGACCTTGTGCGTGTTAGGCATGTGCTCTACAACTGAGATATACCCTCCCCTCAACCTGCTCCAGAAACCTATTTTAAACATGAAGACACAAATAGACTGAAAGTCAAAGGCAGGAAAAAGTTATAGCATGTAAACAACAATCATAAGAAAGCTGCATTGGCTATACTGACAGCAGCCGAATAGATTCCTGAACAAGGAATATTAGCAGGGATAAAGAGCATTATATAATGATATACAATTCATCAAGATGCCGTAACAATCCTAAATAACGGCGCTACAAAACTGATCTTCATGAAACAAAATCTGACAGAACTGAAAAGAGATAGCCACATACCTACAACTAGTCAGAAACTCCAGCATTCTTTCAATAATCAATAGGAAAAGTAGACATAAAATCAGTAAATATATGGAAAACATGAACAAAATTTTTAACCAATCTGACCTAAGGGACTCTTATAGACTGCTCCAACAACCAACTGCAGCATACACATGCATTTCAAGTACATGCATAACATTCACCAAGATAAAACATATGCCGGACTCCAAAAAGAGACTTTCGGTACATTAAAATCATACAGAGTATGTTCTTTCAGCACAATAGAATTAAATTAGGAATCAAGAGCAGAAAAATATGTGAAAAATTCCCAGATAATTGGAAATTAAGGAACATACTTCTAAATAATCTATGGGTCAAAAACAAAATCATATAAGAAATTAGAAAATTTTTGAACTAAACTAAAATGAAAACATGATATATAAAACTTAGGGATTTACAGTTTTAAATGCTATAAAAAGATGTTTTTAAAGGCTCAAAATCAATGAACCAAGTATTCCATTAAGAATATAGACAAAGATGAGAAAAGTAACCCAAAATGCATTAAAAAAAATGAAGATAAGAGCACACATCAATGAAATAGAAAATGGATAAACAATAGAGAAAAATCAATGAAACCAAATTTTTTGAAAAATAAGCAAGATTAATAAATTATTAGCCAGACTGATTATGAAACAGAGGAGACACAAATTATCAACAGTAGGAATGCAATAGGGGACATCGATGGATCTTACAGTATTAAGAATTCTACAAACATTAAAAGGATAGCAAAGTTATATTTTGAACAACGTTTTATCAATAAACTTAAAAATTTAATTGAAATAGAAAATTTTCTTTTTTATTTATTTAACATAATTTTAGTAAGTAAAATCTTGAGATATATATAAGGAATACTACATCATTACCAAGTGAGATTTATCCCAGGGCTGCCAAGATGGTTTAAAATTTGAAAATCAAACAGTATAATTCACCTTATTAATAGAATAAAGGAGAAAAACCACAAGATGAATTCAACAGATGCATTTGACATTTTCAATGTATTTTTATGATAAGAAAAAAATCCTCAGCAAAGTAGGAATAGAAGGGAAATTTCTTCAAATTAATAAGGGACATCTACAAAAAATAAAAACAACCAAAAAACTTTACAGGTAATACCATATTTAAGAATGTAAGCCTGAATGTTTTTCCACTAGTCCGGGAATAAGATAAGGATGTCCACTCTCTTCCCTTTTATTCAACATAATTTGAGATGTCCTAGGCTGTGCAATAAGGGAAGAAAATGAAATAAAAGGCATACAGACTGAAAAAGAAGTAAAACTTTGTTTACAGATGACACAATCATCTATACAAAAAGTTAAAAAGAATCTTTAAAAAAGCAACTATAAGTAATAAATGAGTCTAGCAAGACAGCATGATACAAGGTCAGTATACAAAATCAATTCTATTTCTGTATGCTACTAATGAATAATTAGAAATTAAAATGCAAAAATAATATTTATAGTAGCATACAAATATGAAACACCTAGGGATAAATACATTAAAATAAGTATAAGATCTGAATACTAAAAACTATAAAATATTGCTGAAAATATTGAGGAAGGCCTTTAAAAACTCTGAGAGATATAACATATTCATGGATTGAAAGTCTTAATATTTTTAATGTGTCAATACTCCCCAATTTGACTTGCCCATTCAGTGCAATCCCAACCAAAATCTTACAAAATTTTCTATAGAAATTAACAAGATTTTCTAGCATTTATATAGAAATGCAAAGTATTGAGACTAGCAAAAACAAGTTTTTAAAAAGAACGGAAGTGGAGGACTTACATTATCAGGTTTCAAAACTCTCTACAAATCTACAGTTATCAAGACCGGATGGTTGACATAAGGACAGACATATAGATCAATGGAACAGAAGGAAGAGTTCAAAAATAGATGCACACATGTATGATCAATTGATTTTCAAAAAGGATCCAAGCAATTAAATGGGAAAAGAATAGTCTTTTCAACACATGATGCTGGACCAATGGGGTACAGAAATGAGTCTCAACTCCTACTTTACATCACATACAATATCACCTCAAAACCCACCTAGACCTACACATAGAAGCTAAAGCTATAAAACTTACAGAAGAAAACAGGAAAAAAAATCCTTGTGATCTTGATAGTGGCAAAAATTTTCTTAACTGGAGCACAGAAAGCATAATCCATAAAGGAAAACAGGGAAAATGATTAATTGGATTGTACCAAATTTAAAATATTTTTCTTTTTTAAAGACTATTAGGAAAATGAAAAAGTAAGCCTAAGGCTGTGAGAAAATACTTGCCATACATATACGTGACAAAGGACTTATATCCAGAAATTATAAAGAACATTTTAAGAAAACAAACAACCCCCCCCCCCAAAATGGGCAAAAGATTTCAACAGATACTTCACCAAAGTCCGGAAAACACATGAAAAGATGCTCAAAATCATGAAACTATCAAAGAAATTCTAACACAAACCAAAAAGAGATACTAATACATATCCACTCAGAGGACTAAAATTTAAAGACTGATAAAGGGTGGTGAGGATGTGCAGCTACTGGAAGGCTCATGAATTGCTGGTGGGAATATAAAATAGTGTAACTATTTTGGGCAGAAGTTGGGCAGCTTCTATAAAGGTAAATGACATTCTCCATTGACCTAGCAATTCTACTCTGCTTATATCCAAGAGAAAAAAAAATATGTCCACACAAAAACTTGTGTATACATGAATGTTCACTGCTGCATTATTCATAAAGGCAAAAATTGGAAACAATCCTAATATCCCTTACCAGATGAATAAATAAATACATTACAGGATATACTTCCAGTGGAATACTACTCAGCAGTTAAAAGGAACACACTATCCATGTATGAGATAAGAAGGATAAGTATCAAAAACACGTGAAGCGAAAGACTTGAGACACAAAAGAATACATAGTATGTGATTCCATTTATACGATATTCCAGCAAAGACAGATCTAGCCTAGTGATAGAAAGCAGATTAAGGTTTGTTTAAGGCTGGGATTTGGGGCTAGACGTGGACTGGGAGGGGTACAAGGGAGTATTTTAAGGTTATGTAAATGTTTTATACCTTGACTATAGTGTTTTGTATCTTGATTGTGGTGGTGGTTACACAAGTATTTACATCTGCCAAAATATCAAATTGTACACTTAGAGTGTGTACGTTTTATTGGGTGTAAAGGCTATGTGCATTGTATGAAATTTATTGTAACAATAAAGTTGATTTAAAAAATAAATTCTATAATCACTATCTGCTTCACTGTTTTGTTGTTTATATGTTCATTTGTCGAATGTGTAGTTGCCAGGCACTGTGCCAAGGCTTTGGGGAAACAGCAGTAAATGAAACAGATGAGTAACTTGTCCTCATGGCCACTTCATCATGAGTGTGAAAACAGAAAAAGAACAAGTGAATTAAATGAAGAAAGTAAATGTCACAGAAACATTTGTACATTAACGTTCACAGCAGCAGTTTTCATAATATTCAAAAGGGGGAAACAACTCAATTGTCCATCAACTGATGAATGGATACACAAAATGTGGTATATCCAAACAACAAAATGTGGTATATCCATATGATGGGATTTATTCAGCTATAAAAGGCAGTAAAATTCTGATAACATGCTACAGCACAGAGGAAACTTGAAAACCATTATGTCCACTGAAAGAAGTCGGATACAGAAGACCACATGTTAACAGGGTTCCATTTATATGGCATGTCCAGAATTGGCAAATCCACAGATGTAGAAACTAGATTGGCGGTTTCCAGGAGGGGCTTGCAGGAAGTGGGAATTGGGAGTGGCTGCCAGTGGGTAATGGGTTTCTTTTTGAATGAAAAAAAAATGTTCTGGAATTGGATAATGGTGATGATTGCACACCGTGTGAATATATTAGCAACCACTGATTTGTACACCTTAAAAGGGCAAACTTTATGGCATGTTAGTTATGCTGAATAAAGAATGTACTTTTAAACAGTGGAAGAATGATGGTACGTCACTGTAAGAATTAGGATGCAGTAAGAGAGATGGATAGGGAAGAAGTTACCGGGTAAGGTGGGCAGGGCAATGCTTTTTGAAAGGAGGGGCCAATCATACGCCAAAAAGGCTTAGAAGCATAAAGTGTTTTGTCTGAATATAAGAACTGATGGGAACCCCACTGTGACCAGAGCATAGGGAGCAGAGGCAAGGATGAGTGACCATGAAACCCCTGAAGAGGAGCAAGGCAAGATCAAGTCCGTCAGAGCAATGAGTTTGGGTAATGCTTCCTTTCATTTGCTTTAATAAAAAAGTGATTTGGTCAATAAGGTGTGGAAATTCTATGGTTCTAAGCCTGATCAGCTTTAAGTAGAAAGCTACCATAGAACCTTTAGACAAATCTAGCTGCAAGGTGACCCCAGTAGGTGTCACAGGTTCAGGGAAAACTCAACACCTTAGAATTAACTCGCTGCCCTTTGCAACAAGTCGCACCATTTCTTCTTGGTGTAAGTCCAGGCGAACACAGGGCTGTATAAACTCTGAATAACCAACTGGAAGTATTAAATGTACAGAAGTGGAAAGAAATTGCCCATGGGAGTTAAAAATGTTTTCATTCAAGGCTAAATTTTCAAATCTGTGTCTAATATCACAGAGCAAATGGCTTTTTTTCTGGGACTAACTGCCCAGTTACCCACTTACCCATAATTTGCCACTGATTAGAACTAGGCAATTATCATTGTAATTTGTCTTTATTGGCCTCATTTTCCACTTCAAAAAGCTAAGCCATCATTTTTTTCCCCAGAACTATGATTCCCAACCCTTTGAGATCACGTCCTATTTATTATTTCATTTCATAATATCTCTTCATCCCAAGTGGTCAATTTTATGTGTCTTTGGAATGAATTACAATTAAACTAGATTTTCAAAATTACTTAAATTTGTCAACATGTCTGAGTAAGGGGGTGGGTCATGATCTAGACCAGAAGTTCTTCTTACAAGTTTAGGACTCCCAAAGTTGGAACTTAAAATGAGGTCAAATTGCCTAATTTTGCACAAGAGAAAACCCTGGCCCAGAAGAGTGAAGTGACTTTCCCAGGGTGTAGGAAGGCACAGGGCTAAAAACAGAGGATCCCTTTAGAATTGTTCAATTTCTTTAAATGGTTTATAGTAAGTATAAGCATGATGTCTCCATGGACACAAAAAGCTGAACTTTTCTTTCAGCTACGTTTTGGGATGTTTGTTTTGCAGAACACATACACAGAATTATTATATGGGATGGATAAAATACACAGAATTAGTTATGCGGGATAAATGAAAATCATAGCAAGGTAAGTCACAGTGAGATCACTTGGTTCCACTGATGAGGAGATTTAGGGAGAGATTGAGAAGGCAGGCTCCAAGAGAGAAGTCACACACAAGAGAGTACTTATCACAGGATTCCATTTTTATGAATCTAAAATCAGGCAAAACTTATTTCCGGTGATAGACATCAAGAGAGAAATGCTCCTTGCAGTGGAGGGGCGTGCGGCCTGAGAGGCGCATGAGCACCAGCTTCTGGGATGCTGGTGATGTTCTGTCCCTTGCTTCTCCTGACCAACCAATGACTGCAATGCTGGTTCCACGGGTGTGCTTCCCTGGGGAAGACTCACCAAGCTGCACAGTGGCGATTTACACACTTTTCTCTACGCATGCTGTGTATCGATTGCTCCATAACAAATCACCCCCAAACACAGGGGCTTGAAACAACGTTTATTACCACCCAGGGTCTGTAGGTCACAAACCTAACTGGTCCTCTGCCCCAGGGTGTCTGAAGCGGATGTCAGCTGGGGCTGCAGTCTCTCCTCCAGGCTCAGTGGAGGCAGCTCTGCTTTCAATTCTCATGCGACTGTGGAATTCACTTCTTCATGGGCTGTTGGACTGAGGGCCTCAGCTGCTTGCTGGCTGCAGGCCAGAGGCCAACCCCAACTCCTTGCCATGCGGGCCTCCCCAGGATGGATGCTTGCTTCACCAAAGCAGGCAAGCCAAGAAGCAAACCGGGCGCTGCCCAGAATGGAAGCCACCGTCATGTGTATCCTAATCGTGGAAGTGACCTCTCACCATGTGTCATATTCCGCTCTAAGAAGCAAGTCACTAGGTCCAGCCCAAACTCAAAGGCAGGATACTACACAGGGGTGTGAATACTGGGAGGGAGGAACCACCTGGAGTTGTTTTAGAAGGCTACTCACCACGCACTCACACGTCAGCAAAAGCTTAATAAAAAGTCCAGAATGCAAGCTCAGGCACCAGGCTGGCTTGAACTTAAATCCTGCCTCTCCCATCAGCTGAGAGAGACTTCACTAGTCATTAAATTGTCCCAAATCTCAGTTTCTCCCTCTATTAAATGGGGATGATAATTTTATCTACTTCCTAAAATTGTCATAATTATTAAGTTAGGGAATGCCCACAAAGCCCTGACCCAGGGCCTGCCATCAACTGAGTACTCAGTATTGTGTCAATATTATTATTATTTAAAGATACTCCCAAAGTAAATTTAATTGCAAGGAGAAGGAAAAAGGAGTCTGCGTCAGGCATTTTGAGGAAACAGAGACTCTGAGACATTAGGCAACATGTCTAAGGTCACAGACAAGCCAGGATTTGAACCGGGGCCCACTGACTCCAAAGTCATTTCTATTTCCTGCACCCTCTGCTTCCCCATGGTAGCCGCAGACTTATTTCGTCCCCTCTAGGTTGTTTTTTTCCACGCTGCTGTCAAACCAACTCTCCTAATCTCTTTCTTCATCTGATATTCTCCAGCTGAAGACGCCCCGACTGACTTCGATCTCAGGTGACCACCCCTTCCCAGCCTACAGAGGACCCTGGATTTGGTTCTAATATTGAGACATCTACATTCCTGCAGTTCCCTAGGACACATCCCCTGCCCCAAGCATCATGAGCTCACTATTAGCCAAAACAAGGTCGTGCCCCGTCTGATCCCCACCTCCATACATCTGCACTGATTTCTTCTTCTTTAGGATGTTAGTCTCTTAAAATTTCCCTCCTTAGTTCCACCCACCCATCCAGGACTTATCAGTGCATTTCCGGGGGCCATGCACGGTGCTAAGCCCTGGAACCACTACAAGGGAGAATCAGGCGTGACCCTTTCTCTTTAGTTAGTAGTATTCCAATTGGAATACACTGTATGAAATCCTACAGGAGAGAACTACAACGCCCTGATGACAAGCTTCTGCGGCTTGCTGCCCAGCGACAGCTTCTGGTCTCCATGGTGCCTTCCTGCTTATTTCACGACCCTGGGGCTGCTTCTCTAAGTTTCTCCAGCCCCAAGAGCCCTATCATCCCTCTAACGGCTTAATGTAGAAAACTGCCCTCAACATGGTTATAGGAGAGGGGTATTTTTAAAGCTTTATTGGGAGCTTATTATGAGATGAAAACTGTATACAAATCATCTAATAGAAGGATTCCAACAACTCCACAAAGTCATTCTTATTATCCCATTGCACAGGTAAGGAAACTACAGGCTTTGAGAGGTAAAGTTCAATGTCTCGTGGCCAATACAGGGTAGTGCCTGGACTCAAACCCAGGTCTACCTGCCTGCAAAGTCCTTGTTTAATCACAACCTTCCCCTGCATGCCTTCCTCTCTTCCTCTTGTGGTGCAGTGTAGACCGGCAACTCAACAGGTGATGAGAAAAACCTCTAACCTTCCATTTCTCACTATAGTCACAGTGGCCTTTCACATCCACTACTTCAAATATTTACTGAGTGACAGAATGACACACAGAAGCCCCAAACACGGCATCTCATCAACAGAAAAAAAGCCTGCTGGATCTCTTATCAAGCTCATCATTGCGGCCTTCCTCTGGTGTTGAACTTCTCAAAATAGTCAGCCAAACCGTTGGGGTCGGTGCCTCTGTCGTGACAGGTTCACTCCAGCACAGCATCTGGGAGGCTTCCTCTGGAAAGAGCTGGGGCTGCCAGGCCTTTTACAACAAAACCTCCTTTTTCTTGGGAATTCTCAAACGTGGCAGTGAGCAGATGCGCTCACGGAGCCTCTGAATGCAAGCACAGACGGAACGTTCTGCATAGAAATTGCGAGTAAACTTCACAACTGGGGAACATAAAGATCTTTTATTTGCAGAAGTTGGAGGTTGTAATTTGAATGTGTGAAATTGCCAATAGTCTGGTAAATACAGCCGGCCCACCAGCAGCCCTAAAAGGGAATTGAAAGCGTTTTAAAAATCAGTGAGGTAGGCAATGTGTGGGTGTGTGTGTTTTCCATGGAACCAACGGAGATTTATGCTAAGTGCAAAATACTCGTTAAGTCATTGAGTACAAGAATGTGTCATTAGGAAAGTGGTGGACTCTTTCTAACCATTGGGGGCCTGCTGGGAGTCTTCTAATCTGTTCCAAATCCGTTGGTGGCTCCCTATTGCCTGCAGAAAGAAATTCATTTTCTTTGGTCTGGCATTTTCCACTCTAGCTCCAACCATATCCCCCACCTTTTTCCCTTTGGCACCTCATTCCACAGAAAGATCCCAGTTACTCTTGCTTCCCTGGACGTGGGCACCATTTTCTCTCCTCACACTCACATTTTTCTGCCTAGGACATCATCTGTCCCAGGCCCACAACTTCACATTCCCTCCTTCTTTCAAAGCCAGGACCATCCTTGGCTCCTGCGCTTCCCGCATTGCCACTTGCTCCAACCCAACCCAGTCGCACTGGCAAGTCCCGATGGCTCTGTCTTCAGAGCAACTGTGGACGGGGAACTGGGCTCTCTCCACTCTCCTCACCACTAGGGACCATCAACTTCTTTTGCCTGATGACCTATGATGGCTTTGTCTCTGATCCTCTTGCTTTGGACGTGGCCCATACAACTACCAGAATTTATTTTTTTCCAAAATGTAAGTCAATTCATGCCATTCGTATGCTTAACCCTCTTCAGTGGATACCTGTGGCACTGAGCATCACACCCAATTCCTTTCCCATGGCCTCTAAGGCCCCAGAAATCTAGTTCTGGCCACTGCTTTGAGTTCATCCCATTCCACTCTCCCAATCTGTTCACTTTGCTCCAGACACTGAGGTCCTCTTCTGTGTAACTTGAGAACAGGTCCATATCCTATTCACCTTCCAGCCCCCAGGAGTGTCCTGCATGGTACCTTATAACAAGTAGGTAGAAATTAATCTTTATCAACTGAACGATAGTTTTCTGACTTAAAATTGAAGTTTTAGACAAAGGGTGGTGTATCACCAAAATCTATCTTTTTTTTAAAGGGTCCATCCTGTTGCATTTTGAGGAGACCCCATTTCTTTTTTCAAAATTCTAGTTATTTTTCTCAGGTTCCAAAAACTTTCAGGTAGCTGCCATTTGGAAAAGTAACCACATAAATCAGGCAAACCTACAGGTGGCATTGCTCTGGGGAAAATGTGCAGACTTAATTAGCAATGAGACACCACACGTTTTGACGGGGCCAAAAATACCAGGCTGCCAATTTCTCATTAATTCTTGTTAACTACACTGCATTCAAGTCCTTCAAGGACAGCATGTGTTTGATGAAATGGCCTCCAAATCTAAAAACAATTTGCTCATCTTTAGAACTGCACCCCTGGAGACAAACTGGAATTCATACACATCAGGACAATACTGAAGAAATTGGAATAGTTGACCTTCACACTTACTGAAAATCTTAGCTACACTTAGTGAGTGCTTATGAGGCACTGGCTTCTGATCTACATGTGCTAGTTCATTTAATTATCAGAAAGTCCTAGGAGTAAGTACTCCATTGGCTCCATTTTGCAGGAAAGGAAACTGAGGCGCAGAGAGGCTGAGCATCCTGCCTAAGGTCACAAAGCCAGTACTTGGCAGATTCAGGATTTAAGACCAGTTAGTCCATCTCCAGAGCCCGTATTTCCAAAACTACTCTAAAATTTTTTTGCAATTTTTAATGTTGATACAATTTTGAAAATTATAAAGTTGCAAGAATTGTACGTGACTTTCCCCAGATCTACCTGTTATTTCTATTTGGTCTCACTGGTTTTATTATTCTTTCTATATATTTTCATACGTACGCACGTTATATTTTCCTGAACCACTGAGTAAGTTGGAGGCATTGTGCCCATATAACCCTAGGTACTGAAGTCTGTGCTTCCTGAGAATATTCTCCTATATAATCACAGGACAGTAATCAAAGTCAGAAAATTTAACAATGAGCAACACTGTTATCCAACTCACAGTACATATTCAAGTCTCATCACTTAGTAATGTCCAATATGGCTATTTTTGCCCTGGTTCAGGCTACAACCCAAGAACATGCACCTCATTTAGTTATCTTTACTCTGGAACCTTCAGTGTCCTGTAACCTAGAACAACTCATTATCCTTTCTTCGTGTTTCCTGACCTTGGTATTTTTGGAGAACACAGGTCAGTTTTCTGTAGCCTGTTCCTAATGTTTCCTCGTGATGAGATTCCAGTTTTCGGTCTTTGCATTTTTGGCAGGAAGACAGGAGTGACGCTGCGTCCTTCACCAGGACACTAGTGCCTCACACCAGGAGACACAAGCCACCCTTTTCTGCCTCCATATTGATGCTGTTGGCTTTGATCACTTGCTTAAGGTTGTATCTCCAGTGTTTCCTCCAATGTAAAGTTACTATTTCTCCCTTTCTAGTTAATGAATAATTTGTGAGGAGATACTGTGGGACTCTGCACATGTGTGTTTCTCATTAAACTTTCATCCACTATTTCCAGGGGTAGCTAACCACCATATGTTATTGCTTCTTTGTACACAGGTCTTTTTTTCAACTCAACACTAGGAACCATTGCCCAGCTGGAGGCTGTCACGGGTCTCTGAGGATTGACAGCACCATCTTTGGAGTTAAGTCGGCTGGAGTTCAAATCTAGCACCAGCATTGCTAATGATCTTGGGGGAAGCGCCTCAGTCTCTTTGAGGCTTAGCTGCCTCACCTGTAAGGGAGGATAATTATAGCATCCTCCACTAGAGGGTTGTAGCAAGAAGTACATATAGATGACATAATGTAGCCAGGCTGCCTGGACCACGGAGGTGGCAGTGATAGCTGTGATTATTATTGAAGGGAGAAGCAGCCCAAAACGTCAGGCTGGTTAGACTTCATAATTAACCAAGAAGTTCATGCTAGTTTTTGAGTGTCTAGCTTGGCACCGGGAGAGTGCAGCAATGGGGCTCCCATGGGAGTAAATAAGTCTTGCCAAAGCACTGCAGGGTGTTTTGTCAGACAGGTGCAAAGGGTAGTAGATGTGAGAGGGAAGAAGTGATTTATTTCAGTAGGAAGATCAGGGAGGACTTCACAGAGGAGGTGGCAGAATATGAACTTGTGGGACCACTTAGGGTCAACATCCCTTTATTAAATACCCCACTGTGTGCTCTGTTTTCTGCTCCATGCTTTAGGGCTCAACTCAGTGTAAGTGAGATGAGCAGATCCTGGAGAACAAACCAATTGGAAGGAACGGCAGAACTGGGCCCCTTGCTCACAACACTGAGTGAAATAGAATGAACTGGGGACATGAAGGTTTATAAATTATGGTAATTTCACACCCAAACCTCCAACAGAGACCAAATGCTTGAAAAGCCAATCTTAGCCTGTTCTTCAAAGAATTATCTTAGATTGTGAAGGTGTCTCTACGTAGAGCCTTGGACCTTTTAGATGCGGCTGGTTTGGAGCTAAATGTTACAACATCGAGGCCTTAATGAAGGAGGCAGTCCTAGCGGCTTACCCATCATACTGTGATCTGTCATTAGCTGCTCTTGGTCACCATCCCCTATGGTCATGGGGTGGGATTGGTCCCCATGGTGGCACACAGCAAGGTGCTCCTTTTCCAGGAGTCACCTGGAATTGCTTACTTTCACAGTAAAGGTGGGCTGGGCCGTTTTCAATAGCAGGGTCCTAGATCCAAAAATCAGGAATCAGGAAGGGCTGAGACAGAGACCAAAGCCCATTCCACCCAAAATTCACTTCCTCTCTGCTGAAC
Organism: Camelus ferus; assembly: GCF_009834535.1. Lineage (NCBI taxonomy): Eukaryota > Metazoa > Chordata > Mammalia > Artiodactyla > Camelidae > Camelus > Camelus ferus. Next base: position 9,551,252 of record NC_045708.1, on the reverse strand, counting down.
CATCCCTCTCAATCCTTTCCAGGTGGCCCGTTGGAGAGGCTGTGAGCCTCTGACAAACTGGCCATGAGCAGTGAGGACCACAAAGCAATGACCAATTGGGTTTGAGCTCAGGTGTGGTCCAGGGGCCCTCAGAGCCAGCCCCAATATGCTGGCTTTGCCAAAGCTCCCCTTAAAAGGCTGCACTTGGGGAGCAGTTGCAAAGATGGAGAAATATAGGGATTTCGTTTTCCCACAAAACCCTTCTGCCCAAGCTGTGCTAATGTTCTCCAGTTAAATACTTTCCCGAATGATCCACCAAAAAATGCAGCTACACGTTCCATTAACGATGTCTGCTTTCATCCCACCCAGGGCCACAACAGTCAGCCAAGCAATTTAACCTCTCACAACAGAAACTGTTATGTTTCCTCCCCTGATGGGGAGAAGGCGCAGTGAGCAGACAGGCAAGATGAGTGTGCCTTCCAGAGGGAGGGAGAGGTCTCCTATTTTCTGAACTCTCATGGGGTTTCCAAAAGCAGCAAGAACATCTCCACTCCAACCCATTAACGCTGGAGCCCCTTGCTGCTGAAACCAGGGTGCTTCTGTTGGATTTTCCTACAGAAGAGCAAAGATACATGAAGTATAATTTTAGAAGCAGCGGGGACTGCCTTGCTTCTCACTGTAGATTGTGAGCCCGTTAAAGACAGAGCCTGAGGTCAATTTATCTTTGGAATTCTAGTTCCTAGCAGAAACTCTGCCACCTGAATGTTCAGGGAAAGTCTCAAGATTTGCAAGTATTAGCTACTATATATAAAAATAGATTTAAAAAATGTCTTCTGTATAGTGCAGGGAACTATATTCAATATCTTGTAATAACCTTTAATGAAAAAGAATATGAGAATGGATATATGTGTTTGACTGGGACATTATGCTGTACATCAGAGAGTGACACATTGTAACTGACTATACTTCAATTAAAAACAAAATAAATAGAAAAGCTGACTCCTACCCCTTATGTCGTTCTCCAGTCAGACAACCAGGTTCCCCTACATGATCTGCAGTGATCTTGATTTCAGATATTTTCCTGCACGGTCTTCAGAGTTCAGATCGCATTGACATGTGAGGCAGCCCGCTTTTAGGTTCAGCAAATAGGCCCGTTGGATCTTGAATGCACCATTGTTTTGTTCTTTCAACCTTTCCTGGGTCACAGATCCCTCTGAAAATCAGATGAGAGCCGTAGACTCTGTCCCCATCAACACTCAACTGGGCACACACATTTGCAGTTGCATTCAATCTCAGGGAGTTGTCAGGCCCTCTAATACATCCCTATATGCCAAGGCGTAAATTGCAACAGTGTTGGTATTACGGCTTGTATTTTGTTTCCTAAACTGTGGGAGCAGATTCTGCTCCCAATGTGGCTCTTACTGAGCTGTACATTACTGTAGCTGTTGGTCATCGCAGTCTTTTCCTCAGCTGGCTGTCTTCTGGTGAGGAGGCACTCCATTCAATCCAGGTTGCAGAACCTTAGCTGACACAGGCTAATGAGAATGCAGCAGACTCATACCCTTACTTAAATGTAGGGATATGTGAATATGCAGAAAAAGAGAAGAGCCACATTATGTGTATTATTAATTTTTTAATGCTAATCTTTCTTTCAAGGGCTCATAGCTCTATCTTCTTATTGAAAAGAGAACAAGCTTTGACTGCAGAGCAACCGTACTTCTTAAGGCTTCCAGAAAGAATGTTCTGTTGAAAGGCGACACGGTCCTGGGGCATCATCAGCTTCCACAGTTGACATCTCTGTTACGAGTTCCAGGAGCGGCTACCTGGTCAACTGTTCAAGAATGAAGGGAAAAGGCAAAAAGTAATTATGTCATGCATGAAGACTGTGGTGTGATAATGCCACATGCATGAGAAAAGAGATTTTTGAATGGTCTTATAAAACCTAGATGTACCCTTGGGAATATATTTGAAGTCCACCGGTTAAGCCTCCTGGTTTGCTGGAAATGCACTGAAATGAATCCACTATCCAGTTCCTTATGGGTGTGACCTCTGAAAGCAAAGCAGCAGTGTTTGACGGGATGCTGGGGAATGACCCCACTTTCTCAGAATGGAATGTGACTTCAGCAAACTTCCAAAATTCCAGATGCTCACTGAAGCTTATCGAAGACATTCAGGCTTCGTGAGATGGAAATCAAGGGTCAGAAGCGCACAGATGTGCAGCCATTCCGTGCATATTTTGGCCTGAGCCCCAGTTGGATTTTTTTCTCAAGGTCCTGACCACATCCTCAGGGAAATGCTGAGCTCAACACCCTTTCCTTGAAGCCTTTGAACCTCAAAGGAAAGCGTCCAGTTGAGGTGTCGGATGAAAGCCAAACATGGGCTGCTGAAACTCTTTGAGCTTCTTTGCAAACTACTGCGGCCAGCTCGTGTCTTGCACCAACTCTTTGCACCGAAGAGTGTAATTCAAATTCTTCTGGGCCCATTTCCTACCACTGCAAGAGGAAATACCAACTAGAAGGGCCGCTGTGGGAAAACAAAAGCAGAGGGAGCCTAGGATTTCCAATTGGCAAGACATCCCCACCATCAACACTCGAAGCTGTGAAACTAAGATTGCTTGGTTTCTGTTTGGTAGAGTCTAAAGCGGACTTGCTAACATTTTGAGAGTTGGGTACACTCTGGAGGAAGGGTTGTTCATTGAATACCCTCCTTGCTGCTAAAGATAAATGAGGCACTGGATAGAGCACAGAGCAGCCTTTGAGGAGCCATTGCTGATAATGGAATTGAGGACACGAGAATCACATACATGGGAAGAGAAGGCGGCAAGATATCTGGGTGCTGGATTCATGAAAAAAAAAGTCAGTGAAAGATGGAGAAGTCTGAAAAAGGCTTCTTGAATGCAATGGGAGATGAGATAAGCTTGAAGGACAGACAGACTGGATAGGCATCGATAGGAAGGAAGAAGAACACAGGCTGGCTGTGTTCGCTCTGGGGTCAACTTGGAGAACATTTGAGAGCCCCTAAGGGACCAAGGTCCAAGTTGTGTCCTGCATCAGAATGATGTGGGGAGCCTCTTAAAGGTATAGATTCTTTACCCCATTCTTATAGATCTGATTTAGGGGGTCTGAGCTTGAGCCCAGAGATCTGCATTTCTAAAAAGTCTCCCAGATGATTCTGATGTGGTAGTCCACGGACTACACTTTGAGAAACACTGACATCTGCTTCTTTGCTTCTTTGTGTAATCATTGGAAACACCAAGCAGGAATAGGGTCCTAAGAATCCTGAGTCTATAACCTGGAGTGAAATGTACTCTAGAGAGCTAAACCCAGATAGGGATGTGGAGGGCCAAGGCATCCAGGTAAAGACGCACATAAAAATGCCATGATCTAATGTCATGCTCTACCCACTCCCCCACCACACCACACCCACTACTCACATAACCCCAACCAGTCCCCAGCTGACACTGAACCGCATCTAACCACCCTCCTCCCAACTCAGACTGTTCTCAATGACCAGCAAGGCAAGCGGAGGGGTGACTTTTGGTGAATAAGAAGAAAGATACATTTTCACCTTTACTTGCTATAAATTTATTTTCTATATGACCTTCCCTATAAGGCACCAATGAGTAGCAGTCTTTAATCTTTTTTAGAGATCACAGACTCTTGAGAAAATTATCATCCTCTCCCCAGGTAACTGTATGTGGACATTTGTACATACCATTTGGCATATAATTTCATACAGCCCAGTAGGTATGATCAACTAAAACATTCTTATTAGAGGGGCCTCATCTTTAGTCACACAATTTCCTTAATGTTAACAATCTCATCTGCTCCACCTTTGGGCAGATATGTCTTGACTCTTCTTTGGGATTCCGAAGAAAAGTTCACAAACCTCCCGTAGAGATTTCTGCTTGCCTGCTGATCTAAGCTCACTTTCTCAGGTCCCTGCTGGTGTAACACGGGAGGTGCCATACCCGCTTCCGCATTACGGTCTGCACTGATTTGAGAATGAGCAACAACTTCATTATAGACCTGTCTGCTTCCTCCACCTTTTTGCTGTGTCTCAAGGCCCTTCAGCTCCCAAACTTGTCATGCATTTCAACCACGGCATTTAGCTGGAAAGGCTTCAAGGGAAGCCTGTCAGTCCTAAAATAGTGAAAGATATTATCAATAAAGGATGATACTTGTCCTCTCTGCATGTCCCATTTTTTCATTCATTTATCTGTGTATCTATCAAATGTCCAAGTGCCAGGTCCTGTGCTGGGTAGCAAGGTACAGTGGAGGAGGAGATCTGAGTCCTCCTGAAGCTTATAGTCCAATTGTGGGAGACATAATACACAAATATACAAATAAGTAAGGGAAAGCCATAAAGGGAAAACAAGGTGGTGTCATAGGAAGGAAGTGACACAGGGCTCCTGACTTTGGCAGAGTAATCAAGGCAGGCCTCCTGGCAGAGGTGACATCTGGGCTGAGACCCAGAAGGTAAGAAGGGACCAGCCTTGGAAAGCAGGGACTGCCTCACGCTTGATTAGTTCTCCGTGTTTGGGACCTGGTTCCTGTGAATGCCTGCCAAGTGTCTTCTATATAGTACAGGCCTGTACAATCGTGATCTGAAGAGGGTTCTGTGTTTAATGCATGCATCCTGCTGCTGGCATATGTCTCGCTTCATTTTCTGACAGGGCTGTGAAGCATCAAGCCAAGTTTCCCGACAGGAAGAGCAGCCTCATCGAAGGGTAAAGAGGGGGCTGAGAGCCTGGTGTGAGTCACAGGAACAGGCAGATCCCTGCAGGGCCAGGCTGGAGGGGTGCCTCTGCTCTACCCTGGTGGGCTGGCTTAGAGGGCAGCCAAAATCGACTTAATCCCATGATGAAAATCTGTGTATATTTTTCCCAAGCAGACAGGTCTGGAGTAAGGAGTGGGGAGTTGGCAGGTCTGCAGGAGAGCAAGCTGCAGCTCTCAGAACCGTTGGGCAGTGACACTCAGGATGGACCCCTCGTCCACTGATTCTGGCCTGTAGGTTCTACTGCCATAGCTTCTCCACGCTGCGAGTACAGCTAACACAACAGGCTATGTGAGTTAGGAGAAGTGTGCATTTGGCTGTCATCATTCTTCTGGATGGAACCCTAGGCCCAGCTGTACAAATGACCTGTGGTCCAGGCATGTAACCTCCTGGGCTCACTGGACTGTGAGGCCAAGCCTTCCACCTAAGACATTTCCATGAATTCTCTTGGTGAAGGCTTCATTGTCCTAACATGCAGATTCTATCAAACTTCCCCAAGGCTGAGAGTCTGACATTGGCACAAATGTGGTTTCTTTCCCAAGGCACTGGGAGCCACAAGATTGCAGAATTCAGGGTGGGTCTCCTGTGGGGTGTATACCTCCACATCCAGGCTACAGAAGGACTCTCTACCTCCATCTCCCCTCAATTCCTGAGACAGATGGTGTTCACAGGTGGGAACACACCCCAGCAATGCACTCAGATTTTATGAAATGCCAAAAAAAAAAAAATTGTGGGAGAGAAATCTTTTTTGGTTACACAAGAAAAACGTTGGTAATACCTGGCATTTGAACCTCTTACCTAAATACGGCCAACCTATTTGCTTTTTCCCATTGATGTGGCCACCACCTTCATCAAGGCCATTATCTTAATCTAGGATCCTCAGTGAAGCTACAGGGACCTTTGAAAACACAGATCAGATTATATCACCCCACTACCTAAAATCCTTCAATGACTGCCCATCAAAACTGGAATAAAACCCCAAATCTTTAGTCCCTGTAGATCCTGCCCTATGTTATTTCTCCACCTCTCCCACAGCCCACTCTCCTCCCTGCTCACCACACGCCAAGCACTTTCCTGCCACAGGACCTTTGCACGTGTTGGTCTGTCTGCCAAGTACACCATTCTCCTCTCTTCACAGGGTGGATTTTTTTCAGCTCCAGTGTCCCTCAACTGCCCCCAAAAGGTCTTTCTAAACCATGTTACATAAAACAGCACCCCTTTTCCCTTATTTCCTTCTTAATGCTTGTGATAAGCTTGATTACGTTTGGCCAGTATTTGCTTCTCTCATTCTGTACAGTCCCTGCCCTGCTGACTTTGGGCTTGGCCATGTGACTAGTTTTGGCTAATGGACTTTGGCAAATGTGATCTGAGTAGACCTTCAAATGTGTTCAAGGCCAGGTGGGACCTTTCAAACTCCTGCTGTTCACCATGAGAAGGCATGCGAGGCACCGCTGAGCCAAGGAAGGTGAGACTCCTGGCGCAAGCCTGAACTTGGCCTGCCACCTGAGGCCAAGCCCAGCTGAGACCAGCAGAACCACAGCTCCCCACAGACCACGAGTGAGAAATAAGCCCCTAGGCTTCTGGAGCCGTTTGTTATGTAGTTTTATTTCAGCCATGACTGATTAAATGCAGTGCTTTATCCCAGTCTAATAATTTTCTCCATTTGTCTCATTTCTCATCTAGTTCCCCCACCAGGTTGTAGGCTCCAAGAAAGCAGGGAAGATGTCCGTATTTCCCCTGTCATGTGATCTAAACTGAAGAAGGTGCTTGGCACACAACAGCAGCTCGGTAAACAACTGTTCAGTGGGCAGATTCTTTTAACCACCCCAGCTGCTCACACAGCATCAACAATAGCCCTCGCTCTCCTCCCGGTGCAGGGAAAACACACTTTTGCTTCTGCTCAGTCTCCTGCTCACTGCCAGAAGGCCACCCCTGCTCTTACTAAAAATCCTGAATTTGTTCCAGCTTACTAAAAAGGAAAAGAGTAAATCATTTGTAAACTCTATTATTAGTAACCAGTTACATGCACAACACCTCCTACCATGGTTGAGAGCCACCGTTCACGATTCACAAAGCAAGGTGGGGGCTGGGGGACTTGACCCCCACCTCCACCCATTTCCCAAGACTCGGAGGAATGGAGAAAGAAACACCAGCAAGCGGATATCATGGGCCTCATGTGCCGGGTCTGCTTTTATTCCTTCCCAAAACTTTACTTTGCAAACGAAAAATAATCCATGAGTAATTAAATGAAAATAAGAGAAATGGAGAACACGCAGAGATACATATCAAAACAACATTAAAGTAACGTGCGTGTGTTGGGGGAGGGAGGAGAAGGAGTCCATAAATTTAAACTCATAAAGAACGTAAATCAGAGGAGTATCTTCCGTCTCCCACATGGTCTGAGTTTTCACACACGCCATCTTGAGTTTCAGTGCAGAGAGGACGGAGAAATACAGAGGTGATTCACTGGTTTCACTGAGTGAGGCGGGCCCCGTGGCGTCTGGGCTGACTTTCTGCACCGCTGACATGGAGGGTTATTCAAAATGAGCCCCTTTCAGACGAAGCCCACTTTGCTTATTTTAAATTGGGTTCTGCTGTGTCTTGGCCGTTTCCATCTGCTGTTCTCACCCTCCTTGTCACGACCCACGGAGATGTCTCCAGTGGTTACTCATCATAAAGTCTGATGTTTGTACCAGACTTACATTTTTAATGTAAATTTGGGCAAACTCAAGGCCATTTCCCTTACTCTTTGTTTTCTAATAAGTAAGAGTGAAAGGGGGGAGATGGAGGTATAACCAATGTTGGGGGGTGGGGGAGTGGTGGGACCACAGGGTTCCTTGTAGGGTGGATGGTGCCAGGGAACAGTGTCTGTCACCAGGGTCACTGCTGGGCACTGGGGGGGAGTTAAGGACCACTGTGGGGTGGGAGCTGCCTGAGCCCCCAACACCGCACGTGGCTCCCGCAATCTGTTCTTCCACATGATACAGTTCTGGCTAATGAGACACCAGCGGAAATCTTTATTTGCTTTTCCCACAAGAGAGGCTGGACCCCCTCAACGCACCCTTACTCCATTTTTCCAGCTTGATGTAAACATGATGCCTGGTACTTAGCACATCACTTATCTTCCAACAGAAGCAGCACTCTGAGGAAAGATCTAGAGGACCGCAGGGACGCGGTTCTGACACAGAGCAGACATGGAACCCTGCTGACAACTGCCCACCTTCCAATTCCCGCAGGGGGAGAAACATAAGTCCTAGTTCTATGTGAGCCCCAGGAGGCAGGGTTTCTGTTTCTCGCAGCTGAAATCATTGCTAATTGACACACAACTAAGCCAAGGGTCTTTGCCTCTGGATCACTTCAGCCCAGCATGGCCTGCCACCCACGAACATACACATGCACACACACACGCACACTCACACACACAACTGTGCCACTCTTTGTGCACGACAATGACACAACTCCTCTTCTAAGAAGGAAATGAAAACACTCAGTCCCACTTTATTTCCAAGGAATAATTTTGAGAAATCTGTCCAGACCCAGACGACAGCCCGTGGTCATTAATAATATCGGGGAGGGGGCTCGCATTCTCTGAGTGTTGACCGTGTGCTCAGCACTAGAAGGAGCTGAGCTGCTCATGTACAGGTGTTACCTCATTCAGAACTCACAACAGGTCTATGAGAAACGTCCAAGGTCTGCAGAGATGGAAGCACTGGCTACACAGCGAGAATTATGGATGTGGATTTAGACCCAGACAGGCTGATGTAGAATCCTGATTTCCTACCCTCTGCATGCTTATGCCCCTGTACTGAGGAGCTAGAATGGCTGTCTAGTAACACACTGAGTCACCACTGCCACACTTACCTGAAAAGTTAACCCATAAGCAGTGATAGTAATAATAAAATAATAGTAGTGGCTACCATCTACTGAGTGTCTTCTCTTCCAGACATTCATTCATTCATCAAGTAACGACCGCTGACTCTCGTATGCTCCTTCCTCTGAGGCTGGCACTGTCTTAAGTGCTGTCACTACAGTAACTCAATCCTGACAACAGCCCTATGAGGTATGTGCTATTATTTGACATTTTACATATGGAGAAACGGAGGCACAGAATGGTGAGCTCGCCCAAGGTTACACAGACAGTAAGCAGTGGAGTCAGGATCCAGTCTGGGTGATCCGTGGTGGTGAGCAGATGCAGACATGGTTCCTGCCCACGGGAGAGGAGCAGGCAGTGCCCTGTGAGTCAGGGAGGGAGTAAATGAAAACACAAATAAACACAAGGAAGGAAAGGACCATGGTTCTTTGCAATTGTTTAACCAAGGAGTCTGACCTCAGGAAGGATTCCCTGAACAAGCAAGCTGAGATTTAAATGAAGGGGCAAATGCGACAAAGGGACCAGCAAGACGTCCCAGGCAGGGCCATTGCTTTCCCACTTTTGCGCTTCTGTAAAACGGCTTGCTTCTAGGAAAACGAAACTTACCCCTAAAATTTCATTGGTTCCCAAAAGCTCACCCCTGATTGGTCCATTTGTAACACCTCATTTGCATATAGTGCAAACTTAATTGAGAACTAAAACCCTATAAAAGCCTGTGTAAACCTACAGACAGGGTCCAGAGCTTGGAGTGTTAACTCCTCTGGGCCCGCCGGCATAATAAACCTGAGTTCTCCAACCCTCTATGTGTCATTTAGTCCCTCGATCAGATTCAGGTTTCTATAACATAAAGAATGTGTGGGGATTACCCAGGTGATATGTTTGTGCCTATGTGTGCCTCTTTGTGGTGTGTGTGTCTGTGTCTGTGTGCACATACATGGGTGTGTATGTGCCTGTGTGTGTTTGGCAGGAGGGAGACTATGCTTTGGGGTCTATGCTTTTGGCAGAGTATGGGCAGAAGAGGCAGCATACAGAAAGGACTTTAAGCAGGAAAGACAATTGTTTATTTGAGTAACTGAATAAAAATGATTAAAGGCCAGTATGCATATGGGTTAGGGGTAGAGAGGTCAGTGGGACCTGAAAGCCACAGCTTTGTGGTTGCAATAAGGATGTTTAATTATGTTCCCTACGTCCTCTAGTTAAGTATCATTATCCTCATTTGACAGAAGAAGAAACTGAGGTTCAGAGAGGTTAAATAACATGTCAAAGGTCACACAGCTGGAAGGTGAATGACCCTGTATATAAGCCCAGGTCTGTCTTGATTCCATCCTCATCTCTTTCTAGCACATCAAACACGGCCATATCCACTGGGAACCTCTGTGTCTTGGCTCTTAAAGAGAAATCTGAACCAGGTGGGGCCAAGGAGTTATGATTCCAGAGGACTGTCTATGACCTAGGCACTTTGGGGTTGGTGCAGAAAAGTTGTTCCCACAGACAGCTGCCTCACAAAGTACTTGTGGGTGACATATACAGGAATATTGGGGTTTAGGCACTTCATATTGATGGTATTAGGATTTTCTTGGCCTGATTTTCCAGAACTATCTTAGGCCTGGACAGTTTCCCTGGGAAGATCCACTTTTCACATGTCAGATGGAGTCAGACAAATCTGGGCATGAATTCCAGCCCTCTTCTTACCAGCTGTCTGAACTTGGGTAAATTATAAGAACTCTCTGATCCTCGGTGGCCTCATCTGTGAAATGGGAGAACAGCAGCTTGCAAGAATGCTGTGAGCTTTAAATGAAATCACTGTCTACAGGCCTGGCACTGGGCATGGCACATGGCAGGTGCTAACTGTAGCAGAAACTATTAGTTTCGTTGCAACTGTGGTGTGTCTACAAGGGAATTTCAGTCCCTTGGAGAGAACACTGAGCCCAAGGGCCTTTGTATGGAGAGCGGAGGAGGGCAGGTCAGTCACCAACCCTTGTGATGCACAGACTCTTGCTGTGGTGGGTGCTTCTGCTTTCAAGAAGCATGGATGTCATTTGGGCACAAAACCAATTTGCATGGCGGTTAAGAGAATGGGCTCTGGGCTCAGACTGCCTAGGTTCTTCTGACTCTGCCACCTATTAGCTGTGTGACCATGGCCAAGTTACTTCCCCTCTCTGAGCCTTGGTTTTCTTATCTGTAAATGGGGATTATAGTAGTACTCCTCATCAGTCAATGGTGAAAATAAGTGAATTCATGCAATACACTTAGAACCCTCTCTGTTCCACAGAGAATGTGCAATGCAGTTCATTTCCAGTGTTATGTTATTGGTCTGTTGGAAGAGAGTCTCTCACTGGGGGTACCTCCAGGCAGGGGTGGACAGTGGGCTTGCTTATGACTATCTTCAACCCTCAGGACCTTCCCAAAGTTCATGACCCCCTTAGAGACACAGGCTGTGTATGGAGAGGCAGACGCTGCACTCAGGGAGGGGTCTCTAAGATGTTGACCTATGAGCTTGGTTGGTAACTCCAACAAGATTAGTCAGTGGTTTAATCAGGGACCATTTTACTCTGTGCAGCTTGGGTGCTTCTCAGACACATTCAACACACTCAAGAAAACTGAATGGAGCAGGAGAGCCTGATGTGAAGAACAACAGACCAAGACCACGGATGTGGGGTGATCTTGACAAAGACGAGGACAAGGGACAATATCTACATCTTCCGAATGGTTTCATGAGCCTGTGCGGACCTATGGCAAGACCCCAGCCAACCATGCCAGGAAGCGACTCAAACGTAATTGATCGGGACACTGAATTTCCTTAAAGGAAGAAGGAGATGACGATGAATAAGAGTAGGAAGAATAAGAACAAGAAGAAGAGAAAGGAAGTGAAGAAACTAGAGATGGAATTCTTGGGGTTGAGGAGGAGGATGTCAAACACTGATGCACATTTAATGCTGTAGTAGTTTGCATCATCCATGGTGGCCCTGGAACCCAGAATCTCAGATTTGAAGGGGTATTTCATGGACATTTAATCTACTTCTTGGCAGCCTTTGGGGCTAGAGAAATGGGCTGGAATTCTGGCTGTTCCACTTAGTGGGTGTGTCAGATATCCAGGTAAATCACACTGGTTCGAGGCTCTAGTTTCTTTGCAAAATGGGAATAAAGCTGGCAGAGCCAGAGAGACCTGAAGATAACCAGACTGCACAGTTCCTGTCTCACAACCGGCTCCCACAAATACTAGTTCAGTGGTCACGTCCCCGACCCCACTGTCCCAGCACTGCTCAGGGTCACCAGGACCTGTTCAATCTGCCTAATGCTATCTAAGTGTGCGCCCCATGGCATTCTTCCAGCCTGGCCAGGCTGCTCTCCGTTCCACCTAGAATCTTCACGTTTGCCGGAGTGAAAGCTGAGGCTGCAGTATCCGCCATGGGGCGCTGGGGGAGTTGGAGGGAACAGGTGCATGGAGGAGGCAGCAGCATTCTGGCTCATCCATCAGCATAAGCTCGCGGCTGACATGAGAAATGATGCCCCCTGTGCACAGACACGCAGAGAGAAGAGGGAAGGTGGCAAGGCTGGAGCCCATTTATCACCCAGAGCCTGCCAGCCTCGCCTCTGTGCCCCTGCAGGGGAGGTGAGCCTGGCCAGCCTGGCGGGTGGCTTCTGGGGAATCGGATGCCCACAGGGAGGCCGCACATCAGCTCTGCACCTGCCTTCACACACCAGGTATTGATCATTCCCTGCCAGCCTGCATCGGCCCTTGGAGACTCTGCCTACCCCCTGGTCTCACTGCTTCTCCTTCTCCCAGCCTTTGTAATTACACAATCAAAGCCTCAGAAGGGTCCCCGAGCAGAGGAGTCCTCAGCTATGTGGGCAGCTTTTCACAAGGCCCTTCCTGGGGGTGCTACTCAACATCTCAGCCCATCCATCTCCTCCTTGTGTCCTCTGACCCCTAACACTGCTAGAATTCAAAAGAGCCAGACTGATCAGAAATGAAAGAAATGCTAAAATGCTGTGCAAAGTGTAGAGTGAAGTGCACACATGGCTTGTCTGAATTGCTCCAGGACACCAAGGAGCAATGTCAGCAGACAAGACAATGCGTACATACGACACACGCAGGCAGAAACCATGCCTCCCAGCCTTTGCTCTAGCGCTGCTGAGACTCCGTACAGAAAAGGTGCTACTTGTGCGGTCCTCCTGTGCTCCACTTCCTAAGCCACCCTCGTCTCCATCCTGGCCCCCGCTTCTTGTCGCTTTATCCCTGTGGAAGTATGGCTGCTTCTGCTCCAGCTTAGCCCCCTTGCCCTCTGCCCACCTACTCCCCTTGAGGCCACCCAAACCCTACTTCAGGGGTTTCTCCGGATTATATTTTTAGAAATTTTCCCTGCAAAATACTCTGTAAGGCACTGAGGATGTCCATCAAATACACGTCCACTGGGAATGCATGAGACTGTTTAAGTCTTGGATAACCCGCCTGACCGTGGCTCACACGATCAGGGATTACGTTTCTCAAGTAACAAAAGTTCAGAGCTGGCTCAACTGCCCAAGGACTCATTCTCTTCTGTCTCCCCACTCCGCCGTCTCCATCACTTTGGCCTGTTGCCTTATGGCGCCAGAATGATTCCTGCAGCCCCGACGTGGTGTCTGTACTCGAGGGTAACCGGTGAGGGTGAAACAAGAGGAACCGGTGGTGCCAGCATCTTACGTTTCTCTTTATCCCGAAATGAAGATGTTTTCTAGTATCATCACCCACAGGCCTCTGCGTAGCCCTCACTGGTCAGAGTGGGGTCCCATGATTTCCTCTGGCTGCAGTGGAGGATGGGGAAATGATCGCAGAGAGAGGCAAGTGGGAAAGGAGCCCAGAGGAGGCGTGAGTGTCAGTCACAGACCATAAGGCTGGGTCAAGGTCATGGAACCAAATGTCTCCCAAAGCTCCATGGTCAGTGGATCTCCCTGCCCAACAGCTCCCACCATCCCAGGCTCACCTGGGGAGTGTGAAAAACTCTCACTCACTTTCTAAGCCATTAAGTGGATTTGCAAATACAAATAAAAACATCAGCACACATAAAACTCCATCATATTCTAATCACTCTCCCCCTCATCAGGTTAAATTTTCCCTCAATTCATATATGGTTTCTTAGGAGGAGTAATTTCCTCTCCCTACACACACCAAAGGACAGTTAAAAGCCATTAGCACAGTTCATATAAATATGTACAGACAAGATTATGAAAACAAACCGCAGGTCCACAAATTGGAAGACTAAAAAAAAATCAAGACCAACATAACGAAAATTCAAGCAGCGAGTTACAGTCCAAGCTCCCCACCGAGAAAGTCAGATGAATTCACACCAGAGATTTGGGCTCTCTGGGAATGTTGACCTAGGGGCCCCGGTTGATCCACAAAGAGGCTGAACACTTTGTCCTGGAAACTGCATGGCTTTTGAGGGACTATTTACCTAAAACTCCAAGACTGAATGGACAGGTCTACCAGTACTACGTGAGAGCTGCAGACGTTTAATAATGGCTGTGAGTTCCTGAGTGCTTTGTGGATAAGCACTTTTCGGGGATAAGAGCTGTCTAACTGAACCCTTGCAGCGGTCCTAGAAAGTACCTCCATCCTATTCACAGATATGAAAAGTCAGGCCTGGGACTGCAGAGTCTGTTGTTCTGGTTTTGTCTGTGTTCTTAGTGCCACTCGCGGGTGCTCTGCTGGATGCAGAAAGGGTCTGGTGGTGGGTGAGCAGAGCAGAGAACCCGGATTTAATGTGGGCCTAAGACTCCTGTTTCAGAGGCTGAAAGTGAAGCCATTGTGTGAATACTTGTCATACACACACACGTGGCATCTACCATCTCAAGGCCCTGAGATGGTGCCATCCACACTCCTTTTTTAAGATGCAGTCATTGTCTCCGAGGACATTGTCATGGGCTGCCCTGTGTCCTCCCCCGTACTCGTCAGGGTTCTCTAGAACCAATGGATTCTTCCTAGAGGTATACATAGGAAGAGGTTTAGTATAAGGAATTGATTCGTGCAATTTTATGGAAGCTGCGAAGTCCCATGATCTGCTGTCTGCAGGCTGGGGACCCAGAAGAGTTGGTGGTGTGACTCAGTGAGAGTCTGAAGCCCTGAGCATCAGGTGAGCTGAGGCCAGGAGACAGGTGCCCCAGCTCATGCAATCAGACAGGGAGGGCCAAATTCTTCCATCCTCTGTCTTTTTGCTCTCAGTGGATGGAATGTTGCCCGCTCGCACTGGAGAAGGCAAATCAGTTTATCGAGTCCACTGATTCAAAAGCTAATTTCCTCTGGATCTACCCTCGCAGGCACACCTAGAAAGAACGTTTAGTCAAATATCTGTGCAGCCCATGATCCGGTCAAGTTGAATCAATTAACCATCAACACCCCCAAATTCACACATTGAAGTCTTAACCAACACGACCTCAGAAAGTGGCCTTAGTTGGGGAAGGGGTCTTCAGAGGTAATCAAGTTAAAACAAGCTCACCAGGGTGGGTGCTGCTAATCTAATGTAACTGGCGTTCTTGTAACCGGGACACAGACACACAGAACGTGTGTCAGTACAGGGAGAGGACGGCGATCGACATGCCCACGAGAGAGGTCTCAGAGGAAACCAACCCTGCTGACACCTTGCTCTCGGACTTCCAGCCCCCAGAAGTATGAGATAATAAATTTCATCTGTTTGAGCCACCCGGTCCGTGGCACTTTGCTCTGGCAGCTGCAGTGCAGGAATACAGGTAATACAGACGCGGTCCTAGTTCCTAGCCTGAAGAGATACTGAGGCACTGAACAATAAGAGGGAGGGAGCAGGGTGCTGGGGGGAGAGACAGACAGACAGACAGACAGACAAGGGTGTGGTTCCTGAGCCCCCTTCACCTTGTGACATGGCTACTTCAATCTCAGCCTCTGCCTCCCACGCTTGTTCCGACGGCAAGCAACCACCCACGGCCACAGCCGGTGCCACGCTTCTCTTGCTGAATCTAAATTGGCTAATAGCTGGCCCCCCTCCCGTCACCACTCCCCGTGCTTGCTAGCAGATGGAGGGGCAGCAGGGCCACACTGTAATGATGTAATTCACAGGGCCCAGGGCAAAAGGAACAGGCAGGGAGGGCCCCTCGTTCAAAAATTATTAACAATTTCGAGACAGCAAGAGCAGAGCACTAAACCAAGCGTGGGGCCCTTCTAAGTACAGGGTTCTAGGCGACTACCCAGGAATCTGGCCCTGGTCTCATGCTTGGGCTTGAAATAAGTGGTCGGCGGTCACTTTGAGAGAGAGACTTCCACTTCCACAGGAATGCACCAGGGACAACACAGCAATGCAAAGGGGACAGACACTGCTGGGTCAGGGGCTTTAGGTTCACGTGCCACCTGGCCACCAGAGCACCAGCCTCTTGGGCCTCCGTCTTGGTTAATTCTCGGGGCCACATATTAGACTGTTGGTTGCTGCACAGGAGATGCAAGAAGAGAGTTTTGCCTAGAGAGACACCAGTGAAGAGCTGAAGCCACCAGCTGCTGGGATGTGAGGGGTAGCCTGCTGTGGTATGTTTGCTTTTTGTTCAAAGTAGTAACAACTGTGAAAATTACAATAATGGCCAGTTTTTACTGGGCACTTGACACATTCCAGGCTCTGTCGTAAATTCTTTATGGGAATTGTTTTACTTAATTATCTCAACAATCCCCTGAGCTGTGGACCATTCCAATCAACATTTCACTGACTGGGAGCCTGAGGCACAGAGGGGTTAAGCCTAAGGCCACAGTTCACCAGCAGAGGAGCTGGGATTCCAGTGGAGACTCGCGTCTCCCGGGTACACGCCTGAGTATTTGGCATCGTGACATTTACTTTCAGCAAACCCAGGAGAGAAGTGCCAACTTGGCACCGGCCAAGCACCAAAAGAGTATATCTTTTTTTTTCAGGGGACAGGGGGCAGGATTTCCTGTTTCCATTAAGGGTAAAATGGAGACACTCATCTCTGTTATCATTTGCTCAATGACCTCAGATACAATCACTAAACTTCTCCAAGTGTCAAACGGAGATGGTAACTGTTGGTATCCTTACTTCTCAAGGTGCCTATGATGACCAAACACTCCTGCGTGCTATTTGTCATTGCTGCCTGACCTTCTCCATGATCTGCCAACCATCCTTCACTTTCCTCCATCCCTTCTCTCCAATCCGTTCTCCACACCGCATAGCTCAGTCCACCTTATCATAAAGTGGGACGCATTTCCTCTAACGGCTTTCTGTGCTCTGAGGGTAAAGACAAAGTCCTCTAGAATCCTGCCCTTCCCTGCTGTTCATCCTCCTTTCACTCTTTGCTCTCCATCACTTTCTGGGTTTTAGCCCCACTGGCCTCTTTCCAGAACCCTCCTGCCGCAGGGCCTTTGCACAAGCTGATGCAGGAGGCTCTGCACTTCTGCCTTCACCTTGGTGATGACCACTCAGTCCTCCACAATCAGTTCAACAGTCAACCCCCTCCTTTTCATTTCCTTTTTAAAATAACTGCTCTATAAAGATTTAATTCAAATGCCATATAATTCACCTACTTAAAGCATACAATTCAATGGTTATGGATACATTCACAGGATTGTGTGGCCATCACCACACAATCTCAACAGAGGCTGAGACTGAAGTAGCCATGTCAATAATTTTAGAACATTCTCATTGCCCCCAAAGAAATCTCCTACCCATTAAAAATCACTCTCCATATCCCCCTTCCTCCGTCTTCCTTATTCCCAGCCCCAGGCAATCACTGATCTATTTCTTTCTCTATGGATTTGCCTATTTGGGGCATTTCATACAAATGGGATCATACAACAGGCAGTTTCTTATGTCTGGTGTCTTCTACTCAGCATAATGTTTTCAAGGTTTGTCCAGGTGACAGCATGTTTCAGTACTGATTCCTTTTTATTTCCAAATAATATTCCATTATATGAATACATCACATTTTATTTCCTTATTCATCAGTTGATAGGCATGTGAGTTGTCTCCACTTGTTGGCTATTATGAATAATGCTGCTATAAACATTTATATACACGTTTTTGTGTGAATATATGTTTCCAGTGCTCTTGAGTTTCTGGGCCACATGGTAACTCTACGTAACGTTTTTGAGAGACTGCCAGATTGTTTTCCAAAGTGGCTGCACCATTTCCCATTTCCACCAGCAATGTATGAGGGTTCCAATTTCTCCACATCCTCGACACTGCTTGTTATTATCTGACTTTTTTTTATTGCAGTCATCCTGGCAGATGTGAAATGGTATCTCATTGCGGCTTTGACTTGCCTTTCCCTGATGGCTAATGATGTTGAGCATCTTTTCATATGTTTATTGGTCCTTTGTGTATGTTCTTTGGAGAAATGGCTGTTCAGATCCTTTGCCCACTTTTTAATTGGGTGGAGTTATTTCCTCTTGAAGTCAATTGCCTCCACTATCAACAACCTCTTTAAAAATAACCCTAGAAAATGAGGCTTTTCCTCTTAGAATGAAGAACACGTTTCTGCTGGGACAAGCGGGAGTTTGGCCCCCTCAAAAATAATTTAAAATCTTCGAAACGTGACAAAAATGCTTTGATAGAGTCTGCAAATCCAGAAAGGAAGATTCAGACTTTAGGGAATTGTTTTGTCTGAAAAGCTGCAGCCCAATTAATATTCCGTGAAAACTGAAAAATAAAAAAATCTTGGTAGTGCCAAGTTCTGGGTAATATTGCTAACTGTGTTTGCTCCCCAAATTCTCCTTTGCTCTGCAGCCCTTGCATTCTGGTAGTCACCCTGGAGAATAAATAAACTCATCTGTCTGACCTCATTCCCTGTCAAGGGCAGGTGGAAATTCCACGGGGAAATTACCGAAACGGCACTCCACCTCTCACAAGGTGATTCTCTCCCTGATTCTTTCCCCCAGGGCTCCCCTTCTGACATTAGCATCTATTATCTTGCTGGCTGAATTCTTCCCTAAAGGGCACTTGGTGTCCCTAGGCAATGACAGTGTCAAGGAAACCTCACTAACTGTGGAGGAAGCATGAGCTCCTAGAGAAGGCAGGAAAGAAAGCTGGTGGAAAGGTTTCGGGGTCTGTGCAAAGCTGTCCTGACTTCTGCAGTGAAATGAGTCCCAGGAGCTGGAGGTACACATCATGCTGAGAGCCTGCTTCCCTAGCAAGACTGTCCCTGCACAGGCAAGAATGCTCAGAGCCTCGGGGCCTCTGTGTTTTGCTGAGAGGGGCATCAGTGTCTCGGAAGGAATTAGAGCATCCTTTAATGAGGATCATTGGCCCGAATCCCTAGAATGACAGAGATGCTTAGTAAAACCCTGGCAAAGGAAGATGTTTGAATACACTCAGGCACACAGGTAGACTGCGGCTCCTATGTTCCCAAGAATAAGGTTTCATTTAATAGTAAGGAATAAGGAATAAGGAATCATTCAAGCACAGAGATAAGCCGAGGGAACTTCCTGTCCTAAGACATGTGCTTCAGGCTGAGTTGTATTTGCAGGGGTAATTTTCAAGTTCGACCCGTTGTGAGCTGTTTCGTTGGCGGGAATGTCAAGCAGGCCCTGACAACCCATTTTAGAGACGGAGAGAAGTTCTGCATGTGTGTCCTGTTCAGCAACTGAATCATGTCTGGTGCATGAGTGCATCGTATGAATAAAACATCTGCAAAAGAAACAGTTTGCAAAATAGGGCTAAGGAGTAAAGATGTCCAAAAAAAAAGTTTTGGTTTTTTTTTAGGCAGCAAAAATATTCCTCTGGACATAACCTTCCTTGGAAATTTATTATATATGAGAGAAAAGCAGAATTAAACTGATCCAAGTAGATTACTTAAACTGTATGTGTGGGAGTGGGGAGCTGGAGTGTTGGAATAAGAGCAACCAGTGACTCCCCTTCCAATTTGCCCAGGACTTTCCTGATTTTAGCCCCATGTCTCTGGAGCTCCTTCAGTTCTGGGCAAACTGGGACAGTAGGTCACCCTCGTGGGAACTGAGTTCACTGCAACACTGGAACCTCTAGGGCTTCTCATAGGAACCTCTACGGCTCCAGGGAGTGACGTGACAGTGGGGACCAGGGTCTCTGCTGTTCGGTTCTCTACCCCGGTGCCAAGCTCTGTGCTTTGCTTATAGAAGGCACTTAATAAATGTTGCTTGAATGGAAATGACATAGGACCCCCAGGACACACTTTAAACATCACTCTCATGGAGGAAATGGCAGAAAGAAAAGGTGGGGAGGGGAGGTGCATCTATCAAACTTCTAGAATGTTCCAGGTCCTGAGCCAGATGCTTCCTAGACATTAACCTCAGGAAACCCACGCGGTAGGATTTAGAGACAGGGAAGTGAGTCAGTATGGGAGCTGGTATGAAGCTGCAGGCACGTGTGTTCTAGACCCTGGACCTGGCCGCCACACTGTGCTCGTGAATGTGTCACAAAAAGCCCTCATCTTTCCTTGCCGCCTTCCACACACGCCTGGGATTGCTGTCCTTAACACAAGCAGACTTGGTCCTGAGTCCCCGCCGCCTGCCAGGGCTGCTGGCCGGGACACTGCTGAGCAATATGCGTCCTTCCTGCCCATCCGTCTATCCATCCACTCCAGGGCTTGGAGATGCTCGGCTGCTTCTGGTTTCAGATGAGGGCTGCGTCAGAACAAAATCCCAGATTCTAAATCTAATAGCTTAGGGCAGCTGCAAAGCCCTAAAGTACAGGCAGGGCCAGGCTCTGCACGGCCCCCAATAAAAGTGTGCCGTTCAGGGGGAGAAACCGCCTGGTGGGGCCCAAGCTGGGGGAGGCAGGAGAAGGGGCTCGACCTCACACTGCCCCGCGGGGCCCTGCTTGGTGACACAGGAACAGTCCTTGGGTCCTGGGCTGTGTCAGCTGATGGCCGTCCTGGGATTCCCGTCCCGCTCAGCAGCACTAAAGTTCCTTCAAAGTCAGATGGCTGCCAAGCTGCCTTCCAGGCAGCACGCTTTGTGTGTGCAGCAGCCATCCCCGAAGCCGCCGCTGCTGCTAAAATATACATGTATGTCTCAACCGCCTTCACCTCCAAATCCGGTGGAGAAACAGGGGCGGGAGATTTTCAGACTTGGAGGCACACACAGCTCTTTCGGGGAAACCCAGCTGGGGTGGCTCCTGGATTTTCGTCTTGACCAACAGGATCAGAGGAGGCCAAACGAAATCGGACACCTCTTGACTTGACTCTTTGCCCACTGAGAACGGTCATAAATCATTCCAGAAATATGCAGTGAAACTGGCTCCAAGTGCCTTCAGACACACACTCAGCGCTCTGAGTTGACGTGGGGCGTGGGCTCCACAGACTGCAGGCGTGCTGGGTTTGCGTCCTGACTACTTACTGCTGGTGTGGCCTCGGACAGGCTGCTCAACCTCTGTGCCTCAGTTTCATCCTCTGTAAACTGGGGACATTAATAGTTCCTCCCTCCTAGTGCCATCATGAGGCATAAATGAGACGAAGCAGGTAACGCGACAGCAGAAACGCCAGGCGTGTACGCAGGTCCTCACTCAGTAAAGGTGGGTTATTGTCATTTTACCAAAAGAAAGGCTGTATGTGTGGCTATCCAAGTCTGCTAGGCTGCTGTGGCTGTGTACCTCAAGCTGGGACTGGGTGGCTTAAACAACAGAAACTCACTGTCTCACAGTCGTGGAGGCTGCAAGTCCAGGATCAAGATGTTGGCAGGGATGGTTCCTTCCGAGGGCTGGGAGGGAGCATCTGCTCCATGCCCCTCCCTGGGCTGCTGGTGGCTTCCTGGCCATCTCTGGTGTTCCTTGGCTTGACCTCTGCCTTCGTGTTCACATGTGTGCACGTCTCAGTGTCTGAATTTTCCCTTCTGTAAGGATATCAGTCATACTGGAATAGGGGTCCGCCCTACTCCAGGACAACCTCACCTTAACTAATTACAAGTACAGTGACCCTATTTCCAAATAAGGGCACATTTCTGAGGCCCTGAGGGCTTCAACATGTACAATCTGGGGAGATAAAATTCAACTCATGACAGTTATTTACTTTCGAGACTTGTGAGTTCTTTGCCTGCAGCAAAGGGGTGTAGAGGGTGGTCAGCATCCCACACCCCACCCCGTATCTTCCAGACCAGCAAAGACGCTCCTGGTCTGCCCTGCAGCCCTCCTCCTACACTCTGGTAATAAGACCTGTCTCACTCCACGCGGCAACCTTTCCTTCCCTTGCTCCTTCCCTGCCCTCCCCAGTGCCCAGGACCCTGCCTTGCGTGCAGCAGACACTCCATATTATTTATTAAGTGAGTGGATGTGCCCTAATCCTCAAGCAACTCCCGGGGATCAGCATCCCTCTCCAGTTTTATGATAAAGGGAATAATTCATTCGTACCCAGGGCTCTTATCCTTGAACCAAGCCTCCACCTGCATAACTGCTGGCTTTCTCAGCCCCTCCAGAGCCCTGACAGGACGGGACTCACAAGATGTGTCCGAGGCCCCTCCACGCACCTCTGAATGAGAATCTCCCGACATCTCTAACAAATGCCTCCCGGTGATTCTGACACCAGTTCTGTCTGGGAGCAACTGCCTAAGGATGTAAATATGAGGCTGGAGAGGGCAGGAGTCTCTTTTCCTTTGATTTCAAGTTTTCCTCTGAAGGAAGAGTAGTTTAGAAACACCCCCAGCCTCTCTCCATCACTAATTCAGTGTCTTCTCTGATTGCTGAGTTTGGGATGAAGGGCTGGGCAAGCCTCATTAAGCCTCTTGTCCCCTCTTCCTTTCTCAGCCTGTCTGCTAAGAGCTCACATTCTGTCTGCTGCCTGCCAGGCAACAGAGGGACTTGTCAGGAAGGTGAGGGAGAGGATATCACGTTGCTTTAGTACTTAGATGACATTGGATACATTTAAATGTATGACTCTTTTTTTTTTTGGTTAATATTGATAATATGCCAGAAGTTACATCTTTTGAAACTTTCTTAAGCCTATGATAAATGCAGATTGGATGGCCGCTAAAAATCTGTGAGATGGTTCATTGTTTCATAAAACAGACATTCTGTGCCTCCTGACTGACACATTATGCAACACCAGCAGCACCGAGGAAGCAGTCTTGCCAAAGAAAGAAACTGAATCTGATCAAGTATCCAGGTTTAACGAACACTGGTTTGCAGGAGGGAGACACCACATGTGAACTTAGAAATATTCAGAATGTGGGACATCTATAAGGCAAATGATTTAGTTTCTTCAACAAATAAACAGTCCAAAATGAAATACATAAAAAGAGAGAAGAAAACCATGGATATAAAAAGTCATAGGGAGCAGACTGACTAAAAGCAACATCTGGACTTTGTTTGCATCTGATTCAAATGAATCAACATTTTAAAAAACTCTGAGACAGTATGGGAAACTTGAACACTAATTAGGTATTTGATCAGATTAAGGAATTATTAGGTT
The DNA here is from genome assembly GCF_009834535.1 of Camelus ferus. NCBI lineage: Eukaryota > Metazoa > Chordata > Mammalia > Artiodactyla > Camelidae > Camelus > Camelus ferus. The sequence goes on along the minus strand of NC_045708.1, from coordinate 9,528,247 downwards.
TTCCTTTTTTTTTTTTTTTTTTTGGTGTGCTAATGTACTGCAGTGTTCTAAAAGAAAAGAATCCTGATCATTTAGACACACACATTAAAATTTTTAAGTTAGAATTACATAATGCCTGGGAGTTGCTTCAAAATACTCTGGAGGGTGCAATGCATGTGAGTTGAAGTGGAACAAAACTGATGATGAACTGATACTTATCAAGGCTGAGAAACGGGCACCTGGGAGTCCATGACACTGCTCGCTCTGACTCTGTATATTTTTGAAGAAAATTTAGGTGGTGTAAGTGGCACTGTGGCTGTGTTCCTGAAAAGATGCCTTACGTTTTAGAGATAGATCCTGATGTATGTTTGGAAGAAATTAGATGACGCATGGGATTTGTTTTAAAATAATTCAGAGTTGGGTGTGTGTTATGGGCTAAAGGTTTGTATCCCCTCAAAATTCATATGCTGAAGCCTAATCCCCAGTGTGATGGCTTGGAGGTGGGACCTTTAGGAGGTAATTGGGTCTTGAGGGTGGAGCCCTCATGAATGAGATTAGTGCCCTTATTTAAAAAGACACAAGAAAGCAGACTTGCCATATGATCCGGCAATCCCACTTCTGGGTATATATCCAGAGGGAACTCTTAATTTGAAAAGATACATGCACCCCAATGTTCAAAGCAGCACTATACACAATAGCCAAGACATGGAAGCAACCTAAATGTCCATCAACAGATGACTGGATAAAGAAGTTGTGGTATATTTATATAATGGAATACTACTCAGCCATAAAAAAGAATAAAATAATGCCATTTGCAGCAACATGGATGGACCTAGAAATCATCATTCTAAGTGAAGTAAGCCAGAAAGAGAAAGAAAAATACCATATGATATCACTCATATATGGAATCTTAAAAAAAAAAGGGAAAAAAGGACACTATGAACTCATCCACAAAACAGAAACAGACTCACAGACATAGTAAACGATTTCATTGTTACTGGGGAAAAGGGGTGGGAAGGGATAAATTTTGGAGTTTGAGATTTACAAATGCTAGCCACTATATATAAACATAGATTTTTTTTTTAAAGTTTCTGCTGTATAGCACAGGGAACTACATTCAATATCTTGTAATAACCTTTAATGAAAAAGAATATAAAAACAAATACGTGTATGTATATGCATGACTGGGACATTGTGCTGTACACCAGAAATTGACACATTGTAACTGATGGTACTTCAATTAAAAAAAAAAAACAACCCACAAGGGAGGTGATCTCACTCTTTGCCACATGAAGATATACTAAGAAGGAGGCTTTGTGCAAACCGGGAAGAGGGTCCTCACAAGGAACCAAATCAATCAGCACCTTGATCTTAGGCTTCCTAATCTTCAAAACTGGGGGAAATAAATGTTTGTCGTGCAAGTTACCAGTCTATGGTAATTTGTTAGAGTAGCCCTAGCTGATGGAGTATGTAACAGATAAAATACAATCGGTTAATTTTTGAAGCTGAGTAATGGGTACATGAGGGCTCTTTACATTATTTTCTCTGCCCTTATATGTTTGAAATTTTTCATTAAAAATTTTGAAATAGAAAAAAGAAAAAGAGGAACAACTTCCTAAAGCTTATTTTACAAGACTCCTAAAACTTTGATATCCAAACCAGATAAAAAGAGTTCAACAGGGAAAATTAAAGGCCAATCACATTAATGAACATATAGGCAGATATCCTAAATTAAATTTAAATAAAATATTAGGAAACTAAACCCAACAATGTATGTATTTAAAAAAAATAACATGATAAAGGAATGCAAGGTTGGTTCAACACTAGGAAATTATTAACGTATGTTATGGGTTGACTTGTGTCCTTCCAAAAGATGCTGAAGCCCTAACCCCAGCACCTGTGAATGCAAGCTTATTTGGAAATAAGCTTATTTGCAGGTGAGTAAGTTAAGATGAGGTCATTAAGGTAGACCCTGATCCAATATGACTGTGTCCTTATAAAAAGAGGAAATTTGGACAAAAAAACCAACACAAACAGAGAAGATGATGTGAAAAAAAGGGAGAACATCATTTACAAGCCAAGTAATGCCTGAGGTTCCCAGAAGTTAGGGAAAAGTCATAAACAGGTCCCCTCTCACAGCCCTCAGGAGGAACCAACACTGCCAACTCCTTGATCTCAGACCTGTAGCCTCCAGAACATCAAGACAATAAATTTCTGCTGTTTAAGCCACCCAGTTCATGGTGCATTGTCACAGCAGCCCCAGGAAACTAACCCAACGTAATTCATCATATTAATAAAGGAGAGAAAAACATACAATCATCTCAATAGATATTGAAAAAGAGACCCACAAAATTCAGCTGCTATTCATGAAGATGATGATAATGATGGTGACAACTTTTAGCAAACTGGGAATAGAGGGACTTTCCTTAACTTAGTAAAGGATAGATATAAAAATACTTACAGCAAATGCTACCCTAAGTGGCAAAACTCTTAAAAGTTTCTCTTTAAAATCAGGAACAGCACAAGAACACACCTACTGTCAAAACTTCTATTCAATATTATACTAGAGGACCTAGTCAGCATAATAAGATTATTTTTAATAACAGCAAGAAAAATTAATGATTAGAATAATAAAATTGTCTCTTTTCACATATCATTTGCAACATGGAAAATCCAAAATAATTATAGACGAATTATTAGAATGAATAAGGAAGTAGCAAGTTACCTGATATATGAAAGGCAGTAAATTCTATACACCAGTAATAGAACATGCAATTTAAAAATACCATTTATCTTAGCATATACTAGTTAAGTACCTAAGAATAAATTTAACTGAAGATGTGCAAGACTTATGTGTAGGAAATTATAAAACTTTATTGAAAGGTATTAAAAATGTCTTTGTAAAGAGGTAGCTCATGCTTGTGGATATAAACACTCAATATTATAAAGATGTAAATTATGCTAAATCTAATGCAATTCCAAAAAAAAAAAAAAATCCCAGTAGAATTTTCATGGACTAGATAAGCTGATTCAAAAATTCCAAAAATGGAAAATCAAAATACCCCCATTAACCAAGACATTAATTAAAAAAAGAGCCACATAAGAGAACATGCCCCACTCTCACTACCAAGAATTATAAAGCTATAGTAGAAAACAAAGCATGATCTTCGTCAAGGGATGTAAGACAGAACCGTGGACCAGAGCAGAAGCCCAGAAACAGACCAATACATACATGGAAGCCTGGGTTATGATGGAGGTGACAGTACAAATCTGTGGGCTGCTTGAAAGACTGGTTATCCATAAGGGGGAAATATGAAACTAGATCCCATCTCACCACAGAGAATCACCAGTTTTAAACAGCCCAGCAACTGAAAACAAAAGGCAGAATTTTAAAACCTCTAGAAAAAATACAGGTTAATGTCTCTATTATTTCGAGGTAAGGAAGGATTTCTCAAATAAGACACAAAACTCAATTACATCAAAACTTAAAAGCATAAGAAGACAAGCCACATAAAAGGCGAAGATATTTGCCATTTGTAACAGCTGACAAAGGAGTATTATCCACAGTGGGCAAAGAACTCCTGAAAATCAATGCGAAAATTACAAACAATCTGATTTTAAAAAGTTGGCAGAACATATGAACAGGCATCTCATAGAAAAAGAAACAAAAATGGATACTAAACTTATTAAAAGATGCTGTCATTAGTAATCAACAAAATGCTCCTCAAAACTACAATAAGATATTATGTCCGGCCTTTCATACCATCTGAGACCTTGGCCAAAGACAAAGGGCCTCACAACGCTAGTAACAGGTGCCCGAGGACAGCAGTCCTGTTATCCCTCAGGGTGGCAGGTGGATTTGGAGATGGACGGAATTCAGGGTGGTTGTCTGTGGTCACAAATTAGTCGGGCTTAACGACTACTTAAACAAACCATTCTACGCATTTAAAATAGAGAGCGATTTCCTATTGGAGATTAGGTGCTTACTGAATGTTTCGAGGGGCAGAAGAAGCATTTGTGCCGCCACGAACCCCCAGGAACACACAGGATGGAGCCACCTTTGGATCTACTGCCCCTGAAAGAGTCCGTGGAACTGTGCTGCAGTATTCATCTTCGCTCTCCCTGCAAGCGTCCACCACACTCAGGACAGTCGAGGCGCATGTGAAGCTTCTATCCCAGGATTCGGAACCCAGGTCCAGTAGTGAGCCCTTCCTGTTTTTCCTTCTTTTTTTTTTTTTAAATGAGATATAATTCACATAGCATAAAATTCATGCTTTCAAAGTGTACAACTCAGAGGGTTTTTTAAAAATGTATTCATAAGATTGTGGGGCCATTACCACTACCTAATTTCAGAACATTTCCATTTCCCCTAAAAAGAAATCCATTCATGCCCCGCCCCCGCCCCTATCCCCGGCAAACACTCATCTACTTTCTGTCTCTATGGATTTGCCTGTTCTGGGCATGTCATGTAAATGGAATCATACTATATGTGGTCTTTTGTATCTGGCTTCTTCCAATCAGCATAATATTCCCAAGTTTTATCCATGTTATATGTACTTCATTCCTCATCCACGTATCAGTGCTTCACTTGTTTTTATGGCTGAATAATAATCCATTGCATGAGTATACCACATTTTAAAAATTCTTCAATTGGTGGACATTTGGGTTGTTTCCACTTTGTGGCTAGCATGAATAATGCTGCTACCAACATTCATGTACAAGTTTCTGTGTGGATACATGTTTCTATTTCTCTTGGGTATTTACCTAGGAGTGGACTTGCTGGGTCACGTGCTAACTCTATGTTTAGCTTTTGGGCGGGCTTTTCCAAAATGCTGCACCATTTTCCATCTCCGCCAGTAAGATATGAGAGTTCCAACTTCTCCACATCCTTGCCAACACTTGTGGTCCGCCTATCTGATTATAGCCATCCCCGTAGGTGATAAGTGGTTTTCCATTGTGGTTTTGATTCTCATTTCCCCTATTGTAGTCTCTTGTCACTCAAATACGTGAAGGAAGGCACAGGGAGGCTGTTGCAGGGAATTTGCAGCAGCCACACGAGCCAGGACCAACAAGGATGGCTCTGGTCCCTTTAAGGCCTCCCCCAACTTGTATGAGTGCATCTAATAGGCAACATCTCATTTGCCTCTAGAAACCTAGCTATGAGCCCGTCTGGGAGTTTTTGGGTTTTGTTTCGATCTCCCACCACTCTGCACCAAAGAACTGGTTGCATAGGAATTCAAAGAACCAAGCCTAAGAGTCCACCATAAGTCCCAAGAAACCTGTTTGCCCCTGTTTACAAACATTATCATTCCCCCAGATTCACTACAACATGAGAAAAAATCTGAGAGACACTTCCCCAGAAGACGCTCTTTTTTGTACAAGTGCATCAGTTACATATTCAAGACAGTTCATGGTAGCATCGCTCAAAATAGAAAAACATTAGAAAAAAAAGAAAAAAGACCCAAAGTCTACTGGCTCTAAAAACCTGTAAATAAGTTGTCATATATTCAATAAAAGATACTATATAGCTGTAAAATGAATGACCTTATGAATACATAAATGAATATGTATGAACCTCGAAAACATAATACAGAGGAAAATATCAAGGAGTAAATAACACATAAAGTATGATTTCATTGATATAAAGGTCAAAACCAGGTAAAACTCAGTCATAAGCTATTAGTCTCTCACACATACACACCTACTACAAAGCTGTGGTTTTCAGTGTGCATCACAATCACCTGGGGGTCTTTTTAGAATCCACATTCCAGGGTCTCTCTCCCAGAGCTTCTAACTCAGTGAGTCTGCTTTTCTAGCAAATTTCCAGGTGATACAGATGCTGCTGGTCTAAGAACCACTGCTATAAAGAAATGCATGGGAAATGATAAATAGCAAATACTGGATAGTGGCTCCCCTGGTCGGGGAGGAAGATGTGATCAGGAAAGAGTAAAGAGGAGACTTTAAAGATATTGTTCGTGTTCTATTTATTAAACTGGGTGGTGGGTGTCAGGCTGTTTGGCACAGGTGATCTTCAAAAATTATTCCTTAAAATATTCATATGCATTATAGTGACACTTTTGTAAATATAATCTATGTTATCACTTTAAAAATGTAAGCAAAACAATATATGAAAAAATTGGTCCCATAAAACTCTTTCTATTTCATGCTAACTTTTCTTTTCTCTGTTGAGTCATATTCTTGAATAAGAAATGAGTCATGAACCACTGAGCTAAACTTCAGAGCTAATGAAGAGATTTTTTAAAAAGGAACATTTATTGAGCACCAACCAGATACCAGCAACACTCCCTTAAGCCTCATCCTATCATTATCATCTTATTTTGCAGATGGGGAAGTCGAAGAACAAGCGAATAGTAGTTTGCACTCACAGCATCCCCGTTATTCCACGATGGAGCTAGAATTCGAACCCGGTCTGGGTGGCTGAGGACCCACTCTCGGTGAGCACACCAGTGTTCCACAAAGTTTTGTCCACTGATCACCTGCTTCAAAATTGTGCAAGTTTTTATAAACTAGATCCCCAAGCCTCAAGTTAGCTCATCACAGTAGACTTTGAGCAGGTGGGCCTTGGAAGCTGAATTTTATTGAGCTCCTTGGATGGTGCTTATTTATAAATGAAGTCAGAATCAAAACCTGCATTTTTCCAGATCACGGTGAACCACAGAACTCAATCAGATCCTTGGCCAGCCTCCCTCTATATGCCCTGGAAATAAGGACCAAAACAATTTTAAAAAGTGTATGTCTGAGGAAAAGGTGGAGTTGGGTGGAAAAGGATGTATGTGGTGAAATGCACTCAGCAAGAGAAGGCAGCTGACGAGAGGTGTAAAACACGAAGGCCGTGGTGACGTCAGCCAGGGAGCTACGGTTCCCACGCCACACAACAAAGTGCTTCTACTTAAAAGAGTGGTAATAATTAGAGATGTGCAAATGTCCATTTCATCACATTTTTCTTTTACAAAAATACTCACCCCGAGGCAATGTTTGTAGTTTATAACTTGCATCTTTTTTAAGGTTCAAAAGCAGACAACAAAGGCATCGGAATCACAAGGAGGTGCTGCAGCCTTGGTGTACCCTCGCACGGGGCACCTTGGAAAGAAGTCCGTCAATAGGAAAGGGAAACCTCCAGCCCTCCCACGTGGGATACCTCATTTGATAGCAGTAGGAGTTTGGCTTCTGATATGACTACAGAATGAATGTTTCATAATTTGCATATTTTGAATCTGTTACTTTCACCCAAATGCTTTTACTTAGAAGTTTTATTTTTTCCTTCACCAAGGCCTGAGAAAATAATAAAAATACTTTCCCCCAGCTTCCAGAATTTGAGAAAGATCTTGTTTTCAAAAAGATGAGCTTGTCCGTCAGGAAGGTTAAGACCAAGAGAACGTGGAGGTGAGGACGTAAGTGGAAAAATGGCTCAAAGGAAGGAAGATGTCTGGCATCTATCCTGTAGTTTAAGAAGGCTCTTCGTGGCTGTTTTGTGAGGTGGAGAACATGAAGATTTATTTTTGCCTTTCTGTACGTTGATTAGCTTTTTTCTTGCCTTAAACTGAGCTGAACTTTGAATGCACGCTGTATCATTCTTTAAAACTGGATGATTGTCTAACCACTGATTCCCCTACCAGTAGTTTTGTCATGGTTAATAATCAAATCCCAGCAGCGGGAAGCACACATGACCAATTCAGAAATTAGAGGTTTGTGTACATATACCATTAAGACTTATTTCATAAGGAGTTTTAGAGCCTGGAGACTGGAGAAAAAGCTGGAACGCATGATCTTCTCAACTTGGCAACTCAACCAAACAACAACAAAAATCCCAGGTATATTAAAGCTCATCCGCAATTCCCCAGCAGCATCACAGTCTCCAGATTTTGTCTGATTCATGTTTCATTCAGCCCAGTAATAAATACATTTGGAGCTTGTTTTGAGGCCCCAGATAAGTCATTTCATCTCTCCAAGCTTCAGTCTCCCTACTTGTGAAACAGAAGAGAAATACCAGGTCTCTCCCAAGTTTTAGAGCTCTTTTTTTTTTTTTTTTTTTTTGGATTCTACAGTTTAAGTAACAAATTCAACAAAAACATCACTGAATAAGTAAAATTGGACTGAGTTCACAAGAATGGTGAGTATTACATGCCTTGCTCTTTGGAGTATGGAGACCTTGTCAAAAATCATGCCCTCCTATGCATTCAGAACAAGCCCTAAACATATTTTAGTTTCGACCATGAAAGTATAAGTGATTGTTTGCTACGCATGTAACATTTATAAAGCTGTGACCCAGATGGCCCAGTCTTAGGATGTTATAACACTTAAAGAGAAAAAATAAATAAACTAAAGACAGATTCCTAAGCATTAAGATGCCTGACTGCTTCTGCTTGCATTCTTGAACTTCTGCCATCACCATGAGGAGGATATACCCTGACTACTGGTCCCAGAGAGGGATGAGAGACAGCCAGAGCAGACCTGAGCCCAGCCTACATTAGCCAACATCAGATAACCTACAGATTCACGAGAACAATGATTGCTGTTATACATCACTTAGCTTTGGGGTGACTTGTTACACAGCATTTTTACATACACAGCATGTTACAGTTTGTGCTAAGAGCTAGATATAAAGATACAGCAGTGTAATTGGTAAGCTCCTGTTGAACTCTGCAAAAACTTTATGTGCTTCAAGTTATCAAAAAATTCTGCAACTCATTATCTCTTTACTTCTTTAAAATGACCCTGTGAAGTGTGTATTATTGTGTCTACTTTACGAACAAAAATGCCGAGGCTTATTTTATGCTGCAGACATGGTTTGGCATGTCTGTCCATGCCTCCATCCCTTTACATGGGAATCCCCTGCCTTAGTACTCACTGAATGGACTGGTCTGGGAAACCTGTTCTGTATTACACAGCCCTGTTCCACTTGGCTTGGACATCATTGATTGGACCAACAATGAGCACCTGACTCAAGATCAACCAATCGGGGCTGGCCATTGACCAATCAGATACTTCTCTCTTGAAATTTTCAATTAAGATGTAGAGACCAAAACTGTTTAGTGATAAAAGATCATACTATCTTGGGACAAGTTGCCTTGTTGTACCAGGAGCAAGTAGAGAGCAAGATGAGAAGGAAAGAAAGAGAACATGAATAATAAAGCAGAGATGAGTGCCATATTGTCAGTCCTGAGATATGGAGAGAGAATAGATGGATTTCAGTTCCTATATCAGGGGATTCCTCACAACTCTTTAGTAAACTCTCTTTTTGCTTGCACTGGCTTGAGTGGGTTTCAGTTTCCTGCATCCAAAGAGCCTTATCTGATAACTGAGTGGTTAGGAGCCCTGTTCACGGGCTCACAGCTTATGAGAGGCTCTTAGGGGCTGAATTATGTGTCCCAAATTCATATGTTGCTGGCTTAAGCCCCAGTATCTCAGAATGTGACTATACTGGAGATAAGGTCTTTAAAGAAGTCGTGAGGTCACTAGGGTCTTAATCCGATATACCTACTGTCCTTATATGAAGAGTTTGGTGTCTGCAAATCTCAACCTTCCAATTTATCCCTTCTCACCCCTTTCCCCACCTGGTAACCACAGGTTTGTTTTCTATGTCTGCCTTAAAGTCTGTTTGCAGATTCTAACTACTACACATAAAATAGATAAACAACAAGTTTATACTGAATAGCACAGAGAACCATAGACAATATCTTATAGTAACCTCTAATGAAAAATAATATGAAAATGAATATATGTCTGCATATAGATGACTGAACTATTGTGCTGTACACCAGAAATTGACACAACATTGTAAACGGACTATACTTCAATTTAAAAAAAAAAGAGAAGATATTAGGATGCAGATATGCACAGAAGGATGACCATGTGAAGACACAGGGAGAAGGTAGCCACCTGCAAGCTATTGGTTTCAGAAGAAACCAATCCCACTGGCACCTTGGTTTTGGACTTCCAGCCCCCAGAACTGTGAAACAATAACTTTCTGTCATTTAAGTCCCCCAGTCTGTGGTGCTTTGTTACAGTAGCCTTTGCAAATCAATACACTGGCAGATTTTTCCCACAGCATCCTGAGGATTCTTTTCCTCCTCCAGGCCTGTTCCCCATTTCCTGGCAAACAATGTCATTACCAGGCACTGTTCAAGTGAGAGTGGCCGGGGAGAAAAATATCAAAATCAGAGCAAGCAAAGTATTGAAAGGAAGACGGGAATATACGAGCACCTTACAAGGTTTGGAGAAAGAGGGTTATTGAAAGAGGAGAAGAAAAGTGACCCTGTGGAGAATTCATGAGTTAATAAGCTCACTGAAAGCACACAGTTAATGAATTATGAATTTCACCACTGGTTCTCTTCATTCAATTGCTTATTGTGAATGCGTATTAATCAACATGCACTACACTTCTGTGGCAGGACAGAACTCCTCAGCAGGGAGGAAGAAAGCTCACATTTACTGAGGACTGACCAGGTGCCAGGGACGTTACCTCTGCTGTACTGATCACTCCTCACCAGAAACCTCTAAAGCAGGTTCTGTTATCACCCACATTTCATGTGATGGATGTCACCGAGGCTCAGTATTTTGCCGAGGTGCCCGCATTGAAAAGCGGCTCTGTGGGACACCGCAGTCAATGCCAGCTATCCCCCCTACCCCCATATCCATCCTCTATTGTTTTGGCAACAGAGCATCCAAATCTGAATTTCCCTCGGAGATGCCATCTTCCTCATTCTCTTCCCACGTGGTTTGAGTGAGGCTGGCTCCACTGCCCTTAATCTGGGAGTTGGGTTTTCCAAAATGACTGATCAGGATTGAGCACATGATTCAAGCTGGTCCGATGAGAGGTGTTACTACCGCTTTGGAGAAACCTTAGAGATTTCAGAGCCACGTCTTTTCTGTCCCAGGCGCTACCTTCCCAAAAGTGCCTGTAATGGAAGTGCCCCGTCTCGTCTGCCTTTAGGTGAGGGGGATGGTCAGCCCCACGACCTGTCCATTATTTCATTAACTTCTACTCCCTACCGCTATCTCGACATCATATTGCCCTCAGTTTCCCTGTTGGCACCACACACGATCCCCCACAACACGGCTGGCTGAGGTTTTCATGGCATTTCCCCCACCACGTTCTTTCCCTGACCCAGTCCTTATGTGTCCAGCATTGTCCCCTGATTCTAGGCTCTTGTTGCAGTGTATTCTCTCCTTCAAGCCCAACTTTCTCCCAGGTCTCTAGCAAGATATTCATCAGTTCACACCGGCAATGGACCCCTTTGTTCTTTGTCAAATCTCCTTCTCCGTTTTCTCTGTGTGACACCTGTCTCTGTCTATCTGGGCTGCTCTAACCATCGACTGGGTGGCTTATGCATTTGTTTCTCACTGTTCTGGAGGCTGGAAGTGTGAGATCAGGGTGCCAGCATGGTCGGGTCATGGGGAGGGCTCTTCTCTGGGTCAACAGATGGCTGCCATCTCCCTGTGTCCTCACGTGGCTGAAAGGTGACCTGAGAGCTCTCTGGAGTCCATTTATCAGGGCACTAACCCCATTGATGAGGGCTCCACTTCATGACCTAATCACCTCTAAAAGGGTCCACCTCCTAACACCATCACCATGGGAGTTAGGATTTCAACATACAAATTATGGATCGGGGGTTGGTGGGGGACACACATTGCAATGACATTTGAGAAACATGAAGATATATTCTTTATCACAAAGCAGGTGGATGGTTCGAAATCAAGTGTACTTAAGCTATCCTGTTAGGGCAGAGTTTCCAAAACGTTTTTATTCATCATTGTCTTCTCCCTTAGGAGTCTTTTTAGACATTTTTTCTTATTTACCCTGTGAAATGTTAATATTACAGATATACTATATATCTGTTTATATACTGTGGCCCTTTGAAGGGCCATGCAATTGTAATATCTAAGTCCCCCTGCCCAAGAACCAATTTTCACCCCTTTGGGGAAATTTTGCCTCTATTGAAAATGCATATTTGAGAAAGAGAGATTAAGATAACCCAGCCAAACCAAAAACTGACTCATAATAACATCCCCTTCATTGTTCTGTACTTTATAATGGGCAGAGCTGGCCCCAGTAGTGAGTCTGGTAATTTTGTACTCAAACATACCGAAAGACATTAAAAACTTTCATTTGCTTCTAGCACATGAATGACTTCGTGTGAGAGAGACTTATTCTGGCTTAGAGTACTCTCCTTTGAAAAATGATGGAAGTTGCTTTTTTAAATTAAGGCAGCAAAACCATTGATAATTTAAGCATTGCAGGCATTCCAAAATGCTGTGATTTGCAACACCAGTTTTAATTAATGCCTGCAACCCGGCTGTGAAAATTGGGACCTGTAATTTGTGAGTTACAGTAACTGCTAGTGTTTATTAACCTAGCAGGTCAAATTCCGGTTTCATGGTCTTATGTATACATATATATCATCATCCTATTAGACTTCAAATTGAAAGCCAACGGGAGAGGGGAATGATCACCTGCAGGTAATGTGTCACCTTTGAAAAGTGAGGTGAGTGCAGAGTGCAAGGTTGGCTCCTGCCCCTCCTCATCCAGCCTCTCTTGGTTAACTCTTTCCTCTCATTGCGTTATTTAATTTCTTCCTCCTTTCCTGCATCCTGGCAGCTTCAGTTCTGTAGTTTCACCCTTCTCATCCCCCATAAAAAATCCTCTGGTTTTCAAACCTTATTATCCAATAACTCCTGCAGCTTTCTCCCACCTTGCTTACATCCACCCATTCACTGGAGAATTTGAGAGCTCGTTGTGTGCTAGGTACTACAGCGGACTTTGGGTACGTCAACTATAACATTAATACCACCATCAGCTCTCACAGAGCACTGCGGACAAGGAACGATGCACATCTCTTTATGTGTGTTAACTTCTTTAGTCTTTGCAACCTCCTACGATAAACCAGACCCAGCCTCCAACCTCTCAGTGTCTAGTGGGCAATAGAACTAGCTTCACTGGCCAAGCCTGACTGCAGGTAGCTGAAGAGACTGCACAGAGCAAGGACTGGGTTCAATAAATGTTGGCCAACCCAGTTTCACTGGAAGCAAAATAAGCTTGAGAACCTCTCAAAAAGTGGGGCAGGATGGGACGTGATGGAGAGACACTAAATATTTGCTTTTGGCCTTGCAGAGACATAAAGCATGGTGGTTAAAAACACAGGCTCAGATGTCAGGCAAATAGTGGTCGGCTTGCAGGTCCCATCACTTATCAGCTGGGTGACCCTTGGACAAGTTCCCCAATGTTTCAAAGCTTGTTTCTTCAACTGAAAATTAGAGATGGTATCATTCCTAACACACAGGACCATGCAGTGATTCAAGGGCACAAACGTAAGAAGGGCTTAATGCAGTGCCTGGCACTGCCGGTGCTGTCAACCACAGCCAATACGTTTAGCTATTATTAGTGTAATAATCCATCATGTTCTCTATGGCAGCCGAAGGAAATCTTTCCTGTAATATCAGGACACTTGAAGCTGTCAATTAATTAAACATTTTTTGAGCCTCTACTCTGTGCAAAACACGATGTAGTCATGGTAGGGACTGATTCAAGATCTTATCATTCGTCTCTCATGGAACTTGTACTAATCACGACTGCTGGTTACTGATTTGTGTACGTGTTACTATCTGGCCCCTCCACCCAGGGCCAGCTGCATGGGCATGAAACCTGTGTAGTCACACAGGACCCTGTGTTTAGTAGGGCCTCATGCTTGGCTTCATGCTCTGTGGTCACCATCTTGGAATTCTGCTTTTGAACAAGGAGCCCCATATCTTCTTTTTTCTTTGGGCCCACAAACAATGTCCTGCCTCTACTAGACTGTAAGCTCTCTGAGGGCAGGTTCTAAATCTCTTTTGCTCACCATTTTACCCAAGGTTCCCAGCAAAGAAAATGATCAGTACGTAGTTATCTAACAGAGAGGAGCACGCAAGTGGCTTGTAAAAGGAGAGACACTGGGAATTGGCATCCATGTCTTGGCTCAAGGAATTTGTCTCAGGAATATTCTGGATGGGGTTAGATGAGGCACCACTAAAGAACTCCACTGTCAACTGAGGGCCTGGTCACAAGAAGTACTGACTCTCTCTCCCTTTAAGTAAACCAACCATGTCTAGCTTTGTTCATTAAGCCAACTCAAAGGGGCAACAAATGCCAATGTAAAATTTTTAGTTTCATTTTGATCATGTCACAAAATTAATACAGATTATTTTTTAAAATGTACTACCATCTCTGAGGGGTACGAGTGGGTCACAAAATGCATATAAACATGTAAGAAAACAAATATATTTTTAAGAAAGCTGATGAGAAAAATATGTGTTGGATATATGGGAATGAAAGGATAGAGTTTTAGACGTTTCCTTCCTTGGGAGGAATTTTTCTCCTTAAGTCTTCAATGGTGGAGACACCCCTTGAGTATAAGCACGTGCTCTTTATGGCCCCATCCATTCATTCAGCAAAAAGGTACTGTCAGGCTAATACGCGCAAAGCATTATGTCTCTGTGTGTACAGAAAAAAAGAATGACTCAGACATGTGACAGATGTCATTCAGTCATTCCAGTACTTTCACGGAGAGATGTATGGTGTGGAAATAAGCCAAGAAATAAGCAAGTGACCCAACCTTAGGGATCAGAAGGCTTCACCAAAGATGTAGCATTTGAGCTGGCACTCAACTTACTTGTGGTCCTGAGCTTCATTCCCTCGTCTGCAAAATGGGCATGGCAACTTCTCCTTGAAAAGTTTGTTGTGGTGATCAGAAATGATAACACTGATACCTTTGCAAAGAGCTGGACCCATGATATGCAGGAGTAGAGATCAAGCACAGTGTCCCAGGGGCCACTGCAGTTCTTGAGAAGGACGCCTGGAAACTCACGACTTCCCATTCAGCACCTCCCGCCCCTGCCCTGATTCTCACTTGCCCACGAGCATCTTCGTCAGCCAGGAAGACATGAGTCCAACGGGAGGGACTCTTAGAAAAAGGAGCCATGAAAGAGTGACTTACAAATTGGAAAGGAAATGATGTTGTAGAGAGACACCCAGCGGAGAGAAGTGAGTTCTGATTCCTAACCAGCAGTGTTAAAAGCCACCCCGTCACATTAAAAATTATCCTCTCTTTACTTTCACCAGAGTGCAATAACGTGGTTATTTGACATTGAAAATAGACACAAAGCCAACGGTCACAAGTATGACTCTGGTTCCATGGGAAGAGATAAGTAATTCCAAGAACACAAAAGTAGTCTTTTTGCCATGGTCACGTTTCTGGGTGTAGTTTATTTTGTTCTTTTAATCATGATTATATATTTTCTACATTATTTGGTTATATTTCTTCTCAGAGCAAAAATCCTGTTCTTTTAATCTATATTTTTATAGTGCAAGAGTAATGCCAGTAGTTTTGATGTGGTTGCATTTTGGGGGTATGATTAAATTTAACATCCCAATTAAACACAGGTAAAGGCACAACAAATCATAATTACCTGTTATATCCACCTGTCCATCCACCCATCTGTCCACCCATCCTTCATCCATCCATTCATCCATCCAGCCTTCATCCATCCATCCATTCATCCATACATCATCCATCCATTCATCCATCCAGCCTTCATCCATCCATCCATTCACCCATACATCATCCATCCATCCATCCATCTATCCATCCACCCACAGTGCCAGATATTGGGCACTCAGAAAAAGGAAGCTGTTCAGATCAAGTGGAGGCATGATTCAAACTTGTCATATTTGATCTAAAAGAAACAACATTCCAGGGAGTGCCCAATCCAGGTAAGCCCCAAACTGAAACACCTGGCAGTTGTTCTCTCTGCAGACTCATGTGTAATTAGTTACTTTCTGATTGATTCACTATGATGAAAGTGGAAATTCAGAAAAAGTTCACTTGGTAATCCCCACGAGAGGGCACCCCCCCACTGGCCGCCATCAGGAGTTCCGAGTCCTGGACCCGTTTCTGTCACGGTGTCATCTTTGATGAATGACTTAATCACTATCTGCATCTGTTCCTTCCTGAGTCACAGGAGGCTGTGGGGGCATGTAAAAAAAAAAAAAAAAAAGAAGGATTCTTTGGGGAAAAGGCAGAAAACTCCATATTTAGGATTTGATTTCTAGTTCTCTGGCAGGGAGTAGGGGCAAAACATTTATCTGCCTTTCCGACCTGTTGGGGTTAAGCTTGGGCTGAGCAGAGCTGTAAGGAAGCATCCTACTGACCACGTCAAATGTGGTTGCTTGAGTGTACCCAGATGTGCCCCCTCAAGGCCAGTGCTTTTTCCACTTTCACGACCTTTGTGCATCTTACCTGGCAGCCAGCAGTCTTGGATGCCCCCTTACTATCAAGTTTGTGGGTCCATATCCATCCCTACCGTGGCTGCCATGAAATACTGGTGGTATAACAATCTTGGTGCCTTTTCATAGCCATTTTCCAACTACCCAACCTACACATTTGATTAATTAAATCAAAGTATTGGCATCTCTAAACCTACAAGACTGGGAGTTTACAAGGAAGCCAGGCAGATCCCTTTAGCCCAATAATAGGAGACTTTTTTTTTATTTTAACTTTGTGGAACTTCATTATTTTGAACCCTGCTAATTTGGAATAATGTATGGTAACTGGGATACTAGCCTGGCCAGAATTTAACAAGGTGCTACATATGAAAACGAAAGCATTTGACAAATTAAAATTATCAACATAGATAAGATTTAGGGGGGAACATTTAAACCATATGAAGATAAAACATTTTCATATATGTATAATCATGTGGAAATCACTCAATTCATCCCTCTCCGAAGATGTTCAGGCCCTAATCCCTGGATCCTGGGAATATGTTCTGTTATGTGGAGAAGGGGCCTTTGCAGATATAACTAAGGTTATGAACCTTAACTAGGGAGACTGTCTGGCATTGTCTGGAGTATCCGAGTCTAATTACAAGAGTCCTTAAAAGCAGGAGCTTTCTTCAGCTGGAGCCAGAGAGTTGAGGCCAGTGAGGAAGCTGGGAATTTCACACTTGAAATTGCTGGATGAAGGATGCATGGAAAACAGGAGAAGGACATAGAGTCTTTAGAAGTGAAGACCGACCCCCTGCTGACAGCCAGCAAGGAAACGGAGACTTCAGTTCAGCTGCAAGGAACTGAATCTGACCAACAACCTGAATGAGCTGGGGTGCAGATTTGTGTCTAGAATTTCCAGAAAGGAACACAGTCCCGCTAACGCTTCAGTTTTGCTCTCCCCAAAGCAGAGGACCCAGCTGAGCCACACTGCACCCAGATTTATAGAAGAGACCTTAATAGATGTTGCGATCCATTAACAAGATCATAAATGGGTGTTGTTTCAAGCTGCTGAATTTGCTGTAGCTTCTAATAGCAGCAACAGAAGATTAATACAGTGGGGGGGGGGGCGGCTATTAAATATACCTGGTAGCCAGGATGGCCTAGAAACTGATGATCTGCCCACCAGAACAACCAGAAGATGTGTGTCCTGCTTGAATATCAGCCTTGCAGATGAAGAAATGAATGGATGGTAAGGAAACCCTCTTAGCTATTCCTGCCAGCAGGTCTCTAGAAGGGTTTCCGAGGCAACATTCCATAACCTTAGGCTCTGTTTACTGCAATTTCTTAAAAGAAATAAAAGCGATATTCCTTAATAGCTATTTAGCAATTTGGCTTCGCTTTCTATCTCATCCAATCAAAAATCATCCTTTCTGTTAGTTTGCATTTAGTTTTGGTCGACAACCCTCCACCTCCCTTCCCCAACACACACATTTCCCCATTTCCCTTCAGCAAAGATCCCCACACTCATAAACCATCTCTAAACCGAACCAGAGTTTTGTCTTTGAGTTCAGAAGCCTTCTCTCTGTGAGGGGGGCCGGCCAGGGCTGACATGGTTACAGGAGAAACTCCACGTTGCCAGCATCATATTAGAGTGAATGAAAGGAGGCGAATATGTTTGTCAGCTGTCAGCGAGCTCAGCCTCCCCAATTACCCTGTCTAATTAGATTAGAAGCTGACAGCTGAGAGCGCACCCTGTGACATTTCAGCTTGCCATCGAGAAATGAGGAACATACAACTCGTCTTGTTTCCTTCATTTAAACCCGATCCTCTTCCGAGTTGTTCTGAGAACTGATTTTTGTAATTAGCTGTTGTTTGCATTACATCAGTTTATTGTCTCTGCTCAACATAAAATAGGTCGAGAAGGGTAAAGAAAGATGGCAAGAAACCCTGGACAGGGAAGCTGAGCTCCAAGTATCTTCAGGGGACTTTGTACAAGGCACACGGGGACACTAAATTTGGACTTGCCCTAAAATCTTACAGTAAAACTGCAGAAGTCGTAAGTGGTCATCAGTGGTGTTTGCATCAGCTTATGGAGGTGAAAACTGACTCACATGCACACTGCACAAGCTGAGTCAGATTGAAAACTCATGGATTTTGTAGCAGAAACAGACTCACAGACATAGAGATCAAACTTACAGTTACCAGAGGGGAAGGAGGGTGGGAAGGAATAAACGGGGAATTCGAAAATTGCACCTCTTGGGGAGTGATGGAAATGTTAGCTATCTTGATTGTGGTAGTGGCTTCACGGGTGTATACATCTGTCAAAATGCATCACAGTGTACATCTGAAATATGTGTAGTTTACAGGAACCATGCCACAATAAAGGTTTTTCTTAAAAAAAGAAAAACAAAGAAAATAAACCTGTAGACAGTGTAAACAAAGGAAAGAAAAAAAAAGTAATTAGATATGTAGGCAAATAAACTAGAATAGTCCAAAGAATGTGTTGAATGTTTATAATTGTGTTTCAGACTTCGCACTTCAATTTTATATATGTAAATCTCTACTACTACATTTCTCTACAAATAAGCCTTATTTCTTAAATATTATTTAATGAAGTGTTTCACCTATTATTTCTACAATAATTATTAAATTATCAATCTTTTAAAAGACACAGAATAAAACATGCTTAAAAAAAACCAAAAACCCCAAAACCTCATGGACTGCACAGTGGGAGGCATACGGAGGTTGTGCAGAAGGTGGTAAATTTCCGCTCTGATTTTAAAGAAAAGACACCCACTCTCGACTGTTAATCTCGGTTCCAGCTGCCAGCCTGGTGTTGCTAGAGGTTTCATTATAACTTCTCACGGCCACGACCGAGGGATTTACAGCTCCTGCAAACAGCCTTACAAAAGAGGGTTTGAGGAACGGCTCTCAGAAAGGCCTGTATTTCTTACTACAGAACAGTTTCAAACAGTAAATTTGGAGAGAAGGCTTAACAAGGTTTTTGAACAGAGATTTAAAGTGGTTTTATCATGAGGGTCCTTCCAGGATCAAATGACATTGGACAGTGTCCAAGGCAAGTGACCCATCTGAATTCCACCGCATACAATGGGAACAAAATAAAACGTTCAGACGAGGCTGTGGTTCAGGATCAAGTGAGCAAGGCAAGCAGGGCGAGGGGCTAACATGACCAGGGACGCATGGGACGTCTAACCTCTGAAGGCTGTAAGTATCAAAGCTGCATGTCTATGCTCATAGTGCCCGTGTGGATGGTCTAGTGCCTCGTGGTTTTTTTTCCAAATTTTTGTCATTTAAGAACCGTGACAACAGCTATTGCCCTAACTGTGTACCATGTGCATAATTTGCTTAATATTTTAAAACAGTATAACTCCCTTTTCTACTTCTATACAAATTTAATTCAAAAATTTGCACCATTGGTTTGATGTGCTGGTGATAATGTTTTCTATTACACGTCAGCTAAATGCATGATGATGAAAATCTTTGTGCTCCTCCACGCGTGCCCTAAAAACATCACATGGACAGCAGTCACCTGCCGGTCACCACTGGGGACCCTGGCTCTGGGGAAAAGTCTCCACTACCTGCTTGCAGTTCAACAGCTGGAGGTGAGCAGGAGCCTTGGTGACGCTTCCTACTGAATTCCAGAACTTCCCAAGGAGGGGGACTGACGGTCGTGTGGCACAAGACAGAACTTCTGTAGCTGTTTTAAGTTGCAGCTCGAACCGCAGGACACTCTGAAGCCAAGACAGTGACTTTTCAAAGAGAAGAAGGCTTGGACGTGGAGAGCAGGTGGGAAGGAAGGAGTTGCGCCTCACGGTGACACGCACTTCCCACCTCAAAATGTCAAAGTGATCTTACAAATGATTATTCAGCCACCTCTCATCCTTCTGGAAGGGTCGAGTGTCTCCTGGGTGGAGAATGAGCACAAAGGGAGCTGAAGCAACTTGATGAAAGGCCATGTGGTGAATCGACAGTCGAGAAAACAACTCTTGTTACTCTTACGATAACAAATTTGACGGCCTGTGGGAACCGCCCGGGTTCTGTCCTGCGGACCCAGCTCACCTTAACCCAAGGCCTGGGCACTGAAACACAGCGGAGAGAATATCAGGCAAAGAAATGGGGACTTAGATGAAAATATTAGGGTGATGATCAGAGCTGAAATGTATTGATTCTTCACTGTGTGCCAGGACTTTGAAATACAATACAATTACATTTGCAAAAACCCTATTTCCAAATAAAGTCACACTCCAAGGTACTGGGATTTGGGACTTCAATGTGTGAATTTGGTGGGGCACACATTTCAACCATAACACTATTTTATAGCCATCAAAACTGAGTCTCAGAATTTGAGAGCCCTTATCCAAGGTCCCACAAGAGTAACGGGCGGAGCCAGGATCAGAACCCAGAAAACCCAGCTCCCCACTCTACCTTCTTAAGCAGCACTATGGACGAGATGTTTTGTGTTCTCTGAAAATTCATATGTTGAATCCTAACCCCCAGTGTGATGGTATTTGGAGGTGGGGCCTTTGTTAGGTGATTAGGTCCTGAGGGTGGCACCTCCGTGAATGGGATTAGCACCCTAATAAAAGAGGCCCCAGAGACCTTTCTTGCATTTCCTGCCAGGTGAGGACACCGTGAAGACAGCCACCTGTGACCCAGGAAGCAGGTCCTCGTCAAACACGGAAATCTGCAGGTGCCCGGAGCTTGGACTTCCCAGCACCCAGAACTGTAAGAAATAAATGCTTGTGGCTTAAGCCTCCTAGTCTGTGGTAATTTTGTTATAACAGTCTGAATGGTCTAAGACAAACAGCTTCAAGAACCTGTCCACTGAATGGTCTCACCTAAGTCCAACACCTCCTGGAAAACAGTTAGTCTTACTTCCCTCCTTCCCTGGGTGTGTTATTAAAATCAGATAATACAGTGCATGTGAGAGCACACTAAGTGTGTGTGTTCACAGGTAAGGAGCACATAGTACTACGGATGTCACTGTCACGCCAGCACAAAGGTGGCGTCATTCCTGGGTGGGACCATGCACCCTGGGGGCTGTCTGCCCAGTTTGAATTCCAATGCTTCACTTCACCGGCTATGTGACCTGTGACCCATGACTTAGCCTCCTTCAGCTTTCATGTCCTTATCTGTAAAATGGGGCCACAGCAGTAGCCGTCTCTCAAGTGTGTGATGAGGGTTAAATTAGTTATTATTTACATAGTGCCTACACGGTACCTGGCAAGTAGGACCTGCTGTACAAGATGATCTGTGGCTGTGCACACCTGCCAGTGTGAGATCAGAGCTATCCCCCGGGACAGGCCCTCTTCATGGGGGGGGGGGGGGTCCATAGTAAACAGCATCTCCAACCGGCTGGAAACTTGGCTGTGACTCTACTGCGTGCCTCCATCATCCCTCAAATCCTGTTCATTTTACCTCCATAATATGGTTCTAATTTCTGGATATTCCCCACCATGCTCTCTCCCCACCCCGCTACCTGCAGGACCTTCCTAACTGGTCTCCTCCTTCCATCCTCATCACTCTATGACACATTCTCAAAACAGCAGCCAGAGGGAACATTTTAACATGTAAGTCAGATCAAGCCCCTTCTTGGCTCAAAATCCCCCACTGACTCCCACACCAGTCAAGGTCAGTCCACATCCTTTGCCACAGCCCCCACATGGCCTGTCTCTCCACAACCTCTCTGACCTGTCTCCCCTTGCTCCTGAGACTTGCTCTCTCCAGGCAAACTGGCTGTCTGGCTATGCTTAGATGCACCTGAATGCTCATGCCTCAGGGCCTTTGCACTTGCTGTTCTGCCTGCCTGGGTGGCTCTCTTACCTCCTCAAATCTCTGCACAAATGTCCAGACCATCCTCCTCCCTTATAACTCTTCATGTTCTCTGTGCACTTACCCCATCTGACATTCTGTGTAGTTTACTTGTTTTTTTGTTTCTTGACTGCCCCCTATAATAGAATATCAGTCCCATAAGGGTGGGAATATTTGTCTTCTTTGCTTACTCCTGTATCCTTAGTGTCTAGAAAAGTGTCTGGCACATCCTAGGACCTTAACAAGTGTTTGTTGAAGGAGTAAAGGAATAGAGGAAGCAAAGAAAGGAGGAGACATCCTGAAACTTTTGCCAAAATATCAGAAAGATTGACTTCAAGGGCAGAGAAATAAAAAACAGTGATAACAGCTGGCTCAGAAAATGGAAATAGGAGAAGAGTCAACAGTATATTCCTTTTTCCAAAGAAAAATCCACTTGCTTTGTGCCTCTGTAAAACCTCATAATTTGGTAAGAGCACATTTGTGCCTTCAAGAGGAGGGTGAACAACATCTTGGCAGCTCTCATATTTCCTAGAACCAGTCCAAAGGCTCGAGGTCACCTAAAGTCATTGTCACAGAACAGGGTGGGATTAAAGTCACTGAGAATTTTTGGAGCTCAGAGAGGGCATTCTAGTTGCTCCAAAGCCTTCTCAAGGCCTGGAAGCAGCAGTCTGTCTAGACTTGAAGTAAAGATTCCTTGCACAGCTCTGCAATTTCTTGATCTGAGAGGAGGGAGCGTTCATAGGAGGAACGTCTGTCGAATGTGCGGAGTTTCTAACGTCTCCTTTGGGAAGGCTGATAAACCCCAGACTAGCGCAATGAATGTGCCTCTTCCAGATGGTTACTGAACCAGGGCCAGGTCAACGTGATGGATGAAGGTCTTGCCAGGACACTCAGGGAGGGGGGCTGGAGTGTTCCTAAGGCTGAAAGGAAAAGGCAACCCGCAGAGGGTTAGACAATTAAAAAGGAGGCCTTGGTGCCTGTGTCCTGGGTGCCTGGGGACATCATGTGCCTTTTTCTGTGCCGTGGCCACTGTCCCAGCTCTGCACAGTGAGAGCCTGTGCTGGGCTCCGTCAGTCCCAGTTGGGAAGGGAGAGAGCACAATATGCCTCGCACAGAAAGCCTTGGCCCTCGGAAGCTCGCAGCTGTGTGCATCTGGAACAAACTGTCCCATCCACAGCCACCCGAGCACTCCCAGGACCCTCCGAGCTTTTGTGGCTTCAGCTCTGAGTTGAAGCCATGCCTGCCTGTCGCTCACCTGCTCTGTGGCTCATTTGATTTGTCAGTCACTGGAGACCTTCGGGTCTCCCTAGCGGCTCCCATTATTACCTCCCCTGCCTCCCAAATTTGAAGCCACTGTGCCTTTTATTACCAAAATCCAATGTAATAAACACTTACTGAACGTTTACCATGAAGCCAGCAATGTCATGTTCTTTCACTTCTGTTAAATCATTTAATCCTTTCATATTTCCGTGAGGTTGTAAACAATTCCATTTCAGGTGAGCTCCCAAGATCAAAAGCAACTTGCACGAGGCTTCACAGCCAGTAAGCGGCAGAGCTGGGACTTCAACCCAGCCTGGCCTGACAACAACCACCCCCACACCCACCACCGCTACCATAAACTCCAACGCCTGAGAAATGAATTTAATATTTGGAAGCCAAGCAGCTCGACCCGCCGATGCATTTGGCTCTTCCTCGTAAAGATTCTCAATTAAGCTAAAAGTAAAAGAAATCCCTCTACCAAAATTACAGTTGACCTCTGTCTTAAAAAAAGAAAAAAAAGAGTGATAATATTGAAATGTTCCTCAAAGTACAATTGTAGGACTGCGGATGGTTCATTGTGAGATACTGCAAGGAGGGTCTCAGCCTCTCCTTCCGTGTCTTCTCTTTTTATCTTTCCAGCCTCTGACACGTCATAGAAACATCTAGGTTTCCATTAAATTGCCTAATTTTTTTCTCCTATGTACCCCTCCCCTTCTTGTCAATGCTGCCTTGAAAAATAAAGACATCCTACATTCAGGGCTGAGCAAGCAAAAATAAAATAAATTGTAGCAGAAGGGACCTAAGAGATAAGGATGAACTTTCCGGTCAAAAGGGTAATTAAGCATTGGCATGGCCTTTGAACCGAGACTCGGTCAGTCAGACACGCTGATAGTCATACTGGGGGCGTACAGCAAGGACTCCAGCTGCATCACTTCGGGCAGGGATGGGGAGAGGAAAAGTTATTAAAGAAACAGAAGTCATGTCTATGTTTTTATAAGTCTGGCACTTGAATAAGGAATTCACAGGTAGGAAAGATGCAAACCCTTCCCAGGGAAAGAAATTAAATTTGGAGGGTAACCATTCTGCTCCATACCCACTAAATACGTTATCCCATTTAATCCTCCCAACAGTTCTTTGGGGTGTGTGACATTGTCGCCACCAGATGACAAAGCCAAGACTCAGGAGAGCTGAAAGAGTTGCCCGTTCACAAGGCCAAGAAGGATCTTCTCCGAGAAGACCTGACTTGAAGGCCAGTGCAACTTCCTCTGCCATTTTTGTTGTAGTTTGATCTGAGTGTTAGCTCTCAGGGGGCAG
The DNA here is from genome assembly GCF_009834535.1 of Camelus ferus. NCBI lineage: Eukaryota > Metazoa > Chordata > Mammalia > Artiodactyla > Camelidae > Camelus > Camelus ferus. The sequence continues at coordinate 9,503,601 of NC_045708.1, read as the reverse complement.
ACGGGTAACATGCTTCTCTCCTGTCCTCCTCCCTTCCCTCCCTTCCCTCCCTTCCTTTCTCCCTCCTTCCTTCCTTCCTCCCTCCCTCCTTCCTTCCTTCCTCCCTCCTTTCCTTCCCCCCTCCCTTCAACTTCAGGACAAAACCATTACTTCAGAAGTTGGTAAGGTAAGATGGGGTATCTATTTTCTGATATCAATGTGCACATTAAATATTAACTGTGTGCAAAGCCATTTGGCTCATCTTTGAGTGTACGAGAAGCACCAGGGTAAGTTGTGATTACATGTGTTGCAAAAGTCTTTGCAACTTGGATCCACGAGTAGAGGCAGGGTTAGAGACCACATCTCTCCTGAGTTGCAGGCATAGAAGGTTGCTGAAGAAAGCCAAGTAAGAGGCTTCAACAGTAGGGAAAGAGAAACTCCAGAAACTGAATCTAAAGAGTGATTAGCATTTTATTTAGGACTTACTGGGTGCAGACACCCAAGGATGAGAGAGCCTGGAGCAGGGAGACGCTAATTTACACCGGAAAAGAAAAACCAAGCTACTCTTCTGGGTTTAACTCAATCCCAACCATTTCTTGCCCAGAGTGAGGCGGTCAGTGATGACTCACTAGCAGTGCAGCACAGTGGCATGTACTTGGGAGGAAACAAAATCTTGGTTCAAATTATTTTGCTTACTATGTTTAAGCAAATGATTCAGCTTTCCAGCGATTCAATTAAGCGACCTCATCTATATAGAAAACTACCTAACTCATTAGGTTCTTGAAAAGATAAAATGATCTCGCCCTTGTAAAAGATGAGCCCGGCGCCAGGCACACTGCAAGTAGTCAACAAACGATCCCTGTCAAAGTCCAACCATCTATCCCTTAACTGGGGTGACCTGAACAGCATACATATGACATAGATTGATGGGTGGGTGGATCATTCTGATTGGTGCAAGTAATCCTGCCCGCCATCCATGTGCCAGTGGGAGATGGCAGAATTGAGTATGTGATTCCTTTATGGATCTCAGGTTTTGTGAGTCTCCATCTCACCAGGCGAACCATGCTCCACCCTATGCATGCACGTATACAAAAACAAGACGCGGAAGTTCGTGAAGCAAGTCCCCGACTATTTCACTCAGTTCTTGGCCATCAGAGAGCCATCTGCCCAGTTCTGGAGGGAAAAGGCAATATGCTGTGTGGGCAGTTTAAGGGACTACATTTTGACCATTTGCAGCTCGTTCACTGATTTCCGAACCTGTATTGTGATTGCTACTGCTCTTTGGTTCAAAGGACCATTCAAAGCATTGGCTTGGGTTGCCAACAAAAGGAATGGTTTCACGCAACTCTGACTTCTGTGAAACAATGTGAGGAATAACACAGAGATGTGGATCATAAACACCGGGGTTGAGCCTCTCCGACTTTCTGCAGATGTCAGTGCGAACTTCAAACACACATGAGATTCTGTGTGCATCTTATTAGCGCAAGTTGCTGGATATAATAAAGTCTATCAAATTATTTGATAAAGATCTATTCATTACCCTTATCCAGCCAAAAGAAAAATATAATTGAAACACGGTCACACGCTATAATGGGCACGGGAATAAAACTTCCTCTTCTTTCCTCCTAATTAGAAAACCAGGGGCTTAGAAAAATGCATAAAGGCAGATCAGATAGGAGAACAGATTTTTTTGTTTTGTTTTGTTTTGTTTTAGGTAGAGAATCTTCTCTGAGTGACTTGCCAGTTAAAACATTTTATAAATGCCAAGAGCGAAACAGCCTAAACCAAAAATACGTGCTTTCCCCTCTTCTGTTACAGACACGTAATGACTCCCTTGATCGTAGAAACCACTCATTAAATATTTGTCGAGTGTTCCGTGATTGATAACGGCTGCAGGAGCTCACACATCTGCAGCATGTCTATCTGGTCAGCGAGGGCTCCGAGAAATGAAAGAAAGCACACTGTTAAGGACGGCCAAGCCCTACTCTGTATGCAGAAGAGCTCCCTCTCTCTCAGCAGTCCGGAGAGAGAAGAATGAGAGCCCCGGCACGTGGAGGCAGGGAGGTGGCCTTCTCTACATCTGGAAAGAAAGGAAGAAAGAACAGACTGGCATCAAGGTCTCCACTGGAACTTTACCTGAAGGGGCAAGGTCCACACTTGCCAAAGCTCAAACTGCTCCTCTTCTTTTCCCTGGGAGTCTTATTTCAAAATGCAAATAGTTCTGTGGACAATTATACATTAACTCATTACCAGCCGATCACTCAGAGTTAATTACTTTAAAAAAAAAAAACTATTTTTTTCTAATGCGGGGAACACTTCTCTGTGATCGTGTTTCTGAAGTTCTGAAGAAATATGACCCTGGGCACATAAGTGTCAATGGTCAGGTAGGGAACTCAGGAGACATGCCCAGGTAGGTTACTAAAATGGGATAAGGGGCTTGGAAACAACCATTATAAATGTCATAATGTAGCAGAAAACCTTAGTGCTCACTCACATGCATGGTCTCCTCTCTGGGCACACGGCTAGACTACACACACCTCCCTGCCCCAGGTAATCAGGTGGGGCTATATCGGACACTCAGATGTCCACTGCTTCCAGGCCAGCCTGCAAAAGCTCCTGCACAATCCTCTACCCTCTCTTCTTTCATCTGTCTGCTGATGCCAACAATTCAGTGGTGGATTCATCAGAAGATGATGGAGCTGGACAATGGAAGGAGCCTGGAGCCCTGAATGTCTCAAGGAACTGAGCCCCTCATTGGCCCACACTAGGTTGTGAGGAGAGGGGTAAGCCCTTGAGGTTTTGAGGTTTATATGTTGAAGCAACTAACATTACTTATCCTAAATAATAATATAATAATAATTATTATAGCTAATACTGATTAGGTATATATCCCAGGGTTCATTTAAGTATTTTAATCCTCACAATAGCATATGTAATATGTACTATTACCCTCCCCACTTCTTTAGGAAACTCAAGCTCAGACAGGTTAAGTAACTTGCCCAAGAACGGCCAACTAGAGAATAATAAAAACTCTGGGTACAAACAATGGGAAAGAGAAAGCACGGACATGAAGACAGTGAGGTAACAGATGTCAAAGTTTATAAGCTTCACAGGTTTCATGAGGAAGTCTTAGGGCCCGATGGAAACACGCTGTGTTGCAGTCAAGGGGCCAGGCTTTAGCAGTAGATGGAAGTGGGTGCCAGTCCTGGGCCATTTGCATCCCTCCTGTGTGTCCCCTGCCAAGACATCCAGCTTCTGCAAGCTTCTGTGTCACCACCTGACAGAGAGGGGACAGGGATGTCTGTGAGGATGAAGTGAGACGAGTGTTCGTCACCCACATGGGACCGGAAGGATGGTAGGGGCTTAGTCAACACTCATTCCCTTACTGCGTGGCTAGGAGGCATTTCTGATGGAAGAGGCGTATTAGGGTCTGGCGAGAGGCCCACCATCCTCTGTGCTCACAGGTCCTGGTTTGCACACAAAGGGCCTTAGCTGAACCCACCAGAGAGGCAACTGGTGGCTCATGTGGCCCTCGGCTATGCCACGAGGTTCGCAACCCGAACAAACCAGCAGCACTCGCCCGACGCTCTTCTCTGGGATTCCTGCCTTGGCCCTTCTCTCACGCACTTAGTGCTGATTAATGGAGCACACACTGTGCAGCAGGTGCCGCGCCAGGTACCAGAGGTAGACCCAGTGGTAAACCAGAGAGGGGATGCACCTGCCCTCACGGACCGGACTGTCTCACAGGGGCTGGGGAACGAGCAGATAGCGAGTAAACAAACCAACAAGACAGTTACACTTGCTGTGTTATATGTTATGAGGGATATAAAGAAGGATGTGGGAGAGAATAAATAGGTCAGGGTGGGGTTTATGCCAACAAATAGACTAGAGGAGGCGACCCTTGAACCAATGTTTCAAGGATGAGCATGAATCCTCCAAATTGCTGGGGGGGTAGTGTTGCAGGGAGAGGGAACAGTGTCAGCAAAGGCCCTGGGGCAGGAAAGACCCTGGTATGCTGGAGAAACAGAAAGGAGGTGAGTATAATTAAGAGGGAAGGGGTACAAGTTCTTTCTTTTCTTTCTTTTCTTTTTTTCCTAGAAAAGAGTCCAGGAAAAACTCACCATCACTCCCATTCTGGCCTGTAATGAAAGCCATGGTGGTGAAATTCTGCTGTAGACTAATCACACTGGATGGTGTGGATTCCAGTTCACCCAGCAGCTTGTTACTGCTGAGGGGGCAGATCTGAATATAAAATGAAGCTCCATGTCCATCCCTGTAACCGAGATGGAAACCAGAGGGAACAGACATCCCGTAGGAACAGCTGGATCCTTAGAAAATAGCTTCTAGCTTGAAGAATACATTTCCAGATAAAATCATACTGCCACGAAGGCACAGGAACAAATACATGGTATAAACCCAAGGAAGGAGATGGTTTATTCCCTCTCTCTACTGACCCTGCTGTGGGGGCTGGGCTCCTCTGCCCAGACTGGGCTGTCCTCTGTTCCTGGCCACCGTCTAGCAATTGGAGAAACTTGAACTTCACCTTTATGGCATGCCCTAGAGATCCAAGAGGAACTTCAGGCTGTGCCTGGATATCCTTGGACCCATCTCAGAAATCAACCTGGGCTTCTGGGTCTTCCCAGATGCCAGACGAAGGAAAATCCAAGAAAGACACAGAAGACTCTCTGCCAAAATATCTAATATGGAGTCTGAGCAACCTGAAAGCAACTTCTGACCCTACTCCTCCTCTCTACCCAAATGAGGGTGGACCCAACATGAGAGAGACTCCTCCTCCACACACCCCTGGCCAGCAAGAGAGAGAAGATATGTTGTCTTCCTGGAGCTGCTGGCAAGAACAAGTCAGTCCCAGGGGAAGGGGAAGGGAATGACTGAGAGCTTTCTAACACTGAGGTACTTTTATCTCGATCAATCTTATCATCTTTAAAGAGAACAGAAGACTCTTCTTCACGTGATAAAGGAACAGTGGTCATTGCAGATCAACAGATGCTGATTCCAGTGGTAGTATCAATGTTGTCACTTCTGGGGGTGGAATCCTGGGGTCCCTGCCCTGGGGAAGAGCCCAGAATTATGTCGAGGAAACAAACAAACATAGGTCCCACAAATTAGATTCAATTCCAGGGCCAGAATCTTTTCTGCTAGTTAGTTTAGGTTCATTGTGGGGCACGGAGCATGCTAGAAGGGGAGGCATGGGGTATCTGTTTGCTTGTTTAACTCTCACCATACAGTTCCCATCATGCAAGTTGTCTTTTTCCCTCCTTGGATCTCTGTGTTTCCGCTTCACTTTTCACCCATAATGTAGGAAGTATCTCTTGAACACCTTGCTGATTTTGGCTCTCTTTTTGCTCCATTTTATTGATTGGCCTAAAGAAAAATCCCCTGCTCTCATGCATATGTGTATTGGAATCCTGAAGTTGACAGTGAGATCCAACATGAAGAACTTGAAGCAAAAGAACATGTATAAAAGGAATGTGCACATAGAGCTCGGAGCTTTATATTGTTTCATTTGAGTAAACATAAATGATTAGAATAAGATCCATGAAACTAAGTATTTTCTGATTTTTAACCACAGACTATTACCTGGAAGGAAACTGAGACACAATTGCTTCAGTTTTTAGTACTGAATAAAAGTGTGCATAAAAGAACCCATATTGAAATTCAGAAATGTTTACTAATGAACAACAACAAAAAAGAAAGACTGACAAAAGGAATGGATTAGTAGTAGGAATCCCCAAAACTCTATGAGTCTTGGAAATACTTTTCTGTAACCTGTGTCAGAGATATGACTGTTCTATTACTTTGGTGATAATGAAATCCGTACAAGGGATAGTTCTGTGAAGCTTGAGTAGTTCCAGGTTATGCCAAATGGGCAGCTGTGAACAGAACAGGAAGTTTCTGCCTAACGGGGTATCTGATTTTTTTACTTGGTAAGCATCTATTTCCCCTCCTGATAAAACAAGGAGTGGGAAGCTTGTTTCTTCTACTTTTAGGAACTCATGGACAATGTCTTCTGACTCAAAAGGTGGAAATGTAGCCAAGGCCTGGTCAATCCGGGTACTGCTTTCCCATGGCCATAGTCACGAATCAAAGAGTGTATGGAATCCAAGTGGGGTCATCAGTCAGCCCGGGGAGATGTGCTAAAATGACTGGAAAAGAGACCCTCTCTGTCAGCAGATGCTGGCTGTAGCCATTTCACCACCACCTGGGGAGTGCCTGCCTGAAAATGAGGGCAACACAGAGCAAAGCAGAGGGCAGAAGTGGAGAGAATCAGATTCCAATCATCACTTGAATGCCTGGATGCTGATCTGCTGGATTCACACCTTGACCTTCCCAGTTGTGTGAATCGATACATTCTTTTTATGATTTAAACCAATTTGAGTTGGTTTCTGAAGAAATCAGTGTCCGTCTTAATGTTCTTGTAATCATTTCTTCAAACCAAAAGCTCATGGAGTCAGAACTTTCTTTTGGAAGAACAGGAGGATATATTTGGGTTTTACAGAATGTCCGAATTTTTGAGCTGAGAGGGACCTGTTGCCATCCTTTATTGCTGCACAGCAAACCATCCCAAAATGCAATGGTGTAGAACAAGCCCTGTTGCATGATGCTTGTAGGTCCTGTGGGCCAGGATCTCACAGGGACAACACAGTAGGCGGGATGCTTTGTCTCTGCTTCATGATGTCAGAGGCCTCTGCAGGCGACACGTGACTCATGTGAGGCTGGAATCACGTAGAGGTTTCTTTGCCCACCATCTGGTGCCTGGGCAGTCATGATCCAAAGGCTGGGTTCAGCTGGGACTTCCAAACAGAGCACGGACCCATGGCCTCCCCGTGCGGCCAGCTTGGGCTTCCTCACAACATGGAGGTCTTGGGATAGCTGGATTTCCTACATGGCTGCTCAAGGCTCCAAGTCCCAATGAACAAGACAGACTGTCCCAGTAAACCAGAAAGAAGCTGCCTGATCTTTCATACCTAGCTCACATAGCATCATTTCCACCATGCTTACAAGCCTGCCCAGATTCAAGGGAGGGGACATAAACCCCCACCTGTCCATAGGAAGAGTGTCAAAGAACTCAGAACCACATTTTAAGAGCCCTGTGCATGTGGCATTTCCCCCCTACACTTCCATGCTTTGGCACATACTTCTTCTGTCAGGTAACAGTCTTTCTTGCCCTCCCTGGGGGGTCTTCCTTCAACCTCCATGGCTCTGCAGCACGTTACCTCCTGCAGAAGCATGCCTTAACTTCTCTGAACTGGGCTGGGGTGATTTTGCTCTGCTGCATTCACACCTCTGCTTGTCTTGCCGTCTTGGCCACGTTGGAATTGTCTCATTCTTCTTTGTCACTCTTCTCCAAATTGTGTCCATCCTAAGGGGGTGCAGACCTTGCTTTTTATTATTATAAATATTATTTTGGCTCCTGGCACAGAGAAGATGCCAAAAAAAATACATATTTAGTGAAAATGTTCAACTCCTTCAGTTTGCAAATGAGAAAACACCAGCCCAGAAAGGGAGGTACATTGTTCAAAGGCACACACCTCACTGGTAGGTGTCTAGAACCCACGTCTCCAGCGTAGAATTCCCATGGTCCTCTTCCTACACCACCACAGTGTTCCAAACATAAAGCCCAGGGTTGTGCTCAGAAAGGCTTGCACATGGTGGTCATGAACCCAGGAGCATCTGTGCAATCAGCTTCTGCCAGTGGAATCTCTGGCTTTCCAAGCTGACTAATTTGTGGTGCTTTTAGACCCAGGAAAAAACACGATAGATCGAGAGTGGCGTTTTACATTTGCAGAGACAAGAACCTATTGCGTTAGTTCACGCCTAATTAGCTCATGCATTTTGTCAGCAGGCTCTGCACCTCCCAGCTGAAATGCAGGCTACAAGCACGGCCGGTTCCCCGCACACGTGGGCCAGATGTCTGGCACGCCAACATGCAGGGGGTTTACCGCCAGGAAAAAAACAAACACAGAAAGGTGAGCAGTTGTTCTGAAATGCTTTAGAGGAACGCTCTGAACAACTTTCACTCTCCATGAAACTGTCACAAATGCAAAATAAAACTGTATTCTAAAAGGAATCTCCATATTAAGAATCCAAATTAAGTCTGGATGGTACACTTGACTCACTTGGTTTCTTTCTTTTTTTTTTTTGTTGGGGAGGGGGAGGTAATTTGGTTTATTCACTTGGTTTCTTTTCATAGGTATCTGTCAAGCAAGCACTTCCTAGAACATGAGGTGAAACATTTCCTTACCTATTCACCTACCCACTTCCTTTTTACAATTTTTTCTTGAAGTTTAGTCAGTTTACAATGTTGTGTAAACTGTTGTGCCAATTTCTGTTGTACAGCAAAATGTTTCAGTCATACATATACATATTTTTTTTCAAATTCTTTTTCATTATAGGTTACTATATTGAATATAGTTCCCTGTGCTGCACAGAAGAAATGTTGTTTATCTATTTTGTATATAATAGTTAGTATCTGCAAATCTCAAACTCCCAATTTATCCCTTCCTACCTCCTTTCCCCTTCTGGTAACCACTGAGTTTATGTTCTACGTTGTGAGTCTGTTTCTGTCTTGTAAATAAGTCCATGTTTCTTTTTTTTTTTCTTTTTTAGATTCCACATATAAATGATGTTACAGAGTATTTTTCTTTCTCTTTCTGGCTTACTTCACTTAGAATGACAATCTCCAGCCCATCCATGTAGCTGCAAATGGCATTATTTTATTCTTTTTTATGGCTGAGTAGTATTCCATTGTACAAATATATCACAGCTTCTTTATCCAGTCATCTGTCGACAGACATTTAGGTTAACTTCCTTTTTGAACCAAAACAAATGGAATGTTTTAAAATGTTGGTCCAGAAGAAATTAGTTCAGGAATTCCTCCTACTTTTTTGTTGTGCATTCTAACACCGATCTCATCCACAGCAACCAAAGAGGAACATGTTCAACTTTTTAATAGTGTAACTATTTCCTCTGCAAATTGTCCCCCAAGCAGCCTGTTTTTCTGGCCATAAAATTACCTCAATTTCTAACAAAAGTTCTGATCATTTCCACCTAAAGAAAAATGTGACTTTGCCTTCTTAGTATTCTAGGAACACTAAACCAACAAACGAATAAATATTTTAAAAATCCGTAATTTTTTTACCTAGCTACCTCTTCTAAGAGTTCATCTTTTTTTAAAATCAAAATATTCCTTGTCTACTACCATTCCATGTGCACTAAATTAGGAAAAAAATTGAGAGTGTGACAATAACATGTCTTGGCAAGGATGAGGACAAGTCAGAAGCCTCATTTTTTTTTAACCAAAAAATCATTTTGAAAATAATTTAACTTGGGCTAGTAGATTTTAAGATACGCATTCCTTGGGACTCAGAAACCTCTCTTGTAGAGAAACTTTTGCACAGTTGCACTGGGTGGGGTGAGCAACAAGGCTCACAGCAGCCCCAGAAAACGCCCACACGTATAGCAGCAAGAGAGTGTGTAAGTCAAGGGTATGAGGACCAAACTCAATCACTCTGCTACCGTGAAAATAGGGGAATGTTAGCCAGGTTTCCAAAAGGAAGCAGCTCACACATGTAATACAGCTTGAAAAAAGCAGATCACGAACACCTACACGCAGTATGATCTTATTTACGTGAGACACAAAACCTTGTAGAACTAAAACCATGTTGTTCAGGAAGACTTCAGTGTCAGCTAAGTCTATAAAGAAACAGCCAGGGATCATCACTATCAAATTGAAGAGAGTGAGTAGCTTGGCTGGGGGAGAAGAGAGAATGCAACTGGGGTATTGGAAATGTTCGTTCCTCAAGCTGGGTGATGGGTACACAGGAGTTTGTTTATTATATTTTATACCTCTCGTAAGTACATTATATATTTTAAATGTATGCACTATTTCATAATTTCTAAAACAAAAAAATTAAAAGACTATATAGAAATATCCTTAAAAATTTGCAGCACCTATGACAGAAATGTCTTTAATGTGCTAAGTGCTCTTAAAACTTAATTTAGAAAAAGTCCAATAGCCCCAATTATACATGGGCAAAGCTATGAAATGGCAATAAATAACAGCCCAAAAAACACCAACTTTTAACCTATCGGATTAGCAAAGAGTAAAAATGGTGAAAACACCTGAAATTGGATGGGGTGGCAGGTGAAGAGGTGGGCGCGTAGCTGGTGGGGATGCTCCTGGGACACGTTTTCTTCCAGGATCTCTGCCAACGTGGATGAAAAGCCTTCACCTACTGATAGACTTGGGCCCAGTGATTCTGCCTCTAGGTCTCTATCTCAGAGAAATACTCGGACAAGTGAGTGCTCAGGGATGTACGTTCAAGCATGTTCCCTGCAGGACTGTTTATCACAGTGAAAAATGTGGAACTGCCAAAGTGTTTAATTCAAGACTGGCTAGATGAATTATGGTCCAGCCATGCAAGAGAATAATACGAACACATTAAAATTATGATATAGCTGCATATTTACTGATATGGAAAGATGTGGATGACATACTGTAGAGCAAAGAGCTCAGTAAAAGAACAGAATACATGAGTACAAATTCACTTTGTTACAAAAGTGTGTGTGTGTGTGTGGTGTGTGTGTGTGTATGGTAGCAACCCGACCTCTCCCTTCACCCTCTCTTGCCCGAGTAAAGGTCAGGACTGTCTAATCATTCTTCTGCGCCTTCTTCCTGCAGCCCATTCTCCACACAACAGCCAGGACGGACCTTTGAAAACACAAGACAGATCACCGCACCCTTCTGTTCAAAATGTTCCAAGTGCCCCCAACTCATTCAGAAAAAAAGTCAAAGTTTTCAATGTCTTGCAAGGGCTCATGTCACCTGTGCTCACTCTGTTCCACCTCTGACAGCCCCACTTGCTCACCCTGCTCCAGGCACTCTGGCTTCTCCATCTTCTACCAATCTTCTGACACATACTGTTCTCTCTGCCTGGAATGCTCTTCTTCCCCTCATCCCTCCACAAACCTCCTCGTCAGTGAGACCTTCCATGACCCCACCCGCACCCCACCGCTGCTTAAAGCTGCAGCCACCCCGTACCAGCACTGCCTCCCCTCTTCCCAGCTTTCAGGGACCCTGAGCCCTTCCCACCCTCTCTATGTCCCATAGACTATATTCAGTTTGTCAGCTCCAGGAAGACAGAGATCTCCTTTGTTCCCTGTTGTACCTCCATGACCTAGAATAGCGCTTGCCACGCAGTAAGCCTTCAATAAACAGTTACTGCACGAATAAGCCACTGAATAAATGGACAAACAAAGAAGGTCAATTCAGACAGTGAAATGTAAAGTTAAGTAAGTAACAGAATAATGGGTTAGAGAATCCCAGTGGGGCCAGCAGGCAGGTTGCTTCTTTAAATAAAGTGGCCAGAGGTGGCTTCTCTGACGAAGTGTCATTTGAGTAAGACCTGAATGAGGAGAAGCCAGGCACTCAAATTTTCCAGAGGGAAGCTGTTTCAGAGGAGGGAACGGTGAGGCACATGCGTCTCAAGGCAGGAGCATCTAAACTAAGGAACTAAAAGAAGTCTGTACCCCAGGAGGAGACCTTGTTTTCTGCAGTGGCCACATCGCAGGTGATTATGTACGACTCTCTTTCTGTGTTTAATGTCTGTTTCCACTACTTTAACAATGAACATGGATTGACTGTGCAACATTGGGAAGCTCAATTCCACATCTCTAACTGGCTCAGGAAGCCCTGGTTTGTCTGGGCCCCGAGTGTAGCTGTGTTTGTGATCATGGGCAAACAGCGCTGCCCTCGGCAAGAGGAGAACGTCAGGGCTCCACACCCCATCGAGTTCAGAAAATGCGTAATTACATCTCTCCCTCGTTCTCCCCAGAGTGAGATTAGAAACTCCTTTCCCTTGTCTTCCAGCACAGACCCTGTCTTGAATTTACACAGAGATAAATAAGGTTGCCCATAGCCACAGCTGCAAGGCACTCCTTTACAAACTGGTCCAAAGAGCAGCAAATTCTATTAGGTTATTTGTTTGCTTTTATTGATGTAAGGACCCTGAACATGAGATCTACCCTCTCAACCAATTTCTAAGCATTGTTGACTGCACGCGAGTTCCTAACATGGCTTTTGCGGCTTCCTCCTCTCTCAGCTTCATCCGGAGAAGCAATGCAATCGTGTAAAGAAGAAGAGCTACATGCAACCGAAACCCAGCGTGGCCGCTTTCATGCCCAGGGAGAGAGGTCAGCAGAGGTGCCTTAATGTGACTCTTGGGGTTTGCAGGTGCTGTGAGAGGAGAGAGGGCAAACTTGCACCCCAGGGAAAGAGAAAGATGCTGGGTTTCTGGAGGCAGCCCAAGAGAGGAAATGATTTCAAACAAAAGAGGACCAAACAGAAAACAGAGACGCAGTGTGTGTGTAGTGGCAGAGGAGGGGGGAGGTGAGGAGGGGGAGGGGGGTCGCTGCTCTAGTCCCGGCTGGACAAGCTGGGCACTCAGCAAATATTCATTGTTTGAATAAATATGAAGTTTGTTTTCAGGGTTTTTCTTTCCCTTCCTCCTTGAGAAATGGGGACCACATATGCTGGCAGGTAATTCTCATGGAAGTTCAACTTTATATTGTCTGGGCTTCCCCCCAAGAAAACCTCAGACAACCTCTCTGAACTTGCCCTCTTGCTTCATACAGTGATTTTCATGTTTTTCTTTCCCCATCTGGTACCATTTTTCACAACTGGCAGCTACAAACCAAGGTATTATCTGTTTATCTGTGTAATTCTCATTCTTGGTTGGACAGTTTACAATTTTGGGATTTACTTTCTTCTCCGCTATTTAAAATAAGTTTTAAGTGTAGGAGTATGACAAAACCTCAGGGAGAATCTGCATCTTTTGGCCAAAGAAAAATGTGAACTCAGGCCACACTTTCCATAGCAACAGGTCAGAAAATAGGGCAGAGTCAGATCAGACAAATGACTTATGCAAAGAATTCCATGACTCTCTGTAGCTGCTTTATGTAAGAGCCCCACGCTGTTATCCACAAGTAAGGAGGTCTGGTACACTTTGGAGGCAGGGTGGGCAGGAGGAGATAGATAATAAAAAGCAAACGTCATACCATGCTTTCAAAAAGTTGGATCTCTTTGAAAAGATAGGCATTATGAAAATCAAGTTCTTCTATTTTCTGACTCTTACCAGGAATTCAAAATTTCTTTCAGAGCCCACTTTAATCCTCTCTTGCTTCTAGAGTGCCCTCCCCTTCCCTTTATGGTCCTGATCAAGTCCCTCTCTGAGCCTCTCCTTCCTCATCTGTAAAATGGGAAGAATGACAATACCACCCTCCCCAAACCCAACTCACAAGGATTGGAAGAATTCAGTGAGCCAAAGCCTGGGAAGGTAACAGCACTGTTCCTGGCTCATGGAAGACAGGCGAGAACTACCTGGTGAAGGAGTAAGAGCTAACTAGTGTTATTAACATCTATTATTATTATTGTTATTCTGCATCTGCTCTGTCTTCCAAAAAGCATGTGCATTTAAGAGTTGCCTTCAGTGGGCCAACCGGCACATGAAAAGAGGCTCAATATCACTAACTATTAGAGAAATGGCAAATCACAGCTACAATGAGGTATCACCTCACACCGGTCAGAGTGGCCATCATCAAAAAGTCTACAAGCAATAAATGCTGGGAACCCTTTTACATTATTGGTGGGAATGTAAATTGGTGCAGCTACTATGGAGAAAAATATGGAGATTCCTTAAAAAACTAAAAATAGCTTTACCATATGATCCAGCAATCCCACTCCTGGGCATTTATCTGGAGAAAACTCTAATTCGAAAAGATACATGCACCCCAATGTTCACAGCAGCACTATTTACAATAGCCAAGACGTGAAAGCAACATAAATTCCCATTGACAGATGAATGGATAAAGAAGATGTGGTGTGTATATACACACACACACACACACACACATGCATGTACAACTGAATCACTTTTGTGTACACCTGAAACTAACACAACATTGTAAATCAACTACACTTCAATTAAAAAAAAAAGAGAGAGAGTTGCCTTCAGTGCTATAATCTATGAGAGACAACATGGGCTTTTCAGGACCAGCAGAAGATGAAGAAGGCTAGAAGGAGCAGCTGGAGCTTCCAGTACCCTTGAAGTCAATAAATGGGGTGACCACCTAATTGCTCTTTAAATAAAGAACAGCTTATTGAAGTTTAATTAATATACAAAGAACTGCACATATTTAATGTATACAATTGGATAGGTTTGGACATATGCAAACACCCATGATACCATCGCCACAATCAAGGGAACAGTCCTATGAACAACTCCCAGAGTTTCCTTGTGTCCCTTTGGGTTTTTTTGGGTTTTATTCTGTGATAAGAACATTTAACATGAGATCTATCCTCTTAATGAATTTTGAAGTGCACGATGCCATATTAAGTCTAGGCACCATGTTGCACAGCAGACCTCCCAGAACGAACTCACCTTGTATAACTGAGACTTATACCCACTGAACAGAAACTCCCCACCTCTGCCTCTCCCCAACCCCTGGTAACCACTATTGCATTCTCTGCTTCCATGAGTTTGACTATTTTAGATGTTTCATATAAGGGGAATTATTCAGGATTTGTCCTGTGATTGGCGTATATCACTTAACATAATGTCCTTCAGGTTCATCCATGTTATCTCAAATGGCAGGGTTTCCTTCTTTTATGGCTAAATAATATTCCACTGTATGGATATACCACATTTCCTTTATCCATTCATCAGTTAATGGACACCTGGGTTGTTTTCATATCTCGGCTATTGTGAATAGTGTTGCAACACACATAGGAGTGTAGGTACCTCTTTAAGATCCTGATTTCAATTCTCTTGGGTACATACCCAGAAGTGGGACTGCTGGATCATACAGCTTTCACACCTCTGAAGAGGCAGCGGAGCTACATAGTAGAAGCCAGGACATGGTAGGAACAGGAAGCCTGGGTTCCTGTGCTGGTTCTTCACTTCGTAGAATGAAACTCTCTGGGCATTGTTTTTTGTACCTGCCAAATGAGGGGGACAACAAGGCCTTCTGGCTCAAGGTTGCTGGGGCAGTTGATAGATGAGACAGGTGTGATGAGACCCAACATAATATCCTTTGTAGCCTCCTCCATCTATCCAGGGCTTTGGTTCAGCCCCTGACATTTATGATTCCATTTAACTTCCATACTCACTTTATTGGGGGGGTGGGTACCATTGTGATCCTCACTTTATAGATGAGACAATGAAATCTCAGAGAAGTTTAAAAAAACTTGCTATAGGTTATACCCTCAGTCATGGTGGAGCTGGGATGTGAACTCATGAAGCGTGAATCCATGGTACTCCTGCACATGACATGTCCCTCAGTGAACAGAAATGGAGTGTTCCTGAATCCTGCAAAGCTGGGTCCTTTAGGAGATTCCATAACCCCTAGTATAGTCACAGCTATGGCCCAGAAGGAACTCTGAGATCCCAAATGTGGACAATAGGCATAAGAGATGTGGATCTCCAAGATGAAGAAGGACCTGACACGGTGGCCAAGTCTGAGGATGCTGATGAAGTAGGTTCTGGCCGCAGCAGTAGAGATCTTGGTGATGGGGTTGGGGACAGGGCTGTCTGCCAAAGCCGTGTCACTCCTTTGTTTCAGGCTCCTTGGGCCAGGCAGATGGTTCATCCTGGGTAGACTGTCATCACCCTTCCCTGCATCCCCATGAGGAGCAGAAAGAGGAACCAGGGAGAGCCCCCTCCTGTGGCTGCCTGGTGGAAGTGGAGGGTGGGGCTGAAATCTAGAGGTGCCCTGACTCTACTCTATGCACCCCCCGGCCGGTGGGGGCTGCATCTTCCTGGAGGATGGTGCCTACAGGGCAGCATGAGAACGCTTATCTAACCCCACAGAGGTGCCCCATGGGCATGGGAGGTCCCCTATGTCAGGGAGCTGTCCTTGCCCAGACATTTCCTCTGTCTTCCCGATCCTCGTTTCCTTTAGCTGCACCGTCTGTGCATTCAAGGAATTTAGTCATCGAGGGAGTTGCTGCCCTGTGCCCTGTATCACATTTAGCAGCAGCCCTGGCCCCTATCCACTGGATGCCAGTAATCCCCACAACCTCCACCACCCACATTTGGCTGGTTGTGACCACCAAAAATGTCCCCAGGCAAATGTCCCCTCAATTGGTCTAAAGAATGGTCTAGAGAACCCCAACTTATGTTTGTAATTCACTGTCAAGAAAAAAAAAAGTCAATTCAAACTTTGTTTCCCTTTTAGATTTCAGGTTCCTGAGCTCTGAGTGCTCAGAGAGCTAATAGCAATGATACAGAGAAAATGATACCATGTGAACCAGCCTCCAAGAATACTTCTGGGGTGACAGCATGGAAAACAAAAATGATTAAAAACTGCTATTTTGCTGAAGACAAGAGTCATGTCCTTGTCCATTAATGGCATACGACTGATTGACATATTGAAAGCAAAAAACAAAAGCATAGTTTAATGAAGATGAGTTTTTGGCTTAGTTCAATTTTTTATTTTTGGGGGGTTGGAGAACACATTAGTGCCAGAAAGAGAGAAAACCACTCATTTGAAATTGCTAGAGGATCTATGGAATCCCAGCCAGAGTTTTCATCCAACATGAAAGTCATCCTATTCCCAAAGTCCTCAGCTACCTGGGTGCTTGTCGAAGTGTCAACCTCAAAAGCTTGTTTGCCTGTTCAGAACAAAACGGTCAGTCTTGACTATGCACTGCTCTCCTGCCCAGGGTAACAAATGCAGGAGCGGAGTTTGTGCTGGCGATTCAGACACACATAAACACTCTAAAAATAATGCTGAAATTGGAAGAGTCCAGACCGTCCACCCTCTCCCCTCAGGATCACAATGCCCCAAACGGACCCGTCCATTTGGTTGGAAATACGACTGCTGTGCTTGGCCACGTAGTCCTGTGCAGGCCAGCTGTACTGCCCCAGCAAATGAGAAGTGTCCAGGGGATGTCTGGCCTCCTGTGGGCTCCAGCCATAAGGGCTAAGAAGAGCTAAATTTAGCTTAATTGTTGTTCATCTCAGAATTGTGTTGCTGCTTGTTTGTTGGTTAACGTTGTTGGTGTGTGACCTCCAGGCTTAACAATAATGCAGTTTTGAATTTAACCAGCCCAAACTAGTCCCAAATGACTCCTGTCACGTCATTTTAGTTGGCTTGATATTGGGGCTGGAAAGTAATCCACTCGCTGCTAAGACAGACAGTCTGTCGCTCCCATCTGGTAAGGGTACCCAGGCAGTGGGTCCCCATGCTTCTTCCCCCTACACTTGGCTCCATCACCCCCACTTTTTTCCACCTTCCATGATACCAGCCCCAGCACCAACTGCAGCAGCAAAAACAATAATCATCAGTGGAAAAATATCTAAGTGTTCCACACTGAGTCCAGTGCTTCTGTACGTTATCTCATTTCATCTCCAAAATGACTCCATGCAGCAGGCAGTACGCTGATTGTGCCGATGGCCGTGCAACTCTGACTATACGCAACACGACTGAGTTGTACACTTTAAATGAGTGCACTGAATGGTAGGGATGTGAATCACATCTTAACAAAGCTGATAAAAAGTATTATTTTTAAAAATGTGGAGGCTGCCAGAGAGAGACATGTAGACCCTTAACTCTGCATGTGTGAAAAGGAGGAGAGGGAAAAATTAATGAGCTCAGTATTCAACTTTATAAGCTGGGGAAAAAAAGAACTGTTTGAGGCAGAATTTATTCCCACAGCCTGTGTCACGCAACTTGCACGTGGCACATCCAGATTCCCATCCCGGCTTCTCCCGCCTCGCCACTGACGTTACAGACCCTACAGAGTTCACGGTCGCTCTCGGTTCTGGCTCAGTCAACCATGAGCTACCAGGAGGGTAGCAAGAAGCCCAGAATGCTGTATCCATCTTCATATCCCCATGGTCTCACACTCAGTAGGTACTTAATAAATGTTTGTCAAATGGATTATCTGCTTGAGTTATTTTATTATATTGATTACACCAATCCATTCTACGGTCAACACTTTCACGGGTAATTTATGCTGCCTGCTAACAGAGCATCCTCCCTCACTGCCAGGGATAGGGAACCACTAAATTGAAAATATTCAGAGAAAAGTTTCTGCAAACAGAGCTCTCCAAGTGGATTTGGAAATGGAAGAGGCCAAAGACCAGTGAATGCCTACAATGATTTCCTGGGACTAGAAAATGATTTAAAGCAAAAGGTCAGAGCTCTTTGCAATTAGTTTCCTAAGCAATTGGTACTCAGGGGCTCTCTGGACCTAGCTCACTCCTCAGCTAACAGTCATGTTAATGGGGAAATACACTAGCCCTTCAGTCCAGATCACTCCAGAGAGTCATTAACATTTCCTCCTCTCTGTTTCTTCTCTCCCGAACCCAGCTTTCATTTCAGGGACAAGAACAACACCTAAAGATCAGTGAGTGAGTTGTTAAAGGCCTCCAAACATGTTCACATCCCTACTCCTTCTCTTCTGAAATGGATTCTTAAAAAGGTCCCCACCCAGCACTAAACCAGGGAGGGAAATATTGCAAAACAGAGAAAGATATTTTCTGATAACACTCGGTGTCTTAACTTCAGACACTTCCCTCTATTTATTATTTTTGTTGTTCGTATGTTATCGTTTATTTTGTTTCTTTCACATTATTTTAATAAAAATTCCTAGTGTTAATATTTAATATCATTATAAAATAGGACAGTGGGTGGGACTAGCCCCCAACTATTGAATCCGTGATGAAAAGCACCTGGAAGGGGGCTGGATGAAGCTGAGCAAGGTGTTTTCTAGTCTGTTTTCATCCCATGCATCAAGATCTACATTTGGGGAAACGTGCTGAGCATAGCTATACCCTCATGGGGAGTGGAAGGGAAGAAGAGGTAACCTCTTCCTGATTATCTTCAGAAGAAGTCAAGCCTAATACAGAAGACGAAGACTCAGGTGGCAGATCCTGAGCCAGAAAGGGCGGTGGGAAACCCTTCCTTCTTTCTTGTGGGATAGAAGTCAGACAGGACTATATACCAAGTCATGGAAAGACCTGGAGGCTTCAGAGAACACTGAGGACCCACGATTCCTCCCTCACCCAGATAAAGCCAGATGAAGGCAAAATGGAAGTCAGGTAGGGAGCTGGATCCTAAAAATTCTAGGATTGGTCCCACCCAAGCTCCTTAAGATCAGGTACCAAGTCTTCCATTTAGTTTCCCTTTTTGCAGAGCAAGCAGGAAGGGCTCTGATACAAAAGACACTTAGTGAAGGCTTTCTCACCAGTAATTTAAAAGCATGTAAGTTGGGCAAGTGGAGCTGCATTTGTATTATTAGGACCACTGACCAACGGGACAGAGGTTCCTGCCTCTGGGTCCTCTGTTGGATTGCGGGATCTTTGAAGGCAGAGACTCAGCCTGTTTTGGCTTGGCAACTCTACCAGTCATGTCAGGAGGTCAGGAACTGATTCTTCAGCAGGCAACTATCACGTACCAGGCCATTTGCTGTATGCTTTATAATTTACTTTATTTATTCTTCAAAAAGTCAATGCCAAATTAGCAACCAGGTGCTACCACTGTCCCTTTACACTTGAGGACACTGAGACCAGAGAAGTAGGGCGTCTTGTAAAACACAGAAGTGACTGCAAACCTGGATCTCATTTCACTGTTCTATGCTGCTTACTGGGTATACACAGGCCCTCAAAAATCTAGCCCCACTGTTAAAATCATAGGGAAAAAAATCAAGCATTCCAAATAGGAAAGAAGCTTCATTCTTTTATGTTTTCCTTTTATCTCTAATAAAAGTTCTTTATGCTAAAAATGGTGATCACACTTGCATGTTATATCCATTACCTAGCTTTTTCTTTATAATTGATAGGAGTCTGAGATCAGTATATTAAATTTTTTTATGTATAAGTATCCTTGTTTCCTTTAAATTGGATGTACTATGGAAGAGAATAAAATAGTAACACAAGAGAAAAAAATGAAGCAACAATTAAGAGCATCTGGCAGCAGTAGGCAGAGAACTGGGAGGATATACAACAATCTTCTAAGCCAGAGAGAAATGTTTTAGATCCTGCAGTGAAGAAGGGACCGTTGTACCTCAGCTCTGTATCAGCTGGGATAAAGCCCTGTGTAAACAGCCAGCTCAGAGAGAACACCAGAATGTCAGAATATCAGAAACGGAAGGGATATTGCTGGATTCGAAGAAGAACTCAAGACTTCCTCTCTCAATCCCTAAGAACCCAGAAAGTGGGACAGGCTATTTTGTGTCCTGGGTACCAGGGACAAGCAACAGGGGATGGAGTTTCCACGTGCTTTGTCAAGAGGCTAATGAAACCTAAGAAAGAATGAAAAAATAATTCACCAACTATTTTCAATATTTCAAAAGGTCTGCTAGAAATGTCCTCTCTCCAAGCCACCCGTAGATAGACATACACACACACATATACACACACACAGTCACCAAACTACCTGAAATGTCAAGTTTCATCGCATTTGACTATAACAAGAGACTATAACCAGAGATACCTGGTGTGTCAGCACCGATCAACGAATACTGACAACACAAGCCAGCCTCCAGACCCTTCCCCAAAGCGAAGCCGACACCCTCAGAATGAGTATTGAATACACAGGGTCAGTAAACAAGAGGAGCCTGAACTCCTGAGTCAGGAGGGAGAGCTACCAACTGGTCAGGGTACCTAGTGAGACTGTATATGCCTATGAAATAAACTCTTGCCATGCGAAGCCAGTGATATTTGGGTAATTGTCTATTATAAGAGTTAGCACTGCCCTAACTCCCCCAGACGGAATTAAATGGCTGTTGATAAACCAGTTTCTAAGTCATGGCTGGTGCCCTGGACACAGGTAACCAGCATTATAACCGGGTGGTGTGTGAGAACGCCTAGGATCTGAATTCTTCATCTCACCAATGGATCAACTGAGGATTCGAGTCATCGTATGAAACTGCAGAGCTGGGACTCAGACCCATGTTTTCTGATTCTGCCACGGGCTCTTTCCAACCTACCGTTTGACCTTTCTTTATATTTTGCATATTACACTAGCATGGTCAGCTACAAGCTAGAGGTGAGCATTAAATAGCCAGAAAGGTCCTCTGCGTCCCTGAGGCTCTAATGCTCTTTGGAGAGACAGTCAATTTTTTCAGAACATCTCCCTGGGTGGATATTTCTTCCTTCCCCAGGGCAGGAAATCTCAAAAACTAAGGTTGGCATTCCTCATGGACTTGACTCTTGTTCAGGGCTTGGATACTGAAAGGATCCAAAGGACAACTGAGACACAGCCGAGGACATCATTAGGGGGCCCTTGTATGAAGAAGATATGTGTATATGCTGTGAAAATACTACTCGAGGAAAACACAAAACGTTAGAGACATTGTTTGCCACAGAATTAATGGTCCGAAAGCAAACAGGAGTATGAATTTTCTTTACATCTGTTCATCTTTCGCATTTTTCCCCCACCAATATGACCATATTTTTATATAAAATATGTTACACGGGCATCAAATATGTTATATTCAGTCTGTTTTTTTAAATTCAGAGAACAACACCATGATAACACTTATTTCTAAAGATGCTGGTATATTTCCAAGAAGCACTCAAAGACTTTTATAAACACACATTTATAAAACAGATATGCAATGTTAAAGCAAGATATGTTATGTGCCAGAAAAGCATTTATATTATAAATTTGTTTTGTTTGGAGGAAAAAAAAAAAGCTAAGAGAGAAATCCAGCGGGGTGCAATTGAATTAAGGAATGGTAAGCTATTTCTCTTTCCTGTCTTTTTACAGTTCATGGTGCAATTTTATTTTTTCCCATTTTTAAAGATCATACAAAATAGAGCTTATAAACTATTTTCCTGGTAAATGAAGGCAGCTCATTAGTAGCTATGCGGGTGCACAGAACATTTCTAAGGCTTTGCATTTTCTCCAGCTGAATCACAGATCTTCAAAGCCTTTCTGCTGGCATGTAACTGTCAGTCACGTGGATAAAACCCTGAGTGCAGTTCTGGAAATGTGGACCAGTGAACGCAAAGAGGGCGGTCTGGGCAGGGATACTTAGCCCACCTAATGGTATGAAAAAAACAGTGCAAAGACCTCCTCGGTCAGGCAACAACAAATAGACTGGAATGGCTTCTTTTCTCATAATGTGATCTAGAATTTTTCATCAGGCTAAAGTTGAAAAGCTCCACCTTTTTCCTTTTGTTCAAAATTAGAACTATGTTTACTTTATTTTCCAGGATTCCCAAAGATTATGCATAGTGATTCTGCCATCTTCTCTGAGAGTCTAGGAGGAAATTTATCTGGTCCAGGAGAGCAGCTAAGGTTCTTTTACAATTTCCACATCTTTTTTGAACTTCAACTTCCTCTTGTTCATTGCACCAGAGATGCTGGTCATTGTGCCTGCCTGTCCTCTTCTGAAGGAACCACTCCCAGTAACACACAGAACACCACTTCTTTCCCCTCAGCCAAGGCTGATTGGATGGAGTCCCAGCATTATCTGGAGCTGTCCAGGGCCCTGAGAGAAAAACTGAACCTCTTGGCTCCCCAGTTCCTAGCTTTGTGATCTTGCATAGATTGTCTAAGCTTTCTAAGCCTTAGTTTCTTCACCTGAAAAACAAAGACCATGATACCAGCCTTAGGGCTTTTGTCAGCGTACAGTGAAATGGCGCATAACAAACAGCCCCTGGTGAAACAGAAGCACTTGGTAACGTTAGCTGCTGCGGTCACTGTCATCATCATCACCATCATCATCACTGATGTTAATATCATCGTGGTCATCAGCATCATCACCAACATAAATACCATCCTCACCATCAACATCACCACCACCAACCCAGCTGAATGGGAGAGAGAAGCTGAAAGGCTTGTAGATTCAGGGCTGAGAACACCATTTTGGTCCACAAGCAATTTACTGAGTAAGCAGAGGGAGCCAATCTGCAGGAGAAAGATAAGTGACCACAGTGACAGTCCTGACATTTAGTGGTCACACGCCAAGGAGACACAGAATCCTGTGATGTGCAGGAGACTTGTGCACAGCAAGGAAGCATCCTGTGTTCTGCACAACTTTCAAAAGTTCTGCTGGACAATGTACATAACGGTCAAGCCTAAAATCTGACTCCATGTTACATATACACATAACATATTTACAAGGTTTTAATACAGAATTTCCCAGGAATGCAGTTGATGTGTAATTCAAAGAAAGACCACAGTTTGTTTCGTTGGAAATGTGCTCACAGCCAGTCACTGTGGTGGCTTCAAACATGGCTGCACATTCTTTGCCAGCCCTTCCATCAAGAGGTGGGATCCATGTCTTCACACCCCCTGCCCCCACCTTCCAGCCCCACCCCACAGGACTGCTTTGACGGAGATATAGTAGAAATGATGCTGTGTAACTCTCAAGGCTAAGTAATAAAATGTTACTTGGGGTCACCACTTGTAGGCAGTCCTCTCTTCAACCTCCCAGCCCAGAAGCCAGGCAAGTGAGTGAGGTATAGCCATGCTGGAAGTGATTCCTTCCAGCTTCAGCTACTCCAGGGCCAGCCACTGTGGTCTCCCCAGCTGAAGTCCCAGAGACATCACAGAGCAAGGAAGAGCAATTCTCACTGTGCTCTTTCTGAACTCCTGACCCATTGGATCCAAGAGCATCATAAAATGATTGTTGGGGGCCACTGAATTTATACTGCAATAAAAAAACTGAAAGACCCATTCTTTGGAAAAACCATGTTGCCAGTACAATCTGACTTTCTCAGTTTATATTTGAAGTTGTTCCATCTGTGGTGATTTACACATACAGGTGCAAATGTGTGGCTGCTTCATTACTTCTTTCTTCTGTCTGACTGCTCATATATTAAACTATAGCTTAACCTTTGCTTTACGTAAATCAATTTCCTTATAATCCTTTCTTATTTTTTAGTTGGGGCATTATATTAATTTTATTTTAAAATTATCTGTGAAGTTCATTCCAAGATAAGAAAAGGGATGTTATAAAAATATGTTATGAAACGGGAGAGTTGGGTCCAATAGGTCAAAGCACTTTTCCCCCTGAGACCTGGAGAGGGCAGTCATTTGTGTTAGCATCTTTCTTTCTCGTTCTCCTGAGACCTGGCTGTACTTGGTTTCCCTCTCTTCAGCTTGGGAGATTTTTGTA
This sequence comes from Camelus ferus, assembly GCF_009834535.1. Lineage (NCBI taxonomy): Eukaryota > Metazoa > Chordata > Mammalia > Artiodactyla > Camelidae > Camelus > Camelus ferus. The sequence goes on along the minus strand of NC_045708.1, from coordinate 9,479,468 downwards.
GCATTCTCATAACCACCTTTACTTAGCTAGCTTGGGTAGGTTCTTTCAGCCTTTAACTAGGACATCCAGTTTAGTTCTAAACTCCACATGCTCTTCTTTTCCCTTGACAGAGAAAAGAAAATCCCAAACAGATTAAGCAAAGCCACGTTTTCTCCAGCATCTGTTGGCATTACTCAGTTAGATCCAAGAGGTAGGTGTCCTCTTCCATTTTTATCTTCTTGCTCCCAGTAGAACCATTAAAAGCTAAATGATATTTCTTTGGGTTTCCCTTAGAATCTTTTACTCTTCTTTGTTTGATTTAGTACAACCTTTAAAACCCAAACAATATTTCTTGAGGTTGCTTTTAGCACGTTTCTGCTTTGTTCTGTGCTTCGGTCTGCCTTTCTTCCCGTTCGTCCCAGGCTTACATTTATCCTTGACTACGTCCTGCTCCTTTTATCCTTATTAAGTCTGAGCTTGTTGCATGCATCCTGGGTAATGCATCAAGATACCTCTTGACTTTCACATCAAAAGCATTGGCAGTTGGGGTGTCAGAAATTCATTTTTGACAGTCATTCAACCCTGGAGTCTTTAAAAAAAAAATCTGCCCATGGAAGTATATATAAATATATTTTAAAGCCTGCCTTACTAAAATACAAAAAGGTTGTATATCTTGTTTCAGGAAGTCAGTGCCCATGCCCCAGCTATCATAAATTCTGAATGGCACATGCAATCCCTCTGTGTTTGTGGAGGATCCTTTCCAGGATGTCTTCCTACCTCACATGCATTGCCTCCCTTGTCCACCAGTGTGGGCTCCCAACTATTTTGTTTGTACTAAATATGAGCCTGTCCCTCTGACCTGCTTATAGCAGATTAGATCCATGGTGGACAAATGGCTAAGCTGGACCAATGAAAGCCTTGCTTCAGTGAACTTCAAACCGATTCTCAGAAATCAACAAGATTTTAGTGCAGTTTGGGCTGGTCACTTGATTTAAAAAAAAAATTGTAAATGCAGATGCTGTGGGCCAGCCATATCCTTTCTCTAGAAAAAGAGGAAATGGTCAGATATTTTGTGAGAAGCATAAATAAAAGGCAGACAGGAGGTCCTGGTGCTTTTAAGTTCTTGGTTTCAGTACCTGGCCAAGGACTATGGGTCTTAGGTTCCATCAGGTGGTTTATAAACATCCCCCCACCTTTTGTTCCCTCCCACCAAATCAATAATGGTTCCCTCCTATGCAAATCATCTTAACTAGTCCAGAGATTTTCATTTTGGATCAGTTTCAAGGCCAAGTTTCTTGTATTATCTGAAAAATCAGTTCAAAGAATTTTTAACAGTAATTCAAACACAATTTCCTGTCAAATTTGGCCTAACATTTGGAAAAAGCATATCAATTTGGGAGAACATTCAAATTTTGGAGATTTTTTTTCTTAAGAAAAATTTTAAAAAAAAGGACTGACCAAAGAACACAAAGGAGGGGAATATACAAAAAGAAAATTATCATGGCAGATTACAGAGTTCGGCCACAACAAAAGGAGCGTGGGCCGGAAACGCACATCGTGGGAGAGCCAGCATCAAGCGGCACCAAGTGGGATCCCGGTCAAGTAGCTTGCTGATGACAGGGTTTGTAAAACTTGGCTTCATGCAGACCCCAAAGAGCCCCCACGTAAGTTCCTCAGGCATTGGCACTGGGCTCACAGCCTGTGCCAGGAAAAAGCCTGTTAATAGTTTGATATTTGCAAAGCTCAGGAAGGGAGCATAGCCACGAGAGCTTGCTGCTAAGCAACCATTCCATGCCGCCATTTTTGTTTCTGCACAATAACAAGATAACAAGCTTTCCATGCCCAAGAAGGTTGTTTCTAACTTTCCTGTTGACTGTGGAGCAGCTCTTCCCTTGGCCACCCTGAGAACTTCTCTTGCACCCAGTGCCTGCAACCACACCTTCTCCAACACAGGTTGAACTCCAGCCTGGGGGAGGTGCCCACCTTCCACGTTTGTTCTTCCCTGGCAGTTTTCCTCAGCCCTGCATACCCTTTAGAGTTCTCCTTATATCTCTGTAGTTGGCTTAACAGTATTTTAACTTCTCCAGTTTAAATAATGATGATGATGATGACCACAACAAGAAGAAAAGGCTCTGGACAGGCTAAATACAAGCTCATAAAATTACCCCAATACACTTCGGCATCATGACATTTGCAAACTCACAATACCGTGGGCACTGTGACCTTGGCTGAGTCAAAGCCCAAATCTGTCACTTGAAAAGTGCCAACCCTGGATTTCAGAATAAACAACCTCACACTCGTCTTGAGAGATCTGTATTTGATCCACAATGCCGTGATTTCCTCTATTTCACAAATTTATTTTAATTTTGGGGGCCAGGTACCCTACCAGCCAGATAATATTCCACAGAATCGAGGTATCATACTGATTTCTAGAAGGTTCTACAAATGTTTGGCCGTGAAGTCAAAAGCTAGGCCTCCTGAATGATTCACCACCACCACCCTCCCCTACTCCAACCCCAGAACAAAAGCAGGAAGATGTATGTGCTCCTCTATGAAAGGTGATGTCCAAGAAAGATAAAGCTGCAGCCAGGCCCTAGTTATTGCCAGGCACGTACATCGTTACACGTGTTAAGATGCCACGAGGGGAGAGTGGGAAGAGGCTCTTGACGTCTGTTTCTGATAAAGCATTAGCCTCCAGTCCACTTCTCTCCCCGTTTCCCACCAGCATGGCTGTGACCAGCCGGAATGTTAACCTTGCAGGTATAATCTTATCACAGGGAGGATGGAATTGGTACCCCCTAAAGAGACAGCTGGAGCCAGAAATTCTGAGATTTTACACCTTCAAGGCCTAAATTTGTCAAGGAACCCAGAAGAAATTAACCTATTTCTCTACTTAGGAGAGAAGACAAAATATTTTCCGTCTTCACTGACAAGGTCTTCCAGCAATTTGGATGAATGAAGCTGAGAGAAGAAAACAATGGATTATACGAACTTCCTAAGGAAATGAATTTCAAAAGTAACCCAAACAGCACAAGCCATAAGCCGCTTTGTTTTCTTATTCATGACCTTCATCCACCTTCTCCTCCATAAAGCAAGTGGAAGTGTGTCATTCTGATTAACAGTGATTGCTTCCTTGTCATACGTCTACTAAAATGAGATGTTTTATCATGACAGATTGAAGGAGACATGGGCATATAGTTAAGAGGCACTGGAAAAAAAAAAAAAAACCACTCTTAATTATCCACGGCGCTTAAAAAGATTCCTCTTATCTTCTTCCCATCCCACTTCCTTCCCTACAGATCTTTAGAGGCAGAAGGGCTACATGGCATTCAGTCATAGCTGCCTGCTGCCTTGTTTGTGTAGCTGTATTGTACATCACTGCTGTTGCAATGCTGACCAGCATCAGGATTGTGATCAGCCAGACAATCCTACCTGGATAGCTCTGTGATGATTTTCCTATGGAAACAGTACCCCCAAACTTCTGTTTTTAAGGGGAATTTTTATGCAACTTTTAATTTCCCTTCTTGGAAGCAAGAGGAAACTGAAACAATTTAGGCTGATTGTGATTGTAGCAGTCGTGATTTTTGAACCTCATTTCCCAGAGGGCAAGAATAGCATGGACGGACTCCTGTGCAATGTTAACAGAAGACCAACAGGGTGGGGATCGTGCTGTTGGCTTAATACTGTATTCTCAAGCTCTTGCATGGTGCCCACATTATGCTTGGAGCTCAGTAATTATCTGCTGATAATTAGTTGTGAAGGCCAAGCAAAGAATCGAAAACACATTGCAACATCTACACAGGGATAGTAGCTAATGATGTTAGAGAGGAGAGGAAAGGAAGTTAATGGATGAATGAGTGAGTGAGTGAGTGATTACAAATACTAAGCAAGCAGATAGAAGCAGTACAACCATGGCCTAGAAAGTGAAATCCTTTGGGGGCAGGAACCACACCATTCATCAGACTGACCAGCATGAAGCACCAAAGTCAGCTTTCCATGATGCTTATTGAACGAACAGACAGATGGGTAAATGGATGAAGCTGATTCAACCTAAACCTTTACCTCCAGGCACAAACAACAGTCGTTGTGCCTGTAATAAATCTTTTTTTTTTTAAATCAATGTAAATTTAGGCCATTATCTCAGCAGGGGAAAACAAAACAAAACAAAACAAAACAAAAAACCTGACAAGTATGGTAAGGAACAGAAGCCCTGAAAGCTAATGGTGGGACTGCCCTGCCTGACAGCCACCTTCAGAGACAGCACCTCCAACTCTAAATTTTAAGCTAGTTAGATCGCGTTCCTGGCCATGATAACTCTGGTACTCGCTGTCTAGGCGAGTGGTATAAAGTACCGAGTATTTGTATGGCATCTGAGAATGCCACCATCAAGTGAGAGTTAGGTAAAACACGGTCCAGCAGAGAGTGAGGGTGGGTTTTGCCAATTAACCCACAATAGGGAACTTCCTCACTGTCCATTTAAATTCATGCACAAAGAAATTCCAAAGAGCTCATAAGTAATCCTGACACAGAGAAATGGAAGCTGTCCAACTGGTGGACAAGAAACATATCCACAGGGTAGCTAAGGATGATTCAGAGTCTTAAGTCAATACCATATGATTCAGCAATCTCATTCTTAGGCATATATCTGGACGAAACTTAAATTTGAAAAGATACATGCACCTCAGTGTTCATAGCAGCACTATTTACAATAGCCAGGACATGGAAACAGCCCAAGTGCGCACTGACAGATGAATACATAAAGAAGCTGTGGTATATGGAATACTACTCAGCCATAAAAAAGAGTAAAATAATGCCATTTGCAGCAACGTGGAGATTGTTGTTCTAAGCGAATTAAGTCAGAAGGAGAAAGAAAAATACCATACGATATCACTTATATGTGAAATCTTTAAAAAGGACACAAATGAACTTATTTACAAAACAGAAACAGATTCACAGACATAGAGAACAAAATTATGGTTACTGGGAGGAAAGGGGCTGGGAAGGGATACGTTGGGAGTTCAAAATTTACAAATCCTAACTACTATATATAAAATAGATAAACAACAAGTTTCTACTGTACAGCACAGGGAACCATATTCAAAATCTTGTAGTAACCTATCATGAAAAAGAATATGAAAAAGAATACATGAATGTATATGGATGACTGAAACATTCTGCTGTACACCAGACACTGACACAACATGGTAAACTGACTAGACCTCAACTAAAAAAAAAATTAAAAATAAATAAATTTAAAAATTAATAAAAATTCTAAGAAAAAGATTCTAAGTCAAGGCCAGGGAGGTGGAGAAGCTATTCACTGAGTTGGTGGGGTCAGGAGGAGGATTTGGTTTGGGGAAGAAAACGGGATCAATTTCGGGCGGGCTGATGTTGATGTGACAGAGGGACACCCTGAAGGCAACAGTGCGCAGTGAGTCAGAAGTATACCTTTGGAGCTCCCACAGAGCAAGAGCTCGATAGACATTTTGCTGTTAACAGCACGTGGGATGGCAGGCGAAGCTGAGGCAAGGGACCTGAGAGAGAAAGAGCAGCAGGCATGGCCACAGAGGTGGAAAGGGCAGCCAGAGGACACTAACGGGACAGTCGGAAGGTAGGAGGGAGGCCAGGGTGCCCGGATGGCTCAGAAGAAAAGGAGGGAAAGGGTTTCAAGGGGGCGGTAGTCAACCCCAAAGAGTCTGGCAGAGTTTACGGAGGGTAAGAACTGAGGAAAGACACTAAGGAATGACGGATGACTCAAACAGTGCGTTCCAGTCGTGTTAAGCGATGGAAACTAGCCTTCAAGGGTTAAGAGTGGGTAGCTATGAGGCAGTGAGTTCTAAATATTCTTTAAATACAGAGTAATGGTTTTTTTTAAAGAGCATGCCTTATTCAATGTATAAGATTCAACATAAATGCTATTTCCCTGTTCAGTTTGTGCTAATCTCCCAACCACCCCCCTGTACTCTCGTAACACTTTGTATAGCACTTATCGTATTTCACTTTGTGCCGTAACTGCCTCATTTGGGTTTTTCCAGTGCCTACCCACAAGGGTCAGTTGTTCAAGAAATATTTTTGGAATGAATGAGTCGTGTCCTACTTGTTGACACGTCTGCCTGATCAATGTGGCGTGGCTCTTTAGAAGACTACATGAAAATTACTGGTGAGATGAATAAAAAGGAATACGACTATTTTGCAGCCCTGATGAATTAATGGGCTTAAGTATTTGTACTCCATTAGCTGCTAACATCACCAAAAGGTATACAACCATAATCACGGGGCTCTGATAGAAGAATGCAACACCATCTGTACAGCTGCCTTCCCCAAAACTAAGCCTAATGGTCAATCCAGTAGATACATAGAGATGCAGTCAGCAAAATCCAGATAGTAGGAAACTCTGTAAGACAACTTGTTTTCTCCAACAAATAAAATACATGAAAACAAATGTGGAGGGACAGAAGGGGAACCTATAGGTTAATATAGACATATACAAATAATAGGCAAAACTCAAGTGTTTAGAGATGTATAGACAGATGGTAAAGCTGTAAAGGACACCTCTGAAGTGATTACCATGAAAAGTGAAGGGGTAATTGTGATTAAAATGGGCACATAGAAGGCTTATGAGTATTTAGCAAATTTCTATTTCTTGACCTGGGTAGCAGGTACAAAGTGTTGACCTTATAATAGTTTATTAAACTAAGCATTTATTTCATGCAGTTTTCTGTATCTGTTTTACTTTATAACGAACCATTCTCCCTTTAGTTGTTAGTTGGGATTTTAGCTGGGAGGCCTTCAGTAAGCTTCTCTATAAGCTTCAGTTTCCTCACCTGTAAAGTGAGACACTGCCCCATTGCAAAGCCAAAGTCCCAGAGTCGTTTCCTTCACTTTTAGAAAAAAGCTTTGGTCCAAAAGTGCCAATCCTGTGCAACAAGTTAAGGCCACTCCAATGGGGCTTAAAGTGAAATATTAAAATTCCCCCTTATGTGACACCACCAAGCTGTGGCTTCATAACATCAGCTGAGATTGGAATACTCAGTTAAGATAAAGGGAATGTTTAAGGAGCAGTGGTCCTCAAGACACAGAACAGCAGGTCCTTCCCAAGCACGTCCACCAGGGAAGGATTTAGTGATCAATGATAGTCGTTTTGCCTAAATGAATCCTACCACATCACATTCTGGGAATCTGCTGACATGGCCCAAATAATGAAAACCGTGCAGTGACACTCACATGCTCGAAGACTCTGCACCTCACACTGACCTCATGGGGTCCGGGTCAAGTTTAAGGAGTTATTGGGATATTTTCTGAAGTGCTTTGTCACTCCAAATCTAAGCTTTATCTATTTCATAGCTTCCAAAAATAGAAATGACTTTTACAGTGAATGCTTTTAAATGAATTAATAATTAGTAAATAATAATTCATTAATTAATATGCCAAGGATACTTAAATTAGAAACATGAGATTGCTAAAAAGCTTTACAAAAGCAACTCAAGCATGTCTCTCTTTCTGTACCCCTAAATGTTGCCTGGCCTACAGAAATTTTTCATTTTCCCTTGGACTTACTGGGCTTTTCCAGCCTCAGCACAGCTCATCACATTCCTGTGTTTTCTATTGTTCTTCCCCATCCATCAGTTCCTGAGGATGGGGATGCGTCATATTCGACTTTGCATCCCTAGTCCTTAGCCCAGGTCCTTGGACATGACGTGCTTGCAGTCAACGTTCATGGAAAACTAATAAATCCACGTTTCCCCAATTATTCAGACTTCAGGACCTCTTTCTCGTTCTCTCCTCTTTATCATGTTGAGGTAATTCTACTATCTCATATGCTTCTGGGAAAGGTTTGGGAAAGTACGTTTTAAAATCATGCATTTTGAAAATAAAGTAATACATTTTGCTATTTACTATTCAGGTCTCATAAGCATTTATGGAAAGGAGTAGAGTGAGAAGGTTGAGATGGTTGATGAAGAGGAGTTGGGGATTACCTAAGGAATTGTTTATTCATTATTCCAGCAAATATTTATTGACAACACTGTGTTTCAGATGCTGTTCTACCGCTGGGGAAAGCAGTGCACAAGGCTAAATCCCCACCTGCAAGATAGGGCCTTGAGCAAATGCACATATCTCCCCATCTCAAGTAATGATACAGACTCTAAAGACAAAAAAAAAAAAAAAAAAAAAGCCAGGGTGAGGTGAGGCAGAACAGAAAGGGACAAAGAATGACTCTATAAAGGAGTGAAAATTAAACACAATTCTTAATGAAGTGAGGAAGTAAACCATGCAACTACTTGGAGAAACAGTGTCTAGACAGAGGAAACAGTAAGTGCAAAAGCCCTGAGGTAGGAATGTGGCCCAGAGCAAGGTTCTTAGACCATTTCCATAATTACTTACATCCAAAGCTTTTATGATCTCATCCAAATTTATGGTTTCAAGTACCAATTATACATTAACAATCCCAAGGTGAAATTCAGACTTGCACATCCTCCTCCAGCATCTCCCCTTGGCTGTCTAATAGGCATCTCAAATTTGGCATTTTCAAATCTGAACTCCCGAGCTCATACCATCATCTTCCCTCTCCTGGTCAATGGCCGCCTCTTTCCATTTGTTCCTCTTGCTCTTTCACATCCCACATATGATCCACCAGTAAATCGTTCTGGTTCTTAAAAAATATGCCTGGACCCCCTTCTTCTACTGCTGCTGTGCTGACCCAAGCTACCACTGTCTCCTCCTGGATCATCACGTAGCCCCTTAACTAGTCATCTTCCAACATTTCTTGCTTCCATGTAGTCTAGTCTCTACACAACACAGAAGAAGGCTCCTTCTAAAAGTCAGCAAATCATGTCACTCTTTCGTTTTTTAATTTTTTAACTGAAGTATAGCTGATTTGCATGTTGCGTTAGCTTCAGGTGTACAACAAAGTGATTCAGTTGTGTGTGTGTGTTTTCTTCTTCAGATTCATTCCCATCATAGGTTATTACAAGATATGGAATATAGTTCCCTGTGCTATACAGTAGGTCCTTTTTGTTTATCTATTTTATATAAAGTAGCATGTATATGTTAATCCCAAACTCCTAATTTACCCCTCCCCTCACCCTGTTCTTCTTTGGTAATCATAAGCTTGTTTTTTATGTCTATGAATCCATTTCTGCTTTGTAAATAAGTCCATTTGTATCATTCTTTTAGATTCCACATAAGTGATATCATATGGTATCTTTCTTTCTCTAACTTACTTCACTTAATATGATAATCTCTAAATCCATCCATGTGGCTTCAAATGGCATTATTTCATTCTTTTTATGGCTGAGTAATATCTCAGTGTACGTACATACCACATCTTCTTTATTCAGTCACATGTCAAAGGACACTTCAGTGCTTCCACGTCTCAGCTGTTGTCATGGTGCTGCTACGAACATTGGAGTGCATGTATCTTTTTGAAGTAGTTTTCTCCAGATCTATGCCCAAGAGTGGGATTGCTGGATCATATGGCAAGTCTATTTTTGGTTTTTAAGAAACCTCCATACTGTTCTCCATAGTAGTTGCACAATTTATACTCCCACCAACAGTGTAGGAGGGTTCCATTTTCTCCACACTCTCTCCAGCATTTATTATCTGTAGTCTTTTTAATGATGGCTATTCTGACTGCTATAAGGTGATACCTCATTGTAGTTTGGATTTACATTTCCCTAAAATTAGCGATACTGAGCATCATTTCATGTGCCTGTGTGCCATCTGTGTGTTTTCTTTGGAGAAATGTCTATTTAAGTCTTCTATCCAGTTTTGGATTGGGTTGTTTGTTTTCTTGATATTAAGCTGTATGAGCTGTTTGTATATTTGGGAACTTAATTACTTGTTGGTCACACTGTTGGCAAATATTTAATCCCATTCTGTAGGTTGTCTTTTAGTTTTGCTTATGATTTCCTTTGTTGTGCAAAAGCTTTTAAGTTTAATTAGGTCCCATTTATTTACTTTTGCTTTTATTTCCATTGCTCTAGGAGACAGATTCAAAAAAAAAAAAAAAAACTGCTGTGATTTACATCAAAGAGTGTTCTGCCTGTTTTCCTCTAGGAGTTTAAGAGTATCCAGTCTTACATTTAGGTCTTTAGTCCATTTTGAGTTTATTTTCGTATGTGGCGTTAAAGAATGTTCTAATTTCATTCTTTTACATGTGACTGCCCAATTTTCCCAGCACCACTTAGTGAAGAGATTGTCTTTTCTCCATCGTATATTTTTGCCTTCTTTGTCATAGATTACTTGACCATAAATGTGTGGGCTTATTTCTGGACTTTGTATCCTGTTCCATTGGTCTATTTGTCTGTTTTTGTGCCAGTATCATACTGTTTTGATTACTGTAGCTTTATAATATAGTCTGAAGTCAGGGAGCATGATTCCTCCAGCTCCACTCTTCTTTCTCAAGATTGGTTTGACTATTTAGGGTCTTTTGTGATACAAATTTTAAAATGTTTTGCTCCAGTTCTGTGAAAAATGCCATTGGTAATTTGATAGGGATTGCACTGAATCTGTAGATTGCCTTGGGTAGTAGGGCCATTTTAACAATATTGATTCTTCCTATGCAAGAACATGGTATATCTTTCCATCTGTTTGTGTCATCTTCAATTTTTTTCATCAGTGTATTATAGTTTTTGGAGTATAGGTATTTTGCCTCCTTAGGTAGGTTTATTCCTAGGTATTTTATTCTTCTTGATGTGATGGTAAATGAGATTGCTTTCTTAATTTCTCTTTCTGATATTTCATTGTTAGCAACAGATTTCTGTATATTAAATTTGTATCCTGCAACTTTACCAAATTCATTGATGAGCTCTAGTAGTTTTCTGGTAGCTTCTTTAGGATCTTCTATGTATAGTATCATGTCATCTGCAAACAGAAACAGTTTTACTTCTTCTTTTCCAATTTGTATTCTTTTGCTTATTTTCCTTCTCTGGTGGCTGGGACTTCCAAAACTATGCTGAATAAAAGTGGCGAGAGTGGGCATCCTTGTCTTGTTCCTGATCTTAGAGAAAATGCTTTCAGCTTTTCACCATTGAGTATGATGTTAGCTTTGGGTTTGTCATATATGGCCTTTATTATGTTGAGGTATGTTCCCTTTATGCCCAATTTCTGGAGAGTTTTTATCATCAACGGGTGTTGAATTTTATCAAAAGCTTTTTCTGCATCTATTGCGATGATCATATGATATTTATTCTTCAGTCTGTTGATGTGGTGTATCACACTGAATGATCTGTGGATACTGGAAAATCCTTGCATCCCTGGGATAAATCCCACTTGATCATGGTGTCCGATTCTTTTCATGTATTCTTGGATTCAGTTTACTAGTATTTTGTTGAGGATTTTTGCATCTATGTTCATCAGTGGCCTGTAATTTTCTTTTCTGTGATAACTTTGTCTGGTTTTGGCACCAGGGTAATGGTGGCATCATAGAATGAATTTCGAAGTGTTCCTCTGCAATTTTTTGAAGCAGTTTCAGAAGGAGGTGTGTTAACTCTTCTCCAGATGTTTGGTAGAATTCACCTGTGAAGCCATCCAGTGCTGGACTTCTGGTTTATTGGGAGTTTTAAAATTTCTGTGTTTGCAGACTTGTTCCACAGCCTGTGAGATTAGTAGTTTTCTTGTTCCTGGTGTCTTCCCCGTAGTGGGTGAGGCTGGTCTAGAAGCTTGCACAAGCTTCCTGATGGGAGGGGCTGATGCCTGCCCACTGGCAGGTGGGGCTGGGGTCTTGGCCCTCTGGTGGGCGGGGCCATGTCTATGGGCGTGTCTAGAAGTGCCCATGGTTTCAGGAAATGCTTGGGCAGCCTGTCTGCTTGCAGGTGGGGAGATATGCCCACCCAGTTAGTTGTTTGGCCTGAGGCACCCCAGCATTCGAGCCTATAGGCTGTTGGCTACAGTTATGTCACTCTTTGCCTCAAAAGCCTCCACTGGTTTTCTAGAGTAAAAATCAAAGTCCGAGTGAGAGCCTGAAAGTTACCTTTCTAACCAGCTCACCTCTGCACCTCCTCATCGTACTCTGCTTCGAATACACTGGCTTTCATGCTGCTCCTCAGACACAGCAGATGCAATCTGGCCTCAGGACCTTTGCACTTGCTTTGCTCAGTCCTATATACACCCACCCATACATCTCTATGAATCACGCCTTCATCTCCTTCAGGTCTTTGTTCAAAAGAAAACATCCCCCTCACCCCTGTTAGATTACTATCATCAAAACGTCTACAAGTAGCATATGTTGGCAAGCATGTGGAGAAAAGGGAATCCTAGTACACTATAGGTGGGAATGTAAATTGTTGCAGCCACTATGTAAAAGAGTATGGAGGTTCCTAGAAAAAACTAAAATAGCAATACTGTATGATCCAGCAATTCCACTAGTGAGTATACATCCAGAGAAAATTAAAACACTAATTTGAAAAGATACATATGCCCCAATGTTCATAGCAGCTTTATTTACAATAGCCAAGATGTGGAAATGGCCTAAGTGTTCATCAACAAAAAATGGATAAAGAAGATGTAGTATGTATAAAAAATGGAATACTACTCAGCCACATAAAAGAATGAAATTTTGTCATTTGCAACAACATGGATGGACCTGGAGGGTATTATGCTTAGCAAAATATGTCAAACAGAGAACAATAAATACTGTATTTTATCACTTACACATGAAATCTAAAAAATAAAACGAATGAATATAACAAAAGAGAAGCAGACTCACAGATATAGAGAACAAACCAGTAGTTACCACTGGGGAGAGGGAAGGTGGGAGGGGCAAGAAAGGGGTAAGGAATTAAGAGGTACAAACTACTATGTATAAAATAAATGAGCCACAAGGATACATTGTACAACACAGGGAATATAGCAAATATTTTATAGTAACTTTAAATGAAGTATAGTCTATAAAAATACTGAATCATTATGTTGTATCCCAGAAACTAATATAATATCATAAATCAACTATACTTCAATTTAAAAAAAGAAACCTTCCTGACTCTCCTACGTAAAATTGCAATCCCTACCTCCGTGGCATCCTCCACCACGCCTCCTCGCCCGAGCTTCCTGTTTAAGGAGAAGTAAGCGGGAGGAAACTAAGAAGATACATATATTAGTAGCACAAGAGAGTGTCCTGCGTGGACCAGCACGGAGGGAGCCAGCAATCAGAGGAGTGTTATAAATTCAACTCTGCACATCTGATACTCTTAAAATAAGATACAAGTGCTATAAAAACATAAATGGTTCTCTCTGTCTACTTAAGAAACAATCTGCTAAAATGGCCTTTAAATAAAGAGAAAATTTACGTGTAAGAAAACCTCCTCGAGTAAAGACTGTGAAATACAGGTGCACACCCTGCTTTAGAAAACAAACATGCTCCTGAAAAATAGAGTGTACATTTAATTTCTGAATACCAGATGTCATTTTGAATTCATTTTAAGAATTTATGACTTGAAAGAATTCTATAAGAATCTTAATATAAAATGAATCATCCGAATCTTCTTTAACTTCATGTATGAAACTATCCCATGTACTTGAATTACATAAAATCAGGGTATATAGGTCCCAGAATCAGCTAGGTGGGGAAGTGCGTTTTCAGGACAAAATCCGTAACATTTTCTACGAGCGGGGACAGTCGGGTATAATCTGCTTCATTCCTGGAGGCAGGAAGTTAGAAACAGTAAGATTCTGACCACTGGATGTAATGGAATTTCCTTTGAATCCACCTACCTGCCCTCATTTCCCTGCTAGCAGCAGGGACACTGCAAAATTTACCAAATAGGTCTCAGAGCTAGCTAGTGTCACTTTCTACTCCACTCAAAGGGAATCATGATTTAGGACTCGATTAAAAACAAACCCAAACAAAATCTCATTTTACCCTTTTTTTCCTGGTTTATAATCAGCATTATATTGACCTGCAGAAAAAGAGCTAGTCATTCTTAAAAGCCTTCTTCTGTCTTTCTCCAAAATGAAACTTAAAAAAAAATTGTGTGCATTTAACATAATTTCCTTTAATTTCTAAGGCTGTGAAAAGCAGTGCCTTGAAGCAAACGAACAGATGGCAAGAGAGAGATTCATAAATCACAGCTCCCGACCACCCCCCTTTCCTGAAAATATGGAGCCATCATTAATTTCCAAATAACAGTAAATCCTTGCAGGGGATAATGCCAACCATCTGCGTCAGGTAACCCGTGCCAGGCCCTGGTGCGACTTGGTCTTCAAGAGAAGAGGGTTGGCTGCTGTTCTTAACCCATGTCACCAAAACATCAGAAGCAAACACCATCCCTCCAACATCATGGGCAGGAGTAAAAGCAACGGACTTTTCAGAAAAGATGTTCTAGTTCCCGCATGAAGGAGGAGCACCTGGAACCGTAGAGACAAACACAAATGCATCTGAGGCCAGGCTTATAGGAAAAGTGTCCAGATCAATGTATGACTCAGGACAAAAAGAACCAGGTGAGAGGGCTGTGGAATACAGAGCTTGCCTGCCTGTGTGAATACACTAAGATTAAAGCAATGAACACAGGGAGTGGCTTCAAGATGGCAGAACAGACGGATATGGCGCTCACCCTCTCCCATGGGTACGTCCAAAACAATAAACACAAAACAAAAATCTGCTACACCAACTTTTAAATAAAAAAGCACATGGGGTGGGTTATGTCTTGGGCTGCCATTTTAAATCTCTTCGTCTGAGATCTATCAGTGGTGGGCTGCTAAGCCAGCTCTCTGAAAAGAAAAAAGCTGGATCTGTATCCTCTGCCCATTTCCGTGGTGTAAATACTCCACCATGGCCAATTTCTGGCTACTCACAGTTTAACAACTGACAAAATTCCTGAATATTCAATAATTAGCTCTCTCAGGCCCATACAAACCAGCTCCAGAACACCAATGACCCTAATTCTCTGCCATCAATCAACTGTTCAGTCCCATTTTCTCTGTCTTTGTAGTGAAAATTACAAATGAAAAACAGACAGGTTTGAATTTTGGACCAATGTCTGAACACTGTGATTCAATTCCAAAGAACCCTATCTTATCTGGGGGCATGAGTGCCTTCAGTAAGCGCATATTTAGAATTCCATACATCAGGGGTCATCACATGTCCCCCAAATCCTTTCATGAGGTCTGTGAGATCGAAACTACATTTACGATAATTCTAACATGGTCTCTGTCTGTTTACTCTTATTCTCTCGTGGGTATACAGTGGAGTTTTTCAGTGCCTACATGATGTGCGATACTGCAACAGATTAATTATAGAAGATGTAAGAACCCAAATGTCTTCTATTAAGTCACACAGTACGAAGATTTGCAGAAATGTAACATAATGCCACTCTTCTCAGTATTTTTTTAGTAGAATATGGTCATTTTTCATAAATTATTTATGTTAACATAAAACAGGCTTTATTGTTATTTCAAATAAATTAATAGACAATTAAAAATTCCTCAGTTTTCATTGCTATTGTGGTAAATATTGATATATTTAATGCACATAAGCAAAAACTTTTAGGGGTCCTTAGTAATGGTTAAGAGTATAGTGGAGTTGGTTCTAAGACCAACAAGTTTAAAAACCACCATCACACAATAATGCATGTCCAGTTAACACATTCACTAGAGAAAAGATTTAGGCTCTCTTGCTCCAAGAGTTTCACCTCTGCTGTAGCTGGCAGTCCAACAGAGGACAATTATAGATGTCAGCGTCCTCCTTTTTCTAGACTAGAAGAGCCAGCGCCACCCCTGCCTCAGAGCAGGTAGATGAATGCTTATCACAGGCATGAACGGGAGCAGGAGGGGGATACATTCACGTCAGGGGGAGACAGCAAACCTAAGAACGAGTCAGCGAGGATTCCAGACCCTGAAAGCCGTAGCATCTCATCGGCAAGGGCAGCCCTCAGTGGGTAGCAAATGGGGGAAATGGCCTCACATGGTGTCCACAGTCTCATCTCTGTGCACCGACCGGCATCACGTGGGACACAGCATCTCTCTGCAGGCCACCTGTGCATGGGCATACCCAGCCGGATGTGTACTGACGGGTACTGGACTGTTACACAAATAGCTACAGCAACCAGCTCTAGGCACATGCACTGATATCTTGCCCGTAAAACTGGAGCCTGGGTCTAGGTCTGCAAATAAATTGCTGGTAGTAAACGTATTAGGGTTTTACTTGCACTATAGTTATCCACAATGTTCTCCTACCGATTTAAAGTGATGTCTGTACCTTAATTTGTCATTGTCTGTATCGCTATGAAAGAAAACAGCCATAATTTCGCAAGTGTTTCTGAATGGCTGGCAGATTTTTTTCAAAAGAAAAAAATCCAAAAGACATAGCATTTTGCTCATGGTAAGCATGAAGTGGAAAAACAGAGACGGGTGTATATTGGGAAAAACACCTCCACTAGGCCTTATATTTCCGTGTGGAGGGAACCCCAGGCCTTGTGGACCAGCCCCAGATACGCCCCACCAAGGAGCAGTGAGCGAGTCACCTAATCTGTAGGTGACAGCCAGTGACTCCTGGTTCTCAGTGGCATGCAGCTGATCTGGAAAATCTGGAAGCACTTGAGGTGGGCTCTCACTGCGATGGGTCAGCGTGAGGCTGTGATTTGGGTGGCTATGTACATACATACATTCCCTAAAGGCCCCATTTCTCCCTTGGCGGCCTGCCCCCAGTTCTAGAGTGAGTGGGGCAGTGGTGAGAGTGCTGGGGAGGGGAGCAGCGAGAGTCCACAAGCATTTCAGTTGCACAGCAAAGCTGTGTTCTCCAAACAGCTTTGTCCAAAAGGGACATTGTTAGGTCCACCTGCTAGGCTCCTGCGTTCAGTTCTCAAGACAATTCCAAACTCAAAGGCAGCGAGGCAGGACTGTCATTTGAGAACCTCTTAGAAGCTCAAAAGGGAGACGGGGTGGGGGCTGGTTAACACATAATCGGAGAGGCAGCCCACACAGAGATAAGACAAGGACTCGGTCCCCCCGGGTATAAACACACCTCTACTTCCCCCTTGTTCTGGGAGACACAGGGCACGCTGTTGGTTTATACTAGCCTTTATTTGCTCATCAGTTAAGTGCAGAAAATTATACCCAAGTCATCAGCGTTATTTTGAGGGTGAAAAGACAAAGTACCCCTCTGCAGAGCACGGAGCATCAGAAGGTGTTCAGAGGACTCTGCTCTTTTCTTAGACTCGTTGCAATCTGTGATCACAAAGTGATGACGGTCGTTGTTTACTGTCTCTCTCGCCCACCCAAGTGTCAACCCTAGGAGGTCAGAGACTCGCGGCCCTTCTGTTCTCCCCTGTTTACCCAGAGACTAGCCACAGTCCTGGCACGTGGTAACTGCTCAGTAAATTTTGAAAGAGTGAGTGAATGAACGGGAGTTATTATTTACGGTCCCATAAATTACCTTAATGGATAATTTTATAATAGCTATTTTCTATATATCCTTGAGCACGGACAACCGCATGCATGTTTACATGAGAAGCACTTTAGGATTAGCATGAGGGCCTGATTTCTAAATACAGACAGTCAGCCCAGTACGACCAGTTACCACCTTTCTGCTATCCATTAGCCTTTGCGTCCTCCACGCTGGGGGATGGAGAAGTATCATTATGGGCGCAGGAGATAATCCTCGTTTGCTTTGGTGTTAAATCAGCACAAACAGCATGGGGGCTCTTTTAGTCTGTGATTAGATTCAAAAAGATCAAAGCTGAAACTAATAGGGCACATGGCTCCAGTAAACGGTATGTTTAACTGATGGGAGGGGAATGGGGGTCTCGGGAGGAATCTTCGTGAAGTGTTTGCATCCGGAGAAGAGAATAGCTTGTAGCTAAAGCTTCAGGGCTCAGCCTGCTTGTTTTCAGCCATTGAGATACTGAGTGCGCACATCGCCCCTAAATGGGTCTCAGACAGCGCCCCGGCGTACTGAGCGGGCACGCCGCCCCTGAATGGGTCTCAGACAGCGCCCCGGTATACTGAGCGGGCACGCCGCCCCTAAATGGGTCTCAGACAGCGCCCTGGTATTTGTCCCTGATCTTTGCTTCTGCTTAGTCATCCAGGCACTAAAGTGTCTCTTCTCTGGTGTTATGCCCCTGAACGCATCAAAATGCCTACTTTACATCCTGGGTTCAAACCATCAGGGCCAGGACTACAGAGAGGTAAATAGGCCACTCACCTCGGGTGCAAAATGTGAAGGATACCAACAAACTCAGTAACCAAGATAAATAATATTTTAATACACTTTTTTTTAAAAATCAAGATTAATGTAAAAACAATTCATAAAATACAAACTATCAAAACTTGAAATAAAGATAGGATCCGACATGATCAGGATTAGGTGGGGTGAGTGAGGTCCAGCTGTACAACTGTGGGCTGGGATCCTGAATCCATTTCAGTTTTTGATATTTGGGTCATCATCACAAAGCTTTAAAAAACATAAAGGTCTAAGAGAACATTCACGACTGCCACCAGCAGATGCATTTGGTATTCTAAAGGTCAGGAACTTGGCAATAAGCAATAAACTCTTTGAAAAGTGTTCATTCCCTTTGACCTCCTAGAATCACCTTTAGCAATTTATTGTAAGGAAAAATCTAGAAATGCACATACAGGTTCACTAACAGTGACATTTATCAGAGTGTTATTTATAGCAACAACAACAACAACAAAAACTGGAAATAACCTTGGTGTCCAGATACATGGGAATGGTTAACTAAATGCTGAAGTGCTAATATGCATGGCATGTTTTGCAGCTGTAATACTGGAAAACTCCTACAGTTTTCCTCCTGAGTAGGGAAAACTCCAGTTCTTACCTACTGTGTTTCTCTTTTGTGAGTTCCCTTTACTGCTTACAGAACACTCCACTCCTGACACTTCTGGTCACCAAATAGTGTGCAGGTTTTTCCCCACACCTAGCAACTCTCTTTAACACCAGCTGGGCGTCCCACAATTAATCTACCTGGAAATAGTGTCAGATCCCACAGGTTAAGGGCTCAGTCCTACAAGACTGTTCCCACCCCACTTCAGATGCCAACTGAAAGGACTAGGTCCCCAGGTGACCCACAACATCTTTCCATTTCAGCTACAAATTGGAGGGTCTCCATCCTGACCTCTTCCTCAGCTCAATTAATTAGCTAGAATGGCTCACAGAACTCAGGGAAACACTTAGTTACATATTTATTAAAGGCTACAGCAAAGGATACAGAGGAACAGCCCCACAAAGAGATACACGGGGAGGGTTCCAAGTGCTGGAGCTTCTGTCCCCGTGGAGTTAAGGTGCGTAACCCTCCCAGGGTAGGTGTGTTCACCCATCTGGAAGCTCACCAAACCCCACATTTCTAGTATTTCTGGGGTCTTTTAATAGAGGCTTCATCATATAGGCATGATCAGTCATTAACTCCATTTTCAGCCCTTCTCCCTGACCTCAAGGGAGTGAGGAGTGGGGCTGGAAATTCCAAGCTTCTAGTCACGGCTTGGTGTTTCTGGTGACCAGCTCTCATCCAGGAGCCCCCAGGAGCCCACCCAGAGTTGCCTCCTTAGAACAAAAGACACTCCCAGCACCCAGGAAATTACAAGGATTTCAGGAGCTCTGTGCCAGAAAGATGGTGCAGAGATCATATATTTTCTATTCTCTCGCAGTAGCCATAAATAATTTAGTTTTGAGGAATGCTTAATGACATGGGGAAATGCTCATGGAGTAATGTTAGGTGGAAAAGGATAATACAAAGTAGATATAAAAGGATATTTGACTGAGATGCAGGGGATGGTGTCTAATCCCTGCAGACTGGACAGCAGTTTCCTCGATATTCAGCGGGGGGGGGGGGGTGCAGCGGGGGGAGATTCACACCAAATCGGCAAACAGCCCACAAAGAGAACCGCACAGTTTTGTCCAAGATTTCCTTTCCACTACTGGTGTGATGAGGCTACTGCAGTGAACATTAAGGAGGGAGAACCTGTGGCTTTTTCTCTTATTATCCACTGAGAAGCAAAACTGCAGGTAAAGTCTAAACACAGCCACATGGTCTCTTTTTCTGCAGACACTTACATAACTTCAGAAAAAAAACAAGAAAACACCCAACTGACTACATGGACTAGAAAACAGGATAAAATATTAACCACTTGTGAAACCGAGCAGGACTCTGCAGGGCCTTCCCAGGACCGACACCTCCCCCCATCCTGTGTCCTCTGCCTCTTGCTTGTAGAAAAGCTTTACCTTCTAGGCCTCCCTGAGTTCCAAGGAGCAGATTTAATCAGAGAAGTCAGAAAATGCAGAAACAAAGGAAAACAGTCAAGCTAGACAAAACAACAATTGTGGAGCCATAAAACAAAGTCAGGAACCTTTGGCTCTCCTCACAGTCTCCATATACTATCCTGAGCCTTCTCCTTGAGTTGTTCTGCAGAAACTAAAACCCCCACCAGGTGGAAGAAGTTAACTGCCGACCACCAGCATGGAGACCCCAGACTGGCAGGGACTGGAGGTTAATGACTTGAGATTCCTGAAACATCACCCTGTTAACTCACCAACAGCCAATCAGAGAGTTGTGCACAAGTGGATCAGCCACCTGCACCCCTCTCCCTCACACTGTCTTTAAAAACCCTCCCCCCAAAGCCTTAGGGTCTTTTGAGCATAAGCTGCCCATTCTCCTTGCTTGCCAGTCAATAAATGCTGTACTTTCCTTCACCACAACCTCGTGTCTGTTGATTGACTTTGCTGTGTGCCAGGTAAGCTGACCCAAGTTTGGTTTGGTAACACTTGTATTTTCCAAATATTCTTTGACACAGTTACATCACTAAAAAAATGAAAACAGGTGGGTGGGAACTGGATTCTGTAATTATTCCGTTGCTTTCTCATTAAGTTTTGATATGAGTATATATTGCCTGTGCAGTAATGCTTATCTTTGAATGGAATTTTAATTAAATATATGCATTTATCAATAGGATAATGTGTTCAAGTAAGGTTAGCTATAGAGAAAATCCTGTTTTCACCACTACAATGTATCATTTCCATTTAAAAGAATCTTTATGATAAGTTAAGTTGGAAATTACTGTTTAGAAAGAATTAAGATGCTGGCTGGGGCCGTAGTACAATGAGGCATCGCTATATGTGAGCTACATGACAATGCTGAAGATTTGCATTTCCTTTTGGCAAGCCTCTCTTCCACTGTAGCTTGACCCAGCTCTTGGATCTTTCAAACTCTGATTTCTCATTCCTAATCCTCAAGAACTCTGTTCCCTGTGGCAGGGACTAGGCTAGCTGACTACTGAGCTTACTTCCTCTTAGCCCTGAGAACACAGCTAAACTACACTTTCCAGTCTTTCTCGCAGTTACAGCCATGTGGCTAAGTGCTGGCCAGTTACATGCAGGTATAAGTGATGGATGCCCAGAAATGGTCCATCCAAGCCTCCTATATGCATCCAGCCTCTTTCCCATCTGCTGCTAAATGCAGAGCAGGCAGCCATGAGGTGGAAGGAGCCTGGGTCCCCCGTGCATGATCATGAGTAAGGCCACGCATTATTTTGGATTTCCGGGAAATCAGGAGCACCTGTTTTGGACAACATGTTGGCAAGAAATCAGCTTTTACTGATCAAGTCACTGAGACTTCAGGGTTTACCTGTTAAAGCATCTCACATTCTCTAATACACTTCCCTCTTCTCCAGTCTTGCGGGTCTTCAAAAGGCTATTAAAACTGAGCTCCAATATTATGTGTTCCCACTAGGTCTCACCTACAGTGTGAGCTCAAGTGAGCTATGCCAGCTTAAAAATGCTTTCTGTACCTTGGCAAAAATTAGTCAGTGATTTGTCAGTTCTGTAATTATGTGATTCTATGTCTATTAAAAAACCACTTTTTTGTTGTTCCAGAAGTTGAGACACTTTTTTACATTTGTTTGTTACTTCTCAATAATTCTAAGGCCATGTGACTAAATAAGACACATGCTCTTTTTTCATTTACAGGAAGAGTCTAGTATGAAGAAAAAAATAGAAGAGATTAAATGTAATATAAAATAAATTTCTGTTTCCCTTTCTGGAACAAGAAAAATATTTTTACATCTTGCCCCATTTTTAATGTGCCATAACTTAACCTCAGTTAACTTACTATTAAAAACTCAGACTTGAGCAGCTTAAAAGCCATGTAATTGGAGCATCTTCCTTTGTAGAATAAAGCCACCTGCACTAACCCTTTCCCCACTCTGAGGTCTCTTCTTCAGGGGTGCAAGGTGTAGATCAAAAGTGTTCTATTTGTTTGTGAGGAGGAAGAATAACAGTAAAGAAGTCGTTTCCGATGATTGTTTAAAAATCATGACGAAACTAGAGTGAAATGGAAACAAAACCTCAAGTTTAATGAAACATGCAAATATTTCAAAAGGAAAATTATCAAGAATGGCTCAATTAGTCCCACCTGCACCATTCTGCTCCTAAACTTTCTCCTTCTTCAAGAGTGTTGATGTTTAAATTTACAAACTTGTAACGCATAGTAAACAAGTCATAGTTATCTAATGCACAGTTTAATAAACATAGACAACATTTTACTATAATTATCTAATGTGATAAATATTACTACACCAGCAACAATATTACAATACACCAACTGCATCAACGTAACACGTTGCACACCTTAAACTTACACAATGTTCCATGTCAAACGTATTCAATTTTTTAAAAAAAGCTACAACCCGTAGAATAAATGAGCAAAGCATCTATTCTGTTTGTTTGTTTTTATGAAAACTTTAATTTGCAACATATCCAAATATGGGTTCTAGGCCACTCTCTGGAGAGAAGTGATGGACCCGCTGTCCTGGAAGGAGAACAGGCTGGTGGTTAGGGAGAGGGTCATTCATTTCCCTCCGTGACAGGAGGCTGACCACAATGGCAGCTGCAACCATGCTCGCTCCTGTTGCTGTGAACATCTGGGGCACTAAAGTAAACTGACTGCACCAAAAGATTCTAACACTTTCCCCACCACATCATCTTAATGGGGTATTCATACCACTTTGAGCTGCATTTACTGCTGCAATGGAATAATGGCTTCTAAAATTACTTTAGCACATAATGAATTGTACCTAAGTTTACTGGGTTATGGGACAACATTTTGGTTTTAGTGAAGGCCATCTTTCCAGAAGGCCCTGGACTCTGAGCCAATTATTCTTTCGTCAAATTCAGGGATGCGAATCTCTGCTTTAGCTTGAAATCTCCATCTCTCTCCTCTGCTTGAAACAACTTCATTTCTTAAACTCCCAAACATGTTCTTATATCCAAAACTAAGACCAAAAAAATGTTACAGATCCTGGAAGTAAGCAATTAATTCAAGTAAAATTCAAAAGCAAGGATAAAGGAGTGAAGACAGACAATTGCATGGTAACAAGGTCTACCCTTCAGTCCTAAGTACACACTCGGATGGGGGAGGTCTTACAACTTAATTGGCTGTACACTGAAGCTGTTCCCTATTATCCATTTTTAATTATTTATTGACCCCCTACTGTGTGCAGACACTGCACATTTCCTCCTGCACTCCATTCTCCCAGGATCTGCTTGGTGCATTATTTAGTGTAATACAGCATGTTTCTACCAGAGTAATTCCTTGTACTTGCAGAGCACCTAATTTTGTAAAACACCTTCCTGTTTGTGACCATAATTTTTATCTTCGAATGGCTATTGCAAATTTTAGGTGAGGAAATGTGAATTTACCTAGGGTACTGACTTGCACTGACGTACGTCCTTCATAATATTAGCTGCCTCCTTCATTACCCTCTTGAGGCTGCTACGTAAAATAGTGGTGTCCCCATTTTTGCAGACAGGAACACTAGCCCCGGAGATTAAAGGACTTTCAGAAAGTCATCTAGCAAGTTAGTCATGAGACTGGACCTGGAGCTTGTTCTCCCGACCCCAACCCTGAACTCTCCCCAGCACTGGCCCCAAATGCGTGGTGCACCCCGGAACTCTGAAATAATAGGGGAGAGGCTCCCCTTCTGAACAAGCCTTGGTCACCCATAACTCCCTGCAGAGGTGAGATCAGGCCAGAAGTGCTGTCTCAGCAAGTCACACATTTAGAATGCCATCTCTGAAAATCTCAGGTGATGAACAAATGGAAACTGATGGCTGTTCCAAAGCAGTCCCTGCTGTAGCAGAAGACAGCCAAGTCCCCAGAGATTCTGACCCAGCTAAAGAGGACCCAGGGATGTAGCACGCAGGTTAAACGCAGGAGCTTCTGAATCCGATGTCCTGGTTCTAATCGCGCCTCCAGCTCTTACTACGTGTTGGTATCTTGCACAGGTCACTAATTCCCTCTTCCTCTATTGTCCAACCATAATGTGGGGAAACCGTAATGCAGGCAGACCTCGTTTTATTCCACTTTCGCTTTAGTGTACTTGACAGATACTGTGTTTTTTACAATTAAATGTTTGTGGCAACCCTGCATCGAGCAAGTCTACTGGCGCCATTTTTTAACAACAGTATTTGCTCACTTCCTGTCTCTGGGTCACATTCGGGTAATTCTCGCAATATTTCAAACCCTCCACCAGCAAAAGATTATGACTCACTGAAGGCTCAGACGATGGTAAACATTCTTAGCAATAAAGCATTATAAAATTAAGCTATATAGCATTTTTAGATATAATGCTACTGCACACTTAATAGATTACAGTATAGTGCAAAATATAACCTTTATAGGCACTGGGAAATGAAAACAATTGCATGACTTTCTTTACTGTGATATTCACTTTATTGGGGTGGAACCAAACCCGCGAAACCTCCATAGTATACTTGCACTTACCTCATTGGGTTGTTGAGAGGAAAAGATAAACAAGCATGCTTAGAACACACCCTGGCATTTAAGAAGCTCTTCATATTTGTGAAAACAAAATAATTAAGTAAAATAAGAAAGGAACAATGCACCAGGGCAAAGAATCTCAGTTGGCTTTCTGAGATACAGTGAGTTGATATTAAAGGGATTTAACTATGGGATAAACTTGGACTGGGGCTCTGTCTTTGGAGCCCATACACGAGGGCTGGCCAGCCCGGGTGAGGCTGTTGGTAGGGGAGGGTGGCCTGATCTGCAGGAGAGCTGCCAGGCTCTGACAGCCACTCCAGGGAATCCAGGGGTCAGTGCCAACCAGCCATCTTGTCTGAATTGCTGGGACTTTCCAAGGCCCCTGAACTAGGGAGCCCCTGAACAGCTCACTGCAGACTCCTCAGCTGCTGAAGTCAGCTGGTAAGTACCCCATCTACTCCCTTGAGAAAGGAGAGACTTGGAGATGGAGATGGAAAAGGTCAGGAAGGGGAAGAGAAAACAAAAAACAAAAAAACAGAGCATTACCTGGAAAAAAAAAAGTTCAAAAGAAATGTCTACTATAGGTATTTGGGAGTTGAGAATGCATTATCAGTCAAGATGCAAAACCAGCTCTCTAAAGGCTATTTTTGCTCATCATTCATTATCTAACCCAACACCTACTCCTTCCCCCAAGATTAATTAGGTTGGGAGAACCCAAGCACCAGTCAAGTCAGAGAAGCACAGGTGTGCTGGGGGCAGTCGCAAGGAAAGCCTGTGTTTGAGTAACAAATGCTAATGATCCTGCCAGGGGCTCCATCGTCCTCAGTGGAGTTAGCCAGCCAGCTGGGTGCATTATCTTTCAAAAAAGTCTCATTAAAAGAAAAAAAAAAAAAGGTAACACAAGACTGTTGGTAGGTGTTCACTTCCAGCCCAGGTGTGATGAGAAAGATTAGAATGTGAATTGATTATCTGAATAGGATATGCATTAAGCATTTCACTTAGAAAAATAAACTCAGCAAAACAATATACTGAATAAAGAACAAGATATATGTACACAAATGATCTATACTGTATGATGAGTTACATATAATATAGATATATGTACATCATGAACCATGCACCATATGATACATTTTAAGTGTTCTCTACATGTACATATATGTGGTCTGAAATATATTACCAAGAACATATATACAACATACTTATATGCATAGATGAACCAGCCTAACTCTGAATCCTTAGGAGACTAACAGAATAATGAATATTAATGAGACATGTTTTATTATTAATTTTTTTTAATTTTCTCCATATTGGGAAGACCTTTCCCCTACTGGTTATGAGAATAACATACTATAGAAATTCAGAAAGAGAAAAATGAAATAAAGAAGAAAATTAAAATGTTATCTCACTGTCAGAGTGCATGCCTGTGAACATTTCTGTGGATTTCCTTTTTTTTTTTCTTTTTCTTTACCAATTTATCACAGACATGTTTTCTTGTCAGTAAACATAGATCTGCGTAATTGTTTTTAATGGTTGTAGAATATTCTACTCTTGGGATCTGCCAAAATTCATTTACCCAGTAAAATATTATCGGATTTGTATTTGTTTTCCAATTTTTCACTCTTGTGAGCAAGAGTTAAGTTTTAAATAGTGGAAAAAAACATGACTACATAGACCACGCGTGTACCAAAGAAAGCGTGAACAGTGTATTAATACCACCCACGTTTATCTGTGATGTACATGAAACAGAGCGATCACATAGGTAACTCCCATCAGTGGCTTTCCCCAATTTCAGTCGTGCTGTTTCCAGCAGGGACAAGAACACGCTGGGTATGAGCAGCTTACAGAATTCATAGTTCGCCCTATCACCAAGCCCAAGACGCACGTGGGACTCTTAGTTCTCTGCTTCACGAGCACTAACGCTGGGCTGTGGGCAGGAGTCGGGGAAGAAGCCCTAAAAACAGAATCACAAGCCTCAGTTTCTAAATGGGCGTTTACTGCAGGGTCTCTTAGGAGCTTTCTCTAGGAGCTTCCAGTAAGGAAGTCTCTCCTCACACCCCCGTAAAAATGCTTCTTGCTGCAATTATGGGCAATTTCTCTCCTTTAGTCCTCAGAGGCCTCCCTTCAGCAACCCCGTGCCAAGCACCTGCTGTAGACAGGTGAACGAGACAGGCATGAGCTCTGCCCTCAGGGAGCACAGGAGCAGGCAGAGAGTTCAACGAGGCTGTTGAATCTGTGATATCAATTACACTTATTTTAAAATCCTGTTTCAATTTCTATGTTAACTGTTTTCTCGGAAGTTTTCAGTTTATTGAGCCTGGAATTCTATCAGTTATGTCTCATTTTGTTGATGGTTTCCAAATGTTTGGTGACTTTTTTTTGTGAGTCATTTTTATAGTTGAAAGCTAGAACAGATAATTCTCTGGTTTTGTTTAGGTGGCCCACTTTGGACAAGCCCACGTGTCTCTCTGCCCTCTCCCCTCTGGGCTTCTGGGACTGAATCCTAAGGAACACTTGGGCACCAACAAGGAGTTGTCAGCAATACAGAGTAAAAATGAGGTGTGTGAGGTCCCAGAAGCCCAGAGAAGGGAGGGCAGAGGGACAAATGATGCTAAATGATGCAAATCACTTGGCTTTGGAAGAGTAAATCTGTACATATTGATGAATAATGAACTGTCTTATCAATGAATAGAAGTATTCCATTAATAAAAATAAAAATTCAGATACACTTATAGAAGAAAAATAATTTTTTCTTCTATAAGAAATTGTTGTTTCTACAGACAATTTACATAAAAAAAATTATTGGTCCTTCCTTAAAGAGCTGACCTCCTCGGCCAGAACGCATTTTCTACAACTGTGCTACCAGCTTAGCTGTGCTTCCTTGAAATAAAACTGTGCATGAATCAAAAAGACAACAAATAACAAGTGTTGGTGAAGATGTGGAGAAAAGGGAACCCTCCTGCACTGTTAGTGAAAATGTATACTGGTACAGCCACTGTGGAAAGCAGTATGGAGGTTTCTTGAAAAATTAAAAATACAGCTACCATACAATCCAGAAATTCTACTCCTGGGTATTTATCTGAAGAAAATGAAACACTAATTGAAAATGTATTTGCACCTCTCTATTCATTGCAGCATGATTTACAACAGCCAAGATATGGAAGCAACCTAAGTGCCCATCAATAGATGAATGGATAAAGAAGATGTCTCACACACACACACACACACACACACACACACACACACACACACACACGAATATTATTCAGTCATAAAAAGAATGAAATCTTGCCATTTGCAGCAACATGGATGGACCTGGTGGGTATTATACTAAGTGAAAACAAGTCAGACAGACTATATGATTTCACTTATGTGTGGAACCTAAAAAAGTAATCCAAAAAATAAAACAAATGAACAAACACAACAAAACAGAAACAGAGTCACAGAAACAGAGAAGAAACAGGTGGTTGCCAGGGGGGAGGGGAGTGGGGGTATGAGAGAAGAGGTGAGGGAGATTAAGAGGCACAGACTTCTAATTATAAAATAAATGGGCACAGGTATTAAATGAACAGAGTGGGGAACACAGTCAATAATTACATGATATATTCTTATGGTGACAGATGGTAACCACACATGCTGTGGTGATCGTTTTGTGATGTACAAAAATATCTAACCACTATTTTGTGTACCAGGAACTAACAGAGTTGTAGGTCAATTATACTTCAAACATACACACACAAAAAACAAACTCGAAAAGAAAGATCAGATTTGTGGCTACCAGAGGTGAGGGCTGAGGGAAGGGAGTATTAAGTGAAGGCAGTGAAAAGGAACAAACTTCAAGTTACAAGATAAATAAGTACTAGGGACATAATATACAACATGATTAATACAACCAGCACTGCTGTTACATTATATATGAGACTTATTAAGAGAGTAAATACTAAGAGTTGTCATCAGGAGGAAATTTTTTTCAATTTTTAAAATTTGGGGTCCAAATGAGACGATGAATGTTCACTAACCTTACTGTGGTAATCATTTAATGATGCATGTAAGTCAAATCATTGTATCTCAATAAAACTGGAAGAAAAAAACAAGCTATGCTTGAATACGCCAACAAAATCCAGAAACAAGTTGATACAAGAGAAGAAAGACTGTCCTATAGTTAGACTAAGAAGGCAGGTTGAGATTTCTTAACCCCAAATCTCTACCTACAGTAGATAATGTTGCCCATACCACTCAGGATTTATTCTTGGAAGTATTGGCCAGCGTCCTTTCCCCTCCCATCAGCTACTCTGGTTTGGACTCATTATTTTCTTCCGCAGCACTCACTCCACGCTTCTCTTCACACTGCTCTGCAGGACTGGAAGAACAGGCAACCACACTGTCCAGCACAGGGTGAGCACGGAGTAAACCCTTACTGGAGGAGTTCCACCTGCCCTGTGCATTCCCTTCTTCAAAATGCAAACATAGTAACAGATGAACAGCCTTCCCAAGGCTCAGTGGGAGAGGATGGGTCTGGGGGTACAGAAAACAGTGCAGAAGGGGCAAGCATGATTGGGGAAGGCTCACCCAGGGACAGAAGAGACAGAAGCCTGATGCAGATAAAGGGAGTGACAATCAGGGGAGGTGGAAAAGCCCTGGGGGAGAGACTTAATCCACTCTACAATTCCTCCAAAGACAGAAGACGGTGGAGGGCAGATGACAATCAGCTGTGCCATCCCAAGCCAGATGCTGGATCCCAGGAGAGAGCCAGCGTGCATGTCTCAGGGGAGCAGCGTGACTCAGAGGGCCACCCCGCCAGTGAACTTTGCTAAATCGGCTTTTCACTCGCTTATTTGCCCCAAGGTCCTACGAAAGTACCAAAGTTCAGCTGAAGTTGATTAAGAGGCCCTAATGATGATCTGAAATGTCAAGTGCTCCTCCACCCTAATAATAGGCATCTGGAATACTTCCCAGATGAGAGAAGACACGCTTCCCTTTGATTCAGAGTTGGAAGGATGACAGAGTGGAGGCAGTAACGATGATGAAAAGGAAGGCATAAGCCAGGTGACAACTTCCCGTGTCACAGGGAAACCAACCATAGGGAATCAACAAATTACGTGAGACTCTGGCATCAGTGGCATAACCAACAGAGATACACCTTCAGCAATCGCCGATAAAACACAGCCACCTGTTACGGTACACCCAAGTCCTTACAAGGCCCTTTTCTCTGATCAAATACGAGCTTCTAGGTCCAGCATTCAGGATTGTTACTCTTTTTGGAGGAGAAGAAAACATGCATGTTGGCCTTCAATAGCAATCATTTTTATTCCATTAAACACACTTAAAAAAAAGAAAGAAATACACTACAACTGAACCACGTTGTGTCTGGTGCAAAAATGTCTCATTCTCTCTTAGTTTGCAACCTTGTCATCAGTAAGGGTGTACTGGTTTCCTGTGGCCGCCATAACAAAGTATCACAAACCAGGTGGCTTAAAACAATAGCAATTTATAGTCTCACTGTTCTGGAGGTTAGGAGCCCCAAATCAGGGTGGCACCAGGTTCCGTTCCTTTTGAACACTCTAAGGGCTAACCTACTGCACTCCCCTCTCCTCTGGTAGCCCCAGGTATTCCTTGGCTCGTAGGTCCATCACTCCAGTCTTCCATCTTCACATGGAGTTCAGCTTCTGAGTCTTCACATCATCTCCTCTCTGTGCATGTCTGTCTGTCTCCAAATTTCCCCTTTTCATAAAGACATCAGTCATATGGGATTGGGGCCCACTCTGATGACTTCAGTTTTAACTTGATTACCTCAGTAAGGAACATATGTCCAAATAAGTTTACATTCTGAGGTTTTAGAGGCTAGAACTCCAAAATATCTTTTTTTTTTTTTTAAGGATACAATTCAGCCCATAACAAAGGGGTTGGTCCCTTTGAAACTAGAGAAAATGCAGCGTGGTCCATCCATCCACGTCCAGATTGTGTTCTGCATAAATGTGGGGTTTTGTGGAGGTATGCCAAAGGTCCTACAAAATGATTCAACTTTCATTTAAAAATACACTGAACACCAACCACAGACATTCGAATGGGATACACATCACTTATGAACACCTGAGTACAGCTTGTGCTTCCAGAATAACAAGTTGGGTTTTTTTTTTTTTTCATCTAGGTCCAGGAATAAAACTCCTTGTACCATATCTATGCATGTATGCAAACTTCTCAGTAGGTTATTGATTTAACACAATTGTCACTTTATACCAGTCTTCTTGGAATTCAAGCCCCGTGCTTGACTGCACAGGTGTGTAAACAAATGTATAACACTGCATGTGTGTACGTATACAGGCAAGAAGCTTCCTAGAGCTTGATTACAAGTGTCTAGACATCTCTGCTCAGAGAGAGCCCTCCCTTGGCTCTGTGGTTAATCATGTTAAGGGAACACATGGCATATTGACAGGATGACACTGGGTAGAAAGAATGGCATTTCCGTAAAATTTGGGTAACCTATTAGCCAAGGCTCCTCAGGCTGCAAACGACAGAAACCCATCTCCGTCTAGTTTAAGTGAAAAGGGGGACTTTGTTGACTTCTCCACAGAGCGTTTCTTCCTCTTTCGTTCCTCACTGCATGACCACCCCATGTGATTTCCCGTATGCTTATGCTGGGGGTACCATGCATTGGTTCACCCACACATACTCCAACCCTCAGGCCCACTTCCTTGGACTACATAAAATGGAAAGCTAAAACCACATCTCCCAGATTCCCCCGTGGCTAAGGTTCTTCCTGAATGAGGTGGAAGTGGACAATGAGGTCACCACTGCAAGGGAGGACACTGTCCCTTTTAGCAAACTGGAGGCACAGCCCTGGATGAGCCCAGGGTTCAGTGTCCTGCGTGCTGGGCTGTGTGAGGCAGTAGCCATGCAGTTTCCACCAACAGTCTTGTGGGACAGTTGGATGGTTTCTCCTGGCTACTGTTATTCCTGACTATGTAGCCTTCAAACTTAATTTTCAAGACCTCCTGGAGATTCTGTGAACTACCAAAATATCTCAAAACATTTTGTTCTTGAAAGGCCTTTATACTTAAGTTAGTTAAAGCAGACTCTGTTGCCTGCTACTAAGAACTGTGACTGATACAGCATAACTGATCACCAGTGCATACACTGATGATGCCAGCTCTGTTGCTTCAGCCCACAACTCTCTCTGAAGCTGAAGGCAGATATTTGACTGTCTCCTACACAGTCCTACCTAGATGTCCCATAGGTCCCTCAATCTTCATAGACCCCCCAAACCAAACTCCCCTGCAAACCTGCTCTTCCTGTTTCCTTTGTCAGATGCTACCATTTCCCCAGGTATCCAAGCCAAATTCTGAGATTCATCCTAGACTTGTCTCTCTTTTGCACCCCAAAACCTCAATGAGTGGCAGTCCTACTTAAACATTTCCTGAATATGTTCCTTCTTTAAATTTCCTGCCCCATACCACAGTTTCCTGCCCTACTATCTCTTGCCAAAACAGACTGTCTACTTGTCTTCAATCTCATTCCAATCCATCAGCCTGTCACACCTCCTCCACAGTGATCTTTCAAGCACCCAAATATAACCATGTCATCCCTTTGTTTGAATGCGTTAAAAATTTCCCCCACCATTATTATGGTTTCAAGTTGGATGGATGATGTGAAACCAGAGGGCATGTGTGGCAGAGACTGGCTAAAGACTCACCAAATCCATTTTCTTTTTCTCCTGAGAGCATGGTTAGACCACATTTCCCAGTCTCCCTTCTGATTACAGGGGTTTGGTATCAGCCATACCTGACATAGGTATCTGACTTCAGATACTGGCTCTAATATGGTATCAGTCAGCTCTTGCCGTATAACAAACCACCTTGAAACTTAGAGGCTTACAATCACCACCATTTATTATTTCTCACAGGGCTACAGAAGGACTGGTGATTCTGCTGCTCTGGGCTGAGCTCAGGTGACTTCATCTGGGTTTGCTCTTCAGTAGGTCAGCTGGGAGCTGCCTGGTCCATGATGTGCCCACAGGGAGACTCACCTCTGTTCCATTCTGAAGGGAAGTTCCTCCCAGCTGGCTATCCCAGAGGCAAGGTTTTAAGAAAGAGCAGAAACACGCAAGGCATCTTGAGTTCTGGGCTCTGGACTGAGTCACCCTTTCAGCACATTCTTTTGGACAAACTAAATCACAGGCCAGCTCAGATTCAAGGGGGTGGAGACGTAGACTCTCACTCATAATGGGAAAGGCTGCAGATTCATATTGCATAAAGAATTGCAACCATTTTTACAGTCAAAGTAGCAAGGCTACCCACTAGATGTGTGACCTTAAGTAAGTGTCCTCTCTGGACCTCCTTTCCTATCCATAAAATAGGGGAAGTAACATGCATCCTTGCAAATGAGATAATGTAAGGGAGACAAAGTCCTCAGCAGAGTGTTTGGCGCACAGGAAGGACTCCATGATCCTCCGTCACTTTTATTTCTCACATCCCCCTGCAGTGTTTACCACTGTGCCTTTCACGTTGTTGGGATGAGCTCAGGAAGCATGTGCTGAACAAATTAGTCATGCACCTGGCTCCAACAGCTAGCGACAACAATGGTCTTTTAACAGCTCATCATGTTTCTAGAGCTAACACAAACCCACACTTCTCACATTTGGTCATGGGCCCATTT
Organism: Camelus ferus; assembly: GCF_009834535.1. Lineage (NCBI taxonomy): Eukaryota > Metazoa > Chordata > Mammalia > Artiodactyla > Camelidae > Camelus > Camelus ferus. The sequence goes on along the minus strand of NC_045708.1, from coordinate 9,446,115 downwards.
GAAATCATCCTGTCCAAGCCTGACATAGATCCCTCTTAAAATATATCCTCCAGCTGTTCAAACACAGTCTGTCCTCTGTGCACGTATCAGGGCAGAAGAGCACAATTCGTGTCCCGCTAAATAAACTGACTGGAGCAGTCTTTCCAAAAGAGAATGTGCATGAAGCTTGCTAATTAGGACATTTCAAACTTCCATGTCCAACAGATCAAAAAATCAGCCCAGAGTTATGCTAAGAAATCTTCTGCTGATTTGCTGTGTGTGGTAGGCTGACTGCATTGATGGCCCATGTGTCACTCCTCCCTTTGGCGGTGCCTTCCCCACACTGACTCTGGGCTTGGTAATTGGACTTGCCTTGGCCAATAAAATAGTAGCAACCCTGATACAAACATAGCCTGGAAACGCAGTTACTTTTGTGCATGTCCCCTTTTTATGGCCCCTGTCACCACTATGAGAACACTCCAGAGTTAGCCTGCTGTAGGAATGTGTGGGATTTGTGGAGGAAAACTGAATCACACCAGTGGAGGCCACCTTAGACCAGCCAAGTCCCAGTGACCACAAATGTATGTGGGAGACCAGCCAAGATCAGCCACCCATGCCATTTTAGCAGAATTATCCAATCAACCAATAGACTTTTAAGAAGTAAATACAGAGTTGTTGTTTTAAGCCATTCAGTTTTGGGATGGGTTGTTACGCAGCAGTTAAGTGATGCAAGTCTATGCCATGATTTTCATGATCAATTCTATCACGAGCTTCCTTTCTTTGCCTTACACTCTCGGGGCAGGGGGTAGGGAGCAGAGGGAAGAGTGATTAGGTTAGAATCAGTAATCCAAGACAAGAATATCCACTCTGAAATTAAATATCTGGGCTACTAAGCTGGCCAAAGTGAGTGAGTTTGTTTCAAGATCCACAGGAATACATGAGCACTTGGAACAGCCGGGTCACCATCTCACATCAAACTGCTCCTAAGCGTGATTCACTCCGAGACAAGGGAGTGAAGGAACATGGAATCTTGGCTTGAGTTGGCATCTAGAAGATCTGCTGGCTCTGCTCCCAGAGCCATCAACGGATTTGAGTGATGACACTTAGCCACACATGCCTCAATTTCCCTGGCTGCTCCTCAGGGAAGGTTTGAGTTTAATGTGAATGGGAGGCCCCAAGAGCTCTGTACAAGAATTACTATTCTAAGCTTAAGTTATTTTAGGATTGTAATTATATGGTATGCATTAGGCTTTCCATTATCTGACTAATGGATGGGAGCCACAGTGTTAAAAAAAAAACAAAACAAATAACCGATACTAAAGGAAAAGTCTGGTATTGAATGCCATTATGGTGGAAAAAAATATTGGCAACAAAACTATGTTTCTAATTATGTCCCATTCAGACCAACATTGGTTTACATTTCCTGAGTGCACGCCATCAGGGAAGGAATGCTTCGCCCACAGATGATCGGTAAAGTTACTGATCTACAGGTACATAACTGAGAATTGACTGCTGGCCAGGTTCTATCCTGCAGCTCTCCAGTTAAGTAACTGCGGCTTCACCTCTTCATTGTCTTGTCCAGGATAACCCCACATCTACCCCGCTTTCCCTTCAACCATCTGACTCCTAGGTCTCATGTAGCTCAATGAACTCATGCCAGCCTTCCTTTGTATGTGTCTCTATGTCCACAGCATCCAGCATGAAAAGACAGATCCTGGTTCCCTGTGGACACCCGTAGGCAAAGGACAAAAGATTCTCTGTTGCTGAGGGGTCAGTTGGAATTTTTACAATCCCTAGATTAAATGTAAATTTCTGTCACAGACACAGAACACAAATTTATGGTTATCAGGGCAGGAAAGGGGTGGGAAGGGATAAATTGGGAGTTCTAGATTTGCAGATACTAACTGATATACATAACACAGATAAACAATAAGTTTATACTGTATAGCACAGAGAACTACATTCAATATCTTATAGTAACCTATGGTGAAAAATGATATGAAAACGAATACCCGTATGCTCCTATATGACTGAAGTATTGTGCTGTGTACCAGAAATTGACACAACATTGTAAACAAACTATACTTTAGTAAAAAAAAATTTTAATGTAAATTTCTGGGATAAATAATTTGCTTACTTCTTTTCCAACATCCTAGGAGATCTATTTCCAGTTATCTCATGGAGTAATGCTAAACACACACAAGTAAATTAAAGTACAGATATACACAGTAAGACATGAGAAGAAATCTGTCTCGGTCTCGGTCTGTCTCTCTCTCTCTCTCTCTCTCTGTCTCTCTTCTATCTCCCTCTCTCTCTCTTCTCAGATCTCAGTTTATTTTTATTTTATTTTATTATTTTTTAATGGAGGTACTGGGGACTGAACCTGGGACCTCACGTATGCTAAGCATGTGCTCTACCACTGAGCTATTTTCCACCCCCTTAGATCTCAGTTTAAATGTCACATTTAAAGAGAAACCATTTGATCCCTTACCTAAATTAAATTAGGTCCTAATATATATTGAAGACAAGTATTGAAACTCATTTGTTTACTTCCATGTTTACAGTCACTCGCCCCCATGAAACCACAAGATCCTTGAGGGCAAAGATCTTTCTTTTGTTTTCACGGATGTTCCCCACAGTCTAGCACAGGGCTCGGCACACTGTAGATGCTCATTGAATGAGAAAATGAATACATAGATAACTAAGATATATCTTGAGGACCAGTTATGATGAATTGTAGGGATTTAAAGGAAATGATTCTGAGGGAGGAAGAGTTCCCTGATCAGTATTATGGTCTCCATACAGTTCTTCAGTTTTTCCTAGAGATACCTGCTTCTGTTCAAATGTTTCCCCCGTTATGTTAACCAGAGCTGGTCTCTGTCACCTGACCAAAGAGCCGCTCCCTGTTCCTCACCCCTAACCTGCCATGATTTTTGTTACTGTATCAGATTCCCTTCATTGTAACATGAACCATCATCAACTATTAGACCAGCACAAAACCTGCTTTATTATCATTTGAAAGGCATATCATTAAAATAACCACTTAGCATCTAAAAACGTAACACAAAGGTTCTATGATGTGAAAATAAATCCCCAAATTGCTTTTTAGCCCTTACAGATCCTTGGAAAAGATGCCAGTTTGATAGAGATTATTCCATTCAAATACTATGTATCCTAAGAGATGTTCCTTTCCAGTCAGAATAAAGCAGTGGACAGGAGTCCGATTTTGTTTTGTTTTCTTTTGTTTTTGTTTTTGTTTTGTTTTCTTTTGTTTTTGAGTCTCATTTCCGATTATACCTGGATCTTTGCATGGTGAACACTGAAAGCAACTTTCAGTAGTTCAAAATTTCCCCTAAAATTCTGCCTCATGGATTTTGCAAAGGTGGTGGAGGTCTCAGAAGAGGCTCCTTTTCTCTGTTATCTTAGAAAAATACCTAAACACAAGCTTAAGGGAGGAACGGCATTACAATTTCATATCTCACCCTCCATTTCTTCTGAACAGGGAAGGTGATTGCAGAAACACTGTAACTGGCGGGATGGAATCTAAGCCCAGCAATGCCTACAGGTTAAACTATTTATTTAAAAGATCAAAATCACCATGGCGGGAAGGGAAGTGGGCTTGGGTACATTATGCAACAAACTGCGAGCTTCAGACCTGCTGATTTTATAGCTTTGCATCTGAGAACGGAAAATAGCATTGCCTTTTCAAATGCGCAAGGAAAGGATGGGTAATGGAGCACGCGGATTACTGGAGGGGATAAGCTGAGACTCTGAATAATCAGCTTACCATTGTAGCTTTCCTGTTAGGTGAACTCAATTCTTTGGCGTCCATTTAAGTATTTCTTTCTTCTATGACCTTTAAGAGGTGGACGTCTGATGGCATGAGTAGACTTAAAAATATCCCAGGGTAATTTTCTTAGGATGAGAACTTTGCCTCTTTGCCCTGGTCCTAATTTCAGTTTCTTCTCTGCTTGCTACAACACAGGGGTGTACTCCCGTGCTTGCTTCGGTCTGGTGTCACATTTCAGAAGATAGTAGGAAAAACTACACGTGGGGTGCTACTCGTAGCCATGGCCAGTGTCTGTGACCTCGAGAAGCGAAGTATCTGCCTGGGGCCTCAGTCCGTGTAACGTGAGGACAAGACACTCTCCGGGGCTGTTAACATGGCAGCACTCATGGGCATGACCGTGAAGCCAGCGCAGCTAGAACGCACCAGGTAACTGCACTAGTAATAACCACAGCGTCTGTACCGTGAATACGGGGTGAATTCAGAAAGTACGTCAAAGGATGGAGCATGCTAGCAATGGGAGCAATCATTTTGACGCATACCTTGGGTAACGCGTGTGTGTCAACCACCTGACTCCCAAAGTCCCCTTCTCAACACCCGTTGACATCCACTGTGCAGACCTGACCCTCCTGTTTGTCAGGAGCCTGAGCCCAGGTTTACTTTGGTAGAATCTCTGCTCCAATCACACTTCCCCATTTGAGGCCAGTCTAGACAGAGAGAGTACCCAGGCAAGCTCAGACAGCCAGTCTATTCCTGTTACACCAGCCTGACCCTTGCAGGAAACAAGTCAGAAAGCACAATCACCCAGGGGAGCTTTCTAGACTGCTCTAGAAAACAAAACAAGAAAGGGAGAGAGAAAAAACGAAACCACCCAAATCACACTGAGTCTCTGATCCTGGCAGGGCCTCCACCGGCCTCCCACACGCCAGGTTTGCCTCCTGCCAATCGCCCCTTCCTGCTGTTCTCTGTCTTGCTTGGCAAGAGTATTCTAGGTCTAACAAATATGCTTTCAGGTTCCCTGAACACAAATAACAGAGAGAAAGACAGATGAGAAAAGAAAAAAGAATAGAAGAAATGAGGAAAGACAGGGAGGGAGAAAATGGGACAGAATCTCATTCCACATTGGATTTATTTTGCCAACAGAGAGATGAGGAGGCAGGGGAGGGAGGAGAGGAGTGAGAGTTGAGAGAAGGAGAAGACAGGAGCGAGGGAGGGGAAATGCTGGGGGTGGGGAGAAGGAAGGAGGGGAAGGAAAGAAGAAAAGGGACAGAGAGGAAAGAGCAGGGGGAGAGGACCGTCCAAAAGATAAAACAGATTTCATTTGTCTTCAGCCTAACACTTGGCTTTTGTCAGGCTGTTCGTGCAGACTTGCTTAGAGATGATGGTTGTACAGTTGACTTTTGTTTTTAAAGGCTTGCTTATTCCATCCCTAGAGCTGGCCCTCTGGGAGGGGTACACCAGTGACTCAGCCTCACTTAAACTGAGCTGCTCCTTCAAACCCTGGGCCAGCTGCGTTCCAGGCAGAGAAGCCTCGCTCACTGCCAGGCCTGGACAGCGGCTGAGGGTCAGTGGAGCACAGGCCCTCCCGGCCACTCCAGACTCCATGGCCTGCAGAAGGAGCCCCCCACGAAGGACAGAAAGCGTCTGCCTTTTAGTACCCACAGCCTTCCAGAGGAGGACCTTGCTGCCAACCAAGCAATCTTACTGTTTTCCCAAGCATTTGGTCACCCTTTAATAAATAATGATATTAGGTCTTCGGGGGGAAGAAGAAGGGAAGTGCCAACAGGAGATTTAATTTGCAGCAATCAACCCCCTCTTAGCATGCAGAGTCACACAGTACGAGTAAAAGAATTAATCTCTACCAGAAAGAATTGCCTCCTCGGTGTTATGAATCTAATCACTTACGAGGCTGAGTCGGCAGTTTGGGCTCATAGGAATTAAAGCCACAAGATCAGGTTCCAATGCAATCTCGATGGTACACGTCATCGAATTTGAGGGCCTTGGGACGACAAAGCGGATAGAATGCAAACAGAGACACTCTGCCTCTTTCAGACACCCCCTACATGTTCAGACAGGCACTTGGGGAATGAGTGAATAATTGCAGGCTTCTGGGCTGCCTGTGCGAGATGTCCCTTCTTGATTTCATTCTCTACAATGGATTGTCAGACTTGCCAATCATCTCCGGCACCGCCATTATACTTGGGAGATGTGTTTGCTCTGTGCATACTGTTTTATAATCCTCAGAGGTGGAATTTCATAGCCCAGCAATGCTTTTGCCTTTGACATTCTCCTAAGCAGGATTTATTGCTTCCAAGATCGATGTGACTTGAATCGATTATGCCTTTTAAGCAATCACTCTGGAAGCAGCCTCCAGGTTCTCTGAAATACTTTTGGCCTGACTTCATTCAACTTGCAAGCTGATGTCAGAGTATTTCATCATAATCTAATACTGTTAAGAGTCCTTTGGGTATGGAACTGAGTGAGCTATTATACCAACCAAGTTAGGGATGTGGTTACTACACTTGAAGAGCTTACATCTTGCAACACACAAACATCTATTAATATCACAAAATGCAGCTGGAACGGAAGGAGGTATCTAGGAGCTACAGTTACATGCTCTTGACTCCCCCATTATTGATGAACTTAGAAAATAAATTAAGTACGTTCATTCATCTTTGGAATTGAGGAAAGAGGAAGCAATGTCAGAAAATGAATGGAAAATAACCAAATTTCCGAAAATGCTCAGTAAAGATTCTCATTAAAAATCACATATCCTCTGGCTGTCTATTTCAAAATTCAAAACAGATATTAACCCTTGCCATCCCCAAAATGTTGGGGTTCCTTAACATTTTATAAGTTTGGCGACCTTAAAAGAGTTATTTCAGAGGTGTTCTGAGCCTGGGGGTATTAAGTATCATGATTCTAATTGATCTCAGCCATAGACTTAGACTTAAAACCACAAATAACGTTTCAAAAAGTTAATGGTTTTGGAAGAAAATAAATTAAGGTGGTATTTTTAGATTAATCACAACCCACTTCATCCTATATTAGTCCAAAACACAAGAGGGAGGGACCTTTGAAAAATAGTAGGCAAAAGAAACATTTTCAGATGCTGCACCACTTTTCTACCTGAATTTCTGTGATAATTTTTCTCCCAAAGAAGACCCAACCCACCTTCCTTTTAGAACGTACGACTTAGTGGAATACCCATCGAATCCTGCTCCATTTTCCCCTAGCTATTTAAGTGAGAAAATTTTAGCAGGCATTGATCTGGAATCAGGAGAGAATGAGGTAATAAAGTGTGTCACACAGTAACCACACTATACGAGATACTTTAGTCCCATTAGATAAACAAGAGGAAAATTGTGATCAAAGCCACAATGTATAAAATTTGTTAAATGAATTTGCTGTTTAGGGGGAGAAAATATTTCCTTAAGCAACGTTAAACATTCTCGAAATCCAGTTCTAGGCACTAGTGAGCTCATAGATGAAGGAGATTTTGCAAACAGGCATTTACACAGCATCTTTAAGGAATCGTTTAGACGGTTCCCTTGGCTGCGGTATTAGCCATAGGATTGGGTCCAGGCGCTGAGGAAAGCTAATCCTTTCAAGAACAATTTGCTCTCTTTTATTTGGTAAATCGCTCTAAATTTCCCTTTTTTTCTTTCTGAGTTTTAAAATTGGTTGTTGTAGTTTCAGAATCTATCCATTCTCCACTAGACAGGCCTGGGGAGAAAGGAGAGGCTGAATGGGCTGCTCATAATAAAGGGGAAAAGGGAGAGCAGTGAATAAAAATGAAAGGCTTTGCATAATTTGGGCCACGTCAATACAGGGGCTCAAAAGTCCCGCGGGGCAGCTTCCAGCATTGACAGGTGAGAATTGCACAAAAACCTTGCCACTTAAAGTCTTATTGGTACAAGATCCAGGCTTCAGGATTGATTTACAAAACAAAACATAAAACACCACCACGAAAGAAACAAAAGCGGAGAAACCACAGTTCAAAACCTGGTACAGAGCGGAACGCAGGAAACCTCCCGCCGTTCCGACCTCACTGCTGTTGAACAGAAAACAAGCTTCGGAAGAAAGCTCCAGGACAAACCAGCACGGAACACCAGACCCCAAGAGCATCTTCCGAGACATTTCTAGATATGGAAGAGGTAGAAACAGCACTAAAGGCTAGTTCAGCGTGGCTTCATGAGGGTAGAGAACTGCCCATTCTCTTAAAACACCTCCTGTTTCCCTGTCAACATATCTGGAGAAACCCACCAACAAAACCAGAAGGAACAGATACATTATTCTTTTAATATTTCAATAAAATCGTGCACAAGGGGAAACCTTGAGGAATCAACAAAGCATGCAATGAACTAAATACCTTCTGCAATTAATTCACTGCTAGCATTAAAAAGAGAAAAAAAAAAAAAAAGGAAAAAAAAAAACCAAACCAGTGCTGATTTGCTTACTGGTGGTGCATCAAATGTACCAAAATATTCATTAGTTACTCAGTGATGCTGTTTGGGGTAAGTACTGCTCCAATCTGAAGCCTCTGCCAGGTTTGCCGCCTGCCAAATTTGTATGTAAATGGCTTTTCACTTTCCAGGGCTAAAGGGAGATCTGTTAAATTCTCAGAGACAACACGTATATTATTTTTAAGCCCTATTTCTTTGACTTAAAAACGAGCTATTTTAATACTAAATCCCAAATAATACCTAATTAGAAATCCAAAACGCAGTACATCAGAATGTCTGTTATGTGGCTGTTGATCACAAAAGCACTTGCAACGAATGTGATAGGTGAACGTTTTAGCACAGCTTATACCAAACCAAACAAAACACAAAACAACAAAAACAAAAGGTTACCGCCTACTCCATGTAGAACTTCTCTACTGATCTTTGTACCTGAGCATCCATTAAGAGGTGCCTCATTAGTATCATGGAACTCTTCAACGTCTCCTTCTCAGCAGGCAGAAAAGGGTCCTGGTCCTCCTCCAGTGCCTTCGACTTGGTGACGATAAAATGGGATATCTGGTCATTTAGGGTGTGCAATGATTGCACTGCTGCAAAAAAAAAGAAAAGAAAAGAAAGAAAGTCAAATCACAGCAGGTAACTTTCAAAGAGAAACTGGCTGGTAATTTTAAAGGGAGAAGTGCGGGTGTACATCTAAGGTATAATCCAGGCAGGTACCAAGAACCTGATCCATCCACGAGTCTCTTCCACACGTGCTAACAAACACAGTAACAAACTGAACTCTCTCCAAATGCCAAGCCTACATGGAAATGCTTGGGGATACAGTCGTGAGCAAAACCAGATGTGATGCTTACCCTCAGGGAGAGTTCAGTCCTGTTGGGGACACTGGAAAGAAACAAGTTAGCAAATACTTCTAAGAAGATGACTTTGCAGTAAGTGTTTATAAATTACAGAGATTAACAGGGCATGAGAGGAGAGCCCTAGAGTTGATTTACATTTATGGTAATATGGTTGCTATTCTGCCTCTAAACAGATGGCTTCTATCATTAAGTTTTATGAAGGGACAGTGGCCATGATTTCCGATCAGTACCACATGTGTGCTGGGAGGATTATTATTTTTCTATAATTCACATAGCACTTGCTGTCTGACACGGCATAGATTTTAAGATTGCACTTATTTAGTTATGCTTGTTGCCTCTTTTTCCACAATGTGCTTGCTAAAGGCAGAGACTTAAAAAAAAAAAACAACTCTTTGTTTATGGTTCTATGCCCAACCTTTAAGAAAGTTTCTAGAAAATAGAAGATGCTCAGTAAATCTTGTTGAATTAATTTCCTTACATTTCCTCCAATTAAAACTTCTTTCCTTATAGAATTTCTATCACATTCAGGTAAATCTATCCTTTCAAACCAAGACTAAGTAAATTCTACACATTCTCAGGAAAACCGCTGCACAAACCACAATTCTGAGGTTGAGAAGTAATCATCAAAACCAGCACAGAACAGAATCACTCTGAGGACACCTGCCCTGGGCCATGAGGGAGTCAGAGGATTCAGATTACCCTCTGGCTGTAAATAACTAGCAAACTGTCTGCCATCTCAGAAACAAGTGATTTTAGACATTGAACAACAGCGTGGGATGGTGATCCTTTAGGAAAGCAAGAAAAAGTGATGTCCCATCACCACCTGCACTCTGCAAAAAAGGAACGTTCAGACTTGAGCATGGGAAGGGGAGCCCAAGGAGAGCCCAGCAAGTTCACTAAACTGAGGAGACAGAGATAGGACAGGCTATGTTTGCTTTAATTTGCAAGACAAAGTGCTGGAGAAGAGGGAATTACACAGGAGATCTCCAGAAATCTGCACAAATACCGAGTTGATGATTGTATCAATCGGATGTATGGCTGGGATGAAACCCTGCACGATCTGGCAAGAAAACATTCCAAGAGAGACCACTTACATTGTGGGGAGCTGTCAGCCCAGCAATCACAAGAGATCTCGCAGGACCACAGATTGTTTGCGTGGTCACCAGCCAAAGCGAGGGGCTCTGCTGGAATTCAGAGCACACTCAGCAGAGACTCCAGAAGGATAAAGCTTTAGAAATGAAGCTAATGACCCCTAAAATAAAGGCCACTCTAGGCCTATCCGGAAAGAGTTCAAAAGTAAGCCTTGCAAGGATCACACTGATCTGCAAGTAACTAAAATATGTGCCAGGAAAAAAAAAATGAGGATGTTTTTGGTAGAGGTCTGACAAAATCTAGCCCTCAAATACAAAATTCATAATGCTCTGAATTCAATAAAAAATTACCAGACAGTGCGAAGAAAGTGCGACTTGCAGCATGGAGAAAAGTCGGTTTATAGAAACAGACTAACCACGGATGGCAAAGAGAAACATGGCTATTAAGACAGCTATTACAGGCAGTGTTTTGCACACTCAAGGTAGTAAAATAAAACATGATTATAATGAGGAGAAAAATAGAATATTTAAATCAGAACCACATGGAGCTTCTAGGGATGAAAAAATAAAATATCCAAAATGAAATTTTTGCTGGACGAAATTCATAGCTGATTAAACAATGCAGAAGAAAAGACCAGTGAACTTGAAATTACAGTAATAAAACTATCTAGAATTAAGCAGAGTCTGTTGGACAATATACAGCTGTCTGACGTACATGAACTTGGAGACTAGGGGGATGGGGGAGGGGCAGGGACAGAAACAGTGTTCGAAGAAATGAAAGGAAAATTTTTTTTTCCAAATCTGATAATATTATAAACCTGCAAATACAAGAATCTCAATAAACTTCAGGCAGGATAAACACAAAAGAAAACTACACCAAGGCATATTATAAGCAAATTGCTAAACAAACAAAAACACGATGAGAAAGAAAAAATCTTCAAATCAGCCAGAGGAAGAAGGCATATTGCATTCAGAGGAACAGAGATAAGATTGATGTCAGACTTGTCATAAGAATCTATGCAAACCAGAAGATAATCTAGGCATGCCAAAGTACTGAAAGGAAAAAAAAAACACTTGTCAACCTAGAATTCTATAACCAGTAATAGTATCTTTCAGAAATGAAGGTGAAATAATGACTTTTTTAGAGAAACAAAAGCTGAGAGAACTCATCACCAGTAGACTTTCATTAAAAGAAACGTTAAAGAAATTTCTTTAGGCAGAAAGAAAACAACATTAGATGGAAATTTTTATTCACATAAATTTAAAAAAAAGATAATTTTGAGCCTTAGAGAATCAGCCTTGGACAACTGAGTTTAGAGTTACAACTGAAGCCATGGAGTAGAATAGGACATCAGAGTAGTGTCTCACTGCACAGGAAGACTCTCAAACCCTTCCCTGGACTAGGGGAGGACCTTAGCTATCATAGAGGAAGATGAGAAGGCACGGGACCTGACTCCTGCCTCACCTGAATCCTTGTCCTCCAAAGGAGATGGTGAAAAACACCCAGACAGATTTGGGGATCTGCAAGCAGAGGGACTTAATGCCTTTTGTCCCGCCCTAGTTAGCTGGGTGGGGCAGTCTCTTACTGGACATGCCAATATGAGGGCAGAGATGACTGCCACGCGGTATTTTAAGTCAAAGAAGATCTGAGATAGCACTACTGCCCTTCCACCCTCACCTTTCCACCCCAGTGTCCCTTAGCATCACTGGAGCTGAAGACATCGCCAGTGAGTCCAGACGTGTCCATAGGGAGATTCACGGACCAGACACACATCCCCAAGTCAGGACAGTTTATAAGCCTCCCAAGAACCCAAAGAGCGAGGAAAGGGAATTGGGTGGGGGGCGGGCAATTTGAATTTACTCGCTATTTACCCAGAAGATACTAAGTTTTCAAACAGAAGTGACTGAGTTATCAGTGGAAATGTTGACTCCAGATCTAACTTGAATTTCACGATAGAAAGTTAAAAATAAGTGACTTTTTGGAGTTGTGACTGAAAACTTTTAAACCCTCTCTTCTCTATATTACTTGCAAGCAGGAAGGCTGGGGCACACTGGCTATAAGGGGAACACGTGAGTAGGTATTCAAATAACCTTCCCAGAACCCTGGACCAATCTCTGCATGACTCATGCCACATTTTCCACCGCCATTCTGCCTTCCTTTACCTCCCCGTACGTGGACATCGTGTTCTCATGAACAAGCCCTTCTCCCCAAGTCATTCTGAGGGTACCCCACCCACTCCCCAAGTCCTTTGCTTACAGACACAGAGACACTGGTATCAATAAAACTCCTCACGTCACTTCTTGGAAAGGATGAATTACTGTCAATGCTTCCACTCGAACTAGGCTGGTGAATTGGGGGCTCTCAAAATGCATCTATTCCAGGCTCTCTCTATTCTTGAAATAAATAAAACTGTAGTTCAGTATCTAAAATATGCTCTAAATTTCACTTTGTTCTAAATTCAAGACACATTGAAGTTGTTAACACTCCCTTCTCTTCTCAAAGAATAGACACTTCCATCAGAGAACTTTCCGTACTATATTGTAATTGCTTAAGAATCCATCTTCAGTAGATCTAATTTGGTTCCCAAACTGCTTCTCTCTGAACCTGTTCCTACAGAGCCCGCCCTAGTGACCCTCCTTCGTGGAGAAACGTACTTCCTACCTTAAAATAATGCCAGGCTTCACCATGGGACTTTCTATAGCCAATTAAATGTGAGCAGACCCGAGCTATACCATGTCCAAGTGGAAGCTTTAAGAGCCATCACATGGTTTCACTATTATTCTTTACCCTTTGCCATGAGAACAGCCTGGATGCCAGAATGTGGAGAAAAAATTTTCACATGTGCGTGAAAAGCAAACCCTTGCTACTGCAAAGCACCAGAATTTGGGAGTTGGGCGGGATGGGGTGGCATTTGTTACTGGAGCATAGCCTCATGAAAGGTGACTGTTGCAGTCTCAGACTAGATGGTAACTCCCTCAAAGGCAAGAATGAAATTTTGTTCACCATGTATCATTGGTGTTTAGCAAAGAAGAGCACTTGGGCTCAATCCGAAGTGCCGAGAGATTTACACAACAGACATGGTCATGACTCTCCAATGCCCAGTCTCACAATCTTGCCACAACACCCACACTTCGGATCCAGAAAAATGTCTTGTTAGAGACAACACCCCAAGTATGTGTTACACCACCGCCAGCAGCCAAGTGGGGCACAATAAAAGGGCTGGAAACATGTCTAGAATTTTTTTGGCAAGTGTGAAACAAGCAGATGGCAGAGTGCCTGGCACACAGTAAACATTTGATGCACTAAAAATGGCTAGGGTTTGAAGCCCTTCACTCATGCTCCCCTCCCCATATTTCCTGAACCTCCTCTCCTACCTTATAGTTCCTTCGCTGATAATAATAATAGTTAACAACATCACAGCACTCATCTACGGAGGACTCACTATTTGCAAGCCTGGTGCCACATGTTTAACAGGCATTACCTCATTTCAGCACCCCAACAATTCTATTGCTGTGTCATCAGCATTGTTCCTATTGTACAAATGAGGAAACTCAGGTGAAGGGACTCACCCAAGATGACGGACCCAGTCAGTGAAGGAAACAGGATTCACATCGAGGCAGAGCCTGCAGACATGACTCCTCCGTTATACCCCGTCCAGCCTCCACCACCCAACACACCAAGCACTTGCTGCTCCATCCACCTCCCCACTGCTCTTCTTTGGGCAGACCTACTGCCTTTCTTGTACCCTACCCTCTCCCACTCCATTCTTACCACTCCCTTTTGGATGTAGCCAAGGAGCCTGCACTGGTGTGTTTCCACCTGGGACACCACACACAGCAATCCTAGGAATACAGTGTCAGGCTGGCCATGGGGTATCACCTGGTAATATCCTCACAATTTCCAAGGTGAGGAAGCTAAAGCCAGGAAAGGTGACCCAGCTCTCTGAAGATGCTGGCACTCAGTCTGAGAAGTTCGGACTCTTGAAGCCAGTTTGCCTTGGTCTCAGTCTTGTCTGCCCCTCAACTAGCTGTATCACCTTGGGTGACTTACTTAACTCTTCAGTTTTCCCGTCTGTGAATGGGTGTAATAACAGCAACTACTTCACAGAGCTGCTCTGAGAAGTAAATGAGATCATTGCATAAAGCACGTGACAGCATGTCACATGGTAAGTGTGTAAAAAGCATTAACTATTATGATTATTATTACACAGTTTGTCCTTCCAGTCTTTCACTGGCTGATTATTAACTAGTTGCTACATTTATAATTGAGGGTAATTATTGCATCTTTGTTCCATAAATAAGCCAAGATGGTCTCTGCGTACTGGCCAAGGTTGTTTATTTCTTCACTGTAGGCTGAGACCCATTAGCTCAAAAACCAGCAGGTGCCAAACTCAAATGTTTACACATCCAATTGTTTTAAATATAGCCCAAATATGCAGATTTTTGGCTATTTAGAGCCTGTCTGCTTTGCATACCCCACAATACCATGCCCAACATGAACAGCCATTGATAAGCCCTGGGACAAAAAGGCCCCAAGTCCCTGCTGGTTTCTGACCCAGACTCCCCACTGTGCTGGTGTGTGACATCACCTGGACACATAAGTCCCCTCTAGGACCCTTCTCTCCTTGAGGAGTTCCTTGCCCTCCTCCCCTCTGAGTGTGACCCCCTGGACCTCTGGACAGCCACCTGCTGTGCAGAAATTCCCGTTATGCAAACTGCCAAAGGGTCATCCAGGAAAGCCTGTGTGTGCTACTGCCACCCAGTGGTCATATCTTTTTCCTTGATCCCTTAAACCCCCTGCATCAACCATTTGTCTATTCATTTTGTATCCCAGTTACAACTAGTCCAGGGCTTCCTACACAACGAAAACTTAATAAATGCAATTTGAATAACTGGACACAAGGTCCTCCTTGGGTCCATACGTGGACCTCTCTTCAAGGCAGGTCATTGTGTTTTTAGGCTTAGTAATGGGTACTTAACATATTTGTGTGCTTACATCTATTTCCCTCTTCTTCTGATAAAAGAAATGCTCATTCCCTTTTGTGGAAACGCCCCTCCCCACCTGTGGTTCAGGTACGGCTGATCCCACTCCCAGGTCCCAGAGGGGAGCACACAGTTCACTCCTGGCCATTCCAAGCAAGTGGTCTCCCTGGCAACAGTGGTAGGTCCAGGAGAGGGCTTGTGACCTACACGTGGCCAACAAGATTTCATTCCAGGACCATCTGATGGAACTATTGAAAGAGACCCTCTCTTTTTCAGTTGGGTTGGCTGAACTGGCAGAAATGTGAAGCCATTATTTAAGGAGCTCCCATCTGAGAATGAAGCCAATTGGGTAAAAAGGTAATTCTTGTTGAGAGACAGGGAATGAGATTCTGGACCACCCATTACAGCAGCAGGACTCAGCCACAGACTTCTCAGTTAGGGGATCAGTTAACTCCCTTCTTCTCATTTGCCCAACTGGGTAGAGTTTCTGTCATTTGTGATCAAG
Organism: Camelus ferus; assembly: GCF_009834535.1. Lineage (NCBI taxonomy): Eukaryota > Metazoa > Chordata > Mammalia > Artiodactyla > Camelidae > Camelus > Camelus ferus. The sequence continues at coordinate 9,430,447 of NC_045708.1, read as the reverse complement.
AAGTCCTGATTATTCTAAAGAAGCCTGTACTTTGTCTTCACTGTAATAGTTATTTATGTGAATACATCTTTAACATCTGCCTCCCTCGGTGGCAGATTAAAGATGGTCTTAAATGGTGTGAGAAGAACCAAAGAATTGAGCCATCCATCTTAAGTGAGGCTTCAGACATAGGGCTCAGGCCACCTCAATTCACCCCAGATGAGGACCCAGTCACTCTGGAGGAGAGCTGAACCACCCTGCTGTACCACACCCAAATTCCTGGCCCACAAAACTACGAGCGTGGTAGGGTGTTGATTTACACCATTCCATTTGGGGATGATTTGTTACACAGCAATAGATAACTGTAAGTTCCACGAGGCCAGCAACCACTTTTTTTTTCAGTTCATCACTGAATCTCCAGCTGCAAGACAGCACCTGGCACACAGTAGTGCTTGGACAAATAAACATTTGTCCAAAAGAAAAAAAAATGAATAAATAAAGGAAAAAGCAAACTTCACTCCACTTTGCCCCTCCATCAGCCCATCATCTTAGAATCAGGCGTTATGCATATTCTTCTCCATTTGGCTTCTAAAAATCTCAACCAAATAGTAAGAGGTATGATGGATTACAGAATGAAGAGACATATATACGCTTTCTTACCTGCCTGGGTTTAGGAAATTGAGTCATAAAAACCAGTGTATTTGGTTGATGGTTCTGAATGTGAAATGATGTTAAATTTATTTCATGTTATTTCGGTCTACAAATTTGAAGAAACGTGTATTTCTATAGCAGGCTTATTTATATGAAGTGCTCATTTGAATTTCACTGTACATTAATGAGTATTTATTTAAGCTTCAGATAAGGGTAGTACATTCATGGGGTGGCAGAAGAAAAAAATAACAAGTTTCAACATTTTGTGTCATTAGCAAAAATAGAAGGTACACATAAAATTTCTTCATGCTTTCAGAAAGAATAACAGCATACCATACTGTGCCTCTGTTTTAATAGATCAGATGAAGTACAGGGCACGAAAAATAATAATGTGACCCTAAACACTCATTTTATGCAGACAAGTCCAGATGTCACTGAGATGGGCTACTGTACATTTTTGTAGAAAAATATACCAAATGAATCACATCATGGGGCACAGCCTCACCACAATAAGCTCCGTGGATTTTATGATCTTGTCATTTATATGGTCCACAGATGTGAACTAATGATCAAATTTATCCCTTCATGTTAAACAACCTTTGCTTTTCATCTATCTCAAATTCTTGGATGTATTTTGCATTAAAATGCTCACAAGTTTCCAGTTCTTGCTTTAATATGGTCTCATTAAATAAATGAAGCCTAAATAATTCAGGTATTCCCCCCCCCCCCATTGTTGTAATAAAACTCATTCCGTGAGTCAAAAGTTGATGCTGCAGGCGAGGACATGGAGGAACTAAAACCCTCATGCCTTGCTGGTGGGAAGGTAAAATGGTGCAGCCACTGTGGAACACAGTGTGGCACTTCCTCTGTAAGTTAAACGTAGAGTTCCCCTGTCATCCAGCCATTCTACTCTTAGGTACGTAAGCAAAAGAATTGAAAACAGATGTTCAAGCACTTATCCATAAATGTTCACAGCAGCACTAGTCATAATAGCCAAAGGTGGAAACAACCCAAGTGTCAATTAACTGAGGGATGAGTGGATAAGGAAAATGTAGTTTAATCATACAATGGAATATTATTAAGCCTTAAAAAGGAATTAAGTTCTCATACATGCTACAACGTGGATGAACCTCGAAAACATGGTACTAAGTGAAAGAAGCCGGTCACAAAATGCTACACATTGTATGATTCCATTTATATGAAACGTCCAGAATAGGCAAATCCACAGAGACCGAAAGCAGATTAATAATTGCCCAGGACTAGGGGGAGTGACTGCCTAATGGGTACAGTGTTTCCTTTCATAGTTGAGGAAGTATTCTGGCAGGGGCTCGCAGGGATGGTTACACAACATTGTGAATGTAATAAACCCTATTGGATTGTACACTTTAGAGTGCTTAAATGGTAAATTTTATGTTATGTATATTTTAAGCACAATTTTTAAAAGCTGGGTGACCAGCTCAGGATTGCAGACTGAAAAAAAAAAAAAATTGACATTAGAGCATCTTCCCAGAATCAGACAATTGAGTCTTACGGCAAAATGTTACCTTGGCACCAATGGAAAAGACATAAGTTACATACCTGGTCAGGTTTAAAAAGGAGACAATAAAATAAACCCTTAAAACCAAGGATTTGCCTTGCTGATAAAGATCTATCATCTGCTTCCTCAAACCCAGAGTCATGTGATGGGCGCTGAGAAGTGCCTGTGGATTTCAACGCAGAGCAAGAACACACCACAAGTAACAACACAGGCCAAGACAGAAGTGGCGACGGTGTGTGCAACGGTGTGAAGGAAGCCCGGACAAGGTGGTGACGGACTCCGTCCTGATGGGGCCTGCGGGACCTAGAAGCTGATGGACTCAAGTCGGGGGGCGGCTGGAATGCATCCCAAGAGAGGGGAGGGATGTGGTTAGGGTCACATTGTGGGAGATAAATGTGGCCTGGGTCTTAGAAACCCAAGTTCGTGGCCAGAGAAAAGCTTGAGGTGGAGGTGGGTGGGGGGGTGGTCCAGACTCCCTCCCATTGAAGTGGGTATGCCTCTTAAACGCCATGAGTTTTGGAGTCAAAGGTCCCGAGTTCAAGTCCTGCCTCTATCCGTTACTCACTGGGAAAACTACTCCACCTCTCTGGGCATCACTTTTCTCATCTGTCCCATGAAGGTAAAATCCATGCCTACTTCGCAGTCATGAAGCTTGGACTAATCAATGCAAATAAAGGACTTGGAAGAGCGCCTGGCACAGAGTGAGTACTGGGTGACAGTACTCAGGTATCATCACCAGGAGTATTACCGTGGCCGCTGCCTAACTCCCATGATCCTGGAGCAGGCGTGATCCTGACCTGACCCTGGAGTCTGCCCTGACCCCGCGGGCAGCTCTCGGGGATGGATGCCCTGGGAGTATTGAAGGCTCAAACCCTGTCCATTCTCACAGCTCTGTGTCCCCACCTCCCAACCCCATTATTTTTCATTTCGCTCGCAGCCACCGGCCCTGCCAGCACTGCCCAGAGGTCTGCAGTAGGGGCTGAGACATGGAGTGAGATGAGGTGAGTGGACACACAGGGGGGGAAACTGCCTGAGCGGTCCTACTCCAGGGTATGGTCTGGATGTCGGAAAGGCGGCTGGATAGGTGAGGAAAGAAGACAGTGTGAAATGGATGGGACTCAGAGCAGCACGGAGCAGGGGTGGGGCCTGCCACCTTTCTCATCTCTGGTTCCAGTCCCTCCTGGGACCAAGCTGCCTCGCCCTGACCCGCTGTGATAAATCCCCTCCTCTTCCTAGTTACCTTGAATTGGTGTCTGTGCTGAGAGAGCCAGGCTTCATGCAAGCCCCACATCTGAACTTCTACGTACTACTTCCACCACTTGCCTTCTGTTTCTCAAGGCTTTCAGACCACACAGGAGCGATGCTAATGTCTCAGGCTGGTGCTGTCCACGCCTTGCTCAGAGGAAGACAGCCATGACCACAGAAACACTAACATTGCTAATGATGGCTGTTTATTAAGTGCTTACTGCATGTCAAGCACTGCGCTGAGCTCTCTGCATGTACCCCCTACACAGCATCTTCCTGCAACTCATGCTTTAGGTACGACCAGCTCCATTCTTCTGTTATGGAAGCTGGCCCCGCGACCTGCACCATGGCAGTGGGAATGCTCTGTGCCTGCCAGTCCTGCCCGTTTCCTTCAGAGCCCGCACAAAACGCCCCCTCACTGAAACATGGCCCTGAGCACGGTCATGCAAGCAAACAGCAGACAAGCGGCAATCTGCACAGAGATAATAAATAGGTGCTTTCACTTTCAGTGTCTCCCTGTGCGGGTCCCAGAGCTCCGCGTGGAGCTTAAAAAAATTCTCCATCACTCTGCGGTCACACCTGGATGGGATCTAACCAAGCACTGTTCCAACTGGCCTTCAGAAAATCCTTCGCTTCTCCTTACGTGCTGCCTCCCGGAGTTCCCAAGGCCAACTCCGCTTAACCTCGTAGAAGCTGCAAGGGAATAAATTACCATAAAGTCGCCCTATGAGAAATGGATTATGACAACATCACACAGCTAGGAGGCCTGCCCGGGCATAATGCACAGGTTTTCATTTGAATGTCATTGTCCAGGTGAAGACTGCAATGAGAAAAGGACTTTGGCTCAAGGAGGAGGAAACGGAGCCAGGGACACGTCAACCTGATGGTGACAGAGGACTGAACATCCTAACTGTGGTCCTCATGGAACGTGTGCTCCACTGGCGGGAGGCTAACTTCACTCCTGGAACCAATTACTTCCCTGAAAAGAAGCCGAGAGGCCACCCTCGTTTGATGGTTCAGCGCAGTTCGTACCTGACAGGCATCCTCAGGTGGGTTTGGTGGCTCGCAGGAGTGGCTGGCCTATCTCTTCCATGCCCCGATCCCAGCCTGGAACCCCACCCCAAGGCCTTTCACCTCTTCCCCCCCTTGTTTCTCTAAATTCCATCTTCCAGGCATTCCTGGCTTCCACCCTTCCTTTCAGTCCGAGGGCTTAGCCTCACTTTTCTCGGTCACTGTTGGTCCCCCATGTGGGCTGGAAAGGAGCAACTCCCCTGGAGTGTCCTTTCGGGGGCTGGGGTTGGGGGAGGCCATCCTTTCTACCGTAAAACAAAACACCGTGAAATACGGAACAGGCTACAAAATTCACATGAAATTTTAAAACGAAACACAAGATTTCAAGGAAAGAGCCTGCTCTGCCCTCTGACTGAGGGTTCCTTCGCACTCTGTAAGCTGTACTGTGATGGCAAAGTTTGAGAGTCCTGCAGACGGTAACCCCGAGTCCTGGAACACCTCGGCCATCGAACACAGTCAGGGGTGTGCTGCGGCCTTCCTTTACACCTTATAAACTGAACCCACAAAAGAGTCTTTTAAATTCTAAATTAATAAACTGATAAAGCGAACACGTTCCCAAGTATGTAACACTGGAAATAAATCAAACATACGTGGAAAAAAAAAACCACAGGACGTGCTTTTAATAACAGATAGTACTTGCTCTTAGTGTGTCAATTATACCAAAATAAGTATTAGTAAAATGCTGGGGAGTGCTCGAAAAGTTGAACTCTGTTGCAATTCAAATACAGTAGCAATTTATTTACCAAATACTTTATAATAATAATAATTCTTACTTACTCGTTATAACCAACTTCTTGTCATAATAAAAACCACAGCTCTTGTTTACTGAGCACTTGCCATGTCCCAGGATCCATGCTTATTTTGGATAATGTAACAGTTCTTAAAAAACAGTGAGGGTCTGATGACCTGTGTCTTGCAGATGAAACATTTGAAGACAGAAACATGACTTGCCTGCTGTCACACAGGCAATCACGGGCAGAACTGGCACTCAGACCCGGTTTTGTCCAACCCCAAGGCTCTGGACCCTCATGTGAAAGCACCACCCAGACGAATTTTCAATTGTGGAGTGAGGTGTACGCTGCTATTTTTTTTTTTTTTCACTTTGGGATGCTAAGTATCCTTTCTCTGGCCTTACCAGGGTCCACACTGACGTCAGCTCTCAGGACCATCGTGAAAACACCTGCAGGAAGTCAGTATCCTGAAACAAGACAGCAGTCACCCTCTATCCCACGACGCTGCCTGGCCCGCCGGCAGAGCCCCGTCACGAGTTTCCCCATAAGACGCTGAGCTATGAACAAACCCAAGATTCCCAGCTGGCTGTAAAGGAGCAGCGCTCACCGGGAGGCGAGGAGGACAGGGGGACAGCTCCAAGTCCGAGGATGTGGGTGACAAGAGATTGTTCCTTTCTTTCCAGAAAGACTCCACAGAGAAGTCATGCTGAGTGGCCTCCCCCTCTCTGAGGGGCAGCATGATTTCAATACCTGACGTGAAGGGGCTGTTGACATTTTGTTATGCAGGGCTAGATGCAGAGCTGTGGAGCTCAAGATCACGGTCTGCATGTAAATGTGATCTAGAAACTCCCAGAGCCCCAAGTGCACCGTGGACAGGAGGCTTCCTGCCAACAGTCGCTCCGAGGTGAAGAGCACAGACCTGGGAGGCAAGCTGCATGTTAAACAGATCCTGGGATTCCGCTTTCGATGGGGAGACGTGGTGCTGGGGCGAGGGTCCTGCACACAGCATGACAGAGGGTGGGGATCCGCTGAGAAACGCAAGCCTCCCAGTGTCCCAAAGTGGAAGAAAGTTTTAAAACTGAAACACACATCCCAGGCAGGACTGTCAGAAGTACCTAAGACTAGCTGTGTCGATGTGACACATAACTCCTGGCTCTTTGTGCAGTGACAGATTTAAAACTGCACAGATAGCATCAGGACAGAACATTTTTAAAAGGAATAACAATGATCCCTTTGCTGTGATTTAACATATAATGATGATTCAATTGAACTGTCTCATAGACAGACCAACATCCTGGGAAAAGAATCCACAGCCTTCCCTGTCTATATTTTATTTCAGCCAGAGCGACTTCCAAAAAATCAAAATGAATATCCTTAGAACTGAAATGGTCCCAGCAAAGAGTCTCCTGGCTTTAAGAGGGAACTCATGGCCCCTGGAATGTAGGCTGCAGCAGAGAAAAAGCTTGCACCATCTACGCTCATCTGGTGGCGTGAATTCTAACAGCTCATGCTTCCATACATGCCTCCCCCTCCCCACGAATCATTTTACTGTAATGGGGCAGCCTCGCTAAGAGCCCAAGCAGAGGTCAATCTAGCAATGAACCAACTAATCAAGTTTCTATGCGGCACTGAGCCCTGGGCCAGGTTTCAAGGACTGCAAGAATCAATCTCACCCGCAAGAACTTTAAAGTCTCTTAGGGGTCACGCTAATTGCTCTTATATAGATTAGGGCTGGCTGTGAGACTGGGGGTGGCAATGTTCAAAAAAATGTAATCATTTGAAAGAAAAACAACAGTTAATGGGTTTCCCCTTCTCCAAATAGAAGCTGCAATTCAAGGGCCCATGGCCCTCTGAAAAAATAAGAAATGTAAACTAAATAAATAAAGAAATTTGGAGATCCCGAAGTATTTTATTTAAGTCCTAGGAATTGTTGCTAATTCTTGGCTAGCAACAAAGTTTTATCAAAGGAAATCTTGTTCTTTTTTTTTTTCCTTGTTCTTGGTTTTAATCCCCACCTGTGCTATTTAATTACTTTTGATCTCTTAATATTTTAAATGCATTTTGTTTTACTAAATCCTTATATACGCTAAAGCTCAGCAGAAAACCACTTTGAATCCCAAGTAAATTTTATTTTTAGCATAGGGCATTCTACAGATTTATGGAACAGGTGAAGAAATCGGTTAGCTTGGTGTCATATTTTTTTTCCCAGTTAAATTTGTTGTATTTGAAAGACTCCACATGTCATTATTCAGTCAACAAACGTGATGGCATTGTGGTTAGAAGTCAGGCTTTGGAATTTCAAATTGTGGCTCTTCTGTTTGCTAATCACAGGCCTTGGGCAAGTTAGCAGGTCTCTCTGAGCCTCAGTTTCTTTATCTGTAAAGTGGAGGTTGTACTATTACCTACTTCCAGGACTGTTGTGAGGATTAAATGAATTACTATACTAAAGAGCCTCAAATAGTGCATAGCCCACGGCAGGTTCTCAGTGAGCCTAGTTGTGGTGGGGTTTTTTCAAGTATAATTGATTTACAACATTGGGTTAGTGGTGTTATTGTTACTACTGACACTTCTGCTGCAATAAGGATGATGATAATACATAATATTGTTGTTACTGAGAGCTCAACGCCGACAGCAATGGACATGACAAAGATATTGTCTGCCCTGGTGGAGGTTACAATGTAACAGGAGGCCAACTGTGAATAAGTCATTCATTGTAAGGAGCCCTGTGACTCAGAGTACACAAGGCCATGGGGTGGGGAGACATGCCCACGTGCAAATACAGATGGAAACATCCTGTGGATTCACAATGATGATTTTTTATTACCTACCATTATGGCGTACTAATGCATCTGCTCCCTTCCACAGTCCCAATAAATCCAAGATGAGCATGAAGTTCCCCTAATTTTTATTGCTTTTGAAAATACCTCTTTAATAAACCTGTTTCAGACTTTTCAGTTAGAGACAGAGGATTGGACCCGTGAATTTACGTCTTGCTCTCCCAACGTCCAGCTAAAATGACAGTAAATGCATTGTTTTAAAACCAAACAAATCCGCAAGACAAAAGAAAAGGTTACAGAAACGTTTCAGAAGCTCAAAGCAGAAGGATAACCAGACCTAAAAAAACAGAACCCTAAGCCATGGGAGGAGCAGGCTAAAAAGCAACTCAGTTGACAGCATCAGATGCTCTGGGAGTTTGAAGGAAGTCAGAGCTGAGAACAGGAAAATTAACTCAAAGTCTAGACCCCCCTCCCCACACAGCCAAGTGACTACCCTTCAACACCAGGCTGAACACTGGAGACTTACTCTGAAAAAGATAACAGAGTGAGTCTCTGGACTGGGGGACACCAGATACAGTTAAAGACAGGGGTATCATAGGTACCACAAGGGTATGGGGGATGATATACTAAATGCTGAGATTCCAAACTTATTCCTTAACCCATAACAGTGAAACCATCTACTTAGTGTTTATTTTGTGCCAGGAACTGTTCTAAGGGCTTTAGGTATATTAATTCATTTACTCCTCACAATGCTGTCATTAGGGAGAGGTGGGTTCTACCAATATCCTTCATATGAGGAAACTGAGGCACAGAGAGGTTGTTGCTTTTTCAAGATCTCAATTAGTAAGTGGTAGAATCAGGGTTTTCATCCAGGCCAATAGCAAACAGGATGATTATGTATGAGACTGACAGTTGTTCTGGGACTGAACCAGCCCAACAGACATGAGCTGGAGACACGGACATAATGAATTCTCCAAAGAAATAGCACAGATTAGCTTACAAAGAGGCCCACAGTCAATAAGCTGCCCCTATGTGCTTAGAACTTCCAATGACGTATTTCTTCTGCAATATGAGCAGGCAGCAAAGAACTTCTAGATATATAAGGAATAGCTTCAATGAGCAAGGAAGGAAGGAAGGAGGGAAGGAAGGAAGGAGGCAGGGAGAGGGAAAGGAAAAAAGAGAAGAAAAGAAAAGAAATGAAAAAGGAGGGAGGACGGAAAGTGGAGGAAACAGATTCTGCAAGGTGATGAAAACTTTTCAAAATCCCCACTAACATCCATACAGAGCATGTTACTATGAAATTTCAGTCAGGAAAAACAAAGAGATGATTCTATAAGCCATCAAAGAGAGAGAAATGAGAGAAAGATTTAAAAAAAAAAAAAACCTCCCTGTAGTAGCTTCTTCTTGCTGCATAACAAATGAATCCTAAAATTCTCAGCATGAAACACCAAACATTCATTATCTCACACGGTTTCTGATGGTGAGGAATCTGGGAGTGGTTCAGCAGGGTGGTTTAGGCTCTGGGTCTCTCATGAAGCTACAGTCAAGCTGTAGGTTGGTGTTGATGAAATGCGTAGCATGTTTGAAATTATTAGTAGGAGATTTTAGACAAGGGGAAGAGTTTGGAAATGAATTACTGTTAGAACAAAAGAACACTAAATAAAAAACACAAGTATTAACTCTAAGGTGCAACATAGAAATAAGTACAAAAAGTCACAGGGATTGTTACATACCCCATGACTGTCATGATTTGTATTTACAAGTTCTGATATAAACACTGAGTGTTAAGCTAACCAGAATTATGTACGGATGTATGTATTTGGGTGAAGGGCATTATGGAAGAGCTAAATACTCATCTTCCTTATTTGCAATCAATAGATAACTAAAAAATGGAAAATCAAGAAGAGCATTATAGACCTGTTACTTAGAGATTAAAAAAAAAATAGCTAACAAGAGTTGAGAGTGATTGCTTCTGGATATGCAGTACATCTTAACTTTAAGTGTTTTTAAGAAGTGATTGCTAACGTATGGGTCCCAGGGAGCTGAGATTTCACACCTACTACTGCAAAATGGCACAGAAAAGCGAATGAGATAGCCAGACTCTAAGATGACCCCGGTGATTCTTGCCCCCTTGGTATTCAGAGCCTTGGGCGGTTTCTTCCCACAGTGAATAAGGGCGACCTGTATGGCCAACAAGATATTGCAGAAATGATGGAGTGTCTCTTTTGAGGTTAAACCAAAGAAGGCACTGCATTTTCTCTCTTGGGTCACTCCCTCTGAGGAGCATCAGCTGCCATGTCATGAGGATAAAGCAGCACGTTACAAAGAACTGAGGCTTCCTGTCAACATCCAGCTGAATTTATCAGCCATGTGGGTGCACCATCTTGGAAAAAAGTCCGCCAGCCACAATCAAGCTCTCAAATGACTACACCCAAGACAACATCCTAGCTGTAACCTTGTGAAAAACCTTAAGCCAGTATCATTCAGCTAAGCCACTCTTGATTCCCACATTCACAGAAACTGTGAGATAATAAAGGTTTATAATTGTTTAAAGCTGCTACATTTTTGGAGTGACTTGTTAGGTGGCAATAGATAACTGATACAAATTTTCACACCTGGAAGTGGAGTGCTGCCCTAACAAAAACCACTAAATATATGAGTGTGGCTTTCAAACCTCAGTGGCAAGAAGCTGAAAGAACTTTGAGGGAGAATACTAGGGAAATCCTTAAGTGCCTCAGAGAGACTGTTAGAATCCTGTTAGCCCTCAAGGAGTCTGTGTTGGGGAAAGCATAAAGGACACTGAGGCATGTGTTGTTGAAAAGTAGAGGAATGGGGATCTTTGCTGTGTGATGGTAACTGCCTGTGGTGCAATGGCACTGTTCTGCAACGGCACCACTGCCAGTGGTGATGTGGAAAATAGAAAATGTACCTAATGAGCTGGACTGATCTAGCAAAAGAGATTTGCAGCCAGAGTGTCAAAGATGTCACTTGGTACCTTCTTGCTGCTCATAATAAAATGCAAAAAAAGAGAGACAAGCTAAAGGAATGGCCATTTTTTTCAAAAATGGCCAGGACTTACTGGTTTTGGAAATTCCATCCTATCCATCTGCCAACCATCCAAACATGGTTAAAATTCAGAAATGGTTCCCAGGTAAGAAGCAAATTCAGAGCACTCTCGGGAAAACAGAGTATACAGATAGTCAGGGATGTAGTTATAAATCCTTTGTTCAGACCTTAGAAATATCTAAGGCGGTGCCTCAAAAAAACATCCAGTCAGACTTCTAAGAAGGTTAAGGTTGTCTCTCAGCAGTTTCAGCAAAAGCTCAAGGTGGAAAAGGGCTTATCTCAAAGAGACTTGAAATGTGACTTTTTTAATGGAATAAACTCCAGTGCGACTCATAGTAGACTTGCAATGTTTTTAAGAGAATAGTATTTGCAGATATACTATCAGTTTAGATTGTAAGGGGAAGAAACAGTATAAAAGGAAAAAAAGAGTCTATGGATCATCAGAATTCTCCAAGAAGAAAGCAGACTAAGAAAACTGTGCAACTAGAAACATAAATTATCTACATTATAAAAGCAACAGTGACTTGGAGGGTGTAACCAGTGTCTCAGAGGATGGATCCAAAACTCATGAAAAACTCTTTTTTCATTTCTAATTTTGCTTATTTGGGTCCTCTCTCTTTTTCGCTTACTGAGCCAGGCTAAAGGTTTATCAATTTTGTTTATATTATTAAAAAAAAAAAACAGCTCTTAGATTCATTGATATTTTTTCCATTGTTTGGGGTCTCTATTTTATTTATTTTCACCCTAATTTTAAAAATTTCTTCCTTCTGCTGACTTTGGGCTTTGTTTATTTTTCTTTTTCTAATTACTTTCTAATTACTTTAGAAGGAAAATTAGAAATTATTTATTTGAGACTTGTTTGTTTGTTTGTTTCTTGAGGTAGGTCTGTATTAACTATAATCAAGTCCCTTTTAGAACAACTTTTTCTGTATCCCATGGCTTTTGGAAAGTAGTGTTTTTATTTTCATTTGTCTTTTGCTATTTTCTGATTTCCTCTTTGATTTCTTCATTGACCCATTGATTTTTAGTAGCATGTTGTTTAGTATCCATGGATTTGTGTGTTTTCCATTTTCTTTCTGTAACTGATTTCTAGTTTCATACTTTGTGGTCAGAAAAGATGTGTGCTATAATTTCAATCTTCTTTTAATGTATTAAGACTTGTTTTGTGGCCTACCATGTGGTCTATTCTTGAGAAAGTTCCATATGCACTTGGGAAAAAATGTGCACCCTGCTGTTTTTGGATGGAATGTCCTCTGCATATCTTTTAAGTCCATCCACTCTAATGTGTCATTTAAAGCCACTGCTTCATTATTGATTTTCTGTCTGGATGATTTTCTATTGATGTAACTAGGGTGTTAAGTCCCCTACTATTTTTGTACTACCATCAATTTCTCCCTTTATGTCTGCTAATATTTGCTTTATATATTTAGGTTCTCTTATTCGAGGTATATATATGTTTAGGAATATTATATCCTCTTCTTGGATTGACCCCTTAATTATTTTATAATACCCTTCTTTGTCTTCCGTTACAGACTTTTTTAAAAAGTCGACTTGTCTGATATGAGCACTGCTACCTCAGTTTTCTTTTCATTTCCACGGAATATCTTTTTCCACCCCTTCACTTTCAGTCTGTGTGTGTCCTTAGCTCTGAAGTGAGTCACTTATAGGCAGCATATAATGGGTCTTATTTTTTTTTATCCAATTAGCCACCATATGTCTTTTGATTGGAGCATTTAGTCCATTGAAATTTAAAGTGATCATTGTTGGTATGTACTTATTACCATTTTGTTACCTGTTTTCTGGTTGTTTTTGTAGTTCTTGCATATTCTTTTCTTCTTTTAGTCTTTTCCCTTGCAGTTGGAATGATTTAATTTAGTGTTATGTTTGGGTTCCTTTCTCTTTAATTTTTGTATATCTATTGTATGTTTTTGATTTGTGATTACCATGAAGTTCATATAAGTCAACCTATAACAATATTTACTTGTTTTAAACTATAGTCACTTAAGTTCAAACACATTCTAAAATATCTACATTTTTTATTCCCCCTCCCACATTTTGTGTTTTTGATATTGTATCTTCCATCTTCATGTATATCTCTTAACTGTTTATTGTAGCTATAGTTGTTTTGATCATTTTTATCTTTTACCCTACAACTGTTATCACAGAAAAACAATCATAAGAGAATACTACAAACAGTTGCATGTTAACAAACTAAACAACCTAGAAGAAATGGATAAATTCCTAGAAACACACAATCTGCCTAGATTGAATCAGGAAGAAATAGGTAATCTGAATAGATCAATCACTAGTAGTGAAATTGATTTTGTAATTTAAAAAACTCCCAGCAAACAAAAGTCCAATACTGGGTGGCTTTACAGGGGAATTCTACCAAACATACAACAAAGAGCTAATATTTATCCTTCTTAAACTATTCCAAAATAGTGAAGAGGACAGAACACTGCCAAAGTCATTCTATGAGGCTACCATTACCTTGATACAAAAACCAAAGATACTACAAAAAAAAAAAAAAAAAGGAAATTATAGGCCAATATCTCTGATAACTATAAATGCAAAAATTCTCAACCAAATATTAGCAAACCAAATCCAACAATATATACATAGAATCATACACCATGATCAAGAGGGATTTATTTCAGGGATGCAAGTATGATTTGATATTTACAAATCTATCAATGTGATATACCACATTAATAAAAGGAAAGATAAAAATAACATGATTATCTTAGTAGGTGCAGAAAAAGCATTTGACAAAATTCAACACTCATTCATGGTAAAAACTCTTATCAAAGTTAGTAAAGAGAGAACATATTTCAGCACAATTAAGGCCATTTCTGAGAAACCTACTGCTAACATCATATTCAATGGTGAAAACCTGAAAGCCTTTCCTCTAAGATTAGAAACAAAACAAGAATGCCCATTCTCACCACTTCTATTTGACATAGGATTAAAAGTCCTAGCCACAGCAATCAGGCAAGAAAAGAAATAAAAGCCTTCCAAATTGGAAGGGAAGAAGTAATACTGATACTATCTGCAGATGAAATAATGCTCTCTCTCTCTCTCTCTCTATATATATATATATATAATGATATATATGTGTGTGTGTGTGTGTGTGTGTGTGTATAAAGTCTCCACCAAAAAACTATTAAAATTAATAAATGAATTTAGTAATGTTGCAGGGTACAAGATTAATAAACAGAAACCTGTTGCTTTTCCACACTGATAATGAACTATGAAGAAGTGAAAGCAAAAAAAAAAAAAAAGAAAAAATCCTGTGTAAAATTGCATCCAAAAAAATAAAATGCCTAGGAATAAACCGAAAAGGTGAAAAACCTATAGTCTGAAAACTGTAAAACATTGGTGAAGGAATTTGAAACCAATACAAAAAAATGGAAAGATATACTGTGTTCTTGGACTTGAAGATTTAATATTGTTAAAATGTCCATATTGCCCCTACAGATTCACTGCAATCCCTATCAAAATACCCATGACATTTTTCACAGAACTAGAACAAATAATCCTAAAATTTCTGTGGAACTACAAAAGACCCTGAATTGCCAAAGCAATCTTGAGAAAAAGGACCAAGCTGTAGGTATCATGCTCCCTGACTTCAGACTATATTACAAAGTTACAGTAATCAAAACAATATGGTACTGGCATAAAAACAGACACATAGCTCAATGGAAAAAAACAGACAGTTCAGAAATGAACCTGAGCACCTATGCTCAATTAATCTACAACAAAGGAGGCAAGAATATACAATGGAGAAAAGACAGTCTCTTCAATAAGTCGTGCCGGAAAACTGACCAGCAACACATAAAAGAATGAAATTAAAACATTCTCCAACACTGTATACAAAAATAAACTCAAAATGGATTAAAGACCTAAACAAAGACCTGAAACCATCAAACTCCTAGAAGATAACATAGGCAGAACACTCTTTGACATACATGATAACAATATTTCTTGGGTCTGTCTCCTAAGGCAAGGGAAATAAAAGCAAACATAAACAAATGGGACCTAATTAAACTTAAAAGCTTTTGCACAGCAAAAGAAACCCTGGGAAAAATGAAAACACAACCTACAGAATGAGAGAAGATGTTTGCCAGTAATATGTCTGATAAAGGGTTAATATCCAAAATACAAAGAATTCATACAACTTAACATCATAAAGACAAACAACTTGATTGAAAAGTGAACAGAGGACCTGAGTAGGCATTTTTTCCAAAGAAGACATACAGATGGCTAATGGACACATGAAAACATGCTCAACATTGCTAATCATTGCAAGTCAAGTGGACAATAAGACACCTCACACCTGTCAGAATGGCTAACATCAAAAAAAGTCTACAAATAACAAATGTTGGTGAAGATGTGGAGAAAAGAAAATCCTTGTTAAGAAAAAAAAAACAACCTAGAAACAGAACTACCGTATGATCCAGCAATTACACTCTTGGGTATATATCCAAAGGAAATGAAAACACTGATTTGAAAAGATACATTAAACCCCTCAGTATGCATTATTTACAATTGCCAAGATACAGAAGCAACCTAAGTGTCCATCAACAGATGAATGGATAAAGAAGATGTGATATACACACATACACACTGGAGTATTTCTCAGCCATACAAAGAATGACATTTTTCCATCTGCAACCATGTGGATGGACCTAGATGGTATTATACTTAGCGAAGAAAGTCAGACAAAGAAAGAGAAATACTGTATGTTTTTACTTATATGTGAAATCTAAAAAGTAAAAAAAAATGTGCAAATATAACAACACAGAACCATACTCACAGATACAGAAAACAAACTAGCGGTTACCAGTAGGGGGAGAGGTAGAGGGAAGGGCAAGGTAGGTGAAGGGACTAAGAGGTATAAACTGCTAGGTATAAAACAAATAAGATACAAGGATGTAACATACAGCACAGGGAACATAGCCAATATGTTATAATGACTTTATATGGAGTACAATCTATAAAAAAATTTTGAATCAATATGTTGTATACTTGAAACTAATATAATATTGTAAGTCAACTATACTTTCATCAAAAATAAGCAAAAAAAGTAAAATTAAGAATTGTGTTGTTTTTTTTTAAACCCATTGGGAATTATTCCCACTCCTTCAGTCCTAATAGGAACAGTCAACCTGTGCCTGTTGTGTTAGAATTTGTATGGTCCAGGGACTCCTGTGTACTTTGCATTCCCCCTTTATGAACAAGGGTGTCCATAGCAGTTATCCTATGCCTGTCCCATCCCTGAACATGTGGGAGGGAGGAAGATAACTTGCTTCTTCAGTTCATAGGTCTTTGGATTGAGAAGAATGGTATTAACAAAACTATACTTGAGAAATTTTACCTGTACCTGATTTAGATGACAGATTCCAGACTCTGAGTTAATGCTAATGGGATGATGTGTGGTGGTGGGGTCTTTGAAGGGAGAGAGTATATTCTGCACTTGAATCTTTAGGGGCAGAAGCTGGACTATGAGAGCCAGCCTCTAAAATAGCACCCAGTGATCTTACTGGCATCCACGTCTTTGTATGGTCAGTCTTCATCCGCAGTAAACGGGGCTGACTTGTGTGACCAACAGGATATCGTAGACATGTTGAAGTTTGACTTCTAGAATGGGATTACAGGCAGACGGAGAAGATGGCGGAGTAGAAGGACGCTCGCAGGTCACCCTCTCCCACAAATACACCAAGACCCACATCTACAGACCCACTCAGCCAACCAGAGCACCTGTGGAACTCCGACAGAACATCGCCCTCTTCAAAAGATAAAGACGCCAAAAATCTGGTAGGAGAAAAGGAAAAAAGAAAGAACAAAAGGCAAAGCAGCGCGGGACGGGTCCCACGGGGAGGGAACAGCGAGGGAGGACTGGCGCTCGCTCGCTGGGTCTCCCCTCTCCAACTGAGAGGCCAGCGGGACGGAGGGGGAGCCTCCGAGGCTCGGATCTGTACAGAGCAGCCCTTGACTAACAGAACTAAGTTAAACGGGCACAGAGCGTCCCCCCAACACCCAGCCTGAGACGCGGGCCGGCAGCCGCGGGCAGGGCCAGGCTGCACAAGCCGGACGGAGGACGGAAGTGGCTGCACGGAGGCAGCCCGGGGGGAACGCAAGGGGCTACGCGCCGTGGCTGTGGGTGCACAGGGCAGAACAACCTGGGCCCTCCATAAAACAGCAAGGTTGATGTGCTCTCGGGGGAAGGGTGCACACCCCCATCTCTGAAAACCCGCGGAAAGTTTTCGGGGGAAGAGAGGCGGGGCTCAGGCTCAGCCGCCATATCCTCCGCGCTGAGCACTCAGGCGGGGGGGGCGAAACCTGCATCCGCACCGAAGGGCTTAGCAGCCGCAAAGGCCAGACTGAGACTGGCCTGCACCCCGGGGCAGATAGGAGCCTTCCATCCTGGTCCCTCAGAGAACTTGCTCCACAAAGACAAACAAGGAGCTGGGTTTTGGCTCGGAGCAGGGACGGGGCTGTCCCTCGGTCTTCCCCGAGCCCACCGGTGGAGCGCCGCCCAGGGCGGAGCGCGCAGCCGCACAGAGCAGCGGAGCTACCGGCGGCGCAGGTAGAGCGAGAGCGGCCCCCCGCCTTTCGGGCAGGAACACAGCCCCTGACCGAGGTGCTGGGAGGGGGCACGACCCGCCCTCCTACCCGGCCAGTCTGCAACATCTGACTGCGGCATCCGGAGGGGCAGCGACCCGCCCGCCCACAGCACAGAGCTGCACCTGACCCAGTGTTAGGAGGAGGCGTGATCTGCTTGCCGACAGGTGCTGGGAGCAGCACAGAAGAAGGCGCCAACGGAGGGCCTCTGAAAACAGCAAGCTGAGCTTCCAAAACAGGACGAAGACAGAAAGACTTCACATTAAAAGCACACAGACTCCAGGAGAACACTGACAAACCCCCCCCCCTTTTTTTTTAAAATCTGTTTTTACCTGTTCTATTTTCTATTACTCTCTTAATCTTTACTTCTTAATTCATTTCTATTTCTCTTGGGTTTTGATGTCCCGCTATTGATTAGACACAGGTTTCAAATACATCTATTCATCTCCCCCCCCCCCCTTTTTGTAAAGGTTTCAAAAGGACGTCTCAACCCGATTAATACTCTGCTTCAACTCACTCTTCTATTATTCATTATACACTGTTTTCAAACCCTCTTTCTCCCTTCTTTTAAAATTCTTTCTCTCTCTCTCTTATTTTTTTTTTCTTTTTTTCCTAAGTTCTATTCCTAAATAGGCATCAGATAGATAAAATCCTTAAGGACCAAAATAAACAACTGATACTCCATAAACCACAGTGCCAAAGAGGTATGAGCAAGATGAAGAAGCAGAAAAACCTTTCCCAATTAAAAGAACAAGAGAAATCCCCTGAAAGAAAGATCAATGAAATAGACATCGATAGCCTACTAGATCAAGATTTCAAAAAAGGAGTGATCGAATTGCTGAAGGAATTAAAAGAGATAGTGTTTAGAGATATAAAATATGTCAAAAATGAAATTGAAGCTATAAAGAAGAGCCGAGTAGAATGGGTAAACTCATTGACAGAGATGAGGAATGACCTAATAGCTGTGCAAAGCCAACTAGATAATGCAGAGGAACAAATTAGTGATCTAGAAGACAGGGCAATAGAAAGCACCCATTCAGAAGAACTACAAGAGAATCAAATAAAAAATAATCAAAATAGCATAAGGGACCTATGGGATAATATAAAGCGTCCCAATCTTCGCATAATAGGGGTCCCAGAAGGAGAAGAAAGATCAAAGGGGATTGAAAAGGTTTTCTGAAGAAATCATGACTGAAAACTTCCCAAACTTAAAGAAGGAATCAGATATCCAAGTACAGGAAGCTCAGAGGGTCCCAAACAGGAAGAACCCAAATAGACCCACACCAAGACATATCATAATCAAGATGGCCAGAGTCAAGGATAAAGAAATGATTCTAAAGGCAGCAAGAGAAAAGCAAAGAGTAAGTTACAAGGGAACGCCCATAAGGCTCTCAGCTGATTTCTCTACACAGACACTACAGGCCAGAAGGGAGTGGCAAGATACATTCAAAGCCCTGAATGAAAAAAAGATGCAGCCTAGGATCCTTTATCCAGCAAGGCTATCCTTGAGGATAGAAGGAGAAATAAAGAGTTTCACAGACAAAAAAAAGCTGCAGGAGTTTAGCAACACTAAACCCATGCTAAAAGAAATATTGAAAGGGCTATTCTAAATAGAAAAGCAGCAGGATGCTACAGAAATGAGAAACACACAACTGGAAAGGTGATAACTCATGAATTACAAATAAACTAAACATGAAATTATAAAAGAAGACATACAAATCACTGAGAGTGGGAGAGGGAGGCAGGGAAATATAGAATATTTTTTTCTTTCTTTTTTAAAATTTTTTAACAGTAGGATGGGTTTGAGATCATGTTACTATCAGTTTAATAAAAACAGTTATAGTAATGGGTTGATAGATTTAGAATGGGATTACGAAAATCACTGTGGTTCCCATCTTGCTCTCTTTGATCACTCACTCTGTGGGAGATCAGCTGCCCTGCTGTGAGGAGTCAAGAAACTTGATGAAAAGGTCCACTTGGGAAGAAACTGAGGTCTCCTGCTAACAGCTAGCACAAACTCCCATCCATGTGAGTGTGCCATCATGGACACAAATCCCTCAGCTCCACTCAAGCATCCAATGACTCCAGCCAAGCGAGGCAACACTGACTGCATTTTCAGGAGAGACTAAGCCAGGACTGCCCAGGTAAGACCCTCTAGAACCCCTGCCTTACAGATATCACGAAACAATAAAGATGCGTCATTGTTTTAAGCCACTCAGTTTGGTTATAATTTTTTATACTGTAACAAATAACTAATACAATGATTTAAATTCTGTTGTAAAACTATGCTTACCAAAGGGGAAAGGGTTGGGGGGATAAATTAGAGGTTGAGGATTAACAGACACACATTACTATACATTAAAATATATTTTAAAAAAAAACACACATATATAGCACAGGGAATTATATTCAACTTCTTGTAAAAACATATAATGGAAAAGAATGTGAAAAGAAAAAATATATATGTATGTATATGTATAACTGAATCACTTTGCTGTACATGTGCAACTAACATTGTAAATAAACTACAATTCAACAAAAAACTAAAAAAAAAAATTCTGTTGCAGTTTACATTTTTTTGTATATATATTTTTATTGAAGTATAGACAGTTTACAATGTTGTGTCAATTTCTGGCGTATAGCACAATGCTTCAGTCATACATGAACATACTTATATTCATTTTCATATTCTTTTTCACCATAAGTTACTACAAGATATTGATTATAGTTCCCTGTGCTATACCGTATGAACTTGTTGTTTTTATATTTTATATATATTAGTTAGTATCTGCAAATCTCAAACTCCCAATTTATCCCTTCCCACCCTTTTCCCACCCCAGTAACTATGTTTGTTTTCTACATCTGTGAGTCTGTTTCTGTTTTGTAGATAAGTTCATTTGTCTTTTTGTTTTTTAGATTCCACATATAAGTGATATCATATGGTATTTTTCTTTTTCTTTCTGGCTTACTTCACTTAGAATGGCAATCTCCAGGTCCATCCATGTTGCTGCAAATGGCATTATTTTATTATTTTTAGTGGCTGAGTAGTATTCCATTGTATAAATATACCACAACTTCTTTATACAGTCATCTGTCAATGGACATTTAGGCTGTTTCCATGTCTAGGCTATTGTAAGTCTTGCTGCTATGAACATTGGGGTGCAGGTGTCTTTTTGAATTAGAGTTCACTCTGGACATATACCCAGGAGTGGGATTGCTGGATCACATGGTAAGTCTAATTTTAGTCTTTTGAGGAATCTCCACAGTTTTCCATAACGGCTACCAAACTACATTCCCACCAACAGTGTAGGAGGGTTCCCTTTTTTCCACACCCTCTCCAGCATTTACTGTTTGTGGGCTTTAGAATGACAGGCATTCTGACTGGTGTGAGGTGATACCTCATTGTAGTTTTGGTTTGCATTTCTCTGATAATTAGTGATACTGAACATTTTTTCATGTGCCTATTGGCCATTTGTGTATCTTCAATGGAGAATTGCTTGTTTAGGTTTTCTGCCCATTTTTGGATTGGGTTGTTTGTTTTTTTCTTATTAAGTTGTATGAGCTATTTATATATTCTGGAAATTAAGCCCTTGTCAGTCTCTTTTTTTTCAAATATTTTCTCCCATTCTGTAGGTTGTCTTTTTGTTTTGCTTGTGGTTTCCTTTGCTGTGCAAAAGCTTGTAAGTTTAATGAGGTCCCATTTGTTTATTTTTGCTTTTTAGTCTACAGTTTTGACTTTGCTCCAGTTACCTGACAAAAACCCCATCTTCTGTAAAACTGTACTCTTAAAGCCTTATATTTAAGAAGCACTTAATTCTGCCTATTATTTCTTGATCTTCATCCAGAGTAAAGAAGGCTCTATCTAGCAGGGAAATGGTCCCAGCACTTTGTGCTTGAAGGACAAGTCATAAAACTCCCACCAAGATTCCACTGAGCCACAAAGATAAGTCCTCTTATTGGAGAGTAATTATTTCCACAGATAGAGCTAGGGAAAGACACAGCTTTTTATTTGTCATCAGATTTAATCTTCTAAAAAACTCATACAGAAAAAAATGCAGCTTCAAGAAACAGCAGCAGTTGAATAGTCACCAGTGTACCGAGGATCATTCAGGCATAAATCCTCTATGGGAACAGAAAGATAAAATGAATGGGGACCCCTGAATGTGCTCACAAATTCACTTACTTCCAGCTCAGCAAGAGTTACAAGGCAAAAACTTTATTAAAGGACTTACAACAAAGAAACAGATTAAAACAGCAACTAAATGAATCAAATTCTCTTTCCTCAATGTTATTATATTTTCATTTTCTTTTCTTTCCACACCTGACAATGTAACATTGATCCCATATCAAGACTTCCTTCTTGCCTTCAGAAAGAAAGTGTGTCAATAGACTGTTCTTCAACTTGGGACAGGCAGGGGGGTAGAAATGGGTTACAGGTATGACAAGTTATTAAACTTCCAGCCCTCAGGGTGACCAAAGCCCCAGGCAGGTCACCTCAGCCGTCTTGCAGCCCTATTTATCCCAGTTTTCTATAGAAATATGATCACTTGCTCTGTGTTCTAAGACTTGGAGAGCACTGGTCCACAGAAGTCACTGCTGATGTCATCATTAGACTAGAAGTTCTGTGGTGAGGGGGATCCTGAGCTATTTGTCTGTTCGTTTCCTCCACATCCAGAGTGCCTAGCGCCAGAGCTGGAAACTCAATAAACAGTAGTTCAATTCAGAATTTTACCTGCTACAGAACCAACATGGGGAGTGATAACCAATGTCTGACAAGCAGGCATGAGAATACCAAACTGATCATTTTCATCGCTTCCAGGGCAACACACTGTTGCTTACTTTTAGAAAAGGAATTGCAACAGGGAAAATATCTAAGAAATGGAAACATCTAAGACCTTTCTGGGCACCGAATCATACAAATTGTGTCCTGAAAAAAAATAACATATGGTTCAAAACAACTAGTTGAGAGGGGAGCGTATAGCTCAGTGGTAGAGCGCGTGCTTAGCGTGCACAAGGTCCTGGGGTCAATCCCCAGCACCTCCACTTAAATAAATAAATAGATGGATGGATGGATGGATGGATGGATGGATGGATGGATGGATGGATGTAATTTAAAAATACACAAAGAAACCTAATTACCCCCCCCCCAAAAAACCCTCACAAACTACTAGTTGAGTGTCCTGTTGAGGGTACTATTGAGATCATCAAAACTCCTTTATCTAGATCACCCACATTTCTTTAAAAAAATTGTTTTCTCCATAATAGGAGATAGAAATAGTAAATGAAGATGAAACCCTATGATGTCATTAAAATGATGCTGTATGTCATGGGGAAATATTTCAAAACAGTAGGAACAGCATGACCTCAACATGCACTTAAACTGAATGGAGGCCATGCTATCCACACAGTTTATAATATAGATGTAGATAGATATAATTGAGTATTTCCCTGTATCTATAAATATATATAAATGTTACAGGGTGTATCCCTACTTGACGCCATTACCTGCGAATTATCTCCTTTTCTCTTTTTAAAACATTCCCTACATTGAATATACATTAGTTATGCTATGCTATTAGATTACAATTATTTATTGATTGTGTTAAAAATAAAAGCAAGGCTGGTGCCGGTAACCATGGGAATGAGTGAAGCATGCTTGTGTCTGAGGACAGTCTCCTTAGTCACCTCAAGTGAGGTCAGAGGGCTGTTGCTGCCCTTCAGAGGTCTGAGGATGGGCAGTGGGAATGCGGCGTTCTCTCTCTCTCCAGACATGGGTTCCAATAACAGGTCCACGATGGTCTGGGACTTGATACCATCTTTTCACAGGCCCAGCCGTATGAACACAGAAATGGATGTGCAAGATGTAGAAGCTATTTCTCAGGGGCTAATTCAGAGGAAAACACAAAAGCACAGATCTGCAAGTATAGATTTCAGTGGCACAACGGAGCTGGGCGTTCAGAGGGCAGACGGTTCTTTGTTGTAAGGCCAAGTGAAAGAACGTAGGTTTGGTTCACACTCAGACAATTCCTGTTGTTTCTGGAAACCTGCTACCATCGAGAGTATTAAATTGCCCCTGAGATGCTAAGCTGATACTAAGATTTCAGGTTGTATAAAGTTACTGAAGTTACTTGGCACCAATTTTAAGCTAAAGTGTCTAATGGTGGTTAATGTGGTGCAAATCGTTAACAAATAAAAGGATGGGACTGTGGTCCAGTGGGAATCACACAAGAGCAGTGGTCAGTAAGCCTTGCTGTATAACCTTCAGCAAATTCTTAGCCTCTGTGATCCTGGCTTTCCTTAGCTGAAAAATGGAGTTAATAATGCTTACAGGAAATATGGTGTCTGTAAGACGAGATGGCGCTTGTGAAGATGCTCTGAGAAGCCATAAAGTGCTGGGAAAGTATAGAATACTATGTTGCTGCTGTTACAACTACAACTGCCGTTGGTATCATCATTTTCTGAATTCACAGAGAAATATTTGCCCCAGAAGATTTCAGGATATAATACTTCGATCGTTAGAGAGATGACTTTTCCTCTGATGGGACTGTGAGTTGCCCCAAATGCAAATCACACAAAAAATGTGCATCTTTTAAGACAATATAGTTTCATTCCATATTACAGTCTAGCTGTTCCATTAGGCTTTAAAAACATCATGGTATCTGATCAAGAGGGTGGGCTAATATTTATCTCCCTGCCTTGCTCATTAAAATGAGGATAGGGAAATAAAATGAGCACAAACTCACAGGTATGCTATCAGCAGCTTAGAGATTCTAACAAGTTTCTGTACCATATAGATCGGGCGATAGAATGGTAACTAAAGAAAACTGCTACAGGAAAGGCAGCAGGGAATGGTGGCTAGGCAAAGGAGAAGAAACTGGGCCAAAGCAAGAGTCCCTCTGCTCCATGAATGTCTGGAAAGGCTTGGGACTGGGCAACATCGCAATAGAATGAGGATGCCATGGGGAGATTATCCAAAAGTCTGTGTGTGGAAGAGTCAGCTCCCACCTCTCCTCCCAGCTACAGAACACCTTGCAGCTTGGCCTTATAAAGGTGATCAGACCAAAAAGTAAAAGCCAAAATAACACCCAATCAAACAAACAAAATACGGATGAGTTTTTGTTAAAGGAATGAAATCAACTCTCTGAAGAGAGTAAAGGCATTGGATATGAATGTTGGTACCCTAAAGCAAAACTGCAGAGATTCTAGCATTTGGGGGACTCTGGCATGATGGCTGGCCCCACATGTTCACCATAAAGCAAAGTCTGTCACCCATATATCCATAGTTCCCCGTCTGCTTTTTCAACCCATCGTTCTTAAATATAAACCAATCACCAAGCATTTCCTGGCTTCGAAGGACAGCCTGAAACATGAAAGAGACATGCACAAAACAATATGGCCCCAGGGAAACATTTCAGGAGCAGAAGATGACATACAAAACAAGGATTGCACATTGTATTTTATCCATAAAGCAAGAAAAGCTACTATGACAATGGGACAATCAGTGAATAAGGAAAAGCTCTTGGAAATTAAAACTGTTATTGTCAAAATAAAAATATAATACAGAAGCTAGATGTTGAAGGTATCTTCTATCAAGTAAAACAAAAAGTCAAGGGAAAGATGAGGGAAAATACAGGCAGCAGAGAGAATATGCCAAAAGTTGCAGAGAAGAACGGGGATGATGGGAAAAGCAGAGAGGGAGAAAATCATCAAAGAATAACTCAAGTTCACATCACAGACTTGAAAGTTGTAACGTCTTAGGTTTAAAGAGATCCTTACAATAAGTGGCAGTAATTGCAACAATAACCAAAGAGTATTGAGAACCTACTATGTGCCAGGCACCACTTTCAAAAGTTTTACATGGAGCAACTTATTTCATCCTCTCAATAAATCTAAGCAGTAGCTACTACTTTCATCCCCGTTTTACAGGTGAGAAAATGAAGGCCACTGACTGGTTAAGACACTTACTCAAGCTAGTAAATATAACAACTGGGATTTAAATCCAGGCATGCATGCTCCACAGTCTGCATTCTTAAATAGTATACTATACAATCTTAAACACCTTCACTTAGACAAATCATTTGGAAATTTAAGAAGACTGAAGATGAGGAAAATATCCTAAGATCTTCTAGGAGGAAAAAAAATTAAAGGTCACCAAAAAAATGACTGAAAATCAAACTGGTATTAAATCACTCTCAGCATCCTATAATGTGAGAAGACTGTGGAGCAGTAATTTCCATGTAATGAGAAAAAAAAATAGTTTTAACCTAGAATTCCATACTTAGACAAATTACCAATAAACTCTGAGGGCAAAATAAAGATATTTGGGGGCCTGCAAGGGTTTAGAAAATTTAGCTCAAGATCCTCTTTCTTTGAAAGTTATTAAACTATCTTACAATTACTGGGGAAGAGGGGGTAGGAAGGGATAAATCTGGGAATTTGAAATTTGTACATTAGCCACTATATATAAAAATAACCAATTTCTTTTGTATAGCACAGGGAACTAAATTCAATATCTTATAATAACCTTTAATGAAAAAGAATATGAAAATGAATATATGTATGCATATACACAACTGGGACATTGTGCTGTACACCAGAAATTGACACATTGTAACTGACTGCACTTTAATTTTTAAAAAATTTATTTATGGATTGCTCCAGTAAATGAGGCATAGAATTAGAAAGGAAATTACATGGGATTCAGGAAAAAGTGACTACATCCAGAAGAATGTTAAATGAAAGTCATGATCATCTGGGTGACCTAGAGAGACTGGAACAGAAAAGCAGGAAGAAAGAGGTCCTCAGGAAAATGATATCCAGACATAAAGATGAATCATGAGATTCGTTACTTCAAGAAGCTGCAAAATGTTTAGGATGAGACAAATTCAGACAATTCTTTTAAAAGACAGCCAGTAATTCCAAAGCGGGGCAAAAGCTACGTGAGAAAGAAAGGAAATAAGTTTGTGGGTTCATTTCTGGGCTCTCTATTCTGTTCCATTGGTCTATATGTCTGTTTTGGTACCAATACCATGCTGTCTTGATGACTGTAGCTCTATAGTATTGTCTGAAGTCTGGGAGAGTTATTCCTCCAGCCTCTTTCTTTCTCTTCAGTAATGCTTTGGCAATTCTAGGTCTTTGATGGTTCCATATAAATTTTATTATGATTTGTTCTAGTTCTGTGAAATATGTCCTGGGTAATTGGATAGGGATTGCAGTTAAATCTGTAGATTGCCTTGGGCAGTGTGACCATTTTAACAATATTGATTCTTCCAATCCAAGAGCATGGAATATCTTTCCATTTTTTAAAGTCTTCTTTAATTTCCTTCATCAATGGTTTATAGTTTTCTATGTATACCAGGGGGGTGGAGGGTGGGAAGGGATAGACTGGGATTTCAAAATTGTAGAATAGATAAACAAGATTACACTGTATAGCACAGGGAAATATACACAAAATGTTATGATAACTCACAGAGAAAAAAATGTGACAATGAGTGTGTATATGTCCATGAATGACTGAAAAATTGTGCTGAACACTGGAATTTGACACAATATTGTAAAATGATTATAAATCAATAAAAAATTTTTAAAAAAAGAAAGAAAGGAAATAAATGTAAACAAGATAAACTACTTGATACACTGTAAATCTATATACTAAGCAGAGTTAATTGTGTTTATAGAGAAAGTTTTAACATGAAAGTAAAACTAAAATCAAGAGTACAGTTTAAAGTGGGACAACCCGACATTAGGAGGATCACAAGTGGTGAAGACAAGGGGTAATAACCTTAAAGCAATGTTATCTCACAAAGAGGTGTGGTCTGGAACTAATTTAAAAAGAAGTAAATTTATTCCATGAAAGTAACCAAGACAGGAGCTAAATGGGACACAACTATTATGTCCATATATCCAGAGCATCAAGAAGAAGTTACCTCTCAGGTACATTTTCTCTGGAAAGTTCTGGAAGATGTGGCTTACTAAAGTGAGAGGAAGACATGCCATCCAGGAAACAGGGGGTCCTCTGCAGAGCAAAGAGCCAGGGGAACTTCTAGAATGATGATGAAAGGAAACCCCAGGACAATAGCTAAGCTGCAGACCCAGAGAGCCACCAGTCCAAGCTGACTAGGAAAATGAAGGAGCCTTGCATCTAAGAGGAAAATGAAAATGAGACAGCACGTGATGCGCTTGAACAAATCTGGAGACTTACAATTACATATGAGAGTTGGGGGATGAATTGCTGATGGTTACATAGAAAACCAGGGGGACAAAATAAAAGGCAAATATAAACTCCAGGGAAAACAAAATGTGTGGAAGACAAGGAGTGTAATCATAACTCAGTTGTTAACAAAATGCATACTGTCGTATTGACAGAAACCCTGAAATAGTCATTTCATGAAAATTATGATCTAATCACATTGGAGGAACTGAGAGGGTGAGGATAAGTATGTGTACATGTATGTGGAGGGGCAGGGAGGATGCAAGATCTAAATCCTCACCCTTCACAGTAGAACATCAAAAATGCGTGAAAACAGAATAACAAAACCATAGTGTAAGTATGCTTGTTAGACACAGGGAGGTACATCACTGAAAAAAGAGCCTGGCATTAAAAGTGGTTTTCTAGGTAAGTAGCATTGTATTAGGAAGGAGGAAGTGGTAGGAGGCTGGTGTTTTTCATTTCAAGATTCAGAGAATTATCTGACATTTTAGAAACTATGTATACATGTCCTAAAATCAAGCCAAAAGTTAGAAGAAAAAATTTCAGAATCATTGTATGTTATGGCTCGTGTAGCAATGCTGTTTTCACGTAGATACTCACAATTAGGAACCATTGTTCCAAGCAATTTTCCCCGGCCCTGGCAGCAGTCCAGTGTCACGCCATTGTGGGGACAAGCTGAGAGCAGCCTTGGAACCCATGCTGGCCCCTCATTAGGTGAGGTCCCCTTAAGTGCTCCATCCCAAGATAATTACTGTAAACTGTGACTCACATTGACCTCAATTAGACATGTCCTTGCTTTCAGGGGCATAACTGCGTGGTGGCAGCCGGAAAAAATGTGGGCCCATCTAACTGAAGGCATGAAAACACAGCTCAGAGTGGCTTCCTCTAAAACCTTAATTACAGAGGTGACTGCTGCAATTCAGCACCCTGAGAAAAATGTACTTCGGACAGCTGTTGAGTCGAGGGGCCTTGGGGTGGAGGAGGAATTTTACCACCTTCAGTGCGTATCAGAGGTCCTCAGCTCCAGTGTCTCCATCAGTCTCAAGGGCGGGTGTCCACGAGCATGAAATAAGACAAACATCATTTAGAGAGTTCTTCCATTCTCCTAAAAAGCAAGCAGCAAATGCTGGGGCTAAAGAGCTTTTAAGCTAAAGTGCTTCCTTCACTCATGAATCTTGGCAGAAATTGGAGAAATGCACAAATCTGGCACCTGCTCCTCCTCCCCTGAATAGCAGCCACCCCACATAGCAGGTAAAGTGTGTGTGCTGTACATCTTGCAAAATGCATCAAGGCTCTTAAAAAGAAAGTGCTCGCGCAGTTGGATGCAATAACACTGACATATTTCCAAAGGCTTTGCTAAGAAGCTCAAGCTCTCCATCCATTTACGTTTTCTGTTAGGAACAACCTGGTAGCTAATGCAAAGACATTTTTAGACCGTGTATTTTATGGGAGTTTTAAATGCCTCTAACTGTGAATGCACGGGCAGGTACTGAAAATGGAGGTTTTAAAGATTTCAGGCAGACACAGCTAGATATCTCAGTGGAAGGCAGCATTTCCCTGAATTATATTTTGTGATGGGGACACACTGGGGTCTCAGGTTGACCCTCTAATTCTACCACCATCTGGTTTTAAGGCAAGCCAAAAAAAAAAAAAAAAGGAAGAAGAAGAAAAGAAAAGGAGGGAGGAGAGAGAAGAAAAGGAAGGGAGGAAAGAGAAGGAAAAAAAAAAAAACTTTGGTTCTAGACTAGTTAAATAAACTTACATGGACTTTTCATCAAAACTTTGCCCTTTAAATATGAAAACAAACATATGTATATATATGCGTAACTGGGACATTATGCTGTACACCAGAAACTGACACATTGTAACTGATGGTACTTCAATAAAAAAATAAAATAAAATATAAAATGAAAACTTTATCCTTTACAACAATAAGAGAACAAAATAATGAAGCCAAAAAACCCTCCATTTCCCACAAGTACTAACTCTGAACATTTTTACTTACAGCCTCAAACTTAACAGCATCCAGCAATTTTCCATAATTTCAATAATGGCCAAGACATTGAAACGTGCGGTGATAACAAACCAAACACGCGCCATTATCCATGCACAAGTGCAAGCCTCATGACACAAAGATTTTTCTCTAGGACTTTTTAAAAAAAATACCTTCAGTAGCCTCTGCTGCCAAAATGAGCTTACTTTTCTTCCTATTTTCATTCCATTTACCCTCAGCTAAAACTATTAACAGTCCAAAGAGGGACTAGACCCCACTGGGTCTCAAATCATTGAAACCAAATGGTTTCCAGGCCGTTTTCCCTTTCGCTTCAATTCTCTGAGGCCCAAGCAGTGCTTTACATGGGGAAACTGTTCCACCATCGTCATTCCACCCCCGACCTCTTCCCAAGAGTTCCGGTACCACCAAGGAGATCAAAGGAACTGAGGGGTGTTTTCTTGTAAATGAACTCTTTCTTATGTCTTGTTCCACCAGTAAGACACATTTTACCTCCCTATGAAGCCTAACGTGTCTCACTCTAGGAGACGGTCTGTGCCAACAAGTGGGCGTCAGAAACCTCATGCTTACGTGCCTCCCAGGCCACGAAGCCCACGCACACGACCCCTTGGGAGCCGGTGGCCAGGTCTACCTGAGCCGTGTAGAGGCTCGTGTGACCACCAGTGAAGCCTGTCGTTTTCTCCAAGCCACTATTTTTAGTTTTTTAATGATAACCACCTCCACAGCATCATGGAGGAGATCCAAATGCTTTCCCGCAATTTCCAGGTTGCCCAGTTCCTTTTCTGGGAATTTTATGGGGAAGTTTAGAAGAGTGATCTAGAAACAGCTTGGCAGGAGAATTAAGCGGCCAGAATGACGCCCAAGGTGGAGAGCTATTTGGCAGCACACTGACTCTTGGCATCATTCCACCAGGGCCGTGGGGACCATCCTAGCGGGGCTTGGGCATCTGCCCAGATTTGCTGAGCAGAGCCTCGTTCACATGCCACTCATTCTTGGCAGACGAGACCCTGCAGGCATCAGTCTGCAAGCATCCTCTCTCTTTCACCGCCTGCCAAGGATTAAACAGGACATCTTTCTTCCCAGAGAAGGAGGGCATCTGCCCAGCCAATCTCCCATCACTTGGGCAGGTAAGAGTTTGGGCTGCTTGTCCTCCAAAGACATTGTGATGAAGGGCCCCGGGCACACCTTCCAGGGAGGATTTACACTGGGTGTAAGACCCACAGGCAGTGTGGACTTAAAGAGCTGCTCTATAAAACAAAGAAAATGTGTTAAAATTTTTTTTAAAAAGAAGAATGGGATATTTTTCTTTTAAAAGTCAAGGAAAGGGAAGAAAACACAGGAGAGAGGAAAAATAAATAAATAAGAGGGTGCTTCCTCTCTGCATATACCAGAACCGTAAATGTGTTATTATCAGAAGGAAATGGAGAGTGTACAAACATTATCTGGGGGCTTAACCCTTGAATGTTTTCATCTTTATATTTAACAAGATCTCTACTAAAATACAGATTGTTTCACTGACTATACAGGAGGCCCTGTGCTGGGTGCCTTAGACATGTTACCTAACTTAATCCTCATAACATGCACCTTAGGTATTTTATCCAATTTAATCCTCGTAGCATCCCAGTTTTACAGATGAGGAAATGGAGGCCCAGAAAGACTAAATAGTTCACCCAAAATCACACTTTCTAACTGATGGGGCCATATTTCAAACCCAGCTCTGTTTAATTATAGAGCCCCTACCTCTTCTGTAATTTACTATCCTATAATTTGCTTTTTTAATGAGAAAAATAGTTTTCTTAACTTCCTCTGTGTTAACCCCTAGAGCAAGTCTCATTTAGAAGACTTAGCTGGACGCCCATGTGGTGTGTCAAGGAGGAAGCTAACCATCCTTTCCCCCATTCAACCCACACACAGCCACCCACACACAAACACTTGTCTACAATCCTCCCCTCCCCCTTCCCACAATTGCTCCACACTTAATCAAAAGCCTACTTGACTATAAAGAATTTTAGAGAAAATTTTATCCAATTCTTTCATTTCATAGTTAAAGGAAACTGAGCCCCAGAGCATGGCTGATGACAAGCTGGAATTCAGAACTCGTCTTTCCCAGGCGCTGTTCCTTACGCCACACCCCAACCCTGTACTGGGCAGGAGGCTAATGCAAAAATCATGGACATGGGCATCTTCTCCAGAGGCTGTCTGTCCAGAGGAGAGAAAGTACTAGTTTATCAGTTCCTGAAATATCAGGTCGGTCGAGCGTACTGGGTAGTTAAGAGTGAGACATAGCAACTGGGCAGATGAAACAGGAGGGAAAGCTAACCTCCAGCTCAGCAACTAGTGAAGTATTCAGCCAAGAGGTGGTGTCTGAACCAGACTTGGAAGAAGCAGTAAGATGTGAACAGGAGGTGATGGGAAGGGCACTGGCATGAAGACTGAAGACACTGATTTCAGATGCACGTAACAAAACAAACAAAAACACGTAATATCCAACAGATTTTGCCAGAATGGTGACACACCAGCCATCATCATGATTGTCTTAGTCTCCTTAGGCTGCCGTAACAAATTACCATAGACCAGGTGGCTGGAACAACAAACATTTATTTCTCAGTTCTGGGGGCTGAGAAGTCTAAGATCAAGGCACCGGCAGATCTGGTGTCTGGTGGGGGCCTCCCTTCTGGCTTGCAGAGACTGCCTTCTTTGCTGTATCTCACACGGAAGGGAGCAAAGCTCCTGTGTCTCTTATAAAGACACTAAACCCATTCACGAGGTCTCCACCCTCAAGACCTACTTTACCGAAGGCCCCATGTCCTAAAACCATCACGTTGGGGGTTAGCATTTCAACTTACGAATTTTGAGAGGACACAAGCATTCAGTCCATAGCAATAGTAAATAGCTTGGTTTCCCACATCTGCTTGCTTTCTCCAGGCTCCTAGAACCTGCTCTCTCTATGGGTGGCCACTAAGGACGAGGGAGGGGCTGCCCCTCCTGTGGGCAGCCCAGGTCCTGCAGGCCTGACCCGTACTCGTGACAGCCACATGCAGAGGGACCCTGACTCCATGGACGGAGGCTGACCGTACATCAGATCAGGCAGTGTGCATAATTCTAAACCCTCCTGCACCAATCACATGAAGTCTAAGACTAGATCCACCTTTAACACTGGAAGGACCATGCCTGCTGTGAAGTGGCAGCCCTTGTTACCATAAGAAACACGGGCTGGGCTCATTCATTCCACTAGTGGGAGTTAAGCTGCCTGGAGAAGAAAGAGCATGAAGGTGTCCCTTTGAAATGTTAAAAGGGACCAGATGTGCCCTAGATAGGAAGGGTGTGAGGGGAAAGCTACTGAGAAATTAGTTTAGGCCCTGGGATGAATGCTGTTGCCTGCTCAGTATCTGTTCCCTTTCTTCATCCCTAACAGAATCCCAACGTTGCTCAGACATCCACCCTCCCCTTTCCAGAAAATACCTAATGGTAGCTCCAGGGGTGACTGATTGGTCTGAGGGAATCCCAGTTCCCCTTCTAGTAACTGGTTCTAGTATAGGCATGAGACATACATGTGAACAGTGAGATATTAGGGGTAGAGATGCTTCTATGGCATTTTTCTTCCTCGTAAGAGGGTAACTTCTGAAACAATTTCCTCCATACCTATGGCTCTCCAATGACTCTTAAATTTAAACTTTAGTGCAGACCCTTCTTCTCATCCCCAAGCTTACTTATTAAGCTCACTCCCAACTAGCTGTGTGACTCTGGGAAGATTACTTAACCTGTGCTTCTGTTTCCTCCCCTATAAAATGGGAAAAGCTCATCTTTCCTCTTTCATCCCTGGATGTGATCATATTTGATGACTCCTAGATCTGCTTCATCCATTTGGCTACCAACCTGAAGATGGCAGGGGAAAGAAATGGGAAGAACCTGGGTCCTAAATAACATGGTTGAGCCTCTGAGTCAATCAGCCCTGAAGCTTACCCAGCCTTGGAACTTCCTGTCAGATGCTATAATACATTTCTATATTATTTAAGTCAGATTCAGGCTGATTTTCTACTACTTGCAATTGCAGGCATCTTAACTTACAGAATATACATGTACACACACACACACACACACACACACACACACACACACTGCAATACTTATTTAATGCTGGACAAAGCATTTTACATGGAGTATCTCATTTAATCTCTCTAACAACACTGCCAAGTCCATGCTAATAGTATCCCCATTTTACAGATGGGGAACCATACATAACTTAAAAAAGATTACCTTCTTTGTGCAAAATCCATATCCATTATGTGGTACAACCCAGATACACATCTCAAGCCCTTGAAGAAAGAATTCCCTCATGGTTTGGAACGGGCTGCCTGGGGAAATAACGACAAAAATGCCTCACATCTGTCAAAGGCTTACTATGTGCCAGAAACTGTTGTCAGTATTGTACACATCTGGACAGATGTGACCCCCCCTCAATGGTCCTATGAAACAAGTACTACTATTATCTCCATTTTGCAGGTGAGGAAACCAAGTCACAGAGAACTTAAGCAACTTGCCCAAGGACACCCAGCTGGGAGGTGGTGGCAAACGGATCTGGACCTAAGCAGTCCAGCTCCAAAGTCTGTGTGCTTAAGTCCTCGAGGCACAGGGTCATCCCTTGGGAGGAACCTGCCAACCAGACATCTCCAGCTGTGTTAATAGGTGGTTGATCACATGCCAGGAAGGGCCAGGGCAGTGAAGCCACCCAGAGCAGTTTGCTGGCTCATGCATGCAGAGGGAGTGTCTTGCTTCTTACTGGAACTTAATTTCTGGATTCCAGAAGTGTTGCTCTTGGCTGCCTTGAAACCCAGAGGGGAACCCTTGGGTCTGAACCTGCCGGACATCTCCCCTGGTGTGAATGGCACCCCCAAGCAAATTCTTAAGGGTTGAGCTAGCCTTGGAAAAACTCCTGTGCACTTTAGTTCGGATGTCTCTTTAACAAAAGCATTTCCCTTACACCTCCCAGCAGCTTCCCTTGCCTTTATCCCACCCTGGGCAAACCGGGGACAAGTTAGTTCCTGCCTCGAAGACAAAGAGGAGAAATCCTTCTTGAGCTTCAAAGGAAACTTCACAACGCAGAAGGGAGCAGCGTTCTGGCTCTGGGTGACCTTTAGTGACTCCCAGCCTCCAGTCACCCCACCATTAGTCTGAGCAGCCTCCTCCTCCTCCAATCCCAGTCCTCAGTCAAACCCCACAGCAGAGCTGGTGGCAGTAATTACTAAGGCTTGGCTCATACGAGGCTCTTCCCACTTGGGCAGGGGATTGGCAAAGAGTTGCATTTGGAGCTTTCTGTTTACAAACAAACTACTCTTAATAGACACTAAGCCAGGCAGCAGCAGCTGAGGAAAGGACTCACATCCCCACCCACTGCCCTTCCCTTTCCTGGTGGTTCAGCTGTCTTTCATCCTTCCCACAAAAGCTGTGCACCTAGGTCCTTAGTCAGGGCTGGAGGAAACTCTCAGGTGTTCATGGAATGCCTTTCTTCAGCATTCTGCCCTCTTTGAGTGACTAAGGAGGATTTTGCTGCTGATCCACTGTATTTCAGCACAATGTCCTGCGTGCATTTTCTTTTAAATGCTTTGCGATAGTTTAATGATACTAACATGCCAGAACCTGGGTTAAGGACTTTATATAAACTTCTCAGTTAGTTCCCTGGGACAGCCTGTGAGGTGGGTACTACCATCATTCCCGCTTTACAGGTGAGGCCTCTGAGAGTCTCAGCAAGGCTGAATAACCTGCCCAACGTCATAGATTCGGGGCAAGCCAGGGGAGGACCTGCTGTGCCC
This sequence comes from Camelus ferus, assembly GCF_009834535.1. Lineage (NCBI taxonomy): Eukaryota > Metazoa > Chordata > Mammalia > Artiodactyla > Camelidae > Camelus > Camelus ferus. The sequence goes on along the minus strand of NC_045708.1, from coordinate 9,394,735 downwards.
AGTTGAGCTGGGGATCCCAATCACTCCAGACTGCTTCCCCCAGAGGGAGATTCGGTGCAAACCAAGTGGCCACCCCGGAAACCGACACACCAGGCAGCTTTACGTTCCCCCCATGACAGGTTCCTCTGACTTTGCTCTCTGAGGCCTTAACTGGTCACACAAAGAACTTCACTCCCCACCCACCTTCTTCCCGTCTGCATATGCGATCCCTCTTCCTTTCCTTCGAAGACACCCAAAGAGAATCACTGCTTAGGAACCAGCCAAAATATTACCAGTTCCCCACCTGGCATGAATAAATTTTTTTCAGCAGGGGGAGGGAGGTAATTATCTAATTCAGGGGAGGTACTGGGGATCGAACCGAGGACCTTGCACATGCTAAGCATGCACTATACCACGTGAGCTATATAACCTCTCCCTGAACAAAATTTATATTTGGCACTTTCTGATGTTCCTCATTCCTTAGAGCAAGGGCCTTATCTCTGTGACTTCAACCCACTCCCCAAATTTCAGCAAATTTACAGCAAATAACATCCTTTTGGAACCTTTTGAGCAAGCTCCACTTTGATCAGAGATGGCAAATTAATCCACACATTAAATTTAAGCTACAGATCTCCCTCTCTTTTAGAAGTTATTCCAGTTTGGTCAAAACTCTAAAACTCCTCTCCTTTAAAAGTTAGGGTGGGACAGATAAACAGAGGAAAATGAAATGCCCACGTAGGTTGCTTAAATGAAACCTTGCTTCATTCTGTCAAATAGTGAGAAATTAAAACAGCTTCCGAGGAGAACCATCAATGCCTCAGAAGGGGGCTTTCTGAAGAAAAATCTTTGCTGTCCCAATGCTTGTAAATAACATCACAGTCTTTAGCCTCAAAGGCCCCAGGATCCCTGAAATCTTTGATCATCTAAATCTAGCTGTTTTCATAAGCATTTCAGACAGCAGGCTAATTTTTATTCCCTAGACAGCCTCGTACAGTCAGACTGCAAGTCCAGGAAGAACGTCAACTTTTAAGAACGACCCAGACCCTTGCCAAGACTAAGAGCCAGATATCAGCTAAGTTGGCTGACTTCAAATCAGTGTAATTACTCACTGTCCCCTTGGAGAGGAACATAAAATTTTACTATACGCTGCTTATTATTCAACCGATAATTACTGAGCAGGTAACATGAGCAAGGCCCCCTTTCAGGATCCTGTGGGGAAAGCAGAGGTGAATCAGGCCTGGGCTCTGCCTTTGCAGTTCAGTGAAACAAAGAAGAGATGAGCCTACCCAATAAGGGGCGTGTGTGTGCGTGTGTGCGTGTGTGCATGCACACGCGTGCACGTACACATGCGGTGAGCCACTCTCAGGATAATTTCCTGGAAAGGTGGCATTTCATCTAAGATTTAAAGAGTGAATAGAACTACAGGTAACTTTTCTATCTTTTCAATTTTTCCTTTTATTGCTGACAAATTGTGTAGTTAATAACAGTCAAGGGTGGGGGGATCTGGGCATGAGATGAAGGCCAGTGTGCTTCAAGAACACCATGAAGGCAGAGGCCTGGAAGCAGGAAAGCCCAAGGTGGACCATTCAGGAAAGGACATGCTGTTAGTATCTTTCTTTGCTATACACCAGAAATTGACGCATTGTAACTGACTTATACTTCAATTGAAAAAAAAGAAGAAGCCAATCTATAAAGGCTACATGCTGTACAATTCCAACTATATGACACATTTTGGAAAAGGCAAAACTATGGAGACAGTTTTTAAAAATCGGTGCTTGCTAGGAATTAGGGAGAAGGGAGGGATAAATAGGCAGACGCAGAGGGTTTTTAGGACAATGAAACTGTTACATATGACACTGTAACAGTGGATACACGTTATTATACATTTGTCAAAACCCATAGACTGTACAACACCAAGAGTGAACCCTAATGTAAACTATGAACTTTGGGTGATAATCACGTCACTGTAGCTTCACCAGTTTTAACAAATAACCACCCTGGTACAATGTCAGTGTTGACAGACACTGTGCACATGTATGGAGAGAGAGTATATCGGAATGCTATTTATGCTCAATTTTGCTGTGAACCTAAAGCAACTCTAAAAAATTAAGTTTATTCATTTTTTTTAAAATGGGAAAAAAATCTTTCTTTGAAAACAGTCATGAATTTGCTCCTTTGTCTACCAGCAGTGTGGTGTTTGGGCACCCCGAACTAGCAAAAACAGAGATTTCTATCCTTCATTACTAAAGGAACTTCTACTAAGATAAAATGATGGTTTAAAACAGTGACTGAGAGCACCCGCTCTGGAGTCAGTCTGTCTGGAGCAAACCTTAACTCCACCATGTCCTGGTAGCATGACCTTGGACACATCAGTTGATCTTTTTGAGTTTGTTTCCTTATGTTTGATTTGAGAAAAATAGTCATTGCTGCCTCATAGGGTTGTTGCGATTGAATGAAATAATCCCTCTGAAAACGCAGGTTGCTTGGCAGAACGAGACTGCCCTGTGAACGTACATAGTTGTTCCAACATCCAGGGACAATCTTTCTAGGCCCTGTCTGCATGAAGCTATTGATCTGACCATACTGACCTGCTGGATGTTTTTTCTTAACAATGTCATTTAATAAAAGTAGCCAGTGACACTCATATTCTATCATTTTACCTTTTTATATTACCCAGGTTTGATCTTCTTCAAAGTGGAACCCCAGGCACAGAGATAAGGAAGTTGGCTCTGATCCCATCCCTAGCTGGAGGGTGGTTGCATCAGGCTTAATCCTAGAATGTCTCACTTAAAACCACTTATTTTTCCACCACTGGATGCAATCTGTTAAATATCTTAATGTCACGAATGTATTAATCAGGATTCGTTTTGTAACAGCAGCAGAAATAAGAAATGCATTGTTAAAAATAGATGTATTGTTTTACATGATGAATAGTCCACACTAGATTTTCAGTCCCAGCAGGACTTGGAAGCCAAAAGGATGTGATTAAGCTGGCTTCTTGCTGTCACCTGCTGCTCCTTGTGGCTTCATCCACAGGCTCCATGTGGTAGCAAATGGCTGCCAGCGTCCCTAGCCCTGCATTCCAAGAGGCATTCCAAGTGAACCACCTTGGGTTTGTGTGCCTATGAACCCATCATGGTGGCAGTGATGGGATTATGCCAATTAGCCCCGCCAGAGCACTAACTCACCACTCAACAGACTCCTTGGAAGAGAGTATGAGGACTCTGGCCAAGAGAAGATCATTATTTCATCACGTGTCCAGCCAAGCCTCACCAGCTGAGCATCAAAATGGGGCTGGCTCCTTGGAGGTCATTCAGGATTCTGTTCCCAGAAGAAGGGAGAGACCCACTGGGCAGGCCAAACCAACATGTGTCTACTGAGGAACAATGTACAAAAATGAGTCAACATTAGAGATAAAGCTTTGATAATAGGAGTTAGCCATTACTAGGTAACATAAGAGGAAAGTATTTTCTGATTAAGAGAGAGTCATACAGAGGTCCTCTACTTTCAAGTAATTGGAACATCTTCAAGTGTGACATCATAGGATGCCCACAATATCCTGACCCAGGGTGATCTTGTCTACATCCATTCCTTGTCCCGACCCATCTTTCCTGCTGTTCTCAGTTGATGGAGCAACAGGTAGAATCATAATGACAGGGGTGTCAGGAAGGGGTGACTAGGACCACAAAGGTCGTAGAAACCATGTCATATAAAGAGCAGTTAAAGAAACCAAGTGTGTCTATACTGGATTAGAGAAAAGAAGGCAGAAGATGGACATGCCACCTCCTAATATTTTACAGGCCATCATTCAGAGAGGAAAAACACTGTTAATTCTATATTTTCCTAAGAGGCAGCTTTCCAACTGACGGCTGGAAGTTATAAGAGGGCAGCTTTCTGCCTCAACAGAGCTACAGCGGACATTTGTCAACTTTGTTCTCCAACATGCATCCTTCCCTTTTCTGCTTACAGTAGCCTGATTTTGTTCCTGGGTGATGCTTTCTTCCATTCTCATCACATGTAGTTTGAGCAGCTTCCATTCCCAGCTCAAGGACATAGCCGGTGATCAAGGTTTAAACCAAGCAGCTCAATCCATCCTCCAGGCCACAGTCCCTGGTCGGCAGTGGCAGACAGTTCCTGTGCCCCTCGGCCCACCTGTGCTTATGTCTGAGCTGGGGTGCCCAGTTCCCAGGACACTGGTTGCATAGCCCAAGCACCTCCTTTTCTGAAGCCCACCTCCTACTCCAGCTCACTCAGTCTGAGCTGAGGGCAGTTCAGAGTGGCCAGTGGAAAGGCTACACGTGGCCTCTAAGGATAACCTTCCACCAACAAGGATGGGAGACGGAGTATCAGTGACCCACTGTCCTGTCCTTCAGGGGGACAATTCTGAGACACATGCTATGCAATTTCTCAGAGGTTCCTCAGTGGGGTGGAGTCTTGTGTGTCCACAGCAATAACCAGCTCAATAACATAACCTGGATCATCTTTTCCTCCTTCCCTTGGTTCAGCTCTCAAATTAACCACCTGCACTCAAGTCCTAGCCTCAGGCTCTTTGGATGGGTGGGACCCAAACCAAGTCATTAAGGAACAGAAATATTATCCAGTTTGAACCAATGAGAGAATGAAAATTCCTCCAAATTTAGGAAGGAGCCATTAGTCTGATATCACGGAAAAATATGAGGCTGAATTTGTCAGAGGCCACTCAGAAGAGCCTGAGATTGGAGCCAACTAGGAGGAAAGAGCTCTGAGATGGGGCCTGGCGTTACCCTTTGAGCCCTGAATCAAGGGGCACCTGAAGCCCATCCTACCTGGAGTCTTAAAAGTATGTGACCCAAAAAATTCCCCTTTCAGCTTAATCAGTTTGAGAGATTTGTTCCCCTACCACTTTCAGCCATAAGATTCTGAACTACAACCGCAGGGAAGTTTCTTTATTTACTTAGTCCGGCCCAACAATCAAAAAAGTCTGACATGAAAAGTGTCAAGCTCCCCAGAGCGGGAGAGATGCAGGCGGAACACAATCAAACCTGCATCTGACGTGGCCAGAGAAGGTTTTCCTTCCACAGTGAGTTGGTCGGAGGTGTTTGGGGGGTAAAACTATACAATTTCCAAGATCCGTTTCCTCTCTCAAGTAGCTGGCTGACCAATGATTCATTGAACAATGAATGTACTGGTGCAAACGCTCCCTGGCTAAGAGGAGACAGGTGACAGCGCTTCCTATCTGTCCTTGCTTACTCAGGCTGTCATTCTCCAGTTGTCAATTAAGCAGTGACATTTCACCAGTAAGTCATTGTTTCTCCTGCTGTCTCTCCACCCCCCAGGCAATTTGGTCTGCTGATCCTTATTTAAAGAGTCTTGTTCAGAATTACATAAGTGCTTCATTCTCTACTTGTATCGTAGGGTTGACAGGATAATCAGCTCACACAGCATTAATATGACTCCCCCAAAAAAATGATTTCGCTAAGGAAGACTCAGCTGACCTCAGAGGCAGTGAGAAGAGGGATTCACAGCTTTCTGGCTAATCACATCGTAACTCCAAACAATGTACTTTCACTCGGGGTTAGCCTAATTATCATCGTGATGGCAGGAAAGTCAGATGTGCCCTATACAGGTTCACCAATCTCCCCCAAAGACCTGCTCCAGCAAGGCATGCTATATTAATATTTATTTTTGCAGTATTAGCATACATTAACCAAATAAGTAGGCAGGAGGAAATAACTAATCCCAGAATTTTTTTAATTAAAAAAAATGGCCTATTAATGGTGAAAAATATACTGACTCTTGTTCTTAAGGGTAACATCCCACCTTGCATACCGAACAAGCTGCCCAGCATGATTATTAGCTGGAGCAGATTACAGATGAGAGCAAGTCCCCATGGATGGCCAGATGGAGGGGCCCTAGTTACTTGTCCCCACATTTGGAAAAAGAGACCATAATGCTGTGCTCAGAGCTACATAAAGGAAGATAAGAAATAGGGAGATGGGTGGTATCTCTTTAAACTTTTGACCAAAGGAGAAAAAAAAAAAAAAAGGCTTTGAATCCGAAAGCCCTAACTCAGTTATGGCCAGCAGAAAGAAAATAAAAAAAAAGAGACAGACTTACTGACGGTTGTAAAATGTAATTGATATGGTTTCTGAATCTTGTTCCTGAAAAAACAAAGTTTCGTCTTGTCAGCTATTATGTGTACAGTTTGCTTGCTCTACTTGCTCACTTTCTTTCAATTATCTGCGTACATAAAATGTGACAAGGGCTGCCTCTCTTTTAATTTATTTTTCTGATCTGATGAGTTTCATACATCAGGCAGCAGAAACATGAAATGTTTTCCTTTGCACAAAGGCCAGCATCTCAGTAAACTCACAAATGGATAGGAACACATCTCTCCCTCCCTCCCTCCCTCTCTCCCTGTTTTCTACCTGATGGCCTTCCTTTTCCAGCAACCGCTAGGGAAATGGAGAGGTTTGTAACACCTGTCACAAGAAGAGCATGGAGACGATTGATGGGATGTGCTGAGTGAGCTCCAACAAGGATGCCTCCCCTTGAGGCTGCAGCCCCAGACTCATTTCAGCTCTGGGAAGACACCGAGCAGCTCCACAGATGGGCAGCTGGCCAAGAGCTGCCCCCTCTTCCTAATCCTCTCCTAGGAAAGCAGAGGATCTGGGGGGAATCTGAGGGGAAGGGGTGGGCACATGGCTGTTCTCCCTTTCATGTCCCACTTACGTAGGCCTGAAAAGAACGTACCTTTGGCTGGGGAGGGAAGGAACTGGCATATTGGCTGGATTTTTAGGACCAGCAGCATGTCCACTAGATACGGTCAGAGGGACCAGTGTCAGGGGCAACAGGGGGTCCAAAGACCAGGTGTTCGTCTGGTTCCTCTGCAGCCACCTAGCCTCCAACAAAACATCCCCTTTCACACCCTCCTTCCTAGGAACAGAGAATCTTTCAATTTTGAATGCAACGTCAGCAAGTTCAGTTCCACAGACATATCCCTACTGTGTGCCGGGCTGGGCTCTGGGCAGTAGGCTATGAAGTAACAAAATCCCTGTCCTTTAGGAGCCCCCGGTTTAGCAAGAAAAGCAAGCGCATAAATCATGACTAGGAAACCAATGAATCAGCAAGACCAGCTGGTGGGTTTGTGCTGAAATGCCCTGCAGGATGGCACGGCCAAGCTGGCCAGGCACAAGCTCCCACAAGACACACTTCCAGCACCAAGAGTGCTGTGTGCTCTGAATTCATGGCCCAGTGGGGGTGTCCTCAGAGGACACCAGCCCTGCCAACACCTTGGCCTTAGGCTTCCAGAACTATAATGAAGTCAGTTTCTGTTGTCTCCGCCACCTGGTCTGCAGCACTGTTACGGCAGCAGGAGGGGACTGACAGCTTTATTTCCTCCTGGCATGCCTTCCACCCAGAAGCCAGGAGGCTAGAGAACTCATTGACCTCATCACCCCACGTTGGCTGGCCAACAAGGGGCTTAGAGCCAGCCTGAGGTGTCCCTATCCATTGACCGCACCATGACCTGAAGCGCCAGGGCAGTCCCGCACGGTCTCAGGCCCACGAGAAGATACATGGGCATCCCGCACACCAGAGACCCTGTCCCACCTGCAGTTCAGAGACCAGCGCTGAGCCCCTGTGCCCTGAACAGCAGCTTCCACTTGTAACAGAGGAGAACAAAATCTGACTCTATGTTGGATCTGTTCCTTTGGCTTTGACCACTGTGCCCTGTGTTCTAGGCTTAGTTTTGCTAGCTCTGCACTCAGGTAAAGATAACAAGTTGCAGAATAGAGAATAACATTTGTTTTGTTGGAGGTTTTGCAGGAGCACCATGACCTGGCCCACCTGGAAAGCTGCAGGAACAAAGAATTCCTACAACAAGAAGTTTGCAGCAACCAACCATACCCCCTCCCCTGTTTTTTTCTTTTCTTTCTTTCTTTCCTTTTTTTTTTTTTTTTTTTTTTTTTTTGTATAAAAGGAGCCTGTATTCTGACTGGAGCAGGATGGTTCTCTAAGACATTAGTTGGCCATCCTCTAGGTCTGTCAGCTTTCCAAATAAAGTCACTATTCCTTGTCTCCCGATTTATTGGCCTGTCATGCGGCGAGCAGAACGAGTTTGAACTCGGTAACACACTGAGCTCCAGCCACTCTCGGATTTGTATTCCAGCCTCACATTCTCATTCAACCCCTGGAGGCTTTCAGATTTTAGGTCCTGCAGCATCTTACCAGCCCTGACTATGGCTCCTTCTCCTCCTGCCCCCACCCTACTCCTCCTACTCCCACCCCACTCCTCCTACTCAGCATCATAAGCTGCCCTGGGTCCTTCTGTCTATGTCTCACACACTTCTTCAAAAGTCTCTTCTTTCCAAAAAAAAACAACTCGATGATCGGATAGCCCAGTGTGTCCTCAGCACCTGCACAAAGCCTCGCACACAGTTTGGGCTTGATATATATTTCATGATCAAATCTATAGACTGGACAAATAGACACACAACAGTGTTCCTCTAATAACCATGTGCATTCTCCTCAAGGCAGGACTCGAGAGGCAAGTGATAGCATTTCAGTTTATTTATTTAGAAAGTAGTTTCTCTCTTATCAAGGATGAAGGGGGTAAGGTTAGAAGACCCCGGAGCACTTTTTAACCAAATACAGATACGGATGAAAGCACAGCACCCACTGCTAATTTCCCCTGAGTGAGAAATACCCTGTCACTGTTAGCATCCAATCTCCTGGCCTCCTGCTTTCATCACAGCATCCGAGTTATGTGAGCCTTTACTCTTACAGGGCACAAAACACACACTGGGACAGAGACCAGTTGAGGGTAATGCTTTTCTCAGCTATCAGGAAATGTATATAGGCTTCATGGACCCCACATTACCTCTGAAGTTTTTTCAGATCCAGCACATCCTGTATTAACCCCCTTCCTTGTTCTTTTTCATTTTAGTTTCAGCCTTCACTGTGAAATAGTTTTGCATCTGGACGGTGAAATCAAACTTGCCTAAAGGGCAAGGAACGCCATATAATCATAAATTGAAAACTTGCAAGTTGGAAAGAGGTCACCAGAGGCAAAGAAATGGTGGAAGACTTTAAGATTTATGTCAGCATTCTGTAGGATCCAGCAAGAGCAATGGAGGTTTATGGAAGGGATGGAAGACCCAAGATTGAGTGACAGATCAGCCCCTTGAAAGCTCTGCGGCCTTGAGGAAATCACCTCACCTCTCTGACCCTCCTTATTTTTTTATTTTTTATTTTTTGCATTTATAAAATAAAGACAACATGTTGACACTGAATATCTTGCACGGTGTTTGTAAAATTCAGACGGGACCCTTGGTCACTGCACTGCTGTGTACAAAGAAGTCCATCAGAAGCGAGCAGGGGGAGCCCGGGTGCAGGTTTCAGCTCTGCCCATGAAAATGTACCTGCCTGTGGATGTGAGGTCAATGCCATTTCCTCCTGAGGCTTCAATTTCTTCATCTTAACACGAAATCAATGAATTAACCATCTCTGGGGTGCCTTTTGCTTTTATGATCACATGAAATGCACAAGGTCTGGCTGTTGGAATAACTGGGGGAGGAATTGTGCTCACCTGGGCTGCCTCCCACGGGAACACCCTGGGTGAGACGAGGGTCTGCAGGGCTCACCTGGTCAGAAGCCAGGTCACCTGCAGCCCCTCCTAAGGAATCCCAGCTTCACGTTTGCTCCCCTCCCCAACACAGTCCACAAGGTAGTGGGGAAAATCTGCTAAATCTGCTAACTCTATAAACAGACTTGCCTCTCACCTACAATAAACCCCCAAATCCTCATTACTGTGGCCCCGGCCACTTCTCTGGCCTCACTCACGATGGTGCCAACCTTCCCTGCCTCCCTGTGGCTCCTCAGACCTGCCTGAAACTTTCTTGCCTGAGAGCACTGGTTCTTATCAGTGGTGATTTTGTCTCCTGTATTTCTTTTCTGAGGCAGCTGTAACAAACCACCGCCAACTGGGGACTTAAAAGAACAGAAATTCTCTCCCAGTGCTGGAGGTCAGAAGTCCAAAATCAAGGTGTCAAGGATTTTGCTCCCTCTGAGGCTCCCGGAGACAATCTGTTCCTGTCCCTTCCAGCTCCTGGTGGCTGCCAGTGTCCACTGCCTCCTCTGTCTTCACATGGCCTTCTCCTCCACATCTACGTCTTCCCCTCTTCTGTCCCCACTTATCATTGGCTTTAGGCCCACCTGGATGATCCAGGATGAAACAGGCTCAAGATCCTTAATGCAATCATATCTATAAAGACCCTTTTTCCAGATAAGGTCATATTCACAGGTTCTGGTAGTTAGGTCATGAACATTTATTTTTAGGGCCACCATTCAACCCAATACACGCCCTCTTGTCAGACATCTGTCAATGTCAGAAGACTTATTTGCTACATCTCCCTCTTCCTTCTCCCTAACACACACACACACACACACACACACACACACACACACACACACACACACACACACACTAGACAGACCACAAGCTCCATGAGAGCAGGACTTTGCATCTTTCTGAATGGTATCTCTCTGCTGAAACCAGAGTGGATGCTCCATACACCCTTGCTGATGGGAGGATGGATGAATGGGTGAACACCTAAGAAGGGAGTGGTACCCACAGGCACCATCCATGCCAATTATCTCCTGTAACTTTCCAATGTGGCAGCGCCCTTAGGGGTGCTGATGGGTCCTCAGGGGCTGAGAGGGGCCACCAGTGAATATACTGAGGTCTCCTTTTCCAGAGATCTTAGACAGTAAGATTTTTTCCTCTCCATCTGATGAGTTTAAGTCAACACAAGAGTTTAATGTGTTGCTCAGGATCATTGTAAGTACTGTGATATTACAAATGAAGTTCAAAGCACTATCCTTGACTTCAGCAAGCCTAGACTGTAGTCAAGGAGACAGGACTGAACTCTAAACAGTACTGGCTGGGTTAAGGTAAAGCACTGTTACATACCACCCTTGATCACCAGGATGAAGAGTATGTGTCTGATCCATACTTTGATCCCCATTTGATAATAACGGGCCACTGGAAGGCTTTTTTTGTTTTTAAGATTTTAGTTTTCTAGAGCAATTTTAGGTTTCTGGCAAACTTGAGAGGAAGGTAGAGACTTCCCATATCCTCCCTGCCCACACATGTGCACAGCCTCCCCCATTACACCCAGCTCAACATCCCCCACCAGAGTGGTATGTTTGTTACAACTGACAAGCTTACACTTACACGCCATTACCACCCAGAGTTCATCGTTTACACTGGGGTTTATTTACTCTTGTGTGGTACAGTCTACAGGTCTGGACAAATGCATGATGACAGGTATCCAGCATTATGAGATCGGGGAGGAGTTTCCCTGCCCTGCAAGTCCTCTGTGCTCCATCTCTTCGTCCTCTCATCCCCTGACCAGAGGCTTTTAAATAAGGAAAGTCACCACAGAAGTGGTGATTTTGGAAGATTAATCTTAGACGGTGAAGTAACCAGGGGACGATGGAGGGAGGTGACAGCCCTGCGCACAGACCATCGCAGCAATCTAGGCATGAAATGGTTAACTCCATTGGAACTACCTGTTTATTTCACAAGCAGATACTGAAGCTTGCTCATTTTTCCCTCCTTGCCTCTCTCTCTCTCACTTCCTCTCCTCTTCTGCAAAGCTGGGATTCTCACTTAAAAGTTCATTTGAGTATCCACACACTCCGATTGTCTTCTCCACAACAATGTATTAATTTCCACTGATGAAAACAGGAGTCACAGATGCGCTGGAAGACTCCATCCGGCTGATGACGCGGCTTAAGGTGTGTGCACGTTAACAAGGCTGACAAATGCTGGAGACGAGTATCTCACGGAAGTGTCCACATCTGCATTTCTTGACTTAGTTAAACTCTGTGGCCTTAACATGTCATGAACGCAGCTTTAAAAGAAAAAAAAAAGGCACACCTTTGTGTTTCATTTTATGCATTCAAAGAGGAGAATGCAGAAACGTGGGACTTCACTGTCTGCAGGAAAATGACAATGCAAACCACAACTATGTACCTGTCCCAACAAGAAACTCTGGTGGCCCAAGGAGTGGCACAGAAATAGCGATGGGAATGCCAGAAAACAGCCGGTTTGGTCCTTGCCATATACTCTCAAGTAAATGTGCATCTTTTCTAGATTTTAAAACCACCTTTACCTACCACCCATGCCTCAGCTTCACTACATATATTAACATATATATATATAACTAGATACGTATATATACAAAACACAGTTCAGCTTCCAAAAGAGAGACAATCAAGTTATTTGAATCAAAGTAGGCAAAAACAAGGATGTCACACAGCAGCAGCCACAACAAACAAACAAACAACAGCCAAGGCAAGCATTCCAATTAAGGAGAACATAATGCATGTACATTTGTGTACAAAAGCAAGGACAAAAGAAACTCTAGATCTTAAGGCATGATACTGCAGAAAGTTTCAAGCAAATGGAAAGTGTTTTTTATAGAGAAGCCTTCAGAAGGACAATCCATTTCAAGGATGTCGACGCGCTCACAGCTTGAAAGTTACACACCACGTAGATTATGCAAATGCATCTGGTAGGTGCAATTAGCTATTTCATAACCAGGAGACCATTGCTTCTACTGAGACATTATAAAAGCAGAATATTCTTCTACCGCAACAGAATAAAACAGAGAATAGTAGTCCATAGAACAGGTGACCTGGGCTGGACTATCTCCTTGAGCTTCTGTTTCTTGGGTTGTCAAATGGGAGCAGAAACCTCAAGATTAGGGTAGGAATGAAATGGAATGATAAACGCAGACATTCTTTGTCATAAAGCAGCATGCTCTCCTGAAGTGGAACTTCTGCATAAAATAAAATAAAAGTGGCCCCAGGCAGAAGAGGTTTGGTTCTTTGGTCACAGGAGTGAAGTTCAAAGAATTTGTATTTAACTGAATGACTCAAGTTTTGCCCCAAAGCTTAAAGAGTTATCTTTGACTTCTCACTCCCTTTCTGCCCCACACATGAAATAATTACAGATTCTTACATCTCTTCCTTCAAAACACATTCAGAATCCGACCATCTCTCACCACCTCCACTGGTCACCACCTCCCTGGCCCAGGCCCCATCACCGCTCACCGGTGATTCACACTGTGTCTCCCTCATTGATCTTCTGGTTCCTGCACTTCTGGTCAACAGCCTATTTTCCTGCAGCATCTGGAGCCAGGCCACGTCCCTGCCCAAAACCCTGCCGAGGGTGCTCTTCTCAGAGATCTGTCCCCCCGTCCCTCAGCTTCTTCTCTGATCTCCTGGTCTGCTATATTCTGCACACTGGGTTCCAAACTCACTGACCTTCCAGCTGTTCCTCAAACATGCCAGGCGTGCTCCTGCCTCTGTGCTGGCTCCTTCCTCCATCTGGAATGTTCTTTGCTCAGACAGCCCTGTGGCTAACTCCCTTGCCTCTGCCAGCCCACCTGCTCAAAGAGGCCCACTCCGACCACCCTACTGAAAACTGGAACCCACCAACCCTGACCCCCTACCCTTACCTTTTTGATACTTCTTTATTCACAGAGCTTATCAACTTCTAATATGACTTACTGTTTTTGTTGTTTGTTTTCTGTCTTTTCTGTCCATAGACATGTACTTGAGGGAGGAGTCTTCTGTGTCTTACTCATTAATGTACTCCATGATGGGTCCACAGTAGGTCCTCAATAAATATTCTTGAGTTTCTTTTTTAAAAGTGTTTATTAGTCATAATGATTAAAAGCTTGGATTCTTGACCTAGGTCATTTGCTTTTGAGTCCTGAGTCTCCCATTTCCTGATGTAATCTCTGCCTGATTTTCATCCTGGAAAATTGAAAATTTCTCTTTTGAAGTAACCCCTGTGGAATCACTGGTCCTCACACCCCAGGTTGGTATGTGCTAAACTAGAATTCGGGGCTTCGTTTACCATATTGACCAGGTAGCTGACCAAGAAAAAGCTTTCTAAGGGAAGGTTTACACATCTTCCCCTAGTTAATCATTTTTACAGGCCTGCCATGAGTAGGATAATAAAATCATATTCATATACGAGAGACTCTATCAATTAAGACTCTTTGATGAAGTAACTTGGATGAGCAAACCCAATTACCCACGGTAGGCAAAGCTTGACATGAGGGTTTCTCACTCCAGCTCTTGGCTCTGCTTCCTCTAGTTTGGGCCTCATCCTCTGCCAGCTCTTGCCTCATGGTGGTAAGATGGCTGCCACACTCCAGACTAGACATACTCTCAGATTGTGATCAAGTGGAAGATGGCAAGCATCTTTTTGCCAACATGCCCATGTGGTTCTTTTCCATTCTTATTGGCTCCTGTGCCCATCCCTGACTCAATCACTGTGGCAGAATATGATACTCTGTTTACTTAAAGCCTAAATCAAATGCTTACTAAGTCAGGGATGGATCCCCTCCAAGAGCACACAGGCTGAAAGCAAGCTCAGACACAATTATCTGAAGGATGCATGGGTACCAGAGGCCAGAATAGTACATGTCCTCTGTCCCCAAAACACTGCCAAGGCCCTCCAGGGAGTCCTTCCTCCATTAGGAACTAGCAATCCGTGTTGTTCCATAGGAATGCCGATTCAGTTACCTCTAGGCCTGAGGAGGAAAGATGAGACTCCAGCATCTACTGATATTAAACCTAACCTTCAGGAAAGATGAAACCCAAACCCATGTGAGAAAACTCCACATACAAGGACAAATAGCTTGTCCTTCTGATCTGTCTCCTTTACTTCCTAGTTCTGTGGCTGTGAAAAAGTTACATAGTGTATCTGTGCCTCAGTTTCCTCATCTCTGAAATGGGCACCTTGCTTTTCCCCACCTACCATGGCTGCTGTGAAGATGAAATTGGGTTAGACACACAAAGCCCAGAGAACAGCGTCGGCTTATGGCAGGGCGCTCACTGAATGTGAACAATTTTTATTGTTCTTGCTATTATCAGCAGAGACTAGTAGCCAACTTATTACAGAACTAAGTCTTGTGACACAAGACAGACATGGGTAGTGTTATTAGGCTTGAGAGTCCCTTATGTCTTCCCAAGAGGAAAGTTTTCCCTGAGTGTCAGCTACTGAGACATTTATAGGTACAACTTGTACCATGTCCCACACTGGACTGGACTCTCACTAACTCAAGTTAATCTGTCTGCTCAGTAAATTACTCTAGCCCTTGTCCATTGCTGGTTAATAAAAATAAACCTGAGTTTGTGGTGGCCTAAGACGAGCAAGGTGGAAGATGGAAAGAAACCTATGCCTCGGGACATTGACACCAAGACTTGGGAGAAGCTCCAACGTCTGGTCCAAGCGCAGCAGAATGAAAGAGCATTCTGGCAACCAGATGGCTGCAAACCCCTGCTGACCTTTCACAGTCCCATAATTAACTGCCTGAGCAAGGAAAATACTGACCCTGGCACTGTCAGCTTCAATCTCCGATCTGCCTCCAGCCCCTGCAGCCCCCGCGGGCCCAAGCTCTGGACTCTGTGGTGCTAACAGCCGGGGGAAAGCCTGAGATTCTGAGATCAGCCTGCGACCCTTGATGCTAGTTTGGGGACAGGGAAGAAATGCCGTCTACCTCCCCAGTGAGGAGGGGTCTACCTGCCCCCCTGAAAACTCATGGGTTCCACTTCCTTCTCATCATGAAAACCCCAAATCTGAGCCTGCAGGAAAGAAGAAATGTTTAAAAGGGGTTAAAGTGGACTGGTTTTCATTGGCAACTCAACTTACCTCGTGCTGGTCTCTAGGAAAGACTGAGAACCACGGCTTTAACAAAGGGATTTGACACTGACAGACTTTCTAAGGCTACCCAGCCATGGTACCTCTCGGGTTATCCTGGGAAATCCGAAGCCAACTGTTTTCCTGACAGCTTGGTAAGAGAAGCCAGGAAATCAATCTGTCACAGTCGTTCAAAAACCTTAGCAGGTTTGAGTCAAATTGCAGGTCTGATGTTTAATTAGCAGACAAACAACCAATTCCACTAAAACATTCCCAGCTCTATAACTAATTACTGCTGCAACCCACCGTGACCCATTTATTCCCTCTGGCTCTCAGTCTTCCCATCTATAAAACGGGGGATTCGACCAGACGAACTGAGATCCCCTCCAGGTCAAACATTCTCGTGGCTGTTCTGTTTCTAAGGAACGGTCAGCACCTGCAGTCAGCATGCAAAGCAAAAATTACCCTTATAAATTGCTCACATCACCCACACAGGACCCTGGCTTCAGGTTTTGCTTATTCAACACTGTATCCAATTTCATGCACTCCAAAGTTTGAGAATCACTGAGCAAGACCAAAAATAGGAGCCAAGAGAAGTCAGTAGGCTGGCGTCTGGGTCCTCAAACCAGCCTGCCCTTAAGATAACTACTAAACCCTTGGGGGTAAGAAGTGGATGGTAAAAGCAGGCTGCTCCTGCTTGATTTGGGGATTTGACCTATTCTATTTTAAAAACTCATGGTTTTAAAATCTTAACCCATACTATAGATTTGCTTCTTGCTGTAAGGATTAAATAATATTTTATGTGTGAAAAAGCACCTAGCCCATGAACCGGTACCTGGGAAGCAGGCAATACACATTAGTATCTAAATATCTAAAGACTGCATTTTCAATATTCCTTGGAAAATTGTAGAGGAGAACATGACTGCCTGTCATCTGGTCTTGTAAACTGGGTTTTCCCATTGTGAGCCCACCATACAGCTGCCCCACGCGTGCCCCAGTCTCATGTCCTCTGGCTCCTGACGGGAGGTTCTAACGTCAGCAGAAGAGTGAGCAGCGCAGTTCATGCTGAACTTACATGCTTCATGCTTACATGTAGGAAACCATTTGTGAACTAGAAAACAGTTCACACCAATGACGAATTATTACCCCCATTCATCCGGCCAAGGGGACTGGGCTGGACCCTCCTGTCTTGGTTGCTAATCAGCTAAAATTTGATAGCTCACCGTGGCTGGGCAGTGGTCCGCGATTCACTGGCAAAGAAAACCCCTACAGCCATGAGTTGCCGGCCATCAACGTGGCCAGTCTTATTTGTTGAGGGAGGAAATAAAACATGAGAGAGGCCAAGGGCATTGGCCAAGGTCACTCTGCTACAGAGGCAGAGCCGGGATTCAGACCCGGGTGAAGTCGGTGTTAAGGAGAAGCCCATCTTTCTTCTTCACCTCCCCTCCCCTTGACTGAGGCTTGCTGCTCCTTCTCCAGACGAAAACACTGGGAGGACTGAACTGTGTCCCCCAATCCAAACACTGCAGCCTTAACCCCCAGTGTCACGGTATTTGAAGACGGGGCCTTTGGGAGATGATCAGGGGTAGGTGAGGCCATGAGGGCCCCCAGGATGGCATTAGCAGGTCTCTAAGAAGAGGAAGGGAGAGAGAACTTGCCTTGTATAATCCAGGAAGTTCTCACCAGAAACCGAATCAGTCAGAGCCTTATCTTAGACTTCCGGTCTCCAGAACTATGAGAAATATATGCCCCAGTCTATGGTATTTTTTACGGTAGCCCAGCTGACTAAGATATCAACAGAAATAGGACAGGAAGAGCAGCTAAGGGCAGGGGGTTTGTATGTGACACACCTGGATTTGAGACTCAGAGCCTCCACTCACTCACTGAGCAAACTCACTGACCTGGTTCTTAGTTTCGTCATCCATACAAGAGACTAATAGCACCTACCTCATGGCATCGTTTGGGGGACAAAGTTAGAAATGCTCAGCGTTTTCTAGTATGTAGTAAGCTCTCAGTAAATGTTAGATTAAAAAAAAATACGCTGACACCATGTCAAAACTGACAGTGAGTCATCACTTTTAGGGATCAAGATGTTGAAAGTTCTACTTAAATAGTAACTTGATACCTGAAAAGAGAAATCCATCAAATCATGATCATCATTAACGGTGGATGGGAGAATGCAGGAGAAAGGGAGGGAAGAGGAGAGGACTTCAAGTACAGAGGAGGCCCCAGTGTGACGCTGGAAGACTCGGGGTAGGGGGGTTAGGGACACGATATGGACACCTGGAAAGAGGGGTTCAAGAGACCTGCAGGCTGTGGGCATGTACCCAGAGAAAACTCTAATTCAAAAAGATACATGCAGCCCAATGTTCACAGCATCACTATTTACAATAGCCAAGACATGGAAGCAATCTAAATGTCCATCAGCAAATGATTAGATAAAGATATATATACATACATATACACGTGGAATATTACTCAGCCATAAGAATAAAATAATGCCATTTGCAGTAACATGGATGGACCTAGAGATGACCATATTAAGTGAAGTCAGACAGAGAAAGACAAGTATCATATGTTATCACTTATACGTGGAATCTAAAAAAAAAAAAAATGACGCAGATGAACTTATTTACAAAACAGAAACAGATTCAGACATAGAAAACAAACTTATGGTCATCAATGGGGAAAGGAGGTAGGAGAAGGCATAAATTAGGAGTTTGGGATTAGCAGATACAAACTACTATATACAAAACAGATAAACAACAAGGTCCTACTGTATAGCACAGGGAACTATATCCAATAGCTTGCAATAAGCTATAATGAAAAATATGAAAAGGAATATATGTGTGTGTGTGTGTATTTAAACTGAATCACTATGCTGTACCCCACATACCAACACAACATTGTAAATCAACTATACTTCAATTTAAAAAAAAGAGAGACAGAGAGAGAGCTCCAGGCTGGAGAGGAGAGAATGGCACCAAAACCGTTTTAAACCACCTTCTTCCCAATTCTGGAAATCGCCCGGGCCGTGTCCTGCTCCCAGACTTAAAGGGGAGCCACGGGGACGGCCAAAGCCCTGCTCCAGGAGCAGGCGGGGCACTCCTCAACCCCCCGAACAGCTGACAAACGCAGTCGTCCCCGTGTGCTGCCCACGTGGCCTGCAGGTGACCAGGCTGCCGTGGCTCTAGGGCATCTAGCAGGGCCAGGGCCAGGGCTGCGGCCCACACTGCCCCAGCCTAGGTGGGGGCGGCGCTGTGGGGAGACTGTTCCCTGAGCCCTCCCTGCCCGTGCTGCACCGCGAAGCCTCGGAGGACTCGCTGAGCTGTGAGATGAGGGTGCCCTCCCCTGGACGTTCGCTGCCAGGTTTACACTGAGGTTTGCCCTTCCTCCCAAACTGAGGGCCACGTTCAGGGCAAATGCCTCACAAATCCAGAGGCCACAGGGCACCAGCCAATAGATGCCCTGCTGTTTTCTCTGCTCCACAGCTGTTAGAGAGCTTCCACTGTGCACAGTCCTTGTCATGAGTGATTTCACTGGGTTTTCACCAAAACTCTCCTGGAACAGGAGACTGAGGCTCAGAAAGGCTCAGTGGTCACCCAAGGTCATAGAGCTTATCAGCTACAGAGCTCAGGCGGCTTCCCCAACACCTCGGTCAGGAGCTCAGACACTGTGACCAGACCACCTGCTTCTCGGCACAGACCTTTCATTTATGAGCTGTGCAGTTCAGGATAAGGGACTAAACCTCTCTGAGTTTCAGTTCCCTTATGTGTCAAACAGGATAACCGACTTCAATACAGAAAGATCTTAGGGAAATGACAAGCACAGGGTAAACATTTAATAAATGGCATCAACAGTCACCCTCATTTGTCTGACCTCACAACCTGGCTGTAAGGATTTATTTATTATAAAATAAATAAATGCTCATACAGGCTCATAATAAATAAATAAATAAATGAATGAATGAATGAATGAATGAATGTATGTGTGTCTGTATCTTTAAGTTAAAGTTCACTCTCTGTGTAAAGACAGAATTTAAAAAGCTCAGCTAAGAATGTAGTGTGAGGCTGGCTCTTCCGTCCCCATATTCCTTAGCTGCATGTCACAGAGCTGGCAGGGTATCTGCCACTAAATATCTGCCTCCTTGGGAGTGACATCTCATCAGATCCACAGGTTCCACCCACATGGAAAGGGGAGAGGATTATACAAAGGTGAAGGTCCCTGGGAGTCATCCTGCCTGTGAGTCGCCAAAGGCGAGAAAGGAACCCAGGAGTTCTGACGTCTCATTCTCTGACCTAGACTCATGGGCTACACTCTGGGGTGAGGTGAATGAGAAGCATCTCTATAACCCTGGCTACGTACGGTACCTACTCCACAGAGGGCTGGTCACAAGGCCAAGGGTGTGATTCTGCGTCTCCGTGGCACCCAGTTCAGGAAGCCGGTAGTAAATCAATGAGCCAGGACTGAGGCAGGCTGGGACCTGGGGCCTGGGCCCTTTGCTGCAGTGCTTGCACCGGGACCAAACAACAGAATACAAAGGAAGGACAAAGGACTAAAAGTAACTGTGTGCCTGTGCAGTTGGGGCGAGTTATGGGCAATAAGATACAAAAAGACCAAAAACTCAACTGCCACTTCTGAGGTGTTGGGAGCAAAAGCAGGGCACCAGGAGCAGAAGCAAGATACTGCACGTGATCCCTGCACACAGCACCACCAAGGGGGTGGGCAGGCCACCTAAGCCACCCCTCCAGCCCAACCCCTGGACCCGCCCCTACCCTCACCCCATTTAAGGGACCAGCTCGCCTCCCCCATCAGGGAGGGAGCAAGTGAAACTGTTAGTTGTTTTCGCTCCCTCGTGCTGCAGCACAAGTCCCAGTAGAGCCTTGCCTGAATTTCTAGTCTGGCCTCTTACCAATTTCAATTGATTAAGGAGGCCAAGAACCCTGATTGGCAACAAGATGATATGAAGGGATAAGAGCGGTACAGGAAAACCACAGGCCTCTTTAGCCCTCCTGCCTTCTTCCCTTCCTTCTGTGTATTCTTACTGGACACCCCCTGTGTGCCAGGGAATGCACTGGGTCCTGACTGTACAGCTGAGAACAAGTCTGGCAAAATAAGGTTCCTGCCCACATGACTATATGGTCCCAAGCAGAAGTCAGCAAACCTTTTTCTGTAAAGGGCCAGATAGTAAATATTTCTAGCAGTAAATATTTCCAGCTTTACAGTCCTCAATAGCAACTACTTAACTCTACCACTACTCAACTCTGTAGGAGCAAAGCAGCCGTAGACAATAGTAAAGGAATGAGACTGGGTGTGTTTCAATAAAACTTTATAAAAACAAGTGGTGGCCACATTGAGCCTGCAAAAGAAAGTTTACCAATCCTTGGTCTTGTTGATTGAGACAAAGAACAAAATAAAATGAAAAATAAACAAGATCATTATAAGTCATTATAAGTCCCTTGAAGGAAATACAAAGACAGAGACAGCGAACAAAGTGGAGGAGGAAGTTGTTACTTTAGATGAGGTGGTCAGGGAGAACATCTCTGAGGAAGTGACATTTAAACAGATACCTGAAAATGAAATAGGAAGGAAGTGGGCAACAAAGGAAAGAGTCCTGGGGAGGAGGAGCAGTTGGTGCAAAGGCCCTGAGGCAAGAGGGCACATGGGATGTCCAGCAGGGCAAAGAGACTAGATAGACATGGTGAGTGGGGTGGGGGTGGGGGTGCACCACCGCATGAGGCTAGAAGGCACCACAATGATGCAGGGCTTCAGACTCAGGGCGAGGTATGTGGATTTTGTTCTGTGTAGGATGAACAACCACGGAGGGAGGGTCGAAGCAAGAAAGTGACAGGATGTGATTTATACAATGTCCTAAAAACCCAGCTTAGGAAAAGGCACTGTTCACCTGTGTTGAAACAACTTCTCCAAAAGGTATAGTAGTGCCAACATCATACACACAAAACCTTCAGACAATCCACCAAATGAACAGTCACTCACTTCTAAGAAACAGTTAAAAAACACAATTTGAGGAGGTGGGGACAAAGCTGTCATTGTCATATGCAAAGAACTCAGCCTCAACTCCCTGCTCCCGACAACCTCTCTGCCTGGTGACACACGTAACAGAGAACCGCTTACAACGGTCCCATCCAAGTAAGATGGTGGTCTCATTACAGTTGAGCTAAATGCCTCTCCCAACCAATCACACATCCCTTCACTGGCTGTGTGTCCTATTTAAAAAACAAAACAGAACCAAAAATAAATAAATAAAATAATCTGACTCAGAGCCATCATGATATGGATCTGGCTTTTAATGACCCCAGCGAAAAAATCTTCAGAGCTGATGACACCAGCAACCACGCCCTGGTCCATGAAGGAGGTGCTTTCTCAGGCACATGTCTCAGGTTCACTCCTGCACAGGTGTGACGCTGGACTTGCCCTCCTGTGAGCTCTGTGAGATTCACGGAGCCGTGGAGCCGCCACATAGCAGGCGGCCTTTCAAGAATGTCTATTGCACACTAGGTTGTGCAGGTGGTCCCTTGTCTATAACAGTGACACAGGCTCATGAGCACCCCAGGGCTCAGGGCGCCGTCTGTTTCTTTTTGATTGATGCCCCAGTCCCCAGCATCCAGCACAGGCCCAATAAGTGAGCACACGGTGCTGAATAAACGATGCAAGAACTGGACCACAAGCAGGAAGGGCTTCCTGACCTCCCCCATGCAGAGACGGCTCAGAGCCTTCTATTTACACTTACTGAGAACCACGTGAAAGATGACCAAGCTACCGTCCAAGGATTTGGAAATACCATCAGCAGCAGACCCAGGAGTAACTACAAAGAAATAAATATTGCCCCTAGATGTGGGGAGAATTCTCCCTAAATGGGGGGTGGAAAGTAAAGTTTGAGTTAAAGATTCTGAAGTACAGCTCAAAAAGAAACTTTCTCTAAGAAAGAGCTGGAAGACAGGAAAGAATGTGTGACTTCCAGACACTTGGGCAAAGTCTTTGGCCATCAAAACCCAGGGATGCGGTGAGCGACAGGCAAAGCTTTGTCCTCCATCAGCACAGTGCCTTGTGTGGCCTTCACCCTCCGGACTCTCTATTCGGGCAACATCAGTGCCCAGTGCTTAGTTACCAAGAGCTTTCTACACGCCAGGCACAGGGCCAGGGGCTGAGATGCAGGGAAGAGTGTGGTGGCTCAGGAAAGACAGAGAGACAAAACCAAGGCTGAGGGATGGCAGAGACACAAGGGAGCCACCAGACCCCAGGCATCGGGGCAGCTCTGTCCCCACAACTTGGGCAGGGGATGGGAGTTGGCGAGAGATAATCTACCACACTCCCAGCAAAGTCTTTGCTCCTTAAAGTCGGGCCATCAAATCTTGAAACTGAGACAGATGACAAGGCACAGCACCAAAGGAGGCAGAGGTGTACAAACGGCTCCCCCGTCGTCCAGACGCGACGGGTTTGCCCTCACCACTGCATCGTCACAGAGCACCCCATGTGTTCCAGCTGCGCCCTCAGAGGCACAGGTGTGCTAGCGAGCACAGCGGGTCAAGAGCTTACATTCCAGCGAAGGGAAGTAGGAAACCAGTAAAGCACAAGATCACTCCAGACATAAAAAAAAAAAGGACAAAGAAGGAACCTTGCTGGCCTGCCTGGCTGGGGCAGATCTGCAACGGTGAGGTCGACACCAGCCTCGGGTCACAAGTCCATGGTCAGGCAAGGCAGAGCACGAAGCCTGGAGGATGTCAGGCTCAGGGATTCGTGCCAGAGGTTAGAATCTAGACAAAGAGTTGGGGCAACATGTATGAGGCTCCAGAAGCCACTCAGGTACCTGGGACTCCCAATGCATCTGCTCTACGAGGGTGGTGCAGGGCTGGGGATGTCCCACAGAGGTGCACATTCAAGGCGCCCTGGTTGGATGAATGCAGTCTCTAAGGGACGTGATTGGAGAACCCCTCTGTGTGAAAGAGAAAAAGGAACCCCTTCCTTCAGGTGTGGCAAACCCCCCAGAACCCCGACTTAGCAGGCAAGGCATGGGCTAGACTGCCATCCACATTTGCCCTCGTCTGGGGCCCCTGATGCAGAGGCCCTTGGCAGAGATATTGTTCCTCCTGCCCCCCCCCCCTTTATCTCCAGCATTCTGCCTGATGTCTGGCATGGAGCAGACCTCAGTGAATGTCTGTTTTGTGAGTGGACATCAGATAAACCCTTTGTCTCCCTGGCAGCGATGGCATACTTCATACTTTGAATGGAGGCAGACACCAGCTGAAGCCATTGGAACCCCCACACCTTTAGCACACTGTCTGGAGCACCGCTGTACAAAAGAAATGTAAGGCGAGTCATGTATATGGTTTACATTTTCTAGTCGCCTCATTAGAAGAGTGAAAGAAAAGCAGGTGAAATTAACTTTAATAATATATTTCATTTAACCAACATATCCCAAATATTATCATTTTCACATGCAATCAATATAAAAAGACACGAATAAGGTATTATCTATTCCTTTTCTCCTACTGAGTCTTTGAAACCCAAGGTGTATCTTACACTTGGAGCACAACTTGGACAAGTGCTCAGTGGCTCGTGGCTACCATATTGGAGAAGGCAGATCTAGGACCTATGATTTCAAGAGGGAAAAAAAATTTTGGAGACCTAGGGAAAAAACACTTATTCTAAATCATGCAAATAAAATGCCCTAAGAGAAATAGATCAACATGCGATACAGGTCGACAAGATTGAAAATTATCTGGATCCTAAGAACATCTGGCTTCTAGCATTACTGTAAGTCAAACTCATACACGCCCAGGAGAAGGCCGGGTGTACTGCAAGATTTCTTATGTCAACCAGTCAAATGCAACTCAGGTCTAAATTCTCTTAGAGTTAGCCTACAAAATTGCATTTGAAGTGGGATGTGGATGCATGTTAATATAGCTTATCTGATGTGGAATGCAGCCTCCAAAACCAAGAGTTTCTAAGGTCAGGAAAGATAGTAAACATTCCTGGAAACCATCCCTAAGCTCTTGCAAGCTTGGAGTCTGCAAGCAGAGAGAAATGGAATATCCGGCTGAAGCAGGGAGCTAAGGGCCAAGGAGCTAGACAAAAACCATCCTGCTGACTAAATGCATTTTTCAAAAAATCTCAAATTTGCATAGCAGCACTGATGCAATGAATAAGATTTGCTTTTTTTGTCCTGTCAAGCCACTTATTAATCATAACATATTATTGCTCTACTAGTTCAATATGTGGAGTGAAACACCAGGATCCAGCTGAGAACAGAACTGAAGAGAATGAAATTGGATGGCAAGAAAAGAGCAAAATTAACATAGGCTAAATTGAAAAGGGGGGGAGGGAAAAAACACTCCACCTCCTTAGAACAGATTTTCCCAGCTATCAGAAAAATAGAGGAGACTCAAACAAAAATTTTAGTGCAGCTACTACTTTTTGCTTCTGTCTTTTCGATAAAGAATGGCATTTTGAGAAGAAGGGCCTGAAGGTGAGGAATTCAGGCTGAACGGAATGGTGCCTCGGTCTTTGCCCATCACCCTTCCGATGTAGCTGCAAATGAGAGTAATTATCGTCAGGTTCTTGCCGGGCTGTGCAGGTAGGAAATCAAATTTATGTTCCAAGAAGAAATGGAAGAAAAATATCAGAGCGTAGAGAAAGGAGGATAAAGGTCAAAATCACTCTTGACATAACAGAAAGGACATTATGGATTTTAGCAGAGAATAAATGACAAGAAAGGAGTTAGGTTGTGAGTCCTGGGAGACAGCTGCTGAAACTTCAAAACAAGCTAAGGAACTGACAGAAGAAGAAGGTTTAAACACACATGTGCACATACACACACCCCTCAGATACACATCAAAGTCCTCAAAAAGTAGATCTACACTTGGCCGTGGTCAAAAGGAACTTCAGAAGAAGGGCCAGTTTTCACAGCATCGTAAGGATTGGAAATGGATCAATGCACCACTGCCAACGCTGGAGGCCACTAGCTCGCCCCTTCACAAAGCCCCACTGTCCCCACTGTCTGTCCTACAAAGAACAGACTAGGAACACCCAGGCAACTCTCATGACCTCACACTGGACTTGATGCTCCCCTTCAGTCCACTTCACTTTTAAAGCATCACTCAGGCATCTTTGGTACCCAGGCTCCCAGCACCTCTCAGCAAGCAGAGCAGCCTCTTTCCTACTATCAGATAGGACTGTGGTCCTCAACTGAAGACTAAAGGCCAAGAGTGATTCACAGATGCCGGCGTGGCCATCCTGCGTACATAGCTCAGCCTGAACGTTCCTCGTCCTGGCTGTGAGACATGCATACACACAACTTCTTAAATTCCTAGGGCATGGGTGGCGCCTGTCCAGCCGCGCTTGATAGAACTAGAAATACGTTGGGGTTGGCACATGCAAAGCTGTGTGTTCTCCTTCCTGCCAAAGACGGAAGATGATTGGCTGAATGGGAACAGGAAACCAGCTTTGCCAAAATGCATCTCAAATGGGACGTGCCTGCTTGGTGGTGTGCCAATGCCGGGCTGCAAAAAGAAGGGGAGAAAACAGGAAAGTCTGCATGATTCCCAGTCCTAAAGATAAAGGGTCACATCAGGGGAACAAGGGAGGATGGGGCGCACAGGGGGTCCATGCTGCCCCCTGGGAGATAGTCGGTTATTTTGGAAAGTGGAATGACCATCATTTAGAAATAGCCTGAATCAATCCACTAGAGAGCATTTGAAATGCGGCCCACGGCCTGCCTCCTGGGAAGGAGATGCGTGCAGGCATAACGCTATGCTCTGCAGCAGCACAGCCACTTCAAGACAGTTCAGGTGACAAGCATTGCTCGCTTGTCTGCTCCATGCCAGGTACTGCTATTAGGACCTGGGGACACAGCTGGAGCAGGACACAGCCCCATCCTTTGATTTGCTTATGGGGGAGACAGAGGAGTAAGGCAGGGAATCACACCATTCTACAGTAAGGACTGAGACAGCGGCAGATCCAGGAGCACTCTGGGCATGAGCCTCCCCCAGGCTTGGAGGGAGTGATGAGAAGGATTCTCAGAAACATGTGCCTGTCAAGCTGAGACCTGGAAGGTGAATAAGAGGCAGCCAGCTGAAGGAGCGGTGGGACCGGAGGAGGTCCAAGTCGGGAAAAACAGCAGAGGCCTGGGGGCCACAGCAAGCTTCTGGAGCTCTGTGGTCAAATGGCTGGGATGCAGGTGACTGGAGAAAGAGGCAGGAGCTGCAGTCACAGGTCTTAAAGGGTCATGGATGTCTGGCTAAGAAACTTGGACTTCATCTTGAGGACCATAGGGGACTGCAGATGTATTTTTAGCAGGGGGAGACCCTTGGTCAACTATGTGTTCCAGAATGAAGTTTCTGGCTGCAACGTGGAGGACAACTTGGAATTTGGTCAAATACAGACAGACTCAGAAATGTAGCAGAGACAGGGTCTTAGAAATCGTGCCCAACGCCCTTGTTTCATACGTAGGGAAGCTAAGGCCCAGAAAGAGAAATGACTTGCTCAGGAACATGAAGTGAGTGAGTGAAAGCAGGCCAGGTAGGTTCCTTGGACTCAGGTGAGCAGGCTACATGTACAGAGTTGAGGAGTTACCGTGTTCCCTTTCCCAGATGGAAAGTCACCAAGAGGCTCGGTTTCTTTGGGGCACGCAGCACAGCATGCACAGCTCACGAATTGACGTGCTTTGATCTGGCTTAGCAAGGGCTTCCACCAATACTATTTCACAGGATCTCCGCCCCACTCATTGTAAGCAGCCTCATCTCTGCAGTTCACAGTCCTGAATGACTTGAGAAATCACCCAAACAGGCCTTGAGCAGAAGCCCGTCTGAGATCTGCGGCAATGATACTGGGACCACACGCCAGATCTCCTTCTTCGAGCACCCTCACCCCTATGTCCTTCCAGTGTGTTCATCTCAGCCATTGTCCCACCCATCAGTATGGGTCTGCATAGGGCTGGGGAAGGAGCTATTTATTTAGTTCTTCTTGCAATAAAGAGGGATCTTGATGTAAGAAAACAAAGCAGGCAGAAAAGATCTTGGGCTAATGGGAAATGATTGAACAGCTCTGACAATAGCTGGTTCTGTCTGCCTGCTCACTGCTCTCCTTCCACACCAGTTCCAAGGGCTGAATTAAGGCTGTCGGGGTGGGATGGGGGTGTCACTGATCTGAGAAAGTCTCTGAGATTCAGGAAATACCAGCCCTCTCACCTTGGCTCCAAATGGACCTGGGGTGAAAAACCTCCAAAGATGACAAGCCAGCCTGCAATCTGTGCCTCTGAGAACATGTAGGGAGAAAGAGATGACAAGAGTTTGAAGGGAAGGAGGGAGGGAAGGAGAGATAGTTGAGTGTATTACCGGAAAGCAGAGGAAGAAGGATTGATTCTGCCTGCACTGATCCCACCAATGTTAGTCAAACACAGACACACAGGCAGAGGTTGCAAGAGCCCCATTTTAGGGCTTCCAGGGAAAACTTCCTATCACCAAATGTGCCCCCCACACCTTCTGGGGTCCCACCAAACGAAGACTCACTTAGGTTAAACCACTTAGCCAAACTGAAAATTCCTCTCCAAGAATAATGGGAGTCATCCATCATCAAACTTCAGTGGAGATTAACTGAAAATCAGTTTTACTCTAAGGATTGACCCCACTGCAAATCGGGATTTTGGACCCATGGAAATGGACCCATGGAGATGCACCCCTGAAGGGAGGCTCTGGGAGGTTAAAAGATGCAGCCCTCGAAGGCAGGGAAGGGGAAGGCAGGCAGGATGGCTGGCTGTAGGCAGGTTGAGCACAGGGGTGTGGCTCATTCCAGAGGGAACATATTAAGCAGCCCTTTGCGGACACAGGCTAGCATTCCTGGAGAGGAGTGTAACAAGATTTGGCTGAGCCCCTGCCTCCCATCACAGCTGTTAAATCCATTTTCTACAGCCGCCTGGGGGTTGCAGAGACAACATCCCTCTGTTTGCTCTGAAAACAATGGAAAGGAAAGGAAGCTTGGGCCGGAATTGTGTTTGGTTTTGTCTGGAGGC
This sequence comes from Camelus ferus, assembly GCF_009834535.1. Taxonomy (NCBI): domain Eukaryota; kingdom Metazoa; phylum Chordata; class Mammalia; order Artiodactyla; family Camelidae; genus Camelus; species Camelus ferus. The sequence continues at coordinate 9,366,026 of NC_045708.1, read as the reverse complement.
TTGGAGAATCCTCAGAAACTCCTCAGATATGCAAATCAAGTGAGTTTAGGTATTTTCTGCCTGGACTGCCCTTTCTGGTTTCATTCATGGCGGGATAAGGAATTCAGTGTTGAGCATTCTTCCTCTAATTTTCCAGTCATCTATTGTTCTTCTCTCCAAAATGTTATGTGGCTGTGTCATAGTGCCTAAACCAATCTCAAATATTTTATGCCAAAGAACTGCTGCAAAAGCGTGTGGCGGGGGGGGGTGAGGGATGAGCGGTGGCGAGATGGAGGAAAGAGGTCATTTATTAGGTTAAAAGTATCTTTCCCATCACTTCAAATCCAACCCTGATGTCCATTTCTCACAAGCTCCCAGGAGCTATCGCTTATCTGGCATTCCCGAAGAGACTCTTCCACCAGAAGCGGACATTAACAAGCATCCCTGGCACCTGAGAGTTTTCAAAGACATTCAAATATCTTAATTCAATTGATCTTAAGAGCAATCCTTTGAGGCACCAAGTCATGGAACCCTATCTGACGGTCTTAATGGGAAAAGGTAGGGAACCGGTGGTGGATCAGACTGGGAAAGCCAAGCAGATGCTTGCCTCCTTGACTGTGTTCCATTTGGTCACTGTTGGACAGAGGTTCCCAGATGAAGCCATTCTTCAAAAACCAGTGGGTCTAAGGGATGGTGTTCAGGCAAGGTGTGGATGTGACCCAGAAACACAGGGTTCCCAGGGCAAGCAAGGCTCAGGAATGCCTGGGTCAGAAACCAGACAACCAGAAGGAAGAGAACACAACTAAGCTCCCTTTCCACCCCAGGGCCTTTGCATGTGGTGTTTCCGCTGTATAGAACGTGCTCTCTCTGCCCCCAGTAGCTCACACTCCAATCCTTGGCCAAGTGGATGCCCTCTCCAACCACTTCCCAGCCTCCACCCCCAGGATAGGTTGGTTCCTTTTGCTGCACACACACAAGAAACTCTAGTCCTTGCTTCACACTGCCTCTTTTGGTTTGTAACTATGAGCTCATTCATGTGGCTATTTGAATTATGTCCTTCTCTCGCTACCAGCCTGACCCTCCTGGACGGCAAGGGTCTGTGCCTCCTGCTTAGCACAGAACTGGGCAAGTAGCAGATGCTGAAAAGCACCGTTGAGCGTAATGCATCACACGAGACACAGAGTGACGACACTATCAGAGTTCCAACAAGACCACTCTGCACAGAAAAGGGAGACACCCAATTCATTTTTCTAGTGATATCCCACCTCAAGCCACAAAGAACCGAAGGGACTTAAAAAAAAAAAATACAACTGCCAAAAAAAAAGAAAAAAGAGAGATAGAACAAATAGCTTCAGGAATGAGGGCCAAAGGAAACTGATTTAGATAAATAGTTAAAATGCATTAGGAATAAAATGAAACCACTCAACAAACACAAAACAAATGGCTTACTCCTTCAAGAGGGAAAAATAAAGCAGTTACCTGCTCTGAAAAAAATGGCAAAGGGGACACATTCCTGGACAAACACCCTCTAAATAGAACAGTCACGAGATTAACATTAAATGGCTTTTATAAACGGTTATAAAGGTGGTATGTGGTGGAAATAACACGAGATTTCTGACATGATGTAAATTACACGAGATTCTCTGTTGGGACACCTGGGGTTCAAGTTCTAGGTTGGCCACTGCAGAGCCCAGGCCCTGGGTGAGTCACTCATGATCCTGAGGCTCCTCCTTCCTTTCCAGCTCTGCGGTTCTGTTCTGCAGCAACAGCCAAGAGCAGGGAGATGCCCTCTCACCACCTTTTCTAAACCAGATGGCAGAAAACCTTTTTTTTTTACCCCATCAACGAACCCACTCGTGTGTCAAAATGTTCCTCAGGAAGGTTTTCAGGAGCAAAGTGGATAACTGCTTACCTAAGGCAAATCATTCCCCTCAGCAGGAAAAAAGGCTGTTTGCACAGTTTGTGCGGGCAGAGCCAAGAGTAGAAGACAGACCCACCCAGCCCCCGGGAGATGTGCAGGATCCAACGGAGAGGAGCAGGGCCACGCGGTGCAGAGATGACGAGCTGCCTCTTGCACCAGCTCCAGGGAGCTACACCCTGTCTTGCAAGTAGAACCCGCCCTCCCCCGGCATAATAACATCAAGATGTCGCAGTCAGTGAAGACCTAGTCTCTCCTCTAATCCCCATAACCCTATATGGGCAGTCCTGCAAAACCTACAGCAATAAGGTTGTCTTTGTTTTCCCATAAAGTAGAGAGATTTTTCCCTACATTTGGAAAGCATTAACACAAAGAGATTATCTGTGTTAACGTCCAGGTAGTCGGATGTGGTCGGCGGAATCATAGATCCCCCAAAGTGCCTACATCCTCGTCCCTAGTCCCTGTGAAGATGTTAGGTTACTTGGCAAGGGGAAATTAAAGTTGCAGGTGGAATAAAGGTTGCTAACCAGTTGACCTTAAGGAGAGTAGTCCAGATTGTCCAGCTGGGCCCAACGTAATCATAAGGGTCTTTAAAAGTGGAAGAGAGTGAGCAAGAGGCAGAGGGGGATGTGACTATGGAAGAGGCTGGAGCGATGTGATCTGAGGAGGATTCTCCTGCTGCCGCTGCCTTTGAAGATGGAGCAAAGGGGCCTCTGGAAGCTGGAAACAGCAAAGAAACGGATGCTGCCCCGAACCTACAGAAATGAGCTGCAGCACCTTGATTTTAGCCCCGTGAGACCTGGGTCAGACTTCTGACCTACAGAACTGTAAGATCATAAATCTGTTTTACTTAAATTGATAAACTTGTAGCAATCTATTACAGCAGCTGTTATGAACTGAACCGTGTGCCCAGAACATGACTGTATTTGGAGCTACAATCTTCAAAGAGGTAGAAGGAGGTTGTTGGGGTGAACCGTAATCCAGTAGGACCGGCGTCCTTATGAGGAGGCTGGGACAGACACCCAGCAGGGAAGGCCATGTGAAGACACAAGGAGAAGACAGCCGTCCACAAGCCAAGGATAGAGCCTCAGAATGAAACCACCCCTGCTGGCACCTTGATCTCAGACTTCTAGCCTCCAGAATTGGGAGACAGTATGTGTCTGTGGTTTAAGCTGATCAGCCTCGGGTAGCTGGTTACAGCAGCTGTAGGAAGCTAATCCATGGGGATGCCCAGAACTCACCTCAGAGGACCCCCAGGGCGCCTAGATGGGGGACTCTAATCCTAAAATGCCAACACGGTGCGGCAGCTTGGGTGAACACTGTTGCCACTGGACAAAGGACATCAGCTGTAGTTTGCAAACCAGAAGACTCACAGGCGGATGCTCAGAAAGCAGGAAGTGGGGTCACCCATTTTCTCCTGGGGTCTCTCAGAGACTGAGTTAACACGGATCCTCAATTCTTCTTATTCCTCTGAGCAGCACCGGGAGGCCTTGTGGGCAGATAATTACATCCGGGCACTGAGTGTGTCTTCTCTGGGACCCTGGATTTTGTGCTGTTGAAAGTTCGCTTTGGGTCTAGCTGGTCTGTTTCTCCTTGACTTACTTGTTACAGTCCCATGAAATAATGTCCCTCCTGTATGATGTCAGGACCTCACTCACTGAAGTTGGTAAGAATTCAGCTCCATCCTTTTTTATCTTAGGTTAAAAATATCAAACTGAGACAGGAGGGAAGGGGGCAGAACACAGCCATTCAAAGAATGACACAGCAATTAACACCAAACTGGGGGAAGATTCAACTCCCAGTAGACCCTGAGGCTCAAGGTGGCAGGAGAGTTGACTTCTAGGAGACCTTGAGCTTCATTATACAATCATTGTAATATTAACAAGGTAAATGGCACTCTCACAGGCCCCATGGCAGCTCCTAGGCTGACCATAAAAGGTCAAAGAGTGGGCAGTGGCCCAATTCCTGGGAATCCCAGCCCCTTCCCCAGGGTAGTTGGAATGGCCCTCCCACTTGTTGGCATGTGAAGCTACCAAGCCCATGAAAACTGGCAACACCAAGCCTCGCGGCCTCACTGGCTGCCTCGTCTTCAGAAACAGCCCACACTCCGTCTGTGGAGTGTGTACCTACTTTTACTTTAACCTTGGCACCGACCCCCGACACCTTGTGGCCTTTCTCCGGCCTTCTGAAACAGCCTGCACTCTATGCAGTATGGATCTCTAAATAAATCTACCTTTACTCAGCTGCGGCTCGCTCTTGAATTCTTTCCTGCGCGAAGCCAAGGACCCACACTTGGTGAGGCACATACATCCCAGGCTTGGGACACGGCCCTCCTCTGGCCCCACATTCATTTTTTTTCCTGTATCAAAACAACCTTCCTAGTTTGGAAGTTTTGAGGACTGATGGGAGACAGATCTTTGCCTGCGATGATTATTAATCAAGAGTGTTCTGGCTAACTCAGCTAGCTGAGCTGAGGTTTACCTCTGCCCTATCTAGGAGAAAAGGTTTTGCTAAGCAAACACAACGTGTCAACAGTATCGCAAGGAGCATGTTTAACCTGCTCGAGAGAACAAACTGGCTTCAAGTAATTTAGCCGCATTCATTTGCATCCCAACACTTAATCTGCCTTTATAACTGGGTTTATTTATATATTAAAGGCAACTCACCCAAAAAATTATTTTTAAATTTTCTGATTGAACAATGTATGTCTACTGGGGAGGAAGAATAGACAACAGCAACGCCTAAAGAAGAAACCAGAAATCACAATCCTGTCACTTGGGAGTAACTACTGTTCACATTCTTTCCCCACCTTCCCCTCCAATCCCTACTTACGTCCGCACCCTCACCAGCTTTTAATAGGCTTTGGGGTCAGATTAACCTGGATTCTAGTCCTGACTTCACCACCTGCGTGCTGTATCACCTTGCCCAAGACAGTCTATCTCAAATTTTTCATCCGCAAAAGAGGATAAAAACAGGATTCATGTGCCATGATTCAAAGAGATGATTGATGCTATTCTCCCAGTGCAGTGATTTGCACATAATAAACACGTAATAAACAACGGGAGGGTTATGAGCTGTGGAGAAAAGGAGAAAAGGGTTAACATAGCAGGTGTGACTCCTATTCTTGAAAGTCCTGCTCTCAGCTAGTATCTAGGAGCTTAAATTTGCAGAGAATTCCAAAACTTCTGATATAAGAGTGGATCCCTGTGCTTAAACTGTTTGTGCAAACAGTATGGTTTAGGCTGAACACCTGCCTTCCTTCTGGGAGTCTGGAATCCGAGTACTGGCAGGGGGGTGCCTACGTGAACAGGCCCCTGTAAAAATCCCAGGGCACTGAGTCTCTAACGAGCTTTCCTGGGGGGGGAGCATTTCATACGCATTGTCACAGCTCAGTGCTGGGGAGTTAAGTGTGTCCTGCGGGGCTCCACTGGGGCAGAACTCTTGGAAGCTTGTGCCCAGCTTCCTCCAGACTCCACCCCATGAACCCTTCTCCTGTGCTGATTTTGCTTTGGGTCCTTTTGTTGTAATAAATCATAGCAATGAGTATATGACTATATGCTGGGTCCCGTGAGCCCTCCTGGCAAACCAGCGCCCCTGGGGATGGTCTTGGGGACATCCCAACACGTGAGCCTCTCTCTGGAGTCAGGCTGCTGGGTTCCAACCCCAGTTCTACTACCTGTTGACTCTGTATCATTCAGGTTCCTGGCAGGACTCAGACAGCCACTGTGCAGCTGGCTGGCACTCTCCAGAATCATAAAACCCCCACCCCTGGGCTCTCTGTGTGCCTGGAGCCATTGACACCTTAATTCCCACTCCTCACTGCAGGACCACTCCGCATACTTGTATTTCTGCAGGTTAAAAAACATCTCTTGATGTGTGTTTACCCTAACAAAACTCATCGCCCCAGGGCAGACCCCATCTCACAAACCCTGGGAGACAGGGCTCACATCCCACCCTCACCAGAGTTGTAAATCCCACTGTTCAGAACAGTCCCTGGCAGATCTTACAACCAATCAGATACCTGTGCGTGAACTGATCGTGCAGCCCCTACTCCTTGTGTTCACAGCCCCTTCCACCCAATAAAAGACCCTGCACATCCCCACCCCCACCCCGGGCCCACACAGGCACCTCTCAGTCTGTGTTTCCTGCTGTTGTCTGTAGCAGCCTATTAAACTTTCCTAAACTTTCCTTGGCCTCTGCTAAATTCTTTTACCAACCTGTGTCACTGGGCCACCACCCCATTATGTCCCACAACAGCCACCTCAAGCAGGGGATTTTAAGAGCCTTTAATAAAAGGCTGTCTATTAATATGTGGGCAGGGTCTAAGAAAACCCATCTGGAACAGTGCAGTATCCTGAGGCTGGTTGTGGGGGCCGGTTGTTAGCAACTGGTGAAACGGTGGGGGTCAGGAGCAGTGGTGGTTATTACTAATACTATGTTGGCTGTACATGTGGGTTTCATGTGATTATTCCCATTACTTTAGAGCCAACTCCAAATAATAGTTCATTCTGGAAAGAGAGAAAAGAGGAGAGTGTGGGGGAAGAAAGGCAGGAAGGAAGAAGGGAAAGAAGATCGAATGCTTGGCTTTTCCAAATTTGATTCTTCTACCAGCTGATTCTTACACAAGTGTTTCCAGAATCTAACACACAAGGGCCATCCTGAGATGAAAGCTCTAGTTGGCCAGCAAAGGGCCCTGACTTTCCCTGTATTCACCTCCACTCGTCAAACCTCACGTGGGGCATTTCATGCCACCTTTCTGGGAGAGCTGTCACTGGGAGGCTGCCCAATCAAATGCCAAGTGGACCCCTCCCTCTCTCTCACCCCCAAGACTTGTAATAGAAAAGAACAAACCCGACTCCATGTTAGATCTGTTCCTTTAGCTTTGACCACTGTGCCCTATTTTCTACACTTAGTTTTGCTAGCTCTGCACTCAGATAAAGATAACAAGTTGCAGAATAGAGAATAACATTTGTTTCATTGGAGGTTTTGCAGGAGCACCATGACCTGGCCCACGTGGACAGCTGCAGGAAAAAAGAATTCCTACACCAAGAAGTTTGCAGCAAGCAACCACACCCCCTCCTCTGTTTTTCTCTTTTTTTTTTTTTTTTTTTTTTTGTATAAAAGGAGCCTGTATTCTGACTAGAGCGGGATGGTTCTCCAAGACATTAGTCTGCCGTCCTCTCGGTCTGCCGGCTTTCCAGATAAAGTCACTATTCCTTGCCCCAACACCTCCCGATTTATTGGCCTGTCATGCGGCGAGCAGAACGAGTTTGGACTCGGTAACAGACTGGGCCCAGAACCCACACCCTGAACCCCACCTTAAGAGAAGATTGGAAATGCCCCTACGTGCAGGGCCAATGGGCAGATATGAAATTGTCCCCTCACTTGCCCTTCAAATACCACGTATGTGGCATGACCATCCGGCATGCAATACTTCATAAACCCTGCTCCCCCTCCCTCCCACTGCACCCCTATTCACACCCCAGAGAGGATGGAAGCAGAAGGTAAATACAAGAGACTACACACTAAAGTAAATCAAGGATAGGCCTTGGGTAATGAGACAGCTAGACAGCCCCAGGGAAGCTCCGCAGTGTCCATAAGGCATAAGATGTTTGTAAGAATTTAAAGACACAGTCCGCATAGAGCTGCGAGAGGGGAGGCCAAATGGCCCCAACCCTAGAGCGATAATGAAGGAGCCAGTCAGGTAAAGGAGAGAGAAAGGGTAATAGATTTGGGCAGGCGATGCTGGAGGGCATTTTAAAGGGAAGCCAGAGGCAGAAACAAGTGGAGGATAGAGCCAGTTCCTCAAACTCCCAGGTGGCCCACAGCAACCTGTTTCCTTGTGGTCATTTACATAACATTGCAATTGTCACTGCTGTTTGCCTTCTACTGCAAAGGGAGACCCAGCATCAAAGGAACAGACTATAACTGCAGAGTTTAATTCAATCCTCACTAACCACTGGCAAAATAAAACCCACTTAATCACCTACTTAACTTGAACATGGAGTAAAAAGCCCTATTTTGTTTGGAAGTGGAGTTTAAAAGGGCAGATGATTTCTAGCTAGCCTCACCCACCCCACCCCCCACCCTCACAGCCACAGGACTGGTCTGCATCAGTGGACACCAAGATGCTGAAATTTCAGAAGAGACTGCAGTCAGAAGGGGATACACAAGCCTTACAGGTAAGACAGGAAGAGTCAGGAGCTCCAGCTCTGTGCTGGCTAGGAGGCTTAGGGCAAGTTAAGACCTTTGGGCCTCAGTTTCCTCATCTGTAAAATGGGAATAATAAAAAAAATCCAACTTATATAAGATTGTGGTGACGGTTAAATGAGACAATATATGTAAAATTCTCCAAATGTCTTCACATATTTAGTAAATGCTTTATTATCATACAAACCACTGTGCCCTAAAGACAGCATTTTTATGTAGAAGGAGATATAAGGAAGATAAGTTCTCAGCTCACCTGAGGAACTGATTTAACTTCTCTGCTTGAATTTACTGACAGCTTCAAATAGCTTAACTGTACTTTTCAGAATGTTAACTCAAATTGCTGACCAAGACAAATACATCTAAAAGCCAGATTTAGCCAACGGACTGGATATGAAAGGCAGTGAGGCATTCCATAATCCAAGTTGAATTCACAAAACAAAGAGTAAATCTGATCTTCACTGGAGAAAGTTCCCTTGCGGTTAACATACATACGTTACTCTGTAACTAGGGGCTGTTGCTTACTTCTGCTGCTGTCTGCACGACATCAATGTCTTTCTGGTAGGGAGAAATCCTTTGAACTTTGACAGAAGAGTCTGCATAAACCGTGCTGCATGGCTTCCAAGGCTGGCTCGTGAGAGATCACGAAGCTTCTGTTTATTCGTCTGAGGCTGCCATGTAGTGAGGAACCCCAAGCCACATGAGCAAGCTGTGGATCAGAATATGCCACTCCGAAACATACCACTTCAAAGACAACTGGGAGACAGTAGATGCTCGCCCCCACCCCAAAAAAAAGAAAGGAAAAGAAAAAAAACTCTCTGCCTCCCCAATTCTCATAACAACAAGCTCAGACTCAATCACTGGGGACAACTCTTTGCCCAGAGACAGCACTGAGAGGAACCTGCACAACAGACCTTCTAAAACTGCCCTTCTGTTCCATTAGTTTCCCCATATATTTACCTTCCCAGTTTGCAGCCCTTTCTCCTTCGTCTCACCACTTCTTTACAAATTCACTGTTCTATAAGATGCTATATAAGCCCCATGTTCTAACCTACCCCTTTGAGTTACTCAGCACTGAGTTTCTCCCACGTGTCTGCACACTATGCGTGTTAATCAGCTCTTGTTTTCCCCTTGTCGCTCTGTCCCTTGTCAGTTTAATTTTCAAGGCCCCCAGCCACTGAACTCATTTTAGGAGGGTGCAGGGGAAAAGTTCGTCCTCCCTTACAAGGCCACGTGCAGGTGTTCCAGCCCCTTCTGGTGAGGCTGACAGCCCCACCTGAACCCAGCCTTTGCGTTATTCTCAAAGCCCAGGGGACAGATAAGTGAATGCAGAAGCCTCCAGATGATTCCAGCCCCCTGCCGCCCAACTACTGAGTCCACCCCAGCCTCTCAAGTCTCCCGACCCCGAGGCCACAGACATTGTGGAGAAGAAGGAAGTACTAGGTCCTACATAAATTCCTGATCTACAGAATCCATGCACTTAATAAAATGGGGTTTTCTTATACCACTATGTTCCAGATGGTTTGTTACAAAGCATCAGATAGCTGAAACAGTAGGGTGACACCCTTAGAACATATAGCTGTTAGGAATTCAATTACACAGGCTCAGAAAGAAAAAAGTGAAAAAGAAATCCTATTTAAATACATAGAGCAGGTGACCCCACTCAACAGCCACTGCATTCATAGAGCACGTGCCTACATAAGTAAGAATGAGCTGGGGGATGTGATCCAACTTCAGTGGTTCTCAGACAGGGCAAGTACTGCCCCCTAGGAGGCAGTGAGAAATATTCAGAAGACTATTTCATTGTGCAATGAAGTGAATGGTGATGGTAAACAACCAGGGCAGTGAGGGAGGGATGCTAAATCTTACACAGTGCCACACAACATCAGCCGTCCTGACCTAAGTGTTTAGATGCTCCTGCTGGGAGCCTGCTCTCAGCTTCACAGAGCCTGCCATGGTGTGAGCATCTTAAAGAGACATACTTCTTTTTGCTTGAACGGTGTAGCCCCTAACTGCAAGCTGTCATCTTCATCTGGTCCTTGAAGAGAATAATCTTCTCCAACACAAGAGGAAACAATACTAAGCTGCATTTGACATTAAAGACGGACTGACTGACTCCAAAGCAGCTCTTTCCTAAGGGGTTTTAGAAATAAATTTTGACTGCATCCAAGTGTCACCTTGCTCACTGACTTGTCTAGAACCTCCTTGTCCTAGAAGGAAATATAAAAATTCCATAAATACAAATCCATAGGAATATATAGATTTTTGTGGGATTTGCTTTTAAATTATAAACGGCATGATTAGTCATATTATTCCTAAATGTTTTAAAATTTAACGATACTGTTTTGGAGATTTTGCATTAGAAACAGAATCAGCCAACATAGGAGTTCACTGTCCAGGACTTCTGAGGAGAGGGAGATGGCCTTGGGTCCAGGTGGTCATGAAGACCCAAACTGAATCCAAACGCTGGGAAGGACTGAGTTTCCTGGAGAGGAGGAGGAAGAGAATTCTGGATGGGTGGTGACTGGGATGGGGCATAGGAACAAACGGCAAGGGAGAGGATGCAGAGGCAGGCCAGAGGGAGATGGCGCAACATGAAGAAGGGGAATAGCAGAAATGCACGTGGGATGTCGGGAGGCAGATGCAGCCATGGTTTCCATCTTGCTAACAGAGGGTAGGAAAGGAAGAAAAAACAGCACAGGGCTAGGCTGAAACCCAGGCAAGTTGTTGCATTATAAAGAACATAGCAACATAGCCAATACTGAAAAATAAAATGTAACTAGCTCAGAGACATACCTGAAAAAGATTATTCCATAAATGGCATCTTTATTGATTTTAATAGCACAGAAAAATGAATTTCACAAAGTACATTACACAACACTTACTTGTAAATCAATGCAATAATTGTAGGAATATGTCGGACGACTACTCAACCAGGAGACACAAAATTGAGGGGAGAAAACAGAGAACAAGAACCATGTTTTCAGTGCAAATAGGTGGTTATACTATTGTAAACTCTTTTTAAACAATAAGCTACGTGTATACCTACATACAGATTTCTTGTAAATTTAAAAAACTAAATTATCACAAGAATTAACCACGATAAATGATGATGATGGTAACAATAGTAATTGTAACCATCGCAAAAGAATACAGTGTGTTTCCATAACGCTTTTAAAGTATTTTGACCCTGCCAATGTGCTTTCATGGTAACCCCGCAAGGTACAGCAGGGCAGAAACTGTGCATTTTTCTGATCACCTAAGTATCACACAAAGCTAATATGAATTACAGCAGATTCTCACCTGGGGCCTAGACAGTCCTCCAAGGTCCACAGGGGAGATTCAGATTATTCCGTACTTTTTAATTTGCATGCTAATGTGTATGTATGACCATGTGCATATTTTAGTGAAGGTGGTCCACAGAGTGTCTATTGAATCCATAACCCCTCCCAAAAGAACTGCTGAAAGAGAAAAAAAAAGATATAAGTTTAACATTAACAAAATGTTTTGACATTAACAAAATGCTTTGACATTTTAAAAAATGTTATAGTGAGATACGTAATAATTGATGCCTTTTACCTGTAGCTACATAGATACATGCAAATAAAGTAATAGCCATGACTTCTACTCCTGGCTATAATGGAGTACCCAAGGCAAGTTTTATATCTGACAATTATAAACTGAAAAAAAAATATTTATATATATATGTGTATATGTACGTACGTACACACACACACACACACACACACACACACACACATATTCTAACACTGGACAACAAGCAGCATAGGAGAATTACCCTCAAAAGAAGAGAAACAAAGTAAGCCTTACAATTTCCTTAGCTTACTTCCTGGAGAAAGTTTCTAGACTAGAATCCAGTGAGGGGAAACCAAACAGAGCCTGGTGGTCCCACCGGGCTGAAGAAACAGTTTGGAGTTTGAGGAGGTCAAGGTGACTGGGATTTGCATGGCAAAATACTAAAGAAGGGGGAACTGTACAGGCAGAAAGTTCTAAAAATTTGTAGTTGGTTCCCTGGAGTCTTTGGCTGAGTATTGATCCGTGCACATATTGAGGCCAAGAAAGAACAACCAGAAAGGAGTTGATAAAACAATGCACTGTGCGTACACAGAGCTGGAAATAATCAGCAAGTGCGGAAATACGGGGCATTGGATGGAATTTCTGGGTAGGTACTGCCTCAGCAGTCGAGGCAAATTAGCCCTGATTAAAGGTTGCTCTGGACCAACACTAACTTGGGTTTAAAGTCAACAATCTCAAAAGAATCAAACTGATTTCAATAACTTGAGTGTGTTCCAAGACAATATCCAACAAAAATCGAAGAGCTACAAAAAAATTCAGCAGCTGACGATATAATATTCACAATGTCAGACATCCAATCAAACATTATGAAGAATGAAAAGAAATGGGTAAGTACAATTCGCAACCAGAAGAAAACTCAATGAATCTAAACAGATCTAGAAATGACAGAGATGACAGAATTAACAAACATGGAACACTGAAATAGTTACTATAAATATACTCTGTATGTCCAAAAAGGTAGAGGAAAAACATAAGAGAGAAATGGAAGCTGTGAATAAAAATTAAATCAAACTTCTAGAGATGAAAAACACAAACTCAGAGATGGAAAATATACTAGATAGGATTGACAGATGAGATACTGCTGAACAAAATATTAATAAACCTGAAGACATATCAATAGAAACATTCCAAATGAAGCAGAGACTAACCCCTTCCCCAAAAAAATTAAGAAATGGACAGTGCTTCAGTGAACTGTAGAACAATTTTAGCTTGTGGCTAACACACATGCAAAAGTCCCAGGAAAGCTGCAAGCAGGCAAATACTTAAATAAATAATGGCCAAATTTTTCTAGTTTTGATGGAAACTATAAACCCAACGACCTGAACAAACTCCAAGCAAAATAATAATAACAGAAAACTAGTGATAAAGATAAAATTTTAAGTGACCAGAGAAAAAAGACATATTATGTATAGAGGACCAAAGATAATAATACAACCATCTTTTCATCACTGACTATGCAAGCTAGGAAACAATGTAGTGATGTCTTTAAAGCACAAAGGGAAGAAACCTCTAACCCAAGAATTCTGGAGAGAACCAAATTATCTTAAAAAATAGTAATAATGGTGGGAAAAGGTTTCTTTCCAGAGAAACAAATGCTGAGAGAATTTATCACCAATATACCCGCATAATGAGAAACATTTAGAAAGGTTTTCATGTGGCCAGAGAGAAAATAAGGCTAGATGGAAATTAGGACCTACAATAAAGTATAGAGAGCACCAGAAACCATAAATATGAAGGTAAACACAGAAGGCATTTTTTCTCACTTTTACAAATCTTTTTAAAAGATAATTGGCTATTTAAAGCATAAACAACAATAATGTGTTGTGGAGTTTCGACCATATACAAAGTAAAACAAATAACAAAAATATCTCAAGTCATAGAAAGGAAGAGATGAAAGTATACTGTTGCAAGGTTCTTGTGATAGAGTATTACTTGAAAGGGCACTGAGATATATTAAAGATATATATACATATATATTGCAAGCGCAGAGTAACTATTTTTAAAGGACAATAGTGAATAGCTAATATGTTAAAGATAACACGGAATCATAAAAATAATTAATCGAAAAAAACTGGAAAAAGAAGGTAAAATGATTGAAGATCAGATATGAAATGAGTAACAAAATAGTATATCTGAATACAACAATATTGGTACTTATATGAAAGTGGTCTAAACACCTCAATTAAAAGACATAGAGTGTCAGACTGAATAAAAAGGAAGACCCAGCCATATTCTATGAAAGCCCCATTTAAAATATAAAGACAGAAAAATAAAATCAAAATTGAAAGGTAGAAAAAGATATAGCATGTGACCACTAATAAAAACAATGCTGTGATGGTATATGTTTATATCCTTCAAAGTAAATTTCAGAACAAGGAATATTAACCAAGGAAAAAGAAGGACATTACATAATGTTAATGTGGTCAATTCATCAAGAGGACAAAAAGATACTTAATGGTATGAACCTAATAACAGAACATCAAAGTATATGAATCAATAAATGATAGACCTAAATGAAGAAACAGACAAAATCCACAATTGCCGTTAGAGATTTCAACAGCCTTCCCCCAACAATGAATGAAAAAGGGACACAGATAATCGGTAAAGACATAGAAGACATGAACAACACTATCGACCAACTTGACCAAAATGGCGTTTATAGATCACTCCACTCAACAATAAAACACAAATTCTTTTAAGTGCACATGGAATACTTATCAAGACAGACCATATTCTGGACCATAAAACGACCCTCAACAAATTTATAAGAACTTAAATCATGCAAAGTATATTCTCTAAACACAACAGAATCCAACACAGTTCTAAATAACCCATTGGTCAAAGAAGAAATAACAACAGAAACTAGAGGCGGAGGGTATAGCTCAAATGGTAGAGAACATGCTTAATATGCAGGAGGTCCTGGATTCAATCCCCAGTACCTCCTGTAAAAATAAATAAACCTAGTTACCTCCCCTGCAAAATAGAAAATAAAATGAAATAAAAAAGAAACTAGAAAATATTTTGAATTGAGTGAAAAATGAAAACACAATACATCCAAATTTGTGAGATTCTTTTGATATTTTATACTTGACATTTTCCTTTTACTTTACAGGAGAAGTGAAGTATAAGATGCTATTATATTTATGCATATAAATGTATCGTGTAAAATGCTATTAGAAAAGAAGGATTTAAGATCAAAAGTCTTAGCTTCTACTTTAAGAAATTATCAAAGGATGAAAAAAATCAAACCCAAAATAAGAATAACAGAGGAAATAACAAAGATAAGATCAGAAATCAATAAAGCCAAAAGTTGCCTTCTTGTAAAGATCACGAAAATCCAGAAAGACTCTGTAGCCAATAGTGATTAGGAGATAAACTACCAATACAAGAATGAGACTACCAAAGTTCACTCAAAAAAAAAAAATCTGAATAGTCCCCTATCTATTAAAGAAATTAGATTAGTAGCTAAATATCATTCCCAGAAAGAAATCTACATGCCCACATGGTCACTGGTGAAATCTGCAAAACATTTAAGGTTGAAATAATGCATATACAGAGAGAGAGAGAAAGAGAGGGAGAGACACTCCCCAGCTCAGTTCATGAAGCCAGCAATCCCCTGATACCAAAACCAGATAAAGATATGTCTTTATCTGAAAACCACAAACCAGTATTTTTCAAAAATATAGATGCAAAAATATTTCATGAAATTTTAGCCAATTATATTCAGCAGTATATTCAAAGGATAATATATCATTACCAAGTGAGGTTGAAGCCAGAAATACAAGGTTGGATTACCATTTGAAAATTAGTCAGTGTAATTCACCACACTAACAGACTAAAAAGGGAAAACCATATGACTATCTCAACAGATACATTAAAAAGTTTTTTGAAAATTTTAACACCCACTCCTGATAAAAACTCGCAGAAAACTAGGAATAAAAGGGCACTTCCTCAACCTGATAAAATACATCTACTAAAACAATACAGTGAACACTATACTTAGTGGAAAAGGCTGAATGCTTCTCTTAGAAGATGTGGAACAAGATAAAGATGACCACTGTCTTCACTCCTGTTTAACACTCCTGCTTGGGAGTTCTAGCCAGTGCAAGAAAGCAAGAGAAAGAAAGAAATGTTGAAAGAAATAAAACTGGCTTTATTTGAAGACTAAATGATTGTCTACACAGAAAATTCCAAGGAAAATAGAAAAAGAGTCCCAGGTCCTCCTCACCGCTTCCCAGCTGCTCCGCTAACCCTAGTTCCAGGAATCCGCTCCACAGACTGGTATGAAGTGGGAATACAGCCACCCCAGGGCTCCCTCCCTTCCTTGCTACCTTTGGCAGTATCAGAGTAGAAACAGTATAGACACAGGAGAGCCACTTGACCTCACCAAGTCTTAGTTTCTTCATTGGCAAAAAAGGACCCATCTCTCTTAGAAGAGTTTTACCAAGATCTCTACAGGGAAACAGCTGAGGGAGTATCAAAGTTAACCACTGTGAGAAATTTATAAAGGTTCCAGAAAGCCCATGAAATTCTTGCAGTCCTTGATTGATACGGAAAGATTCAGAACTATACTATTGTTAGAGAAGTTATTATATATAGTTAGATATATATGTTATATATTAAATATATATAATATTGGCAAATACATATTGTTAAATATATTATTGTTAAATTCAAAGAGCAATTTGTAGAAGAATCTCAATGTATACATACATCCATACATGTTTAAACAGTTATAAAAAATAAGGAAGAAGAGTTGATAGTTAACCATAGTTTTTCTCTAGCACATGAGATTAGGATGGCTGAATGACTTCTCTTTTTAAACATTTTCATACTGTTTAAAAATTTTAAATGGGTATATATTGATTTTAATGGATAGTGTTATTTTATTTTACAAATAACTATCCTAACAAATAGAACAATCAACATGTAAATAGTGCTAAACAAGTTTTTCTCTCTCCCTCAAAAAAAGAATCTACAAAAAAAGTTATTAGAATAACTGAGTTAAGCATCTTCACAGGATATAAGATCAAAATACAGAAATAATTTGTATTTTTACATATAGCAAAGAAAATTATAAACCGAAAATTAAAAATGCCATTTACAGTAGCCCTGAAATTGTGATAATTTTAAGTGTAAAACCCAAAACATTCATTTGAAAAGATACACACACTCCAGTGTTCATAGCAGCATTATTTACAAGTGCCAAGATATGGAAACAACATAAGTGCCCATCAACAGATGACTGGGTAAAGAACATATAGTGTGTGTGTGTGTGTGTGTGTGTGTGTGTGTGTGTACACACAATGGAATATAATCAGCCATTAAAAAGAACAAAATTTTGCCATTTGCAGTAACATGGATGGACTTTGAGGGTGTTATGTTAAGGGAATTAAGTCAGACAGTGAGAGACAAATACTGTATGATATCACTTATATGTGGAATCTAAAAAAGACGACAAAGTAATGCATATAACAAAAAAAGCAGATTCTAAGATATAGAGAGCATACTAGTGGCCACCAGTAGGGAATGGAGAGTCAATATAGGGGTGCAGGAGTTGGAGGTCAAAGTTTTGGATGTAAGATAGGCTCAAAGATGTATTGTAAAACATGGGAAATATAGCCAATATTTTGTGACAACTGTAAATGTAAATTAACCTTTAAAAATTGTATAAAATCATAGTAATAAATAATTGTTTTAAAGAGGTCAATAATTTCAGGTCAAATTCAAGAAAGTTTTTCTAGAAAAATTCTCAAACTAATTATAAAATGTAATGGAAAAACTACTATGGTTCTCAGAGATGGATGGATTTATTCTAACATGACAGCAAACTCAAGGGCATTCAGGGTGACAGTTTTGCTCCAGGGAATAATTGTGCTGTGGAAGGATTGAGAATCTTTGAATCAAAGAACCCAGGGATCATCTCAGAGGCTTAGAAGACACCTAAAGACACGAATCTTTTCTCGTAGGGATCAACTTTACTTGCTCCATCACATGCTACCAGAGAACAGGCAATGATTGCTTTTTTTCCCCATGATGTTTATTTGAAGGATGAGTGTAACTTGTGTATGTGTGCACATAACGTGGGCCAGGAGATTTACGAATGCATCTTTCCACTGTACATGGTCAGGCTGAATGTGCCAAACAGCAGGGAGAATTACTTTGAGGCCCAAAGAGCTAATATCTGACTGGCATCCTATCCAGGTGTCCAAATGGAATGTATACCTTCTGCTCACAATCTGGCCTTCTCCCAGAGCTCTCGCCCCACAGGGCCACAGCTAGAAGCCAGAGGGTCCCTGCTGACCATCTCCATCTCCAACCCCTGACCCCGTCTTCTTAATTTTATCTTCTGATCATTCCTTGACATGCCCACTCCTCTCCATCTGACCACTCAATGCCCATCTGATCTACCATCAGCTGGTTCCCAAGGGGCTGTTAGCCTCCTCATGGGTCCCCCTGCCTCCATCACTGCCTTCCCTCCATACTCCTCCCTGCAGCCAGATGGGTCTTTAAAAATGTAAATCTCTGTGTGATGATTTGATTAATGTTGTCTGCTTCCAACTGGACTGGGGAACAGACCTTGTCTGTTTTGTTGACGGGTCTATTATAATCTGACACACAGTGAATGATTGATAAATGTTTGCTAAACGAAAGGAAGTGTGGGAGGATTGCTTGATTTCACGAGGAAACAGAGGAACAAGGCTAAAAACAACTTCTGGGTCAACATCAGCCCCCAGAGATGTTGTGAGTAAGACCACAGTTCATATAAAGCTGCCATTCCAATCACACTGGGTTCAGGGGAAGGTCTTGGAAGCTAGTGACCAGTATGTGTGTGTATGTTTACACACGCACATATTGCCAGGAAAGGGTAGAGATGGCTCTTGTTACCCTCCTAGTTCTAAGTCACTCAGATGCTTCACACTCTAGGACAAATTCACAGAAAAGTTCTGTTACCTGAACGTACAGTAGCACTATTATCATGTCCCACCTGCAGACCACTTACTCTGAGCCGGACACTGTGTTAGGCAATTACACAAAATCACTTAACTCTGCAAAGACATTTGATCAGGTGTTGTCCATCATCTCATTAAAAAAAAAACAACAGAGGTTCTGAGAGATTTGGTAAACTTGCCAAAGGCATACAGCTGACAGGTGACAGAGCTAGAATTTGACTCCAGGTTGCTGATTCTAGAACACACTCACTTAATGTCTAAAGTATATTGCGTTCCACAATTGTTTCTTACTAAAATGTATTCCTCTCCTATCCATTGATGTTTTATTACCACATGGCTATGCCAAATTACCCTATGAGAAAACGCTATGTGCACGGAGAACTAAGACACAGGGATCTTGGGTGACTAAGGAGCAGCAGGAGACCATGGAAGGGTGAAGGTGATTCTGTCTGTCTCCTGGGGAGACCTTTGGTGTCTCTACAGATGGCAGGGAAACCTCAGGTCAGCGAGGGAGGCACGAGAAGAAGCAGGGTGCTGAGGATGGGGGGCTCCAGTGCATTGGGGGTGGCTGGCAGAAACTCACACCATCCTCTCCCCAGGTTGCTCAGAGTTGGCCCTGAGATTCAGTTACTGTAGCACCTGTTACAATTTTGTTTCCCTCCCTGGGCAGCGCACACCATTAACTCTCCACAGGATGCGGTCAAGGGTTGGCTTGGGTCTCAGGACAGCTGTGTAAGAAGGCAGACCTGGCCCTTCTCGTAAGACAACAAGGAGGGGTGTCCACTCTCATTTCCCCGCAGTCGGCACCTCTTGCCTTCCCGATTCTCACACCCCCTTTCCTGGACTGCGTGGGGGCAGTGCTGGTTCTCTCCTCCTTCAGGAGGATGGCATGTAAGAGACTGTGGGAGTTAACACATCTCTGACGGACAGAAGCTGGTTCCCAGCACACCTCATGCAGCAGCTTCAATGTCTGAAGCTCCCTGCTCATAAGACCACAGGTGAGTTTACATTATTGATAATACTGCTTCACCCTCCGAGGGATAAACGTGCCAGAGAATGTTTAGCGTCAAGGCAGCCCTACTGGAGAGATGCTGGGAGGAGGGACAGAGCATGTGTGTGTCCTCAAGTCCAGCTTCAGTGTCACAGTGATTACTTAAATCAGAGATGGGTCAAAAACAAGTAAATGAATGGTCCTGTCCACGTACTAGTAAAACTTTATTCAATAACACAGAGATGGACCTAGAGATCATCATACTAAGTCAGAGAAAGAGAAATATGATATGATATCACTTATACATGGAATCTAAAAAAATGACACAAATGAACTTATTTACAAAACAGAAACAGACTCAGACACAGAAAACAAATTTATGGCTACCAAAGGTGAAAGGGGCATGGAGGGATAAATTAGGAGTTTGGGATTAAGATACACACGACTATATATAAAACAGATAAATAACAAGGACCTAGTGTACAGCACAGGGAACTATATTCAATATCTTATAATAACCTATAATGGAAAAGAATCTGAAAAAGAAAAATGTATATATGTGTAGATATAACTGAATCACTTTGCTGTACCCTGAAACTAACACCATTGAAAATCAACTTACTTCAATAAAAAAAGAACACTGAAATTTCAATTTCATACAATTTTCATGTGCCATGAAATACAATTATTCTTTTGATTATATTCAACCATCTAAAAACATAAAGCCATTCTTAGCTCACGGGTCACAGAGGAAAGGATCTGACCTATGAGCAGCAGTACACCTAATTTAAATCATCCTAAGAATGAGTCTTATTTGCAGAAAAAAAGAGTTGTGCAATATTTACATAGCAAACTCAATCTTAAGTCTTCTTTCTTGTGTCCCAAGGAGATACCAAGTGGTCATGTTGTGGATAATGCATTGCAATTCAGGGCCATCTTCAACAATGGGGCCTCAAGTGGCAGGCTGATCCTGAGGAGAGCTTGAACATGGCTATTTTAATTAACACCCACATTTAATTGACAACTAATAGCCAGCAGGCTTTTCTGCTTAATAAAGCAAACAAAGGATTTATTTGAAGAAGGATGAGTTTTTTAATTTAATTTCCTTTACAAAAAAAAACTCTATGTGTGCCCACAGAGTGATGGAAAGAGATGTATCCATTGGATAATTTTTAATTAAGGTGAATGAACCCTCACTAGCTAAAAGGTTTTCTTAGGGGAGAGTTCTCAAACTGTTAACACATCAATATGTTTCTGTCCATTAGCTTTTCCCAGGGTGACAAGAATGGCCTTAATGACAATTTCAAGGAAGCTTCTTTCTGCATCCTCAGGGCTGTCTAGTGATGAGGTCTTAGAAACCATGGAAACTTCTCTGGGGAGGTCAAATTTCAACTGTAGCCCTTAATGACAAATCGTTACCTGGGGTTGTCAAAACAAGTTACACAAGCTGGCTATGCACTGAGCCAAGATTCAGAGCAGGTACGTGTGCCCAGAGCTCCACGTGCCACCTTTTACAGCAGGACCCAAGAAAGGAGTCAAGGAGAAAATACTCAGACCAGCATCCACTAGGCACCATGCAATGCCTCCCGCTGCACATACCGTGTCTCCCGTAATTCTCACACTCATCAGTGAAGCAGGTGCCATTAATACTTCTACTTTGCGGACTGGGAAACTGAGGTTCAGAAATAATAAATGACTTGTCCCAAGTTTCTCAACAAATAAGTACTGAATATTTGTTGTTTGCCACGGATGGAGCTCACAGCTAGTGGGAGAAATAGATAAACAGTCACAAAGACATATGTAAGTGTAAGTTGTGATAACCGCTAGGAAGAAAAAGTAGATGGAGCCACAAGAGTACACAAGTGCAGGTAAGTGCCAACAGTGTGTCAGATCTCCAAGCCACCTGATTGTTAAGCTACCTTGAACAATATAAGATACAAAAACACATATTTTCCATAATAATTTTTGCATTCATTTTTTTAGGACTGCCATTAAAAAAAAAAAACACAACTGGGTGCCTTAAAACAACAGAAATTTATGCCCACAGAGTTCTGTAAGCTAAAAGCCTGAAATCAAAGTGTCGGCAGGGTTGGTTCCTTCTTGGGCACGGAAAGGGAGAATCAGTTCCATGGCTCTCCCCATGCTGCAGTCCTTGGTGTTTCTTGTCTTGTATATCCATCACCCCAATTTCTGCCTCCATCTTCACATGGCAGTTTCTCTGTGTGTGGGTCTCTGTGTCTCCTTCCTCTTCTTCTAAGGACATCTTTCATTTTGGATTAACGTACAACCTAATGACTACATCTTAACTTTGAGTGTATCTTCCTAGACTGTGTATCTCCACGTAAGTCACA
The DNA here is from genome assembly GCF_009834535.1 of Camelus ferus. Taxonomy (NCBI): domain Eukaryota; kingdom Metazoa; phylum Chordata; class Mammalia; order Artiodactyla; family Camelidae; genus Camelus; species Camelus ferus. The sequence continues at coordinate 9,344,030 of NC_045708.1, read as the reverse complement.
TTCACAGGTACTGAGGGATTTAAGCCTTCAACATATCCTTCTGGGGGACATATCCAACCTCAGACAATTGTCTATATCAGCTTTTCTGGTTTTGTATTTGTTTTTTTCCCCAAAGGTTTTAGGATCACCTCTGAGCTGGAAGAAAGCAGTACAGGGTTGACTCTCGAGGTCCTAAAAGCAAGCCAATCCCAGGGGAATGAAGGACAGCTCTAAACTGCTGCAGCTGTAACTAGGGGGTTGAGGGCCGGAGAGAGACAGGAAATGATGCTGATAGAGCTTTGAGTAACCTGAGTCCTCCAGCAGTACCCATCCCAAAGGTCTATAAAAGCCTTCTCATGACTCACAGGGGGCACAGAGCTTACAGGCATTTCTTGCAGAGGGTATTTTTAGGAAAGCAGGCTCCTACCACCTGCATTTCAGCATTCCACAGATGGTCACAATAGCAAGCCGTTATAACACTCGGGACCAGTGGAACTGCAGAGAACTAAGTCCATGAGGGAACAGCCTAAAGCCGTGTGTAACACAAAGGCTGAACTCGGGGACACTGAGAACCTTACCACAATCACAGACTGGTGCAAGGAAGCAGCTGGTTCAACACAAGAAGTTCAGTCCTAGGGAACGGAGCTGAACTGCAGTGTGAGAGGCACGAAATAGAATGAGGGCTAAGAAGGAGGGCTGTGAAGCCAGGACACCTAGATGGTCTCTGGTCCGAGGTGCATCTCATCGGCCATGTCCAGGGCAAGCTGTTACCCTCCTCTGCACACCAGCATCCTCATCTTCATCTTCAGTTCCATCCTCTGAAGCTCATGGACCAACTCTGCCACCCTAGGCCGAACCCAGCTTGACTCTGGCCCCTCAGCAAACTTTCAGAGGCATTGCAGGGTAGCTCCAATTGGGGGTCAGCCAACATTTTCTGCCAAGGGTCAGGTGGTAACTAGTTTGGGCTTTGTGGGTCACACAGTCTCTGTCACAAGAACTCAGCTCTACTGTGACCGGGCAAAAGCAGGCGTGGACAACATGTGCCCTGGGGACGACTCAAGCAGGGGCCATCTGCGCCCAGATGACACCTGGCCATGTCTGGAGGCATCTGGGACTGTCACAATTAAGGGCTGCTGTGACAAAGTACACAAGCTGGGCGGCTTACGCAACAGAAATTTAATGTCTTATGGTTCCGGAGGCTAGAAGTCCAAAATCGAGGTGTCAGGAGGGTTGGTTGCTTCTGAGGGCTGTGAGGGAGAGTCCGTTCCATGCCTGCCTCCCAGCTTCCAGCAGTTTGCTGGTCATCTCTGGGATTCCTTGGCTTGCAGACACGTAACCCTGATCTCTGCCTTCATGCTCCCGTGAGTTCCTGTGAGCCTGTCTGTGTCCAATTTTCCCCTCCTAATAAGGACACCCATCATATCAGATTAGGGCCCAATCACATCTGCAAGGAACCTATTTCTAAATAAGGCCACATTCTGAGATACTGTCACTGGCAAAGCCCATTAACTATTCTTGAGAAATAAAAGTAGAAACAGGGTAATAAAGTCTAACCTTTTTTTTTTTTTCCCCTTGTGCTTAGTCAAGTTTCACTTGCCCACTGGGTGCCATGTGCAGAAGCCTTGCTCCTGGCACTTCAGACGGACGTTCCCAGTGCAAAATGGCTGCACCCCGCACTGCAGCTCAGCGGGCCATGTGCAGGGATGCTGCGCCCCGCACTGCAGCTCAGCGGGCCGTGTGCAGGGATGCTGCACCCCGCACTGCTATCTGGAGGACGATCTGCTCTGTTCTCAGCCACTGACATTATCATCTTGTGCCTTTTGTCTAAGGGGAACGCCAACCTCCCACTAGGCAGATTAGTATCTCTCAATTTACAATCTCTCTCCCTAGCAGGGGTATAGGGCACTCAGGAACATACAGGAAGGAATGGGTGAGCTTCTGTTCATCCAAGTGACATTCTGATGGCTCTATGAATGCCTGTTCTTGGACCTTCCCTGATACCCCCATCATTTTACAACTCTTGTAACCGAGTCTGCCTGACCTGGTATTCAGAACCAAGTAAGTTGCACCCATGACTAAGAATTCGACAGGCTTTCCTCCCCATGTCCAATGTCAGCCGGGGCTCCTCGGGGGTCAGCTGGAGTGTCAATGAGGGAGTCCCCTGGCCCCATCATTCTTCATCTGTTTGGACCATCGGCCTTCAAGGGTAGTGGCCCGGATCTGCCATTTCCATTCCTCCCTGGGGGCAGTGAGGGCGTTCTCTCCTCCAGGGCCCCTCTTGTTTGCATGCGGTGCACTGACTGGGTTCCAGTTTCTTTGGCTTGCTACCCCTTGGTGGGGGTCAGGGGTCACTCACTGGCGAGTCTCCACGGGCAGTTAGTCCAGAATCTCCTGGCGACAGGTGGACAGTGGAGGGTACAGCCAGTAGGTGGGCTTGCTCCTGGGCCTTTTTATCCTCTGACTTTCCCTCCTCCACATCTTGATTATTAAACATCCAGTAGGTAACCTCGACCAGGAGAGAGGTAGGGGTAGCTGGTTCTATTTCCAGTTTCTGAAGTTGATGCCTAATGTCAGGGGCACTTTGGGGAATGAAATAGGACCTCAGGATTGCATTCCCTTCCAGTGACTCAGGGTCAGTGGTGGTGTAGATTCGGAGGCATCCCCAAGGAACTCTAGGGAGGCAGAAAGGTTTTCTGCTGGTTCCTGATTGATTTCCTTTATCTTATTCCAATGGACAGGTTTCTTTCCTGCTACCTGGATTCCCTGTAGGATCATACTTTTATAATGGGTCAGCCTATCTTCCAGCCCCTTCTCCATCGTCTCAGTGGTCCCAGTTGGGTTTGTAACGTAGAACCTCTTCGTTCCCCCATCTGAAGATGGCGTGACCTGCACTGTCTCTGTTCTCTTTGTCTGCTTCCTCTCGGGCTTTTGAAAAGATCGGGGCGTTTTCTTCCCCCATTAGGAGTACCCCCAGTGAGGCTCCGGCTATCAGCCCAGGTGGGGTCATGGGTCTAAAAGAGTCCCCTAATCAGATTCAGGGACCCCTCTGGATCTTCCCTCAGCCCCTTACTAGGACTTTTCCAGTTACACAGATCAGACATGGGACATGGACCTGGATGAGGCCTTCTTCTCCATCAGGGAGCTGCCTCAAACAGAGTACTTTCCCCATGGATTCTTGGACCCTGGCTGGTAATTAGTCCTGCTTTGTGTACTTGCTGAACTGGGTTCTAGGGGAGGGGACTGGGATGCAGGGGGCCCCTTGGGCCTGTGGCCCAAATTGGACATAGGAAGGAAGTGTGTAGAGAGGGAGCAGTAGGAGGAGGGGGAGGGAAGAGATCAAGAAGGTCCTCCGGGGGAGTCTGGTCAAGGACGGGCATTACCTCAGAGGAGGAGAGCCCATGTCCCTTCTGAAGGCATTTGTTCTGATATGAGGCCATAAAAGCCGGACACAGGAAATTTTACTTTCCCCATCTCCCAGCTGGTATTGGAGCCAGTCTATATTTCAAGGAAAGTTAATGGTACCCACAGAAATGGGGCCCCTGGTGCATGACTGTACAGAAACTACGATCTATTCCAGCCGCCCCAACCTAGGAAGTGAGCCTAGGGGAAGGGGTCACAGAAGGGAGCAGTTTTAAAAGGAATAAATGCTGGTGGGATACCCAGTAATCTCCCAGATTCAAGTCATAGAAGCAGGAAGCCTACCCCCAGGGACTTCTGCCCCAGAGGCGGAGCTGATGAGGCGGGAAGCCCCATAAAAAGGCCAGCAGGACTCCTAGGCAGGGCCGCTGCTCTCCTCTTAGCACCATCCAGTTCCCTGGCCCAGAGGCTCTATCTCACTTTTTGCCTCTAAAGCAGCTAACTTACACCTAGAATTCTATTGGTTCCCTGAGCTCACTTTCCTTCACTCCTGATTGGTTATTACGCTCACTTCTGATTAGGCCACTTCCCTAACTTCTGATTGGTCCATTTGTAGTACTTCATTTGCATGGAGCTCACTCCTGATTGGTCTGTTTCTACAAAGCTTGTCCCTGGTTGGTCAACTTCTGTTGTACTTTATTTGCATATGATGTTGCAAAGGGTAAAACTGGCAGCCTAAAAAAGGCCTGTGTAAACCTAGGTCTAGAGCTTGAAGTGTTAACTCCTCTGGGCCTGCTGGTGTAATAAACCTGAGTTCTCCAACTCTCCAAGTGCTGCTTGGTCTCTCACCCGGATCCAGGTTGCTGTCACAACTGAGCTGTAACACATTTTTCTGCAACACTGACAGCCCTCACCTGAGCTGGCTCAGGACAGGGAAGACCTTCAGTGTTTACACAGACTCCATCCTACACACGCACAAGGCTATTTGGAAGGAAAGAGGTATGCTTACTGCAAAGAATAAACAGGTGAAACATGGCTTAAATGTACTGAAGTCCCAAAAAAGGTGGCAGTGACTCATGGTAGGGGCCTACCAAAAGGGGATGCAGAGACAATAAAAGGAAACAACAAGGTGGACACAGCTGCCCGAAGGGCGGGCCTAGAACCAGCAACATGGCAACCGCCTCTCATGCCTCACAGTCCAGATCTACCCAACTATTCCCCAGTCTACGCAGAGAATGAATTAGACAAAGCCTGAGAAACTGGCTTCAGGGGGATCTAGGAGGCTGTGGGTGGCTAATTAATAAACGTGGACGATACTTCTTTCTCCACATGCAGCTTGTCAAGCCATTAGGGAGGTTCATCAAGGAACTCGCTGCAGGAGGGAAGCCCTGTACAGTCGGTTAGTCGGTCATGGTAACTCCTGGCTTGGAAAGTCAGAGGGTTGAGACGTGCCCCATCTGCACACGAACACCCCCAACACCAGATCCCCCAGATAAGATCCGTTTAAACCAGAAGAACATATCCTGGAGAAGGCTGGCAGATTAATTTCACGGTCAGGCAGAGAGTACAGGCGAATCTCAGGTACCTCTTGGTCCCAGTGGACACATTTTCTGGGTGGAGAGAAGCACTCCCCATCAGAACTGAAACAGCAGCTGAAGTGGCTAAGGCATCACTGAAAGAAACAGTCCCAGGTCTGGACTCCCAGGATCCCTACAAGGAGATAGATGGTGGTCCAGCATTTGTGTTTCAAGTGACAAAGGGGATAATGGGGGCCCTGGGCATAAAATGGACCTTGTACTCAGCCTGGAGACCCCAATCATCCAGTAAAGTAGAGATAACAAATCAGACCTTGAAACAGGCCCTGGCCTCGCTATGTCAGAAACTCAAGAAGACTGAATTAAGTTGTTTCCCTGACTGCCCTGCTCCAAGTGTGGTTGGCCTCAGGGGATAAGTTCCAGTTAAACGCATTTGAACTCGGGTTCGGCAGACCCTTGCCCCACCCCTGAGAGAAGGGACACCTTAACCCCCTTGAAACAGAACAAATCACGTACGCCCTCCAGGGAGGAAAAACCATGAAAATGCTGACAGAATTTGAAAACCAGGCGCTGCCTGCCCCCACCGACCTGCCCCTCCGCCCCTTTCCAGCCAGGACACTGGGCGCAGCGAACAACCTGGAAAGCCAGCAGCCCGCACGTGAGATGGCCTCACTCATAACTAGACAAAGCTGGCCTGTGATCCTGACCACCCACCCGGGCCTGGAGCTTCAGAGGAGTCACACTCGAGCGAAGAGGCCCCCGAGCCCCAGCCTCCAGACAGCCTGGGGCAGCGGCCCCCAACCCACCGAGTCGTGTGACCTGCTCTCTGACCTGAGGCTTCTCTTCCGAAAAACAAGCGACGTGTGAGGCGGAGAGATTCAGGCCCGGCAGGAAGCCTCGACATCAGGGCACAGTCGCCTACGGGCAGAAGCCTGAGGGGCCTTCGTTTGTCCCTTTGTCTCCAGAGGTTAGGCCAATGGCGGTGGCTCAGGGGTGCCAACAGGTAGGGCCCAGGCCGGTGACCGTCACGCAGGTCGGAAGGCGGCTGGGCGGCTGCCGTTCTCCTCCCGGGTTATGACGCCGCCCAAACTCAGCAGGAAGTGGTGACAGAGGATGGACCTGCGCTCCTCAGCGCCCCTCAGAAATGAGCAGTCGGACAGGAGGGATTTGCCACTGGCAAAGCCCATTAACAGTTTCCAGGAGTAAAAATAGAATCTGAGTAATAGAGTCAAGTCTGACCACCTTCTTCTCTTCCTCTGTGCTTCGTCTAGTTTCACTTGCTCGCGGGGTGCCGCGTGCAGAGGCCGCGCTCCCGGCCCTTCAGACCAGAGGCCCTAGAGCCAAAGGGCTGTGCCGACGCCTCAGAGGGCCGTGTGCAGACACACTGCGCACGACACCTGGATTCAAGATGGTGGCGGTGGGCCGTGTGTGGAGACGCTGCGCGCGACCCCGACTGCGCAGCTGCGCCTGCCCCGGGACAGCCCCGCCCCCTCCCCTCCCTGCTGCCCGGATCCCTGGACAGCAGCCCCGCCCACCACCTGTCCGGCCAGCGGGCGCCCTCGAGCACGGGAGCTCGCACCCTTCCACTCTTTCATCAGATGATAAAGCTTTCCTTTGCTTCTGAACCGAATTCGGCCTCATTCTGTTGGCGATAGCGACACCAGCCAGGAGGACCCTTGTTGGAGCCGACTTGAAAGGGTTGCTGGTAACAACACTAACGTTAGGACTTTAACATGTGAATTTGGGAAGGCCCAATTCAGCCCCGAAGAGGGAACTACTGATGTTCAGTATGAAGTCCAGGGACCTGCTGAACATCCTATGATGCGCAGGGCAGCCCCTGAGCAAAGAACCAGTCAACCCAAATGTCAGCCAGACCAAGCCTGAGACTCCCTGAGGCAGGTCTGTCTTGGATGGTCACTTTCCAACAGAGCTCCTTCCTGGAAAAGGGCAAAACAACCATTTGTAAAGAAACTTTCCATTTTCCTTCTGAGCGTACCTGTGTCCAAAGCTTTCATTATTCTTTTTTTTATGGCTTGGCCAAATCAGTTTTCTTTTTTAAGTGAAAAATTCCTTCCACCATCTTCACGTTCAATTCCCAACCGTTACCTGTTAAGTCTTCGAAATTCTCAAGGAGCACTGCTGGTGTTTCATTCTCTGCACCTTGATGTGTGCAGAGGTAGATTAATCCTACTTCCAAAGAAATTCATTTTCTCCTCTCTCCCAACGAAGGTGATACACAGGAGAAATAAATCACAGGAAGCCACCATTAGTACAAGAGTGAGTTCCTCCAGCTGCAGCAGAAGGAACCCAGGTTGTAGATGATTTAACTTGTATATTTCAGCAGGGAGGCCAAGTGGTAAATAAAAACTAAAATTAACATTTAAATGAACTCTGATTGCGGTTGAGGATTTTTTGTTATTCACATGGTTAAGTGTTAGACTAAAAAGAGAAAGGATTTGTATTCAAATTCCCCATTATACAACCACTTAGTATAGTAACTAGCAATTCGAGCCAAATATTTCATTCCTGGCATCCCCTGCCCCCGCACCCCGTTTTACCCCCTTAGTGACCGAAAACACTGAGGAAACTGTTCTCAAATGAGAAATAAAATAGCAGATTTTAAATTACTTCCTCTCCTAACTTTTGCACAAAATCAAAGTTTATCACAAGTCAATGCAAATGAAAGCAAATGTGAGTGTTTCTTTTCAGGGGGTGGGAAAGCGTATTTCACATGGCTTACTTCAACACCTTCATTTTGTTCATGAGAAAACTGAGGCCCACAGAGAAGCAATTTGTCCAAAGACACAGAGGAAGTTAGCAGCTGGTGCTTCCCTCGAGTCGCTGTCCCTACATCTCAGTCCATTGCTATGATACGTGGTTGGGGTTCTTTCAGACATCTCACCAATGCCTACGAGCCCCCAGGGATACTGGAGACCAGTTCTGCCCTTAGACCTGGGGAAGAGGGGCCCTGCCCTATGCTGCACACTGCAGAGGACCCTGCTCTGGTCCTTGCCCAGCTGAGCACACTTAACTCTACTAAGCAAGGAGTCCACAGGGCATGTGGGGACAATGCCCACCCAGAGCCCACAGACCGCACCTGTCCAGACCTTCAAGTACCTGGGACATCAGGATTCCTGCCAAATGATCCCAAGCTTCCTCCCAAGACTGGGGTGCCCTCTTCCCCAAATTCATTCCCAGGGAAGGATGATCACATCGCTGACTCTATGCCATGTACCCCAACCCCTGGACCTGAGGGATGGTGAAGGGTGGTGGTTTGCAGAGGATGTGGATGGACTTTGAGCACCCAGATTAGGGTGTCCACGTGCTAGGCTGGAGGCGACTTGTGGGGCAGAAGAGAGTCAGGGCTGGGGTGGGTGCTGGGGATCTGGGGGCCTGGGGCCAGGAGCCAGCGCCACCAAGTAGCCATCAGCCAGTGGTGGCTTATGGAGTCCAGAATCCTACATCAGAACCTGGCTCTTCCGGGTCATGCAGGTGCATCTGCAAGGTAGGAGGCCAGCAGCTTAGTTGCTTAGCTTGTTGGATAACTTCCGGATATTTAGGTGGAGTATATGGGTCTTTATTTGTACTATTGTCCTGGACCCCACAAATGTTAGGGGTGAGGTCATTTAGCCACATCAGAGACCCGAGGGCTGGACTGGGCCAGCAGAAGGATTTTGTCCTGTTTTCAGAATGTTTGCCAAAATAAATCAATAGATAGATACACAGATTAAGATGATAAGATATAATGAAATAAAATGAAATGAGATGAAATAAAATAAAATAGAAAAAAAATCTGAATGTGACTCCCAACCCCACAGAGCTCATTGTGTACATTTATTCCCGTGCACTGGTTTGTGGCCACTCCCTAGTCCTTCAGCAGTGTTGACATATACTCAGTTAATCATTCCTGCCCCCTAGTATTTGTGAACTTGGTGTCTTGGGTTCTCAGATTTCAGCAAGAATTAAAAATATTAGCAGTCTCTCTCTCTCCTCTCAAATGTGGATCTCGCTGAATTCCTTCGCAGCGTTAATCACAGGAGCCTTGGGTGGGCATCTCCTTTCTCCCGCATTGCGTTACTCCCCCATCATTCACTGTGCTTCAGCCCCTCCTGCGCTGACCTGAACTGTTGCACATTCAGGACGATCCCTGATTAGGAAAGGCTCCTGCCAGTGCCTTCTGCCCAGGGGGACAATGGCACTTAGAAGCGGTGACTTTTGCCTAGCAGGAATAAATTTAGTAAGGCAAGCAGGTGTCTGCACAAGGAGGTGAGGAGAAAGTAGTCATGGGTGCCTACCAGGTGCAGGCAGTTGACAGACAGCATCTCATTTCATCCTTACACATCCTGGGAGGGAGATGTCATTTCAGTTTGCCAAGGAGGGAAAAGGAAGTTCAGAGAGGTTGAGCAACTTGCCATGGGTCACACAGCTAACAGGTAATGGAGCCAGGACTCAAACCTGAAACTGATTTGAGCATGCACACTCTTTCTGTTCCCCTGGGCTGCCTCTTACGAGTGGTAGAATACCATGGCTCCCGTAATTACTATTGTAAAATGTTTCACACAGTGTTTTCCTGCATTCAGTCTTCATAACAACCCTATGAGAATAGGACAATTGTTAGCCCGCTTTATAGATGTCTTAGAGTGTCAGACAGGTCTTTTCCATGGCCCCCCGGCAGGTAAGTAGTAAAACCCCTGGCAACATGCAGGACTTTCCCATCGTCTCCGGTCCTCCCCAGAAGAGATGGACGGAGGAGCACCACAGCTGGGGCTCACTCTCTTTTGACTCAGAGGAAGTCCTCCTGGTCCTGGGTTGATAAAGCCCAATGCACACTGAAGAAACAAAAACAGAACACAAAACTATAAAAACATGAAATGACATTTAATTTATGATGACATAAAATTAACATCAACTGAGCATTCACCACACCAGACTCTGCACGGAAACACAGTCCCATAAGGTAGGCAGCATCATTACCCATGGCAGCAGCACACTGTAGTACCCATTTTGCAGGTGCAAATATAGAGGCACGGGGGCATCACATTACTTCTTCAGTGCAGCAGAGTCAGGACTTGGTGGAGATGGCATTCCATCCAGGCGGTCCCACCTGAAACTCTGTGCTCTTAATACCTAAGTAAAGGGACATTTGGGGATCCCTCTTAAGTCCAAAAGAGTCAAGTTTCCAGCAGGTACTACCAATGTGTGCTGATGAGATAAAACAGAGGCTCAAATATATCCATGGTTCCCAAGCCTTACAGTCATGGGCACGGAATGCTTGCAACTCAGATTTCCCTAGCGGATTGTTCCCACCTGCACAGGTAGAACCCATCAGCTCTTGCCAAGCACCCTGTGCCCAAGCTGCAAGTATTCCTGGGAGTCCTCCAAGGATGCCTACCACGCACTCAGCCCCAAATCCTCCATGTCTTTCCACCAGAGCTCCCTGGGGAAGCTTGCTACCAGGAGGTACCCGCTGGAACACATCAGTGTCTGTACGAGGATGCTGCCCCCTTTATTCCCAGCGCTGCCAGTCCTCACAATGCCAGCGTGATGATGACCCCCTCGCAGAAGGTGGAGGGTGCCCCTCCGTAACACACTGGGCAGTATCTTATCACATGGACCCCAAAGCAAGTTTGTAGAATCTCACAAAATCTTTCATGGGAAGAGGTCCGTTAGCTCCTGACTGTAGCATTCCTTGGCCCTGTTGGAATCCACGGGGTCTGGCAAAGCCTAGAAGGCATGCCATAGTGCTAGCCTCACGTCACAACTGCTCGCTGCTCCTTCAGCCAAATAATCTGCCCCCTCCCCACCCCCAAACGCCAAAGCATGGAGACTGGAGCACAGACATCAGGGAGGCCATGACCCAACTAGCTCTGAAAATAGACCATGAATCCCAGTTTAGCTTCACCTGAGATGCTCTAAATGCACATTAAGAGCAGTTTCTGCAGTTAAATTCTAGGTCCCCAGTCTCCATAGGACTGCCTTGTGCCTGGTGTCTTTTTCCATTTTATGATTGTACACGTGAGCTTCGATCTGACCTTGCAAGAAAAAGAAAGCCTGGGGTTCTTCCACGGTGGGGTTCACGCCTGGGAGAATCACCTGCAGGAAAACAGAAATGTCCCAGAGGCTGCAGTCAGAGGGACTCAGGTGTGAATCCAAACTCAACCTCTGAGTGGCTGTGAGACCCTGGGCAGATTGCTTACCCACTCTGGTCTTTGGTCCCCCTCCACTGTACCAATGGAATGGTGGTACCGCCCTCTGAGGATCTGTAACGCTTAGGTAAGATATAGGCCATGGCTGTTTTTATGGTTTAGTTGAATTTAATATGGTTCAGTAACACACTGGTGCTAGTAACCGAATGTCTTAAAATGATCTGTGCAGCCCAGAGCCTTGCGAGTAAACAAGATGTGTACAGAAACACGACCTTTCGAACAAGCATGTGTATACAGTGAGCTCTCAATTATCTAGGATGCCTAATATCAAACATTACTTCTATTATTAATTTCAGTGGCCAAAGAATGGCCGAAATGCCTTTTCACAGTGGGACAGGGAAGGAGGCAGCATTTAACCCTTGTCGTGACATTCTAATACCTTGTGCTGCTAACCTGGCACCGTTTGTCTGCCTTCAAATCATCCTTTCAAATGAAAGACTGTTGTCTCACCACGACCTAACCTCTGATACCTTTCTGATTAGGGTACCTTCGAATGCTTTTCCTTTCTGTTTGAATTGGTGGATACATGAAATCCCTTACAAATATAAGGCTGTTTTTGCAATAAGCGAAGAGGTACTGTTTTTGTTCAGGTTTCAAAATAAGCAAAGAAAAAAAAAAAAAGATCGAATCCCTTCACTGCCATTTTCCACCTCTCTTCCTTCCTCTGTCCCTTCTTCATCCCACAGATGAAGAGCCACAGGAGATGGAGACTTCCACAAGTTTCCCCAGCTTTCTCTTAGGGATGGCCCTGGCTTTCCAGTCGATGAGGAATAAACAGTCAGTTGGAGCAAACCCTAAAAAAGGCTCTCCTCCCTTCCTCCTAAACAGCCCTTCAGGAAATCCAAGGAACATTTTTCAGAAATAAAACTGAGATGAAAAAAGATGAGGTACACGAGACTGAAAGTATGAGGTTTTCCGTGTCTCCCCGGTAACAATTAGGTTGGCAGCCTCTCGGAAAGCCCACTAAATCTTCCAGGTAACGCAGACATGGCCCCAAATAACAGATCACTATCATTTGGCTCTATTTGTACAGCAGAGATGACTTGGTATGTGTAATTACATCAGTTTGGAAGTAAATAGGTCTTACTTCTATGGCGTGAGTTAAAGCTTTCCGAGTTCCCCGGGCACTGGGTGTGAAACCCAGCTTCAGAGACCTCTCACCACCCTCTTCCAGGAGGTACCTGAGGTTGTTTCAGGAGGCGTCATTACAGAGTGAGCACCTTCCATCGTGGAAGGCTGCGACCAGCATCACGTGACTATCCCACCTGTGCCTGAGATCCGAGCCATCGGTCCCCACGCTTAGCTGAGGAAGATGCCTCCAATGAAGCCGCTGTGGAGCCACTGCCTCTGTTCCGTCCTGCGCTGCTGACCCACAGCAGCTCCCAGGGTCAACAGCGAAAACCATCAGTGAACAGTCAGCGGAGGACCTGGGTCGGGAACTCAGCAACTCCGCACTTCTCCTTTGCTAGTCAGACATGAAGCCTTGGCAACGAATAAGGTCAGGGCAGGACTTGTTCTCCCTGGTGAGTTAAGACAGCTGCATTTATAACAGGATTGAGGGGTGGGCAGTGGAAGTCCTTGAAACCCTCAAATTTCTCTCATACCAGCCAGCCATGATGCCATCCTTCCACCCTACTCAGCCACAAAAATGCACCAAGAGATGAAAAAAAAATATGAAAATGAATATATGTATATATATGCACGACCAGAAGATGATGCTGTACCCCAGAAATGGACACACTGTAAATGACTATACTTTAAAAAAAAAAAAGAGAGAGAGAGAGATTGGGCAAATGGTTTCCTAATCTGGATGCATGATCAAATCCTCTGATGAGATTTTTATAGATGCAACCCCAGGCCCCACGACAGACTTACGTCAACTCTTTTAGGGGTGCAGTCTGAGAATCTGTACTAGAAACAGTGCCCCTGTGGATTCTGAGCCAGCTCCCCAGGTACATTTACTAACTGGTGCTTGGAAATCAAGAGGTGAGAACACGCTCTTTAGGGAGCAATGATACAACTGAAACTCACTTGTAAATGAAGGGGCTGCCTCTTCCAAAAGCACCTCACAGAGATTAACTGAGTGGATGTGATAAGGGTGTCTTTGTCTCTGAGGCAGACTTCAGCATGAAGGAGGTTGGCAGACTAGAGAACACCTGTCTTTTCTGTCTCCTGCATCCACATATTTGGAAATAGCACCTCAATCTTTCTTTTGGAACACCCCTACCCCTTCCTCACTCTCTTGCCAGTTGGTAGGGTGGGCTTCACCCACCCCCAACTCCAGGAGTGGCCGTGTGATCCAGGCTTGGCCAGTTGGAACAGTCCAAATTCCTCTTTCTTCTGGGATTGTTGGCTATGCAGAAGGCGGCCCCATGTGGAGTGGATCTGTCTGACACAGAGAGGCTGAAATGAGGCGAACCCATCCTGATGACATCATCAGAGCCCTGGTGCCACTGCGGTTGCTCCAGAACTCTCAGGGTTTGAACCAATTAATCCCTCCCTCTTATTTACTCCTTAGCAAGCTTGAGGTGGATTCCTGTCAACCAAAAGAATCCAGGAAGCATAATGAGATGAGCCCAGAAGCCAGGGTGCAGCATGGTGGCCCTGGGGCAGAAGGATAGAAGATGCCAATATTATTTAACAAGTGTTTACAGAGCCCCACAATGCACTGGGTACTGTGCCAAGCCCTGGAAATATAAAGATAAGTAAGTCCCTACTCTGGAGGAGCTCACAGACTAGCAGGGGACACGAATACAGTCAGAGCACTGGGGTTTTGTGGACTTCGCTGTTTGGGGGAGAGCTGGTAGGAAATCGATGGTTCTGTTCCTCCTGTTGTAGGAAACATCATGAGATAACTCTCAAGCTTTAATTCCCGCATTGGAGCAGCTGAAATCGCTCTCACCTCTTTTCCCGAAGAATGTGGGGAAGTGTCACACTCTACATCACACCCAGACAGCAAAATCAGCAGAAGGAAGGAACATGAAAGAGTTCTTTTATTCATTCAACAAACATGTACTTAGTGCTAACGTGGGCCAGGCACAGGCTCTCTTTACAATAGTAAACAAGACAGCAAGTCCCTGTGCTCATGGGTCTTACACTGGGGGAGGGGGGGCAAGGAAAAAAATAGGCAATTAAATAATACTAGAGACTGGTTTGTGATATGGAGGAAATAAAACTGAGTAATATGATAGTCACACAGTAACCCAGAGTTGGGGGGAAGGAACCTGAAAGAGGACAGTCAAGGATGGTGTTTCGGAGCAGGCGACAGTTAAGCTGAGTCAAAATCATTGTTTCTTCCGCCCAAGGTCCTTATGGGAACACAGAAGGACAGAAAGCAAGGGCTTGGCTGAGCTTACAGACCCAGGTTCTTGGCTGTCTCTACACATCATTGTATCCGTGGTAGAATTCAGTCTAAAATCTACTGTCCTGTAACAGACTGCCTAGTAAGGAGGATGTAGGGGAAGGGATCAGAAACTCCCACCTGTCAACTGCCAGTATCAACCCAAAGAGCCTGGCAGTCCTACCACCTTCCAGCACTGGCAGCAAGGGGAGGCTCCACTGAAGACAAGTGAAGCACAGCCCTGATGCTGAAGGGACCGAAACCACGTTCTAGCCATAAATTGAACAGTGTTCTCCTGCCTTGAAACATAAAGCAAGTCCCATCGTCATTGGGCAAAAGACCACCAACCTCCCCAGAGCAGGACTGAGAGGATTTGATGCCCCACTCCCTTCCTATGTCGACAGCAGTCACTAGCAGAGCTGAAGACCGCCAGAAAGATGCCAAGCCCAGGTCTTCCATAGCGATGCTCAGACAAGTGCGGAGCGGTGTGGATTCGGCACCCGCTAGAAGCAGCAGGAGTAACGGGGAGCTCAGACGCTGGCTTTCATGTGCCATTTGAAGCAGTTTTTCTTTGGGGGCTTTCTTTTTTAATGCACTTCTGATTTGGCCCAGGATTTTAGAATAATGGTAGCTTATGTGTGCTTAGAAAGACTAGGAAAAGAGAAACAAAAGATTGAAATCGTGCTTTTAGCTTTCAAAGGCGGGCAATCTTTTTGGCAGTGCCTGTTTCAAAATGCATCAGCCTCTTTCACCCTAAAACGTTGTTTGCTCCTCCTGGTCTCATCCCCTTATGTGTTTGAACATGAAATCATTATGCTTTCTGTTCTAAGGTTTCAGGACCTGCCAAAACGAGGCCAGCAAACATTCACCCCAGCACATTTCCTCCAAAAACTCCTTTGTCCCTTTGCCACCCAGGCATCTTCATGAGCTGTACTGTGCTATCAAAACAGAGGGTGATGCTGGATGGCTGCCCCCAATGAGAATTTTGCAACATGGTCACAACGCTGCATGAAATTCTACCTGAAGCGTTATGTTGTCAGAGGAGGTCTCACCAAAACATTTGCGGAGCCCAGGACAACAGCACAAATGGAGCCCTCAGCCAAACATTTAAAAGTTACACTGAGATCCACCCAGAGCCCCCAGTCTGGTCCCTGACACCCACCTTCTTGACCTGGAGGTTAAGGGAGTCGTGCTGTCCCTCAGTGGCCACTGGTGAGCCTGAGTGACGGTAAGGACTGGCCGGCACCTGGCAGGATGGAAGCTGAGCCAGGGGCCAAGGCTCCTGGGAGTGACCAGACACACCCAAACCTGGGACAGGGACTGACCTGGACAAGCTCCCCAGGGAGCTGGTGTGCAGCTTCCCCTCCCCTGCCTGAGGCTTTCCAGGGAGCTGTACGTATCACCCAAACGACATCGTCCCAGCAGAAGAGGAGAGACAAACCCAGTCAGCTGGGTCACCCAGTCTGGGTGGTCTGAGGCAGGCAACCTTAAAGCACTGACATTTCCCTCATTTCCCAGGTGGGGCCTCGGATTGTCTACTTCCACCCCCCTCCACCCCCATACACCTGTGCTCTCAGCCCTACACCCTCCAGAAGCCCCATCCGGCTTTCCCACCTCTTACCCATAATGCCCATTTGCTCAAATGGGTACCAAACATTCAAAATGCTTCCTTGTAAAACCAAAACAAATAAATAAACAAGGTCCCTATTTTGGTGGTTCCGACAAATGGGGCCCTGAGCAGGGTTCCCTCTTGTCCAGATCTAAGGAGGGTCTGTAGCAGAGTGAGCTGGATGTGCTATTGGCCTGGCTAATGTTTGCTGGCCAGTTAAAGTGGACACCAGTTGATGGTGCCTATTTGGTAGCAGAACTTTGATTTTCCATTGAGGATGTACTGTCTCACCCCTAGCGAGAAGCCCCGGTGTCACTGTCAATCAAGTGATACCCTGGGCTCTGCCGGCCTGGAAGTGGGCCACTGAGAGCTCACTTCTGGGCATCTGAATACCAGGGCGGAAGACAGATGGAGATACTCCATCCTGATGGTGACATCCTGACTGACCACCTGAGCATCCACCGCTTCCTGCTTCCTGGATCCTCGCAGGTGCCATGGATTTCTGCCCTTCCCAAGACCTGTTCTTCAGCTTTGCTTTCCATTCTGTGAGCTACTACTTGTATATGTCCAATAAATTCCATTCTATTAAGTTAGCTGGCGTTAGTTCCTATTGCTTGCATCCAAAAAGCCCTAACAGACACATTAATCATGCAGCCTTCATGGTGTGGAAGAGAGAGCTGGACTCCATTTACTCCAACACAGGAGCACAGAATTGAATTTGAAAGAATATTAGTTTTCCTTTGGCCAATGTCACTTGCCTGCTAAAAACCACCAATGGATGAATTGCCCTCTTCAGCCTCCCCAATTTCCCCATCCGGCCACCATCACAGCCCATTCCCTTCAACATGACCCAAATCTGAGAGTGCTTTAACCTGGCTCTCCATCCTTATTCATCACATCCTTTACACAAACCCTCTACTCTACAAACACCGGGCAACTTGTCAACCTCTGTTTGACCTATGAGAAGAATCACCTTCCAGACCTGATTGTAACAAGGAGTCAGTCTCTGGAATGCATTGGTCTCCTGTGTGTATGTGTATACATTTATAGAAACACCTCACCTGTATGTATGTGGATGGATAGATAGATTAGATAGATAGACAGATACAGAAGACAGACAGACACATATACATACACATACACAGACACACATACTTGATCTCCATCTTGAACAAATAGAGAGCATGCCTTGAGCTCAAAGTCTTCTGCAGGTAGCATAGCCAAGTAGAAGGGAATTACACAGCATTTATTTTTTATTATAATTATTTGTACTGTTACTTCCCAGTTGTGGAAAGTAGCGTTCAGGCAACACTTCTACACATTAGGTCTCCCCGACTAGGACATTAGCTTCTGCAGTGCAGTGAGAAGGTTTTATTTGCCTCTGTAAGTCCTAAGCAGCTGGGCTTAATGGGTGATACATGGCAGGTAGTCAGGAGTTCAATACAAAATGGCCGAATTAATAAATAAAAGACCATTAATTCAGGGTCAGGAACTTGTGATTGGTAATGCAATTTGAGCAAAGAAAAATTAAAATAATAACGACATTGTAAAGATGTGCATACTGAATTTGTTAAAGATTACACGTTTTTGAGCATTTTGTGATTCCTTTGCTTACACACCATTGCCTCAAACACATCTCACCTATTCACGGAAACAAATTTGACCCGACCTTGGATTGTTTACCCTCGACCACCTATTAACTGGATTCGCTGCATCAGCTCGAATGTGCTATCATTGGAGCTGCCTTCCCTGAACCATGCCCCCGCCCCAAACTCTATTCGGTTTCCCTGCTAGATGATGTCCTAGTGCTCTGAACTGTTCCCTTGTAGCAGTGATCATAGTTTTTAATTACAGATTGATTTGGACCATCATTTGATCACCGTTTGTCTTTTGTGCTTTCTAGACTCTACGCTTCCTGAGCAGAGGGGCTGAGTCTCTTTTGTTGACCCTTGATTCCCAGCTCCCTGCTCTGGGCTCTTACTTAGCAGGTGCTCGATAAATACCTGAAATATTAATGAACAAACGTTTCATGTGTGTCATTTGCTTTAAACAATTAGTCAATTCAGGCTGTTGCAGCAATTCAGAACGGCCTTGCCGCCAATCAATTTGCCTGAATAAATAAACAAGGTTTTACAACCATCCACAAGGCAACACCTTCACAAAGCCATTTGGAATGTACTAAGTTTAATCTCAGTGGGAAACCGATAACACATTTTTGCACAGCCTAGCACCTCAAAGGGCGGGCCGCTCTCCTTACTGAGCCTTTGGCCAAAATATAAAAGAGCTGAAGAGCAGACCGTCTGGGAACACCTGGAACCATGAAACCGTTTTGGCCTCGGGTTTGTCCTGTCCTTTGCATCATCCTCAAAAACCCTCTGTTCTGACCTGAATCGCTCCAGTTTCCACGCTTCGTTTGGGTGTGGTTCCTCATCTTTAGCCCTACGCGTGATTACTCTCTGTGGCTAATGTTCCCAGCAGCAGAACGGATCCTGGTGTGGACTCTTCTTCCTACAGTGCCGCTCTGCAGGGCACACCGTTTCATCCATCACCATAGTCCTTCGGGTTGGGACTTCCAAAAAAAAAGCATCTCATGAGACCAACCAGATTTCCCCATGCCTCCTTTTCAACAACTAGATGCCCAGATTTGCACAGAGCGTGTGTAACACTGTGTTTGCGATGCTTCTAAGGAAGAAAGGTGTTTCGGCAGAGGAACTGCGTTACCTCTCAGATCTTTAGGCATGAATTCCAGAATAGAACAGGACACGTTCTTCTCTCCCGGACCAGCAGGTCCAAGTGGTGAATGGTGACTGTTCCCACCACCCCCTGCCAGGCTGGCTCTTGGAGGCCACGACACCTGCCTGGTTTCTCACTTCCTGGGTCCTCGATTCTCACATCTACTCTCCCCTCTGCATCGATGTGACATTTCTAAAAGGCAAGTCATGTTCAGCCCCCTGCTTACTCCCCTTCCAACTACTCATTCTCTTGACATGAATTTAGTAAGTACCTACTGTATACTGGGCACAGGGATCCTAAGAATACTATGGAAAAGCCGGCATGTCTCTGCCACCATGGGGTTTCTGTCTTCTGTTGGGGAAGCTGCACATGAACAGGTACCAAAGCTCCCCACCTGCCCTTAGGGTGGAATCCAAACCTTCTCTGGGAGGCATTCAAAGCCCTTCAGGATGTGCACCTGCCTGCCTCTTTCTCAGCATTTTCTCACTTATGTTCTAGAACCTTCTCAGCATCACAGTCAGTGCCCACCACCTCTCTCCTCATTGCCCTTTTCCTATTCTCCTCCCCAGCTGGGCATGCTTGTCTCTCCTCTGTGCTCTCCTGCACCCTAAAACCACCACAGCACAGCACAGCACATAACCACTGGTTTACGACGGCCCATTGTCTTAGCCATTGTTTGTACTCCCCCATCTCCTGGCAGCTGGCAGTGTTCATCTCATCTCCCATCTTGGATCCACTACATTTCTAGACTTTTCTCTAGGAGAAAAGTTTACACAGAGCTTGCAAGGTCCACTGACATGTCAGAGGCCATACACTGGTGTGAGGTGGAGATGGGGCTTGCATGCACATCTCCCATCTCGGAATGTCACACACTGTGTGCTAACTGCAAAAGCAGGAGGTCACACTGAGGAAAAGCTGATGGGGGTTCAGGTGACTTACATGTAAGGTGACCCAACGTCGCAGCTTGCCCAAGACAGTCCCGGCTTAGGCGTGTTGTCCCAGGACAATCACTCACAACACTTCCTTTCACTTCCAAACCACACTAATTTACATGCATCATATATAACTCATATGTCATCTCCTCAGTCAGGGCGAGGCTGCTTCCTCCAGGATCTGTCCTTGACCTCCTGACCCCATCAAACATCCCTACCGCTTCAGGCCCTCCAGGTGGCACTGTCAGAGCCTGTGATTTTACACTTGTTCTATGATTCTTTGATCAGTGTCTGGGTTCCCATCCATCATGTGAGCTCCCTGAGGACAGGGGCACTGTCTGTTTTCATCACCATCACTCTCCAGTGCCAGCAGAGCTCCCCACACGTTGAAGACCTCAGGAAACCTCAGCTAAGCTAGAGAAAGAAGGATAAAAGAAAAGAAATGAAAGAAAGGGGAGGGAGGGAGGAAGGACTTATTTAAACCTTTTTTAATAAGTACTACAAGGAACCATTCTGAATTTCAGGCTTGGACAAATGGGCAGTCAGTGGTACCATTAATTAAAAGTAGAGGAGAGGTTGCTTGTTTGGTGTGAGGCTTGAGGGTGATGGGTTGCATTTGAAGGACCGTATTTGAGCAGCTGGGGGACACTGTTCAGTGGGCTCCTGGATGTTCAGGCTGGAATTCAAGAAGGATCTAGTTATTTGGGAATAAAATTGGAAAGGAAAGCTTCCAATTTTAGGGTTAGGTTTAGGCAAATGGCCGAGATCCATGGTTCTCAAAGATGTGTTCCTGGGAGGTCCCACGGAGGTGCTTCAGGAGCCAGCAATGGGGGCCGAGAAGGGGTGGCCATGCTTCCCTCCCCAACGTCCATCGGGGCAGAGCCCCGGGCTTCAGTTCATGATTCTGTTGGTTCTGTTTCTATACAAAGATGGATAGATGGGCAAACTGATAGACCAGGGAACAAATAAAGTGGACCCACTAAGCAGAGAATGCTGTGGTTCAAAAGGCTCACACAAGTGCCCTAGGCACCCCAAGCCCAAGCCAGTTACAAGAATACTTCCAATCTTCTTTCTCTCTGATAGGAACGAATACTGGTAAAATGGCTGCCCTGGTTAACGCTTGTTCAGGATTTAACAGGGAAATGTACAGGCTGCCAATAATGAAACACAGAGCTTGTGATCTGGTGACCCTGAGAGAAGCAGGGGCCAAGCCCCTGGGCCCTGACCATACCCTCATCCCGGGAAACTCCATGACTGTGAGTGAGAGGGCGGAGCACGGCTAGTCCTGGATGCCAGCCACACACAGCTTGCTAAGTAAAGCCCCTCGATCTGCTGTAACAGCAGTGCAGGGAGACCGTCTGTGGGTCCACACACTGAGTGTGACCCATGCAGCTGTCTTCAATAATCACTGTAAGCAAAGTTCCAGGCAGGAGGAAAATGATTTCTGCTTTGTGTCAAAAGCCAGCAAACAAGATGTGATGCTGGAATGTATTTGGATCCCACACATACACCCTCAGGCTTCCTTCCTCCTCCTTTATTTTTTTTATTTTTGGTGGGGGGAATTTTTTTTGACTGATTAATAAATAAAAATATATACATAACCCTTCCTGCCTAAATTTTCAACAGCAGGCATGGATATTAAACCACACCAGCTCCTGTACATACTTTGGATGTATTTTCCCCATTTCTGACTCTGGGAATGTTTGTTCTGGCTGCACCTGGGATGGAGATTTTTTAATTAAGTTTTCATTTGGTGAGAAAGAGCATCATCACGCTGAAAGTGGTTCTCTGCGAACCTGTGACAGCTGCTGTTGGTGCACTGTCGTCACCGGATGGGCCCGTCGTCCAGGATTCCTATTAAAATTTTTATCAAACTGCTTGTGATTTCCAACTAGATAATTAAAACTAATTTTTTGGAGAATTCACATGGAAAGTGCTTCTCTGGAAACAGAAAAAGCAGGGCAAATGGACTTGGTCTATTCTCTGCACTGAGGTAAATCTTCCAAGCCCTTCTTTGATGGTATATTTTTCTGTCTTTCCCCTCAATTTCATATCACATGCATTTGTGACTAGAAAAACAGAAGTCATATTTCATCTGTACAACAACCCTACTGTTATTACACCCATTTTACAGATGAAGAAACTAAGGCTCAGTGATAAGCAACCTGCTTGCAGAAACAGAAACTAGGAAGTGACAAAGCCTGGGTGGGAATCTCTCTAATTCCACACACACCCACAACCCACTGCAGGCTGGCTCCCCAGGAATGTATTCGATTGGAACCAGAGAACATGGACTCTGATCTGCTATCAGTTACCATTGGTGCTAATAACTGTAGACATTTATTGACCGGTTTACTATATACTGGTCATTTACAAATACATTATTTCATTTAATTCTTACAACTGGATTATGAGATTGAAGATTAAGAATCTTGCTCAAATAGCAAATGACTTGAACCCAAGCAACTGAGTCAAGAGGCCCTACTTCCAACTGTCCCACCAAACTGTCCTCAGTGAGTGACCCTGTGGACTGCTTCTCCTCCCTGGACCAGTACCTTTCCATGTAAACATTCAACTGGTGGCTATATTTACTGTTCCAGTTATCTATGTTACAAACTGCCCCGAGACTCAGTAGCTTATAACAACCCTTGTATTTGGCTCATGATTTTGTGAGTCAGGAAAGGCTCTGCTGGGCAGTTCACCTCTGATCCAAGTGAAGTCAGCTGGGGCTGGAAGATCTACTTCTGTATGGCTTTGTCACCTATGGATCTGGCCCCTTGGTGTTCCTTGGTTTCTCTCTTCCCACATGGCATCTCATCCCCCAGGCCTTCTCCAAGTGGTGTAGGCTCATAGTATGATGGTCCTGGGGCAGGTGGGTTTCTTACTTAGTGACTGGATCTCCCTAGAGCATTCAGTTCAAGCCACCTGGGCAGAAGCTGCAAGTCTTCCTCTGACGTAGCTTCAGAAATCCCCTAACATCACTTCTGTCACATTCTGCTGTCAAGCAGGTCACTAAAGCTAGCCCAGATTCAGGGAGAGGGGAATTACTTTTCACTGGGAGGAGTTGCCAAGAATTTGCTGCATCCATGACGTGGTCTTACGTACTGACTGAGAGCATATCCATCCACCTCAGTGGCGATATAGGTCATAGAAGAGGAGTCTCATTGACCAAGTCCCAGTTCAGAGCATCTCCTGGTTTATCCTATGTTACTTATCAGTCTCAATATTAGTAGTAATAGTAACAATAATAACCACAGCTATTATTTATTGAACCCTTACTAAATGCCTGTCACTCTTCTCAGCACTTACATATTATTAATTCATCAACTCCTCATCAGAATCCTTTAGTAGGTTTTGTTACTATTATTATTGCCATTTTCCAGAGAGAAAACGGAGTCACGTGAAAGTTAAATAACTTGCACAATGTCACGTGGCCTGGAAGGAAGGAGAGCATTGAGTTTTCACAGCCTGGGACTTCCATTTATTCGCTTTACTCTTAACTGCCTTGTAAGTTATCATTTGACGAAAGGATTCAACATTTTTTAACGATTTTAAAAAACACTGGACTAAGTGATCCCTAATGGTTCTATTTCTTTAGACTCTGACAACTCCAAGAGTAAAGATAAACCAGCAGGAAGACAGTACTGCGTGGTGGTCAAGTAAGAGGGTCTGGAGCCGGATGTCTGCAGGCTCAGATCCTGATTGTGGAAGGTGTTATCTTCCAACGATGGCAGTGCTGGCACCTCCCATCCCACGTGCTCTTTTATCATGTGGCTTCACTGCTCTTTCATAAGAAGGCCAGTTTCCGTCTCCACTACCCTGGATCTTAGTGGGCCCTGTGACTGCATTAAATATGGTGGGTGTGATGCTGTGCCATGCCCTGCACTGCCCTCACCTGACCAGGCGGCTACCACTTCCTACCTCTTGGAGCCCAGAGCTACCATGTAAGAGGTCCAGCTACTCTACTGGAGGGAAAGAGAGGGACGACATGGAGAAGCACAGAGAAGGCAAACATGTGCATAAAGAAGCGAATGGAAGGGGGGAGGGTATAGCCTAAGTAGTAGAGCACATGCTTAGCACTCATGAGGTCCTGGGTTCAATCCCCAGTACCTCCTCTAAGAATAAACAAATACATAAACCTAATTATCTCCCCAAAACCAGGGGGGAAAAAAGAAGCCAATGGACATCCATCCTGGTCAAGCCTTCAGTTGACTGCGGCCCCAGTCACCATCTGGCCCAGCCACATGGGAGACATACTTGAGAACTACCCAGCTGAGCCCTGTCAACCCACAGAACTGTGAAAGATTGTAACAGATCGTTGTTTCTAAGCTCCTAAGTTTTGGGTGGTCTGCTGTCTGGTGATGGATAACCGGAACACTGGCTCTGCCTCTTATTCACTGCATCACCTTGGGCAAGTCACCTAACCTCTTAGGACATCATTTTTTTAATCCATAAAATGGGAAGAGTAATAGTGCCTTCCTCAGAGAGCTGGTGTGAGGATTAAAGGAGACAAGGCATGGACTTTAAACAGCACTCCATAAAAGTGAGCACGTGCTTTAAAAAAGTCAATTATGTCACATTCACACCCATTATGGTAGCTGTTATGAAAAAAAAATGCCAACGAAACAAACAAAAAATAGAAGACAACAGAAGTGTTGGTGAGGATGTGGAAAAATTAGAACCCTTGTGCCTTGCTGGTAGGAATGTAAAATGGTGCAGCCAGTATGGAAAACAGTATGGCCATTCAAAATTTGCAAATAGAATTACCATTTGATCCAGCAATTCCACTTCTGGGTACATACCCAAAAGAACTGAGAGCAGGCCCTAGAATGAGTATTTATATACCCATGTTCATAGGAACGTTATTCACAATAGCCAAAACATGGAAGCAACCCAAGGGTCCATTGATGGATGAAGGGATAAACAAAATGTGGTATACACATACAATGGAGTATTATTCATCCTGTAAAAGGAAGGAAATTCTGACACGTGCTGCAACATGGATGAACCATGAAGACGTGCTAACTGAAACAGGCTAGTCGTAAAAGGACAAACAGTAATTACACTTATAATCAGTATCTGAAGTAGTCAAATTCATAGAGACAGAAAGGAGAATGGTGGTTGCCAAGAGCTGGGCGGAGAAGGAAATAGGGGGTTAGTGTTGATGGTTACAGAGTTTCAGTTTGGGAAGGTAAGTTCTAGAGATGGATGGTGGTGTTTGCACAACAATGTAAATGCACTTAATGCCACTGAACTGTACACGTAGGAATGGTTAAGATGGTCAGTTTTCTATTATGTGTATTTTACCACAATGAAAAAAGGGAAAAAAACATTTTTTTAAAAAGTCAATTACAGTTATTATGGTGAGAGACAGTTGAGGACAGTAAAGTAAGCAGGAACAATTTGCATTCATTGCTAAAGTCAGTAACTCACAAAAGGTTTGGAGCAATGATACTTTTGGCATTTAAGGAAGGCTGAAATCCTAACAAGCAAAGTGTGCACTACTAGGGATGGTTAATCATGTGTCAAATTACCTTTCACTTTATTATCCAAAGAAGTAGCTTGAAGAACTCATTAAATAGGCAGTTTGACTTCCAACTTCAAGATGGCAGAGTAAAAGCTTCTGTCCCCTCACAAATTCCCTCTCACAAATCAATTTACAACAGAAAGGAGAACCAAAAAAAAAAAAAAGAGAGACCCAAGTGCAGCTTGAATTAAACTAGACGTTAATCTGTGTCACTGAACCACAATTAGAAAAGAAGAATGAGCAGAAAGTAAATGAGAGAAGAAAGTTCAACTTACGTTTTGGCAGAGGGACACATTACTGGTAAGTAAGTTGCTTTGCCCTGGGAACTGTAGAAATTCTCAGGACTCTAAGGCACCAGGTATAGAGGTAGACGGGCTGAGGTAAGGGCTGAAAATGAGAGACTGAGAAAGTCTGAATAAGGAGCTGATACACAACTAGTTTCCTGCCTGCCCCTAACTGCATAGGAGGAGATGGGGGTGTAGTTTCTGAAGAGACTGAACTAGAAGCTTCCTGGAATTAAGAGCATGATGCCCAGTAAAAGGGGTAGAGCATTATGCTGAGGAAATTTCTCAGAAGACAAGGGGGACAAAAAGGGGAAAGGAAAATAAGAAAATTAGAAGATCAATCTAGGAGGCCTACAGGTGGCTAAAAGATTTGTGGAAGGAGAGAACAGAGAAAACAGACAGTAAATTAACAAGGAAATAAGACAAGAAGACGTCCCAGTACCAGACATGAGCTCCACTTGAAGAAATGCAAGAAAACACACACCAAAATACATCATCATGAAACTTTTAAACCAGAGACAGAGAAGATCCTAAAAACATCCAAAGAATAAAATGTCACATACAAAGGCCCAGGTTTGAGGGTGGCACTGGACTTCTCAATAATACCAGAAGCCAGAAAACAATTAAACAATGTCGACTTTTTTCCTCTCAGTTTTATTATGATAAAACTAACCAATAAAAATTGTATGTATTTAAGGAGTACGGCATGATTACCTGACATATGTCTACACTGTGGAATGATTACCACAATCAAGCTAATTAATAGATCCATTGCCAAACACAATTACTATTTTGTGTGTGGTGAAAACCCTTAAGATCTACTGTTGCAGAAAAATGTGTTACAGCTCAGTGTTACAACTCAGTTGTGACAGCAACCTGGATCCAGGCGAGAGACAAAGCAGCACTCGGACGGCTGGAGAATTCAAGGTTTATTACACCACGGAGCCCAGATGAGTCAACACTCCAAGCTTTGGACCCCGTCTGTAGGGTTACACAGGCCTTTTATAGGCTGCCAGTTTTACACTTTGCAACATCGTATGCAAATAAAGTATAACAGAAGTTGACCTAATCAGAAACAAGCTTTGTAGAAATAGACCAATCAGGAGTGAGAGAAATAACCAATCAGGAGTGAGCTCCATGCAAATAAAGTACTACAAATGGACCAATCAGAAGTTACTGGAAGTGGACCAATCAGAAGTGAGAGTAATAACCAATCAGGAGTGAAGGAAATAACCAATCAGAAATGAACTCAGGTAACCAATAGAATTTTAGGTGTAAGTTAGCCACTTTAGAGGCAAAAAGTGAGATAGAGCCTCTGGGCCACGGAACCGGAAGGTGCTGGGAGGAGAGCAGCGGCCCTGCCTAGGGGTCCTGCCGGTCTTTTTATGGGGCTTCCCGCCTCACTAACATACTCCCTGACTCAACTCTAAAAATATTAGCATGGTTATAATAATGGAAACAACAATAATTACATCAAAGTGTGCAATCACACTATTGGTGGCATAGAGAGAAAGGAACAAAGGGTAGATGGAAGCCAGAAATCCTCACCTAAGTGTCATACAAAAGAAACAGGGTCCAAAATGATCATTCAAGAGATAATGATATTATTTGGAAACGTGGGAGCAATTACAGAAGAAACAATGAAAAGAATGCAGAGGTGGTTGCTTCTGGGAAGCAGGAAGTGGGGAGGGTACTGAGGGAACAAGGGCACTGTTTTGTTAGAAGCCTTTCAGCATTGTTTGATGCTTAACTGCAAGCACGTATTACTTTGTAATCAAAATCCTTTTAAGTGTTAAAAATAGCTCCTCTGCCTACTTACAGACTACTTTGATTTTCGTATCAACGGTATGAACTCCTGGGATCTCAGGAGAGGATTTCAAGTGGGCAAGAAGAGCAAGGCTCCCGTAAAGACCCAGAGGAACCTCACCCAGGCTTCAGTGTCTACTGGAGTCCACTGGAAGGACACCCTCGCCCACCCACCCCACCCCTCCCTGAGCCACCGGGGCTCTGAAGGCTCCCAGAATGGGCTCCTTCCACCTCTTTCAGCCTGTCCTTTTCTCCTTCTTGAGCTTCAGTTTCCTGCTCCAGAGTCAGCTGTTTCCAAACGGAAAAGGCCAGGTGTGAGTCCTATTTCTGGGCACTCACATTTGGTGGAAATGATTCAGGCAGGTGCAGGTTCATTGCCTGAGCCAGGTAAACATGAACTCTCTCCAGTTCAAATATCACAGGCAGAAAACTCTTCCTCCCTTCCTCCCTCTCTCTCCCATTCTCTCTCTCTCTTTTCTGCCAAGTCCAGCCAACTGAATTTATTACTCAAGTAAGATTTACTGAAAGTTTACATAAGAATCCCCAGCCTAAGGGTGATACGCATGTCGGTGCCGTTGCCAGAAATCTGATGTTGAAATAGATTTGCAGAACAAGCTTGTCTATCTAGATTGATTGGAAATGGGCACACATGACAATGTAGAAAAATCTAGATAATCCACAGTTATCTGCACTCCTCTCCCCTGTGCAAAAGGGCTGGCGAGGCTGCCTGTGCCAAATGTACGGATGTGAAGTTGGTTCTGAACCTCCAAGGACACAACAAAACAAGGCTGTTTCTATCGATCAACGGCACGCGTGGAAGTTAACATAAATCAATTAGCAAAACGCATCTGCGGCGGCCATCGCTACCTCGTACTGTGTAAATAATCGTTTGAAGTGCAGAATGTGATGATAAAATCTCTTAACCATATTCGGCCCGGCTGAGCTCCTCTGTGACCTTCAGCAGCAGAATGTTTAGCTGTCACTCAAAGGCCACTGCCGACTGCTGTGGCCAATCTCATGTTGCTAGATGCCAGGGTCACCTCAGAACTTAACCCCAAGTGCCATCTGTGATAACAATGACAACATACACTTCCACAGCCCTTGACCATCTGCCAGCCCCTTTCAGACACCTTACTAGCTGATTAGTCTTCCCTGTGAGTCTGGAGAGTTTATGAAAGGCAGGAAGGCACGGAGGGACTTGGAGGCGGGGAGATTCCTTCAACCTTTGGCTCTGCCACTCAGGGGCTGATATGAACACAGCAAGTTCATTTCCCTCTAATAGATAACAACTATGACTGCAATCCCCACTTTTGCAGGTGGTAAAACTGAGGCTTGGAGAGAGTAAGTAATTCACAAATGTAAGTGGAATAATTGAGATTCAAACACAGATCTATTTGTCTCGTTCCGAGCCCCACGCTCTACCCTGTGCTTCTTCCTGGCTGGATTCCTGGACCCACTGCAGCTTCACGACATTTAAGCCCCAGGACCCTTTTCAATGGAGCCAAGGAAGGAAGGTGCTGGTGCCTGGAGTTGGCACCCAGCTCTCCACTGTCCCATATCCATGACTCAATTGCTGTCCTTTGTTGTGTTGAAGTTACTGTCAAGGGTGAAAGGTATGTTGAGCTGGAGCCTTTTTGCTCAGACTTCGTCTCCTCTCACTCTCCCCTAATATCCTGCCAAGGTCGTCTGTCCCGGGGCTGTTCCTTAAACACCCAGGATGCTATTCCATAGGTCCTCCACCCTGGTCGTTCCCTTCGCCTGAAATTTTCTTCCTCTAGAGACCCACATGGCTAACTCCTTCACTCCTTTGGCTCTTCACTGGAGGGTTAACTTCTCAATGACATCTACCACTAAAAAAATCATTCAGTGACACTCCTTAAGGCACCATAAGGGAGACTTTAATGGTGGGGGAGTGTATTGCAATAAGTACATGGACCATTGCAATGGGGTCTTGCAGTGGGGGAGAGAAACTGGGCTCAACTCCAAATACAACAAGGGAAAGCAGGAATTTATAACCAAGGAGCAGGTGTGGAGGTCAGTGGTTGTAAAATTACTAAGAGGAAACATCAAGGATAAGAAAGGATTCTGGCTAAACTGATCCACCAGGATTCCTGCTGAAGGCAGGCCAGGGTGGGCAGACATCCCCTGGAGGAGGCTGGAGGATGAGGAGCCCAATGAGCTGCCAAGGTGGGGTTTCTTGTTAAACTGACTCAGCAGCATTCAGAGATAAACACAGAAATCCAGAAGTTGAAGCCTGGCTGGAAAAGAGCTCAGGAGAGTTTGATCTGAGTTTAGTCAAGGAGAGAACCTTTGTCATGACCCTCATTTTTGCTACATTTGTTCACTGTATGCCCTAAGGGCCTAAAACAGAGCCTGGCATATAGCAGATGTCCAACAAATACTGTTGAATGAGTGAATAAATGGGGGGGGGTGAGTGGATGGATGGATGATGGATGGACAGATGGGTGGATGGATGATGAATGGATTGATGGATGGGTGGATGGATGATGAATGGATTGATAGATGGATGTATGGATTGATGGATGATGAATGGACGGATGGATGGAGGATGAATGGGCTGATGGATGGATGATGACTGGATGGATGGATGGATATGCAAACAGATAGGCAGAATTATTCTACTTTCTACCCCAGGGTCATACCAAGGTAGGACCTCCTTTTCAGGCTTCTCCCTACAGGTCACATGGACGCCAGATTCTCAAGCCCCTCATCAAGTTGGTTCTCCAGGCGGTCAGTCTCTTGTGCTGGAACTCAAAGCCCTCTGGCTCTACACACATTCCATGGTGCGCGCGCGTGCACACACACACACACACGCACACACACACATACACACCAGGATATACACACAGTGAATTCTCAAGCTTTCAGCTGAACACAAGCTCATTAGAGAGCAGCCTAAACAAACTCACTGGTGCAGAAATACAATTTCACTTGGCCAAGTTCTGCAGAGCATGGACACAAATGAAAAAACCAACTCAGGCAGCATGGCCAAGAGACTTAAGAGGCTTAATTGAACCTCATTTCTCCATGATGTGGGTGGCATGTTTCTGGTCAGGCTGCCACCATGCCAAACTTACCGTGACAAGCTGTCAGCAGCCTCTGTGCTGTGGTTCTTAGAAACAGCTGGAGGAGAGGAACGGACACGTCTAAATCAAAGATTCTGTCTCCCGACACGCTGCAGGAGCCGTGCATCACAGGACTCGGGGCTCTAAATTTGGTCCCTGTTCCTCTGCAGACCGACAAGGGGAGTTAACACAGAACAAACTGCAAGGAAGAACAGCTTCAGACCAGAGTCAGCGCTGCTTTATGTGAAAGAGTCAGAAGTGGCGTTTCTACCCCAGTGGGGAGTGCCGTAGGGGGACACGGGGAACAAGGAGCTGTAAAGCACACTGCACGTGGGTGGACTGAGTGCCCAGCAATCGGCGACTGGACAAATAAATGATCGTGCTTGTTATCAAGGGACTATCGTGGAGTCATTAAAACTAGTATCATGGAATGATACGTATTGGCATGGAGAGAAGTTTATGATGGCTTCAGCAGATTACAAAATAATCCATACTATGCAATTTTATTTCTGTTCGGAAAATGTGTGTATATAAACAATAAATACTGGCCAAAGATTACCAGCAGCTACCTTCAGGTGATGGGGTTATAGGTAACGCACATACCCATCTTACTGTATTTTCTAAATTTTCTGCAGCATATATAATTTTGTCAAGAAGAGTCCAACGTTCAGATATTAGTTAACACATGGAAGGAAACCTGCTCGTGCACAGAACACACACCGCCCCAGCCACTCACACAGGCAGACCCTCCGCTTGCTGCAGCACTGCCTGAACCACACTGACTCTGGGGAGCCACGTGCTCTGCCCTCTGGAGCTGAGTCAGTTCCTCTCAATGGTCCTGCCCATCCCAGCTTCCTTCCTCCCACCCAAAACTGATGAAATGCCCATATCTCTTGGACCTGACTCCTGAGTTAGGACACAAGCCCTTCTGTTCATCCCAGCGTCTTCTCTAGATGCCAAACTCCAGCTTATCCCAAGGGCACACTATGGTGCCTCCTCTCCTTTGCATGTGCTGGTTCCCTTGCCAGGGATGCTCCTCCCTTCCAAAGTTTGCCTAGAGAACTCTTCTTCATGGGTCAAAACTCAGCTCAAATGAGGCCTCCTCTGTGAAGCCTTCCCAGATTCTCCCAGGAAACACTTTGTGTTTATCTCTAGGCAAAGTGGACATCAGACAGGCTGAAGCCTGAGCTTGCTGAGGGATGCTTCTAGGAAACAGTCTCCCTGTATCTCACAGGGAACGTATTAGAGGTATTTACATCTGACAAGTGGGCAGACACCTAACCAGAATCTAGCTATGGGGCAAGGGGGCAGGATGGACAAGAGAGTCCAAAAGTCCCCATGAGAACAGCAGAAGCAATTTCTCACATCTGGCCAAATCCTCACTTTGGGGCAAGTGATTTACCTTCAGCTATAAATCCCCAGGGGCCATCAGGAGGCCCTGGGAAGCCACCTGGCCCTCCAACCAGGAGCACTCTGCTATTTCCTGCCTTATAACACCATAGCCTTTGGCATTAAGGAAACTACATCCTCAAATTCTATCTTTGGCAAATTTTTGTCAATCACAACACAACTCCATTGTGACAACCGCAAATGCTGCCAGCAGCAGCCCATCACACTGCAGTGGAAATAGCTGCGTGCCCGTCTGCCCTTCCGTCAGACTAGGACCTCTGGCAAGACCAGAAATGACAACGTGGTTGCATGTCCTCGCGTCGCTGAAGAAGGAGCAAAAGAAGGTATGTGTTGCGGGGAAGGGGGGACGCCAGGACATTCTTCACTGCTTTGTCAAGGCGCAGCCTGGAGGTATCAGACAAGGAGACCTAAGATTGCTGCCTCTCTCTCCTCTCTCACCTAACGAAAGCTTTGTCAGAGCCTTAACACACCCCCCACCACATGCTGCTCCCTGCCAGTGCTGGGGGCACAGAGCCTTCCCTCATCGCTGTCACCTGCCCAATAAGGGCCATCGGGGATGTCACCAGAAGGCCAACTCTGTCTTCAGATAATCATGGGATAACTGGACTGACGGCACTTTGCATTCTGCTCAGACACTAAACGCGTCCAGTGAACCATGAACCCTCTCTCCTGGCTGTGCTTTAACTCCACCAATGGTAATCTGTAGCATTACGGATAAAATCTTGCGGGGGAGGGGGGCAATAAATGCACTAAAACCCATCACAGACCAGCAACAGCCATGAGACTGTTCAAACCCAGCACGTTTAATTCGGAGTATAAATGGCAAACGCCTTGTCGGTTGCAAAACACAAGGACCAAATCGTGCGTGACCCAGCTGGGCACCTTCGCATGATGCCGTTTGTTCAGCACGCTCTGCCTGCATATAATTAATCCAATTTGGCTCCATGGAAAAGAAATCGTTTCCCTTAATGATGCAATATGAGAATTAACCAGTTCGGTCCTTAGCCCACTTTCTTTCACTGCAGCCAGGCTGGGTGATGTGCCCTGGGGGACCTTGGAAAGTTTTTGCAAAAGCACAGGGGGAAGGAAAAAAAGATTAGCTAGAAGGAAACACCCTCGCGTCTGCTTCTGCATTTAAACTGGCTCGTGGCCACGAACGTATCTTTTTCCTTTTGTGGCGTGGATCCAGGTCTAGCTTTGCCATTACCTACAGCCACCTGATACAGGGTGTTTGGAAAATCAAGGCAAAAAGGAGCATTTATCTATTAGTCATAGAGGAGGTTTATATTTAGATGACATTCTTAGCGGAGCTAATAACTCAGTTCAGCCATCAAAGGCTGCACAAAGGCAACACAGCGGAGCCGGGCCTGTGATGTCGCAGCTCAGAGATTTCTATGCGCATCCCATTCCCAGGGCCCTCCCGCCCTGCCTGGATGGGAGGGGAACTCTGCTGGTCCCAGCTCCATCCGAGAGTGAGCTGCCTTCATAGAGAACTAAACGCTGCTTTCCAGGTTTACTCCCCTTTACAAATTCTGAGTCTCCCTGGCGTGTGTTTGAGGAGGAAAGAAGCGAAGAGAACCAGTTTTTGCTAGCGAATGATTTCAATTTCAACTTCTCTTGCTTCACTTGACATGGGCTTCTAGAAGTTTTGCAATGGCAGCTGTGATTCGGTATCAATCTAAACTTCCCCAGCAGGCTAGGGAGAGCGTGTGTGCTGCGAATTACCTTCCAGTGGCTCTCCATCGCTTACAAAATAAAATTGCAAGCTCTTGTGCAAGGCTTTTCAGCAACCTGCTTTTAACAGCCTTATCCCATGTCTAACTTGGTACTCGCACGGCCCGGAGAACGTGGCCCCTGTTACTCAGTCAGTGGGAAGGAACCAAGTCCTGTATCAACCGAGCTGCTTTACTGTCTCCAAAAACTACCCAGCAGCGCCCACCCCAGGTCTGTGGCATTCAAAGCCTCCCAGCTTGACTCCCGACCCCACTGGTCACCTTGCTGTCTACTCCCAATGTTACCTCTCGTGTTGGAGGCAAAATCAGTTGCCCAACTTGGCTCTCACGTGCTGTCCTTTTCTGCCTCCAGCTTTACTCGGCCTCCCTGGGCAGTCCTCCCCGTCACCAGCTTCTCATCTGGTGTTGGCCTGTTTCCCCCTCTGATACATCAGTGGCCCCAGTGGATTCTGAACAATATGGCATCTTCTATGAAGTTCTTCCACTCATTCAACAAATGTCTTTATGTGCCAAGCCCAGTGCTAGGCGGGTGGAGGCTCAGGGTGGAGGCCCAGAGGGGAGAAAACACACAGTTCCCGGGGAGACGGCCAGTTGCTAGGTACCCCTGGGTGCAGAAGGCACGGGATGCAGGAGGTCAAGGCAGTTAAAAGTCCTGGACTGGGAGTCACAGTGTCTTCATCTGAAGATGATCAGCTCCAATCAGCCTTGTTGGGAGGATCCAACGAGATGACCCCCTTAATGCATCTGGCACTTGGCACATGCTTAGTAAACGTCACCTCCTGTATGATCAAGTCCGTGGACATTTCCACTATCATTTCCAGCGGGGGCCAGAACGCACAGGAGTCACGTGCACACTAAGGAGTGAGGGCCACATCAGGAAGGCACTGAGGGTCCACTGAAGGGGCTGAGCTAGGATGGGATGGGGTGTGACCATGATGGAAATTCAGAACAATCCCGGCGGCGGCTGCACATGGAACAGACAGGAAAGGGGCCAGACTGAGAGAGAAGGACAAGTTCAGGAGGCGGGGGCGGTGACTTCAGCAAGAGACGAAGGGGGTCTGGGCCCAGGTGCTGGTGACGGGGCTGAACAGAAGTTGGGGGATTCTACAGGCACGGAGGAGACAGAAGTTGGGCACTGTAGAGGCACAGTGGCTAAGAGCACAGGCTCTGGGTTGGAGCCCCGACCCTGCCTTCACTGTTCTCTGTGACCTTCAGCAAGTAATCTGACCCTCCTGTGCCTCCGTGCTCCTGTCTACACACCAAGGAGAATAAGGAACGTCATCAGCCTCACAGGGTTGATGTCAAAGCTGAGTTTGTTACTGCACATCCTGCACTTAGGATGGTGTCTAACACTGAGAACGCACTCGACCAATGTTGCTTATCATTCTAAGAAATGACAAGGTTTGGTGACCCATTAGACAGACCAGAGAGGAGGAGTCTAGGAAGACCCCAGAGGGTCAGCAGGTTGGGTGGACCCAGGGAATAGAAGGGATCAGTGTTCGTTAAGAATCACCAGACATCAGAGGTAACACACGTGTTCCCACGTTGGGATATGATTTTGTTTGGGGGAACAAGTGTGGCCCAGTGGTTCAGAGACATTAGATGTATGAAAGTGGTTCTGTTAAGCAAGAAAACCAAGTTTCTTTAGCTTTTTCTCTCCAGCACAGAGACTCAAGAATTCCACTCTGCCAATGACACCCAGGAAGGAAGGCATGTCACACACCTGCTCCTTCACGGGACATCTACACTGTCCATCCACCCACCCTTGAAGCAGAGTCTCAAGAAACTTTCATCAGTTCTTGAAATAAAAGTGGCAGCGAGAAATCAGCCACAATATCAAAATGACAACATGGGCTGCATTGCCATGACAACGCAACTCCATTATTTTCAAATCCTAGGGCAAAAATCTAGCCAGCAATGGGACTGAAAGGCAGCCCTCCGCCTTTTATTCTTGGGAGGGAACAGTGCACGTCCTAAAATGTATTTTTTCATTTTCCTCGAAAATGAGACAAAGCCAAAAGCAGCATCTTCCCCACGCATTCCCAGAACAAAGAGAACCATCCTCTCTGCCTGCACGAGACACGAATTACATCAGTACTGGGCACCTGCAAAACCCTCACTAAGCATCCTCTGTCTGGCCGGAGCTGGCCACTCTGCAGGAATCAGCTCAGGAAGCCTCACCATAAGGAAAGAAACTAAGCTATTTGTTCTGGGAATCCTACTTGTACAACTGATCGATTCTTTTCTGCGTATCATCATATCAACACAGAACCTCACTGACGTTGATTTATTGATACACATGTGGTATTTGGACATCCCTCTTCACATGCCTCCAGGCCCCACCCTATGAAATAAATGCCTGATAATTACAACCAGATTATAGGCAAACAGTAGTCACGTCTCCAATTTTGAGGGCTACAGCTGGACACACCAGGTGGCATGTGGAAGTTCCTACAAATGGCTCTCCAACCAATTCCTCATATATCTTTGACAAAGGATTTCTAGGTCAGGAGAAACGGCGGGCACAAACTAGATTAGAGGTTTGTACAAAGACATAACGAAATTCGGGACCTTAAGATAAACATTCATTAAATACCTACAGTGCAGCAGTCGCTGGGTCAAGAGGCATAGTTCCTGGTTTAGAGGGGCTTGTAAATTCAATTTTCCTGCGTACAGAAAACAGGCAGTTCCCCGTATACTTGTAAAACCTGCAGAGTCATTTTTTTAGCACCCTGTCCTTAAATCTTTAGTAACTTGGTATCTCATTCCCTGCAACTCTTTACCCTGGTAATAAACATCCATCTGCCCAAGCTGGGGAAGCCATTGTAACTCCAGGAAAATGGATAAATTGAGGTGTGTGTGTGTGGGTGTGTGAGAGTGTGCCATGCAGATACTGTTGGGTTTTTTCCTTCTTTCGCATCCCAAGACAAATCTTTGTAAACTACAGAAAGGTGCCAACTTTGACAGAGGAAATATTTGACTTTGGAAGATAAAGGCCTTCAGTGAATGTAAGAACTCAAAGCAGAGCAGGGGAGGGGGTGGCCCACTGGTGGAGTGCTTGCTTAGCATGCACAAGGTCCCGGGTGCATTTAAAAACAAATAAATAAGTAAACCTAATTAACTCACCCTCCAATTAAAAAGTAAATTAAAAAATTTAAAAAATTTTTAAAGTCAAAAAGGGCCTCCACAAATCGGTAGCAGAAATGATAAACCCGTTTTGTTCTTTAACAAGATCCCAGTGATTGAAAAAAAAAAAGGGGGGGTCCTGTCCCAGCACCAGCAGAGGCGGGCTCCGCGCACACGTCTCTTGCTCACCTCTCCAGCCCCAGGGGCTAACACAGGGGCAGGCCTGTGCAAGGATGCCCTTGGTCAACACCCAGCGCCTGGCTGGTCCTGCAGGGGCAGGGGGTGGTCAGACAGTAGACACACTGGAGCTCCAGGATCCACCAGGATATGACGCATCATTTCAAAGTCTACAATGTGAGCGGGGCTCCGGCACACCCCATTTGAAAAGTGTGACGTTGTATCACCAGTAGAAGCCTGTGCATGCCCATCAGCCTTCCAGCAGCTCCACTTCCTGCCAGAACGAAGAAACAAGCCACTGGAATGCCAGGGGCATTCACCGACTTGCGGTTTCCCAGACACTGGTTTCCCACCGTAAATGAAGACCTGTGCCCCAACGCTTGGAGAAGGAGGCCAGCACATGCTAAAAGCTGTGCAAAGGAAGTCTGGGGAGAGAGGAGCTGCTCCAATAAGATCAGCAAGGCTCACACTCAGTGGGGCAGCATCCGTGCCCCTCCAGCAAGTGCAGATTTTTGGGAACGTAATCTCACTTGGAGGAACTATCTTTCCCACCATCTCTACAAAAACAGAAAATAAAGAAAGGCAAAAACTGGCCCATTTGGGGTCCAGAGGAGCCCACTGGTGTGTTCAGTGTTTCTCCATAACTAACCTGTTGGGAATCACGATACTTGAAATGAAAACTGTGAAACTGCAGAGGGTGGGGCATGGGTGGGTCATCACTAGCCTGAGAGAGAGATGGTTGGGTGCTGAAGGGAAAAAAAAAGATAGAAATAAGAGAGATACTGAGATATTCAACACAAGTAGTTTTATTAACAGCCACGGCCTTGTCCTTCCTATATTGTGGCTACATATTTTATCTTTAAAAATCCAAATGGTTATAATTATAAGTTAACTATCTGACAAGACAGCTGACTGTAGACCTGTGAAGAGCAATTATTTTGACATTGATTACTTTCTGCATAGGAGCAGAGTATTGTAATTGCAGTTTGCTGGAAGCTACTGCAACCTTCTCTGATGTGCTCCCAATTTGGCTGGAGTTAATTAATGGGTGTTGGGGGAGGGGGTGGGGAGGGTGAAGCCAGCATGCAGCTTAACATACAAATTAATTGACATGAAATAAATTAATGTGTTTAATTTAAATGTCATTAATTTACCAAACAGAGAGAAGCAGGCACAGGGTTTGGGGAGCTATGGTATTAGCATCCGCTACAGGGATGTCGCAGGGTTACCATGGCAACTGCCTCATTAGGCTTCTAGGGGATGCCAGCGCATCGCCTGGGGCTGAGGAGTGGTGGGCAGAGGATTCCAAACATCAAACAGGAAATCTGAAATATCACCTAGAACCAAGCGGTGCTTTGAGGATGGGATTCAGAGGAAGCTGTTTATCTGCAGGTGACCTGGGATCAGCCTGCAGCCAAGAAAAGGCAGTAGTTGAAACCCAACACGCCATCCTTTAGAGAAGGTATTTGACTGGGGAAAGCAGGGGCACCATAGGACGTCAAGACTGTTTTCATATGCCCAGATAGCCTAACCTTGCTTGAGCCTTCATTCTTGGCACATGCTGTTCCTTCCTCCTGGAACGCCCTTCCATTACTTTCTTTATGTGCCTCACCCCCCATGCCTGTTTTAAGCCTCAGCTCGGTATCACTTTCTCCAGGCTGGCTGTCCCTTCACAAGCCCCCCAGCACCGACTGTATCCTATCAGCGTAAATGTCACTCTGCAATGTCATTATGAATTCCCTCCCCTCCACTTCCTGAATATGAGCTTCCTGAGAGCAGGGCTGTGTCCCTCACTCTCCAACTGTTGTTCTTGGACCAGTGACATTAGCATCTCCAGGAAGCTGGTTAGAAATGGAGGACCTCAGGCCCCATCTCAGACCTACTGAATCAGAATCTGCATGTTAACAAGATCCACAGGAGATTCGTGTGCACATTCAAGGTTATGAAGCACTGCTACGCATCACTGCTTCCCTAGAGTGTGGCAAGTGGCAGGCATTCCACAAATATTTTAAAGTCGAGCGT
The DNA here is from genome assembly GCF_009834535.1 of Camelus ferus. Lineage (NCBI taxonomy): Eukaryota > Metazoa > Chordata > Mammalia > Artiodactyla > Camelidae > Camelus > Camelus ferus. The sequence goes on along the minus strand of NC_045708.1, from coordinate 9,305,168 downwards.
TCCCTTTATATCTAAACTTTGCTCCTGCCTCAGGTAGCATAGATGAATCCAGAAGAAGCAGCAGATGGGCCATCATTTATTAATGCAGTTAAACAAGCCAGCTATCCATGCACGATGCTGGGATGGGATTTGAAGCCCACACTACAGGGGCTTAGATCCTTGCTCTGTCACTCTATGGCCTCAGGAAAATTACCTAACTGCTCTGTGTCTCAGTTGTGTCATTTGTAAAATGGGGGGACAGTAATTCATCCATTTAACAGATACTTACGTGAGCATCTACGATGTGCCACTCACTGTTCCAAGCACTTGGGAATCAACAGTGACTAAAGAGACAAAAATTTCTACCCTCTTATTGTGCGAATTAAATGAAATTATGCATGTAAAAATTTTAGCCTGGGACACAGGGAAGGTTCAATACATTATCAGTCTTATTCTCTAAAGCTCTTTCAAAACCCTCTTCCATCATACAAACATATTTTCTTTTTCTCCCCAAATACAGTTTTACAGTCATAATTGTGGTCCATCTTGCTGACACAAGCAGAAGGTGAACTCAGCTGGGGGGAGAAGGTGAGAATAAAAATCACTCCTCCCACAGTGCAGCTCCATACTCTTTGCACCCAGTTGAAAAATAGAGCTGGAGAGTGATTTGTTTCTTTTCTTCCCTGTTTTTTCCTTTCTAAATACAAGTAACCATAATGCCAATGGTCCACTGGAGCGGTAAGATGGAGCCAAATTTTAGAAGGGTTTAGCGCCATCCAATATGGTAGCCATTACCATATATTTGCCATATGGGCTATTAAAATTTTTTTCTAATTTTTATTGAAGTATAATTGATTTACAATGTTGTTAGTATCTAGTATACAACATAGTGATTCATGTATATATATGTGTGTGTGTGTGTATATATATATATATTCCTTTTCTTTTTTCTTTTCTTTTTTTGAGGGGGGAGGCAATTAGATCTGTTTGTTTGTTTGTTTGTTTAATGGAGGTACTGGGGATCGAACCCAGGACCTCATGCATGCCAAGCATGTGCTCTGCCACTGAGCTATATCTTCCCACCTGTATATTCCTTTTCATATTCTTTTCCATTATAGGCCATTACAAGGAATTGAATATAGTTTCTGTGCTATATAGTAGGACCTTGTTGTTTGTCTGTTTTATATATAGTAGTTAGTATCTTCAAATCCTGAACTCACAGTTTATTCCTCCATCCCCGCCCTTTCCCCCTGGTAATCAAAAACTTGTCTCCTATGTATGTGAGTCTATTTCTGTTTTGTAAATAAGTTCATTTGTGCCATTTTTTTAGACTCTACATGTAAGTGATATCAAATGGTATTTTTCTTTCTCTTTCTGGCTTACTTCCATTTGTATGATGATCTCCAGGTCCATCCATGTTGTTGCAAATGGCATGATTTTATTCTTTTTTATGGCTGAGTAGTATTCCATTGTATAAATACACCACAACTTCTTTATCCAGCCATCTGTTGATGGATGTCTAGGTTGTTTCCATATCTTGGCTATTGTAAGTAGTGCTGCTATGAACACTGGGGTGCATGTATCTTTTTTAATTAGAGTTCCCTCCAGATATATGCCCAGGAGTGAGATTGCTGGATCACATGGTAAGTCTATTTTTAATTTTTTAAGGAATCTCCAAACTGTTTTCCATAATGGCTGCACCAAACTGCATTCCCACCAGCAGTGTAGGAGGGTTCCCTTTTCTCCACAGCCTCTCCAGCATTTATCATTTGTGGACTTTTGAATGATGGCCATTCTGACTGGTGTGAGGTGATACCTCATTGTAGTTTTGATTTGCATTTCTCTAATAGTTAGTGATATTGAGCATCTTTTCATGTGCCTATTGGCCATCTGTATGTCTTCATTGGAGAAATGTTTGTTTAGATCTTCAGCCCATTCTTTGATTGGGTTGTTTATTTTTTTGTTATTGAGCTCTATGAGCTGTTTTTTAATATGATTAAAATTAAATTTAAAATTCAGTTCTTGAGTCGCACTAGCTCACTTCAAATGCTCAACGGCCATATGTAGCTACCACATTGAACAGTACAGATAAAGAAATATCCATCACCACGAGTTTTATTGGCTAGCACTGGTCTATAGCTGTGTTTCTCCAACTTGAATGCATATATGAGAATCCTGAGATCCTGTTACAGTGCAGATTCTGACTGAGTAGGTTCTCAGTGGGGCCCAGAATTTTGCATTTCTGCTCCTGGGTGATACTGCTGGGCCTACACTTTGAGTAGAGAGTATGAATTGTTATAATGAAGACACAGAGTCAGGAAGATAAGGAATTTCCACATCTTATTAAGACAGGTCTGAGTTGACCGTAACTTACTGGGCACTTGACCAGTGACCTGTTAAGAAGTGGTGGAAGCCAGGGTCTTCAGAGGAGCAGTAAGAATCGAATGATGACTGCTCAGTGAGATACGTAATATTCATATTCTTGACCACCCCAGTCTCTCCAAATTCAAATCCAAGAAATGTCTTCCCTCATGGGCCAACTCAACAATGACCTGTTCTGCACAGAATTCTGGAAGGAACTAAGGATAAACTTCATGAATTTCATGGAAGGATAGGGAAGTTATCCCAAGTGATATTAAACCTAAGACAAAGACAATATGCTTTGATGTGATGTAATTTTCTTTTAGTACATGATGAAATCTCATTTGGGATTTTTCTACGGTTGTTCTTCACCTCTTTGGATCCTTGGCCTTCAACCTCAGGTGGATATGATAATTAGCTGGAAACATTATTTAAAATATGCATTCCTCATTGCCACTCCCAGTGACTGGTTTAATAGATCAGGAGGAGAGCCCGGGCATCTGTGTTTTTAAGCACTCTCCAGTTTATTCCAATGGGCAGCCAGGGTTGAGATCCCTAACTTTGAATAGCCAGCTTCCTCATACAAATGTGCCACTCCCTCCCCGGGTCTGTTCCACACCGTGACTCCATGCTCTGCTACCCTTTGCATTGACAGTCTGGGGTCTAACTTTGAGCTCCACACCTGCTCCAGGAAAGTCCTCCAGTATTCACCTTCCAGTTCTATGCACTGACAACTGGTGAAAAACACCCTCCCCTGTCCCCTACCTCTTGCTAAGTGAACATTGTCACAGGGAGAGGGATTGAATACATCCCTTGATTTTTCTAAATTAATGAAATAGACATGAGATAAACTGGATTATTTTTAAAAGAAATAAATCATCAACATCTTGACCTCTGCCAAGTAATTTGCTGGGGTTTTTTTCTATTTCTTCTTAGTCCTTATGCATAAACACATGGGATCTTTCAAATAATTTTGATATTTTGAAAGTTTTCTGTTAGCAACATTTCTGATGACACTACATAGTTTTCATGGCCATCACTCTAAATGTCTGCATAAACTTCCATTGAGATGATTAATCATAATCTACTTCCATGTTGTTGGGCATTTGAGTTGCCTCCAATTTGTCACTGTTGATAAACAAAGTTGCAGTGAAAGTCCTGCATTGACCTTTTCCTGGGCTGTAGGCTTTAAGTTTCTCTCTGGTCAGTCCATGTGAATTTCCAGCTTGGGTCATACCACACTTTCTCTTTATCACCTGACCTACTTCTCTAACAAGACAAGCCAAAGCAGAATTTCTATCGATGTTTTTCAATGGGGTCCTCTAGGCATTTGGGTGGGATTTCCCTACACTCTGTAGGAAGTTTGGCATCACTATCCCATCCATGATGTGTCAATCATGTGCCTTGGTTACTATGACAACACAAAGCCCCCCCCCCCTCCAGTGGCCTGAGAAGTCGGAGTTTGCTGACCTCTGCATGTTACCCATTGGTTTCTGTCTTGATTTTTCAGACTCTGGGCAGAGTACCTCGGGAGAATCTCAACAGAAGAGGCTTCAAGAGTCAGCCATACATACAGGATCAGCTCTAATCCCCACGCGGGCAGGCACCCTCATCCTCACTCACTTACTTCTCTTCCTAACACCTTTGAGTCTGACTTACGACCACTCCATTCTACCCACTGTTGCTTATTCAGAAGACCCTTTTCTTCTTACCTTTCCTTAATTTTCCCTCCACTAACATGTCCTGCGTCCTCTCTTATGAAATCCACATGCAGGTCACTTTCCGGCCAGTATCCACCCAAGGGACATAGCATACAGCCTATGGGTTAAGATCACAAACTCAGAACCAGACACTTGGGTCTGTACCCCACATGCGACACTTTCTAGCTTGTCACCCCAGGCAAGGAGGGTGCTTGAGACCCAGACAGGAGCATTTCCTCGTGTGTAATACGGAATGATGAAATTTATAAAACCTCATAGGGATTCGGTTGAGGAATCTGCTTAAAGGTCATCAAGATACTTGATGGTGGAAATGGGATTTAAATGCAAAGCAATTACAAGCAAAACATCAGTATCTTTCCACCAAATCAGCCCACCTCTCTTTCAAAACAAATTGGAACTCTTTATTATGTTACACTGTCATTGACTATTTAAGCCATGTGGAAGAAGAACGTGCAAGCCTGGAAATGGTACAGTCTCGGGAGATGTAAAGAGAACAGTTCTGTGTTGGCACTATCAGCAAGGAGTGCTCGAGGTCTTGGGTCTTCGGCGACAAACACCATAATACAGAAATGCTATATTGCATGGCATTTGAAATCCACAGTTTTATTTGTTGCTTTAAGTAAAAGAAAGAATGCCATAATGCACGCTGCTGTTTTTGAGAACTGTACTCTGTATAGGTCAAAGGCTTCTTAATAATCAAGATTGCTATCACTCATTCTGACTTTGCAATTCTCTTATAATTGCAGCCTTCGGGCTAACATTTATTTGAAGCTTACAGTGGATTTGCAAAGGTGAAGTTATCGAAAAAGATTTTAAACCACTCAGATTAGACATAAACACCATGACTGAATTTAATGAACTGGAGAAAAAGAAAAGTCAATTTTTATCATGTATTAAGAACAAGCTGGGAAGAATGTGTGTTCACACAACACAAGCCCAACACACATACACACACACACACACACACACAAGATCCTAGTCATTATGCAGTCCCATAGTGGGTAGGCCCCCTCCATCCCTCAACAAGATATGAAATCAGTTGTCTTTCTCTACTTGCAGGTAGTCTGGCTCACACTCAAGCTTATCCAACACGGAACTGACAAACACATTGCACCTGAGGAATCTTTACCAAAAAGACACATGTGTATTCACATCCCATTTGCTCTTGGAGAATATCAACCCCAGAGAAAAGCCACTTCCAGTTTGCATCTCGTAATTGCAAATACTTCCTGAATTTCTATTTGGAATGCAGTCCTTGGAAAGACCCGGCTTTTCCCCAGAGAATGTGAAGATTCTATCTCCACCGAAGCTCGAGGTATGACAAGATGCTGACCACCAGGGCACCTTGCTTGGGTCCTTCAACATGATTACTGCATCTAAAATTTCCCTTCCAGAATTTTAAAATAATATGCAGGCACTGAGCTCAGCTCAGAAGCTGGTTTATTTCTCATCTTGTAGTTCTGAGGCAGTGATTCTCAAACCTTGGTCAGTATCAGATCACCTGGGGAACCTGAAAAAAATACAAAGAGCCAGGCTCCCTCCTACGTCACTGAGCCTGGCATCTGTGTTCTTCATTAGTTGTCAAGGTGATTGTGATGCCCATCGAAGTCTGAGAACTACTAGTTTAAGTCATGGAACTACTAAGCTTCTCAAACTGTTACGGGCATTGAAATCACCTGGGAGTTGAGCTAAAATGCATCTTGTGATCCAGGAATTCTGTGGTAGGATTCCGGAGTCTGTGTTTCCACCACTTCCAGGTGATGTGATGTTACTGATTCACAGACCAGGGAGCAGCAAGGCTCTGGGACAGTGGTTCTCAGCTGTGGCCCTTGGGGACAATGTTTGGAGACATTGTGGGCTGTCAGAGTGGCAGGGGGACTGGCACCTAGTGGGCAGGGCAGGGGCCAGGGATGCTGTTAAACATCCTGCAGTGAACAGAACACTCCCTCCCCTGCCTGCCTAACCAAGAACTGTCCAGCCCAAAAGACCAACAGAATCAAGATTAAGAAACTCTGCTCCAGGGCACACATACACACGAGAAAAGAAAAAAGATGGTGATAAATTTGGCTGATAAAAGACAGTTGAAACGGCAAAGTCACCACTTTGCTTAATTAGAAGAAATGGTAAAAATGAACAACCATCTCTTGCAGCCACAATCACAGGAGGACTTGTGGTTTAAAGATTATTGAAAGAAACCTACGTGTCTGCCCCTGAGGTTTTGAAGGGTCTCAGACACCTAAGGGAAGAGTGACCAGTGCCACCAACCATCTGTATTCGCACAAATATCCTTCCATTTTTGGATTCCAGCTGATGGTCTGTATGTTTTACTTTCTATCCAGATACTGTAAAATCCTGTATACGCAGGAAAAACTCTCCTGGAAATCAGGTTCCGAATGGCCGCACTGACACAATTAATTGAAATGAAAATCTGAGGAAGGACAGGTACACAAAGGCGAGTTATCTTGCTTTTCTGGAATTCTAAGAAATAAATTGGCCCTTCCGTGTGTATGCCCAGCATGGTGCAGCCAGACTCCGCTGCTAAATTTCACACAACAGTTTGCTAGTTACCTTGACACATTTAGTTTTCTAGCAGTTTTACAGGGTCTGGAGTCCTTAACCGTTTTGTAAGGAAATGACACTTTCTGCTCAGCCTCTCGGCAGGTGGAAACGGGCTCCATCCCACAGGTCTGGGGGTGGGGCGACGTGAGGTGGGGAGAAGGAGTGTGGCCATCCAGCCTAGGACATTGCAAGGAGCGCCTGCCCAGGCTGGAGAGGAGCCCGCAGAGCCAGGGATGTGTCGACAGCTTTGGGACGCAACACCCTTTGCTCTTGCCCCCCAACCCTGCTGGAATTATCTGAAGGAAAGATCTCATGGCAGCAGGGGAAGAGTTGTGCTAGAAAGCCCTGGAAAATCTCTGCTAGTCAAGAAGAGGAGGGCAACCTGGCACCCTGGGACCAACCAGAGTGGAGACCATATTTACCTGCTCAGTGTTCCCTGCAGGTGAAGAGCTCTGAAGGAGCGTTCTCAACTACTGGGTGATGCGTGCGTTCTGGGCACCACCCATTGGCGGGAGGGGGCCCTGCTGGATGAAGCTGTGGTGGTCGTGGTGGAGGAAAGGGAACTGTGGCTGAGGTGTGTCCAGAGAAGCTGGGGGGTAAGACAGGTGGATAGTTAATAAAGGGAGAATGGCCAGGAGAAGAGTGTTCACTGACGTCCCAACCCACCCCGGCTGTGCTGTGCTCAGCCTTCACGACCTGGTTTGAATGTCCCTGCCTCCAAGGAGCCCCTGATTACTTTCCTGGGAAGAATGGTTTCCTCATTCGTGTTCCCACCAGGTCTTGGGGCTACATAGCTGGATTACAACACTTACCACAGGTATTGAGAGTGTGTGTATGTGTGTGTGTGGACAGCCTGCGAGCTCTGGTGGGAAAGGCTTGTGCCTTCATCCACCTTTGAGTCCATCCCAGCTCCCATCTCAACAGCAGATGTTCAACAACTATTAACAGATACACACGACTATATATAAAATACATAAACAAGGACCTACTGTAGAGCACACGAAACTATATTCAACTTCTTGTAATAACATATAATGGAAAATAATCTGAAAAGAAAAAGTACATATATTTATGTATATGTGTAACTGAATCACTTTGCTGTACACCTGAAACTAATGCTGTAACTCAACTACACTTCAATAAAAAATTTTTAAAAAATAACTATTTGGACATGATGGATGTCTCAGAGGCAGAAGAAGAGAAGGGAACACAGTAGCCAGCTGTGCGAAACACGGCGGAACCAGTCAGACCCAAAGGTCTAGTGACCCCACGGAGGGGCCATCTGTCGTTTTCCAAGCCCAGCGACCGTCCCTTCTTCCCTACCCTCGTCCTTAACTTTCTCACAAGGGTCACCCAGCTCTCGGTTGATTTGGCCTGGAGAGCAACTCCTTCCTCTCTAGATCTTAAAAATGGGCACACGCTCCAAGCCTGGCCGAACAGGGTGGGCTGTCCCCCTGGGCTCAGTGATGGTTCAAGTGAAGACCCACAATCCAAGTCGATCGGGGAGCCTTAAATGTGGGTTTTGCTGGAGGCCCTCCTTCCGCTGGGGTTCCTGTCTATGAGGGTGTCTCTGTGAGAGCTCTCTTCCAGGGAGAACCTGCTGGAAGAGGAAGCAAGCATGAGCAGGGCAGAGCTGAGAGCCGTGGAGAAACCAAGTCCTGAAGGCGACGGTGAGCCCCTGACACCCACTAGCTCTCTCCAGAGACTTCTACTTACAGGAGCCAATAACTTTCCTTTTTCCACTTAAACCAGTTAGAGTTATGCTTACAATGGATAGATCCCCAAGTAGTATACTCCAATTCAACGGGGTGCTTCTAAGGGACCCCAGAGCAGTGCAAGATCCAGTCATTCTCTTGCTGGTGGCTACAGGCTGCAAATTGAAACCCTAAGCACCATCCCAGTAGGCCAGGTAAGCATAAGACACCGCGGCATGCAGCCCCTCCGGGGCCTCACACCGTCCTCTGAGGGTTTAGAAGCCATTGGCATTCACTCTGTGCCGCACCAAGCCGCCGAATGCAACTGGCTGGACAGTGTTCTTCACCTGATCACATGGACAAGCAGTGGGTTCAGATAAGAGAAGAGGAGAACTGTCAGCTCCAATTTTCTTTTGCTGCGATTTTCTTTTGCTGATAGACTTCACTCTTTGGGCCAAAGCAGACACGCGGAGGCACGTCATCTGGTAGAATTAAAACAACACGCAGCCATTATCGGGAAAGCGGCTCTACTTAACACCGACATATCGGGAACACGGCCGCTAATAGACTGCTTGGGGTATGGTATTTTTCAAGCATCCAACATAGATTTAAAAACACGGTAAATAAAACAAGTCATTTCTAAACAGTAAGTCCGCAAGGAAGAATTCAGCTTCTCTTGGCCTTTGGTGGGTCAGTACCAATTAATTCGATACACAAGGAAGAGCTTTTTAAAGTTAAAATGTCACATATGCAGGACTATCAAATTACAGCTGTTATTATGAGTTCTGCAGTGTCGTCCAGAAGGGCTAAGATCGTCACATTTACACTTGGAGATTAATACGCCCTGTCTGTCTGTCTGTCTGTCTTTCTGCCTTTATTTTGCTTGTCGGCAAGTTTTGCCTAGAAGCAAGTATCATCACGTCATGACATCGGTTCACTCACTGTGTGCTGGGCCGTAGGCTATCAAAACAAACTTCGCACAGCAGATAAGCAAGACAAAAGCTGGGGAATAAAAGCCAGTAGTCTAGCGAGCTCAGACACATTCAAAAGCTTTTGTTTTATTCTGAATTCATTCATCAGAGGAAATCTCCACACCTGCACCAAATCAGAATCCCTCTCCTCACTCCTACTGTAGATTAAGCATCTTACAGGCACTCTTCAAAGACATCTGTCTTGGAATGAGAAATTGCATGTGTGTGTGCACATGCGCGCGTGAGCATGCGTGGATTTAGTAATGGAGAGAGAGAGAGGAGAGACTTGTTGCCCAACCTTCTGCACAGGTGGAATTTTGTTCCTATGATAATAACCTGGATAAACGGTTCAAAACTGGGCTTATCTGTCGCAAGGAGTCTTCTCATCAATCCTCGGGGAAAATCTTTCCATAAGGCATTCATCTGCGAAATGAAACAAGCCCCTCCCAATTACACACCTGGTTTGGCTGCTAAAGAAAAATCTTGCAAATATCAATGTCAATATAGGGTGTAAGGAAGCTCATTTAGCTTTGTTTGGAGAATTTTTATTAGCGTTTGTTTTTGAGGCGTTTTTGTTAATCAGTCAAAATCCATGGACAGGTAGGAAAATACATGCGATGAAAAGGACTGAGGGGGAAAAAGAGATAGAAATGTCTGTTAAGAAAACGTGTATCCGAAAATGTGGCAGCTTGGCCCAGGTTTGACAAAGGGAGGAACAGAGATGGTGGAGAAGAAAGTGGAAAGGGGGAGGTGAGACAGCAAAGTTTCCCCCAAAAAAGGTGTCTTTATTTCTTGGGGGTTTTGGCGCGGGAAGGGAACAGCTTCTTCTTCTATATTCTCATTTTCCTTGCTGCGATTGTAACCTTCCTTCTACTTTGCAGAGTTACTTGCATGAAATTAACCATAATTGAGTGGCATGCCTGTTTAGACAAAAAGCTCCTGGAGAGCTGGGACCACGGCCCATGGGATGTGCTCAGTGGATAAGGAACCCAGTTCCTCCGGGGAGGAGCCATCTGGTCTGTCTCGCTGCCCCAGTCTGACCCTGGCACATTTCTGTTCGGCAGAATTTCCCACCATTGGAATTATTTACTTGTTCACTTATGCAGAGTTTGTGCCTACTGAGTGCCAGGCACTGAACTGGCCCCAGACAGGGCCTGGGAAGTCACAATTGTTCCAGATAAAGGCAGCCATCCTGCCTCCTCCAGATGGCCCAGGACAACAGGTCAGTTGAACCAACTGGCCAGTGATCAAATAAAAACATGGAGCTTCTGGAGAGCATCCAGCTCAGCCTGCGAGTGGCTTCTCTCCTGTCTCTGTTCTATGTGACTTCACTCATTCCACACTATGTAGCACCTATGAAGCACCCAGCATCTTTCAAGACAGTGGGGATAAAACAGTGAACAAATCAAAAACAAATTAAAAAAAAAACCCTGCCCTCAGGGATCTTACATTCTAGATGGAGAGAGAGATACCTATGGAAAGTATGAAACAACAACACGTTAGCCAGTGATGACTTCTCCGAGCCTCAGTTTCCTCATCTGCCAGATGGGCACAATAATGTGATGCCGGGGATGTTGCAAGGACTAAATGAATTAACTCATATAAAGCGCTGTGATCCGTGCCTGGGGCACCCACACTCCATAGATGTCAACCATGATTACTGTGATCATCATCCTGGCCACTGCCCAACATTCAGGTGGCCATCACTTAGCAGCAACATGTGTCCTCCGTGGAGTCTTGGCAAGGGTGCCTGGCATCCACGCACCCAGGCATGACAGCTCTGGGTGAAGATAAATCATGCTTTGTTTAGGCTCGACAAGTGGAAACAGAACACCGACATGGTCTTCTCCCACGCTGGAAAAATTCCACACAGCATGCACCACCTTCTTTCAAATTAGAGGGGAGAAAAGGATTAGGACACACTGAAGGATTTTAGTCCAGAGGACAAGAGCTGCATTTAACCCAGCAGAGTCTTTAAAGCCCAGGGGGGCATCAGGGCAAAACAGAATCCACTCTGTGGTCAGACCGTCCTGGTTGACATCTTCGGTTACCACTTCCTTGGTAGAGTGCCTTAGGCAAGTCATTTTCCCCCTCCAGCCTGAAAAATAGGCTAAGAGAATGCACTGGTCTGTGGTGAAAACAAATGCATGTGTCTGGAATACAGCAAGCACTCAATTAACACAGGCTGCCCCCTCCACCTCTCCTAAGGAGAAATGGTCAGTTTCTACATTGGAATTGTAAGCGCTGTACAAGCTACTTTCTGAATCTAGGCTTGAATCAGAAGGTAAATGTTTATAGACACATATTTCAGGCTATTGAGTCTTTTGCAGAGAAATAAGAATGAAGTTAAGGAGTGAAGACATAAAAGCAGGTGCAAGCGTCTTAAGAATGGCCTTTGTGATGGAAGATTCCTGGGAAACAGGCTGAAAAGGTCCCCAGGCCTCTGCCTCCGATGGGCTAAACATTCTTGAGAGAAAGTAGAAGAGATGTGATCTATCTTTGCAAACATACTACCTACTCCTGAGAAGGAGAAGGGGAGACATATGTCCTACCGACAGGAAATAGACCAGAGTCGCTGCCAGCTCATCTCTAGAAGACATTTTTAAAAGAAATTGTAAGAGACAAGCTTGATCAAGACAAGCTAGTTCCAGAACTCTGCCAAAGCAGCGAAGGCATTTTTTTATTCATGTTAACTGCCCTAGAACTAACCTAGAAAAGAAAATCCAAAATGCACACACAAAAATTACTGCACTTATGTTTTAATGCAGTTGGGGCAGCTCGAGGGCAGACCCCAGTTTCCCTGTTTTCTCTCTGGATTTTTGAGGAAATGATAGTTTTTGTGTGTGAGTTTTGTAAAATATGCATGCTCAGCGACATGCCAGCTCTGAGAGGCTAATGGGAAATAAAGGCCATTGACACGAGGACAAAGGTCTAGGGGAAGTGAAGCCACAATAAAATCTGTTTGGGGAACAGCTGATGGAAGCCTGTAAAAGGAAATTAGGACAGGGCATCCCAAGGGAGCCTCTCTGAGATGAAACTGACAATTCATGGAGGGTCCACAGGGGGTCACATCCAACCTCATCAACGTGCCCCAAACATGGACATTTTGGGAGGAGGAAGCCTGAGTTACACCTATGGCTCTGATCTCTAGTCATGGAACCCCAGGTTCATTACTTTAGTCAGCTGTTCCTCAGTTTTCCTCACCTGTGAAATGGGTATAATATCTAACCTTGAGGGGCTTCCATAGGGTCATATTCATGGAAACGGTCTGTGAGCCACAGAGTTCTGTGTGAGTGAGGATTAGATCATGCACAGACAGGGGGACCTGTGTGCATTTTCCTTAGCACCACATGGAGCATGTGCAGAGTGTCTGATACATACAGCAAGAGTTCACCTCAGAGCCCTGAACTGTCCTTTTTATTTAACACCAGGCTTTGGCGATGTTTCATGCGTTGGGAGAGAAGAGAAATGAACAGCCCACCCCGAGATGTTCAAGAGAAATGAACAGCCCACCCTGAGATATGCTCTAATCAGCGTGCCTGGAGACACAGCTAGCCTAGCAACAAGACGCAGAACTACCGTACTCTTAAAGGGACACGGAACACTCAGGTCTGAATGCCTGTGGCCACGAAGGTCCCCACGTCTCCGGTCACGTGGAGGTTCTGTCTGGGGAGGCCCTGCGTCCCAGAGCGGCGGGAAGATCACGGTACGCTGCTTCTCACTGCATCACAGGACAGCTGCTGGCATTTGGGTAAAACGTTTCAACTCTGAGCCTGACTTCCTTCCTCTGTGACATCCCACCATGAACCCCACCTACCTCCCAGGTTAATATAAAATCACAGGTGTAATGCACTTGGCCTTATAAAATAATTTAGGACAGTAGGGAAACGCTAAAGGGTGTTGCCAGCGACACCGAGGCCTGCAGAGGGGATGTGAGTCTTCTGTTCAGGGAGTGTTACAACGCCCTTCCCAACAGACACGGCCTTCACGGGGCTGTTCCCGGCCTCTCTGGCTCCCCCTTTAAAACAAAAGAAGACGAAGGAGAGAGAAAAATCTAGCAACCTAAAACTGCATTCTTCTCTCTTGGCACACACGTAATGGCCAGCAGTGGTAAAACATCATTATCCTAATATGTTTTCTCAAAGGTTGGTTTTTATATCATCAACTGTGTTAAAAAGTGAAATTTTGTCCAAATCAAGAAATAACTTGAGACATGTAAAAAAGGGAAAGAGACTATATAGTAAAATCAATATTAGCAAGAGTGAAATTGTGAGAGAAGAGGCTATAAGAACCCTTCCTAAGCCAAGGAAAGAGATCTCATCGTAAAATTGTAATAAATTACTTTAGTTCCATTGCTTGGTAAATTGCTTGAATATTAGTATGGCTGAAACTACACTTCCTTTCAACCAAAGAACGCATTTCGGCCTTGGCTCCAGGACAAATCAGATTAGGGCAGCATCATCCTGACAACGTTATCTTATTAACTTCTAAGGAGCTCATCATTTTAAATCTGTCTCTACTTTCTTGCCCTCTCAGACTTTTCTCCAAGACATCATTTTTATTTAGATGCTGCTTCTTGATCCTTCCAATGAGACTATTTATGGACATTGATATTTGAATTTCACACGTTACACAATGTTATTCCTCTTTCGATTTTTTTTCCCCGACCATTTAAAAAACGTAAAAATCATTCTTAGCTTGCAAGCTAAAAGAAATAGGCTGTGAGCCGGACTGGACGAGCCAGCCAGGGTCTGCCTGTTTGCTCTAATGCTTCTGGAATGGTTGATGCCTTGACCTTTGCAGAAAGGTCAAGAGCTCAGTGTCCAGGCATCCTTTCCCTTTCACCCTGGGTCCGGGGACAGCTCGGCGTCCTCCCACGTCTCTGATGTTGTGACAGACGGCTCTCTCTTGCCTGACTCAGAATGAGAGCACTTCCATGCTGGCGGTCAGGCGCCTTTGTCTAGGTGACTGTGGGGTGCCTCCGTGTCTCTAGTTGTCCAGACATCCCAGATTATGTTGAACACCTGTAGCAGGTGCATTCCCAACAGGACACCCAGTCTCCCCCTCTGCTGGAAAATGCCGCCGCTTCACCGTGGTGTGGTGACAGGGACATAGACAGTGGGCTGGCGGGGTGCTGAGTTGTCATGAGAGAGAGACGGAAAATCTGCAAAAAGTAATTATGAAATACCATTCCAAGCAGAGCTCGCTGGAGCTATTCAATGCAAGGGCAGGCTTCAGGCTCCTGAGGCCCTCCGGGAGCCCCACTAGCATGGCTTTTGTTGGGCTAAAGGTGCTACATTCGGACCCAAATTCACTGGACCGATCCCAGGTTGGTAAAAGGCCCTGAAAACACCAGAACCAACCCTGTCAGTTTCTAGAGGCTTCCAGCAAGTGTGTTTTCCTGGTCAAATGAGCATCTTGCCTCCCTGGAGAGGACTCTTCCCAGAATGAGAGGCCCACACCCAGTGTTAGTGCCTCCGCGTCATCCAAGACAACGGAGGGGTCAGCACGGTTTCTGTCTGATTGGTCCCATGCAAATATGGTAACGGCAGAGACCTGGTCCTCAAGGTTCACATCGCCCAGGTTACTTCCCCCCAGACCTGCACTTCGGGGGCCTTTCTCCGAGTTTCAGCACATAGTCCGTGATTTTGGGATTTGATATTCTAAGGCCCATCCTCTGGCAAACAACGGTGTGAACCCAGCAGCAAAGTTTCCGCCACCACCAAAGAGCAAGGAAGCAACACAACAGGGAACCCGCAGGGGCTGCTGTTTGCCAGGGATGGCTGGGGGTGGGGGTGGGGGGCCGGAGGCGGGTTTTCTGGATTCTTTGTTTCCTTTTCTTTTCACTGACAGGTTTTCATCGCAAGACTTCATCCTTCATCCTTCTGCCCGATGGACCTCCGCACGCTGACCAGGTCAGACTTTGTTTCTGCATATTTCAAAGAACCCTGCACAGTTGAAAACTTAGTCCACAGGATTCTGTGTAGGTGGTTCCTTCTGAAAGTGGCACTTAGAGATACCAGAGCAGGCTGGAGAGGGGCAGTCAGGATGAGGAGGAGTTTGAAGCCACGTCCATAGAGAAAGGGCTGAAGGAACTGGGGGTGTGTGTTCTGGGAAAGTGAAGACACACAGAGAGGGGTGAGCAGGTGAACGCTGTCACCATCTTCCAGTATCTGAAGGGCTGTCACAGGGAAGGGAAATGAGGAAGCAGACCTCAGATCAACTGAGAGGTGCCACGGGGCAGGGGTGCTAAAGTCTGTCAGACTCAAAGTCCTCTTTTTATCACACACAGGCAGGCCTCAGAGACATTGTGGATTCAGTTCCAGACCACGGCCAATAAAATGAACATTGCAATAAAGTGAGTGACATGAAGTTCTGAGTTTCCCAGTGCAAATAAATGTTATGTTCACACTATTACGTAGTCTATCAGGTGTGCACTAGGATTATGTCTAAAAAGTACATACTTTATGAATGTTAATGTACATACCTGAGTTAAAAAAATACTTTATTGCTAAAAAATGCTAACCATCATCTGAGCCTTCAGTGAATCATAATCATTCTGCTGGTGGAGGATCTGAAATATTGTGGGAGAATTACCAAAATCTGATGCAGAGATGGTATTAGAATTCCCCTTTTACCACTGTATGGTAATTATAAAGGAGGAATAATGTGAAATGAATATATGATAAAAAATAATGTGTATCTTTAAATCAACTACACTTCAATAAAAAATAAGAATTTTTAAAAATCAACAGTACTTCAATAAAAAAATTTTAAAATTTTTTAAATAACGTGCATTTCAAAAAGTAAGTTCTCACGCAGGACTAATCAATGATCACTCACTCAGCCTGACTTCATTTGGCATCAAGAGACAAGCGGTTGAACATTATTGACACTGGTTTTCCTTTTTGGCAATTTGGAATCAGAGTTAAATCAGTTTATTTGCACATATATGAAGAATCACCATGACAGCTGCAAATTACATGCTGGTTCTGGTGGTGAGTCAGATACCATGAGGCATGTGCACCTTTGAAAAATATTTTCAAAATGGAGAACAACTCCTGGTAAAATTCCAAGTAAAACAAGGTACCATCTTCCTTTAATTTACATGTTGCTGCACTTTTCAAAAATTCAGTGTAAATTCAACCATCTGCAAAAAACTCTACAATCAGATCATTGTAAACAGGTTCTTCACCACCATGAACATCTGGCATCAGTGGTTTACAAGACATGTAGGAGATGGGAAAATTCTTCCCTGCGAATCGAAGGACAACTAGCACTTCTTTCCTCCCACCAAATGCCAGTCTCTCAGTCCCTCCCTCAATCACTGTGAGATGCACGCACATTCCCAAAATGCCCCCTTGAGGGTAGAACCATCCCCAAAGAGGATTACTGCTGCAGGAGACAGATGTGACTTCAGTGTGATGACAAGAATTCCTACCAGGTTACTGTCACAGGAAACACGGACATGCTCTATTAATTAACTCATTTAATTCTGGCAACAAATACGTCATTTCAGAAATGAAGTACTGGAGCTCTGAGAAGGGAAACAGCTGGCCCGAGGTCACACGGGTCATGGCAGAACGGGGATTCAAATCCATCTGGCTCCACCGTCCAGGCTTGCAACCCCCCACTATCCTCTCTCCCTGTATAGATTATATACTTTTAGAGCATCCAGTCCAAGAGGCTGCCTAGTTCTGGAGGCGGGAAGTCCCAGATCAAGGCACTGGCAGGGCCGGTTCCTTCGGAGGCGTATGAGGGAGAATCTGCTCCAGGTCTCTGTCCTTGGCTCATAGATGACCATCTTCTTTCTCTGTCTCTCCACATTGTCTCGTCTTCACGTGTTCCTCTGTATTTAAATTCCCCTTTTTGTAAGGACACTGGTCATATCGGATTAGGGCCCACCCTGAGGACATCATCTTAATTATATCTGCAACTACCCTATTTCCAAATAATTCTGAGGTTCTGGGGGTTAGAATTTCAAAACATGTATTTAGGGTGGGGGGAAGGATGTAATTCAACGCATAACAATGTCTCAATTAAGTTAGATAATGTAACTAATGCACTCAGCACATGCGTGTACATTCTAGGTGTTCAGTAAGTGGTTTTATGATCATTATCATTTCCAAGTTTCTTTCTCCCAAGAACCATCAAGGAAATACAAATCTCAGAGGCACTCGAATCAGCAAGATCCCTGGGTTTCCGAAAGATAAGAAAAAGATGCTTCTGGCTAAATATTGTTTTTTCTACTAAATATACTCATTTCTGGCCTAAAGTGAGCCTCTCCTGACTTAGCTAATCAGGGGCCGAGGCTAGCCCAACCTTTTGCATCACACAGCCCACCCAAGTCTATAACCTGTTCAAGGACATCATGACTAAACCCTTCTATACGTTGTAACCAACATTTATGTTCTGATCTTAATGAACTAATTCATCCATTCTTTCACTCAAAAAAAAAAAATTTCCATGTCTGATCTGGGCCAGGTCCTTGTACTAGGCACTGGGGATTCACACGGAAACACAGAAGAAAGTACTGTCTTCAAAAAGCTACATTCTAACGGACAAGACCAACAAGAAACACATAAAGGAGATGCGTTAAGATAACAAGAATTGCTATGAAGAAAAGAAGACTGATGGGAGAGAGACGGACGAGAGACGGACTTACCCTAGAGGGGCTGAGAAGGGTTTCTCATTAGAGGTCGGACGGGAATGATGGCAGGAAAGGGGCCAGGTGAAGACGAGAACTCTAAACAAAGACGACGGTGGCAAAGGCAGGCGCGTGGCCTCCTGGAGGGATGAGAAGAAGACCTGGAACTGGAGCCTGGAGCCAGGGAGACAGCTGAGGGGCAGGGCAGCGGCCAGATCACAGAGGGTCTTCTACATCACGGGGAGGGACTTGAACATTTTCTAACTATAACTTTCTCATGTGTTACAAATTCCATCTGGGGACATCACATCATCCCAACAGAGCAATGCCCATCTCCCTGCCCCTTGGGCAGAGGGTTCCAATGATGAAGGGGGAGGTGGAATTATGGGGGCAGAAGTTGAGCTGGAGCAATGGCAACCCCAACGGTGGAGGAGGAGAACAAGAAAGACCAGAAGGAGAGACGGCAGATGATGGGAACAGGGCTGAAGGAACGGGGAGCCGGAGGCTGTGGGAGTCGCCAGCAGGTTTCAGCCAGTGGCGAAGAACTCGGTTCTTAAGAACAGTCATTTATACACAGATGTTCTTCCCCTGACCACACGATGCTTCACCTAACCTTAGGAACAGGAACTTCACCCTGAGGTTGTCGGGCTTTCTCTGATGTTACTCAGATAACTATGGCCTCTGACGCATCTGTTTCCATTGTTGTCCACCCTGAATACATCGCCGGCAGCCTGGCAGCAAAGCATACTTTTCAAAGCATCATACGAACACTTAACAAATACTCTCTGACAATGATGTATGAGTCTCAGCCCTGCCCGTAAAAGGGAAGGACGGAGTCTGGAATACTGGCTTCAAGCTGCAGTGTGGGACAGACCATTTGTCAAGACACTGCTCTTGGCTACAAAGGGTGGGAAAACCTGGGACTTAGTGCTGAGCAACCAAGAGACACTTTCCACGCTGGTCTCCTCCATCCCAAAGATCCTTTCCCCAGTACATAACTCTGATCAGAAATTAAAATATGTAAGAATTTCAGCACTTCTATATTTTGAGTTGGCACCAGCCTTTGTGTTCCTGGAAATTTTTATACTACTATTTCGGTAATAATATAGATGATTTGGCAAGAACAATAAAACTGTTAAGATGTTTCTGAAATGCCTGACATTTGTCTGCAATAGACTTGGGCTCCGTGTTTAACCAAAAGAAAATGGGGAGTGAGAGAAGTTTCTGGTCACTGAGGAAACTATCCAGCCATCAGAGTGTGTACACCTGGGGGCACCAGTGACCCCTGACAGACTTGTGCACTGTGGCCTGTGGACTCCTCCAGGACAGGAAACGTAACTTTCACCCCCACCCTCCAGCCCACGTCCAGTAAGTCCCTGCTGAATGAACAGCTCTGTCAGGTACGGGGAGTGGCTGAGAGTGGCTCCCGACTCTGCCACTTACCAGCTGTGTGTGACCCTGAGCAAGTGACTTGACCTCTCTCTGCCCCAAACTTCTTTATCTGTAAAATAGGAATTATAATAGTATCTACATCTAAAGGTTGTTATGAAAATGTTAAATGAGTTCATACATGGAAGGCGCTTCCAATAATGCTTGGCTCTATCAGTACCACTACCTTCCTCCTCATCCTCACCAATGTCATCATCCTCCCCCCAAAGAGTATGACTTTAAAGCAATAATGCCACCAAACATCTGGTTACATGTACCTCTTAATTATAATGATCTCTTTGCCTGCCTATCCTGCTAAGCTCTGTGCTTCCTATGACTGACCCCCCTTTTCAGAGCTGTATCCCCAGCACTCAAGTTGGACACACATTAGTGCCGTGCTAAGGGCTTGGTTGTTTGAATGAATGAAGGATTGAACAAATAACCCCCCTCCTGAGATCTTGAGAAGTTCTTTCTTAATACAACGGCATTAGCAGGCTTGATGCATTAGCCCCAGTCTCCTTTCATGGACCACTGTAGCTTTCTATGAACGCATACCTGTTACGAGCCCATTAGGGCCGGTGGCAGGAAGTCGTGCGGAAGGTAAGGGTGCTAATGTGTGTGAAATCGCTCACCCTCCGGGAGAATTCACGGGAAGTTATTTTTAACCTCAGATACATTTAAGGCGCAGGGGGCTCATCGCATGATCAACTTAAATTCCAGGTTAGCAAGCAAACGTCAAACACAGGGATCGGGAGCAGGACGCCCTGGCTTCCCTACAGGAGGAGAGGCAGGCCACCACGCCAGCTACTTTCAGCAGAATCAGAAGTCTAACATGCCATTTCAATTTAGAATCGAGGAAATATATCAGAGGAAAGACTCAGAGACACAACCTATTACAGAGGAGGCAACTCAGGGCCAGAAGGAAGGAACTGGACCACAGACACAGGGATCACTGTCAGGAGAGTCGGGATTCAAACTCAGGATCCCTGACTCCTGGTCCAACACCTTTCCTTTACCTCCTGATGGTTTAAAGTTAAAATCATTACCAGAGGGTCTCATAAGCCTGCTGATTTGTAACAGCAAGTCCAATGCATGTTTCACACGTCCGTGACAAAAGGCAGATGTTTGCACTTACACGCCAGTGAGCCAGTAGCTGAATGCCAACGTGATCTCCACGCTGCGACTGATTCAGAAACTAATGTGACAGAACCGTGGCTTACATCTCTGCAGAAAGGTGACTGCAGATCCCGTCAGATGGTGGGGACATCCACGTGCCATATTTCAGTGCCCGACACGGCTAACCTACCTCCTTTGCAACGCTACCTGCAGGTGACTGGTCTGCCTCACTTTTTGCCAAACGATCCTCCTGCCCAGTTGGGTGTGCATATTTGCTTATGAATGGCACCGTATTTTAAATGCTCCAGAGGAAGCTGGGCATCTACAGTGAATCTATTTATAAAAATAAAGAATCCTTTTATACGGCCATACAATTGCAGAATTAGAAGAATAAAAATAGCAGCTAACCATTTTTGGAGCACAACCTATGTTCTAGGGATTGTGCTAAGGGCTTTGCCTGCATTTGTTCATTTACTGCACACAGCCAGCCGTGAGGGAGGCACCACCGCCATTCTCACTCTATGGATGAGGACACTGAGGCATCCCAGCAGACAGACACAAAGGTGGCCCCTAATGAGCCCTGACTCCTGGGGTTCATACCCTGTGTAGTCCTGTCTCCTGAGTGGGTAGGACCTGGGACTTGCTCTAATCAACAGAATATGCCAAGGTGACAGGAAGTCACTTCCATGCTATGTAACTTAGGAGGGTAAATTCCATCTTGCTGGGACACGCTCTTTATTGACTCTTCCTTGCCGGCATTGATGATATAAGCCATTGTACCAAGAGACCTACCTCACAGTAGTTTCCTGTGAGGTGACCTCCAGCTGCCAGCCAGTGAGGAGCTGAAGCTCTCAATCTCACATCCTGCAGGGGTCTGATTCCTGCCAACAACCATGTGAGCTTGAAAGCGGATTCTTCCCTAGACAAGCCCCAGATGAGACTCCAGCCTGAGGTCAATCTCTTCTCTGCAGCCTGTGTGAGACCCTGAGCAGCAGATCAACTGAGCAGTGCCTGGATTCATGCCCTGAGGAACTGTGAGATGAAAAATGTGCGTGCTGTTTTTAAGCAGCTAAGTTGGGGTGACTTTTTTATGCAGCCACGGAGAACTAACACAAGCATGGATATGTTAAGTGACTTGCCCAAGGTCACTTAGCTAGCAGGTGAAGTAACCAGGTGTGAACACAGAGAGTTTATTTTCTACACCTGAACTGGGATCATCACGGAGTTCAAACCTCTGAGCTCCTTCCCAGCCTGAGAGATGGATACGTGTAGTCTTTTAAGATTTCTTCTAAGCGGATTGCTGAGGCTGTCCTGGTTTACTCACTTGGGGGTCCATGACATTATGGGTCAGTGCGCCAACCCCCCACAGGAGCAGTGTGATTCAGCAGAACTTAGGTCAGAAGATCTGAATCTAAAAATCCTCATCATGCCTTCTTCTTAGCCCTTCCTGAGACGGGACAGAATAGCGCAAGTGGTAGAGCGTGTGCCTAGTAGGCACGAGGTGCTGGGTTCAATCCCCAGTGCCTCCTCTAAAAATAAATAAATAACCTAACTACCTCCTCCTTCCCCAGAAAAAAAACCTAACCCTTTCTGAGGCTCCCTCCATCAGCAATGTGCTTAACTGCTCTAAACCTCACCTTGCTCTTTGAAAACACTGCACACCCAGAGTATTCCCACAGACGTGGGAACCGAATGAGATTTTACAGGTAAAGCATTCAGCCCAGTGGTGCCTGCCATATGGATAATTTGCATCTTTATCCAAAAGATTCAAGTTTCATTTCTTAGTGGTCTGTATATTAATGGACCTGGCCTCTCCTCCCAACTCCAGACCTACGTACCCACTGCCTACACCAGGAGTTCACCTGTGTACCTCTTCAGGACCTCAACTCCAAACACACACTCCTCATCTCCCCCGCACACCGTGCCCAGTGACCCGGCCCCCCTCCAACGCTTCTCCAGAGGGGGAAACACTCCGCTTCAGGATACACCAGGCGGAACCTGAGAGTCAACCTTGACACCCCGTCTCATGCACCCTGCCTCAGCCAACCCCTTATCAAGTCTCCTAGGTTTTCTCCTTCAATCCCTCTTGAACCTGTTTTGCTGTTTCTCCACTGCCACCAGCTTGGCCTTGCGCCTGCACTCTCGCGAGAGCTGCCTAGCGCTCCGCTCCACGTCCTGACTGCTCACTCTACCGCCTTCTCTGCTCTGCAGTAATTACGTTTATTCGCTGCTTAAAGTGCAACTTTTATTCAAGTATAACATTGTGCACAATATGTGCACACATCAGAAAGGTGCAGCTGGATGAACTCTCACCAAGTGAACACACCCACAAAACCAGCACCCAGATCCAGAAGAAGACCACGCCCAGCGCCCCTGCTACGTCGCTAACACCCTCACTGCTGTGGTGTTCCGTCAGCTGAATATGCGCCAATGTGTTTAGTCCTTTTTCTGCTGACAGATGTTTGGGTATTTACATTGTACTTTCGGGATATAATGTAAATGTCCTGGTATTTACATCTGTGGGAGACATACGTGTGCATTTCTGACGGGTGTGTCTACACAATGGAGCAGGACTGGATCACATTTACAGGTAACCACCAGTTTTCCAAAATAGTTGTACCAATTTACACTCCTACCAGCTATGTCTGACGGTTCTGGTTGCTCCACATTTTTTTTAGTGTTAGTTATCCTCTACCATTTTCAATACAGCCATCCTGGTAGGGGTTCAACTGTGTATCATTGTGCTTTTAATTTGCACCTCCCTGATTCTTAATGATGTTGAACATCTTCCACATCTCTTTTGGCTATTTAGATGCCCTCTCTCGTGAAATAGATGTTAAAGTCCTTTGCTCATTTTCCTGTTAAGTGGCCTGCCTTTTAACTCTTGCTTTGTAACAGTTGTCTTTATAGGTGATGGAAATGAGTCCTCGGTCAAACATACACACTGCAAAGATCTTTGTTTCATAGACTGCCTTTTTACTCCCTCCATGGTATCTGTTGAAGAGCAGAAGCTCTTAATTTTAATGTAGTCCAATTTACCAGTTCCTTTTTCTTTTCTGGTTGGAGCTTTACCTACTTAAAATGATTTTGCTCCCTTGCCAAAGTCATGAAGTGTTCTCTCATATTTTCTTCTAAGAGAGGTTCTGTGGTTTTGGTTACATTTTATTTGTTTTGTTTTCGCTTGCACTCCTATAGTCCACCTTTGTCATGTTAATCATCCAACTGACCCCAGCAGCATTTATTTTAAATAAACCAAATGACTATATATGTGTGGGTCTGTTTCTGGGTCCTCCGTTTTGTTCCATTGGTCTTTTTTGTTCATCCAGGTGTCAATACTACACTGTCTTAATTATGGTTTTTAATAGGTCTTGGTATGTAGTAGTGTAAGCCCTTTACCTCCTTTTTCTTCTTCTAGATTGCCTGGACTAATCTTAGCCCTTTGCATTTCCACACAGATTTTAGAATCATCTTGTCAATTTCTACCCCCAAAAGAGGTGAGGGGTTTTGACTGAGATTGCACTGAATCTATAGATTAATTTAGGAAAAGTTGATGTTTCTACAGTATTGCATTTTCCGATCCACAAACATGAATGGATCCACCCATTTTGTCTTTTTAAACTTCTCTCATTAATGTTTCACATTTTCAGTTCAGAAGAACTCCCATCAGATCTATTCCTAAGTATTCCACTTTTTAAGCTATTGTAAATGCATCTTTATTAAAACTTTACTTCCTGTTTGATTGCTGCTAGCATATAAAACTATTTTTGCATAATGCCCTTGTGTCCAATAACTTTGCCAAGTTCATATGTTAGTTCTAACAATTTGTGGGTAGATTCTTTCGGATTTTCTACATGGACAATCATTTTCACTTGCAAAGAGTAACAGGCCTTTTTTCCCCAATCGTTGTGATTTTTATTTCTTTTTCTACCCTGATGACTCTGTGTAAGACTTAGAGAAAGCAGTGATCAGGGAGATCCTTATTTTATTCCCGGTCTCGAGGGGAAAGGCCTTCACTCTTTCACCATGAAGTATGGTATTTGCTGTCGGCTTCTTGGAGGTCTTTATTGTGCTAGCTGAGTGCTCTTCTATTCCTGGTTGGCATGTTCCTTCCAAAAAGAAAATGTGGTTATGTTCCTCCCTCCTTAGAGGTTTTCATTGTGCCCATGACTCCCTCTAGAGCCTTCCCTTAGACGCTCTGTGTCCCTTGGTCTCTACTCTCCAACCTCATTATCTTCGGTTTCTTGAGCATGCCACACCCCTTCACTAGAGTGCCTTTGTAGAGATGCTTTATCCCGAGGGTCTCTGAGCAGACCAGGCTATTTAGGAATAAGCAGAACAGACAGAACTATCTGCCTTTCCTACACAGCTCTTGTCTCCCCCAGACTCTCCACATTGTAAACTTCTTAGGAACAAAGACCATTTTGTCCCCTGTTATCATCCCAGGATCCAGCTCAGTACCCAGCTCCAAGTGACTTGGAATTCAATAAGCTATCTGTTGAATGAATAATTGAATGAATGAGTGAACAGACCAACTCAGACAACTCATATTAATCTTTTTTGGTCTTAGTTCCCCCAACTGTAAAATGTTGAGCTTCGTGTATTTTAATTTTGACATGTTATGATCCTCGGAGAATAGAATTGTTGCAAAAGAGATGTTAACATTTGATGAATGCAATGATTCTTCTCTATTTTTCTGGTGCTGCTGGCTTTGCTGAATCTGAAAACATCAAAGCTAGTTGGTGTGCTTTTGTGACTGTGACCATCAGTACTCTGAGCTCATCTTAGACTTGCTGAAGGCAAATGGTAGATTCTGCCTACAGAGGAGTCCTACTGTCAGAAAACAGAATGCTATTCTGGAACCAAATTAAAGTTAACTGCACTGTCACAGGGTTTCCCTGGCTACTTCAGAGACTAAGTCCTTTACAATGTCATTCAGGAAGCATTCTCTTTGACATTGGCATGGAGTCCTTCCACGGATAAGATTTAGACTTAACTCCAGACAAATCAGAAGATGAATGTTTATATAACGAAAGAATAATTTGTAAAACAAAATGGTTCTCAGCTTTAAATTCTCCCAGTGCTTTTATTAAAGGGATTGATATAAAACTGTGACTCCATTGAAAAGAAAAAAAAAGTCATTTGTCCAGATCGGTTCAGTTTCTCTGTACTGTAAAAAAGGTACCTCCACAGGATGAATCAGAATGTTCTAGAGCGGCCCCAGGCCCATCCTTTGCCCTCACAGTTACTCTCTATTACTTTATTCTGCTTTACAGAATAAAGGTTCTTAAAACTTAACCACCTTCATAAATTACCATGCTTATATTTGGTCCTTTATTTTCTTTTTTTATTTGCCTAACCCAACAAAAGTGCTGTGAGGGCCAGGAGTTGTCCCGTTTACCACTATATCCAGGACCAAACACAGGACTTGGATGAGAGTAGGCACTTGACACATACTCATTCGAAGAATGACCAAACAAACTACCAACCAACTTAGCTGTAGAAACAGAAAAGATAATGCCAGGTTAGAGACAACTGCATCAAGTGGAAATGTTTATCTGTTATATAATAATTCTCTTATCTCTAAAATAATCACTGAATAAGTTAATGTCAACTAAAGCTTTTTTTTTTTAAATTAAGCTCTTTCCCTTCCTTTCTTTATGAAATCTGGTATTATGGTAAATTCCTTTACCTGCCTGTGTGTATTAGTCAGCCTAGGATAAGATTTGCTGCAGTAACAAATAACCCCCACATCACACAGGGACTTAAAACCTTAAAGATTTCATTCTCACTTATGCCGCATGATATCCCCAGGTCAAGGGCGGCTCCATCCCACGTTGCCTTCAGTCTGAGACCCAGGCTGATGGCTGATGGTGCAGCCTTCATTTGGAACACTGGTCCCTAAAACTTGGGCTCTGACATGACACAAGTTACTTCTGCTCACACTGGCTTGGCCAAAGCAAAACACACAGTCGAGCCTAACATCACTGGAGCAGAGGGGCACCTCCGGAAGGGGACTGGAGTATTTGGAAGACCTGTTACACACTCTGTCACACTCTAGTTTCTGCTTTGGATGCTGATGAGAGAGAGAGGATGATGGAGAATTCCACGACCAAACTCAAAAAGGAAAATAAGAACCGTTCTCATCTGACCCTTGAAAACCACCTGGGGACCACACTCTGCCAGTTCTGAACTTATACAGGAGTGCAGAGTAGATGAGTGGATTTTTTCTCCTCCGACATGCTTAGAAGAAGCCACCTGGTGACCATTTGCCCACCTCCAGTCAGGAGGCAGCATCAGTAAAGTAACTGCTCATTACTCCCCTGCTCTTCATCTTCCCTGAGAGCTCAGCATCCTTCCTGGAGGTTTTCCTTTTACCTTCTTGGACAATTTGTCTCTAATAGAGAGGCATAATTCTGGAAACTGCAAGCCTTTAATTCCCGGCGACATTATCTTAAGGCAGGCTGATTTGGGTAACAGCAGCCAGCTTTCAGGTATAAACTTTCAGCACAAGGTACGCTTCTGAGTCACCGCTTTCAGGAAATGACCTCTCTCCTCCTATGACTCACTACTGAAAGGGAGAGGATTTCTTTTCGGGGGCTAAGAAGCACTACTAGGCGAGGAGAGTAAAGACAGGCGATTTCTGAGACTCCCAGTTTCGGGCTGTGTAACTGGAATTGGAAGAGGCGACCTGGGAAGCAAATAACTGTGAGGGAAAAGGAATCCACAAATCCAGTAGCATTTATGGATCTCCTACTGTGTACAGTGACATGCTGTACTGTGCCCAGGAAACATTTCTAAAAGACACAGCCTGAGTATTTGGGGGTGCCTACCATCTAGCAAACAGACAACAAATATTTCCCAGGGGATGTAGAAAGGGGGGATTCTCCTGAAATAATCACTTGTCAAGCCTGGGACAGTTGGGGACTTATCCTGTAGGTGCTAAATTCATAGATAAGGATGAATGGGAGTTGGTGGGGAGAGTGGGAGTTACCTGGTTGGTAGTAAGGAGGGTGGATATAATGGGGGGGAAAGCATCCAGGAAGAGAGGACAGCCTGAGTAAGGCACAGAGCAGTGGGAATGAGATACACGCCATCCGTACCTGCAGCTCAGGGCGGCTGGGGCTGAGGGCACATACAGGGAAAAGGAGCCTGGAGAGGGAAACAGTCAACCGTGGCATTTGCTGAAGGAAACTGGGGGAGGGGAGTTCCAGAAGGGTGAGAGATGCTCTACCCAATGGTCATTAGAAATTATCCCCACCATCCCAAGTGTGAACAACTAGCCACCGCTCTTCTCGCAGCCACACCCCACACACAACGGAACACCTGACCTCTAAGAAAGCACAAGGGGAAAGAATATTTACTCCGCGTGAAACCCTTACAATAAAACTCATCTCCCTGAGATGCCAAGTTATATTCTGCTAATAGCAGGATCCGACGGTCCACTTCAAAATGATAGAATGTGGCACCACCAAGGCTTTCCGCCTCTCCAGGCACATGCTGTCAACAGCTGGAAACACCTCTGGTCTGGGACCTCATGAAAACATACTGGTTGGCTGACTTCCTGCAATGGTGAGTTGGAGTCAGTGCCTACCAGATTGCAACTGTGATATGTTCAGTAGTTTTGTGAGCCCACAGTTAAACATAATGATGCAAACTTGCAGCTAAATAAATTAGGACATCAAAAGCAAAGGTAATAAATACTCAGAATGCATTACTTCCTAATTATTTTACCACATTGTACTCTTATCTTCGTTCTGGAGGTTATTTGCATCTATTTTATCTGTGGGGTGGAAACACTTTCCCAAATCCATGTTCTGTAACATCATATTGGTGGCATTAAATCTGCCACACTGGGAGTATTTACAGCATGGAAATTGGCAAATGTTACAATCAGACCTTCCTCCTTCCTCTTACCCTTCCCATAGAGAGCTGATTGTTAACATTTAGCAGCACACCATTAGTTTCCTAGGCTGTGTTAAGTAAACACGTTAGCTAGTCTTTCCTGCTCCTGCTTCTTGAACCTCCACCCTACTACCCATACCGTGGACACATGTATAGACACAAACACCATCTCTCTAAGCTACCTGAGTCTCTCCTGTTCATTGGCACGTCTTCATGTTGGCATACATTCTGCTCTTCCCACCTTCTTCATGAAAAAAACTCCAGGATATACAATTCAAATCCTATGTTGCTGAGCTTCCAATAATAACTGTACCTCAGTTTTCTCATCTGTAAAATGGGAGGGTTAGATAGGAAAATCTCAAAAGTACTACAGAGAATTGGAAACCCCTTGTTTTAATATACTACCCCCTAAAGCACTTCATAGCATCAAAGTAGTTAAAAATCTTCTTTTATCAAGAATAAGGCAGAGGCCATTTGCAGCAACACGGATGGACCTAGAGATGATCATATTAAGTGAAGTCAGTCAGACAGAAAAAGACAAATATCATATGACGTCACTTATGTGTGGAATCTAAAAAATGAACAAACAAACAAATTTCATTTACAAACCAGAAATAGACTCACATACATAGAAAACAAACTGTGGTTTTCAAAGGGAAAGAGGGGAGGGAGAGGAATAGACTAGGAGTTTGGGATTAATAGATACACATTACTATATATAAAATAAACAAGGACCTACTGTATAGCACAGGGATCTATACTCAATTTCTTATAATGAGCTGTAATGGAAAAGAATCTGAACTACACACACACACATATATGTATATATATACAATGTATGTGTATGTATATGCATAACTGAATCACTTTGCTGTACACCTAAAACTAACATTGTAAATCAACTACACTTCAATAAAAAGAAATGAAAAAAAAGAATAAGGAAGATGCCAACCTTGTCTCTACTGCCCAATTCTACCCTCCTCTACTATGTAACCTCAGGCAAGTTACCCAACAATTCTCTGCCTCAGTTCCCACGCCTGTGAATTCATCATTGTCACTGCCATTACCACTGTCCTCAGCACTGTCCCTGAGTCATCTCCACCTTGAAGTAACAGCATTACTCATTTTAAAGAAGATTTTTAAAATGAAAGGATCACAAAAGCAGCAAAAATACACATGAAATGGGTAGCAATGATTTCAGACACGAGGTTTACCTTAAATGCAACAAAATCAACGTTAAACAGATTAACAGAAATCTTAAATAACCATTTAGTAGAATGGACCTTAACTCTTTGAAAGAAACTTTTACCCCAAAGGGCACAAACAAGCAAAACTGTACAGCCAATCACGCTGAAAAGTACACCTAAAATTCACAGACTGAACCTCTGAGCCTCCACCCCCTGGATTAAGGCAACTCCACTTCTGAACAAAGTTCCATAAGCAGAGGTACCAAATACTGGTTGTCCAAACCAGGACACTGGTGAGGGAAATGACGTGCTTAAAACTGAAGGAAGTATAAACCAGGACAGTCCCAGGCAAACCCGGAGGTAAGGTCTTAGCGTCTCTAAGCTACCCTCCAGTGCTTGGGTCTGAAACCAAAACTTACCCTAAACCATGAGCCTGGAATAAAGCACTAGAAATTCAAAAAGGAAAACTTACCACCTAAAAAAAGGAAATGCCCCCAATAAGGTAACCCATTTAGAAAAGGCATGAATTGTGTCTAATTCAATACTGTTAAAGTACTCTGACATGAGCCACAGACCTAGGGCAGAGAATTTGCAGCTGACCTATAGCAAAAATGAATAAAATTATATTTTGCTCTTACCCAGAGATGAATCCAAGTTTGTGTTGTGTGAAATATATATAATTTGGGGTCCTTTTTAAGGGAAAATAAATTTAAAATTACAAATTCAAGATGAGATTAAAAGTAAGTATGTGTTTAGAATGGAAGAAAATAATAATTAGAAACATTCTTAAAAGGTGGCAACTAACACAAAGGTCACAAAATCCAGAAAAACCTGGAAAATGACATAATATTGTTACCCATTAACTTCCTAACATAGCTCTGTAATCATGTTTTTCCATATATTTTGACTACATTCTCTTTGATTAACTCCACCCTTGATAGCAATCTTATAATATTTTTATAATGAGAACACAAAAACAAGGCAATCTGTCCTACAAAATAGTGGGTCTAGGAAATGTTGGTAGAGTCACGATGTTCTGAATTTTGGTCACTCCTCCCATTGGGTGGGCTATTTTCCCCCCCCTTAAATCTGGAATGCAGCAGAAATAACACTGCTTTCCAGTTCAGACCTAAAGAAAACTGGCAGCTTCTGCTTCCTTCCTCCAGGGACTTCCCACCTGGAACGCAGGCGCCATGCGGTGAGGAAGGTCAGGTAGCCAGGTGGAGACGTTCACGTGGGGAGAACCAAGGCCCCTGGCCAACAGCCTCAGCTGAGCTCCCAGCTGATGGCCAGCACCAACGCCAGCTAAGTGAGACGGACCTTCCAGCCCTCTCAGTACCCTCTAACCAACCCTTCACGAAGCAAGTGTAACCATCCAGTCAAATTGTAATGAATAATAAATAGTTGTTTCAAGTCACCAAATCACTAATATATTTGATTCGAAATGTATTTCAAATTTTATTATGAAAATACTCAAACACAAAGAAAAGTTGAAAGAATGTACAGTAAATACTCATAGACCCACCTCTGTGATTCCACAATTAACATTTTACTGCACTTGCTTTATCACATATCTGTTTGTCCATCCGTCTCATTTTTTTGCCTTCTTTTAAAATTGAGGTATAGTCAGTTTGCAACATTGTGTCAATAGAGCATAATGTTTCAGTCATCCATATACATACATATATTTCTTTTCAGATTCTTTTTCATTATAGATTACTATCAGATATTGAATATAGTTCCCTGTGCTATACAGTATAAACTTGTTGTTTATCTATTTTACATTTAGTAGTTGGTATCTGCAAATCTCGAACTCCCAATTTTTTACACCCTTCAAAATTGCAGACATCACTACACTTTACTCTTGACACTTAGATATGCATTTCATTAACTTGAGTTGAGGGTTTTCTCTTTTGAAGTAAAATGTCCATAAAATGAAATAGACAAATCTTAAGTGTACCATTCTGAGTTTTGACAAATGCACGCACCTGTGAAATTCAAACCACTAACAAGATGCAGAGCATTACCATCACTCAGAAAGTTCCCTCGTGTCCTTTTCTCATCAGTCCCTGCCCCCACTCTTCCATGGGAAACAATTCTCTGAACATCTTTTCTCCATAGATTAGCTTTATGAGTCCAGAACTTAATAAACAGCAAATCAAACAGTATATTCTCCTCCACATCTGGCTTTCTTCATTCCGCGTAATGTTTATGAGATTTATTCACAGTGTTGTCTGCATCAGGGGTGTGTTTCTTCTTAGTACTGAGTCGCATTCCTTTGTATAAATATACCACATTTGTTTATCCATTCTCTTGTTGATGGACACCTGGGCTGTTTCCAATTTGTGGCTATTCTGAACAAAGCTGCCATCAGCGTTCTTCCTCAAGTCTTTCCGTGGACATATGTTTTCAGTTTCCTTGAGCAGACACCTAAGAGTGGAATTTCTGGGTCAAAGAGTAGATGCATGCATAGTTTTATAAGAAACTTCCAGGCCTTTATCTGAAGTGAACTTTGCTTTTTATTACTGATAGTTTAGAGAAGTTCCTTTCAGCTTCACGTCTCATTATTGACAGTGTCACATTGGCCGTGTAACACCCTCTCTGTCGTTTCTCACTCGAGTGGTCTTTCTTACCACGGAAAAGCCTCTGATGATTCCAGCCACTTGATCTGGCGAGGCACGCCCTGCCCTAAACAGCTGGCCCAGCTCTCTGCCAGATCCTCTCCAAGGATGGGGTCCGAGCTGGCCATGAAGTCTCGGTCAACTACAGTGGCCTCCAACCAGGCCCTGTTGCCTTCCAGTCCTCCTTCGAATCAAAGATGAGTCTAGACGCTTGATGAGTTCACTAGGGGGCCTACAGGTTACTGGGCGACTTAAAATTGCATTTATTTCCTGTCTTCCCAGGCAGAACGGAAGCTTCCCTGAGAACAGAATCGTGCTTCTCCGAGTCACTGCTTCATCCCAACCACTTAGAGTAGTGCCCAGAACATAAGAGCTGAATAGGCACATAAATGAGTGAACGAATGGTCCCACTTCTACTCTGCAATCCAGCCCTGAAGGATTTCGTCCTATACTGGCCTGTACCACGTATGCAGATGCCTGAGGCCTCTATTTGGTCAGCAGCCTCTGGCTTAGCGGTTATCATACTTGTCATATCCCAGCGACACTGCTTTCTCCGATTCCACCTGAGGAATGAGAGCCCCTCTAGGTCAGGGACGTCACCGAGCTCAGCAGTGTGATCCCACGGTACCCAGAGATGTGCTTTGTACACAGCAGGTACTCACGAAGTGACAACTCGGTCTCTGCTCACCACCTTCACCAAGGTTCCTAACCGGGGGCCCCAGATCGCAGGAGCAGCCTGAATTCCTGAGATGGGCTATAAAATGTTTTCACAGTGTATTTCTTAAGGTGAGGAGTTTAACACATTCTCCAAAGAGAGTAGTGACCCAAAACATGTTAAGAATCACTGAGGTAGATTTTGACAAAAGCTACTTTTGCTTTCCCTTTTTTAAAAAATTATTGAAGTATAGTCAGTTTACAATGTTGTATCAATTTCTGGTGTACAGCATAATAGTTTGGTCATACATACACATACATATATCCGTTTTCATATTCTTTTTCATTTTAGGTTACTAAAAGATATTGAATATGGTTCCCTGTACTATATAGTACAAACTTGCTGTTTATCTATTTTATATGTAGTAGTGTGTATCTGCAAATCTTGAACTCCCAATTTATTCCTTCCCACCCACTTCCTCCCACTGGTAACCATAAGTTTGTTTTCTATGCCTGTGGGTGTGTTTCTGTTTTGTAAATAAGTTCATTTGTCTTTTTTTTTTTTTAGATTCTACATATAAGTAATATCATATGGTATTTTCCTTTCTCTTTCTGGCTTACTTCACTTAGAATGACAATCTGCAGGTCGATCCATGTTGCTGCAAATGGCATTATTTTATTCTTTTTGTGGCTGAGTAGTATTCCATTGTATAAACATACCACTTCTGGCAGAGCCTGGTTACACGCCCACCAAGCCCATTTCCTCATCTTCTTAGTCAGACAACTGGACTGCATTTCCCAGCCTTCCTCGCAATCAAATGAGACCATGTGACTGAGTTCTAGCCAACAGAATGGAGGCAGGAATGAGGTCCCGACTTCCTGACTTGAGCCCTAAAACCTCCTGGATGATGCACCATGTGCTTTCTCTTCCTTCATTGTCTGCACATCCAAAGGGATCCACGGAGGTCCTAGAATGACTGCCTTTGAGTGGGCAGAGCCATAAGACGAAAAAAGCCCTGCATGGCCACTGGGAAAGTCGCCTATTGAACACCTATTTGGACTTTGACTTAGGCAAGAAATAAAATCTAAATGTGTTAAAGCACCATGATTTTGGAGTTAATGTAACAGCCAGCCAGCATTAGTCACCCTAATACAGCAGAAACAGGCATTTTTATCTCTAGTGTTTCCTGCTGAAATATGAATGATTTGGCAGTCTGGTAGTTTCCAAAAGTTTAAACAGAGTTACCGTTATGACCTAGGAATTTCACTCCTAAGTATATAACCCAAGAGAAATAGAAACACAGTCTGCACAAAAACTTGTGCGTGAATATTCACAGCAGCATTATTCACATTAGCCCAAAGTAGGAACAACGTAGTATTATTTGGCAATAAAAAGAAATGAAGTACTGGTGCCACACAGATGAACCTTGAAAGCATTATGCTGACTGAAAGAAGCTAGTCACAAAGGATCATAAATTGTATCATCCCATTTATAGTAAACGTCCAGAACAGGCAAATCTATAGAGGTCAAAAGCAGGTTCGTTGCGTAGAACTTGGCAGTTAAAGGAAAATGGGAAGTGGTTCTTAATGGATACAGGGTTTCAACTTGGGGTGAGGAAATGTTCTGAAAGTGATTATTGCACATACCTAAGAATATGCTAAAAAACTGTTGAACTGTATTCTTTAAATGGGTAAACTGTACAGTACATGAATTCGTTCTCAATGAATCCATTATCAAAAAAACGCTTTACTGTAGGCTTGGTATATGCCATGCTGGTGGTGGCCGTTGTGCACATGAACAAGACAGACTCCATCCCTTTCTAGTATTTCCTCTTGTATTTACTGCACAATTACATAGCAAACTCCCTATTGTTGAAAGGTTAGATTGTTTCCAATGTCTCAGTATTATAAATAACACTGGGATGGACATCCTTGCCAAACTCTCTTTATCCACCTCTCTCATTCTTTTCTTAGAAGACATTTCAAGAAGTGGAATTACTTGGATAAAAAATAGGAATTTATTAATGCTTGAGCAGCTTTTCAGGGAGCTGCTTGAGTTGTGCGTCCATCCTCAACATATGAGAGAAATCCTGCCCTTTCTGTTGGTGAGTCCAGTTGAGAACAGCCCGTGGCCCACTTCCTCAAGGCTTGCTGGGCTACCTGATACATAATCCAAAGAAAGGCAGCCCAGGACAGGTCATTTCCACTCCCAAAATGTACTGAGGTGGGACCAAGCTGGAGCTGGTAAGTCCAAGAACTTCCCTCTGCTTGCCACCCCCACCTTCTGCTCTCATGCCTTCAATCCATACTCCACTATACATTTTGAAAAGGAAGGAAGGGGTCCAGAAATGAACATGTGTTTCTTGTGAAATAAAAATGAAAAAGTGTAAGTTTTGAAGGGTTGAGAGAAATGATAAATGAGCGTGTGAAGATATCGAGAGAAGAAAAGAAGGTGCCCGTGAGGTGGGCATTTTGAAACAGCCGGCCCTCACCGAGAGGTGTCGGCACAGCCACAAGTCACCTGGGCAGAGCCCACCGCTCTTTCCCCCAGGAAAGACCCCCAGCCCTGGACCACTGGGCTCCCTTGAGGCCTTGGGTCCTTGCACAGTAACAACTGTGGTCAATCAGTTGCTAACGAGTCCTCTAATTATTCTCCGAAGCCTGGGAATTAACGTTAAAGTGGGAACCAGGCAAAGCAGGGTCACAGCCCTCCACCCCCACATGTGACATCAGCCAAGCTGCCTGCGTTCTCTGGGTCATTATTCTGATTTGTAAAACAAGAATGTCTCACCCGATGATGTTTAAGACATGGGGTATTCAGGTCAGCAATAACTAGACACAGTCACAACTGCAACGTTACGACAGCGTGTCCCAGTGTCTATAAGGCATCCCCAGTTACCGCATGCTCTCACGTGGGCCCCTTCTGGACTATGGGGCCAACAGAAAAGACTCTTAACTGCCCTGATGGCTTCTTCCTCCATACATGGGAGGTGAACATTCTCACGTGCGTCTATAAACAAGACCTCTTGCTTCATTACAGGTCCAAGTTCATGCTGTCTCTTAACAGATTCCCTCTCCTCACTGTCTGCGTGGTCTGCTTGGTACAATTTTGCACTTGCCAGAGCTCCATGATTGCAGGAATCTATAGACTGTTTGCTCTGGCTGATTTAAATTCGGCAGCAAATCCTGTGACATTCCTCCTCTTAAGAGATAGGGACCTACGTCCTGCCCCTCGAACCTGGGCAGACTTTGAGTACTTACACCAACAGAGTACAGCTAAAATGACACTATGGGACTTTTAAGGCCAAGGCCCTCTTTCTCAACCTTTTTTATTCATTATTTCCTCTGTAGAAAACCTTTTAAATTTTTTTTTCCTTAATCACCTTCTTATGTCCATAATATTTTAATTCCACATATATATTACTTATACTGCATGTATATATGTGTTTTCTACATAAAAAGTAATATTTTTCACACTTCTCCATAAACTAATTTTTGACCCCAGAAAACAGTATCACCTCTGTTGAAAACGCATGAGCTAGGTCATAAAACGCCACGTAGCTTCCCATAGATTCTCTTGGAGCCTTTAGGTGCTGTAAAGTCTGACTACCCAGAGGTTGCCATGCTGGACAGACCATCCGGAAAGACAACATATACAGAAAGATGCCCCCCTGAGCCCAGCTATTCCAACCATCAGTCATTGGAGTCTTCCCAGCCCAGATACCAGACATGTGAGTCAAGAAGCCTTCAAGAGGACCCCAGCTCCAGCTGCTATCTGACTGCAATCACGTTAGACGTTCCAAACCAGATTTGCCCAGCCTAGCCAACCTCCAGAAACAGAGAGATAATACTGAATAGTGATTTATGCTCTGCGATGGTTTACTACCCAACAGCAGATAGCCAGAACACTTACAGTGTACCAGAAGCCATCCTGAGAATTCCACATTTATTAATTATTTTATCCTCACAACACCCTAGGAGGTAAGTATATACATTTCACAGATGGATTCAAATCTGGCAACTCATCCAAAAAGAATTGGAGGACTGCACTTTGCTCGGGGGCTATTGCTTCATGGTTTCTTCTAGCTATAACCTTCCTTGGTTCTTCCCCTCATCCTAATACCTGCTTACACATTCTTCTGTTCAACAAGCATTTATTAGTCATCACACGCCAAGTACCATGCTAAGCATCGGGGGTATAGCAATACAAAGGATCATGAGAAAACACTGTGAACAATTATATGCCAACAAATTAAACAATCTAGAAGAAATGGATAAATTCCTAGAAACATACAATCTTTCAAAACTGAGTCATGAAGAAATGGAAAATCTTAATAGGCCAATCACTAGTAAGGAAGTTTAATCAGTAATCAAAAGTCTCCCAGAAAACAAAAGTCCAAGCCAAGATGGCTTCACAGGTGAATTCTACCAAACGTTTAAAGAAGAGCTAATACCTACACTTCTAAAAACTGAAGAGTAAGGAATACTTCCAAACTTATTTTACAAGGTCAGCATTACCCTGACAGCAAAACCAGACAAATACACCACAAAAAAAGAAAACCACAGGCCAATAATCCCGGATGAATATAAATGCAAAAAGCCTCAGCAATGTTAGCAAATCAAATTCAGCATATGTCAAAAGGATCACACACCGTGACCAAGTGGGATTTATTCCAGGGACGCAAGGATGTTTTAACATCCATAAATCAACCAATGTGATATGCCACATTAACAAAACAAAGGGTAATAATCATATGAACATCTCAATAGATGCAGAAAAAACGGACAAAATTCAGCATCCATTTATGATAAAAACTTTCAGCGAAGTGGGTACAGAGGGAGTATACCTCAACATAATGAAGGCCATATACGATGACAAACCCACAACTGATATCACAGTCAATGGTGAAAAGCTCAAAGCTTTTCCTCTAAGGTCGGGAGCAAGAAGACAATGATGACCACTACCATCACTTTTATTAAACATAGTATTGGAAGTCCTAGCCACAGTAATTAGGTGTGAAAGAGAAATAAAAGGCATCCAAATTGGAAAGGAAGCAGTAACTGTCACTATTTGCAGAAGACATGATACTAAATATATAAAGCCCCAAAGACTTCACCAAAATACTATTAGAACTAATAAAGGAATCTAGTAAAATTACAGGATACAAAATTAATATTCAGAAATCTGTTGCATTTCTATACACTAATAATGAACTATCAGAAAGAGAAATTAAGAAAACTATCCCATTTACAACTGCATCAAAAATAATAAAATATCTAGGAACAAATTTAACCAAGGAGGTGAAAGGCCTGTACTCTGAAAACTGTAAGACATTGAGGAAAGAAAAAGAAAACAACACAAGTAAATGAAAAGAATCACTGTACTCATGAATCGAAATAATCAATACTGTTAAAATGGCCATACAACCCAAAGCAGTCAACAGATTCAACACAATCCCTATCAAAATACCAATGGCATTTTTCACAAAACTAGAACAAATAATCCTAAAACTTCTATGGAGTGACAAAAGATCCTGAATAGCCTAAGCAGTCTTGAGAAAGAAGAACAAAACTGGAGATATCATGCTCCCAGGTTTGAGATTATACTACAAAGTTATAGTAATCAAAACAGTATGGTACTGGCACTAAGACAGACACATAGATGGTATATCCATGGAATAGAATAGAGAGTCTGGAAATAAACCCACGTTCAAATGGTCAATTAATCTATGACAAAGGAAGCAAGAATATACAATGGGAAAAAGATAGTCTCTTTAACAAATGATGTTAAGAAAACTGAATAGCTACATGAAAAAGAATGAAACTAGAACACTTTCTTATACCATGTACAAAAATAAACTCAAAATAGATTAAAAACTTAAATGTAAGATCTGAAACCATAAAACTCCCAGAAGAAAACATAGGGAGTAACCTCTTTGACATTAGTATTAGCCATTTTTTTTTTGGATATGTCTCCTCAGGCAAAGGCAACAAAAGCAAAATAAACAAATGGTACTATATTAAACTGAAAAGCTTTTACACAATAAAAAAAAAAAACCACCAACAAAATGAAAATGCAACCCACTGAATGGGAGAAGATATCTGCAAGCTACATACTTACTAAGGGGTTGATATCCAAAGTATATAAAGAACTCACACAACTCAATATCAAAAAAAAAAAAAAATCCAACCAATCTGATTGAAAAATGAGCAGAGGATTTGAGTAGACATTTTCCCAAAGAAGACATACAGACTTGCCAATAAGCACATGAATAAGTGCTCAACATCACTAATCATCAGGGAAATACAAATCAAAACCACAATGAGGTATCACCTCACACCTGTTAGAATGGCTAGTATCAAAAAGATAAGAGACCACAAGTGTTGGTGAGGATGTGGAGAAAATGGAACCTTCATGCCCAGTTGGTGGAAATGTAAATTGGTATAGCCACTATGGAAAATGGTATGGAGGTTCCTCAAGAAACTAAAACTAGAACTACCATACAATCCAGCAATTCCACTTCTGGGTATTTATCCAAAGAAAGCAGAAACACTAATTCAAAAAGATACTTGTATCCCTGTGACTACTGCAGCACTATTTACAATAACCAGGATACAGAAGCAACCTACATGTCCATCAAAAGATGAATAAAGAAAGAAGATATGGTGTACATTTACAATGGAATACTATTCAGCCATAAAAAAGAATGAAATCTTGCCATTTGCAGCAAAATGAATGGTCCTGGAGGGTATTATGCAAAATGAAGTAAGACAGAGAAAAATAAATACCGTATGATTTCACATATACGTGGAATCTAAAAAAACAAAGAAACAAAGAAAACAAAACAAAAACAGACTCATAGATGTAGAGAAAAATGGTGGTTGTCAGAGGGGAGGGAGTAGGGGACAGGTGAAATAGGTGAAGGGGATTAAGAGATACAAAAGCCTAGCTATAAAATAAGGTACACATAATGAATATAGTAATAATATTGTAACAACTTGTATGGCGATGGTTGGTAACTGGCCTTATTACAGTGTTCACTTCAACTTTTCTTCTTTTTCTAACATGCATTTGTGTTGTAAATTTCCTTGAAGCATTGTTTTCATTGCATTTTAACAGCTTGAGTGTCATGTTTTCATGGTCACCCAGTTAAAGATATTTTCTATTTTCATTATAATATTTCCTCTGATTTGTGGGTTATTTTGTAGTATATTACTTAACTCCTAAACATTTAGGAACTTCTAGTTAACTTTTTATCATTGACTTCTTGCTTAATTCCCCTGTGGTCGGAGAATATATTTTGTATCATTTCAATCTAGTGAAATTTACTGATATTTGTCTTATGGGCAATTAACTGTCCTATTTTGTAAAGTGCTGTGTGTTTTCTGCAGTTGTTGGCTGCAATATTCTACATGTACCACTTAGGTCAACTTTATTCATTGTGTTTTTCAAATATTGTATATCCTTTCTGATTTTTGTCTGCTTATTTTATTAGAGAGAGAAGTATCTTAAAATCTCCAGCCATGATCGTGTATTTTATCTGTTTCCCCTTTTAACTATGTCTATTTTGGATTTACATACTTTGACACTATGTTAGGATTCTTCTACGCTTTAACTCTGTTTACCTACCTCCTGCCTTTTGTAGCTGCTTTTGTTTATATTTTAATTCTATGCGCATTTTAAACCCTACAAGGCATTATTACTACTATTGTTTAAGTTAACAGAGTTCAATTTGATTTACCAGATATATCACCTGGTTTTTATCATTTTTGCTGAGGAATGAGCTATTGGCCTTTACCGTTGCTTCTTTGAAGGTAATGTATCTTTTTTTTCTCGATGCCCTTAAGATGTCTTTTGTATTTGGTTACTAACATTTTCTATTATGATGTGCCTAGGCTGGTTTCCTTTGTATTTATCCTGAGGTTTGTAGAGTTTTTTTGAATTTGGAGATTGACGCTTTTGATAAGCATAAGTTTTTTTCAGTCAATATTCTCTTCAAATATTGCTTCTATTCTATTAATTCTCTCCTCTCCTTCTGGGATTGTATTTACACATATGTTTGACCTTTAAATCATGTCCCACATGTCTTTCAAACTTTTTTTTTTTTTAGCATTTGTCCATTCTTTTTTCTCTCTGCACCTCAATCTGGATATTTTCTATTCCCCTAGCTTCCAGCTTACTAACCCCCTTTTCTACTGTGTCTAATCTAGTGTTACACCTATCTGTTGAATTCTTGACTTCAATTATTTTATTTTTAAGGTACAGTATATCCATGTGGTTCTTTAAAAATAGATTCTACTTCTTCAGTAAAATTCTTCATCTTCTCTTCTATTTCTTGAACAAATGAACCATTGTAATTTTGAAGTCTGTGTCTGAAAACTCCAATATTTGGATCACCCATTGGTCTGTTTTTCTTGTTACTTCTAGTCATTTGGGCCTATTACCTATCATATACAGTAATTTATCAAAATACCAGCCACTGTGAATGTAAAAACTCTAGAGGCTCTATTTAACTGCTGAAATTTCTGCTTAGCACTTTGGTCTCCCAACAGCTGCTTTCAATTTATTTTCTGAGTCTTGCTCTGACATACGTGTAACTTAAGAATGTTCCAATTGCATCCATGTGAAACTGCACATAGATTTTTTGGCTCATTTTTCTGTAATTTCCTCTTTAGGATATTGAGTCTTTCAAGTCCCAACTGTCTTAGCATCAACAAATTCTAACCACTGCCTCCTCAAGCTATCAAAACTGCAGTAAGCACCAGGCCCACTCTTTCTGCTCAAACTTCATTCACCTTTTCTGTGAATCAGCAAATGCCAGAGAGGAGAAAGCAGAGACCAATGTGGGGCTCACCTGAATGAAATTTTCTTCTTGCCAGGATTTGGCTTCTCAAGTTCTATCTACCTTGGTCACTGATCTCTTTAGAGATGTTCTTGTTCCTCTTCTTGATGTGCTTTGTCTGGTCTTACTATTGTTACAGAGGGAGGGGAGGGTTCATCTATCCAAGCTGCTCCAACAGAATCAGAAGTTCTACATTACGTCTACAAAAATCTCAGAACAACCCTGTGCAACAGGTATAAATCCCCATTTTACAGGTGAGGAACTGGGGTACTGGGGATTTAAATTATTTCACAAGAAAATCCATCAAAATAGCGGAGCTGAGTTTTACTTTAAGTTCTGTGTTCTTCCCAGTCTACCACTGACACCTCACAACCAGCTCTCTTTGGGTAGCATCTGGAACAAATGAACTCAGCTGAAAAACAAGGATAGAGAACGATTTCTCTGTCACTTAGCTCTCCTCCTGCACAGGCAGGGCTCTTTCTGCCTCCTCTCTGATCCTCCCCAGCAGCAGAGAGCAGACCTATCTTTCTTAAGTGAGAACCTGTTGAATGATTCATAAGACAAGAGGGCTCCTAGGTCAACTCAACCTTGGATGAATTGTCTCCATGGCCCTACTGCGATGAAAAATATTTTCCTTGTGCAGTAAATGTGGTTCAAAGAGAGAATTCATTAAGTAAGGTGCTATTTAAACGTATACGTTTTCCTGACTAGCACCACACTTTAACGGAAGGTGATGCTTAATAGACTAGAGATGCCTTAATCTCTCCTCATACTGACTTCCTAAATTTAAAAAACACACAACATTGCTACTAACATTTTAAGCAAGATAGGTGGATGCATCCACACACACTTCACTTTAAGTGACTGTCCTTAAAAAGATATCTGTTATTGACTGTAATAGTGGGAGTCATAACAAAGGCATTTATACTCTTGTAGATAGAATCTACCCTTCCACAGGTGTCTGAGTGTAATGTACAATTGCCTAATGAGCCCTTAAAATAAAATGCTGCCAATGAGAACTGTTTGCCTCTCCTATAAAGAAAATGAAACTCCATCAGGCTGGCAAACAGGAACTTCGGCTTCCTAGATATTTATAATATGATGGCTTTCTTACTACAATTTCTGCAGGGAATAATATATAGGAAGCTAATGTTTCTCTTTTGTGATTACATTACCATATGGAGTAATTTTTCTTGACGGGGAGGTCATTTCGTCTGATGAGTTCTTGAACAGTGAAATGGAAGCTTGGTTCTCTGACAGCAAAGGACAGATTGACTTATTAAAACTGTTACATTATGGATTTTTATTAGTCCATTTCACGTTTGCTCCCTTAGAAGATCAAAAGCATGAATGCCTTTGGAAAGTCCATCAGGAAATATTAAGGATAAAAATTAGACAGAACGGTCATTAGTACAAATGGGAAAATCATCTGGAAACTGAGATTCCAGAGGCCGAGTCTAAGGAGTCTCACAAGGACAGAATTTGAAGAGCAGAACAGATGGGATGTGAGCATAAATGAGGGAACCAGTCTCACAAGATCAACAGCCAAAGTTTTAGAAAGCTCATCGAGACATCCGGGTGCAGGGCAGGCTGCAATGGACTGAACAAAACTAATCGTCCTGGGCACCTAAAACCCAGAGGGGAAGTGGCCCAAGTCAAGGAGAAACAGTCCCAAGCACTCTGAGAAGGGCTGTCTTAATTTATCATCAAACACCCTTCAAGAGCTGGGTCTACTTGCATGTGCCCATATTTACCCCTTTCATTCATCATTCACTCAGCAAGACCTGACTGACCTCTCCTGCGCCAGGACCATGAAAGTGCGATGACATGACTGGTCCCGCCAAGGAGCGCATGGTCTGCTAGACGAGATGATAAGTCAACGCTAATTTCCTAACAGTGCGGTAAGTCCTATAAAAAGGGAGCGTGGGATTCATTCATCGACATTTAATGGTTACTTACTACGTGCCAAGCTCTGTACTCAGCACTGAGGACTTGAAAGCCTGTTTGGGTAGCTATAATTTGCAAGGGAGATGGATGAGAAACAAATAAATACATAAAGTCAATACTGTGGTTCAAGCTGCAAGGAAGCGCAGTGAAATACTGAAACGCAGCTCTCTTCAAACAGCCCAGGGTACTGAGTCCGGAGGAAGGACTGGACCCTCTGGAGCATCACCCCTAAGCCCAATGTTATCTCAGGCTCCACTCTGACTCCAAAGATGCTCTGAGAACACATGTGTGGTCTGGGCTGTGGTGAAGTGACCTCGGGTTCTGAGCAGTGATCCTGATGTCCACACAGTCAGAAGCCACCCCCGCCTCCCACCTGCCTTCTGAGTACTGGCTGGAGGTGGCGAACGTGGGGGCAGGGCAGGACAGCTGCCTCGGCCACCAGCCTGAAACTTCCTATTGTGTCGTTCCCCACTGGGAAACCTGTAAGGGCAGAGTCCTTGTCTGTTTTTCTTAACACTGAACACCCCAAAACCAGCACAGTGCCTGCAACATGGAAGGTGGTCAACACCTACGTGTTACATGAATGACTAGACTAGACAACATAATTAGGGTGAGAAAAGTGCTATAAAGATAACACCCAGGTGGGGAGAGGGTAGACTCAGTGGTAGAGTGCATGCCTGACACGCATGAGGTCCTGGGTTCAATCCCCAATACCTCCATTAAAAATAAATATATAAACCTAATTATCTCCATACCCCCTCAAAAAAAAGCAAAATAAAATCTTCTTTAAAAAAAATAAAG
This sequence comes from Camelus ferus, assembly GCF_009834535.1. Taxonomy (NCBI): domain Eukaryota; kingdom Metazoa; phylum Chordata; class Mammalia; order Artiodactyla; family Camelidae; genus Camelus; species Camelus ferus. The sequence goes on along the minus strand of NC_045708.1, from coordinate 9,260,737 downwards.
CTTAGGTGACTTAAGTATACTAAAAATATGTTTTTAATTGAAAAAAAGGTAACACACAGCAAACAGTAGCAAACAGCAGTGTGGATGGTGGGGGTGTCAAAGTTAACATAGCAGGCTTGAGACTGCTACCCTTGGGAAGGCCTGTGTGTAAGGGTGGCCCTTGGCTGGTGTATTAGTTGCCTAGGTCTGCCATGACAAAAGACCGCCAAATTCACTCACAGTTCTGGAGGCCAGAAGTTCCACATCCAGCAGGACCTTTCTCCCTCCGGGAACTCTATGAGAGAATCTGTCCCTGGGCTCTTAAGCTTCTGGTGGCTCCAGGCATTCCTTGACTTGCAACTGCATCCTTTCAATCTCTTCCTCCGTGGTCACACTGCCTCCTCCTCCTCTGTCTGTCAAATCTTCCCCGTTTCTCTTTTATAAAGATACTTGTCATTAGATTTGAGGCGCACCCAGATAATCCAGGGTGGTATCTTCACCTCAAGATCCTCAACTTAATTGCACCTGCAAAGACCCTTTTTCCAGATAAGGTCACTTTCACAGGTTCCAGGAACTAGATGTGGACAGATCTGTAAAGGGGACATCACTCAACCACTGTAGCTGGCATCTGCAAACTGGAACTGTAAACAGTTCCCTGTGCTAATATAAAACTTTGCCTGGACAGCAAAAACAGCTCACTGTGCCTAGGCCATTTGTACAAACAATATGGGTTATTCTGAATTCGTGCCTTTCTTCTGGGAGTCCGGGATTTTGATACATAAGGGGCCGAGAATACCTTGTAAGCATCCCCCAGTAAAACCCTGGGCACTGGGTCTCTGATGGGCTCTCCTGCTGGACAACATTTCACACATGTCACAGTTCAGTGCCGGAGGAAGTAAACACACGCTGTGTGACTCCACCAGGAGGGACTCGGAAGCGTGTGCTGGTTTCCACCACCCTTGTCCCATGCGCCTTTACTCTGTGCTCATTCTGCCTGGGGTCCTTGTACAGTAGTCACAGCCATGAGCCCTCCCTGTGATCATCAAACCTGTGGGTGGTCTTGGGGACAGCTGACACAGGGGACTGCTTGAGGCACCAGGGAAGGCTTCCCTGAGGAGGCAGCGTCTGAGCTGAGGCCTAGGATGAAGATCACACAGCTCAAGGGCCTGGGGGCTGGCACAGACTCTGTTTTTGCACCTGCAGAATGGGACTGTGTCAGTCAAAGTCATGGGGAAACCCATGGCACACTCAAACTGGGTTATTGGAGGAAACATTTAAAAAGGGACCATACACAAAGGCAGGGCCAGACTTTAATGAAATCAACAAAGGATCATACAACGCCCTCGGGCTAGCAACAGTGGGAAGCTGAGCCACCCCCAGGCCTGAAAGGGGAGGGGAAGGAAGGAGACGTTACCAGAATCCAGAGAAGGTCGTTGTATGCAGGGACGGCCTGACCAGAGCCAGAGTCCCCGGTAAAAGGAGCCAGGTACACAGATACTCTGACCTCACTCTCCCCTGAGGCTCTGACCTTCTGCCTGTGTCTGCTGGCCAAACCCAACTGAAAGCCTGAGATTAAGGAAGCCGGCTGATGGGGCCCACAGGGGTCGGCCTGCAAGGCCATAAGGCAGGGTGGAGAAGGTGGACGGTGGATCTGGAGGCCAGAGGAGCCAAGGGAAATCACCCAGCACAGTGGCAGTAACAGTCCTAGTGTCACAAGGTTGTCACAAAAACTAAGATGGTGCCTGTGAAGGGAGAACTGAGCGTGTTATGACGTCTGGGATGATGCCAATGCCCAATCACTATCTTGTAGATGATGGTGAAGATGAAGGGGAAGAAGAGGAGGAGACGGAAGAGGAAGAAGAAAAAAGCCCTTGGAGAAAGAAGCCCCTCGGGAGCAAGAGCTTCCTTATTGCTGTCCTACCTGTAGGACCTAGAAAGTTCCTGGCCTGCGGCAGACGTCCAGTAAACATGTTAAAGTAACCAGCCCAGGGCTCGTACACTCAGATTCTAAACCCTGACTCACAGGGACTTGACCTTAGAGACACAGAATAACGGTGAAAGTCCTCAGCCAGAAACCTTAATTTTATAGGTGCTAACAAGAGCCCAGAGAAGGAGAGTGACCTTCCCAAAGACACACAGCAAGTCAACAAAAGAGCTGAGAGCCGTGTCCAGGTGTTCTGAGTCCAGTCCAGTGGATTCAAGTAAAACCAGTCTGCCTCTGGTGACGGCATCTGAGAACCCCACGAGGTATCCAACTTTGGGGCTGAGAGAGAGTTTGGTCCTCGCCTATACTCAGGGCAGTCTGCCAGAGCAGAAGGCTCAGGGCCGGCCTGCCAGGCACCCCAGCTGGCTCATCTCACTGTTACGCAAAGACCGCAGGCCCCACAGTGGGTCAGTGAACCTCTGGGTGATGTGGGTTGTACCTGCCTGCCCTGCAGCGGCGCTCAGCCCTACCTGCGGGGCTAAGAGCAGTTGACAGCCGAACTCCTTTTAATTAACAAAAGTACCTGGGGGCACCCTCACATCTCTGCACATTTCAGAAGCATGGTGGTGTTTTGCACAGGGATGTAAATTTTTAACTTAATTTACTGGAGGCTTCTTCAGGGGGTGCTGTCTTTTTCTTCTCAAATTGTTACTGTTGACTAAAATACTCTATTTTCCCCTTTGCACATGCCTCGTCCAATATGATTTAACCCAAGACAATTCTCTCCGATGCCATCCACATCTTTGGAAGCCATGCTCTGTGAAATTCTTCTTGGAGTAGCCAAAATGAAAATTCCCAAGATGCTCAGTGGACATGTGTCCTAGTCTGGCAACCAAGGCACGTGAAGATGACCAGGAGGGCCATTCAAGCCCATATGGAGAATTCATTCATCTGTAGCCATGAAATGTGGTGGACTGATTGAATTAATGACCCCAATTATTGACCCCCTTCAATCCATGTCCTCTGGGCTGTATCGGTGGTCCCCCACCCCCATACACACACAGTCCAATTCTGATTCCATTCTCAGCCCTCTGACCTGCTGTGGATTAAGTGGTGTCAGCAAAAAGGAAGAAAGCAGAGACTTCACAATCACATGCATCCTCCACCTGCTCTCTTTGACAGTTACGTTTGCTCATGGCTCTATCTCTGTGGGGCCGTGAGAACATGCCCAGCTGGCCTGCTGGAGAGATGTGGAAGTCAGCAGAGGAGACCTGAGTCATCATTCCAGCCAAGGCCATCCTGGATCAGCCACGAGCCAGCTCCCAGACACGTGCAGAGGCTAGCCGAGAGCAGAAGAACCTCCCCACTGAGCCCAGCCCACATTGCCCACCCAAAGTGAGCTGAGCAAACAAATGCTTACTGTTTCAAGGCACAGAGTTTGGGGCTGGTTTGTGGCAATAGAGAAATGATACGCAAAAGGAGATACATTACTCTGCACTTATACTCAAATCTGTAATGAGGCTTGAGTCAGCACTGTCATTTTCAGTTCTCATCACAATCATCACAATCAGAAAATCGTTATGTCTGAAGTTCTTTTCTTCATTCTGCAGTATTTTGATCGGCTTAGACAGAAGCTATAACCCTGTAAGAGAGTCAGGATGGCCTATTTTACATAAAGATTAGAAGAAGCAGGCGTGGAGGCTATGCCAGTAAATCAGAGTAGAAGTACAAACCAAGCAAAGCCCTGTCTTTTTTGTCTCTCAGAGAAAGTCATTGTTGGGTGTAGGGGGCATAGCACAGTTGGTAGAGTGCATGCTTAGCATGCATGAGGTCCTGGGTTCAATCCCCAGGACCTCCATTAAAATTTTTTTTTTAAAAAAAGAAAGTCATTGTTAAGAATGAGCACTGGTTCTGGAACAAAAGACATCCTGACATTTTGGTTAAGGAAAATGAGACTCCCTTGAGAGAGAGTCATCTTAAGAAGTCATAACATCCAGTAATATCCATCCTTCTTACTTCGAGCAGATTCACATCTTATTCATTGCAGACAGTTAGTGAGAGACGCTCACCATGGTCCAGGGCCCACCTGCTTCATTATCAGTGGGTAAACTCTTGGAAGCCAGACCCTCTGGATTTAAACCTCTGCTGTCCATGTCCCTTTAACGTCCAAGCTGTATGAGCCCCGGTGTGCGGCTTCACTTCTGAGCCTAAGTCTCCTCACCTGTAAAGCGAGAATCATACCCGCAGGTCCTTCCAGAGCTGTCATGAGATTGGGTGAGGAGCGGATGGGCGTATTAGCACATGGCCAGGCACACAGGACACCCTCAGTGAACATGAGCTGTAACAGCACTTGTCAGTGCTCTTTGCTAACATTTAATGCTTGAGTCATTCACTCACTGATACCACTTCCTCCCGTCAGAAGAGAGACCAGGAGCAGATGGTATTTGGAACATTCCTTCTGCTTAGAAAACCAAGACTATAATTATTTGACTTCTAGGCCTTCTTTTTCTCTAAATATTCCTGGAGTCTAGGACCTGAGTGACAAATGAACAGGAATGTTCATCCACTTAGCAAAGTGGAATTTTCCTTGGCATCAAATAAACCACGGCTTATATCCATTTATGGCATTTACCAGCTGCCTGCCTTTAGGCAAGCTACTTACCCACTCTGCACCTTGGTTTCTTCTATAAAATGGGAGTTGCCTACCTGCCAGGGTCATTTTAAAAATCAGAAATTATTAGCTATTACTGGTCATGACATTTTAATCCAAAAGCCAACACAGTCCAGAATTCTCCAATCACATGTGGAACGCATCTGAAATTATTTATCTGGTGGTGTGTTGTGTAGGACACCTGTCCCAGTCATAGGTCCTCCAAGTGAAGTTTGACATCATGTGAAATCTCAGCCTGGAGAACTGACCAGGTAGCAGGTGAGCCTCAGTTTGAATGATGCAAAGGATTAAGCCCCACGAAGTGCTGGGGAGATGTTCCAAGGACAGGAAACAGCTGGTGCAGGCAACGGAGGAAGGAGCCAACTGGCGTGTTCACTGCCTGGCACGTAGACCAAGGTGGCTGGAGCAGAGTGATGCCCTCAGGGAGGGGCCAGCCAAGACCTGGCTGTTACTCGGAGGACGAGGGAAAGGCTTCAGGGCTGGTGAGAGGAGGAGGGACCTGATCCGATGTGCCTTCAAACAGGCTCACTCTGGGTGCTGCGTGGAGAGGAGACGTACGGGTGTGAGTGTGAAAGAATGGAAGCCAGGAGACAAGGGATGGGATTTCCATAACAATCCGAGCAAAAGATGAGCGTGGCTTACAGCAGACAGTATCAGTGGAAAGAGCTGAATGTTGGGTATATTCTGAACGTAGGATTCGCTGCTGGATTGGCTGAGGAGTATGGAGGAAGGAGACGGATCCAGGGTGCCTCCCAGGACTTTGACTTGAGCCCAAGTGCAAGTTCCCACCTTGCTCTTGCTTGAATGCATCTTACTTGAATACTCTTCCTGCGAAGACCCACGTGGCTCACGCCCTTTCCTCCTCCAGGTCTCTGCTCTGGTGTCACTCAGTCAGGGAGGACTTCCCTGACCGCCATCTATAAAATAACCACCACTCCCTCCTGGTGCTTTCCAACCACCTTGAATTGGTTTTCTCCGAAACATGCATCCCTGTGTGACATCCTGGATGTGTGTGTGTGTTCATGTTGTCTGTCTTCTCTGCATGGGTTTGCTAGGGCTGCTGTAACAAAGAACCGCAAAACGAGTGGCTGGGAACAGCAGAAATGTGTTGCCTGGAGGCTGGAAGTTCAAGATCGAGGAGGCAAGAAGGTTGCTTCCACCTGAGGGCTGTGAGAAGGAATCTCTTTCTTGCCTCTCCCCTGCCTTCTGGTGGTTTCCTGGCAGCCTTTGGGGTTCCTTGGCTTGTAGAAGCATCACCTGATCTCTGCCTTCATCTTCACCTGGGTTCTCCCTCCATGCGCATTTGTGTCCAAATCACCAGTCCTATTGGATCAGGAGCCCACACTACTCCAGTATGACCTCATTTTAACTTAATTAATATAATATCTGCAAACCTATTTCCAAATCAGTTCACATTCTGAAATCCTGAGGACTTCCACATATGACTTTTTCAGGGACACAATTTAATTCATAACACCCTGCCTCCAACTAGAATATAAACCCCATGATGGCAGGAACTTGCTTTTTGTTTCCTGCCATATCTCAGGTACCTAGAAGACTCCCTAGTACATGGCATACGCTGTAGAAACATTTTGAATAAATGAATGGATAGAGAAGACTGGAGAGGAGAATTTATATGGGTCCAAGTCAAGTATCTCCCTTTAGACCTGTTGTTTGAGATGTTTATTAGAAACCCAAGTCGACATACCAACCATGCAACTGCATATGGAATCTCGGCAGGCAGAGAGTGGCCGCACGTGCAGATCTGGGCGTCATCAGCCCGTTGCATGGCACGCAAAGCCATGGGACCGGACGAGGTTAACTGGGGAGAGAGCATCCGCAGAGGAGAAGTTGGCAAACAGGGATCCAGGATGCTCCAACACTCAAAGTTCGAACGGAAGGGAAGGAGCCGATCAAGAAGACAAGGAGGAAATGATGAGGATGGTCAGGTAAGACACAGAACCGCCTGGTGTCTCGTACGCCAAGGAAAGAGCATTTCAAGGAGGATGGGCTCACCTGTGTCATGTGCTGCTAAGAGGTCACATGGAAGGACCAACCATGGAACTTGGCAAAATAAAGGTCGTCAATGGCCTTGGCAGTGGGGACAAGACCCAACTGGAAAGGGGCTGAAGGGGGAGTGGACGATGAGGAAGCAAACAAGAAGTCCAGGCAAACCTTTGGAGGAGTCTGGCTGTGAAGGACAAAGGGAGGGAGGGGAGAGCAGACTGGGGCAAAGACAGATTTTTGGGAGCCAGGATTAGAAAGGGGGATGAGGGTGGCTCTTCATGGCTTCTCGTCCATTTTACATCTCAGGGATCCATAGCACGAGACCCAAAGACCTGGTTCTTTCCAGACCGGCTCCCAAACCCAGTACATCTGTCCGCCAGTTCAGGAAAGTCAGAGGTCACTGGGTGGAAACCCCCTCGTTTAAAATCACCCTTAATGGCCTTACAAGCAACCTAAGAAGTGAATCTGAACTCCCAGGAGGCCCTGAAAGATGGTACTCTCGGCTGCCAACACTGAATGCCTGCAGGGCAGCGGGCTCCCCAGTACCAGGAACCACCACCTAACAGTTTAAAACTGGGCTTTCAAACAGTCATTTCCTCAGCAAGAAATCACAGCGGGAGATGAATGCCCAGAGATAATGGATCTGGGGGGCAGGAGGAGGCCCCAAGAGACCTGCAAGACAGAGGACCGAGGACCGGCAGCCCTGGGAGGGTTGCTGCTCAGAGGCCGAGGGAGAGGAGCCTCCTGCCCCGTGTCCACGGTTTCCATGGTTTCCATCCCCGCTGCCTAGGGACCAGCGATGCACAGCTCCTGCGCGGGCGAGCCCGAGGAGGCCACCGTGCTCCTCGCCACTCCTGACCTCCAGCAGCTGCCGAGAGGCACGTGCTTCAGCGCCAAGGCCACCAGCCCATCTGTGTTTGAGGCCCTGTGGGGGAAAGCAGCGCCAGCCCTGGCAGGTGCAGGGTACCAGCTGCATCTGTTCTTGGCAGCTGAGAGCAGATCCATCCCAGCCAAGGAAAGAACCCTCTCTGGTCTTAGGAAAACAGGAACTGGAGATCTGAGCTGGGATCTCAGGGTCCGGCCAGCTGGGGAAGCCACCACTCAGTTCCCCACCCTCAGAGTGGGTGTGACACCACTTTGCCTGGACTGTCTCAGTCAACCCAAACCACCAGTTGGGAGGTAAAGCAGGGTCATTGGCTCCATTTTACAGATGAGGAGAGTGAGGCCCGGGGTGGGAAGTGCAGTGGTCACCAGTCACAAGTGGTGAAGGCAGGACAGGACTCGGGCAGCCCACCCTGGCTTCTCTATTTTCCCTCTAGGTCACATCGCGTCTGTGTCTACACCATCTGATGCTAGCCACCACAGTGGTTTCCAGAGGGTCACCTCGGGGTATTACTGGGGGCTGGGGGAGCTTCCAAAGCACCACTGCAGTATCCTCTCCACATCCAGGTCTCAACTCCAGACACCCTGCTTTCTTTGCAGGGTAGACAAGAGTGGGTGCCTACTTAACACAGGCTTGAGTCAATCAACACACATTTATCAAACTTCCTTTGTCATCTACAGATGCCACCCCTGGAAATTCGGGTGAAGGGTGCCTGCAACCCTCTGTACAAGTTTTGCAACTTCCAGAGAATCTGTGGTGCTTTCAAAAGAAAAAGCAAACAGAAACAAAAACCAAAACCTAGTCTGTGTCCCATCCCATCCAGGGTACCATGGAAGATAAAAAGATGGGTGAGCCCTGGGTCCTGCCCTCAAGAAGCTTCCCACCTAGCGGGGTGGGGAAGGGGCAGCTATACAGACACAGGAGAAGGCGGCAAATGAACCCTCAGCTCTAGACCAGCACCCCCAGCAGAACTGTGATGTGAGCCTAAGTGTGGATTTTAGTATCTAATAGTCCAGTACAAAAAGGAAAAAGGAAAAGAAGTTGACTTTAATAGACTTTATTTGACCTACTATATCCCAAAAATGACTGTCGGCAAGTCTTCAGTGTAAACAGCTGCTAATGTGACGTTCTGCAGCCTTCGGTTATCCTTACTCTTCCAAATCTCATCTCTGTTCAGCCTCGCCACACATCATGCCCCCAACAGCTGCAGGTAGCGAGGTGCTACGGGGGTCACAGCACACAGGTCTACACCGGCACCTTCTGGGTTCTGATCCTGGCTTTGCTGCTTGCCCGCTGTGTGGCGCTGGAGAGGTCTTGTCCCAGCTCCAAGCCTCTGCTTCCACCTCACCGAGTCGTCGCCGGACTGAGAGATGGCCTCCACACGGGCGCAGCATCCAGGAAGTGCTGCGGGCCGGGGCTGCTGCCAGCACGACTGTTTTAAAGGCAGGCTGAAGTCAGGGCTAAGGGGAAGCCCACACAAAGCGCTGCGAGATCCAAGGGGGGACATGTGTCCCCCGTCCTTGCCCCATCACTGTTCCTGGAAAGACGGTCCTCTCTCCATTCCTGTTACTGTCTTTCTCCTGGGTACCTGAGCAGACTCTTACAGGGACAGCCGCTCAGGTGTGTGGAGGGAGCAGCAGAGGCAGGAAAAGATGAGGGAGGGAAAGGCAGGTAAAGGGGTTGAGGGTACAAGGCAGAAGGAGGGGAGTCGGGAGGAAGGGGGAAGCAGGGAGCTGGGAGGGAGAAGGGGGGATGGAGGGAGGAGGAGGAAGGAGGAGAGGGGAGGAGGGGGGCGAGGAGAGGCTTGGGAGACCCTGACCTTGGCTCAGCATCCCGGGGCAGCTGCCCCCAAGAAGTCTGCCTGGAAATGACCGAAGCTAGGACAGCCGCCCTGACAGCGCTGCTCCCTCGCAGGCGCCCTTTCTGCGGTCCTCTGCCTCCCTCTCCTGGGCTCCCTGTCAAATAAGCCTGTAAATCAGGAAGGCCCAAGCCCCTCGTGCAGGACAGCAACTTGGCAGGAAACCAGCCGGAATTAGGAACACCGGGCGGCCCGTGAGGACCTTCTAATTCAGAGGGAAACACTCGGCACTTAGTGAAGACATGGAAATGGTGTAATTCAGTCAGATGGACCTGCTGGCTGTGAGGGGACTCTGCCCTGTGGAAGCGGATGATTAAGACACAGCTCCTGCCCCCTCGATTCCACAGCAGAGTGAATTCATCCCAGCCGGCCCCCGGGACCCGCTGTGCATCCGGCGTGCATGGGCCCGAGCTGCGAGCGCGGGCGAAGACGTGGTGCCGGCCCCCCACTCGGCGCTCCAGTCTCGCTGGGGGCACAGTGCAGGTGGACGGCGCCACGCCGGCAGGTCCGAGGGGTCAGAAAGGGATTCCTTCCGAAGCAATGATCACTCCATCTCCCACCGTAATAAAAACACCACCCTCGTCCAATTGCTGAGCACTGGACACCTTCTGGGTATCAGACAGAACAGCATCACAACTTCACTCAAGTCCCGAAACAGCCCTAGAAGGTCAACGTCCCCACCATGCGAGGAGGTGAGTGCTGTGATTGCCCCCAACCCTAAGCCACCTTCCTCTCCCTTGAGTGCCCCCACCAACCTCCAAGCAGACCTCCCCGCTTCGACCCCCTACAACCTAGTCTCAACGTAGGACCCACAATCATCCTTTCAAACACAAGTCAGATCCTGTCCCTCCAGTATCCTCCCTCCATGTCACCCTGTGAAAGGTCCCTGGTGTCTCTATCCTCTTCTGCGGCCACTGTCCCACTGCCATCCAGCCTCTCCACCCTGCCCCCCTTGGAATGTCCCAGGAGCACACCTGCCCCAGGGCCTTTGCTCTAGCTGTGCCCCATGCCCGGGTCCCTTCTCCCCAGGCTCCCTGCCTCCTGGTCCCTTCACCTGGCCCCTGCTTCAAGTCTTTGCTCAAGTGTCACCTCTCAGGGATGCCTTCCCTCGCCACCCTATTCCATGCCTCCTCACTGAGGTAGGCCTCAGTGGTCCGTCCCTCCCTCCCCTGTGTCCACACCCTCCACGCTGTCACTTCTCAGCACCTTCCTCTAAGAGGCAGCCCACAGACTGCAGTGGCGTGCCTCCCAGTAGAGGCTGTGTGAACCTCTGCTCTCTCAAAGCACTGCTGCCATGAGAACAAGTCCGGACCAGCCTGCTGGAGGATGCGAGACCACAGGAGCAGGGGAGAGCTGTTCTCAGGCCATCCTAGACCAGCCAGCAACCACAGACATGTGAGTGAGGCCAGCCAAGACCAGCCAAGAGCAGGGGAGTGCCCAGCATAGCCCAGCCCAAACTGCACAGAGGGATACACATATGGGCTCCACAGCAGCCGTTGTTCGAGACCATCAGGTTTGGTGATTGTTACGCAGCAGCAGCTGACTGCTACACCTGCCCCAAACACTGCCAATCACCTCACCATCCCTGGCATTTTTCTTTTTCCCACAGCACTTATTACCTTCTAATACTCTATAAAATATACTTATTTGTTATGTGTATTGCTTACTGTCTGTCTCTCCCAATTAGATGATACAGAACTGTATCCTCCTCAAGGGCAGACACGCATGTTTTGTTCACTGGTGCCTCCCCAGGTGCTTAGGACAATGTATGCTGTATAATAGGTGCTCAGGAAATAACTGGAGAATTAATAAACAAGTGAATACATAATCATAACAATCCCACCACTGTCGTCTGAGCACCTGCCAAACAACAGGCATTATGCCAAGCTCGGTGATCAGTGGGCTTATTTAACCCCCACAACAGCATTCTGAGGTAGGTGCTCTCATCCTCATTTTACTGAGGAGAAAGTTCAGACTCAGAGAGGTTAAGTAATCAGATGAAGGCTGCACAGCAAGCAAGTGGCAGAGCTGTGATGAGAACCCGGGGATTGGACTACAAAGCTCATTTAGTGTACTGTCCTGCCTACCATCCCATCCTCCAAACACAAGACACACACACAGCCCAGAGCAAAGATGTTTAACCCCTTAAAGGAGCACAGAAGGGGGTGGGGGGGGTGGGAGTGGAGAGAAATTTTCATAGAGGAGACAGCAGTTGAACTAGGCTGTGAAGCATGAATAGGATTTTTAAAGAGATAAGAAAAGAGATAAGAGGTAGTTGTTATTTGCTTAGAAAATTCTCTATTTGCCCAGATGATAAACTCATTCCTAAAAGCGCCAGAAGAATAACAATTAAAGCAACATCCTCCAACAGAAAATGCCCCATGGACAAAGGATGCTGTTGGCTTAGGTTTGAGGAGGATACGCCCATTTGGAGACACATTCCATGTGAGGGAATACCAAAGGGGACGACTGGGGCAGGGCAGCAAAGCTGGGGAATTTCAATTCAAGGAGTGCTTCTCAAGTGCACCCCAAAATAATGTGCCCCAAAATGCGGCACCCCAAAATGTTGCACCCTAAACACTGTACCCCAAAATGCTCTGCCCCCAAAATACTGGGCCCCCTAAAGGATCCAGTGAGTTTTTAAAGTTAAAAAATAAAACCTTCACACTCTCCCTTAACCTCCCTCCCTCCTTTCCAGCTCCCAATCTGTTTCTAAATCAGGTTGTTTCTGTCCTGAAAACAGCTCTCCACCTATGTTAGATGGCCAGCAGCTTCCTCCTAGACTCTGGCCCAAACCTCCCGTCTGTCTCCCTGACCCTCCGGCCCCTCCGACCCCTTCCCCCACTGCCCGCGTCTCTCTAGTTCATCGCCAAAGCTGACATCAGAGTGATTTTTTAAACGCAGGTGTTACTGTGTCCGTTCCTCCTTTAATCTCTTGCTGACATCAAGACAAAGTCCCAACTTCCTGTTATAACACATGAGTCCCTGCAGAGTGGCCCCATTCATCTTCCCCCCAGAGCCCTGACCCCCACAGGGCTCCTCGCCATCACCAGGATGCCCCCCAACCCTCCATTCATCACGCTGCTGGATGAGCCATTCTGAACTCTCTCCCCCACTTCTCTGCACCTCAGTTTTCTCATCTGAAAAATGGGTAGGATGCCACTTATTACTCAAACTTGTGAAAAGAAATGGAAATAATGCAAGTGACAGCTTCTATCCAAGCCCCAGAGAGCCCCAAGCTGTGTTGGGACAGCTGAGCTGGGAGCTGGTCTGGTGGCTCCTTCCTCTGTGTGGGTAAAGTCACTCACCATCCTGAGGAGGTGCTGTTTTGTATGCAAGGCCAAAATTGGTCCTACCAACAGTCTGGGCAATGCACCTCTGATGCCCCATAGGACAGCCACCCGCCTCCCCTCCCCCAACTCTCCGACCTCATTTTCTGCCCCCACCCCCACCCCTGACCCTCACTCTCCTGCAGCCACACTCCCCTCCTTCCTCAAGCTCCCACCTCAGGGCCTTTGCATCTGCTCTTCCCACTGCCCAGAATGTTCTTCCCAGATATCCACGCAGCCCACTCCCCCCCTTCCTGCAGACCCTTCTCCAGGGATAAATCACAGGCAGGATGGAGCGAGACATGAGCTCCTGCATGGCCAACACTCCAGCAGGGAAATTCTTTTTTCAGTTTTACCCTGAGTAAATGGTTAACCATCCAACAAAAAACACCATTGTTTGCATGAATTTCTGGATAATTCTAGCAGGGAATGAGGAAGAGAGACAAAGAGAGAACAAACAAATTACACTGCTCCCAGGCACCTTTGACCTTCCTTAAATTTGCCTTTGGAAGAAGATTCCAGTCAACTCGCTTCAAACAGCACCCACCCCCACTGCACTCTCTACTGTGCCGTGTACCACCGTCTGCTGGGGTCTCTCCCCGCTAGGAAGTGGACACCATGAGGGCAGTGTGCGTCGGGGTGGGGTGGGGGTTGGTTTTGTGGTTTATTATCTGTATTTTCAGTGGAGTAGAAGCCAGACTCCTTCTCCTGAAATCACACATAGCTCTGCACACACACAGACCCTGGGAATGAAATCACTGCACCAACTGTAAGCAGGAAGAAGGGGAGATGGGAGGCCAGGGGCTTCGTGTCTCTTATTCTCTACTTAATTCTCAGCACCTAGAACATGCCTGGCACACAGTAGATGCTCATTATATATGCAGTCAGAAACTGACACATTGTAACTGTATACTTCAATTTTTAAAAAAAGAAAAAAATTTAAATAAAATTTTGAAATTAAAAAAAATGTGGTCGGATGAACTAATATGCTGGTCCTTTCTCAGCCAGGGGCTCAGTGCCTGCGAAAGCTGTGACTAAGTGAACTGGGCTGAGATGAACTCTCCAGACCATGGTCCCCAGAGTCCCGCCCTGACGCACCAGGAGAGGGAAGCTGGGACGAGCCGGGGTTTTCCATAAGCCTGTACAGAACACAGGAGCACAGACTTCCCTCCGTCCCCAACCATGGCCCAGTCCATGCCCAACACCTGAAAGCCCACCTTTGGAGACCTATCCTTCCACGTGTTCTCAGACGCAAAGCACAGGTAAGACCGCCGCGAGGTTTCGGAAAACACAAGCTGACTGCAGAAATAACCCTGAGGTTGGGTCTCCCCTCCATCCAGGTGGCCTATTCATGCTATTTACAGCTTGACCACAAGAGGTCACTGTGGACACACACAGCATTCGAGAAGGACCTCGTTAGAGAGTGAATTTGTTCTGATTTCTTTAAGTCTTTGCGACCAGGGCACGTAGGGAAATGCCTCCGTACCAACAGCTTTGGGACTGATTCTAAAACTGCTAGAACATACATGACTTCGGTGCATCTTTATAAAAGTGACAGGTACAACTAAAGGTGGGTTCTAAAGTGGTCAGGATACCTGGCTTAGCATCCAGCCCCATCTGCCTGTGTGATCTTAGGCAAAGCTCTCTGCCTCAGTTTCCCTTCCTGCAAAATGGGATAATAATAATAATGCTCTCCTTGTAGGGGTTTTGTGAGCACTAAATGAGTGATGTACACAGAACTCTCAGAACAATGCCGGCAGACTCAGGATTTGTAAAACTTACCTGTTGTCATTTTTCCTTTATATCTCTAAGCATGATTTAAAACGATAAATTTTGTTATTAATCATAGCTTTTTTTTCCTCATTAGACTGTAACTTCCATGAAGGCAAGGATGGGGTTTTATATATTTTTTTCAACATTTTATTAGAAAATATTTCAAATACATGAGTGTAGAAGGAATAGCCTGTGTCTGCTTCTGCTCACCACTGCCCCCTCCCCAGCCCCCAGTGCATAGTAGGCCTTCAACAAACGATTTTCTAATGGCTGTTTATTAGGTGCTATTATAAGCCAGGTGGGTGTCAGGTACCAGGGCTAAAAGACTGAATCAGACCCAGACCCTGTGATAAAGGAGCTCGCAGTCAAGTGAGAAAGGCTGGCTGAATCTCATTCTCCCAGGTTCGGGGTGAATGCATGAGGGGAGTGGCAGTACCTCACCTAGTCAGGCGAGGCTCCCTGGAAGAAACCTCAGTGCGTGGAAATGCAGGGTGCACAGGAGCTAGTGTGGTGAGAAGCTGAGTGGGCGGGGGGGGCAGTGGTCGGCAGGGAAGAGCACCCCAGGCAGCGTGAACAGCAAGTGCAAAGGCCCTGAGGGTGTGAGAGGGCACAGCCAAGCTCAGTAGGACCGGGGGACTGATTGCCAGATAATTCTTCAATATGACTCACTCTATTGAAGCATTTTCCGGGCTGTTCTGGGAACTGCATAAAGAGAATTCGTCATGAATCCTGCCTGTTCCTTCCTCCTGGCCAACTTGCAGTCCATCCCAGAGCCTCTCATGGCAAGGTCCACCACAGTCCACAAGGTGGCCTGTACGATCGGCATTTCAAGCCGCAGAGGGCCCACCCCCAGCTCCAGAAGGATGGAAAGCCAAGTCGGAGAGACCAGCTAGGAGATGTCTGCAGCCACCTGGATGTGATTGAACTGGGGCTGAGAATCACTGTGGTGGCACAGATGGAAAGAAAGCCTGGGGGTGAGGCAGGACCAGAGGCGAGAACAACAGGGTGGATGTTAACAACAGGCAGGGATGGCTGGGATGGACGTCAGACCCTTCCAAGCAAGCTGGTCCCTGCATCTTCCTCCAAGTGCATCTCCATCCACCTCCAACCCCTTTGTGCTCCGGCCACACACATGTCCCTTCTGTTCTGGAACCTGCCAACTCGTTTGCTCCTCAGAGTCTGTCCACCCTCCCACAGACTCATCTCCCTGCCCAGAGATGAGTTCCCCTGCACACCCCATCACTTCTCCCAGGCCTGGTCACCCCTCAAATATGACCCCAGGGAGGTTCCCTGGCCTCCCTCCAAAGCAGATTCTCCCCAGCCTGTTAATCTCTTTCATTAAACCTTGTGCCTTTCCTTAAGACAACTTATCAAAATTAGCAATTGAACATCTATCTGTGCACAATTAACCGCCATGTCCCCGACACCACCATAAGATCCAGGTGCACACCCCATGGTATCAGTGCTCCCCAGTGTACCCAGTGCCCAGTCTGCGCCCGGCATGTGTAAGTGCTTAATAGATATCTGAATGAATGAGTGGGGCCAGCAGTAAGGCATCTGCCCCTTTGATAGCCAGCAGGATGATTACCATCAGGTTCCCAACCTTAAATGTCCGGCACTGACCAATCTTGTCCCCAGGGTGTCAGTGTCACTGTCATGATCATGATCCGATTTATCACGAACAGTAGATGCCTGCATCCTGTTGGAAACACGGACACCCAGGTCAGCATTGCTCCCCAGTCACCCCATAGCTCATCGCCCTCCTACTGGCTAAACAGCACTTACCACTGTCATAAATTATCTTAGTTATTGGTTTGCTTGTTTTTTTCTGACTCCCCGCCCCAGAAGAGCAGGGACCCGGATCATCTTGGTCACTGCCCATATGCCCAGTATCGAAGAGCAGTGCTTGGCATCCAGGAGGCATTAACTCTCACCTTACAGTCTGTTTATGTCATTTCATTTTGCATTTCCACACACCTCTGTGGAGCAGGTGCAGTAAGCCCGCATCACAGGTGAGGGGACAGAGTCCAGGGGCTGAATCAGGGCTGGCCGGTGGCAAGCAGCGGTGACTAGCATTCTTACTCCCCGACTCAGAGCTTTCTCATGAGGCTCTGACACTGGGCAGGACTTCTCCTTCCACCTCCAACTCCTGGAGCTTCCCTACAACACTCAGAGCAAAGACAAGACTGTCCCGTTGGCAAGACCCACACTGGCTGTCCCCAGCGTAGTCAGGTCCTCACCTACCCACCCACCTAAGACAGAATTAAGGGGCAATGTTTACAAGTGGCCTCACCACCCAGGATGCTGTAGCCCCATGGAGTAACCAGGACCCCTCAGGACCTTGAAAACACACCTCGCTTCCCTGGGTCTTCATTTACTAATCTAAGACCTAAGAAACAGAGAGCAGCTCTCTCAACTCTTCCTACATCTTCTCCGTGCATCCTTCAAGTCCTTGCTGGTTTGTCTTAAACCTGAAGCTTGGTAACTTGTTCCCCAACAACAAGAGAGCGGGTGCACCTCATGCTCCGAGTGTATGCCCACAGTCATGTAAGCACAGCCTTCCTGCCGGAGCCAGCAGCAGTGACCACACCATGAGGTGGGTGACACCGGAGGCCACAAACAGAGGACGAGCGCCCTGGAGGGATGCCCGGAAAGAAACGATGACCGTGTGTGTGTGAACACTTCACAAGAAATACTTCTCCTGGAAGTTCCTTTCAAAATGTGAGCTGGCCAGGAATTGGAGGACAGCTTTGTCATAGGTCAAAACCAAACTCAAATGAAAGGACAGTGACAAGGATGTCTCTGGGTAGAAGATTCAACCACTTGGAGAATCAGGGCTAGAACTGGGCTAATTTGGCATTTTCATAAATAATCAAAAAAAAAAAAAAAAGAGAGAGGAAGAAATGATGGAGTAAAACCTACAGACATCATTAAAACTCCTTGCAGGGTGACATGCCAAGCAGAGAGGAGTTGGCTTGAAGACTGTACCATTTTGTGGCAAGAACAACAAAGAGAATGCCAACAAGGGAAAAATACTGACTAATGATTTAGAGGGAATTAATGCAAAACAACTTTGACTCAGTTAATAAAAAAGGGAACACATTTTTTCCAGTTCCTGTTGGGACTGATCAGTGCATTCATCCCTCATTTATCCAACAGCCTTTCCAGGATCTTTACCTTAAGTCTCACTGGGTGCTGATGTGATGGGCACTGACAATATGTAGGTGCCCGTGATGAACCCAGTGGAAGAGCACTTCCTAGCAGAATGGCTGATGTGACCCAGCAGTCGTGGGCAGCATCGTTAAGCTCCCAGGGGACGAGACGTTCCATCCCTGTTGAGGGACATTAAAACGACCCATGGCGTTCCTCAGTGCCACCGTCTTTACTTTTTCCTTAAAGTTTGGAGTTAGGAAGGTTATGTTCATGTAGTAGCAACAGGCTTCCTTTTGAGGTAAAATATTAGTCGTATCAAGGTCTAATATTAAAATAGAATCTTCAGGGAACCCCAACAGGGTGGGACACTTTCTAAAAAAGCAAAGATGGCTTTAAGTACTCACACATCCATCTAATGTCTCCCCCCACGTTCCTCTCCTTTCCAGACTCCTGAGTTGGGAGAGTGACTTCGGAACGAACGTGCATGGCTCTGGAACTTGAACTCAGGTACAGCACAGCTGTGACCTCTCAGGATGAAGGGTGACGGTACAAGGAGGAAACCACGCCCCCTGGTTAGCTGTCTGCTGCCCCCCGCCACCTCCCGCAGGTCCCCTAAGAGGACTCCGTGTTGTGTGGGCAGAGCTGTAATTGGTAGGAAGTGACTTGGGAAGTAATGATCATTTGGCAGCTTTTCAATCCTTTGTGGAAAAACTGGCTCGTGATGACAGATTAAGAACGTGTGCTTACTGCTACCCACTTACCATGTCCCTGTCCCCAGATCCTGTGAAATACATGGGAAATATTTTCTTACAGAAAGAATTCTTAAAACTCTGAAAGGTGAAAAACGAATTTCATCAGCAAGCCAAAACTGGGGGGAGGTTTCTAAAAGAGAGGACAGAAGAGAGTCAGATGAATGGGAGAGACGAAAAGAGAGAAAACCACAACCCGAAACATATTTGGGTGAAGACCGCACAGAGGCAGGGGCAGGGTGTGGTGCTCCAAGCCCCAGCTCAGCGGAGAGACAGAGGGGGAAGAGGTGCTTGGGTGTCACTAGGGGAAGAAGGAGGCACCGTACTGAGAACATCGGGACAGGCAGCCCACCCCTCCCCCTTGTGCGGAGCAGCAGAAGGAAGCACGCCCAGCCTGGAGCCGTGCGTGTGGGCCTGGGGTCCGGGAACTAGGGAGACACCGACAGAGCGCCCCACACCCAGAGGAGGCGCCGGCGTGCCCACCAAACCGCACATCCCAATCGTCCTTCCGTGGACACAGACTGCGGTGAACAGAAAGGACGCTCCCGGAGAGAGGAACAGAGGATCTTGAACATGAGGATGAGGGCACAGCCAAGACCCCTGCCGCGTGGAGGGAAATCCACACCTTGAAAAAGAAGCTTCAAAGTGAACAAAGGAAGGAATTAACACCTGAAGAAATAGAAATAACAAAACAAACAGTGATTTTTAAAATAAGCATAATTAATATTCTCAAAAATTCAGCCTAAAAAGTCTCTAACATAAGAACCAACTAACGTAATTACAAACTAAGAACCAACTAATGTAATTACAAATAGTTAGACGATTGTCAACATTTCAAAACATGACCATCCAAATTAAAAATTCAGCAGAGGGCCGTATATCAGAGAACACACAGCTGAAGATAAACTGTGTAAGATGGAATATCTGAGTTTAGAAATTCCCCCAAATGTCCTTCAGAGATCTTAGAGATATAAAATACCAGAGAAAAAGAGATCAAAGACAGAAAGTGGAAGAGAAAAGTTAAAAGACATATAAGGGAAAACCTGAGAGTTTCCAGTAGGTGTCTGATACACCACAGTCCAACAGAAATACAACACGGGCTTTAAATACCTGCCACATATATAATTTTACATTTTCTAATGGCTACTTAAAATGTAGAAAGAAACAAGTGAAATTATCCTTAATAATAACAATATATTTTAATACATTACACACAAAATGTTACCATTTAAACATGTAGTCAATAGTCAAATTTATGATGCCTGTTTTAAAAGTGAGTGTTAAAAATCTGAAGTGTATTTTAAACTTAGAGCGTGTCTCAATTCAGACTAACTACACATCAAATGATTAAGTGTCACATGTGTCCGGATGGCTACCGTGTGGGACAGCACAGATCTATCAGGAACTCGAGAACAATTAGAATACAGGAGGGGAAGCAGGAGATAAGCTGGAGGAGATAAACTGAAGATGAATCTTCAGTTTAAAAGAGCTCACCCCACTGTTTAGAAACACAACAGAGAACTTTCAGAGCAAAATAAAGAAAACCCGAAACAATTCCAGAAAAGACAATAAGATCTTCAACACAGGAATGAACATCAAGCTCAGATCAGATCTGTTGTTGACAAGACCAACGACAAGACCAAAAAAAAGTTAATTTCTGCAGAAAAGTTATCTCAGATCAGGAATTCTCTGCTCAGATGAATTGTCATTTGATGTTGAGGTGAAAATAAACTGTGCATGTGTAGATACTCAAAAAGTTCATCCTAAGATCCCTTCTAAAATCTCTGCAAAGAGTTAGTTAATCAGATTTGGCTTGGGTTCAAGCTCGACTTGTACAGCATTAAGTACCCCAGGGGCCAAAAAATATCTCCAGATTTGAAGAGCTAAGTGTCAGTTTAGACCATTCCACCCAGGCCTTTAGGAGTAGCCACAACTCCCTCCCTCAGCACATGAGCCCAAAACCCACCCCCAGCACATGAGGGGTGAGGAAGGAGAGAAGAGGAGGAATCATGGCAGCTCTGGGCCTCCCAGCCCAACTGCCCATCAGTGTCAGACAGATGTTCCATAGCCACCCCCACAGACTGTTCTGACGAACACCTCACTCTCCCTACTCCTGAGACAGCCTGTTCCACTGATTGTTGGGCAGTCTTGCCTGTTGGAGAGCCCTTTGGGTTGAGCTAAAATTTTATTTCCCTATATCTTAGGAATAAAAGAATTACATAATTAGGATGGAAGTCAAGATCACTCTGGTTCAATCTCATTTTAAAGATAAAGAAGTGGCAGCCCAGAGAGGGAAAGTGACACCCCCAAAGTCACACAGCACAGCAGTGGTCCCGCTGGCACGACTGGCATTTGATCTCTGCTTATGGGTTGGCCAGTGGCCTTCCAACATGGGGAGCTTTCCATGACGATGCAGTGGAGGGACTTTTCAGGGTCACAGTCAAAGCAATAAAAGTGGGGCGTCATCTCTGTACTGTGGTCCAGAGGCCAGCTTTATAAAGTGCTCTGAGCTGAAGGTTCTGCCCCAGAAAGGCATCTGAAGATTTTTATCTGTTCCTGAAGACACTGCCCGATTTGGTGCTGTCCACTCTCTGTCTTTCTACTGAGAAGCCCAGCACAGGGTACTTGGAGCACAAGGAGGCAGCTCAGGAAAAAAAAAAAGTCAGCAGCTCTAAGGAGCCCTGAAACTCTGTCTCTCATTCAAATAAGCAGCAGCTGGAAGGAAGAAGATTACACACCAGCGCTCCAACAATCAGCAGCTCCCACAGGTCCGCAGGAATTTGGGTTAAGACAGCACCCTTACTTAGAGCAAACAGGTCTGACCTGGTTCAAGGGTTCCCTGGGAAACAATCTCCAAAACTGCCCTGCTGAGAATAAACAGCAGAGTCCCCCCGAGGTAAGACAGCCAACAGGGCCACAGGGCCGTGGGTCCTACCTTCCTCCCAGGAGGTCCGAGGGTTTGGGGCGTCATGTTCCTCACGACGCAGTCACTTTAAAGATTTGTAGGAATGCAGACACGGTGGGAAGGGAGTCAGGGGGCCTATCTCCATCCTCACCGCTGGCCTGGACTCAGAGCCTGAACCACAGACCACATCAGCACAGTTGAGACCAACCCTACACCAGCCAGCCGGCGTCGTCCCATCAGCCCCACGTCAGCCCAGAAAGGCAGGTTCTGTCGTTATCCTCATTTCCGAGCGAAGACTCAGAGCAGTTCAGTCACCTGGCTGAACATTCAGCATGGGTAACATCTTATTGTGTGTAAGGTCATGTGACTTATCAAATCAGATCCCCTTTGAGAGTGAAGAGATAGCTGTTACTATGATTAATAGCTAATTATATAATTAATACAATCATTAGTCCAGGATAACAGGCATACTTTGGGGCTGTCCCAAGCTCACCAGGAAGTGTGGTCATCTGACTAGGTTACGTGCCAGGCATGTTTCTAAGTGCTTCATATGTATTAGCTCATCCCACCTCACATACCATTATACCCATTTCACAGATGGAAAAGTCAAGGCACGCAGCTGTGAAGTGGTAGGCTGGGGATGTGAATCCGAGCCACCTAGCTCTGGGTCCCACGCCCTAACCACTGTGCAATCCTGCCTCTCCTGGACCCAGGATGCATGCTCAGATGGGGCTGACCTGTCCACACCACTATGTTCCCTCCTCTCCACTCAACAAAGCTGGTTTATTACCTGCTAATGCAGCATGTTAGGGTAAAGCAGGGCTGGGTGTTAGCATCAAAGGCTGAAACTAAGAGAAATCCTACGGCCCCCAGACAAGGTCCCTTCCCAGTAAGACCAGCAACATTCAGTGCTACCTTCTCCTTCAATGTCACTTCCCAGGGAACTGCGACACTGTTGCATCTCTTGGGAGGGCCATTCATTCCTTCCCACATCCATTTAACCCACAGTTCTGGATGGGCCCCAGGAGGTAGGCCTGTGCCAATGACATCAGGAAGTCCCCTTGTCCTATGGCTGCATCGGGGCTCAGCCAATGTGAAGCGAACCAGGAGGGCAGAGAACGAAAGATGGGAGAGGTAGGGGCCTCCCCTGCTCTCTCCTGCAGGTGGCAGTCGGCCGGCCCCCGCTCCCACCAGGCAGCCCCTCCCCCCCTGGCCAGCTCCGGCCTGGGGGCTATGATGCCTCCCCGTGGGCAGTAGCCCGTGGGCCATCCTGCCATCCTGCCCCCACCCTTGCAAACTGTATCTTTAGTAGCACCAATAACCCCATTTGAACATGCCAGCTACTTCCTGCCAGTCTACTGAGGAAACCAGCAAGAAAGTAGACAGTTCACTAGTTCAAAAAGATACCTGGAATTTGAACTTCGTGCCAGGCAGTGTGCTGAAGCCTGGGGATTTACTATTGAAGAAGAAGGAGGAGGGGACGGGGGAGGAGGAGAAAGAGAAGGAGGAGAAGAAGATCAAAACCAGACACAGTCCCTGGCCTTATGGAGCTTACAGTCTGATGAGAGAGACAATCAAATCCCAGAGAGGTGACCCTGGAGAGCACTGACCTGGCCAGGAGGTCAGGAGGGCGGAAAGGATATCATGATGGCATTGTGCAAAGCCACTGGAAGGACACGGAGAAGGTCTTGGATCCTAACTCAGCCCTAGGATGGAGGAAGGGCAGCCCCAACAAGGCACATGGGAAACCCAAGGCCTGGGAGACATGGCGTGCCAGGAGCTCAGCCACAGGGTGGGAGGCAGGAGAGGTGCAAACGGGGCTGAAAAGCAAGTCAGAGATGAGGTCAGCAAGGTCCCTGCGGGCCGTGCAAAGGCTTTCAGGCCTTACCTGGCCTCGGTGCCTCAAAATCGTAGCCAGAAAGACCGTCCCAATATCAAGCCAGTCCTGCGGTGAACAGCTGCAGGAGGAATTCTCTCAAACCTGCAACTGAGTGTCATCTTGGCTGCGTTTTGGGCAGTAGCTCCCTGATTGCCTTTGACCTCAGAGGCTGGAGGCTGAGAATGGGGACTCTGGGGTCAGCCTATCTGGGTCTAGATCCTGTTCCCACCTACCGACTGGGTCAGCCTGGACAAGTCAGCTCCTGGGTGGCCAGGAGTCCTTCCCTGCAGAGGAGGGACGGTAACAGCCTGTGCCTCGCAGGACACTGTGAAGTTGGAATGCGCTTAAGTTCAAGGAGACTTAGCACCCTGCCTGGCGTGGGAAAGGGCTCAGTAAGTGTGGGCGACCGGGGTTATCGCTGTGGAACCCCACGCAAAGGCTTGCGGAAAACCCCCAAAAGCCTCCTCCAACACGGGGGTGGAAAGCCATGCAGAGGCTATTAAATGTTTGATGAGGACCGCTGCCTGACACTCCAAGGCTTATCTTTTTTTTTTTTTAAGCCCTGAGTGATCTAATTAGTCATCATTTTCAAAGCAAGTTGTCCTTGAATCTCTCCCGCTGCCACTGAAACAGGAGGTACTCCTGCTGGCCCGGAGCCCCTGCGGAAGCTGTGTCTCCAAGCACAAGAGCTCACAGGGCGTTCTCGGGAATGATTCAGGAACAAAAAGGCATTTTGTGCAGGCAGATGTTTCGCGATAATTAAGTGTGGTCCCTGAACATAAAAAATTAGAGCTGCTGAAAATAAAAATCTGAGAGGAACTGCAATTTCTGGGACAGCTACTCCCTCTGGGGGGAGGGGGAAGAAAAATGATGTCCTTACCAAAATGTTGGTTGGAATGAATAACAGATTAGATCCAGAAGAGCTGGGTTTGCGTTCTGTCCTACTCAGCACTTACTGAAATATTTATTGAACACCTAGTACATGCACGCTAGGTGCTGGGACACATTAAACCAGAGAAGCAGCCCACGTAACATAAAAGAGCTGGGGCATCTGAGTCACACACATCAAGTCCCATCATGGTTTTGCCTCTTGCTACTTGAGTGGTCTTGGGCAAGACCCTCAGCTCCCTAAGCCTCCATTTTTCCACCTGTGAGATGGGAAAGGGCCTTGGGCAGGACCTTGAGCTGCACCTTCATTTCCAAAAATGGCAGCCTAATGAACAGGAACCAGCAGAGATTCTGAGAAGACTCCTCCAGAGATGTAGAAGGGAAACCAGGAGACCATGGGCAGTATCCCTGAAACAGGAAAGAGACTGTTTCCAGAAAGAAGAAATAGTCCATGATGTCAAAGGCAGCAGAGGGGTTTGACGGGTAAGGCTTGGGAAGTCAAGACTGGATTTCAGCACAGGAAGGTTCCTTCTTGCAGGAAATGCTCCAGCTACCCTCCCTCCCCAAGCAGGTGGCTTTCAGTCCTTCGGTCTTTCTAGTCCCTGCCTGTAGGAGGCTGAGTAAGGACATCAGTTCTTTGTCCCTGGAACCTGTGAAGGTGACCTGACATGGGAGATAGAGGTCTTTGTGGGTATAATTAAGTTCAGGATCTCAAGATGTGGGAGTTTATCCTGGAAGACCTAGGTAAGTGGTCGGTGTTATCACAAGCGTCCTTATGAGAGGCAGAGGGACTCCTGACACGTGCACACAGAAGAGAAAGAGGCGATGGGACCACAGAGGCAGAGGCTGGAGTGATGCAGCCACAAGCTAAGAAACACCTGGAGCCACCAAGACCTGGAGGAGGCCAAGGACAGATTCTTCCCTGGAGCTTCCAAAGGGAGCATGGCCCAGGTAACACGTTGATTTTGGACTTCTGGCCTCCAGAATTATGAGAGAAGAAATTTCAGTTGTGTTGAGCCACCCAGTTGGTGGTAATTCGTTACAGCAACTCTAGGAAACTAATACACAACCTGATTTTAAAATACCAGATGAGTTTAGCAGGGGCCAGTTACAGCCCTAGCAGATAGGGTTATGGACAAAGACAGCTGGAGGAAGTGTTACATGACTTTCAGGGGTATAAAACCTTGGCCAGTTAGGACCTTTGACGTGTACCATGGGGCACAGAGGCAGAGATCATGGGCCTTTTGGAAAACTGATGCCACAGCTATTTAATAAGCACCTACCAGATGCCAACGATTATCCTCGGTACTGGAGGGATAAGTGAACAATTCCAACTTTCTGCAGTGAGCACCTGCGTGAGTGCTGCCATGGATCGCTACACCGGCACACCTGTGTTCACCATCTCTCTCAATCCTCAGAACTGCTCATTTCATCCCCATTTTATGGGCGGGGAAAAGGAGAGATCACTTGTCCAAGGTCACTCAGCCAACAGGAGGAGCACCCTATTTTGGAATCTGGACTCTTCACTACTCCATTCTGCATTTTTATGATGAAGGAAATAAAAATCTTATTTTCAAAGCTCTGTGAGAGTTCTCTTCTATCAACAAGACTGTGGTAAGCAGATTAAAGGCACTTAAATCATGACGTGAGGGATTCAGGTTAGCCAAAAGAATGTTCTTCTTGATAGAAAAGCACCAGAAATTGCTGATCAGGGAAAGAATACAGAAAGGCTAACTCTGGATTTATTTTAAAATAGTATAGTTTATCGGTCTGAGTGACTTTCCCCAAGGACTCAGGGGCCCAGACGGTCTGTCCACTGCCATCTGGCCCCTCCTGCTGCTGGAGCAAGGCCTTCCATGGAAACACCAAGTCCTGTCACTGTGTCCCCCAGGAGTCAGATATGGGGGACCCCACAGAGAGGGGGCCAAAGCAAGCCCAAGAACCATCACCAATGTCTGTGGACCACATCACCACCTCCTTCTCCGACTCAGGTGGCCCTTGCCAGAATAAGCATTAGCCATCTAGTTCCCAATACCCAGCTCGTTCCACCCACTGGGTCCATAAAATCAGTCAATCAGTCAATCAATCAATCTCTCACAAACACACACACACAGACACACATTCACTCATAGAATACATCATTGAGGGTAAATGTTTTTTAAAACAATCATCCTGAGACACAGTTGTGTTTAAAAAAACTCTATGATTGTGAATATGCTTCTAGTTCAATCATGTATTGCTGTATCTATTAGGAGGCGATGTTAGTAGGTGCATATGAATTGTTTTATTTCTATCTTTCCGATCTTCCTTTTTTCAGGAAGATTGAGCCTGTCTTTGCTATTATTATGAAATGTTTCTCCTTATATTTAGTAATGTCTTATGTCTCAAAAGCTACATGGTCTTATATGAACAAAATAACACCACCTTGCTTTTGGTTAGCATTTGCATGGCATATCCTTTTCTATTCTCTTACTGTAAATCTTTCTGTACCTTATATATAAAACATATCTTTTGTAAGAGCACAGCATTGTATTTTCTTTTTTTGTTAATTGGAATATCTTATCTATTTACATATATAATTACAGATATTAATATATCTGGGTTTAAATCAACTATCTATTTCTATTTGTTTTCTATTTGTCAAACTGTTTATATTGCTTATTTTATCTTTTCCTGCCTTCTTTTTGATTAATCAAGTATTTCTTATTATATTTATTCCTCTATTAGCTTTTTAGTTACATTTCACTTCTGTTAGTCTTTACCATAGATATAATGACATGCATCCTTGACTTACCAGAGTCTAATATAAATTATTACTTTTACCCCTTTTTGGACAATTCAAGATGCTTATAACACTAACTCCCTTTGACCTCAGCATCTTTTGTGTAATCATGGTTATGTATTTCAACTTTATATATATCTTAAACAACTTTATTGAGGTATACCTTACATATTTTAAATTTTACCAATCGACAATTCAATGATTTTTAGTAAATTTTTCCAAGTGGTGCAACCATCACCATAAATTAGTTTTAGAGCATTTCATTCCCCCAATAAAATCCTCTGTGTCCATTTATAGTTAATCCTTACTCCTAGTCCTAGCCCTAGG
Organism: Camelus ferus; assembly: GCF_009834535.1. Classification (NCBI taxonomy): domain Eukaryota; kingdom Metazoa; phylum Chordata; class Mammalia; order Artiodactyla; family Camelidae; genus Camelus; species Camelus ferus. The sequence continues at coordinate 9,233,630 of NC_045708.1, read as the reverse complement.
CAACCACTAGTCTCCTTTCTATCTCTATGAACCTACCTTTTCTGGACATTTCATATAAACAGAATCACAATGTGTAGGCTCTTGTGTCTGGCTTCTTTTAGCATAATGTTTTTGAGGATCATCCATGATACAGCATGTGACAATAGTTCACTCTTTTTTATTGCTGAATAGTATTTCATGTGTGACACACCGCATTTTGTCTATCCATTCACCAGCTGATGGACATTTATGTTGCTTGCACTTTTTGTCTGTTATGAACAATGCTGCTATAAACATCCCCATAAAAGTCTTCATGTGGTCATTTGTTTTCATTTCTCTTGGGCAGATACATAGAAATGAAACTATTGAGTCATATTATAGTTTTATCTTTAACTTTTTGCGAAACTGCCGAACTATTTTCTAGAATGGCCGTACCAATTTACATTCTGACCAGCAATGTATAAAAGTTCTCATTTCTCCAGATCCTTGTTGACATTTGTTGTCATCTGTCTTATTTATTAAAGCCATTGTGAAATAGTATCTCATTGTAATTTTAATTTGCATTTCTCTAAGGACTAATGATGTTGAATGTCTTTTCATGTGATTAGCCATTTGTATATCTTCTTCTATATACCACATAGGCCTCTTTTTTGATTGGACTGTTCATGTTTGCATATATTATTTTATAAAATCAGCATATGTTTAGATTTACCCATAATTTCCCTTTGTATTGGTCTTCATCTCTTCCTGCATGTCTGCTCTCCTTTCTGGGATTATGTTTCTTCTGCCTGAAAACTCTCTTCGTTAGTATGCCTTTTAGTATGGTCTGCTGGCAACAAATTCTCTAGATTTTTGTTTGTCTGAGAACAGCTTTATTTCACTGTTGTGTTGTAAGGTTATTTTCTCAGATATGGAGCTCTAAATAGCTATTATTTTCCTTCTGTACTTTAAAGATGATGTTCCATCGTCTTCTGGCTTTCATCACATCTTTAGGGAAGTCAGCTGTTAATCCTGTTGCTCAGTTGAAGACTCTGATTTCCTCTTTGTCTTTCTTTAGTTTTATAATAAAGCATCTAGAGTAGTCTGTTTACTTTTCTTGGGATTTCTAGAACTTCTTGGGTCTACGGCTTGATATTGTTCACCAGTTTGGAAAATTCTTGACTGATATCTATTCAAATATAGCTTCTGCTCCATTGCCTCTCTCTTCTCATTTCAAGATTTAAATTACAGATTTTAGATCTTTTCACCATGTCCCATATGCTTCCTACACTCTTCTGTATTTTCCATCAGTTTTCCCTTTATGCTTCAGTGTGTGTATTATCTATTGATCCTCCAGGTCACTAATCTTTTATGCTGTGTCTAATCTGTTGTCAAACCCATATATTAATTTCAGCTAAAGTATTTTTCTACAGTTTAGAGTTTAGAGTTTCTAGAATGTATCGTTCCAGAGTTGTCATTTGACTTTTTAAAATAGACTCCAGTTCTCTGATAAAATTCTCCAACTTTTATTTCATTAGGCATATTAATCACAGTTACTTTAAAGTCCATGTCTAAATAACAAGTCTTTTTCTTTTCTTTTCTTTTCTTTTTATTGAAGCACTTCAATTATAATGTGTCAATTTCTGGTGTACAGCACAATGTCCCAGTCATGCATATATATACATATATTCGTTTTCATATTCTTTTTCATTAAAGGTTATTACAAGATACTGAACATAGTTCTTGTGCTATATAAAAGAAATTTTTAAAAAATCTATTTCTATATATAATGGCTAACATTTGTAAATCTCAAACTCCCAAATTTATTCCTTCCCACCCTATGTCCCCAGTAGCCATAAGATTGTTTACCAAGTCTGTGAGTCTGTTTCTGTTTTGTAGATGAATTCATAGTGTCCTTTTTTTATTAGATTCCACATATGAGTGATATTATATGGTATTTTTCTTTCTCTTTTTGGCTTACTTCACTTAGAACCATCTCTAGGTCCATCCATGTTGCTGCAAATGGCATTATTTTATTCTTTTTATGGCAGAGTAGTATTCCATTGTATAAATATACCACAGCTTCTTTATCCAGTTGTCTGTTGATGGATGCTTAGGCTGCTTCCATGTCTTGGCTATTTAAGTAGTACTGCTATGAACATTGAGGTGCATGTATCTTTTTGATTAAAGTTCCCTCTGAATATATACCCAGAAGTGGGATTGCTGGATCATATGGAAAGCCTATGTTTAGTTTTTTGAGGAATCTCCATAATGTTTTCCATAATGGCTGCACCAAACTGCATTCCCACCAGCAGCATAGGAGGGTTCCCTTTTCTCCACAGCCTCTCCAGCATTTATCATTCATGGACTTTTGAATGATGGCCATTTTGACAGGTGTGAGGTGATACCTCATTATAGTTTTGATCTGCATTTCTCTGATAATTAGTGATACTGAACATTTTTTCATATGTCTATTGGCCATTTGTATGTCTTCATTGGAGAATTGCTTGTTTAGGTCTTCTGCCCATTTTTGGATTGGGTTGTTTATTATTTTGTTATTAAGTTGTACGAGCTGTTTGTATATTCTGGAAATTAAGCCTTTGTCAGTTGCATCATTTGCAAATATTTTATCCCATTCCATAGGTTGTCATTTTGTTTTGCTTGTGGTTTCCTTTGCTGTGCAAAAGCTTGAGAGTTTAATTAAGTCCCATTTGTTTATTTTTGCTTTTATTTCCATTGCCTGAGTAGACTGCTGTAGGAGAATGTTCCTAACATTTATGTCAGAGAATGTTTTGCCTATGTTTTCTTCTAGGAGATTCATCGTGTCTTGTCTTATATTTAAGTCTTTAAGCCCTAAATAACAACAAGTCTTTGTTTTGGATTCTGGTCATTTGTTCCTGTTTCCTGGCATGCCTGAAATTTTTTATTGAATGCAAAATATTGTGTATGAAACAAAATGAAGACAATTTGAGGCTCAGGGGAAGTACAGCTTCCTCTGGAAAGGATCTGCTTTGCTTTGGGGTAAAGTAGTGGCAAATCACCTGAATTCCATTGACGACTGAGGAATTTGAAGCCAGGCTTCAATCTTTCCTGACGGCTGCTCTATTATAAATTTATTCTTGCTCCTAAAATATCACCACTCCAGGACACTAACTGGATATATGAGTGTTTACCAGAGACTCTCTTCCTTTGCAGACCCAGATTTCAACATTTGTCTCCCAGATCCATGAGACTTCCAAAATTCCTGCTTGGTCTACCAGCCTTTTGACCATTGCTTTCTGCTCAACTTCTTGCCCTCTCAGCTTCATGAAATTGTGCAATACCTTTAGGAGGGAGACACAGCAGAACATTGGACTAACACCTTTGGGTTTCTCCCCTTTCCAGGATCTTGATTCTCTAAGTTCTAGCTGCTTTGGTAGCTCTTTAATGTTCTCAAATGCAGAAGTTTGGTTGTTTATGCTGGTGGTGATGGTGGTGGGCTTTGTTTTTATTTGGGGCCGGTTGTTCTGTTTGTTCTCAGGGGGAACATTTGTCTGCAACAAGTTTGTTTTGCACTATTGGAAAGAAAATCTGAAACACAGCTGTGCTCATTCTGAAGTTCCATTTGCTGCCAAAACTCCAGAACACAGAGCCCCCAGGAGAAGAAGCTTCCTGGGAAAGAAACCACAAATCCCATTTGCTTTTTTACCTAGGCACTTGCCGAACAACCACTGCCCCTGACTTGCCTCGGCAAGGTCTGGGGCTGCTGGTATTAGGGCTGAGCAGAGAGGAGCTTGTCTAACCTAAACATGAATCTTAGTGTTCTAAGATGTTCCCTACTCACCTCCAGCACTCGGCAGACACTCAGTAAATGTTTATGAAAGGGTAGAGGGGTTGAAAAAGAGCGTGTGAGCAGGTTTGAGAGAGCCCAGGCCTCCCTATGTAGGAGCGGCTGACCGTGCAGATTTTCCCACTTAACATCACCGCTGCATCTCAGACCTTTGGGGTGTAAGTAAAAATCATATTAATCAGATATTTCAGATGAAGTCCATTAGGAATCTTTGTAACAATTCATTCTGCAATTTTTTTAAAAGTTGAATCCAAATAATCCCCCATTAAGAATAGCAGCTAAAATTTTTTCAATTCCTATCACATACAAGGCACTAAATATGTTTATTCTGATCATCTTTTGAGTCACTAATCTTCTCTTCTGCTGTGTCTAACCCATATATTGAGTTCACTTGACTCACAGTATTTTTCAATTGTAGAATTGTCACTGATTCTTTTTTATAGGTTGTAATTCTCTGATAAATTATCTGAGATGTGCACATTATCAAAAAGCTAGAATAATGTATAATACATAATATATATATATATTGTATCTTATTTAACCTTCACAACTTTGAGAAGGATGTGTAAGTAATTATCCCCATTCTAGAGATGGGGCAACTGAGGCTCTGAGATGTGAAGTGGCTTGCCCAAAGCAACAGCCAGTCGTGTCATGGTCAGCTGGTCAGCTATTAAATTCAGCCCTAACTCCAAACTTCATACCTCATCTACTCTCCTATGCTGTAAACTCTGGTATTTATATCTTAGGTTTTCTACATTCAAGGCGCAACTACACATGTGTTTGGGGTTCATAAACCAGCTAGTACTCTCTGCTAGAAACGCAACTTGCCAGCGAGGAACTGAAGATCAGTGCACGCGCTTCTCAACTGTTCACACCTCCCCTCCACAGATCTGAGCCATAGAATGACATCCCCAAAGGCAAGGTTCTTGGATAAGGTCCAGTAAGTTCTCCTGAGTAGACTGGTGGCAGCACAGAACAGCGCAGGCTCTGTTGCCAGACTGGCCAGGTTTGAAAGCCGTTTCTATTCCTGCTAGCTCTGGCACCTTGCACAAGGCTCTTGCACTGTCTAAGCCTCACTTTCTGTGTCGGAAAATGAGAATTAAAATAGTTCAACTTGTTGGGAGGAATAAAAAACATAATATATAAAATGCTTAACCTATGCAAGTACTGAAGAATGATTATTATACCAATTCAATTCCATTTCATCTCAAAGTGAAAACAGTCATTGAACATTTGCTAAGATCAGCCCTGGGCTGGGCTATGGGGCAAGACTGATAAGTAAGACCCAGCTTTCAAGTTCAAAGAGCTTTCAGTAGCTCAGAGGAGATCGCTGAGTGAACACAACACGAGGCAAGAGTGAGTCTTACTCAAGGACTGAATATAATGTCTGGGAGCCCAGTGGTGAGAGTAACTCCTTCCAACATCAGGTCTTAGAAGATTGAAAGGGTTTCAAAAGGAAAAAAAAAAAAAAGAGACAGAGAGAGAGAGAGAATGAAACAGCAAAAAGAAAAAAGGCACAGTCACACAAAGCTGCGGACCTGGACAGGCCATGAGAGTCTGGGATGACCGGGGGGTAGGATTTAGAGAGAAAACAGGTTCTCCTCCCAGTATCCATGCAGGGAGGTTTTCCCAGCTGGGTGCACCCCCTTGCTCACTTACCCAACCCACAGGAATGTCATGGACTTTGGTAAAAGCACAATTGATATGAAGTTTATAGGTAATGACTTGCCACTAGCTGAGATGCAGACTTCTCTTTCCCACCACCATGTCTAGGCAGCCCTTTTTGGGAGCTTCCTTCAAAAGTGGAGTCTCCAGATGGTGGCTCCGCTCACACACACAACTACGCTTCTGTGAGTCTAGCGATCATTCACCGCTGCATCTTACCTTCTGCGCAGCTGCACAGAGAAATGCCTACATCATTTAAAAGGATTGGTGTAGGCTCTGTCCACGTAGCCAAAGACAAGGGCTGGATATTCTTGGTAATTTCATTTTCCTTCTTTTGACCTGAGACTATCTCCCTCTGGGCAGGCAACACATTTTTGGCCTCAGACTGCATCCCGTAAGGATTCATTCATTCATTCATTCATTACCAAGCAGTGGTTCAGGGCATTGGCCTTGTAGGCAGGCAGGCCCGGCACAGAAGGGCTCATCTGCCTCCAACCAGGTGTGTGACTTGCAAAAGTGACCTCTCTGAACACCAGTCACCTCCCTGGGTCACAACATCCTTCAAATGAGCCTGCCGCACAGCGAGCGCTCAGTGAATAATTAGCCATCGCTCCCATCACTCAAAGGGTCTTTCAACAAACCATCAGCATGTCAGCCATGGGAGGGCAAGATTTGGGTCTGTTCAGCTGTGCCTCAGCACCAGGAGCTGAGTCAGGACAAAGCAGCGTTCAGTGAACGTTTGTCAGAAGAATGAATGAAGGAGCACTTACGGCACGCCAGACCCTGCCAGGCTCCCTGGGTGTTTTTTTTTTAATTTAAAAAAAATGCTATTGGGGGTTGAGTTGGGACCCCAGAGCAGAAAGAGTACGCTGATGGAAAAACTGCTGAAATCCAACTAAAGCCTCGAGCTTACTTCATAGTGCTGTACCCGTGCTGGTTTCTTAGTCGTGATGAAGTACCGCCATCGTGTAAGATGGCGCGAGAGGACGCGGGGTGAACGCTGCACGAGGACTCTCTGTAGTAGCTCTGCAACTTTTCTGTGACCCTAAAATTATTCCAAAATAAAATGTTTATTGAAAAATAAAAAGAAACAGTATCCTTTCCCAGTATCTCTCTTCAAAGAAACTTCTTGTTTTGGAGAATAACAGGGCTCCACTGCAGTGGTTACAACAGCACCGTCAGGATAAAAGGCTTCGCGTAAGATCAGAAAAGCATACACAGCATCATGCTTCCCAGATATGCGAGCAGTCGTGACGTCAAACACTGATCAACACACACACGTCGCTGGTGACGACGAGCTCGGGCACCAGAGACAAGCTGCCTGGGTCAGAGTCCTGGCTCTGCCATTCACCAGCTGTGTTCCCAGGGCCAAGGAACTCGTCCTCTGGGCTTCCGTTTCCTTACCCGTGAAATGGAGATGAAAACGGTACCTACCATGGGGATAATGTGAGAATTCATTGCGTTAATACATTTAAGGCGCTGAGGATTATGCCTGGGACATACAAGCGAGGATGAACTAGCTAATAATCTCGTTCTCTCTTTTCTAGATGAGTTGGTAAATGTAGAACTTAAGCTGTATATCTTTGTAAGTATGTTTCATATAAATACATCTACCAATCAGAAAACTTAATCATGAGAAGCTGCATCCTGACTTTCGGTTCTGAAATAGCTCAGTCTAAGCCACATGTAGTAATAGGCCAGGTGCTAAACGCACATACACAGCGCAACCACTGGCGGTTGTCTGTGTTTTTGATTATCCACGGCCTTGGTCTTCTCTCATTAGTCCGGATAATGGGGAAGTCAGGATAAAGCCGTAGGGCGTGACTGCTTCTGGTTTAAGCTTCCCTGAAACTTCAATGCTAAGCCTCAGCCCAGCACCTTTCAAGAAAGAGACAGGTGTCTGTGTGTGCACACACGTGCACACCCACATGCCCCTCTTGCTGAGAAACATCGACGTTCCCAAAGAAGCAATTTGCTTCAGTCACACCCGGCCAGGTTTTCCTGCACGGCAAAGTACAGCAATTAAAACACATCAGGGAAGCTGCATTTGGAAGGAGAATTACTAATTTATGTTTAAAAATCCAATCATAGCCATGCAGTTGAACCATTAAAGTCGTGTCATAAAAATGTGGTGATTGCTTTTATTTTGTGGAAACTATCATCTCCTTAAACTTTGCAATTCACTACATTAATTGACAAATTCGAATTCTTCCAATGTGAACAGAAATGAATGGCCATCCACTGTTTAATCACAAGAAAACCAAGGGCCCCCTACACAGATGCTCTGACCACAGGATCTTACTGGGAACCTGCAGAAGCTGCTTCCTGCTTCATTCAAGTTCAGACAAATAAGGGAGGTTTTGCAGGGGGAAAGGCACTAGAAGATACAGAGTGCAAGACTTTGGACCAGATCTGTGGGAGTTATTTTGGCTGGCTTGGGGCAGGGTGGGGGGGGATGGTCAGTCCAGGATTCTATAAGGACCACCAGAGTTTTCTCTTTCCAAACTGTGACTGGGTGTCTGTCATGTAGCAGACCCCAGGGATGCAGAGACTTTACAAAGAGATGTAAAGCACTTTCTTTGTTCTAGAATAGCAGTTCTGGAAAACTCCTATGAAGCCTGCAAAGCCTAGGCCAAATGTTATCATGTAAGTAAAACTGTCTCCAAACTCCTGGGCAGAGTCCATGACTCTCATGCTTTGCTTGCACTTCAAGTACAGCATATCAGGTCATCTGTCTATCAACAAACTCCCCCACAAGACTGGGATCTGTGAAGGCAGGGACTGTGTGTCTGTTTTCCCCAACCCTAGCACAGCACCTGTCACATAGTAGGTGTTTAACGGAAGACAGAGCAAGAAAAAGGAAAGAAGGGAGAAAAAGAAAATGATCTGGCAGATCCCACTGTGTCAGTCAACTACTGCTATGCCAATGCCACAGTAACAAGCCCCAAACCCAGCGACTTACAAGAAGCATTTATTTCTCACCCGTGGATCTGCACATAGGCTGTACTCTACTGCTCTGGCTCAGTTTAGCTTCAGGCTGCAGGTTGAGTTGAGGTCAACTGCATGTAGAAACAGCTTCCCAGGAGGTCACGTTCTTGTCACAGCAGGTAGCAGAAAGGTGAGACTCCTAGCTAATCAGACCAGCCCATTGCAAGTCTCTGCTTGAATCACAGCCACTAATATTCCATTGGCCAAACCAAGTCGCATGGCCAAGTCCAACACCAAATAGGGCAGGGGGAGATTGCCTCTGCTCTGCTGGGATGCATAGCAAAGTCACGTGGTAAAGACACACAGGAAAGGGACAGAGAAGTCGGAACAGCAGCGGGTAATGGTTAAGAGTTGGACTCCAAAATCAGATTGCCTGAGTTCAAATCCCCGCTCCACCCCACTGAGACTGTAACCTTGGGGAAGCGGCTCAAACACTCAGTGCCTCCCTCAGCTTCCCCATCCATCAAACTGACAACAATAATACCTCAGTCTGAGGGTTGCCATGGGGATTTCATGAAAACGGTCCTTGCAAAGCACTTAGCACGGGGGCTAGTCCTGGCCAGTTCTCAGTGTTAGCCGTTAGTTTAATCCTCTCTTCTCCGCACCGGATCTCCTCCCAACACACACCAGACGCTCCCCAGCCCCCTCCCTCACTATGCCAAGCCTCCTGTGGCCAGACTCCCCAGTGTTCCCTAACTGGCCCACATCTTTTAACTCATTAATACAGCTCCTTTATCAACCAGTAGCTGCTCCAAGTGCCCCTGGGCGTCAGGCTTACACTGGGCACCAACGCCCAGAGCTGACATTGGTGCCAGCGTCACCAAAGTCATTCTGCCCATAAAGACGGTGTCTCGATGATGGATGGCTGCAGGCTTCTGAGCTGCAGTGCGCCTCCAGGACAATCCATCTCCTCCTGGGAAGCCAGGATGCAGTCATGAAGACAGAGAGCTCACAGCGGGAGTCAACCTCACTCCTGAATGAGTGCGTGGGGTACGTCTGCTGCCTGAGTTTGAAACTGCACCGAACGAGACAAAGACGGTCCGGATAAAATGCGGGCAGGTGCTTAGCAGGTGCCACCCCTGGGCCCCCTTAATTAGAATTCGAGTGTTGAAGCTGAGCCTACCTGGGTCATCGCTGGCCCAGTGATGTACAGTCCAGAAAATTCCCAGGAGAAGCATCCACAATCACACAGCTAATTTGGGGGCAGAAAAACTATTTGGATCTATCCCTTGTTAGGACTCTTTCCCAAAAAATTAGGTATCAGAGAAAAGAAGAAAAAGAAAGATTTCCTCAAATGGAGCTCTCTTTTTTGCCCCAAAGCATCTACTCATTCAAAAATTAAAGATCACAGTATTTTATTAGACATCGATGCTTAGCTTGTTTAGAAGAAGTCTGCTGCCTGGAAGGTCACCCCTCCAAAAACATATGCCCACGTATGCCCTCAACTGTCACCATGACACAGAGCCTTGTTGGGTGAACATTTCATTCAGGACAAAGAATCATGTTTTCTAATACTTTAAATTATTCTAGCCACACGGTACAGACGCTGGTGTCCTGGATGTGGTGCGTTTCTAAGCTCTACTCCCAAACTTTTCTCCTGGTTTGTAGTTCCAGAAACTAGCCACAAGCCTGGCTCGAGAAGCAGCACTGCTGCTGTGTGACCCTGGGAGAGGCCTGGACCGTCTCTAGCCTCAGGGTCACCAGAACAACAGGGGAAGACAAATCGTCCCCAGCCAGCAGGGGTTCAAGACGGCACATGAAGTGTTGCGCACATAACAGTCCGCAGTGTGAGCGGTGATGTGCGGTTATCTGTGACTACCATCATCACCGTCTGTGGCCCTCAACAGGACCCAGCACAAGAAGTGACAAAGTAGGGTCTCCACGCAGGTCGGTTAAGAGCATGGGGAAGCCGGTCCAGAAGCAGCACGGACACTGCGGGGATTAGAGCCACAGGCAGGGTTCTGCAGAAAAGCTCATCCTCCCCCGAGACCTGAGCCACGAAACCTGACTCTCCGATGGAAGCACGCCCTCTAGCCCTCCCTGTACGTGCAGCTCAGCTCTGAGGTTGAGGGTTTGAACCCTGAGCACGCAAGGCTGCCTCCCACCACGATGTCTTTGTGTTGCCTCTGCCCCTGCTGGGTGCCCTCCCCCGGAGCTTCATGGGACGGGCTCCCTCCCTCCCACAACTCACGCTTTAGCCTAAATGTTTACCCTTGTAAAGAAGCCTCTGAGCACCCTGTACACAGCAGTCCCTTCCGCCCACACACATCCAGTTTTCTCTCAATCACCCTGTTCCATTTGCTGCATAACCTTAAGATCTGAATAGGGTTCTTTTCAGCTTCCCCACTCAGATGCAAGCCCCATGAGGGCAGGGGCCTTCTCTGTCCTGTACTTACTGTATTCCTCGTGCTTGGAAAAGTGCCTGGCTCCAAGTAGAGCCCCCTCAACCAAGAGCTGTTGAATGAAGCAGTGAGACTGGGGCTTGGACACAGGTCTGTCTGATGCAAAGTCCAAGTTCTTAACCCACCCACCCTAGCTCTTTTCCCAGCTGTTCTAACCCAGCCTCCTGATGTGATGCACAGAATAAATTACTTCCCTCTGCTGGAAACCTATCAGGTGTCTACAAACAGCTCCCAGGCCCCATTTTATGTCTCCTCTGCAATGTCCTGTCCTGCTCAGCAATGTCTCATACAGAAAGGTTTCCAGACCTGCCTCTAGGTCCCTGTGTGACCCTCCACTTTCAACGGCACGTGGACTGGACTGATCCCAGGGAAGGTGACCTGCCCACCCTGTGAGTCTATTAGCAATTCACCTTGACATCATCTTCTGTTAGCGAAACCCAAAACGGCAGCATCGCTTGATCTTCTAAGGCTCCTGAAAGGGCTTTATGGGACATGGAAATTGGGTCACATACAGAAGGTAGAATCCAGCTTAAAGACACTGAAAACATGGCATCTCTTCACCAGCACAGCTTTCATGGTCCAAGGACATCACCCTGCCAGAGGGTTCTTGTGGGAAATAAGGGACTAAGTGACATAGATTTTACTTTTACCTACTTTAAAACAAATGCATATTTAAAACATATACTTTTGCACGTTTTTCTTTTCTTTAAGCACAATAGCAACATTAACCTTTGAAAGGAAGTGGAAAACTTACATGATGAATGCTTTTTGTCTCCCCAGCTCCTCCCTTTGAAGCCCGAACTTGGAAAAATAGCAAATGAGGAGGATGCTATTTCAACTGTCACCTCGATATTAAATAGAATCTATCAGTCTAGCCAGCCTTTTGTCACCTTAAAATACTGCTTTGTGCTCGGGAAGATTTACAGCCCTTTATTTCAGTAATGCACGGAAGTTCCCAAGAGGTTTTTAACTCTTCAAACAAAGATAAATCTTCCTCTCTCATTTTCAGTGCCTGGTTATTTATACTCATTAATAACAGCGAGCTGTCAACTTCACTTTAATCAGTACCCAGTGTCACTTCCTGTGTGTGCACACCTTTGTCCAAACGGGAACTGAAAAAAAAAAAAACAGCAAGAGGCTGGGGAAGTGAAGAAGAAAGTTCCTGGGAGACCCAGACACACAGCTGGGAGCTGCACATTGTTTCATTCTTGTCCTAGACACTGAATGCGTAACTTCAGGCAGAGAAAGGGAAGTACTTTCTTGCCACGTAGGGAGGGGTGCCACCGAACTAACAGTGAGCATCCTCTGTGCTCCCGGTGGGGAAGTGCGGGGCTCACTGGGGGTCCCAGCCAGCACAGGGCAGAGGGTCATCCCTGGCCCGCCCATCTGCACAATAACATCGCCGTAAACTCAGGCCATGACAGACGCACAGGTGCTGTGGGGACCAGCAGGACCACAGCCCAGTGTCAGGAGGAACTGGTGAAATCTTCCCCAGGAGAAAGGATTTGTCAGGAGAGACCAACCCTAGCAACTGTAACCTACTGTATGTAGGTAACGGATTGTATTACGTGTAATACAACATAAATGCACAGACACTGGGTCAGAACTCGACTCCGTGAAAAAGGGAAAGTCAAGAGAGAACATAATCAAAAACTGGGGGGAGGGTAGAGCTCAGTGGTAGAGTGCCTGCTTAGCGTGCACGAGGTCCTGGACTCAACCCCCAGCACCGCCATTAAAATGAATAAATAAACCTAATTACCTCCCCCACCAAAAAACATTTTTCAAAAAACATTGAAAATGGTCCAAAATTGACTTGGATGATGGTGGCACAAACCTGGGACTATACAAAAACCAGTGAATTGCACACTTTAAATGGATGAATTGTATAGTATATGAATTAAATCTCAATAAAGTTGTTATTTACAAAAAAAAAAGACTATAATATCACCCAGAATTAGAAAATGATCACTTTTGCTATATTTGCTTCACATTTGTTTTTTTTTAAACAACAGAACATATCCCTGAAGTTGAAGTCTCCTTCATGCCCTCTCCCCAATTTAAATTTTGTAACATTAAAGACGCTTATTTCAAAAGTTTGCTGATCTAATGCTTAAGTCCTAAACCTTTTCAATCTCACCACCACTGTTCACTTTAAAATTTTGGTCCCCATTTACGTGGATTCACTTTGAGGGGCTTCTTCCAGCTGCAGCCGTCTCTGGAAGACAAAGAATACCAGAGCGGTGCGTGGAGAGCTTGCCATGGGTCTGGGAGGCAGTGAACACACAGCAAATTCAGCTACTGCCATTCCAGACGCTCCGTTCTCACTCCTCTGGGCTGCCCAACTGGCTAGCCCACTGACCTCACTAGATCCAAAGTCCTTGAGCAACTACAGTGTGATAACCAATGTTCTAAGTACTAGACTAGAGAAATGATATGGTACCATTTTAAAAACAAAAGTGAGAAAAAAGCATTCCAAGGGATGCCAGTTTCTAACCTGAGCTGGGAAGTCCCAGAACTCGCGTGGTCCTGCCGCTGACCCTGAGGGTGGAGAACCAGCCCAGGCGTCCTCGGGCCAGATGCCCCGAGTGGCCCCCATCAGCCTCCGAGGCTGCGATGTGCCGAGTCACGTCTGCTCAGGGTGACCAGCGACTGCGGGTGTGAAGCTGTCCGTCACGGGGAGAAGGTCACCACAGGCTGTGCTCAGTCGGGTTCTCTTCCCTCCCACTCAGGGTCAGACCTCAGCAAAACTCAAACTGCAGAGCGCCCGGGCCGCTCTGTCAGGGGCTGCTGAAAGGGGAGCCCCCCAAAACCCTTCCCTCGGAGGCCAGGCACAGAGTGCCACCGTTTTAAAAGAGTCGTGATCCTGAGAGGTACTACCAAAGGATTGCCAACACCAAATAGAAACAGCAGCTCCTTCTCTCTGGGCTAGTCCATTCATTCATTCAGAAGCTCACGGAGTGACATGTTGGGGGCCAGGAGACAAACAAATGCAGACTGGCTGTCAGGGGGCCCCAAATCTAATACATACACGTTCCTCCTGTCTGCCCAAAGGACCTAGAACTTTCCTGGAGGAATGTAAGAGGGAGGAAGCTGATAATCCTCAAAGAAGAGACAGAGCCAAGTTGTGGGGCCATGGGTTTCCCCCAGAACACTATAGAAAAGGCAGAGAAAGCTGGGGCACAAGGCCCCCAGGGAGAGCTTCTAAACTCCTCCTCCTCTACTTCCTTGTCAACATCACATTCGGATCCAAGTAACCTACTGCACCATTGTGCATGCCAGACCTTGCATAGAGCACCACGGGGATAAAAGAAATGGAAAAACCCCAGTCCCTGGTCTCAAATGGCTCATGACCTAATCAGAGACTCCAGTCAAAATGCAAATAATTATTGGGCAAGGCAGGACAGAAATATGAGTCAGGGATTAGCTATTGTCCCCAGACTTCAGGATTTCACACAGCAGGAAGATATGAAAGAACTTGGAGAAGAAGCTCATGAATTAGAGCAGGAGTCAGCAAACTGCAGCCTATGGCTAAGTCTGGCCCACTGCCTCTTTTTTATCAATAAAGTTTTATTGGAACACAGCTACATTCATTCCTTTGTGTACTATCCATGGCTGCTGTCATTCTGCAACAGCAGAGCTGAGTAGCTGCAACAGACACGCTGTACATCCCACAAAGACTGAAGTTTTTACTCTTGGAATCTTTACAGAAAAAGTTTGTCAAACCCCTGCATTAAAAGACTCAATACTGAAAACAAATCTATTCTTCTCAAATTGACCATAAACCAATGAAATCTCAATCAAATAACATCAAGGTTTCATTGTATGAGGTATCACCTCGCACCAGTCAGAATAGCCATTCTAAAGTCCACTAACGATAAATGCTGGAAAAGGTGTGGAGAAAAGCAAACCTTCCTACACTGTTGGTGGGAACGTAGTTTGGTGCAGCCATGGAAAACAGTATGGAGATTCCTCAAGAAGCTTAAAATAGACTTACCATATCATCCAGCAGTCCCACTCTTGGGCATACATCTGGAGGGAACTCTAATTCAATAAGATACATGCACCCCAATGTTTACAACAGCACTACTTACAATAGCCAAGGCATGGAAACAACCTAAGTGTCCATCAACAGATGACTGGATAAAGAAGTTGTGGTATATTTATACAATGGAATACTATTCAGCCATAAAAAAGAATAAAATAATGCCATTTGCAATGTAGATGGACCTGGAGATCATCATTCTAAGTGAAGTAAGTCAGAAAGAAAAAGAAAAATACCATATCCCTTATGATAGCACTCATATGTGGAATCTAAAACAAAAAAAAAAACAAAAAGAAAGAAAGAAAAAAGAGGACACTAATGAACTCATCCACAAAAGAAACAGACTCACAGATATAGTAAACAATCTATGGTTACCAGGGAAAGGGTGTGGAAAGGGATAAATCTGAGAGTTTGAGATTTGCAAATGTTAACCACTATATATAAAAATAGATAAGAAACAAATTTCTTCCATATAGCACAGGGAACTATATTCAATATCTTGTAATATCCTTTAATGAAAACAAACATGGAAACAAATCTATGTATGTATATGCATGACTGGGACACTGTGCTGTACATCAGAAACTGACACACTGTCACTAACTATACTTCAGTTAAAAATGATTTCATTGTGAACTGATTATAAAATGTACTATGGAATACAAAGGGTCAAGAACAACTGAGGCAACCGAACTTTGAGGGATCTTTTTCAATATCAGCCAACCTTGGATGACAACGACCTCAAAGAATATCTGAGATGGGGTGTGTAGAAGGCTTGGCACAGGTCTGCATGCAATGGCAGGCAGGAGAGGTAGCTTTTGCCATTCCAGATGGGTTATTTCCATGCCTCCGAGCTGTACATCTGACCTGCCCCCCTGGCTAGCCTGTCAAGCTCACTAGTTAGAGTCCAGGCAAAGCTGGAGGACTCACACCCCTTGACAGCAGGATTCACATGCCACAGTAATTAAGATAGAATGGTGTGACAACAAGAATAGACAGATGGTCTATTAATAAAACATAACAGAAGGTCCAAAACAGATCATGCACATAAGGATACTTGATTCATAGCAAAGAGAACACTGCAGAGCATGGGGGAAAGGAGGATCTTTTCAATAAGTTGTGCTGGGTCAGTAGACTATTCAGGAGGGGGAGGGTGTAGCTCAAGTGGTAGAGGGCATGCTTAGCATGCACGAGGTCCTGGGTTCAGTCCCCAGTACTTCTATTTTTTTTTTAATTAAATAAACCCAAATATCCCCTCCAAAAAAAATCTTTTTAAATAGGATATTCACACTGGAAAAGAAGAATTTTGACCCCCTAACTCACACTATGTACAAAAATCAATTTCAGGTAGATTTTAGATCCCAATATAAAAGGTTAAGAAATCATAGTAGGCAAAAATTTCTTAAACAGGATGCAGAAAGCACTATCCACCTAGGAAAAGATTAATGTTGTGGATTACATTAAAGTTAGAAATCTCTGCTCATCAGAAGACACCATTAAGAGGGTGAAAAGGCAAGCCATGGAATGGGAGAACACATCTGTGACCCAAAGACTGGTATCCATATTATTTATAAACTCGTACAATTCAGTAAGAAAAAGACAGATAACCCGATAAAGAACTGGACAAAAGCCTCGAGCAAACACTCAACAAAAGAAGATATCCAAATGGCCAAAAAAAAAAAAAAAAAAAAAAAAGGTGTTCACCCTCATTAGTCCTCAGGGAAACACAAATGGAAACAGCAACGATCTACTATCCATACCACCAGAGTGGCCAAAATGAAAAAGACAATATCAGGTGTTGACAAAATGATGTAGAGCCACTGGAACTCATACACTTTTGGTGAGACAGCAAACAGGTACCACCACCCTGGAAGATCATCAGCATCTAAAGGTGAACACAGGCACATTCCATTCTCCTACTCCTGACCACGTGTGTGCACTATACATCTAGAATGGTACAGGAAAGCACAGAGGCACCATTCAAAACAGCCAAAAACCGGAACTAACCCAAAGGATGATCAACAGAATGGTGGGCATATTAAATGTGTGTGATACACAGTAGAATACTATACAGCACTGAAAAGAACCAACTATTGCTACACATAACAACACGGGTGAACCCCACAGTAGGGGAAGGAACAGAAACCAGACAGAAAGGAAAGCATATTCTATGATTCCATTCATCGGAAGCTCAAAAAAGAGACAAAACTACACTAGAGTGTACACGTCAAGAGGGAGGTCCCCTTAGGAAAAGGTGGGGAGGTTACTAAAAGAAGGCACGAGGAGTCTTGGGTAGAGATAATATAGCAATGGTTGCACAGTTGTGCTCACTCTGTGACAATTCACTGGGCTGCTCTCCACTCCAGACCCGTGCGACAACCAAGGGTGTGCTGAATGAATTTCAAGCCCCACTCACTTGCCACTTGCTCCTGAGGATGGGGCACCAAATACCAGGGTGAGAAGGCAGGTGTAATTTCGATTATATCTAATCTGGTGGTATTTTTCTATTCGTTCTACTTTGGTTCTTCAAGTTCCATCGTCCCCTGTGTGGACAAAGGCTCCTAATTGTTTACTTTGCGAAGTAAGAACATTAGAAAAGTTCACCATCTAATCTTGACTTTATTCCAAAAGGGAAAGAGCATGTGAATACCAGAAGGCTCATGCAGAACAGTATCAGAATGAAGGAGTCCATTAAACTGAGTAAATGTATCTTTATGGAAGGGTTTTATCTGAGGCTCTAAAAACCATCTACGTGCCTGTGATTCCCAAGTCTTACCTCCAGCCCAGTCCTGGCCCCCAACCTTGGCTTGTGTTCCAACGACAGTCCCACCACCTCCACATCAATGTCCACGAGACACTTCAACCCCAACATGTTCAGCCCCTGACCTTCTGCCCCAGATTTGCCCCACACACGGCTTCCACCATCTCCACTGATGGTAACTCCATCCTCAGCTGTTCAGACCAAAAACCTCACAGTAGCCTCTGTCTCCTCTCTCTCATCACCTACATCTAATCTATTAGGAAATTCTGTTGACACTACCTTCCAAATGTACACAGAATCCAGTCCTCATCAAGTGGTGCTCTCAAAACACGGCCATTCGCTTTCTCCAGGACCGCAGGAGAGTCTCCCCCTGGTCCGCCAAGACGGAGTCGCATAACATAACGTGATTACAGGAATACATCCCATCACCTCTGCCAGGTAACACAACCTCACTGCAGAGTGACACGCCTTCACACTCCCAGATGCCCCCCACCAGGGGGTAAGGATCTTGGCACCAACTTAGAATGCTGTCTGCCGTAAGATTTCCAGCAAATATCAGTAGCTGTGTTGGCTTGCTCTGCACCGGGCTCTGGGCTATGGAATTCACACAGGTGTTAACACTGTTGAGGCAGACGGTGACACTACGTTATCCCCATGTTACAGCCGAGGGACCTGAGGAAACGCAGGAGGCTCGGGCAGCTCTCCTGGGCTCACAGGGCCAGCGCGCACGGTGCAGAGCGACACACCTGAATGGCAGCAGGGCAGTGATAAGACGTCTAGGCAGGAATCATTTCCTGGTTATTTTTAGTTTCCTTGTAAATTTTTAATCCCACTAGATTAGGACCTAATCAAAATTATATCTGCCTTCTCACCCTGGTATTTGGTGCCTCATCCTCAGGAGCAAGTGGCAAATGAGTGGGGCTTGAAATTCATTCAGCACACCCTTGGCCATTGCAAACCCTTGTGCGGTGGTTCCTTCTCAGTCCTTAGCCTGCATCAGGATCTCCAGGAGCACTGCTGAAACCCAGATTACTGGCCCTACCCCAGCCTCTGATTCAGTAGGTCGGAGATGGGGCCTGAGAATTCCATTCCTGACAAAGTCCCCAGTGATGCTGGCCCAGGGTGACTCTGAATCCCGCTGCACTAGGATCATTAAACCACCTGAGGCAGGAGCTCCTCAGAGTTCTTGTTGAGTCCATGAACCAGCAATGAGACCCCGTAATCAGAGTATCTGGGGCGGGGCTGCGAGTTTGTGCTTTAAACCACCTTCCCGGTGACTGTGCAAGACTGAAGTCAGAAAACCACTCCGAAAGGGGGCAGCACCTCCAGGGCCTCTGGCTGGGCCAAAGTTAGGCTCGAACTGGAAAAGTTTAAGACGTCCGAGCCAAGAGGAGAGGAGCCATGAACAGCAGTGGTTATTATCTCCCTGAGACCAGAAGGAAACGAGCTGATGTGCCAGCCTGTGAGAACTGGCTCCTTGGAAAAAGGAGCAGCTCTTGAGGGGACCAGGGTCGCCGCAAAATCCATTGCTGACCTCACGCGGCCCGGGGCGCTCCTGTGACCTAACCAAGTCCTCGCGCGTCCACAGAGCAGCGCTGGGGGGGCACCTCGCTGCCGCCCGCCTGGAGCTCCACCGTGGGGGGCTCGGGACTCCTATCCACGGAGACCGAGTCCACAGCACAAGGTTTCTGGAAAGATCTACGTCAAGACCCGCCACCTCCGCCTGAGCGGACAGGGGCCACACAGAACACGCCCTGCGGTGTCAAGATTGATAGCATCTCCCTCTGACTTGTTTAAATCCTCCCACGTCTGCCATGTTTCTGTACCTGAGCCGGCAAGGACTGGACTTTCTGCCTCCCCTGGATGCCCTGTAGCACCTTGTCTTGGGGGAAGACTTGGGTGACCTATAAGTGCCTCTCCCAATACCCTCACCTCGGCCCCTGCGATGAGCAGTATGGTAAGGGAGAGCTCCAATTCCATTTTAAGCCAATTCTTTCCGGACCTCTCTAAGAACACAACTCCTGGACTCAGCCAGGTTCTCCTTTGGTTTCTCTGTGAGGCCTAGTCAGTAGGTACCTCCTGGATGGACAATGAAATCTGTCTCGGACAGGATTTCATCTTTACAAACATGGAAACTCCAGGTAGCCCTTCATCAGTCTGACCATCTGATTTTTTTTCCCAATGCACAACCTTGTTTCCCCTTTGGACAAGAGGTGAGCCCGTGGAGGTGAATACCAGCCTCTTCCCTGGTGTCAGCCTCTCCCTCCAGGCCTGGGGGGAGGGAGAGGAGGGGCAGGAGCTCGGCCCTGGGCCTGCAAGCTGAGGTGATGGGAGGATAATAAATGATGTCTGCTTATCCTGTCAAGCAACAGCTCCCTGTGGCCTTTATTTTATTTATTTATTTAATGGAGCTAGTGGGGATTGAACCCAGGACCTCGTGCGTGCTAAGCACCCCACCACTGAGCTATATACACTTCTTGAACGTCGCCTTTTTAAAGTGTGTGCTCACATACAAACTGGACAAGTCGCCAACGCTGCAGCCACCAAGTGGTTCCAATAAATGAGAGCTTCAGTGAGGAACAGCAGTGGCCTTCTGGGGCCTGGGAGGGAAGAGTGGAATTGCCCTCTGACCCGGCGGAACTGAAGTCCTAGGTGCTCCCCGCAAACTCACACTCTTTCTGTGCGCTGGGTTGGGGGACGGCGGGCGTGCAGGGAGAGGCCAGGCGCTCCAAGACCTCCACTCCGAGGCTGCCTTGCTACTCCAAGTTCATGGTCCTCTAACACGTCCCAAGCACTTTCATACAATCCTCATTGCTCCTACCTGATGGGAGTGCCGTCGCCATTTCACACAAAACACTGTGGTTCGGAGAGATTTAAAATAACTACAATGGGGGAAAAATAACCTGTTGGAAATCACACCACCAAGAAATAGCAGAGCACAGCTTGAACTCAGCTCTGACACCAAGCCCTTGTCTTTGACGTCCCTGCTCCTGCGGAATCACCTGGAAAGGACTCCTAGTGATTCAAACCCAGACCCGACTCCCGGCAGACAACCATCTTCAACAGCCACTCTTCCCCCTCTGCAGACCGCCACCACATCTTGCAGACTTTTCAAGGATGTAACTTTCCACTCCACAGGCTTCCGCCTGGGCCTCCAAGGCGCTGGGTGTCGTGGGATGGGTTTTAACATGAGATTTTTCAAAATGGCAGAATTCTTACAGCTGTCGAGAGAAGCAACGTTCTCCTTTGGTATTATGCAACAAGAGAACGCCAACCCTTCTGAGTTGCCCGTGAAGGGTTATAATCTCTTCTTGTGGTTAAGAAGCCCCCAGACACTGGGTGGGAGTCGGCACCCACTTAAAGAGGCCGGTCCAAGGGTCCAGCTTTCCCAACTCAAGGGATGAGGCTGACGACCACTGTCTGGGTTTCACCGAGGGCTCCACGCACCCCAACATTTGAAATGGAATTCGTGAAGCCAGCCCTGAAAACAGGGCCTCGAGCTGCCTCCGCCCTCCCTCCAACATTTCCACCCCTGCCGTGTCCACCCCCTCCTGAGTCTCACGGGGTTTTGCTCAGACTGAATCTTTCAATAAGGCTGACAGAACTATTCTCCTCCGCTCATAAATGCTTAATTAGTCCCACTATATTTTCAAGTCAGGCTTTAATCATAAGAAGCCAAGAAAGACATTTTATCCTGAATAAGCCCAAGTACTGAACACTGATTCATGATTCTCTGAAGAAAATGTGGGTGGAGAGACAGGTGGGCCGTAAAGCAGGGTGCAAGACCCTTCGGGGAAAAGGCCTGACTGAGCTAGAACAACCCCAGACAGGTGCTCTGTCATTCACCACCTTTCCATCCTCCAAGGTCAGACTCAGCTCGCCCCCTCCCCACCTGGGAAGACAGGCAGACCTATACGTCCCTTCCATCCTCCTCCCCCGGAAAGCAGCACACGGCTTTTTGCAGATTTACAGGTGTTTTTACTGTCAGGCATCCCTGGAAGGGGAGAGACGCCTTAAACAGAGAGTCATTCACTGAAATTACCCCCATGTTGCCCAAACTGGTATTTTTCTTGCCGAGACACACTGTGTTGTCACCGAGGAACCAGCGCAATTGAATGGTGTGTCCACCAACCCCACAACTCAAGGAAGGATGCTAGGAGCCTCGGTCACTTAGGGTTTGCATAAGAAACTTCTTTTTTTTAATTGAAGTACAATCAATTGCAACGTGTCAATTGCTGGTGTACAGCACAATGTCTCAGTCATATACATGTCTTCGTATTTTTTTCCTTAAAGGTTATTACAAGATATTGAACACAGTTCCCTGTGCTATACAGAAGAAACTTTTTAAAATCTATTTTTATATAGAGTGGCTAACATTTGTAAATCTCAAACTCCCAAATTTATCCCTTCCCACCCCCTTTCCCCGGTAACCATAAGATTGTGTACCACGCCTGCGAGTCTGTTTCTGTTTTGTAGATGAGTTCATAGTCTTTTTTTTTTTTTAAAGATTCCATATATAAATTATATCAAATGGTATTTTTCTTTCTCTTTCTGGCTGACTTCACTTAGAATGACGATCTCTAGGTCTATCCATGTTGCTGCAAAAGGCACGATTTTATTCTTTTTTATGGCTGAGCATAAGAAACTTCCCCACCTACACTCCACCCAGGCACCCATCTTTCCCTCCACGGAGAGATCTCGCAGGAGAAGAAAGCGCCTGCTGAGCCGGGAGGTTTCACCCATGCACGGGGCGGAAGAACCAGAAGTGCAAGCTCAGGCAGGCAGCCCGAGCAGTGGCCGGCTCCTTTCTCTCTGTGGTCTCGAAAAACACACGTCCGCTTCGCATTCCGCTCGCAGAAGTCCTGAGCAACTCGGTCGTGGTGCGATCCGGGCCGAGCACAGGCCCACGGCGCGGGCTCCCGCTGGCGCAGCAGACGCCCCGCTCAGCACCCCGACTCGGGCCCGCTTCCCCACTTGAGAACTTTATGACCCTTGAAAGTGAAGTGCAGGCCTCCGGATTCTTTAGTGGAGCAAGAAACAGGGCAAGAGCAGGGGTTCCTCTTGTGTCGTGCTGGGCTCCTCTATCAGGGTCAACCGAGAAACGCCGTGGGCTCCGCCTGGCTGCCTCCCGGCCTCCGCACGGCTCCGAGGTTCTATTCCCAAGTGCCAGTGGCCACAAAGGGACTCTTGTTTAAATCGGGGACAACCAGGGTGCTACCACCTGACAAACTGGGTTTTAATGAATACTTGGTACCCAGGGGAATCAGCCCTTTCAACTGGAGCTTCTCAGCCAGTGGCCACGCCAAAGGGCTGTGCTAGGGCCTACAGCAACAGGCTTTGTGCACAACAGCGCATCCTCCTTTGAAGCCCTCCGACCCACCTGTGAGCTTCCTCGCCGTCCGCAAAGGCAGCTGGCTGGGCCTTCCCGCTACAGCAGGCCACAGAGTCTTTCTCGGTCACGAGGCGTGTTGATGGGGCCTGTATCTCCAGCAGGCCAGCTTTCTGAACTACCCACCTTACAGCCTCCATGATGGACCTGAAAATAAACTACGTCCTCACATAAACCAAAGTCCAGAAATTCTGTTTCAAGCAGGAAAACTGGCCAGCTGCTAAAACGTGCCTGGGGCTTTCTTTAGTCTGCATTATTCAGTTTCTGCAGGTTAGCTGAGAGCAAAGGCTCTCTGCCTGCCTTCGGCTCCTTCTACGTCCACTGCTGAGGATCTGCGTTACAGTCTGCTTATGCGTGTCGGATCCCGGTGATTCTTCTAGAGAATGAACCCTAGTTTAGGGTGAGCACCCTTTCTTCTCTATGAACGACACAGCCTCGTCACCTCACCCAGCTCAGGCACTAGAATTCCCCTCTAAGTCAAAAAAAAGTCACCGTTGGAGGAGTTACTCCCACCCCAAGCAGTAACTTCTCACCGGGAGGCTGAGCTTCCCCAGAATCCAACCTAGAGGTTGCCAGAGCAGTTCAGCTCTGTTTCTGAGAAGACGCTGTGAGAACTGGGTGAGGCCAGCAGAAGTGCGGATTTTTTGTGAAAGGACAGCTGGGCGAGGAGATGACACCAGCAGCTCCGGGGATCAGTTACCTTTAGACTCTCCTCCTGGAGAGGAGGGCCTGGACCTGCAGGGCGGCAGGGCCCCAGGTGATGTCAGCCCAGGTCACTCCAGGAACCCCTGACTGCCCTGCACACAAACACCCCTGATACACACCCTTCAGAAGGCTTACCCTAAATTCTGCCACCGCTTCTGGAGCCCTGGGCATGTTCCTGCTGGTTTAACACTGAACCCTGCCAAATTCTTGACACAGCTCCCAGGGTGGGGGGGCCTTCCCCAGGGCTCACTCGGTCTCCGTGTGGGGACACACAGCCCATGGACCCCTAATACCGGTGGGAGAGACACAAAGCGCATCTCCAGCCTGGCAGGCTGGGGGGGCAGTGCCCTACAGTCCTAGAAAAGTTCCATTTCGTGATGGAGCTGACCTCTCAGGGGGAATTCCAGCTGTAAAAACATTTGTCATCAAGGTTGCAGCCACAAACTTAGGACAGGAACACGTCTTCAAGAGAGGTGGGAACAAAAGCCACCCAACACAGAGTATTTCTTCCCTCTGAGTTAACGGAGCCAGGAAGCCCGCCAGAACTACTCCACGTGTCACCTAAGGGCACAGGGCGTTTTGCTTTGCAATGGGCTTCACACGAGCCGGTAAGGCTTCCTTGCCAAAGAATCCCAAGAAGCACCATGTGACCGCTTCGGTCGGTTTGCCCGACTGTCCCCAGGAACGGGCGTTTGCATCAGCAGAGAGTTCTCAGGGCTGCACTCAGCTCTCTCCTGTGGCTGGGACGCCTGCGCTACGGAGGAGGCTTCAACGCTCAGTCCCGGTCCTGCCTGGCTCTGGTTTCGGCGACGCTCTACTGGCAAAGAGTAAGTTCTCCAGACGCCCCAGGACTTTGGTCCAGTCCCTGAAGCAAAGCGGATACTGAGGAGCAGACTCAAGGTCTGTTTCTGGCTGTCAGAATGGAAGATACTAAGGGTCAGAAACCGGGACCACACACACACACTGTCACACACGTATGAAAGCCAAGAGGCAAAGTCAGGAACGGGCCAAAGTAAACCAAAGACTGGGGAGGGGTGGGCCAAGGGAACTTGGACCAGTCCAACCAGTCCACCCATTCCAGACAGCACTGTCCCGTTAGTATGAGCTAAGCCCAGCCTCTCGCCCCACAGGGTCTGAGAAGCATCGCCCCTGGTGCTAGGCAGCACTTAGGCCTTAACATCTTCAACCTCTGGCCCCCCCGAGTGGCTCCCACCACAGTGGGTTGTGCATTTTTCTCTCCAGCTTTGAGATTATTTGGTGTATTTCCTTTTCCAGGGAATACGATGGATTGGGGAAAAAACTGCTACAAACATTTGGAAATACAATGGGCATCCTTATCTACATGAAGCTGAGCCCTCAAAGTTAGGGAAGTCTACTGCGGTAGGCTGAGAGTGGCCCCTGAGAGATCTCGAGAATTTGTAAATGTTACCTTATTTGGAAGGGAAAAAAAGCTTTCTGCAGAAGTGATAAAGCTAAGAGTGTTGAGATAATAAACTATTCTGGATTCTCCAGGTGGGCCCTAAATGCCATCCCAAGTGTCCTTAAAAGAAAGAGAGAGCGATCTTACACACACACAGAAGGAGGAGCAAGTTACCCACGGGGGAAGAAACTGGAGGGACGCAGACACAAGTCAGGAAAGACACAAGCAGCCGCAGGACATGGGAAGAGACAAGGAATGAATTCTCCCCAAAGTCTGGAGGGAGTCTAGCCCTGCAACACCTTGATTTCAGTCCAGTGATACTAATTTCAGGCTCCTGGCCTCCAGGGCAATGAGAACCTAAGATTGTATTGTTTTAAGCCACCAAGTTCGTGGTCACTTGTTACAGCAGCCACAGGAAACCAATACACCCAACAAACCAACGAAGAAATACAAAATTGAAAACCAGAGTGATGGCATGCCCTAGCACTCGGGCGGCGCAGGGGCGTCTGCTGGTCTTGTGACGTGGATGCTGGAGCTGAACTGGCATGTGGGGCTGGTCACGCGGCCTCAGGTTACGCCGGGCAGAGGAGTTAGAACTGCAGTGCACACACACACACACGCACACGCACACGCACACGCACTCACACTCACACACCAGTCTTAGAGGGCTTCACCATCAGGGAAAGAGGCACTTGGAAAAAGGTCCTGCACACAAGCAAAGGGAAACAGGGTCTGAGTCCTGGACTGAGATGGGCAAGAAGATGATCTCCCTGAGTAGCTCCTTATTCCAAGCCTACCCTCAAATGGGTTTGGGTTCAAATTCATTCTACTTGGAGGCTCGAGGAAATCCCCAGCTCAAAAATCCACATTACCTACAGTAATGGTATCTCCCAGACAAAAATCCCAAACATGAGCTCAAAATCCAAACGTACAAAGTACATGAGGTAATCAGCTATTCTGGACATGAGTCAACAGAAAAACAGAAGAACTGCACCTAAGACTGCCAGACACATAACTATGATTTTAAACGGTTAAATAAACATAAACTCAAGAGCAAGCAAGACAAGAGACTACTTTTGAAAAAGGAACACCTGGAAGATTTAAAAACTACTCAAGTAGAACTTCTAGAGGTTTGGGGAAAAAAGAGATCAATTAAATGAAAACCTGATTGCCTGAAGATAAGCAGAAGATTAGACTCGGCTAGAAAGAAAATTAATGAACCAGAAGATGTTTTTTTAAGTCATTACCCAGAATGCAGCAGAAAGACAAAAACGGAGAATATGAAAAAGAGGTCAGATTGAGAAGTCCAACTCGAGTCTCTAAGGACTTTCTAAGGGGATTAGGGGGAGCAGAAAGAAGGGGAGAGAATCAGTGTTCAAAGAAATAAGTGGCTATCATTTTCCAGAACTGAGACACCAATCTGCAGATCTGAGAACCACAGACCCCAAACAAGATCAATAAAATTAGATCCATTCCCAGGCATGTTGCGGCAAAATGACGTGGCTTCCAGGACAAATATTTTAAAAGCAAATTCACAGAAAAGGGAGGTGGCCTACAGAGAAATGACCCCTAGATCAACAGAGGCCAACAGCGACAAGAGAAGCCAGGAGAATGTCACACAACAAGCCAACCTAGAGATCTATATCCAGCTGATCTCATTCAATAACATAAGACAAAATAAGACTGAAAACTCTGGAGCTCCTTCTGCAGAGTCCTTTCTGTAGACTGGTCCCAACCACTTTTGATCATCTCAGCCATCACTGGCCTGGTCTCTAGACTCCAACTCTTCAAACCTTGGAGTTTTCCCTTCAATAGTCCCTGCTTAACTGGCAGTGGGGGTGCTGCCTGTTGGAGGTGGGGAGGTGGTGTAAGGGTTCCCTTCCTAAGGGACTACTTCCTTTTTCACCTGTCTCAGTGCTGTAGATTTCCTCTGTGCCGCCGAAGGTGTGTGCTGGCCTCCAGCATCCCAGGGCATGTCCCAGGTCTGTCTCCTGCCTTGCCAGCCTCCACTCCTCGGGCTGGACCAAATCTAGTCCCTCCGCCCAGCCCTTTGGACAGCTGCTTCGTTTGGAGCTCTGATCAGGTGGTAGACCTTGCCTTGTCCCCAAACCTTTCTGTTTTCCTTAGTAGACTTCTGAGTCTCCCAACAGCCCTTAGGGGTGACCCACGTCTCTTATGACCAAATTCTGGGAGCTCCGACCACCTCTTGGAGTCTAGTCACCCCTGGTGCTCCCTTCTGCACCAAAGTTGAGGTCATTGCAGAAATTCAGGGGGACCCACCACATAAATTCCTTTTCAGATTCACTTCTCACCTGAGGGATCAAGGCCAAGACTGTGGCTTTTTCAAGTCCCCAGGAGCACCTCTCTCTCAAACTAGCCTGCAATCCCTTTAAATCTCTCCCGAGAACTGGCTCTCTTCCCACATCACGTCGCCCCTCTAGTCCCCTAAGCCAGGAGGGATGGAGACAACCTCCTCCCTTTCCCCTTTACTCCTGTCCCCTAATCGGTCCCCTCCTGCAAGCACCCTAACTCCCCTCACTGTAACTCATAACAACTTCAGGGGGATCAAAGAGAAGACGTCAAGTTCTGAGAAACCCTAAAGTGCATGCAAGGGGAGCCCAGCCTGGACACCTGGCTGCCCTCTCAGCTTTGCCTTCATCCTTAGATGGGACTTTCCCTTTGGTGTCTGAGGCTGGGGCTCCCTCTTAGTGGCACTGACACTAGACCCGATAGGCTAAAATAAAACGTAAATACAGGACCTCGCGAGAATAGTTGCTGCACAGGATCAATGAAAGCACATTTACTTCCCAAGAAAAACCAAGACTGTGTCTGTTTCATCCAGCTTATTCCTTACATCCTTGGAAGGACAGATGAGACTGGAATTGGTCAAAGGAGCTGATGAAGAAAGATGTGGTTTAAGACTATCATAAAACCAGAAACGGGTTATTTGTCAAGGTCCAAAAGGTAGCGGTGGGAATGGGGAGGCGGGCATCCTAATACATCACGAGTATATTGTTTTTACACTTTCAGTCTTTTACAGCAGGGCTTTTATGATCTCCCCTACTCCAAACATCACATGGTCAGTTTTAAGTCTTCAAGTAACCCTTACTGCTTTGGGGTTTCCAGTTGATCCGAATGGAACCCCTCCTCACCTGCTGCTGCCTGGTGATTCCCACTGTGGGCGGGGCTTCACTCACCCACCAGCCACACGGGAGGAGGACCATCGCAGGGGAACGCGCTTTTCCTTCAGATTTCTCACAGCTACAGCCACTCCATTTCATCTCTCCATTGGAGAGAGATGGGGGAAGCTTGTCTGGTTAAGAGCTTTGCCCTGGATTTAAAGGTTTACCTGGTAGGGATTTGGGATCACAGATGAGGAGAATCAACTCTTAAGTTTTTCAGAAGCTAGAGCAGGTGACCACATAGGACCTAATGAGAATGTGGCCAAGGATGAGATCAAGTCTGAAACCTAAGGATGCCCTGGGCAGGAAAGAGCACTTTTGCAGTTCCCCCTCCTCGGTGGGCTCTTTCCACCTAAGCTACCTTCCAATGAGAAACCCATCCGTCATTTAATCCCAGCATTTTCTGAAGAGCAAACTGAGAGCAAAGCAGGGTCTCTAACACATTCTCCCACAAACGGGCCATTTCCCTTCTTAATCACCTGTGCCCATGAACCCACCAATTCGAGATGCCCCTTGTCCTCAGTGCCGCCATCACGAGCAGAGAGCCAGCTCCGTGCCCGACCACCCAGGGATGCCTGGGGACACGCGTGAATGGTCTGGCTAAGACCCTCCATTCCGTGGCGGCTCCCGCCTGCCCACTCTGGACCCACACAACCTCTCGTCAAAAATTGGAATGTCGTGGAGCCTCCGGATTATGGTCTTCCTGTTTGTCTCTATTCTCTGTCTGCTGCCCAGCCTTCTCCAGGTCCTCAGGACCCAGACGAGGGAGCAGACGCTCACAGCTCAAGTAAAGCATGTCTATGGCAGTGCCCAGTGGTGCAGGCCATCGCACAAACGGGCCTGAGACGGCCCGCAGCCCCAGCAAGACCGCGTTTGTTGTGCGAGGGAGTATGGACCAGAACCGGAGTTGGGGCCTCCATCTAGAGCTCTTAAGTTACTCAAGGAACGACAAAGGGAACTGGAAAGCAAACAGCAGGTGTACCGCTCGGGCCAGAAGCAGCCTGCAGACTGGAACAAGGGCCCTGATGACAGAACAGAGGGCGTGAAACAGAGACCGTAACCTGGTGGCGCTCAGGCGGGACACAGCTGCCAGGGTTTGACCCTCCAGGATCTGAAATCTCTCCTTCGGTGACGCGCTTCTCCAAGAACTGGGGGTTCTGTAGGAATGTGGGGACTCTGGGTTTCTCCTGGAGAATCAGACCCGGCGACATGGACAGCCCCCACCCAGTACTGCTGAGAAGTGTCGCCCAGCTCACCCGACTGTCTGGCCCCTGTTCCAAACCAAATACTCGCATCTTCCGCTGACTGTCTTTTAACCTTAGACGGCTTCCTCCAAGATCAGATGCTCCACATTTTGTTTAAGTAACATTTGGATTTTATTTATTCAGCTGCCCCTTATTAAGGCCAACTATGTAGTTTATCATGCAAACAAGGACATGCTCGAGATGAATGTAGGCACTCTTAATAATTATACCAGGCGGAAAGGCACGAACGAGGCCTGGCCCAGGTATGCTGGGTCCAACGAGGACCTTTAAATAAACACCCTTCTGTGACTGGTGGATGGACGTTCTCACAGATCTGTTGTTTCCTGACCTTGGGAGTCAAAGAAAGGAAAAATATTGAGTGAATGAGTGTGTGAGTGTGTGAGTGTGTGTGTGTGTGTGTGTGTGTGTGTTTGTGTGTGTGTGTGTGTGTAACTGCAATGATTAGCCAAAGGGGAAAAGCAGCAACTTTGTACTGTTCTGAAAGACATGACCATAAGGAATGTTTTAATTCCTGGTGTTACCAAGCTTTGTCTCACCAAGCAAGATAGGGCCGATATGCTAATAAGAAATCGTAACAATGACAGTGTTGTGAACTGAATGTTTCCTCCCCAAATTCACCTGTTGGTGATGCTATGAGGAAGGTGTTAGGAGTCTCTGGGAGGTGATGGGGTCGTGAGGGTGGGGCCATCATGAACGGGATGAGAGCCCGTTTCAGAAGAGACCGGAGAGCTGGCTTATCTCTCTGCTCTGGGCCACAGGAGGATGCAGCGAGAAGACGGCTGTCTGCAAATGAGGAAGAGGGCCCTCACCAGACACCAAACCTGCTGGCACCCTGACCTCGGACTCCTCGGCCTCCAGAACTATGCAATGAAATGTTTTCTGTTTAAGTCACCTAGTCTGTGCTGTTTTGTTAGAACAGCCTGATGAAGACAGAGAGCAAATGTTTATACATAATGCGTTCTGTGCCGGGCACCGTGATAAACACTCCATACATAGTGACTCACCGTCAGACCCACACAACCCTATGAAGTAGCTACTATTATCCTCATTTTACAGATGACGAAGCCAGTGCACAGAGAGGTTAAGGAACCTGCCTAAGGTCACACAACCAGTGAACAGCAGACCTGAGATCTGAACCCAAACAACTGAACTCTTAAGTCTGAACGAATAACCACGTGCCCCTGCCTCTGACAAGAAGAAATAAGCTAGTAAGAGACCAGCCTCTGCTTCTGATGTAACGACAGTGGGAAAACCGTGCTGCCCACAAGCTGGGGCACGTACCCAGGCTGCTTACTCCAAGGCTGTAAGGACCCAACTCGCCCCCGTTGCTCTCCCCTTGACAAGCAGCATTGGTGGGAACTTCCGAGGTCAAGGTGCGGTCCGGGGGGGTGGCTGACAGTACCTGCATCGTAAGGAGATCACCGGGATGCTGAGAAAACTCTGTCTCTGGATTGAAGATGGAAGATCGGGCAGGGAGGTGACACTGGAAGAGGACGATGAGTGTCAGGTGCCACCACTATGTCCAGGACACCCAGAAAGTAGACTGCTTTCTCTTTTAAGAGCCTGGAGTTAAGCATTGATTTGATCAGCCTGAGGCTCTACTGGGACGCACTGCTTTCCCTGCCGCCCTTGATTCTGCAAGCTAACGCGAGGGCTAAGGATCAGTCTTGAGAAAGAGAACGAACATAAGCACAGTTTTGTTTTGCCAGATTCCACTAATACCATTTTATTGTGCTAACAGCTTCTCATGGGGGTGGCAGCCACCCTGTAAAAGGACAAATAGTTTAGTTTAAAACAGACATGTCAATGTCTTACTGATGAAAACTGCAATGTTGCCAATACCATTCGAGGTCTGGAGGACTCCAAGACAACCAAGATGATAGTGCCCGACCTTAGGAAGCCCAGAGGCTAATGAAGAAGGCGTCGATGAACAGGAATCAGAGCACAGCACGGCACAACGCATGAGGAATAGCACCATGGATACAGAGGACACGGGTCACTCCCCCTTTAAGCTACAATGTCCTGGAGGGTGGAAGTTCCCTTCAGTAGCTCTGGTCGTTGCAGATTCCACATTCATTCTGCAGACGTTCATTTGCTGGCACAGATGTTCAACAAACATCTCTGGAGACGAATTCCTGGAGGAGCTGGGAAATTTGACAGCGTCTGGATGACAGAATCTAACAGGAAAAAGTAGACACTTGGGATCCAGATGGCTTGAATTCAAATCCTGACTCAACCACTCACTAGGTAAAAGAAATACCTCCCTTTATGGGCCTCAATGTCTTCATCTATAAAATGGGGATGATTTTTTTTGCCTTATGAGGATGTGACAAGGATGAATTTAGGTACCATGTAAACACTTAGCATAATGACCATCCCAGAATAAGCATCCAGTAAGCATCAGCTATGGTTACGCTCAATTGCCCACAGTCACTAGGATAATTTCTTGTCTAGAATATCGAGACATACTGTTCCCACTGAAGAAACAGCCAGACAAGAAACAGGTCCTATATAACCACCTTTTGGGGATCTAAAAGGAAATCTTAAAACCACGTCCCCATTTCCGCCGATGGAAAGACAGGGCACAGGACTCCTTCCTCTTGGCTCATCTTTACCTGTTCCACTTTTGCAAAAGCTCCAGTGTGTTCAGCTCATAATCGATGCCATAAATCTTAGTGCTCTCCTCTCTTGGTTATAAACATGGCAAGTGGCTTCTAAATAAATATGTTCTGCATTCAGATGGGTCCCTGTATTGCTCAAAAGGCAGGAGAGGGGGTTCAGCTGGCAGCCTTCAGAAGGAACAAGGTAATACAGTCAGAAGATGACCAGACTCTGGCTCCAGATATCAGCCTGACTTATGCGACAGACTGACAGATATGACTTGCATTTGTCTGAGTTTCTACACAGGATGGAGCCGGGGACTGACTATAGCTGATGGGGCAAATGGAGAACTTTCAGGGTGGCTTCTGAGCTGCAACCCAGAGGCGGTGCAGAACAGCAGCCGTCCACGTGCTTAAGTCTTGTCACCTTCCTGTCCTCTCCTCCCATCCATCTTCCCCCTTGAGCAGGGCCTGGATTCCTGCAGAATCAGCAGGACATATTGGGCAGAATGACTTTAGTCATTCTGGTCAAGCAAAGTAACCCTGTGGACATGCTTCCCACCCAAATGGGACCAGTTGGAAATCGCCTAGGATGACACAGGGGCAGCTTAGCAAGTCAGAGCAAGAGATGGCTTGCGAGCTGAGGTCCCCCAAACAACAGATTGTCAGGCTGAGGGATGAGTCAAGAGCCCTCAGCAGAGACACAAGCAAACACCAGGTCAGAGGATCTCCCCCGTCAAATATTTTG
The DNA here is from genome assembly GCF_009834535.1 of Camelus ferus. Taxonomy (NCBI): domain Eukaryota; kingdom Metazoa; phylum Chordata; class Mammalia; order Artiodactyla; family Camelidae; genus Camelus; species Camelus ferus. Next base: position 9,200,676 of record NC_045708.1, on the reverse strand, counting down.
GGATCCAAGGAGGAGATGGGCAACAGAGTTATTCAGCTACAAGCAGACCAACAGTACACCAGCTTGAGTCTAGACCGCCCATCCCCTCCGAAGTTTCTCCCAACATCCTCAGTAACGTGCTAGAAACAGACGGAGACCAGGCGATGCAGGATACTGTGGGGTCAGCCGGTGGCCTGCCTGGGAGTGCGGCCTTGGGCTCCCACCTGGAGGAGGTCAGGCAGGAGGACTGGAGGATGGCGGCCCCCATCGGTCCTGCTCACCTGGCCGGGCTAACATCTCACCTGCCATTTTGGGGCCAAAAGAAAGGGAAAGAAATTTGGGTCAGGGGCTTAGAAAGAGAAGGGAATTAAATGTGTAGGACTAAGCCTTCTGAAGTGAGGTGTAGGACCACGGAGGGGGAAAGGGTGGGCAACAGCATCAAAGCCAAGAAAGAGCCAGAAGGCTGCTCTCTCCTCCAAACCCTTGAGGAAGACAAGACACACTTCTTTAAAAAACCCTCTGCAGAAGCCACGGGATTGCCGTTTCGGGAATAGGCTTTGTGGTTGGCCAACCCAGGTTTAAGTCCCAACTCTGCCAACATCTTAAGTTCACCCATTAAGCAGGAAATGCATCATCAGCCTGCCAGGAGGAGGAGGCAGGTGCAATCTTGCCCAGCTCAGGTGCACAGACTCGGGCACACAGTGGGAACCCCATTCTTCCCGGGACTTTCAGACGAGATCGGGCACATGCAGAGTGGTACAGCTACAGACCTCCCTAGGACTCCTCAGATCTATTCTAAACGCTTTCTGAAGCAACCCATGCTGGATGTGTGTATGGCGTGGTGGGGAGAGGGGAGGATATGAGAGAACCAAGGCACCACGTAGCATCGAAAGTGCCAGCGAGGAAGCATGTGTCCGAGCTAAATTCTCAGGCTTGAGCCCTTTCAGACTGTCCACCACGAGTTCTGTCTACACCCGTTCTGCGTGACGGGGGTTGGTCCAGGACAGGGATCAGCACACTTCTTCCTGCCAAGGGCAAGACAGCAAATATTCTCAGCTTTGCAGGCCACATGATCTGGGTCAGAGCTACTCAACTCTACTGTTGTAGCACCAAAGCAGCCAGATAAAATGTGCATGGCTGTGTACCAATAAAACTTTATTTACAAAAGCAAGCTGTGGGCCAGATTTGGCCCCAGGGCTGTAGTTTGCCAGCCCCTGGTCTAGGGCTTTGGGGTTTAATCAAGGTCACACGGCTAGCAAACAGCTGAACTGGGACTGAACAGGAAAGAAGTCCACACCCTTCCCATGGCCCCAGCGTGGCCTTCACAATCCCCCTGCTGCTAACTGGGACAGAGTTCTCCCAGGCCCCACCACGCCCAATACACCCTTACTGCCAGGGTCCACCACTGCCCCCTAAATTCAGTGAGCCTTTTTGTGCTTATCTCCCCAACCTCCACCCCACTGAACATCCTTGACGGTTCTGTCTCTCAGGAATCAACTTCTCCTAAGACTTGACATACTTACTGATAAAAAAGGTTAACCCAAGGCATCACCCACCGATGACCACATGCTCCCAGGGTTAGAGGCACAGGCGTGGGCATCAGACCAGGGTTCACCTTTCCCTCTGCTATGTTCCTTCTGCACAAACGTGGCCAGGGGGCAACCCCGAGCATTTCCTCTGCCTATGGAAATTGGTTAGGGTTTTTAAAAATAAAGTGAGAGGATTTATGTAAAATATACGGGGTTTTTTCAGCAATGGAATCATTAAAAAGTCACATCCTGCATAATCCTCTTTTCCTCAACATGCTTTCCTTTTACCACCAACTAGATCATCTCCTTGAGTAAAGGCTGGGACTTACACTTCGGACCCCGAGGTTCCCAGCACGGGGAGGAGAAAGCAGGTCGTGGGTGCTCAGTGAATTCGTGTCGAGAGACGCTTCTCACTCGGGAACACACGTGATTCACACAGCGGTGAGCCCCTGGAGTCAGGGAACGGTCTGCACACTCACTGAAGATCTCGTTTGTGATACCAACGGGACTACAAGTGGCTGGAGGTGTCTCGGTGCTCGCCTCCAGCCCCGGGGCCCCGCGGAGTGAGCGCCTCTGGCGCACAGCTGAACTGCCCCTTTTTGCGCATCTTCAGGGAGGGGGCTCTCCCTCGAGGCTGCTGGTCGTTGTTACTCCAGGTCGCACTGCTCTCTTGACATAAAGGATTTCTTTCAAGGAGACAGGGTTTCATGACCTGATTTAGGCTTGGGTGCCTCCAAAAGCTTCGAGGACAAAGCTGCAGGGGACAGCGCTGGGGAACTTTAGAAATCCAACCTGCCTTCCCCCCAGTCATGCCGGAGGAGTAGAAAGGCGTGTGGAACCCCATCCAGGAAAATCCCCAAGCCCTCCTGCTCATGAGGAAGTAGAGGCACCTGAGCTACCGCAGGTCAGACGCTCCTCAGGTATGTGGGGTGGGGGACGCTCAACCTTCCAGACAAACCAGAATCAAAGTGCGGGTGGAGGGGGGTGCTCGATGCTTTGACTGGCTAGAACCACAGGCAGCTGTGCTCTCTGCAAACAGAGATGCATTGATGGGCCCCTGGAAGGATGCCTGCCCGGTGGCCCCCACACTCCCTAGAAATATTAGCAAACACTTGATACTGAAACAGTGCTGAGTAGGTGCCAGGCGCTGTTCTAAGGCTTTTGACACATTAACATAGTTAATCTTTGTGATGACCCTGTGAGGGAGTGCCTCTTATCCCCATTTTGAAGATGAGGAAACTGAGGCACAGAGAAGCTAAGTCACTTGCCTGAGGTCACACAGCTTGTAACAGGTGAAGCTGGGACTCAAACCCAGGCAGTCCAGGTCCAGAGTCCTCATTCGTCCACTCTATGAGCTTCCAACTTGTGCGAACACAGCCCATCCTTAAAAACAGCTCAAGTTTGTTTTCTCTGTTGCACTTGGCTCTTCTGAATCTAATCTCACTGAATCTAAGGCCTGGATGGACCGGGCAGCCTCAAGGCCAGTTCTCTTGTTTTGCAGCTGGAGACAAATTCCCAAGGGAAAGGGGAAGGGTCTGCAATTTCCAAGGTTATGCAACCACCCAATGAAACCACCAACACTGACTCAAGTCCCCACTCCAGTTCCTCAGTACAGGGCTCTTCTCGACACCTTCCAGAGATGCACAGCCACAATGCACAATTAACACTTTAACACCCAGGAAACCACTGGAGAAACCCATGGCCCTTTTCTCAACAACAAGAATGGACTCCAAGAAAGCAGGGGAGCAGGCATCCCACGTCCGGTGCGGCGCCAGCACAACCGTAGGCACGGACTGAGCACCGGTCTGCAGGCTCCACTAGGGTAACCACTTGCACCGAGCCACCCACCCGTCACCTTGTTTCCCTGTGACCAAGTGCATAGCAAGATGGCCGGCCCCGGGCAAGGCTGCAGCCCACACCACATCTTCCACTCTGCATAAAACGTGAGCCTTTCGGAAGACAAAGTCGGGGCAAAGGCTACGGCGGAATCCCCACAGCAGAGCCAAGGGCTTGGAGTCGCTGCTCCAGGCAGGCACTCAAGCAGCTGTGTTACTCAGCTTAACCACCACTTTCAGCAGCAGAGAGGCAAGCTGACAGAAAAACAGCTAGTCTAGGATTGGCACCTGCCCCCAAACGATGACCACAGCCACCACGTCATCAGCTCCTTCCTGACTCACTCTCCTGCATCCTCCGAGCAGCCACAGAGAAAAGAGGTGACAGGACCCATGGGCACCCTCACTTCCCCTGCCCAAGTGGCACCTTCAGTCAGTCCCATGGCACGTGCCAGAAACTTTACAGTGAGTGAGCCAGACAGGCATGTCACTGGCGGGTTGAACCTCGCATCCCAAATCTCACGGAGGCAGAGATGAAACAGACAGACCCGCAGACACACATGGGCCTCTGCCTCTGGGGATCTGGGGTAGCACCCCACTTCCCACAACAGCTTCCTACCTGCTTCCATAAGTTGGCACTGCTGCCCGAAGACGTGGGAGAAGGTGACGGGGCCTGCGGCAGAACTGGGTGTCGCCAGCGTGGATTCCATGGCTCTCCTGGGATCTTTGGCTTTGGTCTTGTGGCCGCGTCCAGCCCCTTCGGAGCGTCTGAGCGGAGGACGACGTCACTGGCCCAGGTCTGAAGCTACTTGTCACTTCCAAGAAAATGTCCCCGCCCCCAAAGTTTATAAGGTTCCTCCTCTCGCCGCCCACTCCTTGCAGTCTTTCTCCAGCACAGTCAAGTGCAAAATGAAACCCTACGGGTTTCGGCAGAGCTGGTTCGGCTACAGGATTTAGATGCTAAAGCAAAATCTGAGTTTCACCCAATGGGAGATGTTTCCTCTCGCCAAGCTGGGGGTGGGGGGGTGGGGGGACTAAGTCACCTGGAAGGGGCCGGGGCCGGGGCCGCGGAGCTGCTCAGCCCGGTGGCCGCTGGAGAGAGCTTGGCCCCAGCCGCGTCCCAGCGCCAGCTGCTGCGGGAAGAGCGCGGAGGCTCAGCGGGGTCTCCTGCCGGCAGGGAGGGCAAGAGCCGGGCCACCCCAGGCTCCCCGGGGAGCCGGCCTCCCAGGCCCGCGGCTCTGGCGGCTCCGGCCCTGGTCTCCGTCCCCCCGGAGCCCGAGCCCGAGCGCCGCCGTCCCGGGTCCGCGCGCCCCTGGGCGGCCCGACGCAGGCGGGGAGCGCGCGAGAGGCGGGCGCAGCACGGGCACTCTGCAGCTCGGGACCTAGGACGTGCCACCGGTTCATCCTTCACTCCGCACGCCTTTGCGCCCCCCTCCTCGCCGAGACATGGTCCAGGAGCCCGCTCCTACCTATTGCACTACTGCAGCCACTCGGACCTACTGCAGCCGGCCTCCACCCCCCCCCCCCTCCGCCCACACCACCACCCCTTTTCCATGATGTAAAAGGGCCGTTACTTGGAGAGATTCTGGATGCAGAGGGAAGTGCTAACTCAGCCCAGCAGGCTCCTGGCTTCTGTAACCTCTTCATGCCCATAGCCCAGGAAGTAGCAGACACAGAAGAGGAGGATGCCAGCAATAAAATCCAAAGATCAAGAAGAGAAGAGATGAAAAATGCCACACATCCCCCATGGCACTCCAGTGACACAGAGATGGTCAGGGTGCTTCATCTTCGCCAAACCAGACCTATTCTGTGCATAGAACCACCAGTCTCCTGCTCCAACCCAAAGGGCCATTTCTCTGGAAAGGGGCGGAAGGAGGGAGAAATACCTTTCACATGGTCACAACAGCTGTTTCAGTGGCTGCTGAAGTCTTTATTCTGCTGTCCCATCTGCTGATCACAAAGGTGCTAACTTTACAGAGGGAGGGAGGGAGGGAGAGAGAGACGCAGCAGCATCTCCAGCCAGCAGTTTGGATACTTCCACTGGGGATCTGGCTGCAACACTGGCAGGACGCTGGCAGCACCACCTCCACCAGGGGAGAGAAAGTAACAGCACAGCAGCAGCGATCAAAGCACCCCTGTGAGCTTCCCCAGGGGGACGCTGGTTGAAAAGCCATTTGCCTATCCTGTGTTTAAGATACAGAAGGTCAAGTTCCAGCTGACTTGTGGGCCAGAAAGGCTCTCAAACAGAAGCCTCTCCCATCAGAGCTCTTTGCCACCAAAGACGTTCCACTCAGTGATGCTGGAAGGTTACCTGGGCTGGTGAAGGCAAGGCAGAGGGAGCCTTGAAATAAAGACTTAAGTGAAGTCTACTTCGTGTTTATAGCTTAAGGTGGCTCACACCACTGAGAATCCCTTTCTCTCCATGTGAAGAGGTTCTTCTCCAAGCCATAAAATTATATGACATCAGAGACCATTCTCTCTGACAGCTGACCTCTAAGAGGACCAAGGGCTCAGGAGAGAAAAGACCAGATCGCTTGACAATTGCAGAAACCCCACCCCTTATGGGAGAAGGATCGACTTTCCACAACCAGGTTGCTATGCAAGTTTCAATGCACCCAAGCAATGGTACATGCCACCACTGAAAAAACAAACAAAAAAATCCAAGCTGAGCTGTGGGGAGGGGAGGGATGAATGGGAGGGGTACTGAGGATGCTTAAGGCAGTGAAAATTCTCCATATGAAACCATAATGATGGACACATGTCATTACACATTTGTCCAAACCCACAGAATGTACATCACCAGAATCCTAACATAAACTGTAAACTGTGGGTGGTAATGATGTGTCAGTGTATGTTCACCAACTGTAACAAATGTACCACTCTGGTGGGGGATGTTGATTATGGCAGGGAGGCAGTGCATGTGTGGAGGGAGGAGATATGTGGGAAATCTCTGTACCTTCCTCGTAATTTTGCTGTGATCCTAAAACTGCTCTAAAAAAATTGTCTTTAAAAAAAAATCCAAAGTAAACCTTTATACACTAATTCAACCTGCAGATGCCTTTTGTTCGGAAAACCATATTTTTTCCCCTCCCTTCTCTGTACACCCCATCCTTTCCTTCTCACTGCTGCATGGCATTTCATATACCAAATCCACCACTTTTCTCTGTCTGCTCCCTCGGTACCAGTACCTGAGCTGTCTGTGAGGCCCTGTGACGGTAAACCACACAGTAAGGATGCCACCTAATGGTTAGTCATCAATATATCATCCAAGTCAGGACACTGAGAGTGGACGGATGGAACCGCTAGTAATAATTACACTCGGATAAGTGGCATAAACTGGGAGGGGTGAGTCTGTGCAAGAATTTCCCTGGCCACATACCCAGGAGTGGACTTACTCAAAGATACATGCAAATCCAATTTCATCAGATGCTACCAAGTACTACTCCAGGACTGGCTGTGCTGGTTCCGCTCTTACTGGGACTGCTCGTGGGTTCCTATTCCCCCACATTTTTGCCCATACCTACTGTTGGCAAGAATTAGATCTAACAGGTATAAAGTTATAGTTCACTGATTTGACCTGATTTCCTTAATTATTAGTAAGTTGAGCGCTTTGTGAAAAACTTACTAACCAGTGAGGTTTCCTCTTTAGGAAACTCCCTGTTCATTGCCTTTGCCCATTTTTCCAGATGTTTTTCTCTTTCTGACTTTCCTATTGGTTTGCATGGTAGGTTCCTTCACTTTGCTAGATATCCATTTAACCTTGTCAGTATCATCTCCCAATCAGTCATGAACGGATAACTTTGCCCATGGTATCTTTTCTGGACTAGAAATGTTTCATTTTAATGCAGTCAGAACCATTGCTCTGCTGACTTACCATCTGTTTAGAGGATCTGTCTTAAAACATCCTTCCCAGTGTCTAGGCTGTGAAGCCAGCCTCCTGAGTAGTTTTAGCTTTTACACTTAGTTCTCATCTATATGGAGTCTACTTTCGTATCTGGTATAAGACAGTATCCAGCTTCGTCTTTTTCAAGATTGGGTACCAGTTTCCCAAAACCACCTTTCTCCAACCCATCTTTCCCCCACTGTGGCACCACTGTGATTATCTGTCCAGTTTCCATCTACACGAGTCTACTTTGAGATCTCCCCCATTCTGTTCAGTCCCCATTCTATGCTGTCACTGTTGACATGTCACAGTCACGGGCCAACGTTTTAAGAAGTCTGGATTTCAGATTTTCCCAGACAAGTCAGATTTGATGGCGCTGAGCCTGTATGTCTCCTGCGAGCAGTCATCCGGAGCGGCAGCTACCCGTGTATATGTGACACGTGCCTTCCTGCTGCATGACCCGGGCCTGCGTCTTTTACAATATGAGCCTGTTCTTCATCGGGATGTGTTCAGGTATCAGAAACATCCCCGAAGGTAAGAGTCAAAAGAAAGCCACACTAGAGAAGACATGAATTGACTTACAGGACTGCTGTTATACCTGTGCTGATAAAGATCATTTACTAAATATCTACCTGACACCTGACACTCCGCTAGCCACAGGAAGATGGAACAGGAGTGGGCAGTGGTAGAGGGATGAGGAGACAGTGAGAGAAACAGCGTATAATCTCTATGTCAGTGATAAACGCAGAGAATAATTAACCAAACCACTGGGAACATATACCACATTGGGAATCATGGATCATGAAAGGTCTTGCCATTCCAATCAGGTGAGGGCTGGCACCTTCAGGGAAACCTTTATGGGAGGGAATATGAGAGGGGGATCTAAGAAGAGAAGTGGGATTTGCAGCAGTAAAAGGAAAAGAACTGGGTTGGGGGACAGGATTTTGGCACAAGCAAGTCATTTTGGCAAGACTGGTTTTGGGTCTGTTTTTTGGTGGGGGAGGGCCTTAGGTCTATTTATTTATTTATTATTAGGTTCGTTTAATGGAGGCACTGGGGATTGAACCCAGGACCTCATGCACGCTAAGCATGCACGCTATCACTTGAGCTCTACCCTCCTAGTTTAAATGCTATGTTATACTGGAAAGGTTTTAAAGTCCACTCAGGGCTTTTTAGGCTAGGGAGGATATGAATTTGTTCTACTTCAAATCAACAGTCATATCTGTATTTTTGAGATTTCCCCTGGTACCTTTTCAGTTTTACAGACTAAATTGTCCTCCCTCAGAGGACTCGCTGACTTGGCTCAGAGTCACACTCCCAGAAGAATTGAGAGCCAGTTCTCTGACGGATCAGGCTCCAGCCATCAGCTGTAATCACCCGCTCCTCCCAGAAGGCACCAAGGACCACAGCCAGGCAGTACAGACAGGTAGGGGCAAAGTGAGGGGCAACTGAGGAAAATGTGACCCTGAGCGCAGAGCTCCTTGTTTTGTGTTACTTCCTGTCTTGGAGCAAAACGCCACTACGCAGACGCTGCCACATGCTACAAGCCACTCTGTGAGCTCCTCAGACATTTTTATTTAATATCAGATACCAGCATGTCCCCATCTCGGATGAGGAAACGTGGTTTTAGGGAAATTCAAGTACTTTGCCCAAGATTCCACAGCCAGAAAAATAAACAGCCATTAACAGGTAATCTATACGGCGAAGAGTTCTGCTGGTTCCCTGCTTTGCAACTGACCACTACCTGTTTCATTGAAAAGGTGTGCTGTTAGCTCATATTCCCAAAGGTTTCCATATGGACTTAAGTTCCCAGCAAGTCACAATACATGTCTTTCTTTTTACAAAATGTTTAAGCTGTTTCCTGGGTTATAACTCACATGCCATATAATTCATCCACTTAAAGGGTGCTATTCACTGGCTCAAGTATATGCACAAATACATACAATCATCAACAAAGCCAAAGTTAGAATGTTTTCATCACCTCAAAAAAAAAAAAAAAAAAACCCAGACACTTGAGCTATCACCCTCGATCTAAGCCACCACTAACCTTTCTGTCTCTATAAATTTCCTTATTCTGGACATAGCAATGAAAATATAGACTATGTGGACTTTTGTGTCTAGCTTCTTTCATTTATATTGTTTTCAAGGTTCATCCAACTTGTAACAATTATCAGTACTTCATTCCTTTTTGTGGCTGAATAATATTCCACTATCTGGATACTACATTTCATTTATCCATTCATCCACTGAATTACAGTTGAGTTGTTTCCACACTTTGGCTATTATGAAACTGCTACTATAAACACTGGGTAAAATTTTTGGTGTGGACACTTGTTTTCATTTCTCTTGACTATACACCTAGGAATAGCATTGCTGGGTCATATGGTAACTCATATTTAATCATTTGAGGAATCACCAGACTGTTTTCCAAAGTGACCACACCATTTTACATTCCCATCAGCAGTGTATGAGGGTTCTGAGTTCTTACCAACACCTGTTACACAATCATGTTTTGATGCAGTACTAGGTACTAAGTTATCCTAGTAACCTTAATGGTAGTAAAGGATAAAATAGTGATCAGCTCAAAAGGAACTTAATTAAATTTCTAAACAGACTCGTTTAGAAGGGTAACCCCCCCCCCTTTTTTTTTTTTGCTGCAGAAGTCACTGATGAGTAAATCCAGGCCAGAAAGCAGTAATATTGTCCTTTTATTCTGTTACAACAGAACCTGTAGAAGTAAAACATAATGTTTCTCTGGAGGAATACCATGGTCATTATCAACCCAGGTCTCAAATTATTTCTATTATTTCATATATAATTCCTAGCACTGAATCAAAAATAACCACGTACCCATTTCCCTTCCTGCCTTTCTGAATGATTTCATTCAATCCAAGGGACAGGACAAGACAGAGAGAAAGAAATCCATGCCCAAGGTGTGGGTGGTGGAGCTCAATGCTGAGTCAGGACCCAGCAGGAGGAGGCGGCATCTGTAAGGTAAGGAGACAGGGCAGGAGGGTCAGAGGCCAAGTGAAGGGAGGAAGGCATCCTCACAGAGCAGCAGCAGCAACAAAAGATGGGTACATATGGGGGCTGGGAGGGGTTGAGCAAATAATTAAACAAATTGAAGTTAATGGGAGTCAGATTTCTCCCTGTTAGGGAAGAGAGAGAAGCTAGAATCAAATTTATGGTGTTAAATAGGAATTGTAAGTATTGGTGTGAACAGAAATTAATCTGGATTTAGATGTGCATATGTATGTAGTATGTCAGTTGATACATGCTGTATTTCCTAATTCTGGCCACTGGGAGGGCCTGGGAACAGCAACCATAGAAACTAAGATCTAGGCTTCAAACACCATCCTTCCCTAAAAGGAATCAGAGCTGGTTGATTCCAGGGCTGGGGTAAGGAAAGCAGAGGCAGAATTTGACATCTTGTTCAGCCAGAAGGTAAGGAAATACTCAAGGATGCATGGAGACATTCCAAAAAGAAACAGAAGCCTGGCTTAAAGCAGCTCTCACTGGCCAAATCAAGGATAATTTGAGCATTTTAAAAATGACACTAATGAAGTTAACCCAACTGAACAGAAACCTATGAGTCCATATGGATAAATGGGTGGATAGATGGATAAACACATACATACATGCCTGCATACAGAAATACATGTATAGAGAGATAGACAGATGAGAGAGAAAGCTCTTCTTTATAGCAGAAAAACAACCAATAAATGTATTCAAAGTGATATAATTGGGGAAGTGTCACTTGACAGCCATTCATAGTTACAATTCAGGCACGTAACATCAATGACTGCTAAAACTAGTGCGTGAAAGTTTGATGAGAAACAATAGACCTACATGTGCTTACAAAATAGTTATTAATTACAAAGAGAAGAAAGGAGAGAAATCAGAGTGGGGAAACCTGATTAAGACACCATCTTAACCAAGTGACCAAAGTTAACATCATTAGTAATAGGATAAATCAAAATCATGTACCATCAAAGAAGATGCAGTGCACAAACTCAGCATCACTTCTGCAGTAATTCTCACAAAGACGTATTGTGTGAATCCAAATGTGAGGAAGTCAGATAAATCCCAACTGAAGAACATTCAACAAAATGACTGTCTGGTAATCTTCACAAGCGGCAAGGTCTTAAAAGTTAAGGAAAACTTGATGACCTGCTCCAGACTGAAAGCAACTCTAGAGGCGGGGCAACCAAATGCAACCTGCAGTCCTGAGTTGTCCTAATAAAATGTGAATGCAGTCTGTAGATTACATGGTGATGAAGGACTGATGTTCACTCCTCAAGTGTGATGGCTGTACTGTGTTTCAACAGGACAATGTCCTCGGTGTGTAGGAAATGCACCCTGAAATATCTGCAAGTGGTGGAGCATCGCGTCGGCAACATACTCTCAAATGTCAAATGTGTGAGGGAAAAGCTCTTTGTTCTATTTTTGCAACGTTTCTGTAGGTTTGAGAAAAACAGCCAGACATAACAAAGACAACAACATGATCAAAAAGCAAAGGAAAGAGATGGTAGAAAGAGAACCACAGGTAATCCAGAGAACTCCAGTATCAGGTACAGACCGCAACAAGTTTGCTTCATGTGGACAGAGAAATGGGACAAGGTGAAGGATTTGGGCAAAGAAATGAAAACTATAAGAAGTTACCAAATTGAGAAAGTAACTAATCAAACTGACATTAGGAACAGGTTGAAAGAATTAGTAAACTGGAAAATCAGAAGAAAGTCAGAGTGCCGTAGAGAGGAAACAACAGGATGGGAAGCACTGAGGAAAGAATGAGACATAGGGATTCAGTTAAAAGGTCTAACATGGGCTTAACTATCACCCCAGAAAGAAAGAAAAGAGAAAATGGGATAGAAGCGCTATCGGAAGAGATCACTGATCATACTTGAAAAACTGACTAAATTAAGATTTAAGAAGCTCAATGCACCCTAAGGAGGATAAATCAAAAGACAAGCACACCTAGGCCTATCACAGGTATGCACTGGAAACCAGTATCAGAGACAGTCTTTTTGTTTGTCTTATTTTTTATTTTTTTAATTTTATTTTTTATTGAAGCATAGTCGATTTACAACTTTAGTTTCAGGTATAGAGCAAAGTGATTCAGTTATACATACACATACATATTTTTTTTCTTTTCAGATTCTTTTCCATTATATGTTATTACAAGAAATGGAATATAGTTCCCCGTGCTATAGAGGAGGTCCTTGCTGTTTATTTTATATACAGAGAAAAATCTTAACAGCAGCTGGAGGCTGGGGTAAGGAGAGACCAGAGCACCTTCAAAGGGGCAACAGGGACCAGCATCTGACCTCAGTACAAGTGACGGAAACCAGGAGCTGATGGAGCGATACCTCCAAAGTGCTGAAAGAAAAGAATTTCCTAATGGAGTTCTAGATCCCCTGAAAATATCCTTCAAGAATGAAAGTGAAAGAAAGACATCTCCAGACTAAAGAAATCTAGGGAAATTTATCACCAACAGACCTAGTCCAAAAAAAAGAAAAAATCCCAAAGGAAGTTTCTTGAGGAAAAAGAAAAATAACCCTCAGGGCTGTAGGAAGGAACAAAGATCAGTGGAAAGGCTAAATGTAGCTAAATCTAAATTAAATATAAAGTAATATTAACATGTAATTATTCATGGTTAAGGTTAAGTTATTGTGTATTAATATGTCAAGAATGCACTATAGGGTTTAATGTATACACTGAAATAAAATACAGAGCAAAAGTAGCTTAGACATTGAGGGAGGGTAAATGGAACTAGAATGTTCAAAGATTCTTGCACCATCCAGGAAAATATAGGAGCATTAATTTTACATTAGCTCTTGATAAGTCAAGAATGTATGCTGTGATCTTTAGTGTAATCACTGAGAGTAAAAGAGCAGACAATTAGACTAGTAGGGGGAAATGAATATAAAAATAATCAATCCCAAAGATGTCAGGGAAAAAAAGAAAAAGGAACTGCAAAGAAAGCTGGTGTATCTCTGTTACTATCAGACAAAATAGACTTTAAGAATAAAAAGCAGTTCTAGCAACCAAGAATACCTTTCTTAATAACAAAATAGGCAATGCAAGAAGCCTCAAAACATAAAGCAAAAAGCTGGGGAACTACACGGAAATATAAATAAACCCATAATGAATAAAAAGTAGAAAAACTAAACAAAACCCAGAAAATATCGAAAACTTGAACATAACATTGACCAACGGACATCAACAGATCATTATGCCCAACAACTGCTGAATATTCATTTTTTAATGCAAAACACTACAAAATGTCCCCAGTGCCAGACTTTATTTCAAGTCTCAAAAAAATGTCAAAGGAATAAGAAGACACTTCCTTTATCTTATAAAAAATATTAAAAAGCCCATAGGGAGAGATGAATAGGCAGAGCACAGAGGATTTTTTTTTATAGGGCAATGAAAATACTCTGTAAGACAGTATAATAGTGAATATATGTCGTTATAAAGTTGTTCAAATTCATTGAATGTCCAACACCAAGAGTGAATGCTAGTGTGAAGCACGGCCTCTGGGTGATAATGACACGTTGACACAGGTTCATCAATGGTAGCGAACGTACCACTTTCTTGCAGGATGTCGATAATGGGGAGACGATACAAGTGTGGGGGCAGAGGGCACATGGGGAATCTCCAAAACTTCCTCTCAATTTTGCTGTGAACCTAACACTGCTCTAAAAAATAAAGTCTATTTAAAAAAAAAAAAAATCTAACCAGTTTCCTCCCAGCCAAGATAGGGACAGAAATAGCCAAATAAATAAAAAGCCACAAATTCAACTCAGAAAAAAAGCCCATGGAAAACATTATTCGCAATGGTGAAATATTGAAAGCTTCCCCCTCAGGGCACAAATGAGATAAGAATGGCCACTATCATCACTTCTATTCCACATTTTACTGGAAGTTAAAAAAGAGAGGTTTGAAATAGAAAAATAAAATTGTCTGTATTTGCGTATGACATGAATGTTGTAGAAAATCCAAAAACAAGTCTATAGAAAAATTATTAGAATAAATTCAGTATTAGATTTAAGATATATAAAAGAATAAACCATATTTCTACATATGAAACAGAAAACAAAATTTTAAAAATATAATAGCACTGAAACATACCAAATAACTGGGAATAAAATCTAATGAAAAAACACTCAAGACCACTCTACAGAAAACTATAACAGATGGAGAGAAAGTAAAGACACTAGACAAAGAAATGCCTCCAATTGAGCTATGGATTTGATGGTTTGATGCTGTACATGCTTCAATTCTCCTCCAAATTGATCTACAGATTTAATCTGATTAAAATTCGAACAGGTTTTCTGTGAAAATTGACAAAATAATTCCAAAATTTAATTGGAAAGGCAAAGGGCCAAAATCTCTTGCAGAAGACCACCAAAAATGAGAGGACTTGCTCTGCTGAATTATCCAGATGGATAGTAAGCTTCAGTAATTAATGACATTGACCCAAGGATATACAAATGGACCCACAGAGGAGAATAGAGGGTCCAAAAGTCTACTCACCATGGCAGAGCAGTAGAGATGCTCAGTGGTGGTCAATCAGTTGGAAACCTGTATGGGAAAAAAAAAGAAAAGTAAACTTGACCCCAACCTCACACCATATGCAAAAGTCAATTATTAGGTGGACTATAGATTCCAATGTGAAATTAAAACAAAACTTCTTGACAATAATAGAGAGTATTTTTATGACGTTGGGGTGGGTAATGGCTTCTTAAACAGGCCATAAAGGAAAAGATTGATAATTAGACATCAAAGTTAAGAACCTCCCCCATTTTATGGCTTGTCTTTCCACTCTGTTAAACAGTGTCTCTTGATGAAGGAGGAAAAACTGTATCACCTATAGCGAAGAGAAGATTCCTACTTTCATTATAGAAAGAGCTCCCGCAAATCAGTAGGACAAAGAACTCAATTAAAACACAAACCAGAGACTTCAACAAGCACTTCATAAAAGGGGGTATTTAAAATGGCCAGTATGAAAAGATGTTCATCCTCATTACTCATTGGGAAATGCAAATTAAAACCAAAATGAGGGGGCTGCGGGGTATAGCTCAGTGGCAGAGCACGTGCTTGGCATGTACGAGGTCCCAGGTTCAATCCCCAGTGCCTCTGTTTAGGGGGACATAAACTAAAATAAAACACTAAGACATATCCATCATAAGAGCCAAAACTTAAGACTGACAATTCCAAGTGTTGACAAAGGTACAGGGCATCAGGGACTCTCACACAGTGTTGGTGGGAGTACGAAGTGGCACAAACATTTTGGAAAACTGCCAGGCATTAAAGCAGACTGTCCACCTACCCTCTGACTTTGCAGTCCTGCTCCTAGGTATATGCCTAACAAAATGCATGCCCACATGCACCAGCGCGTCACCAGGATGTTCACAGGGAGCATCCATTATTCATAACAGCTCCAAACTGCAAACAGTCCAAGTTTTCATTGACAGCAGGACAAGATGAATGAGTATATTCACACAGGGGAACATACACAGGACTGAAAGTGAATAAATTGTCTGCAGCATGGATGGTTCTCAAGTCTGAAAGGGAAAGCCAGGCGTAAAACACACGGATGACTCCACTTAGTTCTGTCTTGTGGGACTTCGTATGATCATTGGTGTAAGGGGTCAGGATAGTGGTCATCTTTGGAGACGGGGAGATGTGGGAGGACCCCAGTGGGACTCTGGGGGGCTTGCAATATTCTCTCAACACAGAAGCTCCGTCTTAGAATCCGTGCTCTTTTGGTTGTTGTTGTTGTTGCTGTTGTCACATTTCAACAAAAGTTGCTTTTGGAAGTCTGGGTGGATATACACCGATATTAACAATTCTTAACCCTACAGCAGCAGGACAGCTGGAAGGGACCTTCATTTTAACTTCAGATTAGTCTAGAACTAGGTGGTACACTTGTAATTTTATTTTTTTTAATTTGTTTTTTAAATTTGGGGGGGTAATTAGGTTTATTGCTTTCTTCTTTTTTTTTTTCTTTTTTTTTGTAGAGGCAGTACAGAGGATTGAACCCCGGACCTTGTGCATGCTAAGCATGAACTCTTCCACTCTGAGCTATAGCCTCCCTACTTGTAATTTTAAAAATAAACAGAGTTGGGGCACTGTATTAGCCTTCACTAAGAAGAATTTCTCTTCCCCAACCACTGTCACGGGAGCACCTTCCCACTTGAGGAGTGAGCGATTGAATGAAAGTGAACACTGATTTCTCTCAGTGATGTCCTCGTTTCCCCTTGTTCCACTTAAGCTTTCCCCTGAGTACAATAAAAATTCCAGCATCAGTTCCTAGGACGCCTTTTGCCGGGTGTTTAGAACAGTACTGTCACGGACCAGCCCTCCAACATCAGTGGTCGAATGGCCAGTCTGAGGTCTGGTGGATTTTTTTAACAGTCTAAATGGGGGCACTTGCAGGTGAAAGGCGGTCCTAGTCACAGCTGTATCGGCACGTCAGGCATAAACCAGGACTCTCCTAGGCAAACTGGGACGTAAGGTTACAAGCTGGCTTGGGACTGAGAATTCACTGGCTTCGAGAAACCTCAAAACACCAAGCAAGGCTCCCCTGGGATGGAAGCTGTGCTGTCAACCTTGTTATTAAAACAGGGTAATTGTGTTCTCTTACTTTCTGCGTAACGGTGAATGCTATTAGCTCTGAGATAGAAACCTGTGCTAAATGCATCTTGCAGGAGACACACAGCCTTCTGTGCCTCCCCTGCTTATTTGCTGGGTGCCAAGTACCATTTCTGGGAGGAAGACGGCCTGGGGCACACCTCGCCAACCTCACACAGGCATGCCCAGACCCCACCTCTGTTCCAGTTGCCTCTTTCCGGCTCTTCCAGGTCAGTATGTGGAGTGACCTTCTGGACTGTTGAAGGCCAGGAGCCCCCGGGGCTTGCCGGAGGAGCTTAAGAAACATTTGAGAAGGGAGTCGGGTGGCACGGTGGTCTTTCTGGTCCCTCCTGTTCGCTGTGTCCCCTCTGAACATCCAGCCTCTGCACCTGCTGCTCTCTCTGCCTGAATGGCCCTGCCCCTTCTTCCCCGAGTTAACGGCTTCTGGCCCCGGCTCTCAGTTCCGACGTCACTGCCTGGTGGAAGGCATCCCTGGCCACCCCGTGTAGGCCTGGTGTCTCTGTTACGCAGAACCTGGTCCTCCCGTGAGGACGCGATCTGAGACGGGATGACCACTGCTTTCTCCGGGGCCAGAACTGGGGTCAAGCAAGTGAGGCACTTACCTCAGTTGCAAAAGTTAAGGAGGTGCCAAAAAACTCAATAATCAAGACAAAACTGAAATTCCTGTGTGGTAGTGTAGTTGATTTGCAGTGTTGTGCTAGTCTCTGGCGCACGGCGTAGTGATTCAGTTATACACACATTCTTTTCTATATGCCTTATCATTATAGGTTATTACAAGATACTGATTACAGTTCCCTGTGCTAGACAGTAGGACCTTGTTGCTTACCTATTTTTTATATAGTAGTTAGTGAAATATTTTTTTAAAAAATCAAAATGAATGCCAAAAATGCCACCATGAATGCAACATCGAAATCTTAAAGGCAGGATCGCGAGGCAAAGCTTGCTAAAGTACTGATTGCTGGAGCCCATCCCTGAGTTTCAGGTGGGAGAGGAGACTCCGCATCGTTAACAGGCTTCCAGGTGACGCTGGTGCTGCTGACCCGGGGAACACACCCTGAGAACCACTGGTTCAGCGTGTATTCACCCTACTTCCCACCTCCACTCCACAGCAAGTAGAGAAAAGCAATTACTTCTACGTCATGAGCAGACATGGGCAGAAAAGCAGCCGCTGCCCTACAAGACAGATCATTGTTTGAGCATCTAACCCTCCTGTGGTTGGTGGGATGACGCCCCCCATGATGATGTTTCCACGTCCTAAAATCCCCAGAACCGTGGGCAGTTTCCTTTATATGACATCAAAGATTTGGTAGATGTGATTAAGGATCTTGAGATGGGGAGACCACCATGCATCACCCACGTGGGTCCCAATACAAGCACAAGAGCCTTGGGAAAAGAAGGCAGCGCAATGACAGAAGCAGAGACTGGAGTGATGCGGTTTGAAGACGGAGCAAGGGACCTCACGCCAGGGAATCCGGTGGCCCCAAGCACCTGAAAAAGGCAAGGAAATGGATTCTCCCCTCAGAGCCTCCAGAAGCAATGCAGCCCAGCTGACACTATGACTTCAGCCCAGTGAAATTATTCGGACTCCTGCCCTCCGTACTAGGAAGGGAAGAAGGATGTGTTGTTTGAAGTCACTTTGTTTGCAGTAATGTGTTACAGTGGCCCCAGAAAGCTAATACACTCCCAGCGTGCTATGAACAAAACACCCGGGAACACAGCGGGAAAACCACTCTGAGTGGGGCCACGAGGACAAGGAGGGGTTGACAACCAGGGAGAGAGAAGCTGGTGGTACTCCTAGCAGACATCAGTGCTGCTTCGTCTCTTCTGTTTCTTCAAACACCCCGAGCTTGTTCCTACCTCAGGACCTCTGAGCTGGAACGTTCGTGCAGGGATCCATGTCCTGGCCTGCAAACAAACATCTCCAACAGCCAGCAAATGGAACAGTCCAGTTCCTTGTAGGACCTGCCAATGAGAAGGGAAGCCCACGACACCGGAGGTTAGATTTCCAGCGAGACCTCTACCAGCCACTCGGGTAGACTGCAGGGAACAGTCAAGAGCCTTGAACAGCAAGGGATTTATCCTCACACAACTAGTCCCAACGTGGATGCTGTGGGTTGAATTGTGCCCTCCCACCCCAGAAGTTCATGGTTGAAATCCTAACCCCCAGTACATCAGAATGTGAACTTATCTGGAGATAGGGTCTTCAAAGAGGTAATAAAGTTGAAGATGAGCTCATTAGGTGAGCCCTAATTCAATATGACTCGTGTCCTTATGAAAAAGGGAAATCTGGACACAGACGAGCACACAGAACGCCATGTCAAGATGAAGGCAGAGATTGGGGTGATGCTTCTAAAGACTGCCAGCAAACCAGCAGCAGCTGGTGAGAGGCATTGAAGAGGTCCTCCTTCACAGTCCTCAGAAAGAACCAACCCTGCTGATATTGATCTTGGGTTTCTAGCTTCCAGAACTGGGAAGCAATAAATTTCTATGGTTTAAACCATCTATTTTTTGGTACTTTGCGATGGCAGCCCTAGCAGATTAATACAATAGGGCAACTCCAGGGATGGTTAACTCCACAGCTCAACAGCATTATCTGGGACCCAGGTCTCTTCCTCCATTCTGTTCCCACAGTGAGTGAGCTCTGCCCCACAACCACAAAGTGGCTGCCTCAGACGGGCATGAGAAGGTCCAGGAGAAGAGGGGCTATTTCTCCTTCATGTGTATTATTAACAGCGAAGAAACCCTTTCAAGAAGCTCCCTAGGGAACTTTCCCTCACATTTCACTGGCCTGGATAGCATCTCTTGGCTAAGATTGCCAGTAACTCAAGACTTCTCCATGGAGCTGGATGGAAGGTCATCTTTCCCTAAAGAAAATGGGTGAATGTTGGACACTGGGTCAACTTATCCACTGAGCAGAGCCTGGAACCAGCAAAACTTTCAGGGGCCCATAAAATCACTTTACTTCTTACAATAAGTGAGATAAGGTCCTTCAACTGTCATTTATATGAATGTGATTTTTAAATATTTGTTACAGAGGGAAGGTCCCCCAAAGGCAAAAGTGCCAGGACCCACAAAAGTCACAATGCAGCCCTGAGTGGACACCTCTGACAGCAAAAGAGGCGGGTCAAGTGTGTTTGGGTGGGTAACTGGTTGAGTTTACTACAGCTCAACACACGGAAGAGAAGACACCTGAGCATCAGTGGCCGCAGATCATTCTGGCCTGAAGGTTTCAAGCAGGAATGGGGTGAGCCGTGATATCAGCTCTCTCATCACCCAGTAACTGATACCCCTTGTGGGGGAGACAACACCCTCCCCCACCTTGCTGGTTTGCAATTTCTTCATTGGAATGGACTGACTTGTGCCCCCTCCCTAGTTCACATGCTGAAGCCCTAAACCCCTACGGGACTATATTCAAAGATAAGACCTTTAAGGAGGTCATTAAGGTGAAATGAGGTCGTAAGTGCGGGGCCCTGACTCAACAGGACTGGTGTCCTTATGAGGAGAGGAAGAAGCACCAGGAGCGTGTGTACACAGGACAGGCCACATGAGGACACAGCGAGAAAGTGGCCGTCTGGAAGCCAGGAGGAAAGGTCTCAGGTGGGAACCAAGCCTGCTATCACCTGGATCTTGGACTTCCGGCCTCCAAAACTGAGAAAATGAATTTTTATTGTTCAAGCCACCCGGTCTGTGGCGGTCTGGTGTGGTGGCCGGAGCACTGTCCCACTCATCTAGTTCAAGCCTTTCATTTTGCAGGGGGCACCCAAGTCAGAGAGCCAGTAACTTGCCTAAGCTCTAGCAGAAGCCTTGTCTTCACTCTAGAAGCCTATCTGAGCCTCCCGCACGCAGCTTGAAGGACATGGTCACTGAAGGTCACGGGTGCCATTCACTTAAGCTCGTCAGTTGCAGGCATCACCTGGCCTCTGCCCCTGCTGGAGTCGGTGCGACAGCTGGTCTTGTTTTCATCTGTGTTGGCTCCAGACAAATTTGGACTTAAATGGAGTGGCCACTGCTCCCTAAATGGAAAGACTCCGCCCCACAGCTCCCACGGTCATTAGCACGGAAGAAACAGCCGCATCATCATGGAGGGGGGAGGGGGGAGGGGGGCAAGAGGAAACAAACTCATCAGCTTAGTCAGAGAAATACAGTTTGCAGGCGAAGTGCTAATTCTCAGCGCACAGCCAACAGAGACACGTGCTCCGCTTTCATTAGCCCAACGAACACAATACAGAAGCAACTGAGCGTTAAGAGGCAAGGAACAATAATTCCTTCCAAGGAGCCCCTAGGTGACGGTGGCTTTTTCACATGAATAAAGAGGAGCTAATTAATCAAAGACGGTGAATAAAGGCTGCCTGCTCTCTGCCGAGACACGGCAAGATGGAAACGGGATAAGGCCTCTGCCCCTTTCCAAGTCTGTGCCCCGCTCCCTTCAGGATGAGATGTGACGGGGCCGGGGATGAGGGGGGCGTTTAACGAGGCAGCTGCTCGGCCAGCTCAGCCTCATTCCTTTTCCTAAATAATCGATATGTGTGGATCGCAGCTGCTATAAATGTCAGGCCGCAATTTGTGGCGAACGCTCAGCGCAAATCAGTTCAGGCAGCTCAGGAGCAGAGGCCTCCCCTACTGTGGCCAGAGCAGGATAATAAAAAGTGCCCAAGGCTGCGGCGGCATTTTTCTTCCTATCAGCTCTCAGTGCAGGAGGCTCAAGGCTTTTTTTTTTTTTTAATCCTGTGGACTCCCTGGGAAGGAGGGAATTGCAGCCTGATCTGCGATATTCAGTCGACCTTTAGAAGCTGAAGGACTCCAGGGAGAGGAGGACAGCGTGGACCCTGATCTTTAAAAGCACAAGTCCTGGGGCAAAGTGAGCTGTCACTCCTAGAGACCAACCGGGAAGAGCCATTATTTGTAGGTGAGGTAACTGCCCCTGCCTCTGGGCCTTTGCATCTGCAGTTCCCTTAGACTGGGATGTTTTGCCTCCTTCTTGCCCTATGCTCAACTTTACTTGTCAGTCTGGTTTCAGCTTGTTTCTTCCTCCGGGAAGTCTTCCCTGACCTCCAGGGCCGGGCTGAGCATCTTCCGCTCTGTTCCAGTGGCACCCAGCGACCCTGGTTTCCACTTGCCCAACAGCACCTGCCCCTTCTTCCAGTAACAGAAACTCAGTCTCCTCCACCACAGCACACCCACTCAGTGAGCTGTCAATCCAGAGTCCTGTCCACTTCTAGCCAAAGGAGTGGACAGAGGACCAAAGATGAGTCAAATTCTCAGGCCAAGCCAACCTGATACCAATCAAGGTAAGGAAAATGGTGAGAACCAATTTGTCCCAAAGGCATCAACTCTGGAAAAGACTGCCTGTTATTTCCTGCTCCTTCCACCCCTGGACTTGCTGCCCTTTCCTGCCCTTCCGAGAGCCTGGCTGTTCAGCTGCTTTTTCAATCTTCCGAATCATCCCAGGGCACTGTCTTTGGCTGAGGTTAGCCAGTGTTGGCTTCTGTTGCTTACAACCAAAATCCCTGAGGTCCTCTAATATCCCACCCATCACTCTGGAGCGACTGAGAACAGAGGTTGTCAGCCATCTTCATGCCCTCAGCGACTAACATGGGGCCTGGTACCCGGCTATGGCTCCCGGGATTGACCGAGTGGAAACTCCCTTTGCTAGTCACAGAGTAACTGTGTCAAGAGCTGTCGATCTGACACACAGCACGCGCTGACGAAGCTGCTCAGGGAGGCAAGCACCGGGAGAAGACGCGGTGGGGCAGCAGTACGTCAGGCTTCGAGGCGCGAGGGTCTGAATTCGGGCGCCAACTCCGGAACTGGCTCGGTGTCATGCTAGGGCACAGGGTGGGCCTGTTGGTCTTCGTACCCACAGCACTGTGCCTGGCGCCTAGGCAGGTGATCGAGAAGAAGAAGTGACGCCTGAGTGCGTATCACCTGAAGTCAGCCTCATCTTCGGCACCGTTAGAGGAAGATGTCATTTCCTTCTCCACACCCTTGAGGCTTCAACACCAGGTTAAACGTGTACCATGGTCAGTGTGTACCAGTTCCCTCTCTAGGCAGAGCGTGCATCCAGCCTTCCACCTTGTCCCAGAGGCGTGACTCTGGTGTGCAAGGAGACCCTTAGTTTCACCCTGCTGTCCCCACCCGCTTCCTCCAAGTTATTCAGTCTAGTGTCTGCAGGGGAGGAGACGCTTTTTCCCTTTCCCCTCCAAGGCTCTCCAGATTATCAAATTAGACCGACAAAAGACAGATTAACAAGAGAGAGACAAATGGAAATTTATTAACACACACAGCACACGTAAACAGGGGAGTGACGCAGTAATGAGGAACTCAAAAGGGTGGTTGGAACTTGGGGCTTACACAGCAGCACGACAAAGGATGCTACCTCTGTCAAGTGACAAGACAAAGGAAACGGGTTTAGGGGCGGCAAACTGTGGGAAGGTAGATACATAGGGGAAATGATGGAAAATAAGGGCTGTTTTAATAAAGCTTATTATGTAGGCTTGTTCCTCTGGTGCCATCTCTGGACCAAAGAGTCAAGAGTTGTCCTGAGTGATTAAGAATTACAGAAAGGGGAGGGCAGAGGGTTTTTCTTGCATCTGCGTCTTCTCAGTCGCCTTCAGTTCTAAATAGTCCTTATGCCAAAGCGGCACTGCCTGGGGGTTGTGCCCTCTGCGCCCTTCATGCCATGCACAGAAGCTATGACCTGGAGTTCCAGGCACCCAGTTACAGCCGTTCAGAACATGAACCATCCTGAATGGGTCACCAGGACCCACGAGAAATAGGAACAGTGTGACTGCAAAGAACGTTCTGGAACAATGCAGGTATGCCTCTATTTAACTCAATTGCTCTGGCTTTGCGTCTAGCTGCCCTTTTGATCTGCTTTCTGAAAACTGTCCCATCTCCTCCCACCCCCCAGAAGCACTTAGGAAGTCATCTTTACCTGGGAGAGCACACGTTATTCTTCATCCAGATGAGGGACCAGCAAAGTTTTTTTGCCGAGGGCCAGGCAGTAAGCTCTTGAGGCCCTGCAGCCACACAGCATCTGGCATAGCCACTCACCCCTCTGACACTCCAGCGCGAAAGCAACCAGACCACACGTTCCCCGGCGGGTGCGGCTGTGTCCCAGCATAACTGTCTGCACAGGCTGGGACTCACATTTCACATCATCGTCAGGTGTCGAGAGTATTATTATCCTTCTGATTTTTCCCCCAGCCATTTAAACATGCAAAAACTATTCTTAGCTCAGGAGCTGTGGGCTGTATTTGCTGGCCCCATCCAAATGGGGCTTCTTTGTTCATCCAGGGCACAGGCTGGCCTTCAGTAGCTGCTGGCTCCCCTTCCCAGGGGAAGCACCCGCAGGAGCCTGCATCACAGGAGGGACCCTGCAGGGAAAGCAGAGAGGACAGGTACCTAGAATGGGGGGGGCAGGAGAAGCGCTGGGAAGCTGTGGAGTGAGACCCAGGACTGAAGTCTATTACACCTGCTTGCTCATGCGTCCAGCCCTGGGCAACTCGGTTCAAGTGTCTGAGCCTTGGCATTCTTCTACACAAAATGGGTACATCCCACCCGACGAGGTTGTGAGGGTTATGTGAAATAATCTACTCAAAGTATTTAACACAGCCTGGCACCTCATAAGAGCTTAACAGAGGCTGATCGCCAACAGGGAAAGAAGGGGTCATTCCTTTTATTTTTTCAAATTAGCCTGAAGAATGTCCACTCATTTACAGAAGGTACGTACACATGGGACACGTTTACTGAGCCCTGAGAAAGACGAATTGTGTTTCACCTCCTGCGTAAGCGTGACCTACAAGCGGTGGGGGAGAAGAGACGGGCCAGTCTTCAGAGGGCAGAGCAAGAGGGCAGCTGGACTGCACTGGGGAGGGATCCTGCTGACCTCCTCCTTCCATAGCAGAAACTCAGCTGTGTTTTCCCCTGTGAAATAAAATTTCGTATTTCATGGCAAGAAAAAAACTTAAACATATAAAATTCTTTTCTGCCCTCTGATCTCCTCTCCCCTCACTGTGTGTTGTGTATCTGCTTAATTTTTTTCACCTATATATATATATATTTTTTTTAATGTATAATCAGTTTACACTGTTGGGTCAAATTCTGGTATATAGACAGCATAATGCTTCAGTTGTGTATAGATATACATATATTCATTTTTGTCTCCTTCTTCACCATAAGTTACTGCAAGATATTGAATATAGTTCCCTGTGCTGTACAGTATAAACTTGTTTATCTATTTTATATATATGAGTTAGTATCTGCAAATCTCGAGCTCTCAGTTTATCCCTTCCCACCCCCCTCCCCTCTGGTAACAATAAGTTTATTTTCTATGTCTTTTTTTTTTGTAAATATGTTCATTTGTGTTTGTTCTTTTTTTTTTTTAGATTCCACATATAAGTGATACATGGTATTTTTCTTTCTCCTTATGGCTTAATTCACTTCGAATGACAAACTCTAGGTCCGTCCATGTTGCTGCAAATGGCATTATTTTATTCTTTTTGTGGCTGAGTAGTATTCCATTGTGTATATATACTACAACTTCTTTACCCAGTCATCTGTCGATGGACTTTTAGGTTGTTTCCATGTCTTGAGTGTTGTAAATAGTACTTCCATGAACACTGGGGTGCAGGTATCTTTGTGAATTAAGGTTTCCTCTGGATATATGCCCAGGAGTGGGATTGCTGGATCATAGGGTAAGTCTATTTTCAGTCTTTTGAGGACTCTCCATACTGTTTTCCATAACGGCTGCACCAAACTGCATTCCCATCAGCAGTGAAGGAAGGTTCTCTTTTCTCCACAGCCTCTCCAGCATTTGTCATTTGTGGACTTTTTAATGATGGCCATTCTGACTGGTGTGAGGTGATACCTCATTGTAGTTCTGATTTCCATTTCTCTGATAATTAGTGATATTGAGCATTTTTTTCATGTACCTACTGGCCATTAGTATGTCTTCGTTAGAGAATTGCTTGTTTAGGTCTTCTGCCCATTTTTGGATTAGGTTGTTTGGTTTTTTGTTATTAAGTTGTATGAGCTGTTCATATATTCTGGTAATTAAGGCCTTGTTAGTCACATCATTTGCAAATATTTTCTTCCATTCCATAGATTGTCATTTTGTTTTGCTTATGTTTTCCTTTGCTGTGCAAAAGCTTGTAAGTTTAATTAGGTCCCATCTGTTTATTTTTGCTTTTATTTCTATTGCCTGGGTAGACTGCCCTAGGAGAACGTTGCTGAGATTTATGTCAGATAATGTTTTGCCTATGTTTTCTTCTAAGAGGTTTATAGTATCTTATCTTATGTTTAAGTCTTTAAGCCATTTTGAGTTTATTTTTGTATATGGTGTGAGGGAGTGTTCTAACTTCATTGATTTACATGCAGCTGTCCAGTTATCCCAACACCATTTGCTGAAGAGACTGTCTTTATTCCATTGTGTGTTCTTGCCTCCTTTGTCAAAGATTAATTGACCAAAAGTTTGTGGGTTTATTTCTGGGCCCTCTATTCTGTTCCATTGGTCCACATGTCTGTTTCTGTACCAATACCAGGCTGTTTTGATTACCATAACTCTGCAGTACTGTCTGAAGTCTGGGAGGGTTAGTCCTCCAGCTTCATTCTTTTTCTTCAGTGTTGCTTTAGCAATTCTGGGTCTTCTGTGATTCCATACACATTTTAGGATTATTTGTTCAAGTTTTGTGAAAAATGTCCCGAGTAATTTGATAGGGATCACATTAAATCTGTAGATTGCTTTGGATGGTATGGCCATTTTAACAATATTAATTCTTCCAATCCAAGAACATGGGATACCATTCTATTTCTTTAAGGCATCTTTAGTTTCCTTAGTCAATGTTTTGTAGTTCTCCATATATAAGTCTTTCACTTCCTTGGTCAGATTTATTCCTAAGTATTTTATTGTTTTGGATGCAACTTTAAAAGGGACTGTTTCTTAACTTTCCTTTTCTGGTATTTCATTGCTAGTGTAAAGAAATGCAACTGATTTCTGTATGTTAATCTCTGTATCCTGCTACCTTGCTGAATTCTCTTATTAGCTCTAGTAGTTTTTGTGTGGAGCCTTATGGTTTTCTATATATAGTATCATGTCATCCACATATAATGACAATTTTACCTCTTCTCTTCCAATTTGGATCTCTTACTTCTTTTTCTTGTCTACTGGCTGTGGCTAGGACTTCTACTACTGTACTGAAGAGAAGTGGTGAGAGGGGGCATCCTCGTCTTGTTCCTGCTTTTAGTGGGAAGGTTTTTAACTTTTCACTGTAGAGTATTATGCTGGCTGTAAGTTTCTCATAAATAGCTTTTATTATGTTGAGATATGTTCCCTCTATACCCACTTTGGTTAGTGTTTTTATCATAAATGGGTGTTGAATTTTATCACGTGCTTTTTCTGCATGTATTGAGACGATCATGTGATTTTTGTCATTTCTCCTTTTGACGTGGTAGTATCATGTTGACTGATTTGTGTACGTTGAGCCATCCTTGTTTCCCTGGGATGAACCCAACTTGATCACGATATACGATCTTTTTTATGTGTTGTTGGATTCTGTTTGCTAATATTTTGTTAAGGATTTTTGCACCTATGTTCATCAACAATATTGGCCTATAGTTTTCTTTTTTGGTAGTGTCTTTGTCTGGCTTTGGTATCAGGGTGACGGTAGCTTCACAGAACGAGTTTGGGAGTATTCCCACCTCTTCAATCTTTTGGAAGAGTTTGAGAAGGATCGGTATGAGCTCTTCTTTTTATGTTTGATAGAATTCCCCAGTGAAGCCATCTGGTCCTAAACTTTTGTTTGCAAGGAGGTTTTGTATTGCTGATTCTACTTCATTTCTAGTGATTCGTCTGTTCAAATGATCTATTTCTTCTTGATTGTTTTGATGGACTGTATGTTTCTAGAAACTTGTCCATTTCTTCTAAGTTGTCCAATTTATTGCCATATAGTTGTTCATAGTATTCTCTTATGATTTTTTTGTATTTCTGTGGTGTTGGTGTATATCTGCTGTATGCATCTACCAAACCTCCCCCATTGGCAGGAATACCTGCTCAACCATAAAGGGCAAAAAAGGTAACACTCCTTCCTGAGCTTGTAAGGGGTCACATGACCCACCAGAAGACGCTTAGACCTGGATTATGTAAACAGTCCATAATATGTCAATTGACGTACAGCCCTCTGTCTCAAAAAACTTCTAAAACTGTGCCTTGATTTCCAACTGGTGGAACAGTTCTCATATCTTTCTGAGATGCTCTTCCCAGGCTGTAATCCTCAAATTTGGCTCGAATAAAATTTTCCATTTCTTTCTTAGAGCAACTGATTACTTTTTCATTGACACCCTGATGCCCCTTTTCTGTTCATTCTGCCAACTAGAGAGGCTTAGCTCTGCCCCTACATGGCAAGAAATCCCCTTTAAGTTGCACTTATCAGGGGCCTTGATCTGCAACCTGCAACCCAGCCCTGTCTGCCACACTGAGCCTCTAGCCTTCAGGAAGAAATTCATCTAGGAGCTTGGGACCATATGGCTAGTTCATTCAGATCTCCTTAAAATGATTGGTAATTTTTAACTTTCAAGAACTCCAACAACTACCTAAATTGGGGGAAAATCCCACTTATGGATATGTTGTGAGAAGTTTTAGAATCACACACAAGAAGAAAGAGAATAGCAGGGGAGTGCAGCAATGGAAACTCAACACCACCCCCTTCCAGGAAGGACCAGCTGCCCCCTCTGCAGGTGGCGCTTCAGGCCCTGCAGGACCTCCTGTGCTGCAGGGAGGCCCACCGTCATGGCCTCCCGGGGATGACCACCTCCCATGACCGATGACAGGTATATGAGGCCCTGGCCATTCTCACCCAACATGGGACACTCTCATGGGTCATTTCAGCTCCCAAGTGTAGGGAAACAAAATTATTCTTTTTACTGTCTACTCATATTAGGGTCATTGGCTGGGGTCCTGCAAATGAGATGGACAGAATTCAGATTAACAAGAGAAAAACAAACAGAAGCTTATTAACAATGTATTCTGCATATGCATGGGAGGGAGCACTCAGCGATAAGGATCTCAGGGGAGGGGGGTGATTAGAACTTGAGTTTATACAGCATCTTAATAAAGGAACAAGACATTTTTAGAGAAATGACAGGACAGAGGAAAGGACTTTTGAGTTGCTAGGGCAGCAAACTGTGTAAGCGGTGAAGTTTGGGGTATAGATTCCTCTGATGAAAGCTGAGTGGTCTCCCGGGGATTAACTCCTGTCCTTCCTGGTAGAGAGGGGAAGGGGGACATCTTTACAAATTTATGTCTTATTTTAGGCAAGCAGGGGGAAGGCAGACAGCATCTCTTGTATCTGCTCCTTCTGAATTGTCTTTGGCTCCAAATAACCAGTATGCAAAGTGGCATATTCTCTACCCTTTGCAGGAAGTCGCAGGGTCAGTGGAAGCTGTGGGGCATGACATCCCCCTCTGTCCCTCCCTGCTGCGCCTCCTCCCTTCCACAGAGGGGACGCCAGAACACACCCCAACAAACTCCCCAAGCAGTAACTCTGGCTCAGTCCACTACCCAGAGAACCCAGGCGGCGACAGCAGCGCAGGTCTGGGGCATCGTCTGGAGTCAAACTCCCCGGCCAGACCTGAGGGCTGGGCCGCTCAGTGTGAAACTCTTTCCAGGCCTCAACTTCTTACCTAGAAAGTAATCTGTACCTTTCCATGGGGTATGCACAGAATCAACATGCAAGGTGTTTGGTCCAGTGCTAGGCTCCGGGAAGATCCACTGCCAGTCATGCCAGGATTCCAGAACGGGGTTCCTGGGGGCAGAGCCCAGGCCTCCTGGATTCATCCCTGACAGATGAGAAGTCTCACAGACGCGCTAGGGACCCAGCAGCACAGAACCTGAGACAGCTAAGGGGATCAGAATATGCCCCCCACATATGCTGATTTCACGTAAGGATCGCTTTGAGCCAAAGACAGTGGAGAAACATCAGACTGAAAATAAAGTTCCCTAGCTTCCTCCTATTTTCCTACGCAGGGCTTAGATGTCCCCTTGGGAAGGTGTCCCCCTCCCTCTTCTCGTACGAGGAAGGGCAGAACCACTGTTAGTCACCAGAGAGGACTCTGGACTCCCATCAGCCCAGAGATGGCATCAGAGGAACATGCATAACAATTACGACAGTGACCCTGATCTTCCACTAGTTTCCCACATCTATTCACCTTCCAACAATTGACTTCCCCTTTTCCTTCGTCTTGTCAATTCTCCTTGAATGTATCGTTCTTTATTAAAATGGTACATAAGCCTCCAGGTCTCAACATCTCTTTGGGGTTTTCCCTTCATTTCTGTGAGGCACCTCCCCCACCCTCAAGTACATGAAATAAATCTTTTTCTCCTGTTAATCTGTCTTTTTGTCTGTTTAATTTGCAGGACCCCATGCACTGAATATAAGAGGGTAGAGGAACAACAGCACAGAAAAATAGGTCACATGGGCCCGGAGCAAAGAGGTATACATCAGCTTGCTCATCCTTTTCTACAGTTTGAGGTCTGCTTCCGACCAGCCAGGGGTCAGTGTATGTGAAAAGGAAGAACCCAGACGTAACACCGAAAGGAGGTTAGGTTACACATTTATTTTCTCCAGTGCCTTGCACAAGGCCAGGCACATACGGACACTCAAACATTCAACAGATGAACAATTAACTGAGGACGGGGGGGAGGGAGGGGACGGGGGACGGGAGGTGATGGCCAGGATTAACTCATTCAAATACTTGAGCCTTTATTCTTTGCCAGGCAGTCTCCACGGCACAGACGGCACAGCTATGAAAAAGGTGACCTATGGCCTCACAGGCACGGAGTCCAACAGGGTCTACATGGATTCAACAGGCAATCACAAAAGCACAACTGCGAGGGACAGTGCCACACAGAAAGATAAAGGGTATAATGAGGTCGCCAGGGGGGCCTGACTTAGGCTACGGGTCAGAGAAATGTTTCAAGAAAGCGACATGTAAGCAAACACCTAATTGATGGGTAAATTCTTCAGTAAAAGCAGAGCGGCAGCAGGGGTGGGGGTGGGGTGGAGAGGGCAGTGAGGGGAAGGATGGCAGAGCATGTGCTAAGGAAAGGACATGGGAAGTGTATTCTAGGCACTGAAAGCCTGTCGTCGTGGCTGGAGCACAAGATGATGCCGGGGCGGGGGCAGCGGGGATGCTGGGACAGGGGCAGCGGCCAGGCCATAAAGAGGCTCCTGGCCCATATGCTTTGGGGTTTGCAATGAAACACAGTGGGCAGGCATGGGAAGGGTTTAGGGTACAGAGCGTCTTGATTTAAATTTCAAAGAGATACTCTGTCTGCAGAAGAGAAGATGGGCCACAGCAGGGCAAAAGGGGGAACAGGGAGAGCCATTTGGCTATTTTAGTCATTCAGAGGATGCTAGCTTGGACCACGGTGATTGGGAAGGAGAGAGAAAGGCAGATACAGGTAGGATATGTTTCAGAAGCAGAATGAAAGGGTTTGAAGAGAGAATGTTGCAATGACTTCCTGGCTTACAGAGCAGGCAAGTGAGAGGATGCACGAGCTACTGAGTGAGGCGGGAACAGGTGAAGGAGGAGTTCATACGCTGGGCTGAACTGAGCCCACCCCCAAACGTCATGTCCACCTGGAATGTGTGAATGTGGAAAGCAGATCTTTGCAGGTGCAGTAAAGTTAAGACGGGGTCATACTAGATCAGGGTGGACTCCACACTGGGATGTGGCCTTAATCCAACAGCAGGGCCCGGGGGCCACCCATGCGGTGGCAATGGGCACAGACTCTGCAGCTATGATGGGAAGCCGTCCGAGAATTAACCAGGAACAGGACACGGTCAGCCTTGCACTTGGATGGCTGCATGCAAGGTACACCTGGGTTCTTTTTACTTAATGCTTTTGACATTGACCGTGTTTTCTGATGCATTCTTGGGACCTCAAGTGGGGGGCCTGGCTTCCTTTTTCTTCTACTTTGGCTTTAATTTCAACACAATAGTCTCAAGTTCGCTGTTTAGCACTTCCCCCCAAATAACCCTTAACAATCCCACAACACTTAATCACTTAACAGGCCACGAAACACCAGTTGGAGGGAACTGGGTATTTAAGTGTGGGACCTGGGTAACCCTCACTGTTGCCATGACACCACAATTTATAGGGCAAGAGATAAAATGAGAATCAGCTTTTACCCACCATGGAGTTAGCCATGGTCCTCAGTCCAGGATTAGGGGCCAAACAATTCACTTAGAAGCACCACAAATTCATTGCAGTTGGGTGTATCCAGAGCCAAAGCACTACACGAGCTGCCTCGTGTGAGGCAGCCTCACACGAGCCCAGCAGCACCCGTGCTCGCTGAAGACCCAGGATAAGCCGCCGTTCAGCTGCCCCCAGCTGAAAAAAAGGTTCAGCCCTAAAAGGTCCGCTTTTCACAGCTCTTTGGAGATATGATTCAATCTCCAGACACTCCATCCACATAAAGCATACAACTCAATGACTTTGAGTATATTTTAGTGACATGACCATTGCTGCTATCTAAAAGGTCATTTTTAAGAAGCTCAGAGTTCAGGAAACAAGTCAGCCTTTTGCGGTATTTGGGCCACTGTGGGCTCCTGAAAAACACAGACCCACTCCTCCAAAACAGCAAGAGCATACGTGCACAAGAACATGTTACGCACAGCTTGGGCGAGTTCTGGCCTCCACCCCGGCCCCCACCCCCTTCCCCAGAGGCGCTAAATCCTTAACCACAGCACAGTACAGGCCTACCTCTGAGATACACTGCAGAAAGCAAACATCACGGTAAACTGAGTCACACGAATTTCTTTGGTTTTCCAGTGCATACAAAAGTTATGCTTACACTATACCATAGTCTATTAAGTGTACAATAGCATTATATCTTTAAAAACCCAATGTATATATCTTTTTTCCCTTTTTCAGTTTTATTAGGTAGAATTATTATGGTTCGACTGCACATACACATTATATTGCATGTAAATACACATATACAACATACTGCACATTTTTTAGTTTACGTATATGTACTGATTATTGTTTCTAAGAACAGATTAGAGCTTTAGCTTTTCAAACTTACATAGTCATCAAAGGAATAAAGCCAAGCACAAAATAAGAATCAACAGAATGTGGTAATCCAGTCATAAAGGACAGTCAGATGTGCTTACACATATTCAAGAAATCAACCATCTTAGTTATAAATAATAAGTGGTATAATGTGTAGATAGTAACTAAAACGTAATTTACTGCTAGAAAAAATGCTAATCATCACCTGATCCTTCAGTGAGTCTTAATCTTTTTACCGGGGGCGGGGAGGGTAGGAAATACTGTGAGAATTACTGAAATGTGACCCAGTCACAAAGTGAGCAAATGCTGTTGGAAAAAGACTTGCTCAATGCACATTGCCACAAACCTTCATCTTGTTAAAAAAAAAAAAAAAAACTCAGTACCTGCAAAGCGGGGCAAAGTGAAGTGCAGGGAAGTGAGGTGTGCCCACCTCGGGCAAAGTGGTGTCATGCTCGTTGTCATGTGAAATTTCCTCCCTCCGCCCCGACCCCTACAACGATGAGCTCTTTGAAGAAGAGTACTCAAGCTTAAGTGGACCAAACTCAAAGGGACTGGCCATGAGGACTCACTCCACGGCCCCACATCTACGCACTGGGGATCTGACTTCAGTGTGAACAGCTGGCTCTTGGGCCAAGAAGGTGGAAGAGTTCCTCAGGGGCAACCTTGTTAAACTGCAGTCAGTCAGAGACAAGCGTGTTATTTATTTCCCTATACAACCAAGCCAATGGGACAAGAGCAAACTGGGAGTCCAGACTTCAAGATTCTCAAACTTCAAGGATGCATTCAACAGAGTTCACGTGGGAGCGATGAGACATACTTCAGTTAGGGACCTTTAAGTCCAAGATGCAGGATTCTGTTTGGTCAACAGAGAGGATTTATTAGAAAGAACTTAGGAGTTTACAGAATCCATACAAAGGTGTGGACACCTAGAATGGAACCTAGCAGCAAGGTGGGCTCGCCCCGCTTTGGCTGTCTAGAATCCAGCGTGCTTTCTTATTCTGGGGCAGCGCCGTCAGGTGTGGCATGAGTTGCCTCACCTTTAACTACAGAGGCCAAAAGGCCAGGGAAGGGTCTTCCCTCTTCTCACCCAGCTCCGGGCAATCAGCGGGCAGACATGTGACTCAGGGTTGGCAATCCCCACCCTCCCGTCTGAGACTCTGAATCTGGAGAGAGGAACAGAGACAAAGGGACAGTTAGGAGTAATTCCAGGGAAGCCGTGGGGGCCGGGGGCGGGCAGCCTCACAGCCGGGCAGCACGCCTCACTCAGCAGCTGCCGATTTGTCCTGGTGGACTGTTTCCGCTGAAATATTATTTTCACGCTACCTCTTTCTTAACCTTCCAGAACAGCCTTGATCCGTGCCCAGGTTCCGAATCTGGTTCTCCAGCCTCCCACCAACGTCTAGTTTCCGTTTCCTTCTGAGAGAGACCTCACTCTTACTTAAGAAAGCCACAGTCAGTACTGTAGCTGCCACCCAAACTCTAACTGGTACAAGAACATCTAAGACATCTCCCGGAGCTTGGAAACAAGAACCGGGAGAGCCTTCTCAAGGCGCCAGCAACTGGTTAGGGAACAGCAGCTGAGACACGTGACTGCCACCCATTTTCCCCAATGTTCTCACTCTCTCGGGACTCAAAGTCTCAAACAAGGGCATCTCAGACAATGGGCCAAGCTTGGGTCCCCGTCAGCGACTAACCAGAATGCAAACGACAGATTCAACTTGCCCTAATGAAACCACCCACGTGAGCATCCAGACATCGTTAGAGGGCAAAGGAGGAGAAATGGAGGCTGAACTGGCGAAAAGTGCCAGGGTGCACCCCACATCATGAAGCTGTCTTTCTCCACATCCTTTCCAAACACAGAAGGCTGCTGTTCCCTCCAGGTGCCTCTGGACTGAACATATGTTTAAATATCTCCAGCATCTAAAAACTGACCTCACATGCAAATAGGACTCCAGACATCAATTATATCCCCTACTAGAAACAGGTTCCCAGGGGTCCTGGCTGGAAAATGCAAAACCTTGAAGAAGCCAAATTCCCTAATCCACACCTGCCTCATCTTTTATTTCTCCCAGATCAGAATCAGTCCTCAGCCTCCTTTCACTCTTCTCTCACGTGGGGTGATGCCTTCCTTGTAAAGATGACACATGACTTGCTACCACACGCCAGGCACTGTGTTGTTCCTGAAAACCTGTCATTTCTGTACCTTATTTTTCAAGACATCTTCGCTTCCATGCTTAGGTTGGAGCTGTTGTTAAGGATGAAGTGTTTCCTTCTTTTAAAAGTAGTAAACATGGCAGATAAACATGCATTTATATCAGTTCCTCCCCAAAACTCCAATCAAATTATAAAGTAATTTTTTTAATGTAGAAACCCACAGGGGCAGAGAAGAAACATCACAGAAGACGAAAATGTCAACACATGGTGGAAGCAGGAAGAGTGACGTCCAAGGATAACTAACCGTCGGAGGGCAGAGAAAGCAGAAAGCAGGCTGTCCCGCAGGGAGGGCACCGGCGGGAGGGAGAGGGTGCACCCCATGCCTCGTAAACCCGGAAGCCTCTGTGCAGGGTTCCAGGCCTCTCTGAAGGGCGGGCTGTGGAGGAGGGCTAGAAAACAGGACGGTGGGTTGAAAGTCTGTAAGAAACACTTAGATTGCCCACATTCCTCCCTGTCATGTGGCAGAAAATGGCAAGTACCTTCCAGGGAGCAGCTGAACCAGAAAGTCCCTGGACTCATGAATGCCAACCACAGCTCAAGGCGAGAACAGGGGCCATAGTGGAAACAAGGAGATTAAGAGAAAGTCTATGTATTGCATCTCTCCACTCAGCTCTCCACGCTGGAGCCAGTCTTCACCAGGCTGACCCGTCCTCTTCCAGGGTTTCTCCTTAGGAACCTCGCCATCGCAAAGGAGAAACCTACAGACAGCAACGCTGAAGAGCCCCTGCAGGACCCCTTCGCAACGCCACGTGGAGGCCAGCAAGTCGACGAGCAGACCCCCACCTCCCCGCACACAGAGCTTCTGGCCAGGAGCCGGGCCTCACCCGAGGTGACAGGGCCGCTCAGGACCAGCCGGTCCTGGACGGAAGCAGCCACTCCCTAGACATCCTGGGCTCTGCAGCCAAAGGCCTGGGTTCAAATCCCAGCAGTGGGACCTGGACCAGCAACGTCAGGCCGCTCACAACACCCACCTCCTGGGTGAGGGACTGAGTCAGTGAGCACGTGGTAGAGCTCTTCAGAACAGTGCCTGGAACAGACAAGAACGACATCGTGTCTAAATAAAGGCTCGAGACAGAAGTTCTGTAGAAACAGTCAGACAGTCAGTGCATTATGGACACCTGCAAAACACGCGAATGAGAGAGAATTTTGTGCCTACGAAATTATGGGATACTTATACAAAGGAACAGAAAAAGTTGATAGCGCGTAAGAATTTTAAATGTCTAAAGTTAAAACAAACAGAAGAGCAGCAGTACTAATAAAGTCTCACCAAAATGTAGCCCCAAAGAATGAAGATCAAAACTCTTTTATAAAAAGAAAACTAGGCGCTCAATCCAGAAGCTAAACATCAAAACAAAAGAAGTTCTGGAAAGAGAAAACAAATATTTATTTTTTGTAATATGTTTTTTAAAATAGGAAAGTTTCAACTCCCAACAGAGTACCCACCACATATAGCAAGTGAGGAACGCCTAGTCACAGCGGGAGCTTTCTGGACATCAGGGATGGAGAGAGGAGCCTACAAACCTCTGAGAAAAAAAAAAAAAAACATAAAAGTCAGGATAGCATCAAGCAACAGGGCGCTCCCATCACTAATCACCAGGAAAATGCAACCAAAACCCACAAAGAGGTATCACCCCACACCTGTCAGCATGGCTGTTACCGAAAAGACAAGAGATACCAAGTGCTGGCAAAGATGTGGAGCAAAGGAAACCCTTGTGCACTGTTGTTGGGATAGAAATGGGTGTAGATGCTATGAAAACAGTACAGAGGTTCCTCAATAAATTAAAACTAGAACTAAGCACAGGGAAATATACACAAAATGTTATGATAACTCACAGAGAAAAAAATGTGCCAATGAGTGTGTATATGTCCATGAATAACTGAAAAATTGTGCTGAACACTGGAATTTGACACAACATTGTAAAATGATTATAAATCAATAAAAAATGTTAAAAAAAAAAACAACAAAAAACTAGCACTACTATGTGATCCAGCAACTCCAGCTCTGAGTGTTCATCAAAAGGAAACAAAATTACTATCTTGAAAAGCTATCAGCACCCCCAAGTTCACAGCAGCCTTATTCCCAACAGCCAAGAGGTGGAAACAACCTAGGTGTCTCCTGGTGAATGAAAATGTGGTAAATACACAATGGAATATATCAGACATAGAACGCAATGTATTTAGCAGTTTAAAAAAAGGAAATTGTTACTTGTGGCAACATGGATGGACCTCGAGGGCACTGTCCTAAGTGAAGCAAGTCAGACAGAGAGACAAATAACTATATGATCTCACATGTGGAATCTGTAAAAAGCCAGACTCACAGACACAGAGAACAGACTGGTTGTTGCCAGAGGTGGGGGTGGGGGGTGGGCAAAATGGGTGAAGGTGGTCAAAAGGTACAAACTTCCACTTATAAGATAAGTAAGTTTTGAGGATGTACAGTGTGGGGACTATAGTTAATAATATTGTATCATATATTTGAAAGTTAAGGAGAGAATAAATCTTAAAAGTTCTCATCCCAAGACAAAAGTGTATCATTATGTGAGGTGATGACTGTTAACTACACTGTGGTCATCATTCTGCAATATATGATTTGCCACATGTAGATACACCCACATATCCACACACGTGTGTATTAAAAATCATACATATGTAAAATCACCATGTTGTACACCTAAAACTAACACGATGTTATACATCAGTCAAACTGGGAAAAAATAAACCTCAACACTTGTAAAAGAATTTAAATCACACGGAGTGTGTTCTCTGACCAAATGGATTCAAACTAGAAATTGCTCACAGGAGATAACACGAGAATTCCAAGGACTTGGAAACTAAGGAACACGTTTCTGAACAACTCATGCGTCAAGGAGGACGCCTCAAGAGAAATCAAAAACACACTGAACTGAAAGAAAACGAAAATAAAATGTGTCGAAACTTCGGGGCACAGCCATCACTGAGAGGGAAACTTACAGAGCCAAATGCAAAAGTCTCCAGTCAATAATCTAAGTTTCCAGCTCAAGAACCTAGAAAAAGAAGAGCAAAATAAACCCGGAGCAAAAGCAGAGGAAGGAGATGCCACAGACCAGAAATCAATGAAAGAGAAAAAGAAAACCAACATGGAAAGCCAACAGAAGAAAGGGCTGGTTCTTCAAAAAGACCGAGAAAATTGACAAACTTCTAGCAAGACGGGCAAGGGAAAAAACAGAGACAGTGTCAGGAATGAAATGGGAGGTGAAAAGGATTAATACAGGGCTATGAGGGACAACTGTACACACAGACACTAGACAACTTTAAGAAATTGTTTCCTTTCATCTAAAAACACAAATTACCGCAACTCACCCACTATGCAATAGATCACATGACTAACCCTGTGACTACTGAGGAAATAGAATTCGTCACCCAAAAACTCCCAGAAAAAAGAAATCTCTAGGCCCAGGTGGTTTCACATGAGAATGATACCAAGTATTTAAAGAAGAATGAACACCAATTTTACACAAGAAAATGAGTTAGAAGCGTACACATAAGAAAAGAAGAAATAAAATGGTCTCTACCTCCAGATGGCATGATTGCCTACATAGGAAATCCCAAGGAAACTACCAAAAACTCTTAGAGCAAATAGTAAGCTCGCCAATCACAAGATACAACGGACTTGTGTGTAGATGTTGTATTTCTTGTACTTGCAAGGAACACAGGAACATCAAAGCTAAATATACCGTGCTATTTACAGTCATTCAAAGCATAACGTGTTTAGGTAGAATCTAACAATGCATGTTCAGGGCTTGTAGGCTGGAAACTTCACAGCACAGACAAGAGAAATCAAAGAACATCTAAATAAATGGAGAGAAGTATGGTCACGATGGGAAGATCCAACACAGCAAAAATGTCAGTTCTCCCAGATTGATACATAGGTCTAACACAACTCCTATTAAAGTCCCAGCAAGGTTTTTTGTAGCTCTAGACAAGAGTATTCTCAAATTCTAACATTATATGTATAGGCAAAGCTACTATAATAGCTAAACAATTTCAGGGGGAAAAAAAGAGTAAAGCTGGAGGAATTCATCCACCTGATTTCAAAACGTGTAGGACAGTTACCGTGAATCAAGACTGAGTGATGCTGCATCGCCCCTGGAGGGCAGGAAGAAGACAACACACAGGTCAGTGGAACAGAACAGAGAATCCAGGCATAGGCTCACTCTCCCGTATGCCCCACTGACTTCTGATAAGATGCAGAAGTCATTCAATGGCGGAAATCACAGCCTTTTTAACAAGGATGCTGCGGTAAGTGGGTAGCGAAAGGAGGGGAAAGAACCTTGAACCCAAGTCTCACACATTATACAAAAATTAATTCAAAATGGACGACCGGCTTAAAAGTAAAACACAAAACTATGAAACTCTGAGTAAAGAAAAAAATAAAAATGTTTTAATAGTCAATAATAATGTAATATCTTTGTATGGTGACAGATGTGAATGAAACTCATTGTGGTGACCGTTTTATAACACATAGAAAAACTGAATCTCTACGTTGCGCACCAGAAACTAACAGAGCTGTAGGTCAGTTATACCTCAAAAACAGACTCACAGAAAAAGAGACTGGATTCGTGGTTACCAGAGGCAGGAGGCGGGGAGAGAAGGAACTGGGTGAAAGGGGTCGAAATGTCCAGGCTCCCAGTTCTAAGATAAAGAAGTACCAGGGACCTCGTGTACAACACTGCCACGTGTTACGTATGAAAGCGTGAAGAGTGTGAATCCGAGGAGTCCCCACCACACACACAGGAAGTTTTTACTTTGTATCTCTCTGAGATAATGGATGTTCACCGAACTTACTGTGGTCCTCATTTCACGGTGTATGTAAGTCAAACCATCATGCCCTACGCCTTGAAAGTACACAGTGCTGTGTGTCAATTTACCACAATAAAACTGGAAGGAAAAAAATTAAAATTGAAAAAAGGAAAACATAGGAGAAATTCTGGGGGATGCAGGGCAAAGAGTCATTAGATTTGACACCAAAAGCATGATCCATACAAGGATGAATTGGTAAACTGGACTTCATTAAAATTTAAAACTTTTGCTTTGTGAAAACCCCTGTTAAAAGGACAAAAAGACAAGCTGTGGGCTAGAAGGCAATATTTGCAAATACAAATTTAACAAAGGCCTACAGTCTAGAGGATATAAAGAACTCTAGAAACTCAACAGCAAAAAGCAAACAATCCAGTTAGAACGCGGGCAAAAGGCAAGAGCAGACATTTCACCAGACAGGACACACAGGCGGCAGACAGACACGCAGGTGGCAGACGGACACGCAGGCAGCAGACGGGGCGCGCAGGCGGCAGATAAGCACGCGGAAAGGTCTGCATCAAGAACCACGGGGGAACAAACTGAAAAAACCACCACGGCCAAAATAAACCGTGACAACAGCACATACAGCCGAGGGCTAGTGGATCACTCATACACTGGGGAGCATAAAGTAGTCCAACCACTTTGGAAAACAGTTTGGCAGTTTCTTAAAAAGAAAACAAAAGGAGGCGTACAAACTCAGCAACCGCTCTCCCAAGAGCTCATCCCGGATACAAGGGTGTCCGGCGTTACTCACCACGGTCCAAGGCTAGGGAGAATCCAGATGCCCGTCCCTGTGAGCGGACGGTTCAGCAAACAGTGACACGGGCACCCCAGGGGGCCCTGCTTGGCACTAAGAGGCAGCAAACGATTGATACACCCAACACCCTGGGTGACTCTCCAGAGAACTAAGCTGAGTGAAGAAAGCCAGTCCCAGAAGGCTACCCACTGTGCGACTCCATGGATAGAACATTCTTGAAATGACAAAGACAGAGACGGAGAGCAGATGAGTGGCAGTCAGGAGTCCAAGGAGGCACGGGGAGGGAGGAGGCTGGAGTGGCTACACCAGGGCGACCTGAGGGCCTCTCTGCCGTGATGGAAACACTCTGTATCCTGACCGCGTCAGCATCAGCCCCCAGGCTGTGTAACTCCTGCACCACAGTTACCACTGGGGCAACTGGGCAAAGGGTACCCAGGATCTCTGCATTACCGTCTTACAACTCCACATGAATCTACAGTTAATCCTCATATAAAAAGTTGAACTAAAACCAAACCAAAAAAAAAAAACCACAAGGAAGCGATCCCCACGAAAGGCAGGACGGTGGTTACTTCTGGAGGGAAAGAAGGCAGCTGGGGCTGGGACTGGGTGACTGGCAAAGCTCCGTTCCTGTCCTGGGTGCTAGTTAGGAGGGGATTTACTTTATATAACTCACCAAGCTAGACATTTGTTTTATATGATTTCTTCCTTTGCATCTGTGTTTTGTGCCACAGTAAGTTAAAATAATTAATAAAAAAAATAACAGCTGTTCTGTCTCCATGCTGACCCAGGAGTCAGCGAACACAGGAAAAGCCAATCCATGATCAACACGCAGTGGAGACAAGAAATAAGCCCTTGTCATCAGCCACAAAGGGTTTATTTGTTACCGAACCACAAATAGCCCATCCTGACTGATGCGTACATA
Organism: Camelus ferus; assembly: GCF_009834535.1. Lineage (NCBI taxonomy): Eukaryota > Metazoa > Chordata > Mammalia > Artiodactyla > Camelidae > Camelus > Camelus ferus. The sequence continues at coordinate 9,158,990 of NC_045708.1, read as the reverse complement.
GTAGGGGACAGCACAGGGGAGGGGCTGTTTAATGAGGTTAATAAAGCCAAGCCTCAGGGCAATTTCCTGCATATGCCCACACCTATCAGCTCTCTCCTCCTTGGACTATGGTCATTTCTATTTACAGATGAGGAAACTGAGGCACAGAGAGATTCAATAACTTCTCAAGGTCACACAGCAGGTTGGCGGCCCAATCAGTGAGCTAATATTTGTTTATATAAAAACCTGAAGGATTATGCACTAAAGAGTCCATCAGTGACTGGGGATTTCTTGGGATTTTCTCTGCTTTTCTCAAATTACTATCCTGTACATTTTCTAATCAAATAATTAAAAATTTGGTGTTTAAGGAATCACCCAGGCATCAGCCCCGCACCTCAGGGCTGAGGTAGACAGGCCTAAGAAGTCCCAGGAGGGACGGCTGGTGCCCAGTGCAGGCTGCCCTTTCCTGGGCCCCATGGTGAGCATCTGGGAGAGCCACTCCCCTCCCTGCCATCCCTCTCTCTGCACCTTGCCCCCTGCCAGCAGCACCTAACCGCACTTAGGCAAGATGGAGCAGATGTGGACCACGCAACAGCTGGTTTGGAAGGGCCCACCCCGCCTTGCCCAGGGAAGGGGCAGGGGGCCCACAGCTGAAGGAGCCCCTTCTTGCCCAGGAATGATGGCATTGGGCAACATCCTGCCAGCCGATGCCCAGACTTCTCCGCTTGCTCACTCGTCTGTCAAGGAATCTTACACATCAGACGGCAAGAAAGGCAAGGTGGCTTTTTAAATTGTTTAATCTTATGCATCAAGCCAAGGTCAGAGCCACAACCCCAAAGCTGTAGGCAGGCGTCGAGAGCCACTTACGCACTCTTCAGAGTCCTCAGGGCCCCACTTGACATTTGGTGACCTTCGCATGCGAGGCTTGAGCTGTCACTGAGAACGGCGGGAGCCGCTGCTCCAGTGGCTGGGCTGAGGGCCAGGGCTGGCTGACGGGCCCGCCGAGTGACCAGCAGGAACCCCGGCAAGATGTCCCGGAAGAGAAGGGCATCCCGGAGGGGCTTAGCCAGGTTTAACAAAAGAAAATAGAGCTACATTTTCATTTCAGATCAACAACAAACAATTTTAAAAACCAATTTTTTTTTCTAGTACAAGTTTGTCCTGTGTAATATTTGGGACATGGTTAGACTTTAAAAATCACCCCTTGTTTATCTGAAGTTCAAATGTTACTGGGCAGGGAGGGGGTTATCGCTCAGAAGTAGAGTGCATCTCTTAGCATTCAAAAGGTCCTGGGTTCAACCCCTAGTACCTCCATTAAAAAAATATTTCAAAAATCCACAAATGACAAATGCTGGAGAGGCTGTGAAGAAAGGGGAACCCTCCTACACTCCTGGTGGGAATGCAGTTTGGTGCAGCCAGTGTGGAAAACAGTGTGGAGATTCCTCAAAAGACTAGGAATAGACTTACCATATGACCCAGGAATCCCACTCCTGGGCATATATTCGGAAGGAACCCTACTTCAGGATGATACCTGCACCCCAATGTTCATAGCAGCACTATTTACAATAGCCAAGACATGGAAACAGCCTAAATGTCCATCAGCAGATGACTGGATAAAGAAGCTGTGGTATATTTATACAATGGAATACTATTCAGCCATAAAAACTGACAACATAATGCCATTTGCAGCAACATGGATGCTCCTGGAGAATGCCATTCTAAGTGAAGTAAGCCAGAAGGAGAAAGAAAAATACCATATGAGATCGCTCATATGTGGAATCTAAAAAACAAAACAAACAAACAAACAAAAAACAAAGTGTAAATACAGGACAGAAATAGACTCACAGACATAGAATACAGACTTGTGGTCGCCAGGGGGGCGGAGGGTGGGAAGGGATAGACTGGGATTTCAAAATTGTAGAATAGGTAGACAAGATTATACTGTATAGCACAGGGAAATATATACAAGATCTTGTGGTAGCTCACAGAGAAAAAAATGTGACAATGAGTGTGTATATGTCCATGTATGACTGAAAAATTGTGCTGAACACTGGAATTTGACACAACATTGTAAAATGATTATAAATCAATAAAAAATGTTATTTAAAAAAATAAACCTAACAACCTCCCCTTCCAAAAAAAAATGTAACTGGACATGCTGGGTCTTACCTGGAAACCCTACCTCTGAAGCAGTTTCATTTAAAAGAACCCCCCCCTTACTCCCCCCACCTTCCCCGGCCAGAGGGAGACCCCTGCGCAGGAGCAGAACTAGGCAGCATGTTGCTTCCATCCAGCTTGGAGGCTGCAAACCTGCCGTTTTCACACAGCGGCAAGGGCTCCTCTGAGGACGTCACCCCAGGCATGCCTCTCAACGCAGCCCACAGGGAATCCTGAGGGCCTCCTGGGTGCTGGACGGTGTAATCAACAAGGAGGTGGGCAGGTAAGGTCCCTCTGCTCCCACGGGGCTGATATTGGAGAGACAGGGGAAAAAGTCAACAAGGCCAAGCAACTGAGTTGTCAGGAAAGGAAGCTGAGGAGACAGGCTGAGAACCATGTGGCTACTGGAGAGAAAACCATTGCAGGCAAAAAGATTTGTTCATGCAAAGGCCCTGTTGCAGGAGAGAGCTGGCAGAGTCCAGGAAGAGAAAGACAACTGCTATGGCTGGAACACAGAGGGCAGGGAGGAGGAGGGTGGTGTGCAGGGTGGGAAACCAGAAAAGGGAGTTGGGTTTTATTCCAGGTGCACGAGAAATCCTTGGAGGGTTTTTAGAGGGACAGAACCAGATTCAGGGATGTGCACACAGCCCAGGAAACACACAGCATCATAGGCCACCAGGGCAGGGCTAGGGGGAGGCAAGCATGCGTTTAGGCTGGAGACCCTCATTCTTAGATTTGTGCAAGTGCCCCCTTCCCCCAGGCCCCGCGTGGAAGGCAGTGACGGGAAGTAACCTCCTCCCGCCTCGCCTCGCAGCAAACCTGCCGGCTACCTGCCCGGCAGCTGCAGGAGGAGGGCAGTTCAGGAGAAGAGACGCACTTACTCTGTGCTCCAGCCGCCGGGGACAGGCTGCAGGGTCCGTTTCGCACCGGGCTGGGCGCGTCCTCTCGGAGCACAGGTCCGGCCGCTGCGGGTCAGCTTCTCGGCCGAGCGGCGGGAAGGCAGAGCTGCTGGAACATTCTGAAGCTTCTAGACCCCTGGCCTGGTGGACTTCCGCCCGCAGCACCCGGCGGGCTCGAGGGAGCTGGACGCCCCACCCAGACCGCTGCCCCTCTGCCTTCCCCCCGCCCCGAGGGGGATGCCAAGCCTCCCTTTCCGGGGTAGGGAGCTGAGGAATCTGCTTCCCACCCCCTGGCCGGCCCGGCGGCTCTGCGGCCTCGCGGCTCCTGAAGACCTGAATCAGCTTTGAGCGGCCTCACCTGGCGCCCCGCCGCCCCCGCCTGGAGCCGCCGCGCGAGGAGGGCCCCCTCTGCTGGCGAATGTCAGTATCGCAGCCTCAGGGGAGCTGGGGTCCTCCTAGGCGGCTCCCACCTCCTGGGAGCGCATCCTGTGTTTGGTCAGCAGGGAGCCCCGCAGCCTGGTTCCTGGGTGGATCCACTTCCAGGCCTGGTCCCTCGGCGGCGTGCTTAACTCCAGCCCTCGCCAGAGCCTTCACCGCAATCCCCGCCGGGCTCAGTCTCACCTGTCCTGGAATTCAAATGGTTCTCATTCACTTGTGCGGCTGTGGGACTCCCTGTTTCCCGCTGCCTGTTCCCTGCACCGCTCTCCTCCTGTTTCTCTCCCCCGACACAGGCCACAGGCGGTCAGGCAGTTTCAACAGGATCTGCGAAGCTCCTGGAAGGAGTTCCTTTCTGGGGCGGGTCTCCCCTCTCCCAGCAGTGACCAAGCACCAGGCACAACTTGATGCTCGAGGACTTCACCAGAGACGCTGGTTAATGCAACTCGAGACCCCCTGTGGCGCCTGACTCGCGGTCCGGCTGAGGCTGGGGGTGCTTATTTTCAGTCCCAGCTATGACCTTAGTCTTCAGTCTCGGAGGCATTGAACTTGAATTCGTTGCCAAGACAGGAGGCCCATCCCCACCCCCCGGGGGGATTCTAATTCAGCAGATGTGGAGGTGGACACTGAGAATCTCATTTAACAGTCAGCTCAGTGATCCCAGAGGCGAGTTAGTTAACTTATCTTAAGGAGACACAGTGGTAGCAGATTTATACTCAGAACATAGGAGGGTGCAGGGAATACTCAATATCCTGTAATAAACCATAATGGAAAAGAACAGAAAAAGAACATAGAAGGTGGGTACTGTGGTCATCGCTGACACAAACTGAGGTCAGTGACCAGCCCGGGGCCACACGGCCAGTAAGGAGCAGGGCTGGGTTTAACCCAGGCCTGGTGACCTCTGAGCCTGTGCTTCTAAACCCATATACCTGCGACCACGTGTCTGAGAGGGGACAAAAGCCTGGCAGCTGATTGCTGTGTCCTGGGGGTGGGGACTGACCTCAGTAGTGACGTTTCCATCTGCAGGTGTCTTGAGAGCAGGAGGAACCAATCTGGTGGCAGAAGGAGCAGTGAGGGGCCAGGGTGGGAGACCGGGGAACAGTGAACACTGGCCTGAAAGGCCTGCGTCTAATTCCTGCCAGCTGTGTGACCCTGGACAAATTGCTTAACGTGTCTGAGGTGGTTTCTTTATCTGTGAACCAGCTGTGGAGCCACCATGCAGTTGGGCTTCTGTAACAGGAGAGGGAACACGCAGGGCACGTCTGGCATGTCACAGTGCTCAGTAAATGGTGCCTGCGAGTGACAGCCCTGGCCTTGGAGTCAAGGGGCTGGCTCAGGTCCTGGCTGACATTGAACCAGCATGACCTAGGTGAGTCGCCTGCTCTCAGAGCTCCATCCGGTAGGATGAGACATGAGACCTGCCCCGTCCACCTCAAGGCTTTTTAAAAGAATGAAGTGGGGTTGGGGAGGGTAGAGCTCAGTGGTAGAGCACGTGCTCACCATGCACAAGGTCCTGGGTTCAATTCCCAGTACCTCCAAATAAGTAAATAAATACCTAATTACCTCTACCCCCAAAAAAGGTTTTTTTAAAAGACGGAATTATGCATGTGAGGGAATGTGATGGAGCTGAAAAATAGTCCATTCATGGACGCTGTTATGGAGCTCAGGTGAGGAGAACTGTCAGGATCTATAAGAATCCTCCTCCTCCAGGAAGCTCTCCCTAATGCCCCAGGCTGGATGAGGGCTTCCACCTCCACGCTCTCAAAGCACTCAAGGCTGGGCTCTGCACCAGCGCCTCTCATTAACACCACCACCACTGTGAGTCCATCTGTAGCCTGGCCCATGGGAGATTCATCTCTGCAGAACTAGACCGGGGTCAGCCAGGGTTGATGAGGCTGATGCACGGACTTCCCTCACCAGGAGGTTCTGCTGTTTGCTTTCTAGATAAGTTTCCTCCAGAGAGTGGAAAATCATGTGAGGGTTACTTTGTGTCAGTTTGAGTGAGCCGTGAGGTGCCCGGATTCGACATTGTTCCTGGGTGTGTCTGTGAGGGTGTTTCCAGTTGAGATAAGCATTTGAATCCTTGAACTCGGTATTGTAGGTCACGCTCCCCAGTGTAAGTGGGCTCACGCGGTCCATTGAGGGTCTGAATAGAATCAAAAGCGGAGGAAGTTAGAAGTCACCCTTTGGTCCTGACTCACTGGGACATCTCACCTTGCCCTTGGACTGGGATTCACACTATCTGCTCCCCTGGTCCTCAGGTTTTAGACTCAGAATAAATTACAACACCAGCTTTCCTGGGTCTCCAGTTTACAGATGGCAGTTCATGGGACTTCCTAAGCTCTAGAATCCCATGAGTCAATTCCCATAATTAATTATCTCCTTTTGGTTCTGTGTCTCTGCAGAACTCTTAATATTATAGCAGAAAAGAACAAATCTGACTCCATATTAGATCTGTCTCTTTGGCTTTAACCCTGTGCCCTGTTTTCTAGGCTTGGTCTTGCTAGCTCTGTGCCTTGTGTAAAGGAATGTTGCTGTTAGCCTGAAATATACAGGACAGCCTATTCTCAAGGCTCTGACCTTTAAGGATATTAACACTTTTGTACTTACATAAGGACAACAAGTTGCAGAATAGAAAGTAACATTTGTTTTGTTAGAGGTTTTACAAGGGGCACCATGACCTGACTCACATGGACAGCGACAAGAACAAATTCCTATACCAAGAAGTTGGAAACAAGCAACCCCACCCCTCCCCTTTTTAGTATTAAAGGAGCCTGAATTCTGACTTGAGGAAGATGGTTCTCCAAGACATTAATCTGCCATCTTCTCGGTCTGCCAGCTTTCCAAATAAAGTCACTATTCCTTGCCCCAACACCTCATCTCCCGATTTATTGGCCTGTCATGTGGCGAGCAGAACGAGTTTGGACTTGGTAACATCACAGCTTTTAGATAAAGTGTTTCAGTGAAAAGGCAGAGCTTTGGGCTCCTCCCCCTACCCCTCCGCAATATTTGGATGTGGGCAAAGACCATTTGTGGACCTGCTCCCATCTACCCACCCCCAAGCCCAAGAAGACGCTTCTCTCTCACCTCCCATCAAAATTCACCTGTTCTCCTCCTCATCTTCTCAAGTCCCTGGTATCTAACTCTGCTAGGACGTGTGATCCCACAGATGGTTAGCCCTTCAAAAGAATTTATTTGTACTCACACCCACAAGGATGGTGAAAATTAAAAAGACAAATGACAAGTGCTGGTGAGAATGTGGAGAAACTGGAATCCCCAGATCCAGCTGGTGGGCATGTAAAGTAGCCCCTTTGGAGAACAGTTTGGCAGTTCCTCAAAATGTTAAATAATAGATTTACCATATGACCCACCAATTCCCTTCCGGCACTATACTTTAAAAAAAAAATTATACCCACACAAAACCATTTATAGGAATGTTCACAGCTGCACTCTTCTTAACAACCAAAAAGTGGAAACAGCGCAAAAGTCCATCCGCTGAAGAATGGATGAATAAAATGTGGTCTATCCATACAATGTGAGATTTGGCCGCAAAAAGGAAAGCAGTGCCGATACACGCCACCACCTGGATGAGGCTGAAGATGTTATGCAGAGTGTAAGAAGCCAGTCACAAAAGACCACATTTTGTATGATCCTATTTATATGAAATGTCCAGAATGGGTAAATCTGCAAGGAGAGAAGGCAGATTTGTGGTTGCCGAGATCCAAGGGCCCAGGGAGAAATCAGAAGTGACTGCTAATGGGTTTGGGTTTCTTTTGGGGGTGACTGAAAATGTTCTCAAATTGACCACAGTGATGGCTGCACAACTCTCTGAATGTACTAAAAACCAGTGATTTGTACACCTATGTGGGTAAACTGTACAGTATCTGAATTCGATCTCAGTGAAGCTGTTTAAAGGAAAGAATTTATCTGGAATCACAGGAAGCCCTTCAGGCCTCAGCAAAGTGGCTTAATTCACTGGCTGACAGGTGGGAAAGTGGCTTGGAGGCAGAGTGACCTTGCTCAGCAGCTAGGATCTTTCCACAGTGAGCTTCCCGGAAGCCTGTGGAATGAAGCCTTCAGGAATCCTCCCCCCACACCCCACAGACACTGAAACAGAAGACACAAAACCCAGAAACCAAAATGTTCCTCTCCACCGCGCCCCACACTTTTATTGTCCATCTTCTTCACATGGCAGACATAGAACTTTCCTCTTCCTCAATCCAGACCCACGCTCCAAGACCATCACTGACCGGGAGACACCGCTCTTTAAAAATAAAACCCACCCCCCAACTCTTTTCCTGATGGGAACATTCATGATAGTGTTCCTGACAGTCTTGAGAGTGTCGGAGGCCAACCAGCATGTTCACACATGCAAAAAAAAATGAGTGTCCCCCGGGCCCCCCGCCGCATTGTCCAGAATTCGCCACTGGCTGAATCCGGTGACTTTCCAGGCTTTGGGTTCGTGGGCCTTCCTCGCAGCTGAAAGGAAAGCCCTCATGAATTGAGAGGCTGGGGTGCAGGTCGCGAGTGTCGATGCTGACGGGGCGAGAGCGTATCGTTGGGACAATGAACAGCCATGGGGTTTCATGCTTGTGAGGGTTCATTTGAGGAGCGGGCCGAAGGAGTCCAGTTTGCGAGACTTTAAGACACACCACGGTTTTTAGCTGGGTGGGAAATAGGAAACCTGTGACGCGGGCCACCAGTCAGCATTCTTCTGCCCATGTGAGGATCTCATGAGACCTTTCTCTGTCCGGGACCATTATCAGACCCCACACTGCAGCCAATCGACTGATTAATTAAATAACACAAGTTATAAAACTTTAAAAAGGGGGCATTTACAGTCAGGGACATAAATACGTGCTTTTAAAAGTGTCTACGTACATATTTACAGAGTTGCAAGATCAACCATAGTAGCCCTGAAAAAAAGTCCCTTTTTTTGTTTGTTTTTTGCATGACCACTCGTGTGCAGTCTTCAGAGTCCCCTCCTTCCACTTTCAGTCTGATGTATGTAGCCCCACTGAAAACAGGGGCCGAGAAAACCGCGCCACAGTGGTCTCAGACATCCTTGTCTGGGGTCTGCCCCAAAGGCACAAAACCCAAGACCCTCACTGAACTGGGTCCAAACTCCTAGCTCAGCTCACCCGTTTCTCCGAGACATGGACTGTTCCACCAGAGATGGAGCCAACTCCATCGCTCCCTGGCAGGTGATGGACAGCCTCTGGAAATCACTTTCTCTCCCCGCCTAGGCTTTTGAATCCTCCCATTTATTTTTCATTTCCCAAGTTTTGTTAGTTTGTTTCCCTTTTCAGCCAATCTGAGAAGCTCCGATACTAAAGGTGTTGATGGTCCCTCCAAGCGAGGCCAAGAAGCACATGGGGAGCTCTCCCCCTGGCCCCCACAGCATCCCAGCCCCGGCCTCTCCCACGGGAGGAAGGAGCCTGATCTATAAATGGAGTTGAGGACTTGCTCCCAGAGGCTGGGGACTGCCGAGAATGGCAAATCTGGAGAACACTCAGGAGCCAGTGGCTCAGATTGCTCAGGCAAAGACGGCAGTTTTCCAAGTGCGTGGGCCAAGGGGGGATGGTCAGCAAGGCTCCAATGTGTCTACACGCTAAGGGTTCCCAGAGACGCTGGGGGCGAGGGAAGGCGGGGGCAGGGCTGGCTGGAAGGGGAACTTGGCCTCCTCCAAAGGCCTTCCTCGGCAGGGCTGGAGCTGACCCTGGGGCCAGGCCCAGGCCCAGGCCCAGGTCCCTGCTGAGGCAGAAGACAACTGGAGAAGCAAAAAAAAAAAAAAAGCAGGATCAAGGAGCTCTTGAAAAATTGCATAGTAGGAGGGGCCCCATCCCAGCAGGAAGGCTGAGCTGCAGAACACAGTCCCGGGGCGGCACCCAAGTGTCATCCACAGGGTGGAGTCAGCTGCCTCCCTGCCTCCCCGGGGCCCAGGGCCCTCGTCCGCAGACCGCACACGCGCACGCACACACGCACACACACGCGCTCTCTCCTGCCCTCTTGCAGGCTCATGGATCTGGAATAGGTCGGCGCTCCCTCCGGGGCAGAAGGCCAGTCCCTTTGGCTTCACTGCTTCCAGGTCACTTCAGGTGCTGGGGAGAAACAGAACAGAAAAATAATGACAGTGGCATATTCAGGGTCTTCAAGCAAGATCTGGCTTCATTTCTCTAATTAAACTAATTTTGGAAGCATACAACCCACCTGGAAAGGTACGGACTGATGCACTGTTAGTGAACACACCTGCGTGCCTGGCCCCCAACTCGAGAAACAGTGAGACCAGCCTCCCGTTAGCCCCGGCCAGGCCCCTTCTAGGGTAACCACCCTCCTCACCCCCAGAGTGACCACGCTCCTGACCATAGATGGGTTACACCCATTTCTTAACTTAAATAAATGGAACCAATCAGTACACATCCTTTGGTGTCTGACTTCCTCTGCAAAACGTGCTTGTGAGATTCACCTTTTCCGAGTGTGAGGCTGTAGTTCTTTCGGGCCCCCTGCTATCGGATTCCAGCGCAGGGTCGGGCCACTGCCGTTGGCCTAGTCCTCTGCCAGTGCACAACTGGGTGGTTCCCAGCTTGGGGCCATCGTGAGTCACACTGCTAGGACGTTCTAATGTATGTCCAGACTGACACTACGGTGCACACGTGCACATGTTTATGCCAAGTGGAGGTGCTGGGCAGTAGGGTGTGCATGTATCACACAGGAACATTCCAGATGTGTCCTCTGGTGCACACGAGAACACATTTCTGCTGAGAGGATCCCTAGCAGTGTAGCTGCTGGGCCCTGGGGAAGGCACCTGTGCGGCTCCAGCCGAGACTGGCTGACAGCCTTCCAAAGGTGTTATTTACACTGTTACCCCTTAACTTCATGCTAATACTCGAGACCACCATGGTGGCCGGTGACACGGATCCCCATTTCGAACAACAGAGACAGAGGCTGAGAGAGAAGGCGCTTTGACAAGATCAGGCTGACGACGAGTGGTAGACGTGGGACTTGAACCCGGGACAAGCCCCCTCCAGAGCCTGCGTGTGCTTTCTGTCCTGAGGGAGTGGCTTAGCCCACCGGCTTCCTCCGCCACGGAGGGACGCCCCGATTCGCAGTACTCGGCACAAAGCCAGGGAGCCAGGCACGGGAGCGAGTGCTTCATATATGTCTGCTGCACCGGGTTGCAGATGAGCCTGGCACTGTGCGGGGGCCAAGTTCAGGGGCTCAGCTCCCTCACCCAGTGGACCTGACCATCATTACTATCATCACTGCTACTAGTAACCACTATTATTATTACTGCTGATACTAATAATAATTCAATGAGAAGAGTAATAATAGCAGCGCTGATTTATGGAAGACATACTACACACCAGGCACTTGCCTGAGTGCTTTTCATATACTAAGCTGTGCAGTCCTTACAGTACGCCCACGAGAGAGGTAGTGCCGTCCCTCGGTATCCACAGAAGATTGGCTCCAGGACCCCCATGGATAACAAAATCCATAGATGTTTGAGTCCCTTGTGTAAAATGGTGTAGTATGGTATTATTAACCCACTTTACAGATGGGCAAAGTGAAGAACATGCCAGGATTACTGGAGCAGAAATTCAGCTCCAGAAAGTGTGCCCTCAACCACCACATGATGTCAGTTCCAACCCCCAAGACCTCCTGATGGGGCTGGAAAGGGAGATGCCTGTCACTGTGGAGCAGGGTGCCTTTGGAGAGGGAGCCACCCTTCCCCGCGGCCCGCACGTGTCCCAGTCCATCTAGGCAGAGCAGCAGGAGGAGAAGGCAGAGACTGGGCCAGATGTGGAGGGGCCTGCACTCCCCCCGTCTGGTGGGGCTCATGCAGGTCGTCGAATGGAATCCACAAAAGAAGCCCCCTTGCCAGCCCCTCACCTGAGAGGCAGCCCCTCCAGGGAGGGGACCCCAGCAGCAAGGGCTGTGGCTGGACCCCTGGGACTGGAGCTGAGGGGAGGTTGGCAGAGGCTGTGCCAGAGGGGAGCTCTTCTGTCACAGAGGCCCCCCACCCATCACGCTCGTGGGACCCCATGGGAGGTCAGCATCAGGACGCCTGCCCCAAGTCGGCCAGTCTCAGCCAAAGGAGTAGTGAAGCCAAGAGGAGGGTCATGACGGCAGCCAGACAAGTGAGAGGTGCCCGCCCTTCCCTGGATCTCCCCTCCTAGACCCTCGCCCCCCTGGACTGGAAAGAGACAGAGACAAAACAGGACGTGCAGTGGAGTTGCACACTGGACCAGGCAGTGCAGCCCTTTTTATGCCTAAAAGCAAGCAGAGGGCTCTGGGCTTTGCTTGAGACACAGTGAGAGCACAGAAAAGGGAGGCACAGGAGAGGACAGTGGAAACAGACACTGGAGGAAAGCCAGGCTCCCCCGGGATGGTCCCTCACTCGGGCAGACTGTCCTGGAAGCTGGTGACAAAGCTGCCACCTGAGCAGGGGCAGCAGGATGAACCGCAGTCCTGGGCGCCTTGAGGAGGTCACCCCTTCCTCAGAGCAGACCCCACCCAGCACACGTCCAGTGGGCAGACCACATAAGGCCTGTCATCCGTTGGGGAGGTAGAGGACTGACCCCAGCTCTGCCACCTGCCCCTCTGTGTCTCAGGCTCCCTTCCTGTAAAATGAGGGTGTTGGCCCACACGTCCCTTCCCATACTTAATCCTTTGCCATGCCATTTCAAAACATGGTTCTGGAACTGTGTGAAACAGTGCTGTGGACTGAACTGTGTACCCCCCGACCACTGCACTCTAACCCCCAATGTGATGGTACTCGGACGTGGGGCCTTTGGGAGGTAATTAGGTTTAGAAGAGGTCATGAGGCTGGGGCCCTCATGATGGGATTAGTGCCCTTCTAAGAAAAGACCTATAGCTTCCTCTCTCTGCCAGGTGAGGACACAGCGAGGAGGCAGTGTCTGTAAGCCAGGAAGAGTTCTCACCGGACCCGATGATGCCGGCACCCTGACCTCAGACTTGCAGCCTCCAGATCGCTGAGGAGTAAAAGTCTGCTGTTTAAGACCCCCATCTCTGGTATTTTATTATGGCAGCCAGAGCAGATTAAGACAAATAGTATCCATAAGATTTTTTTTTAATGGTCATCTTTTTTAAAACAATAACATAAGCATCACATACTTATTATAAATAAAAACTTGAAAATCAGAAAAAAGTTAAATACAATTTTAAGGAGCAAGTTTGTCACTTTGAAATTAGACCGTTGCGTTCTGAGCGTTCACTGCTGGTGAGCGAATAGAAGCTGCTGGTTGCAGACGGAAATTAAACTGGGCCTCCGTTCATCTGAGCGCCCAGCTTGGGAAGATGCACAGGTTTGAAACAAAGGGAGAAGGCATCTGTCTAGGGTCGCCTCAGTGGCCAACAGAAACAGCCCGGCTGTGCAGGAAGCTGGCCAGCTGCGCCTGGCTCTCCCTCAGGCTGCAAAAAACACCTGCTGGGAGCTGGAAGCCACACCCTGCGGACCCATCAACACGGAAGTCCACGCAGCCCTGCCCGAGGGAGGATCCCAGGACGCGGGTCGGGTCGGGACCCAGAGTTGGGAACTGCTCCTCCTGGCACTGCCCGCCACTCTCCAGAAGACCCTAGCTGAGCACCCCCCGATCCAGACCCCAATTCTGCCACCTGCAAAATGGGAGGGGGAGGGCATGGTCTCCCAGGTGGCATCCATTTCTGCTCTGCACCACTTCCTGCACAGCTCAGGCTCACGTCCCCTCTGGGGAGCTGGTTCCCAAGAGGCGGGCTCAGTTCCGGCTGCGCCGGACAAACTCTCTGGGGAAAGTTCGTTTTATGTCCACTCCCCTCCCAGACCTCCAGGGAAATAAAGCCACGTGCAGAAACTCCCACTGCTGACGAGGGGAGCTTGAGCAAGCTATCGGTGAGGGGACAGGCGCACACAGCACAGAAGACCCCTGCAGCCCATCATGTCTTCACAACTGCGCTCTCATTCCAAATGCCCCTGGCCGCATTAAGCAGGCATCCCAGAGCCACGGGGGCGCCTGCAAATGCAGATTCCCAGGCCCTGTGCACCAGCGTGCTGGTTCAGTGAACTGGAGTGGGACCCTGGGGTCTATTTTTAACCGGTGCCCTAGTCATGCTTGAGAGGCTGGTACACGGACACAGGAAAAGAAACAGACGGTGTCACCAACAGGGAAACCCAAGCCTCGAGGTCACTGGCCGAGCCCAGCCTCCTAGAGGTGAAAAGTCCAGCTCCTATGAAAGAATTCAGGTTTTACCATCAGGAAATCTAGAAAGAGACTTCTGGTTCAACGTAAACGTCAGTTTAACGTTTTACAGATTACTATTACTTCTCCTTTCAAGTAATATTGTGGGGACAGTGACTCTGCACCCCTTTCTGGGTCAAAGCTTCTGAAGGTTTCGATTAAGTGCTGAGTGTTGTTATCATTATCATCGCAATAACGATTGCTAATTCTTACCTGATGCTTACTATGTGCCAGGCGCTGTGCCAAGTGCCTCGCGTACATCTGACCCTTGTAATTCTCACAGTCCCATGCAGTAGGTACTGCTGTCACCTCCACTTTACAGATGTAGAAACTGAGGCTCAGAGAGGTAAGGACAACTTGTTGAGGCCCTGCAGCCTGTAAGTGGCAGAGCTGGGACTCGAGCCCAGGTGGTCGAGTCCGCACCCACTGTGCCCTCCCTGCAAGGAGGCCCCGTGCCCCCCTACACACGGGGGTGCCCCACACGCCGTCATACCCAGCCCCTTCTCTCCTTCCCAGCCCACCTCGAAGCCCAGGCCCAGCCCCTCGGCCCCCAGCGCCGCTCCACCCTCCTCGTACCTGTCGGGGAGCAGGCGAAGCGTCTACTCTTTGAAGAGGGATCCCTGGAGCGGGGCTGCAGCTGTGGCCTTGACATTCCTACACTGCCTGGTGATGTAGGGGGCGGCTGGCGGCGGACACCGGGACGCCAGGCGGAGACTGTAGCTGTGCGGGGGAGAGGAATAACACACACCATCACCAGGAGCCCAGCCCGGTGGGGTCCCTGACAGCACCCGGGAAGCCCTGGTGCTGGCACTGCCTCTCTGCGAGCCGATGGGACGCGAGCTTTAACAGCCAGCGTGAGCTCCCTCAAGCTCCGTCCACCCTCTTCTCTGCCCTCGGAGGCGACGGGCCAGCAGAAACACCGACCAGCTGGGTTCTGAGACCCTGCGCCCAGCAGGCCCACCCGGAGGAACCCCGCTGCACGGGCAGGCAAGCTGGGAAAGGACACTCGCTGCACAGACGGCAGCTTCACTCTTTCCCTACCTGCTCCCCCGGCACTGTTCTCCCACAAAAGCATGTGGGGAGGTTCTGGTACCAAGTTACAACCATTGCCTACAGGGGGGACAGGGGATGGGGGCAGGTCCCCTCCAAGCCATTAACTCTGCACTTGGCACCTATCCCGGCCTCACTGTGCCAAGAACTTTAGTGTCCGGGATCTCAGAGGGGGTGTAAAACTGGATCCTGTGATACGGTTTGGTCCAATTTGCTACTTCAGCCCATTAAACTGGGTTTCTTTTTCAGGAAAACATTAAAAAAAATTTTTTCAAAGATAGGCAACCCAGGCTGTTAGTTATTCCTCCCGTTCCTTCACCCAGCTGACGCGTACTCAGCTTCCAGATCTCAGCTGGAATGCCACCTCCTCTGGGAAGCCTTCCGTCTCTAACTCCTGGATGAGGCATCCGTCCTGTGGGCTCCCACTGCCCCTCGTACTGCCCCATCAGAGCCCTTGTTATGCTGAATCGCAATCACAGAATCGTGTGTCTGCCTTCCTGAGGAACTATGAGATCTCAAGGTCAGGACCCCAGTCTTGATCGCGGCTGCATCCCCAGCTTAGCACCACAAAAGTAAGTATCTGTTGAATAAGAACAACATATACGGTGCCCAGAACTGCGCTGAGTATTTTACACGTATCAGCTGTCTTACTCTTCCTACAGCCCAGCCGGGTGGAGACTCTCATTAGCCCTAACTGCACATGGGGAAGCAGGCACAGAGAGGTTAGGTAACTTGTCCTGGGTCCCAAGCCTGGGTCTCCAGGTAGAAGAATGGAAGTGAGGTGGGCGGGAAAGCAGGAAGGACGTCACTTCCAGGCACCGCACCTGCTCCGTCTGAGGGAGCAAGTCCTGGGAGTGGGGTCCACCTCAGAGCTGAAACATCGGGGGTTAGACTCGTGGTTCTCAACCAGGGCGCACACTTGGCAGCACCTGGAATGCCTGGAGACATTTGGGGCGGTCACATCTGCGGGGAGGGACGCTGCCGCTGGCCTCTGGTGGGTGGGGCCAGGGATGCTGCTTAACATCCTAAAGGCTCAGGATGGCCCCCGTGACAAATGACCACCCCCAGGTGCTAACAAGCCGCAGCTGACCAAGGAGCTCTCACACATCCCGGCTAGAACAGATGAACGTATCCACAGACAGAGGATGCCAGAGGGAAGACTTCTGCTCTCTCCACAAACGAAGATCCCGTCTGAGGGCCTGGCTGTCTGTCAAGGCTCGGGGTTGCCCCCTACTTGAATTCCTCCCCCTCACGGTGCGATCAGGCCTGAGCAAGATTCAAGGCAGAAAACTGAGACCCAACACTTGGCGGCAAGTCGGCGCCCCCCATGGGACCAAAAGGCCCATGAGGTGGCCTGCAGGGGGCACGACCCCTTGACCAGCTGACCCAACGCTGGGAGACGACAGTCACCTGCAAGGCTGCCTGGAAACTCAGATGACCTGCCCGCCCTTGTCCGGTTAGGGAATAAGGGACAGTCCTGGCACATCGCAGGCCCTCCTACACTGTCCCCTCTTTCGGGCCATGTCTCCAGCAGAATGTAGCAGGACGAGCAGCAGCTTTGGGGACAAACGGGCTGGTATCATCAATTTCTAGCTCCCTCCTCTCGCTGTTACCGACACTACACATCTATCAAACATTCAAAAGTCAAATCATGAGAACGGAGTTAACACCGTGGACCTCCTAGTCCACTCTAGCTGTCAGGCGTCTCTCTGCTCCCTCCTGCTTCTGTTCCACCCTCAGGCTCCTGTGGCCACGGGGCCACCTCCACCAGGGAGCAGGCTTTCTCCCAGCCCTAGGCGTCCACCTGTAGAGTGCTAGTGATCAAGGGCAAGGCCCCCAAAGGCACCGCCTGGCCCCGTGGAGGCCCCCACAGGCTGATGTGCCCAATAGCCCGTGACTCCCGAGTGCTTTCTCAGCTGTTACCTCTGGCATCTGTCAGCAGAGGTCGGAAGAACAAGCGCTTTTATGTCCATTTCATGGATGAGGAGACTGAGGCTCAGACAGATGGAGACTTTCCTGGGGGAGAAGAGCCCAGGCCTTTCAGCTCCATGGGCCACAATTTCGGGGGGGTGGCACCAATTCACCTCCTGGGTGTTTCCTTTTGGGACTGCGGCAGTGGTGTCCAGCAGGACAGTCTCCTTCCTGAACGCGAAACCCTTTCTCTGGTCAGAGAACTCTTGAGAGCCCAGCGGCTGCACGCAGCTGAGGAGGGAGGTGAGAGCACCCAGATATTCTCCAGGCCTCAGCACAGCTACGCTTACCCTATGAGGACCTCATGATTCTCGGTTCCCCAGTCACCGACTGTGTGACCTTGGCCAGTCATAGACCTCTCTGAGCTCCAGTTTGACCACCCACAAAATGAGAAGAGTGATTTTATCTCACAGGGTTATCTTGACAAGTACGTCCAGTATCAGTGAGCATGGTGTTTGACTGTGGCTGTGGTGAGGAGGGGGAGTCTGACCCTGGAGGCAGCAGCCCAGCCATCAGAGGCCTCAGGGTGAGTTCCCATCCTCGCACTCGCTGGTTGTGCGACCCTCTGGCCTCCCGCCTCTGAACCTCAGCTTCCTTATCTGTAAAATGGGACAATCCCTGCAGCCCGCAGATGCACGGCAGGGCTAGGAAAAGTCCTGGGGAGCAGGATACAAGGGCCCTTTGCCTTCTGAGAAGAATTCAGCACAAGTGGGGTGTTTCTGGAGCTGTGACCACAGGGAGCATCGGAGCAGGAGGCTGGCCAGGGCCCTGCCGGCTCCGCCTGCCTTCTGCCCTCTCTTCTGCCATCAAGGCCCCCTCCTCGCTCCCACGCTGGCTCCCCTCCCATCTGTTCCCCTTCCCTAAAGATACATCAGAGATGTCCCTGAACCCTGGGCTCCCGGCGGGGCTGAGTTCTTACACATACAGCCCGGCCCCGCCGGCCTTGCAGACCTGTCCCGCCCCGGCGGCCCCCACCGCAGGGCTTCTTTTGGCACATCCGCAGGGAGTCCTCTTCCCCATGGCCCTCGGCCCATGCAGCCGCCGCACCCATGACGTCAGAATCTCTCGGGTGGTGTCCGGCATCAGCATCCTTACGCTCCGCAGTGATGTCAGCATGCGGCCCGGGATGGGAACTGGTGCTCTGCAGACGCTCCAGGGGCCGCCCTCCAAGGCTAAACGGCCTGGGTCCTGACCTCTCCGCACACGCCCCCTACGTGCGGGTCCACATTATCTATGAGGTTGCCTGGTGAACACCGAGACTGCGGGTCTAGGACTGCGGAACTGGGCTGGGTCTGCTCATCACCACAGCCTTAACACCTAATTCTGAGCTGTGTGGACAGCAGACCCTCCAAGTGTAATGAGTGTAGACATGAGCAACCCTAGACTTACGGTGGTCCCGCCACACAGGCTTCTGGGACATAGAAGGGTGGCATGGGGAAGGTTCCAGTGCAGGTCCCGAGCAGAGAGAGTGACGGCAGGGCCCGAGGAGGATCTGACAGGGTTGGCCTGTCTGCCTGGGGCATCAGCACAAGCTAGGGAGTCACAGGGGAAGGTCAGCACCTTGACCAGTCTTCCTGGAGCTGGACCTCACGGGGTTGCTGGGGAGAAGGTGACGTCACTGGGAGCAGTGCCCACACTTGATCTCTCATTGCAGGGCCATCCTGGGGGCGGGGGACGCTGGGGCCAGGGAGGTGAGGTAGCATCAATAAAAACTCAGGAATGCCTAATAAAAATGAGGCCCCACCCAAACCGGGGTCCCCACTTATGGGACAATTCTTTGAACCCAACTCTGCAGGCCTCAGGCCTCCTTGACAGACTCTCCTCGCTCCACCCGGTGCAGGGGGTCAAGTCCAGAGGACATCACACCTGAAGGAGAAGTCGCAGCCTTGCGGGGCCGGCCCGGGCAAGGGGAGCCCCGGCAGGAGGGAGCAGCGGCCCCCTCAGCACCCAGCTCTGTCCCGGCTGCGTCTCTGCCTGTCAGTGCACTTCTCCCCCAGAGCCACCGTGTTCTAGACCAGATGCCGGCCCTTCTCTTCCCCTCTAGCTGAGCCCAAACGGTCTGTTTTCTTCAAAGGAAACCTCTAAGAACAGGAGAGAAAACCAAAAAGAAAACAGGAACAAAGGCAACTGTAACCCGACCGACGGATGCACAGAAAACAGGTCCCCAACTTGGGGAGGAAAGGGGCTGACGGGCCTCCCGTGAGGTCCGTATGGGGAAGCTCCTTTCAATGGTAAAATTCTCTAAGGACACTAAGACAATGATGATGGCCACCCCGCCTCTTACAATCGACTTAGGCTAAAGAAGTTAAAAAGATTAAGTCAACTCCAGGGACAAACCGTTGCATAATTTGGAGTTGCTGGGACTGAGAAGCCGGTATGAGGCATCTGTTCTGATCACATGATTTTTAGAACTCAATGCCTGGTGCCCCTCCGAGGATGCCAAAGAGAAGGGGTGGCTGTCCTGATGGAAAGCCTCGTGGGAGCTCAGGGGCCTCTGTGCTACCCAAGGCATCTCGACCAGCCTGTCTCAGGAGGCTGAGGCGTGCCTGGCTGGCAGGGCGTCCCAGACGCGGGGCTGGCACTGCCACAGGGCAGACACGTCTGCTACACACTTGAACTGGTGTGAGTCAGTGAGTGATGACGCAGCCCAAAGGGCAGGGGCACCAAAGGCTGACGGCCTGGAGGCCTCATCCTCGAGGGCGCAGGGGTTGGATACCGAAGCTGACCCCGACCCCTGCGCGGCTGTCCCCAAGGTCTTCACCCTGAAACCTCGGACAGGCTGTCGTCAGGTGGTCGGGGCTGGGACAGTTCAACCTTTTTTACAGAATGGGAGGCAGAGGCGGCCTGCAAATGTGACATGACTTGGACCCAGGCCGTGTGACTCCACTGGGGGCTTCACGGGCCTCACCAGGGTCCCACACTCCATTTGGTTTGGGAACCGCTCATTTGCTGAGGCCTCTCCAACAGGCTCCTTGCCTGCCTGCAGTGGGCAGACAGTGACCAGCCAGACACCGCTGGGGAGCCCACGCAGGACTCACGCCCAGGCTGTGGCAGGAGTGGGATGGAACCCCTCCTTTCGCCTTCCGTGTTACCAGCATTTCCCAAAGTACGTTGGGTGGAACTGGTTCTCCCAGAAGCCGCACAGGCTGCCCCATCACCACGGCGGGACTTTGAGCTGACTGTACGCTAAGCACGGTGCCTGCTATCTGACGGCCAACGACAAACGGAGCCTCCACAAGACCTCTATGAGATGGGCACGGCCGCAGTTCACGCATGAGGAACAGAGGCACAGAGAGGTTTGGCCGCCTGCCTGACAATACACAGCTGGCAAGAGGCAGAGCCGGGATTGAAGCCCAAGCCATTCACCTCCAGAGCACGGGCTCCCGAAGTCAGAAGGACAAGCCTCTGCAGGACTTCTGAGCCTTTCATGTGCCGACAGGTCGTGTAAATTCCCAAGAGGCCACAGGCTGTCATTTACACCAAACATATTTTCCCCATTTATCTGACAACTATGTACGGACTGGCTGCTCCGTGCCAGGTTCCAAGGGGCACAGTGGAGCGCCAGGCAGATGTGATCTCTGAAGGCACGAGAATTCTGCAGAGGGATGGCTTGGGCTGTGCTGAGCATTGCCCCACCCCCCGGTTTTATTTTAACCTTTTTGGACAGAAATTATCTCAGATCAGCCATATGTGTCCCGAGTTTGATTTAGTGTTCCCCTTGGGGGCCAGATTTCCAACTCCGCGTCAGGCGCCGTCATGGAACGATGTCCTCCGGCCTATTAGGCCGTGCAGGCCTCCTCGTGCACACGCTGGACAAGACCAGGCATTCCCGCGATTAACAGTCCTGATAACCGAGCTCCTGTGACACCCCTGACCCCGTGCTGGGCACCGGGGACAGAGCAGGATAGCAAACAGAAAACAGGTCTCGTCTCTAGAACGCTGGGCACGCGTTCTGGAAGGGGAAGGTCATTACTTACACAATACATGAGCAAATACAAAATTGCAGAGTGTGATTAGCATTCCAGAGAAATAATAGAAGCTACCAGAGCTCAGAGCAAGGGCCCTTACCGCATAAACACTGTGTGTGGTGTGGGGGGGGGGGGCGGGGGGGGGTTGCCCTGCACGCACAGACCTGAGACTTGGCTTCTGCAGAACATCAGAAACACATTTCAGGATTTGCTTCACTTTACCATGTTGTCCTTTGCTTTACTTTATTGCAGGGGAGGGAGGGGGTGGAGGGGGAGGGAAGGAAAAGAAAACATAGAATGTGTTACTTATTTTACCCCCTCAAGAGGCAAAGGATTTCTAGAATTGGTCATTTCTGTCTCTGAAGGCCACTCCTCGGGACAGAGAGGGCATCGTCACTCCCTGCCCTCACCCCCACATCTTTCCTGCCCTCTTCCTGGTGCCTGAGTCTCCAAGCCAGATTTTACACCCGGGGAGCTGGGGAGCTTGCAAGCGGGAACAAGCCTGGGGTAAGAGCTCATCAAGGCTCTTCCTCAGGCCCTTTCTCTGAACCCTGAGCGACAGGTCTGGTTACACGGGTCTTTTGCTTGTTACAAGAAGCCGACCTGAGGGTCTGTGAGCAGCCAGGCACCAGCCCTGCATTTTTGATGGGGTCACCTTGGCTTGCTGCTGATGGTTTTTCAGATGGAAACAGCCCAGCACCTGGAGAAATGGCAGCAAAGATGGGGATGATTGTGGTCGGTGTGTCTATTTGGATGAGTCAGGGGGCCACTTCCACCAGCTGTGAAGGCCCCAGAACATTCTGTGATGGTGAAGAGAAAAGCTACTTAGAAGTACAAAGTGGGGTCCAGGAGAGGAGCCTTCAGTGCACGGAGATCCCCTCCTTCAGATGCCACATTGGCCCCATTCAGGCCCTTGGCCCAGGACCCTGCCAGGCTCTTCCAGCCCCCCAGCCTCAGTGCTTGGGTGTCATCTCTTCATCTGTACTCGCCCCCCAGGGATGCCAACTCACGGCTTTCAGCATCATGTGTACTCTGAGGACCCCTAGACTGATATATCCACTCAGGGTCCGTTCCTCTGAAACTGAAACCTGTGTGCTCAACTACCCCGCCCCGAGGTGTCTAATGGCATCTCAGACTTAACACGCCCCAAACCAAATCCCCAGCACGCACGTACCCCACAAACTGCCTCCATCACCTCATCACTTATGGTAACCCCATCCATCCGTCTGGATGTAGAGGCAGAAAAACCCATCGTCATCCCTGACTCCTCTTCCATCCAACCCCCAGCAAATCTCGTGGCTCTCCCCTCAAGGCATCCCAGAATTCACCCCACTGCTGCATTCCCGTCCGGCCACCACCGTTTCTCACCTGGGTCACTCACTGTGTTCACCTCCCGGTCTGTATTTCTATTCTTGGCCCCTTTCGGCCTACTCTTAACACGTCAGCCAGGGTGAGTCTTTAAGAGGTAAGTCATACCGTATTACTCCTCCCCTCAAAGGCCTCCAGTGACTCCCACTCCGAGTAAAGGCAGAGTCTTCCTAATGTCTGCAAGAGCCGACATAAAGTGGCTCCTAGTTACCTCCCTGACCTCGTGCCCTGGTCCTCCCCCCTGCCGGTCCCCCTGAGCATGCCGGGAGTGTTTCCACCCACACTGTGCCCACAGGCCTGCGCGCACTCTGTCTATATTCCCTTTACAGTCTCCGTAAGGAACCGGCCCCTCCATTTAAACGGTAGCCCCGTTTTCACTGCAGCACTCTCCCTGACTCACTTCTGTCCACAGCACTCATCATCCGACATTCTCCACAGTCACGTGCTTGTTAGTTGTCTGTCTCCCCCCACTAGGATGGGAGTTCCAAGAAGGTGGGGGATTTTGTCAGTCTGTTCACATCCCCCTAAGAACAGTACCCGGCACCTAACAGCACGCCTTCGTTCTGGAAGGAACGGATGAATAAAATGCGCGAACAAGTGAAAGGCCCAGAGCTGCACCCTTTCTTGACTCACTCACACCCACAGGGCGCCACCTAGTTACTGTTTTCATGTTACTGTTTCACGCGGGGCAAGAATTTAAGAAGCTAAGAGCCATTTCAGTGCCAAATGTCTCTATGTCTTTGTGCAAACGTTTCATGGTTTCTCAGCCACGCCTCATTGGACGGCAGTTTTTAGGCAAATTGCTATGAGCCTTTCTAAGCATTTAACTTGTTTTTCACAAACAACTGTGTTCATATGTCATCGGTCTGGCTACTATTAAATCAAGTCTATAATAATAGATACTCGTATATTTCTTATTATGTTTATTATGAACGAATTATGTTCATGTTAGCATAAAACACTTGAACAGTGGCATAAACAGGTTTTGGAACAAACACAGCTGACCTCTGGCAGCATTTAACCTGACTGCTGGTGACTGAAGGGCCCGGGCGCGCCCTGTGAGGGTCACCAAGACGCCTTCCACGGAGAGCCACAAGCAGCTATTAATGTGCCAGGTTGGTTACACTGGAAATTACCTGAGCCTCCACTGTATTTCATTTTACCCACAGCTGGCACTCTAACAACCATTCAGAGAGCTTTCTGGTACCACCCGACCCCCCCAGGCCCTGTCCTCTGCAGAATGCTCTCACACCAATTATTCCTTAGGCGACGGTGAACAGGCCAGACTGGACGGTTGAGACCTCTGCGTTTCCTTCCTCACGGGCTCGTGGGCGGCCCTCTGGCTTCGCCAGCTGGATCCCATTCCAGAGCGGCAGCAGCTCTGACTCACGGGCGTGATGGAGAAACCGCCCAGGTGAGTGATGACGTGCCGTGAACCCAGTCTGCGCAACAGCCCCGTCTGGTGCGTGTGGCATCGTGAAATCAATCAGCGTTTAAGCTCGAAGAGGAAGGGATTCATCGTTTTAAGCAGAAATAAGAAAAAAACACGCAAGGAAAAGCATCCACTGCCGTGTAATTTTTTGGAGGCTCTACCGGACAGGGACCCCTTGGGAGATGTCAAGGGCTAAAGCTGGAGGTAGAGCGAAGACGGCCCTATTTTCAGAGCCAAAAACTGGGGGAAAGGATTTAAAATTGTGAAGGAAGATGTGGATAGCTCTCCCCCAGGCAGTTCAGGATGCTTAGTTATTATTCACAGACAGCCTGCATGTGTGTGGCGGTGAGGACCGGGGAGGGGAGAATATAATTTCACCAGGATCTTTGATGAACGAGCCGTGCCGTCGTGGGCTTCGAGCGCACAATTTCTCTCCAGTCTCTGCGGTTTACTGATGGCCTTTCACTACGCATTCTCAACCTTGAGGCCTGTGCCCCCAGGTAGTAAGCCTTTAAGACCAATTGTAATTAACTATCCACCAAACAACCGACCCTTTCCTTTCAACCTGACTTTAGTTGCCCATTTACTTATCAAAGTGACACTCTGGTTCAGCTGCTAACAATTAATTGCCCCCAAATTCACGTGTTAAGACCTGAAGTCATGAGTTAGGGTCAGGTCAGAGGTCACTGAAGGGGAGTGGCAGCTTTGGCTCCACTAATCCTGGAGATGGCGTCCTTTCTTCTTTTTACTAAGTGCACACCACGTGCTGGGTGCTGCAGTAGGTGCTGGGGTAGAGGGAACACACATCAGGCGGTTACAGCACGACCCCAGGCTTATCCCAGTTCATGACCTAAGATCATGTATTCCCCTCAGAAAGATACCCAAGAGCAAGAGCGGACAGGGCCAGCAATCCTCAGCTCCACCTCGGCTCTGACACTCAGAAGTGACCCTAACTCTCCAGCAGCCCTGGCTCGTCTGTCCCAGGGTGGTTGAGTGTAAGTGACTTCACTGACAACTGAACTGAAAAATGCTGTCAATATATCAGAGAGATTGTTCATGAGCAAAGGAAAAAAATTTCAAATGAAAACCGGGAGCAAATGAAATGATGAGATGTGGTGGTACCATGTCACCTTCCTCCCCTCTGCCCCTTTACAAGACCCAAAGGGGAACTCTGAAGTCTGGGTACGACTCATTTGAGAAGCTGATAAAAATGAAGATTTCAAAGACCCACCCCCAGAGATGACGGTTTAGTAGGTCTGGAATGTTTAATAAGCCTCCCAGGTGGTTTGTGATGCAGGTGGTCCACTGAGTGAACGTCCTCGTGAGATAATCCAAACTAGAGCCCCTCCACACACCTGTGAACAGACAGGCGCTGCATGTCCTCTGGCTGAAATTAACCAGACAGTCCTACTGAGCCAGCAGTACTGTCCCCTCACCTAAGCACCTGCCCGGCACAATCCAGGACATCACCTTAACAAAACACCTGCTGCTGGCTGGCACCCATGCGCCGTATCTGCAACTTTTATCAATAGTTTAAAGAATATCCACATGCCATTAATTACCGTGATGAAGTTACTTAACAGAGCCTACAAGTCAACGCCAGTGTCTGACACCAACTTACTGAGGTTGCATTGTAAGGGCTGGCTCCTCTGCGGAGGCAAAGTTAACAGACTTTTCACCAAACTCACTCCTAAAATTCATTCAGAAGAGCCTAAACATGAATGAAGAAGGTTAAGGGTATAGAACACCTACTAACCTACACACTGGTTATTAGAAGAACTCTGAAAAGCTTCTGGGGGAATATCGTGAACAAAAGAGGAAAACCCAGTCCCGGAGCACGTCCATCAGCCTGAGCTGCAAATACTAAGAGGGAAAGAACTCCAGACCCTCCCTGACTCAACCAGATGGGAGCACCTGGCACCAAAGAGAACATTTGTCTTCAACATAAAAGACCGAGGCACCAGGTAAAGAGAACTACTCTGTTTCAGAATCAAGGTGCTTCCCCGGCAACACACCTTCACTGGGGACGTGAGTTGTATACTGTCACCCAAACTTCCCTTTTATTCTTTCCACAGAAGGTGTATTTAACTCACATGTGGGTTAGGAGCCTCAGTCCACACGCGTGTGTTGGGTGTGTTACACTTACCCCTCCCCTCTCCACCACGCACTTTGCTTACAAGGGAGGTACTTCGGTGGTCTCAGGGCTTACAGCCTCTTTACCCACACATCCTATTCATAGGACCCCCATCAGACACCCATTGAAGGCTGCCAGGAAGTGCAGACAGTATCCATAAATAAAGGAGTACTTGCTTCTCCCCCAATTTTTAAGCCCACCTCAAGCTCCTGGACCTCGCATGACCTCGTATGCTGGACCCTCTCTGAGGTGTCATGTCTCCACAACAATGTATTAATTCGTGGTCATCTTGAGCCTTCAGGGAAGGTGAAATTACGTCCAGTGTAGTTTTTAAAAGAAAGGCAATAGCAGATTCGTTAGACCTCAGACAGCAAACACCTGTGCCATGGAGCCACTCCCTTCCTGCGTCCAAGGCGGACACCGGGCACTCAGCCCGGCCTCTATCCAAGCGTGACCTCGCCTGGAGTCCAGCTCACAGCACCCCAGGCAGCTGCCCCCCCCCCTTGCACAAATGGAAACCTACTTGCCAACCGTGGCTGGGAAAGACTTCCATGAAAGCAGAAAACGGGGGTAAAAACAAAAAGCTGACCAGGGAGCAAGGCTTCATTCTCTGGACGAGGCAGTCTCTATCTGTTCCTTCCCTAACCACACAGGGCAGATGCGGCGGGTCAGAACGCCAGGCCCGGCTGAAACTGCTCAGGATGGCCTCCCAAGGACCTACAAATTGGATCAGGACCAGGAAGGACCCAGACCTGCGTTCACCTCCAGCATATATTTTAGCTCCTTCAAATCAGCGGGTACTTCTTGTCCACACCTGGGCAGATACCTACCAACCAGCCATGTCTCCCTGCTTCTTAAAGGAGATGAATCGGGCATGTACTCCCAGAGAACCAGCGGGTGAGGGGCAGGACGGCTCCTGACTGAGAGATGGAGCCAGACTGCCTGGGCTTGTTTCCTGGCCCCCCTCTTACTAGCTGTGACCAAGCAAATTCCTTAACCTCCGTGCTTCAGTTTTCCCATCTGTAAAATGGGAGAACATAAAAGTGTTTATTTCATAGCATGGTTATAATGATTAAATGGGGCAATGTGTGTAAAGCCCTGAAAACCTGTGGCTAGCAAGCTCTTGAACACATTCGTGACCATTCTTACATTATTACTTCAATGAACTAGGATCCCTTGGTTGCATTTTCATGGTTTCAGAGAGCAAAGGAAATGTTTTCTTCTGCACCCAGCTTTTAAAATTTTTAGTTTGTCTTTGAAATTCAAAACCAAGAGAAAATTATATGGAGGGGTGTTAGAATAAATCATCTTTTTTCTCAGTGTGATTTTAAAAATGACTTCCGGTTTTAGAGCTCACCCTATTTATCTGCTGGGAGAAAGGGAGCGGCTATGGTCAGTACATGAACAGCACAGGCCTGGCTGAGAGACAGCAAAGGGCCTGCGGTCACTGGCAGCAGAACCAGGAGTTTGGGCCACTTGGGCCCCTTCTCTCTGGGCGGAGCCAAGAGAAGCTGGGGGAAGGTTCCGGCCACTGCAACCTGTGCGGCCGTGACACCTCCTACGTGGCCGTCGGCTCCGAGCCCCAGCCACAGCCGTGAATCAGATTCAAATCCAGACTCCAGAGGACACCTCAGTGCTAAGAGCAGCACCTACGCGGCAGGCACATCTGTGGAACTCCCAGGCTTCTCTGTTGTCTTCACAACCGTCCTTCTGGGTCAGATAATCGATTGTTATCACCGTTTACCGAAAAGAAAGCTGGGGCTCGGAGACGGTAAGTAGCTTGCCCAAGGTTACAGAGCTAGTAAGTGATAAAGCCCGGATTCAAAGTTTTTATTCATTCAACAAATACTTATTGAGCAACTACTACGTGCCAGGCACTGTTGCAGATGCTGGGAACCCAGCAGTGAACAAAACCGAGTTCCTGCTCAGGGAGAACATCTGTTCCAGGAGTGGGGACATTTAGAAAACAAATCTAACAAACTGAGGACAGAGCGTGCGTATGAGTTAAGTGCTCCCATGAGCAGCAGAGTGCGGAGATGCAGAGGGATGAGGGCAGGGGCAGGGATGGACAGCTGGCCAGCAGCTCCGGGTCCAGGGCCCATCAGTGCCCTTACCTACATGCCACTGCCTGTAATGAAGTCACAGCAAAACCCTGAGGGGCTCCTGGGTGGCCAGGCACCGGGAGCTCCCCGGACACCTCTGCACCCGCAAATGCCCCGGGCTCACTCACTTTTCCTGGGCCCAGATGGAGAGCGGAGACCATCCGGGAAGCCTGTGGGAGTGTTTCTAAAATTCTGACAAAAGTTCTATCCTCCCCAAAGGTAGTAACCACTCATTCTCTGAAACTAACATAAACGGGTGTTTGTCAGTTTCCAGGAAGGAGTCTGTTTTTCTTTCTGGGCCTTTGAAAGCACGAGCAGTTTCTACAGCAGCCTCTTCCAAAAGTTCCTTGGCGATCATCATCCAAACTCTGGCCCTTTCTTCCCTCAGAGGGTTACTACACCCTCTGAGTTTCTTCCCTTTCTTCCACCAGGGATGGTTACTACACCCTCTGAGTTTCCTTTGTGGGGTTTTCCTGGGTCCATCATTTGAGGACTTTATGTATTATATAAACGACAGTAGTCCCTGTCATCCCCACCACCCTGGCCATCAGTTACTGAATCCTAAGAACACACACCGCCTCCTTTAGCACGGCTCTTACGGACCAGGAGGCCGAGGCTCAGCCAGCAGCGTGCCCTACCTCAGTGACAAGCGGGAGCCACGGAGTTAAAACCCAGATGGCGAGGGAGTTCAAGGCCTATGTTTATCCCCACTGTGGTGCCCAACCCCTCTGCAACGAAAGCCCCCTGTGGGCGATGACATCAGCACCAGTCATCTGGGGGACACAATACCTACATAAAACCCAGGGGGCACAGTGAATTCGGTGGTTTCGCACTGCAGTGAAGAGTGAGGCTCTGTAATGAGATGGCTGGGTTTGGGGCCCCCACTTACAGCTGTGGGACACAATGCAAGTGATGTGGCCTCTCTCAGACTCGATCCATTTGTCTGTAAACGACGAGACTTGCTCTCTCTCAGGCCATGAGAGCGCTTCCGAGCAGTTAAGCCATGTGAGGCACTTCCAACAGCCAGAAGCACCCTCAGCTCCCTCCCTGGTGGCCGGCGACATCCCGAGGGCCCTCTGAAAGCCCCGGTACACAGCCCATCAGATCTACAGACCAACACCTACATGATCCAGACTGACCATTAAAGAAAGATGTTTTCTGAATGGCTGACCCACTGACTCACTACAGGGGAATGCGCCTGAATTCACAGGTCCAATAATAGCTTGGAAATAGAAGCCATCTGAAAATGTTCCTACACTGGAGCCTGGCTGGCAAGGACTGGATGTGATTATAAAAAGCAAGTGAGAAGAGAATGTTACTGCAAGGAAAACTGAATCCACATGAGTCTTAAATAACTTCATTCCAACAGAGAATATTAAAATGTTACATTTTCGGCAAGGATCAAATACTGAAACAAATCCAAGTATTTTACATTGAAGTTCTATTTCAATTTAAAAAATTTTAAATCGCCACAATTGTATCCTTAGGCCTCAATCCCCTTTTGTTATTAACTTACCCGTGAAACAAGTTCTAGGTCTTTTAAAAAATGATTTCTATTCAAAATTTACATTTAGATTTATGGCTAAGACTCGGTACTTATCTACATAGAATTCTAGATTATATAGTGGGCTCCTGTCTAAACACTGATATGGAAATAATAGTCTTAGCTTAAATATGTTCTGATTTAGAACATAAACTGATGCTTTGAAATCCGGTAGCTTTTCTGTCATTACTGAGATGACACCTCCGTTCTCTCCCCCCTCACTGAGCACCTCAGGGAACATCTACAAAGGGATGTTCGAAACGCTGGTTCTTTGCCTAGCTTCCTGCTGTGCGTTATAAGCTGGACACGGGAAGGCACATTCAGGCACTAACTTCTTCCATAAAAGGCTTACGTTCTCTAGAACACCATCCCGCCTGAATCTCAGGTCGCTTTCTGTAAGAGACAGCGGAAAAGGAATCCAGCTGGTACCAGTGAGGCAGAAAACGGAAGCAGCTACAAATCCTTTTACCCCGACAGTTCGACCAGTTTATTCCTTCAACAGTATCTCCAAGCCCCTTCCAACGGCTCACAACTGAGTGTAATTTTTGCACCTGCAAATAATTTAACACAGGACGGTTTTTCCAATTCTTATTCTTAATCCAGAAAGTAAATAAAACCTACAGACGCCCTCCAGGCTCTAACCCTCTACTTTAAAAATAACTTACTATTGGCTGAAACGTAACCCTTTGCTTTGCACGCAATGGACTTCTTTGCGGAGGTGGGAAGGCAAGCCCCCATCAAGTTTGGTTTTGGCCCAAAAGAGGTCAAGCTTCTCAAGTGACACCTGAGGACACTCCCCGTGACCCCCTGGCCCCTTCTTCAGAACCACTTCCGAAATCAAAGAGAATCGTTATAAGGTGCTTGGTTTCTACTGAATAGAGTACTGTTCACTCGGCAGACTGATCTATGAAGCCCACTGCGCCTGAAAAGGGCTACAGCAGGCGCATCCCCACACTTCGGAGTGAAGCCAGGTGCGTGTGCCCAGGCGCGGCTTGTGCTCTCCCACAGGCCTGCTGCGTCGGGAAGCCCTACTTGGAAGTGACCACCCTACTTGTTCATGAACGCCGGAAAAGCCCTTAACAGAGAAGGTATCAAGGTTGTATCCCGCATTTAGAGAAAATGAAGCTTAAAAAAAAAAAACCAAACCTACGAAAATGATCAACAGGATGGTGTAGCTCGGAGGCAGCTCGAATCCCAGCTTGCCGCTTGAGAGTTGGGTGACCTTTGAACAAAATCACTTCTCCCGGGTCAGTAAACGACACCAGCGTCATGGTGTTATTGTCAAGTCAAGTCTGAAAAATGCTTCGCGTAGTACCTCGTACATAGAAGGCACCCAAAAGCTACCTCAAATACACCCCAGGGCGTTGTCAGATGGTTCTCACCACCCCTTGGAGGAAGCATCACCAGGTGCAGGACGGGGAGGAAGACCTGCAGGGCAGTGGTGTGGGTGGGGGGCCTGGATGGTCCCCCAGCAGGACTCCTGGGCATCTGCCTGGAGGGATCAACCAATGAGCAGCTTCACTTTTTCCCTACATTGCACCCACTCAAACCTCAAGTTTTGTTCCATTCTACGTTTTTTTTTGGACACTGGGTGTTTTACTTGTCTATAAAGAATTTTTTAAAAAGTATTTTATTATTGTATTGTTTAGTTATTTTTGGTGGAGGGAGGAGGTAATTAGGTTTATTTATTTTTGAAGGAGGCACTGGGGATTGAACCCAGGACTTTCTGCATGCTAAGCATGCACTCTGTCACTTGAGCTATATCCACTCCCTCTATAAAGAATTTTAATGGTGCTATTGACGTCACCATTCCCACGAATCTGGATTTCATTTTAGTTTTTCGGTTTTAATCCCACAGCACTGGTATATTTAAGGCCCTGTAGGCAAACTCCGAGAAAAGGGTCAAAGCACTAGGAAGGTGGGGCCCAACAGGGCTCTGGCCTTGAGAAACGTGTAGAGAAAGAAACCGCACAGCAGGCTGGCCGATCCTTTATCCCTTGAGGCCCATCGCCTAGGCCTCCTCCTGTCTGTAGCCCAGGCTCAAGCCTAGACTCGGAACAGCCCTTCCTGCCGCCCACCGCCCACCAGATGCTGGAAAGCGGGAACCATGACAGGATCTACTTTGCAGAGTGACTCTAAGGATGAGATGTGAGGCACGTTGAGGCTCAAAAGAGAAGACACAAGTACTTAGCCATTAAAAGCTACATTCGTCTTCTCCACATTAAATTCACAACTTCTTCGGTGTGCACTGACATTACTGGAGGGGAGGGGGGTGAACTTCACACTGCACACCACCCAGGCCTCATCTCCAAACAGTCTCACTTAAAAGGCTGGTGGTAGAGCCTAGGAGCTGGGAGCCTGGCTCTGGGTTGGAGGATCACTGTGCTCAGGGCAGGCTGTAGCCAGATCACACTCTGCAGGCTCCTGGATGCACACGCTCCCAGCAGTGCTTCACCTCGACAGCCCAGAGAGCAGACAGACCCCGAAGCGGCAGCCGCGGGGTTGGTGCCACCAGGGAGAGTGGAGGCCATGTACAAAATGGTAAACCATTCTATCAGCCTGGTCCTCTGGCTACTTTTAAGTGTGGCCTTTATATCCGAGTCAACCTTCTTTCAAGGCAAAGTGTCCTTTTAAAAAATTTTTATGTATATATGTCAATCTAATCGAAGTGAGGTTCAGTATCAAATCAAAACCCACAGAAATAAGACATCAAGAGCATTAAGTGAGCTATAATTTTACAAGAGTCATTTTAATGTAAGTATTAAAAGTCAGCAGTCATCTAGATATCCGCCCCCAAATATTAAGATATAAGCACCTTCTTGACCACCTGGCCTCCGGAGAACTGTGTCAAAGTGAAGGACACTTTGAATATAAAATACAAAAAATGGGAAAAAAGCACCATGCAAATAATAGCTTTACAAAGGGCGGGGATTTTTGTCCACTGGTATAACCTAGGCACCTAGAATACAGCTTGGTATACAGCAGGTGCTCAATAAATTAATGTGATTCTGTAAAACACCTTGCCAGAAGGTACTTGTAACATCCAGATTAAAAGTCAGCCTAGACAGGGATTTGCAATCAGAAATGCTGCGAGATGCTTCAAAACAGCTGTAGGGACATAAGGCTTCGGTTATTAGCTTTAAAGATTTTTTTAAATATTTAAGTCTATGAAGAGTAAAAGCAACCACACTGGGGCAGCTCGTTCCTGGCAAGAGGGAGCGCCTTCCTGGGGACTCCTCCACGCGGTAAATCTCAGAGTGCTGCCGCGACCAGGCCCTGCTGTAAGACCCGGGCGCGAAACAGACCTCGCCCTGCTCTTTCAAACCCACGAGACAGTCTGTCAGCATCCACACCAGGGAGCACAGCCTCCCGCTGGGAGGAAAGCTCAGAGACCCCCTCCCCATCCCCAGTTTTGGTAGACTGGCCACTAGCAGCCACAAGGAAAGTACTTGCCCAGGGCTAAGCCACCAAGGCGGGGACAGAGGAGAGGCTGCTTGTTGGATGCTCGCTCCCTGCCAGCCTGGAGGGACGAGCGGGGAGCAGATGGGTCAAGACGGAAACCGGCCCCCCTTCCCAGAGCAGGGCTCCCCCCAGCTCATCGCGTCCAAGCACCGTGCAGGCGCAGTGCGTGCTCAGTGCTGTTTACAGAGCATTTGCAGGGCTCCTGCGGAAAGCCGTTTCGCACCCGCCTCTCCCTCCTGCACACCCTCCTCCTCCCTTCTGGGGTTCTCTAAGGTGGGAATCCATCAGCCAGAAGTGTCAACATCTCGCTGAGGGAGGCTGACAGTACCGTCAGCTTCACCACCTTTCCCTGAGCAGGAATCACACACACACACAGAAAGCATAAGGACGAGGGCTACCATGCAGGACTTCATGAAACCCCCGCTTCTTTCAGCCACTTTTAATCTTTAAAAAACCCAGCAATTCCAGGTCAACCTAATACAAATGTTACAACTTCTTTGTTTCATTCTCCGGGATCCATAAAAATAAAAATCTCCAAACTAGAGTGAACTGTCAGCAAGCACGCAGGAAGCAGAGAGCCCACATGTGGAATCATTTCCCTCTTACCCAACAGTAAATTCTCCACGCACTTCTTGGCACCACCGTCCGACTGCACGTCTACCCTTTCGGTGGCACAGAAGCAACGTGCATTAACAAATATTCCATCGACGCCAAATGGAAACAAGGGAGGTCAGCTGGGGGGATGCTACAACTGCACTTTAAAGATGCAGCCTGTGAACAGCACCCCCATGTGCACCTTCATTCCCCCCCCTTAACTGCTCCCAGTGATGTACAAAATGCAGTCCTTTCACAAGCTTTTATAAAGTTTTTTTTTATTGGTTACAATTATATAAAATGCATCATTTGAATTCCCCCTAGTCATTAAGTGCTTGCTAGCAACAGCATAAAAAAACTTTTTGGACATCTGACAAGCTCAAATGATTTACTTCATGCTGGAAGGGGAAAAACAGCAAACACCACTCTTAACTCGTCTGTCTATAATTAACCTCTGTCTCTCTCAAGGCTACATTGGTTAAAATCAACGGACAACCCCTTTGTATGTCAATTTGTAAATTTTAATGGTTTCATTAGAATAGTCTTTTATATCACTCTCCAACAAGAAACAATAAAATAACTAACAGCAAACGTCAATACAAGAATACTCTCCAGATTAACAACTCAAACAAAAATGTAAAATGTAAATCACATATAATACAATTGAAGCATCCAAAACAATTTAAATAATTTTAAATATTTTATTTTTAAACTGCTACAAATGCTTTACACAATGTTTGAACATAAAGTCCCCATAACAGAAACATAACAAAATGGGAATGATAGTGAAAGGGTTGAAGTGGCACAAATTCACCAAACAGGTATTTTTTTTAACTACAGAATTTAAGAGGTAGATTACTTTTAAAGTTGAGAACCAAAAAACAAACAAACAAAAAACCCATGAATAAAACCTAGCCATTTTTCAACAACTCAGTCATTAATTAGGGGGAAGGCATATAACGCAGGGAGAAATGATACCTATATTATTCAGGGAGAGGCCAATTTGTCATTCCTTTTAATCTCTATTAGAGACTTTAGTGTGAAACCTGATACTTGAATTAATTTACACTTACACGTAGACACACATCTGTACAGGCCTGTGATGCATCCTGGGCATTGATATATTGCTAGTCTCCAAAAATATAACAGTTATAAATTAGTGCCAGATAATAATCTGAGAGGATAATGTCCACCTGGATATGTACACATGACACTGGAAGGGGCATAAAAAAGTCCATATCCAATCTGGTTTCCTCTCCAGTATACTGGCAATCTGCTTGTGATTAAAACAACAACAACAACAACAAACAGCAACAACAACAAAAAACAGGCTAATAAGAAAGAAGCTGAATGCTTCTCTCTGTCTACAATTCATTTAAAAGAAAGAAAGAAAAGGCATCAAGCATCAAGAGCTGGTGTATGACCAAAACATTTTAAGATGAGTGCATCAGAATGTGTCATCCCTGAAATCTACCACAAACTACTGATACAACAGAGAACTTGCTTTGCAAGATTAGGTTCAAATCATCCCTTTCTCTGCTATGTGCCAAAAACCAGGGCCACACTCAGGTCTGAGTTCCCAGTCCCGTGATGACGAGCCAGTTCAGCTAGCCCTCTGACAGCACCCGCCTCTGCATCTGAATCACCCGCGAGCCCGACACTCCGAGGCAGCGGATGCCCGACTCTAACCAGGGCAACAAGAAGCCTGCTGCAATCAGTGGTGTGCTAGGACTTTTGAGTCAGCTTCAATTGGTCTTGCAAGCTTGGAAGATTTCGTGTCCTTTGCCGTAGTGCTTATCCTAAGTTGAGCATGCATTATCTTTATTTAGTCAATTAAGGTTTGTTTTGTTTTGGGGTTTTTTCTACAGGAAGTTCCTAGAAAATAAGAAAACTGAAGATAAATGACAACGTAACACAACCTTGTATGAACTGAGCATGTTAAAGAAAAGGTGAGTAGACCATGGGACAAACGTGAAGACGGCAACAGAATGACTTTGAAGGTGTGCAGGAACGTGGGTGTCCTACTCAGCAGAGACAGCTGGTAGGGACACGGGCAGGTCGCCTGGGGAGTGGCGTGGTCCAGAGGATATGTGAGAAATCAGCATCACTTTATTTTTTAAATCAATTTATGGTAAATGGGAAAACTTGGTCTGGAATTTGGCTTTGCTCCTCCATCAGATATTTAAGTGTCCTTAACTGGCTGTAATGGGAATACAGTATTTAAAAAAAAAAAAAAAAAAAAAAAAAGCTGCTCTAGAAGCAGCATTAAAGAATATAAAGAACACCTTGGGATTTACAAAGACCAAAGATGAGAAAGAAGGGAGTAGAAAATGTACTCTTTCCTTGTCTTTTTGTCTCACAAGCCCAAGGAAATGAGTCCTCGGCAACACACCCAGGTGGGCTGGAAGCGGAGCCCCGACGCCCGGTCTGCTGGACTGAGGCGGTAAGAGGAGGACGCGAGCCAGTGGTGTGCCCAGTGTCCTCTGCGGCTTTGTCCTAAAATGGGATTTGGAGCACACGTCTTTTTCACACCCTGATTGGCACAATGGCCTGTGCTCCAGGAAATGACCAAATGGCAAATTCTGTCGAGCCCTTAGTGTTGAACGGACAACTCGGACTTCGTTCACACAGCTGACTGCAAGCATGCACTTGAAAACCTGTGGAATCCTACACTGGCACTTGAACGCAAAATGCCTGAGTGTTGAGGACGTGCCCTTAATCACAGATATGATGAAACACACAGGAAAGGGTGTGCTACCAGTTCCAGGGTAAGTCCTTGACTATGCAATGGGGCAGGTACAGAGAAATCACTGAAAACAGAGTGAAAGTGGGTATTTCCAAACACATGCCGTGAAGTCATCCCTGAATAAAATTTACAAGGAGAAATACACTGAAAGGGGAAAGAGACGCTAGTTCCAACAACCCCTTGCCAGTGCAGCATACACAGACGTGGACTGAGGGTGAGGCCTCCGCCGAGGGCCCGGGCTGACCCTGACAGACCGCCACGTCCTCCATGCTCTATACCAGATTCACTACGAGGTACTCAGACGACCACAATCCTCTGAAGAAACACCCACCCTTCTGCCCAGATAATCCAAATGTCATGTCCCAACTGAGCATTCATTTTGTAATTTCCAAAAATACTCCCCAAGT
Source organism: Camelus ferus (assembly GCF_009834535.1). NCBI lineage: Eukaryota > Metazoa > Chordata > Mammalia > Artiodactyla > Camelidae > Camelus > Camelus ferus. The sequence continues at coordinate 9,122,508 of NC_045708.1, read as the reverse complement.
TTACGGTCACTTGTAAGTGGACCCCTGTGAAAGAGACACACATCCTTCAGACGTGCCCACAGCCCAGTGCAGTGACTCACACAGAGTGGGGACAGCTACCACGGAAGCCCGCTGCCACCTTCTACGGTCAGAACAATACCCATGTTTTCTTATCTGTTTCTTCCTTGTTTCCTTTTAGGCCAAATTTCATTCCAGCAAGGGTAACTTTCAAACAAAGTAAAATAATTAACTGGAGCAAAGCATAGAAACACTATTTTATCAGGCCCTTTGGTCCTTGGCAATGTTAAAGGTTCTTCAAGAGCACTGAATGAACTTCACAAATTTATCGTTACTCAGAGGGCTTTCCTTTACAGCACTTTAATGTTCTCCTGTCAACTGTGCCCTTGAACTGTATAAATGAGATCCAGTACAAAACAGGTGGTTCTTTTGGGTAACATCCGACACAGAGGGGAACACACAGTATATTCTACAGCATCAGCCACCTGGGAAACGTGTTTTAGCACAGCCATGAAAATGATGGCATGCTCTGGGTCCTTCAACCTTGAAAGGCCAGTTCAAGAACGTCCTGTTGTTGTGGAACTTCCAGAACACAGACTGAGTACAGAGAGGCACACTGGGAGGTTCCTACAGGCAGGCAGAGGGACGGCTGAGAAACACATGCTTACTGTCACCGGGGCTAACCAAGCTCCAAGATGCTTCTGCGCACGGGCCAGGGCCAGGGCCAGGGCCAGGGCCAGGGCCCGGGCCCAGAGGCTGAAGGAGTTCTACAGGAACGATTAGTGCTTTTATAAAGAAGCTTTTGAGAAAAAGCTAATCTTTTATTCCTACTGCCAGTCACTCCAATCAGCCCTTGGCTACTGATTCTTGTCCACATCTTTAGCTAGGACTTACGGCGCACCAGCACCGAGAATGCTACCTCATCAGCCTAGCAGTGATAAAGCATCTCTGAGTCCACGTGACTTCTCCAAATGGCAGCTACCCCTTCCCCGCCCCGTTAACTCTGATTCTGTTTCCTTAAAACACACCAAAGAATTGCGACACACTGAAAGTTATAGCCAAGAAAGCCTAGAGCCATGCAGCTCACTCTGAAAGGACAAGATTTAAAAATGCTTTGCAGCAAGTCTAGCTGAGGATTAATCACTTCACCTGAGATGGACCTGCAGGCATTATTCAGGAAGCAGAAGGAATGTCCACTCACGTTTGAAGTAACTTAGTTTCAGAAGTTGATGTAACAAACTTAACTACTGCCCTACGTCTCTACCCTTCGCTAAGAACAGTTCCTCATATAGAAAGAACATAGAATAAACAGTGAAATCACCTCCAACCTCAGATGAGCTCAGACCTCACCACTGGGGGGAAAAAAGGCAGCGACAAACGGGACGATCTGTCCTGGGTCCCTGCTCACGCCTGAAAGCACCTAAGTGTCCAGCCTCGCTGCCCAGCTCTCAGCACCACCCTCCCCTCTCCTTCCTCCTGTGCGGGTCTGGCCTGTGTATTAACAACCCTACGCTTGGAGACGGGAGCGGGTGGGGGGACATGCAGCATTTTAAAAAGAACTGGGTGCGGTGTTTTTATTTGAACCAAAAGGCAAGTTTTTAAAATTAAAACACAGTCACAGAAAGCATGAATGGTAAAAGCAGTCTCAGGTACGAGAAGCACTTTAGTCACAGAAACACTCAGCAAGATTCAATGTGGTTTTAATGAAATCCCTGAACCATCTTCACCTAAGAAGTGATCTACGATCAGGAAATAATACCGGTGACACCGGGACATCACCCAAGACATGGAAAAAGTGTGAGCACATTTCATCTTTTCATCGGGTGCTTTTGGGAACTTTACGTGGCTTCAAATTCAATTCACAACTGGCCCTATGAAAGAAATGGCACCACTCTGAGTCCCAGGTCTCACATAAAAGCCACGTATCCGTCTCTACAGCAGCCGAGGCACTGAGACTGCCTCACGCCTGCCCCCACCTTAAGAAACTGCTATTTCCTTTAAACACTTATGTCAAAATTGTGCAGGAAAAAGAAAAAAAAACAGCCATTGGGCAAGGATAGTGTTTTCTTCCAACGGTCTCGCCCCCCGGCTCCGGAGCGCTGCACGCCTCCAATCCCGGAAGGCACGGCTTACCTGAGGTCCTTCAGCTCCTGCTTGCCACTGCTGTCCTCCCTTCTGCTTTCACTCGGGTCGGCAGCAGCTGCCAGCTGCAGGCTTCGGGTGATGGGCCCCCCGCTCCGCTCTCTAGATTTGACACTGAAGCGGTCTGTTCTTTTCTTACTGGCCAAGGCGGCTTTGCTCTGTAAGACAGCCCTGCTCTTCTGCGCCCTCGCGTGCAGGCTCCGCGACGCCCTGCCCGGGAGCTGAGCCGCCCGCGTCTTGGCCGTGGCTTTGGGTTTCTTGCCCTCGCCGTGAGTCACTCTGGCCATTCGGATTGGGCTCGAGTTCCTTAAAGAGGAGCTTGGTTTTTTGGACTTGACCGAAGCTGCAAATGTAACATTCTGCTTGGACCTGAAGGAAGAGGAGGGCAGGGGGACCTGTGCGGGGCCCGAGCTGCGGGCTCTGGTCTTGCCCAAAGGCGCCTGTGTGCTCTGCATCTTGATCTCCGTGTCCGCCGTCCGTCTGCGGTGGCTGCTGCTTCTGTCACTACTTGCAGGGGAGGGGTGTCCGCCTTTCTTGGACGAGTGGGCAACTTTTTTTTTGGAAGGAGAAAGAGGCTTTTTGGGACAGCTGAAGGCGGCGTGCTTGTTCAGGCTCCCGATGTACGTGAACTCCCTGTTGCAGTACGGGCAGATGTGCGAGGACGACTCCGGAGCGTTCTTTAGGTCGGCCTTCTGCTTCGCAGATTTGTTCTTTTGAAGGATGGCTTTCTGGACGAGCTGGTTTTTTTTCTTCAACGCGTTTAACTTGAGCTTATTTGAGGACATTTTGCTGAGCTCAACACTGAAGTTCAGTCTTTTGGGCTGTCCCATCCGTCTGAAGGCATTTTTCCCAGAGTTGTCCAAAACCACCACACCGTTTTTGGGTTGCACAGTCTGTTTCAGGGGCACCGGATTTTTCTTCGGGGTATACCTCTTCTTGTCACTAGCGGAAGCACATGCCAGGATGTGTTTGTGGAGCTCGGGCATGTTGTCCACACCTTTCCCACACTTGGTGCAGCGAATGGCGGTTGTAAAAGTCTGTGGGATATTGTGTGTAGTGAAATTTGTGGCTGTCACACCAATGCCCAGGGGGTTTCGGTGATGGTACTGAAATGGAGGTGGTTTAAAGCTTGGATAATGCTGATTGAGACCCAATCGAACATCCGGATCTTTCGTCTTTATTCCAGAAGCCATTATTTTTATGGTTGTGTAAAGCTCTTCGGAAGAGTCGTTTAACTCCTCTTCCTCTTTAGACGTCTCTAAAGGATCTTCTGGCAAGCTCTGCATATGCTCTACGTGGGCTTTGCTGGGATCAGTAAAGTTCTGGGGCCTCAGGGTGCCACTTTCAAATTCGTGGTGTGTGCACACCTTATCTGGGTGGAGATCTCGCTGGTGCTGCTGCAAATTGCACAAAAAAGCAAATTCTTTTTTACAAACCGAACACACAAAGATATTCCCAACTCCATGAAGCAGAAAGCGATGTTCTGACAAATCAGTTTTCGCCTTAAAGAGCTGCACACAAAATTCACATTTCAAGGGCCATTCTTCAGCATGAACGGATAAATGTTTGGTTAGATCTTTAATGGAAAGAAAAGGCGATTCACAGACGTTGCAGACGAAGTTTTTGTTGAATGTTTCCTGGACAACATCCCGCTCAGTGGCGGGCTGGGCTTCCTCCCTGGCCTTCAGATCTTCATTCTCTAATTCCTCCTGTTTGAAGGATATCATGGGGAGAGAGGCTTCCAGATTATCCCCAGAGGAAACAACGGATGACACTGCTGAGAGAGGAGGTGGGGAAGGGGAAGAGGAGGAGGATGAAGAGGAGAAGGAAGATGAAGACGACGAGGAGGAAGACGAAGAGAGTGTCGGAGGCCCCGGCGAAGCAGCAGACATTAGGGGCTCCACGGAAGGAACAGGAGACGGCGAGGGAGACACCGTCGGGGAGAGAATTGGAAGAGGGGACTGTGCGGTGGCATTCGAGAGTGGAGAGGGACAGGGACGAGGGGATGCCCCGGACGAGGGGGCTGGGAGAGGTACAGTAGGAAGCAGTGGAGGGGGTGGTGTGGCAACGGTTAACACAGGAGGACAGGGTGGAGGGGAGGAGGGATTTGTGGGGGTCAAGAGAGGAGGCAGCTGCCCGGAAGAAAGGGAAGGCGTCTGCAGGGCAGGTGATGAAGGAGAGACGTCAGGTGGGCACCCGACAGCAGGGGCAGATAAACCAGGGTCGGGAGCAAGGTCAGCATCCGGTTGGGGGTCGAGGGATTTACAGGGACTCGGGCTCCTGGTCGCCTCGGGGGCACTTTCTACAGGCACGTCGACGCCATTGTACTCATTGAGAAGAACCCTCTGCAGCATGCAGGTGGTTGGTTTCTTTTTCTTCACAGCACTGCAGGCTGGTGGCACCAAATGATTTTCTTTGAATTCCTTGCCTTCAGAGTCGCTACAAGGCTTTTTATGCACGCTGAGATCTAACACAGATTCCCACTGGACCGGAGTCTTGCCCGTACCCTCGGCCTTCTGTTTCACGCCGCTCGATAAATCCAGCGGCTGCTGGTTGCACACGTTACTAAAAGTAGAGCTAGCTGCCCACTCTTTAGACACTTTATACTCATCAAAGCCTGGCGGGCTCCCGGCTTCTCTCTCATCTCTCCCAGACAAACTCCATGCTGGTGAGTTGCTATGATTTTCTAATTTGGGTTTTTTGGAACTCAGAACTGCCTCGGTCCACATGGCCTTCCCATCGCCTGGCTTTCCAAAGTCCCGGAGGGCAGGACTGTGCTGTGGAGAGCTGGGAGGAGAGCTGGTCCGCCTCTTAAACCTGCTCGAGGTCACAGGCAGCATCGAGGCAGGAGCGGACACGCACACAGGCCCCAATTTAGGTATGTCAGGGGCCGAAATCCCTGCAGGAGGAGTGAGCTTATCCTGGGTTTGGAGGAGCTGCTTGAGCTTCGATGACAAATACACACTCTTCTCTTTGTGGAAAGACACCGCCTCTGTCGTTGATATGCTGAGAGGCAGACTCAAGGAACAAGAGGGCGCTGTGGGGTCGGACTCGGTTTCAGCTTTAATTTTGGGTAACACGGGAGGACTGGCCGTTCTCCGCTTCTTGGACTCACTGTTCGTGCTGCTGGAAGGCTCTTTAGGGAGCTCGTCGGTCACCGGGACCCGCGTGGCCTTTATGCTCTGAGTGATCTCCACCGTAACCGGAGTGAGCAGGCAGTTGATACCATACAAGTCCGCCGAGCCGGGCTCCACCTCAATGACGTCACAGTTACTGGTGCTGCTGCTGGTCTGGATTTTACCGTCGATGTAGTAGTTTAAGTTTTCAGAGATATTGCTAGATATATCCATGATGTACACGTCGTCGGCCTCCCCCTCCTCCTCTGGCTCCGTGCTGGGGACGTAGACACTCTGGGCTGGGGCGGCCCGCTCGGCCGGGGGCTGCGGCTCATCCGGGAGGCCTCCTTTTCGCCGCACACCTTTGGGAATGAGGTGGCGTTCGTGAACCCTGCGCTGATGCCGCCTCATGTTGGTGTGAGCTCCAAAAACTTTCTTACAGTATTTGCAGGGGTGAAGCTCTTTCGCCTCTCCGCTCTCCTCTGCAACAGAAGAATCCACCGTTTCTTGGGACGCTTTCTCTGAGTTCACGATCAGACAGTCTGGCCCAAGACAGGGTGGGGTGGCGTCCTCTTTGGCGGGGACGGTGTCCCCGGCTGCCCGGCCGTCGGCCGCGTCCTCTGCGGGCGGCAGTGGCAGGCTGGGCTTCCGCTTTAACCCCGCCTCGTGGCGCCGCTCGTGCCGCCGCCGGTTGATCTGGGTGCCGAACGCTTTCCCGCAGTACTTGCACTTGAAGGCGTGGTTGATGGTAGATATGTGGATGTGCATGTGGCGTTCCAGCCCCTGTTTGGTCGTGAACTTCCTCTCACAATGCTGACATGGAAACAGGAATGTTTCAAACACATCACCATTGGCCTCCTCTTTAGCTTTGGGAATTTTGATAACAGGTGTCACCTCTGGAGAGTCTTCAAGAACTTCTTTCGAAATAGATTTCGGTTCTTCTAATAAATCTTCCGGCTTCTCGTCACACCGTATCTCTGGCTCTTTCACGGGACTTGCATCTGGCACCACGGCAGCTTCGTCCCCCTCGTCCTCCAGCTCATCCTCCTCCTCCTCCTCCTCCTCCTCCTCCTCCACATCGTTGGCCTCACAACTTGCTGCCTCTGGCTTCACGTCCGGGTCTGTCGGTGGCTCGCAGGCCGGGGGAGGGGTGCCAAGCTCCGGAAGCACCTCCTGACTCACCGCCTCCTGAGGCTCGGCTGGCTGCTCGGTGGTGGCAGCTGAAGGCTTCTCGTCTTCGTCTTTGGGACCTAGAAAGCGCGGGAGGCAAAAACCAGCCTTTATCATCAACTCTTACTATTCACGTTCTTTCTCTTATCCCCTAAGGTGTGTAAGGCAGACCGTGCGTCACGGTAAACTATTTGACTTTCTCACATATGAAGTTCTGCTGGATATAAATCCGTCTCCTGCATTCAACAGATGTTTGTACAGAGCACCTGCTGTGTACGCGCGACTCCAACTCGGTGGGCAGTGAGACACAACATGACCTCAACACCCATGAGGAGCTGAGGTTTTCCGTGTTCAGTCACAGGTCTGTAAACGTATTTTTGTTTACAGAAACTGTAGTGCTTAAAATTGTGTTGCCGTAGCTGATACTGAAATTCAAGACACTAGTTGTGAATTCCTATTTTTCATGGTTCCAAACTGAAACAGGGAAATTGCAAAACATATGACTAGGTTACATTCTTAGTGGTCTGTCTTAAACGGAATGATTCTCTCTCTTGTCTGACTAAAATTATATATTTGGACCTCGCACATTTTCCAGAGTCATGTGATCAGAACTGTTCAAGTATCTCCATAGATCATCTCTTCCAAGCCTAATTAAATTACTGAGAACTCAGGAGCACTCAGAGAAGGAAAGAGAAATCTGAAGTCACTTCTGAGTCTCTGCACCCAGGAGAAACCCAGCCCAGCGCAATCTGAGGTAAACGGTACACAGGGGGTCAGGGAAGGACTCACTGACAGGTGAGCAAAGATGTAAAGAAAATGAGTCACGCAAATATCTGAGGGAGAGAAGCCCCTGGACAGAGGAAATGGCGAGTGCGTGAGCTCTGAGTTCAAGGAACGGCAAGGAAGTTCAGGCCAGGGGACCCGAGGGTGGGGGGGAGGGAGGAGAGCAGGAGATGGGGCTGGCTCAGGCAGAAACTCGTGGGCTGCTGGCCTTTACTCCGAGTGAAAACAGGGGGCTACCAGAAAGTTGTCACCGAGAAACACGCCTAACTGAAATGCAAGAGCATCAGCCCAGCTGCTCCGAGGAAGACAGAACCCTGGCTCTAGGTAGACAGGGGGAGGCAGGGAGGCAGGAGAGGAGGCTGCAACAGCCTCCGGGGGAAGGGCTGGCGGGGGAAGAGGATGGCAAGCGCTCAGACTCTGGATGTATCTTGGGGATGAAGGTGACCAGATGGGCTTGTGGACTGTGGAGTGTGAGGTGGGGGGTGTGTATGTCAAGGACGATGCCACAGTGACTGCAGTGAACCTGATCACCAGGCTGTATCAGACTGAGGGAAGGTAAGTTTGGTCTGTGGGCATCTCTGTGTTCTGGTGGGAGACTGGAGTCTACTTTGGATGTGCTGAGGCTTGAGGTACCTGACAGATACCCAAGAAAACAGATTAAGTAGTTACACGTGAGTGGGGTTTGACAAAGAGGCTAAGCCTGGAAATACCCTCAGACCAGAAATGGCACTTGAAGCCTCGGCCTGGACGAGGTCACCTGTCCTCGGAAGGAAAGACCGTGACCCCCGCTGACTCTGGTACCTAGGGGTTAGAGGAATGGCCAGGGAGGTATCTGGAGAGCCGAGAGAGCGGGGGCCCTTAAACTAAGTAAAGGCTTCAAGGAGAGGGGGTCAGCTGCGCCCAGAACTGCTGGTGGGCTGGGCAGGATGCAGACTGAGAACCGAGCATTCCATTTACAAGGTGGAGGTGTGGTGGTCGTCATGACAGGTTTTGAGGAGTGGTGGGGACAAACGCCTAATGGAGTTCAGGAGAGAACGGGAGGAGGAGGGGGAGACAGGAGACTACAGGTGACTCTCTGTAGTATAGCTGTAAAGGAGAGCAGAGAAACGGGGTGGCGGCTGGAAGGAGAGGGAGGGCAGCAAGGGCTCCACGGCAGGAGCTGTCACAGAGCACTGGAGCTCCACGTCCGTGTCTGCTGAGTTACACCCCTTTGCCGCAGGCTCCCGAAGAGTTAGGTGCCGGAGGAGAAGCACAGCTGCTCCCACTTCTCCTGGCCCTAGGAACAGGGTCTTCCCCTCCACCGGACAAATGAGTGCCCTTCATCAAGACCAGGTGAGTGGACCATCAAGGTCTTTATCATTATGGAGCTCCACTTCACAGGAGCTAGGCAAGCCCACCACACTATGAAAATGCATGAAGTCACGCATGTCGGGGAAGCACGTGCTGCTACAGAAGCACACGAGGAATACCCAGCGGCTTGGTTAACCAGGGAAGGCTCCTCAGAGAAAGCACTGAGCAGGTGGAAACTGAAGGCCAGGACAGAAGAGGGAAAGCAAGCAGGAGGAGCCCAAACATGCAGCACACTGGAGACTAGTATGGACTTAGCCGGGGGCAACAGGAGCCACTAAGACACTTTCAAGTAGAAGAGCGCCATTTGGGAGACTGGCTGCAGTGTGGATTAAGGGACTGGGAGGAGGCAGAAAACCAGTACTGATGCGGTGGCATAAGAAGGGAGAGGATGGCGGCCGCCTACACTGAGATGCAAAAGGAAAGAAACAGAAGAGGCAGAAAAAAGTGGCCCGATTGTCGATACAAGAATCCTGGTAACAGACTTGGTGACCGCCTGGATACAGGGGACAAGGAGGGGTGAAAAAGGCCAGGCCTTCCCAGCACCGCACAGGCAGGCACTGGCACAAGCCCAGTGACTCAGCCTCGCCCCACTGCTGTTTCCTAGGAGCATCGGTCCCACTTCTACCTTCCACTACATCCACTAGCAGTGAGGTTTCTGCCTCTAACTAGACGCCAGCCTTCTCTCCCCCAAATTTCTTAAATCCCATGAGCCTTCCACTAACTGGGAGACCAGTCATTTGACGGTGGTATTTCAAATTAGGAACTAACTTCCTTTTAAAATACATTTTCAACAAAGACACAGGATACTGCTTTAAAAAAAAAAAAAGTCATAATGAGACAACAGAAATGAAAGTAACACCTCTAAGGCTCAAAAATATAGAGTTCATTTTCAGCCAAAATGCGTGGTTTCTCATAATGAAAAAAAATTATTTCTAAGACAAGTAAACCATCCCAGGTTTAAAACTGTCCAAAGTTAGTATGAACCAAAACGTGCGCGACTCTATGAACCGGAGTGCGCCCACACGCCGGGGGAGGCCTGGTGAGTTTTAAACATAAAGGAAGGTTTGGGAAGCACAAGGAAGAGTCCAGACTGTTTGCTCAGCATATAGTCCACTTTCTGGGGACCACACAGAACATTCAGGAGAAGCTAGCCACCATACAGTACAGAACCAGTGGAATACTGACCAGCTGTTTCACAAACAGGTGAATGTTAAGTATCTTTTTTCATAGGACCTGATGTTGTATCAGGAAAATATAACTCCTGAATTACTGAAGCAGGGAGGGAGGGGGGATCTACTGGATTTTTTTTTTTTTTAATTTTGCCACTAAAGGCAATAAGGTTCTTTAGTATTTTTCTTATTGTTCTTATTCAAACAAATGTCTTGGCAAACCTGCTATCAGCAGGCAGGACTTAGTTTTAATAAGGCTCTGGGAAATAAACCTGTCTATTCTTGCTTCATACGATGCCACAGAAAATTACAATCCTTTACGAATGTCATCCCCACAAACAGGGCTAATAAAATGATTATAAAAGGCATCTGCAATATTTTATTGGGTTATTTTCTCTGCAAATGTTTTCTCAAAGTCACAGCCTGTATTTTAAAATTTGCTTATTTGCATCACTACGAACAACTCTTGGGCAAGCTCCAGTCTCTGCATAAATCCGCCACATGACAAATGAAGACACACCTCCCTCACTTCTAATGGAAATAGTCTCAGTACGGTGCCTGAACCCCAGCAAGCACAGGACAACCTGCCTCCCTGAGGACCTCTCAATCCACCTCTCTGGGGATTCTAAGATCATGGAGGGCCGAGAATACTAATTCCCAGAAGGGGCTATAACGAAGAAAATCTTGTGGGAAGAAACACAAAAGAGATAAAGGGGGAGTTTAAATTCTAACCAAAAAACAGAAATACTTTTCATTCTACACACTTTTCATTCTGATGTATAAAATCAAAGGTGTTTGCTATTTTTAAGTGAATTTTTGATTGAAGGGCAAAACATATATAAAGTGTGTAAATCAGAAGTATATAGCAAGATCAGATATTTACAAAGTAAACACACTGTCACGTCCACCCCCAGCTCAGTGACGGATCAGTACCAGCACCCAGAAGCCTCGTGTCCCTGCCAATCTGACTTCTATCACCATAGACTTGTTTTGATGGTTTGGTACTTTACAGATTATTTATAAATGTAATCATATAGTATGTTTTATTTTACCCAGAAATATCTTCATTTTTAACAAGGAAGGGCTTCAATGATTTTTTTGAAGAGAAGGTGGGATGTGGAAGGCTCAGCTGGCCACACCAAATTTAGGTGGCCTTTTTGCTGTTTAACCCTTTATGGCTCTCAGATGAGTCTCAGAAGGGCATTCCAAGGAGATACAAAGTTAAAGGAGCTGGCAATACACACCCGAATCATACAAGCCCAACCCCCAGGCTTACCTTCCACAGAATCTCTCATATTTGCAAGGGTAGAATCTGGCTCACTTGTCTTCAGCAGTATGTCTTCAGTTTTGTTTGCTTTGTTTTTATTTTCCTGGGATTTTTTCTTCCCTGAAACACAGTATTTATTTATTTGTTTGTTTGTTCGTTCATTCCATCACCATTATCCTGAATTCCTGAAGGAGACAATTACTAATCCAAACATAGCACCCTGCAGATTTCTAAGTCATTAACACTTCAGATATCTAAAGAAAGAAACAGATGATGAAAACGAAAACTTTTAAGTCATGTCAAAGAAAAGAACTTATAAATCCTGCATTTTTGAGAATCTTGGGCATCAATCAGTTCCTCTCATAGCTATAATAGTTATCAAACTAATATTCTAGAAAAGTTAACAATACTGATGTGCAAGGCAAATCAGATAATGGCACTACATTTCAACACCACACAAGTAATAGGAACTGGCAGAAGTCTGGTTATTCGTAAGCAGCACATTAGAGACAAACAACATGGTATAACCTGGGGCCCTTTTAGTTAAGATAAGATTATCCAGAATTGTCAAAGTAAAACAACAGAAGCCGAGATGATGCTGAATTGCAAGGGCAACCCATGCACAAGGGCTCAAATATCAAAAGCAGAGTGATTATGAATAATTCACTGTCGGCCGGCACGGCACTCCGAGGGTCCTGAGGGACGTGACTCGAGGCCCAGTACAATTCAATATTTCATTAACAATTCAGAGAATGGAAGTCAGGAAACATTAACTGCATTCCAAGTGATAACACAGTCCAGAAGATAAGATTAAATGCAACACATTTCTGACAAGTTGGAGCAATGGACGAAAGTCACCGAGATATTCCATGTGGATCAACAACTCTCTACAGAACTTCTCTACAGAAGCACTAACACTGAAGGCTGGGGAGCTCAGTCTTTGGGGGACTTAATCAGAATTTGTGACTTTTCCATTTTTTAAATTCTATGTTTCTTATTCCTAGTAGCTTTTGTTTTTTCAGCTTTCAGATTCAGAGTAAGTTCCTACTGATCGGTCCTAAACCTTTCCTTCTCTTTCTGCAGTGCTCTCCTCGACCAGGGTTCAGTCGCTCTCGGAGCTGTCCTTTCTCTTTCAGAACAAGCCTCTTGCCAGCTTTATCTCTGATTTAGTAAAATGACAAATGAGAAACCACACTCATAGCTTCTGGAAAATGGCATTTTCCAGAACAGAGAATCACTACAGAAGAGCATAACTAACTAAAATGTAGACAATAGGTAAAAATGAGGTCAGAGACACAAAATATCATCACTGCAAAGATCACAAAGATTAAACACAGAAACATCAGTCATGATACAAAGCAAATATTAAGCCTAAAAACCACCACCAGACTTTGATAAATATTTGAGAAATGCACAGGAAAAAAAGTATAAAATACTTAATAAGCAGCCATTTAACTTGTTAGTCTTAAAAAGTAAATTCTAAAATACCGTTTCAAGTCCCTGATTCTTCAGTCCATAAAAAGCACAGATGTTTTCTGCAACTATATAAGAACTTCTCTCAAATTCCTGGTAACATGCCAATCCATTCATTTCTAAAGGCAGCTTGAAGGGGAACTGAGGACACAGGCACACACTTCACTGGAACCATGCTTTGGTGGAAACAGGAGTCTGCACGGAGACGGCCGAGTTGTGTCTCCAGGTGGAAGGGGCTATAAACCAATCCCTGCTGCACGGGGCAAGGACATGAAACCACCTTTTCATGTCGTGAGACGTAACCTCCTCTTTCAAGTCTTTCTCCTTTAGTCAACTTAACAGCACTTCGCTCAAATCTGTTAACAAAGGCCTTGAGAAACCCAGTCGTGTTTAAGGGAATCTGGATCCAGCCAGTTTCCTTATCCTCACTATGACACACGCTCTTCCCTGTGTGAGATGCTCAGTGAATCCAAGACTACTGGTAGCAAACAATGCAGGTAACATAAATGATTACCTGGTTCCAGCATAACTGCTCCAGTACTGCCGTTCATGTCTCATGAGGTTCACGTAAAGGGCCCTCAGACACTGGATTCAAAAGTTATGTTCAGAAAGGTTTTTCCCTGGATCAAAACCCCCAAATTGTCATAAGACATCAGTACCACCACAGGTACCCCAAACAAGCCAAAGGCTATGACCCCTTCTTACTAACCTTTTACTTTCTACTTTGTACAGGTATGAACTTTCAAAATAAAATAAAAATGGAGGTCTAAATCCTCCCTCTTATGCATAAACCTTACTTTTCAATTAAAAGATACACAGTTAAATGTAACAGAAAAACAGATGTTGATTTGTTATAATACGATCCCTTACAAAAGCAATTCAAAATTTTTTCTGCAACGTCTCAAGCAGTCTATGAAGCTGGTAAGCAGGTTGTACAAAAAGAGTAAACCAGCCTATATGAAATAGAGAAATAAATAAAATTTCTAGATTTGCAATAAAACAAAGCATAACTTTAATAATACCATTTGTTAATATGTACTAAGGATAAAATCACATAACTAAAAGGTAAAGGTGCTATTCTGAGTTTTTTTCCTTGCATAAAAACAATGTTAGAACACCTAGCTGATACTTAATATCAAACGTCTATTTCTGGACTCTCCAAACACAATCAGTGTGAGAAGCTTTGCCACTCCTCCCAAACCCTCCCCAACCTCCTCTCTAAAAACCGTGACCAGGAAACCCTGATGTCCTGTTGAAGAGAAGCCACGTGCAGTAGGGACCTGAGCATCCCATTCAAGGACGAACAAGAGTACCCACCACAGGCTGCCGCAGTCCCAGGGCGTCTCGACCGCAGCACAGCCGACACTCAGGACCTGACCACACTCTGTCGTGCGGCTGTCCAAGGCATCACCGGAGGATGCCCAGCAGCACCCCTGACCGCCACCCACTAGGTGCCAATAGCATCCCCCTCCTTCTAGTTGTGACACGGACAAAGGTCTCACCAAAAACGGGAGGAAGTGTCCCTCCAGGTTAAGAACCACTGGGCTGAACCAACACAACACAGGTCACCAGAGACACACGGGGCTCTGCTGTCTACACACTCATTACAACTTTTAAAGTGTCTGAGTAACACTGATAAATCGATTCTAAAAGCTAAGGAATGGACAATTAAACTTACCTCCTATGTGCCTGATGAGCACGACAGACTTAGCTTACGAAAGAAATGAGTCTGTCATGAATCCAATTACCACCCATCCAGGGAACCGAGATTGTCTGATACGTGAAATGATTTTCTCAGTCTCTGTTAGAACCATCTAACACTCGAGTTACTTCTAATTAGGACCGTGGACTAGAGATGAAGGGGCTACTGAAATCACCTGTCCTATCTGCGATTTTGTGACAGAAACTGAAGACCAGGGTCCCAGGGGGACTGATCGGCAAGTCTGTGACAGGACAGAAGTTGGAACCTGGGCACCCTGACTCACACTGGGGTCTGCCTGGGGTCACTCAGAGCCAAAGAGCGTACTAACAGCTGGTGGAAGCTGCATGATTCCTTGTATCAATACATTTCCCCGCCTGATGCTTGGTTTCTGTTCTATATGTAATCAAATTAAAAGAAAAAAAAACTTATCACCAAAGACAACCTGAAAGGACTTCTACACAGGGAGGGGGATGTGTTAGTTTCTGGCTGCGAGGCAGGAGGTGCCTGGAGAACTGGTCCGGCAGAGCCGCTGCGAGCCTGGTAAGTACACGTGTGCACTTACCATCAGGTTCCTGAAGGGTCCTACACAGAGGCTCTGCCAGCTGCGTGCTCCACTTGGTCTAAACAAGAAAGATACAGGAATGAAACACAAGGAAAGTGAAATGGAAACGATGACAAAGAACACAACGAAGGACAGGACAAAACATTATGTATATGAGGAAAAGAAACACACATATAAAGATGAAGGAAACTGAAAACTGAGACAGGGAAAACAGCAGTTACCCACTGCATCAAGGTTCTCCCTCCCGGGCCCCCAGAATCATCTCTGTGTTCTCCGTGGCGGGCAGGATGTGGTATACTTACTCTCAGGCCTATCCCTTGCCCAGGTTGTGAGACTGATGCCCTTACCTCTTAAGTACCATACTACTAGGAGGCCCCGAAGTCCCAATCCCTGCCCCTCGTTTTCACAGATACCCAAGGATCACAGACGTGAAGTCATCCGTCCGAGGTCACACACCTAAATTATCTCTAGAGTTAAAATTCAAACTCGAGGATGATGACACCTGAAGTGCTCCACCACGTTCAGTTCTTAAGACCGATAATGACATAGTGAGAGTAATCTTATTCTTTACAAAGCACGTTATAACCATTATTTCACTCTGTTTCAAGGGCAAATAAAAGTGATATAGACTTTCACTGCATTTACAGAAAAGGGGCAATCAAATTGGAATGCAGATTTTTTTTCCCATTTCATCTTATGCCAGAAACAATTATCAGTCAACAGCACAGAACCCCCATCTGAGCAAATATGATTCACTGCTAAATAAAATCAGTAGAACTAGATTTTCTGGAGAAAGCTACCATATAAAGAAATCTGACAGCCACAATGAGTACATTTTAAAGACAACGTGTAGCATGATTCTGCTGTGCCTGCAATGTAAGGTGCATAAAGCAGCACATGAATAATTTAGGTTCTGGACTATGTTCTACTCTTCTGATGAACTAGACAAACACTAGGAAATTCTAAAGAATGTTTCACTTTAAAATGGTCAGGCATCAGAGAGAATGCAAAATTCTAGAAGGCTTGCTCAAGGTACGTTAAAAATTCATCACAACAGTGAAGGCTCATGCATTTGGTGATTTAAATGAATTAAATTTAGAACCATATGTAATTCTACATGCACCGCCTGCCTCTTCACTGGGGATCTACCCAACTCTGCAGCATAAAACCAGAAGTCAGCATGAGAGCACCAAAGCAGGTCTATCTCTTCTGTGTTCGGGGAGCTGGCGACCTCACTCAGATACACAGATGATTCCAAACCAAGCAAGTCCCCACCTGGGAGGGTCCACATCGTACCATGAGTGGTCATCTAGGAAACGGGCTGCCCTGGACAGGGACCAGCCCTGACTCCCCAGAGAGGGGGGCTGTGCGTGCAGCCTCCAGGTCTCACTCACTCAGCCCTCCATCCCTGCCACTGAATTCTCATCCTCCCATGCTACTGGAACTCCACTTTCCATGGTTACTTCTGACCTGGTAATTACAAAACCCCAAATTTCTTTATTTGCCCCAAGTTTCTCTTTGGCATTTGATGGGATTTACATTTTGAAAATTCCTCTCCCCAGCCCTGTGACACTACCATCTGGAATGTCCTCTCTTCGTGACCATTCTATTACAAAAATCTTTCTCTTCTTCCTGCCCCAAAATAAGAGGGTCCTGCAAAGGAAATCTGAAGACTGAAAGCATGATTTCACTCAAGGCTGAAGAAAGACTTCAACAAAGTACTCAGCTAAAGCAGAGGGTACAGATCTCAGAGAACAGAAATGATATGGAATAATGGAATGAATGGGCTACAATAAAAGGTAAGAGAGAGAAGAACCCTGAAATCCAAAGTAGAAAGAGCCCTGAAGATGGTTTAGCCAAACTTCACATACACACTCCTCTGAGCTTTATCTCATTACAAGAACTACCTAAATTCTCACAGCAAGTTTGTAGTAAAACTGGGATTTTAATTCCCAAACAACTCACTATTCTATCCACCGTGTTCTACCAGCCTTGTTAGTGACACTGTGTGGGTTCCAATATCACCCTTAAAAAGAATTAACTGTGCCATCTGCATTTCAGGCAAGTTTCAGAAATTCATCATGAACATATAAACTCATTATACATCTTTCTGAATTTTTGAAAGGCAAGAGTGTGGTTTTTTTTCATGACAGCAGGCCCAAAACAAGATGAAACGCTTAAGGGGAAAAAGCATAATGTTCATGCTAAATAATTTCTTTCTAGAACTGAGAAAAACCCAAACCTCTAACACATCATGTAGTCATGAAAGGGACCCAGCAGACAACAGCAAAACTGTTCGCTTACAGGATGGCCAAAATGACGCTCTGTGCGAGCTGTAGAGGGTGGTCAGGGTTAGGCCTCAGCACTGCTTCACATCGGGCAGTGGGTAACATTCTGCAGTTGGTGTGATGAGTAGAGAAGAGAAGCTGGAAACAGATATAAAACTAGGTTTTCCACTAGGAATTAACAGTCCACTTCAATATCCTTCACATAACGCTTAAAAAAGACGACGACGAAGAAGATAATGACTTGGTGACCCCGGAAGTCATCAAAAGGCCCTGACAGGACAAGGGGGGAACCTGTGGCAGCGGGACTGGGGGGAGAACAGTGCCTCAGAAACTGCCAGCAGAAGAGTCTTCCTCGTTTGTAAAGGCCGACAGTGTTACCCATTACCTGATGGTCAGAAGTGGCCTCTACAACCGGCCAAGGTGAGCTCAGTGGGCAAACGAGCCCCTTCAGCCTTGGCTCCATCAGTCCACGATGTTTCAGAGAGAAATCTGAAGCAGTAAGATGCTGCAATAGTTGGTTTTTATGAAGGCAATATGCTGTATGTTTTCTATAGATTGCTTTTGCACAGAGAATAATTTTAAAATGCACCTGGTACTAAAAAAAATTCTGTTAAGCTCCTTGGGCATAATTTCAAATCTTTTTCTGTAAACTCCTCACCCAGAGCCGCCTGTAATCCTGGAAGCAAATTATAAAAATAAAACCTCTCTGGTTTTAAGTTGCTCCTGGTATTAAAACAGGACTCTAGGCTTTGCTTCAACAGAAACAATGGAACAAAGTTCTGGATTTTTCAGTGCTGTGGATCACAGTATAAATTCCTGGAATGCCTGCATCCCGCGCAGGGAGGGGGTGGGGTGTACAGCCTTTGCCGCTGGGGAGGCTCTGGCTCCCCAACTCTTCCAAATGTCAGGCTGATGGGAGGACAGCAAAGATTACATCTGAAGGGATCTTTTAAATTTCTTTTTTTAAAAGGGCTTTTAGCAGCTTTGACTGGTTAATTCCAAATAGTAGAAATGGCTCCCCAAACAAACTTCAGAAATTTCAAACTAAGGAAGCTTTAAATTTCCTTACACTCTTGGGAACCTCAAAAAGTCTTTGGCATAAACAAAATGTTAGAGACTAATTAAAAACCTCTGAAACTTAAACAAACTGCTAGCCTGTTCTGCTTTATAATCATTTTCACTTCTAGAGTTCTTCTCATGGAATTTCAGTAGCCTTTATTTTACAGGGAAAAAAGGTGTATCTAAAGCCTGAAAACCTTACATATAAAAAGTGAATTGGCAACTGCAAAGTAAAGAACTTAATTCAAGTTCAGGTGTCAGTCCCCTGTGGCCAAACAAAGCAGGCCTGGGAGCTGCGCAGGAGGCAGTGTGTTAAAAGTGCCTGGCAACCCTAAAACAGAGGGGACGGCCACACCCTCGAGAATTGGTTAGTCTCAGCTACAGGCAAAGTCTTTTTTTTCCCTCTCAAAGCCCACAGTAAGTTTTATAACACTATATCCTGGTGAAATAATAATAAAATTTAGTTTAAAAATATTTTCAGGAAGTAAAATCTACATACAAAAATCTGAGTCAACACAATTAAAACATATAAGATTCATTCTTTACATTTGTGTACAGAAATGCTCACAGGAACAGTGGTCAAGCCATATCGCTAATTAATAAAAGTCAGGCTATAGTTTATCCATAGATGTAAACCAAGAGGATCTGCATTAAGATGCTGGCGGGTGGCACCCAGTGATGACACTACTGATGAGGGTACGGTACCTGTTTCTCCATATGTCTGTATTTTCTAATTTTTCTAGATGAACATTTGATTACATGACTCCAAAAAAATAAAAAAATGGTTTTTTTTAAAGACATACTTACAAAAGCAAAATTAATGAGACAACTGAAGATGTTTATTTTGGTGGAGATGAACACATGAAATTTTACATCAGTACAATTTGGAAAAGGCCTCAACTTTCTACTTTTGCCCACACAGCAAAAGGCACTGCTGAAGTGCTTTCTTTGCCAACTCCTACCTGTACATCCTAGTATAGCACACAGAAAAACACACCTTCCCCAGAAATACCAAGTCCAGAACAGAGACACAAAGATTTAAAAGGGATTTAAAGTACATTTGATCCTTGAACAACATGGGGGTCCAGGGTGTCGATCCTCCGGGAAGTGGCAGCTTTGTGGATAACTCACAGCCAGCCTTGCGTATACTCGGGTCCTCCCTGTCCATGTTTCCGCATCCTTGGGCTCAACCAACCTCAGTTTAGTCCTGTACTACTGACTACCGAAAACAGTATCTGCATGTAAGTGAACCTATGCAGCTCAAACTCACGTTGTTCGAGGATCAACTACATTCAAAACAAGACATTATTTAAATAGCCCAAACTGCTTAAGCCTTCACATTACCGCTGTGAGCCTTTTGGTGTATATCCTTCAGCTTTTTCCTGTGATCACATTATTTCAAACAAAAAATCGATTTTTTTTTCTCCTCCTTTTGAACAGCCACATGTCTCCTATTCTTTCTCTTGTTTCAATGCACTTGGTTACCATACCCATAATTATGTAAATCAAAAATCTAATTTAAACAATCATGCTGAGTGCCTCGCAGGTATAAGCTGAGGGTCAGTGTTTTGGTAGTCAAGTCTTGTTCACTAGCTTTTATTTTGCCTCTCCTAAAATGTAAAAATGAGGACATGGCGCTTGAATATGACACATTTTGGTAGAGGTTTAAGAAATTTATTCACAAAAATGAAAGAACTTATAGGTAACTAAACTACCTAATCACTGGGACCTACCATGAAATGAGACCCTTTGATTCCAGTATACTTTTTAAGACTCTCATCGCTGTTGCTAAATGAGCTCATGCTCTCTTGTTCAAGCCCTCCACTGTCTTCCAGCTGCTTTCGCACGTCCAGATGTGTCTCTGCTCCATCAAAAAAGAGCCTGGAGTTCTCCAGGGCTTGCGCGTGCACACAGGCCAGCACAAAATTCACCCCCTGACAAACTCAAAACTGCCGAGTCTGTCTTTCAGATTCAAGAAGCAGAGAAAGATCTAAAATGTATTCTCTTCATAAGGTAGTTATTTTTGTAAATCACAAATTACATTTAAATTCAATTTCAAATTTTTTTCTCAGTTCTCCACCTAAGTACAAAATCCTACTAGCTTATTTAACAGCTCATCTCATTCTCAGATGTACTAGCCTACATCAGACTACTAGTCAAATTTAGCCCAGGCTCATTATTCTTGCTAGATTAATTCTTCCTCTACATTGCTTTGTAAAGTTTCTGGGATAACAGTGAAGCAGAAGTAGTTAGATAATTCTTCTTGGGTGCTTACTAACTACAAGGCACTTTGCTAAGAGCTACAGGGAATACATATATATTACGACAAAGATGTCTGGCCCAAAGGAATTTAAAACGGAAATTATATGTCTAACTCTGTGAAAAGCAAGCCCGTTTGCAGAAAGGCCCTATTAATGACAAAAAGCAAATTCTGAATGGAAAAATGTTACAGAAAAATCTGTATTTCATTAAAAATAAAAAGAAGGGAATGAAGGAGGGAGGAAATCAGGCAGGAGGGAAGAGGGAAGGACAGGGAGATGGGAAGAGAGCTGGAGGGACAGAGACAGAGAGATGGATTTGCAGGAGGCGGGGTGGGGGGTTGAGGGGGGTGGCGAGGGGGATGTAAACAGCCCTCCAGCCAGGTGAAGCAGGGAGGCTCAGGGGACTGCTGGCCCAGCTACAAGCTACGGCTCTTGTAGGAGCACAGCCACGGGGCTCCCGCACTGAGATCACAGCCTTTTAGAGATACTAAATCTTGCACAGTGCTGGTCTCCAAGGATCATCCCACAGGGTCCTGAGCTGACGCTTCTGTCTTTTGCCAACACAAGGGTAAAATAATGCCCCCCGCCAACCAGGAAGCCCAGGAGGAGGGGCTCACACAGGGGGGATCTGAAACACAGCTGTCTCCCAGGCCAGGTCCACGCTGGGAAAGGGGTCTCAGTCTCATTCCAGTTACTCATTTCACCTGCCCCCAAAAGGTTTGTGTATCCCCAAGGTCACACATCTTCCCTGCAAAGAGCTGACCTCAACTAAAGTGAGGCTCGGGACTGGGCTCTCCCTACTCCCCTCCTCCAGTGCTGAGGCGGCACTCTGAATAAAACGGGTCCTCGAGGACAGAAGCCCGCAGAATGGACACACACAAAACTCAGACTGAGTTGCGCAGCCATGGACTATGACTTGAATAATGAGAAGTAATGCTGTTCAGGGCAGAGGGGAAGTGACTATGACACATACCGGTGAAACCTACCTGATACTGTCCTTGGGAGGAGAACCAGAGATAATGTGCATAAAGAACGAACTCTGCACAGTGCCTGACACAGACTCAATAAATGGAATCAACTGTAAGGAATATCCACGGTGGATCCTACTGAACACATTACAGAAACCCCATGCCTGTAAGTCCAAATTGTCAGCATATGTTCCCTCTTATGAAGACAATGACATTCTGCTTCTACTAACAAACCTGAATCCATCCATTTGTTTTGCTCATTTGTTCTACAACAATTCACACGATCCCACCCAGGTATCATTACAGAAAAGTACAAGTCCAGTGGGGCAGATGTTTCACTGAGAGAAGAATTACGTCAAACACTCGCTGACATCCCTATCAGTACGTATAAATGCTCTAATAGCAGAAATTGTGAGCACACCTCATTTTTTTAAAGTCTATATCCCACTTATTTTATTGCTTCTAACGAACACCCTCTGCTTAGTTTTTTAAATTAAGCATACTAGTTCCCTTTAGTGGTTCCTAATCTCTTCAAGAAGAAACCTTAGACCCCTTTGAAAATCAGCTAACACCTAAGGCTCCTCTCCCCAGACAGTCATGAACAGCCATAAACACAACTTCCGGGGCTGAGACCACCTGTGATGCCACAAAGCCAAGCTGCTAGTTCACGTGAATATGCACACTGACAGGAGCACTCCTGTGTTATACCCCGAAAAGAAAGCCCCAGTGCCTCAGACTGCGCGACAAACATGTTGCACAGATAAGCAGGACACTTAATGATGTATAATATATAATTGTGCATAATAAATAAAACACATCATCAACTTAATCAGTCACTTCTCCTAAGAAAATAGCTCTTTCAAACTTTTGTTTTTCCCTGATTTCATATCCAGATTTCCTCATCTGTCATACACAGCACTGAAATAGCTCCCACACAGTTACCTTCAAGGCCATCTGATAATATCCAAGAAAATGTATTCAAAATTCATCCAAAATGTCACCTGCATAAAATTTTGTTATAACCAAGTACAGTTATGAGTGGTTTGGACCACATAAACCTAAGACAGACGACAGGAAGAAAACAGTAAACCCTTCATCTGGGCAGCAAGCAAACAGTGAAACACATTTACTTCTGCCCGTGCAACACATCAGACTCCAAGAGTTATCCAAGCCACCAACCTGTGTAACCACAGGTGTCCTAGTTTGGGTAACTAGTGAAACAAGACAGCTTTTAAGAGAGAAGCAGATGCCCGACACCAGAGGAACCCTCTAGTGTCCTGATGTGTATCTAGTTGCAGATTCAAAGCTCTGCTGTCTCACCTAATTTGCAATCTACTTAATTCACTCCATGTCACCAAAGCAAAACATAAGGATCTTCAAAGAACACGTTAGACGATGCTGAAGCTGTTCATTTTTTTTTTAATCCGGAAGTGCCACAGTAAGTCAAAGAACAGGCAGAGTTATTACCACACAGCTGATTTTGCCAGCAATCACCAATTACAACAGACCCAGGTTGGTATGCCACACCCGCTCCTACAAGGCTCTCGCTTAATGCTCATGGTAACCCTACAAGGTAGGTCTTACCCCAGTTTACAGACAAGTAAACCAAAGATCAATATACGTAGAGTAACCCCTCCAAAGTCACACTACTGTTAACTGGTGGAGCTGGGGTTTGAACCTGGCCTTGTAATTCCAAGGCTAAGTTCCAGCACGCCACAATGAAGTCCACATCCTGTACATCTCCCAGCACTCAAAGGTATAGCTGGGCCAACAATTTTTCCCTTCTCTCCTCCATCCAACGTACACTCACATCAGGCTCGTTTTAAGCAAGTTATCTATTTACAAAATACTGATCCAGTTGTATTTAATACAGAAGCAACAGTGAAGCCTGAGTAATATACTTAATGAGCTTTAACAAAGAAACTAAAGTTGGGGGGAGCGTAACAATCATTTTCTGTGAAAACAAAGTTTACCAGTTCCATGTACTTTCTGACAATCGTGAGATTTAGAGAACCCTGCCTCTCTAAAACTGAAGAGGATCAGAAACAGTGTTAGCTAAGGATCACTTTTTCTTGATTTAATGCCTTCTATACTCTACTGCAACCATGAATTTAATTTGCTTTGGCATACAGACAGTAATTTACATTATTTTCCAGCCTGAATGCCTGAATTTATAATTTTGATGGAATCAAAACCACAAATAGATATTATGCTTAACAGTCAAATTTGATCTTGTTATCAAATACTTCTATGATCAAAGATACTTTCTGGATAATACACTGAGCAGCTAGTAAAACTTCTAAAAACAAGCAAATCTGGAATCTTAAAGCCCCTGTTCAAAAATCCAGCCAAAATTGAGGCTACTGATAGCTACTCCTTTATATTACTTGTTTTGGATGACAGTGAGAGGGAAACTTTAATTTCAACTCCAGTGTTAATAGTACAAATGTTACAATACATTATGTGTAAACAGACAGATCAAAACTACAACTAACCAGCACCATGCTTGCTGCCTGCAGCATGAACCCAGTAGACATGAACATGAGACTTGCATTCCACTGATGCTGGCATCAACATGTTTATGGAGAGGGGACCAAGGGAGAAGGCGGTGGGCAGTGATGCTCCCACTCCTCACAGAGACCTAAGACTTTCTGCTTCAAGCCAGTAGTCACTTTACTGCAGAGAAACAGGTTCTGAAAATCTCACAGGTTAAAAAAAAATACAGCCAACAGAACCAGAGAGGTTTACTCTACACCTCAAATTGGCAAGAGAATGAAAACTGAACCTGAGAATGCAAACAGTAGAAAATTAACAAAAGGCACAGGAATTTCGGTGTTGCTGGTTCTAAACTGTCCTACAGCCTCCTACAACCACAAACACTGAGCATGATTCGGTTTTGGGGTTCTAAACCAGGGTGAACAAACCAGTTTGCCTTCATTTTTGTGGCATGTGGTGTCTCAGGAAACCTACAAAAGACTGCACCAAGAGGCAGGATTATAAGTACAAGAGGAAAAGACTGTTTATCACTGCAGATGTAATAGAAATAAGGGGGAGGAGGGGATTTTAGCCTAAGCAGCACTTACTGCTTTTCTTTTTAACCAAAGCAAAGATAATCCTCTGCAGCTCTATGTAACGGGTAAAATACAGCTCTTTCATTAAGGGCAAATTCCGTTTGGTCGTTCAGACACCGATTAAACTAATAAGAACATATCAACTTTAAAGTTCTTAAAATATCAAATTAGCAAGAATTTTGGCTGTCATAATCTTCAGAATCAGGTATTTTTAAACACCATGCACATATAATATCATTATTTTGTTATTAGAATTAATCTCTCCTCTCTGAAACTATTCAACTACTCTTTGTATATTAAAAACATATTAAATTTACTATATAACAATTAAAATAATTATACATTTACCACTGTATAATAATGAAAATTTCTATCAAAAAATACTTTTAAATTTCAGGATCATGACCATAAAAATGGGAAGAGGAAATAAACAGCTACAAAAAAAAATGCCTCAGAACACTCAAGAGTTTTCTAGTCTCTTAAAATCCTCAGGACTTTTTCTTAATATATGTGTCAGGTTTTAACCTTTTAAACAAAGTTGCCTCCTCTTAATTTTGAGAGAGAAGGATAGGACAGAAAGAAAAGTGCTTCAGAAATCTGAAAAATGAAAGCACAGATTACTAAGCAATGGTCTGTCCAGCCTACAGTGTGAGTGAGGCAGAGGGGAGGGTGTTAACGACCTAACTAAACCTTTAAGGAGCAACTGAATAAAAGCACTCTCAGTAAAGGTTTAGGTAGAAGAGGTCAGATCATATCTTATTACAGCTCCAAGAAGTTTTAAAACTTTCATACACGCACACATATTCTAAAGATGCTACTGTGGGATAAACACAACGATCAACCCCTGCCCCACATGAGGAAAACTCAGGAGCGCACACAGACAGGTTAGGGCAACTCCTTTCTCGTTCTTGTTTCCTTTTCTGCTTTTCCTCAGAAATGACTCAAGCCTCTAGAATAGGAACGGCTTTACCAGCAAACAAAACCTCTTAAGAAGCTACTGCTTCAAACAGTTCCGATGAACTCTTGTTAAAGGAATAGGAAAAAAACAAAAAACTACCCCTCCAAAAAACATTTTGACAAAACAAAATTTAAAAAATATGTATCTTTTATTGCTGTCATATCTTAAGACAGTGAAAGAATCTAACGAGCATGACTTTAATTATACCACAAACAAATCAGAATTACACTTAAAATCAGTTTCTAGATTTAATTTTGAAAGTATGTTAATTAAAATACGTTCATGATCTGTAATACTGAGCCTAAGAAAACTTTTTAAATTATCTTTTATTCAGTGTAATAGTCATTCTCAACAAAAGAACACTGGAGCAGAGAAGGAAGCTAAAAGTTACCGGCGTCTTGAAATCAACAATAAAGCAAAATGAAAGAAGCCCACAGCCCTAGACGCAAGCTCTCTGCCATCCGCACTGCAGAGGGAGTCAGGCCAAGGCAATGTCTCACTCCGTTCTCGTGGTTTCCAGGCTGATTTCAAAAATAATATAAAACTTAAGAGAAATGAAATATTCATAAGAAGCCCAAACCAACAAATGTGTCATTAAAAAAACACTTAACACACAAGAGCTAGAAAGGGCTGAAAATCTAATGTTTGAAAAAACTGTTTATTTGAGGTGCTCAAAGGCCTACAACAGATCTATTCAACCCATAAACCCCAAAGCAAAAATAACTGAAGGCATTACGAGCTCCCACCTAACTTAGTTTGCCGATACCAAAGACTCCACTTAATCACACTATCTTATTATACAGGATTGAAGTGGGCAATTCCAAAGTGAGTATGAAAATTTATCTTGGCTAATTAGCAAAGCCGTATAAAACACTGCTACTTACTCAGTATACCTGTCCTACTTAGAAACATTATAAACAAACGCTGGATTTAGGCAAGGCGGAGCCACACTATTTAGCAGCTGGGTGAACCTGGGCAAACCGCAGAAGCCCTCCAGCATCAGGGTCCTCATCCACAAAGGAGAGTGCTCCCTACCTCTCAGGACTACTGGCAGGATTGCATGGGGTATATGGAGCCCCAAGCACAGCACTAGGTACACGAAGACCTGCTGAAGAAACGAGTAACTGCGCTCACTGCCACCATCAACAGAAAACAGCAGTTCATCACATAATGACATGATGAGTAGTTAAGTGTCAAATCATGAATATATCAAAATATACTGTAATGAATGAGTTCAGCCGAGAACTCTTGCAATGTCTGACGCTGGTTTAACCTGAGTGGTAATGAACAGCTGCTTTCAGTATTTATTTTTTTCACTTTGAGAAACATCAGTCATGTTTTCAAATAACTCCTGCTTCTCCAAATCATTCAGCTTCCTAAACTATGTCAACCAAATTACTAACATTAATAAAAGCACACTTTAGAACTGTCCTTGGCAGCATGCAGAGTAGGAGCAGATGCTCTGAGTGCCAACACAGCACTGTGCCAGCCTGTCTGAAGCTGCAACTCTCCCTTCCCCGCACAACCTTTCAATGTGAGAAATGGCTATTAATTTTTAACCAGCATGAGGGTATCCTTGGAGTATCTATCCAATTCCTCAGTTCTTTAGGGACAACTTCAAGTATAAAACTTACACACTCTCCTCTGTGTAATTCTACTATGAACCTGAAATTCAGGTGCCATAACAGCCTACCTGTAAACAGGAAAGTAAAACTGCCTAAGAAAAGGAAATACTCAATGAGTTTTAAAAATAATAAAGAGTCTGTAATTTAGAAAAAGAACCTAGTATTTTTGTCTAGGGAAAACAAAGCAAACTGTTCTTTTTACTTTTAAATTACTCTGGATTTTCAAAAACTATTTTGAAGTCCCTACGTCAAGGGTCTTTTTACCTTTTAGAAAACTTAATCATAATTAACCCCTTTTCCCTGTATTAGGCAAGTCTCATCTTCCAGTTTCCACATGGACAGAAGAACCAGAATAGCAACCTCAGAGCGCAGTGTATTTCCCAACACATTCAATTATGAAGTTTGAAGCAGTTTTTAATCACGGTACATATTAGGATTTTTGCAAATTCATCCACTAAAACACAGTTGTAAAATCTGCAAAATGCTTTGAAAATTTTTAATTAATCCATATAATTTCTGTACGAACAAGGTTATACACAGCAAGAATCAAAGGCACAAAAATACTGACCAACTTCTTTACCTAAATTTGAAGCAATTCAGTAGCAGCAGCAGAATTAAAAATTTTTAAAAATTCCCTGACTCTTACTATTGAAAAAATATTAAAACTGCACTGAGCTTTTAAACTTAGACCACCACCAAAACAGCAGGAATCAACCTGACAGGCAACCATCTCTAACTATCAACCAGTGCTCAGCAAAGGCATCACTCAGCTAGAGGCAAGACCCCCCCTGGGGACCAAACAGGACCCTGCTCACTTGGGCCCAAAGTGACAAGCTTGCAAGCCATATAACATCTAATGCTGGGGCCATATCTCCTCAGGATCGTAGCCACCTCTAATCGCTCCACGCCCTGCTCCAGCACCTGCCAGCAAGAAATATGAAGAATGCCCTGTATGTGGGCACAGGACCTGCCCACCAGGCACCCAGAAGGCTCAGGGCCCATCTGCCATCATCCTCAGGCACCATGGCCAGGGCTCTATCATTCGGCCAGGCCTCTACTCTTCAGCTTTGCCAAGGAGCATCAAACAGAGCTGTCGGCTGCTAGGGAAGGCTGAGACATCAAACTCCTCTGAAACCTACCAGTTCTCTGCTTTTATTAAATGTATTCTCTACTTGTAATTTTAAATGGAACCAGCATTGTCACTTCTACTGCAATTGCCCACTGAATGTAGAAGTGGACAAGAAAGCAGCATACTATGCACAGGAAAAGGCTTGGAAAACCTGGGTTCAAATTCTGACTCTGACACTGGCAGAGAGAGCTTGGACAAGCTATCACCCTCCCTAGGTGTCTGCGGCCTCACGTGGAGCTGGTACAAACCAACCACGCAGAAGTAGAGGCTCGGCAGGAAAACCCACAGGAGGCTCAGGACCACTCAGCACTACTCAGGGCTCCTTCGTCCAGCTGGCTGGGCGTCGCACACCTCTGCCCACGGGCTCAACTTCTCCATCAGAGCCTCTTGCTGCATCTCTGTGTTCTACCTGTTGTCCAGCAATGTCCTGTGACCTCTCATGTTCCTGTGAGTTTGTCTTTCCCTAACTCTTCCCTTCTCCTTCTCCTCCTCCTCCATATCCTTTGCAGGAGTCCTCCCCACTGCGCTCTGCTTTTCGACCACAAAGCATCACCTCCTTTCCCACAGGGCTCCTGCCAAGCCTTCCCTATCCTGGAGCCTGCACACACATCACCTACAACACCTAGTATGCTTGACCCATACTAAGCTGCCATAAAACAGACAGTAAGCTCCTCCTTGGATGTTTTATTCACCTCTCTGACCTCCCCTACCAGTCCAGCCACTAAGTGCAGTGCTGGCAGAGAAGGGGCCAGTGTGTCCATTTGCAGAACTGAGTTTTATACAGAAAGACTCATGCGGGTTTCTAGGTGGCTCTCTCTACACACCACCCCCGCAGTAAATCTCCCAAATTGCTAAAAGAACACCCAGCTTGGACCCCCTTCCTAGAGCTCTCCACCCCGAGAACTTGACAGAGATGGTGTCATTCATGTCACAGTCTCTGAAAGGCTACCCCTGACAATCACACCAAACCTAACCACCACCAATACACATACACACACACACTTTATTAGCATTACAAGACCTGTCTTGTTCACCTGTTGGCTGGTGGTGCCCTCACTCTCCAGAATGTAAATTCCGTGAGTACAGGAACCTGGATTGTTTTAGTTCTCAACTGTAACTTCAGCACCTGGAATCGTGTCTGACACAGAGCAAACACCTGTTAAATGGGGGGGGTGGGGGGGGTTTGGCACGGACCATCACCCATTTACAACTTCTTGGACCTCTGAGTGTCCCTAAGCGTCCTCTGCGTGTCCTCCCTGCCCCTCTCCAGGTTCTAAATGCCCCCATCCTGCCACCCTTTCTAAATAAAGACTCTCAGGCATCCCAGTGCAGAGTCCCTCTCCCGCTCTCAGCATCAACAGTCCTTACTGCCTGCACCATTACTTTAGCGCTTGTTTTTTTCTTAAAATGCCTGAGACTAACTTATTTTGCATGTGGATCTCTTACCCACCCCACTCCCCACCCCACCACAAATGGACCATAAATTTCTACAGGCTTTGTTAACTTTAGAGAAGAAAGAACTTCAAAAACGTGCAACTTTAATATTCTGTGTTCTCCACAAACCTAGGTTTTTAATATGAACAACTTTATTTGCAGAAACAGATGATATATTTGCTTTTTTAGTGGATTATAATTTAACTGTTCTGTGGTGACTAAAAGTCACTTAGATAAATACTAAGATCTAGTTCATTTGATCTTCTGGGACTATTTACAGTTTTTAATCAAAGATTATCTGAACCTGTTAAGTGATCTCAAGGAACTGTGCTCTTCATAGTTCATTACGGGTTTTGTTATAAACTTTCTGTCTCTCAACTGTCTAGCTATCAGCTGTAAAACTACTTGCTGCTATAAATAACTCTCCTAATTTCCTCCTTCTAATGTGCTACAGGACAGGAAAGTCAACAGGTTAGAAGCAGGCCTAATATAAGGGTGAATCGGCCTGGAGTGAGGCTCTGCACGGAAAGGGAGAGGGACAGACCACCGCGTACCTTTCACAGCTGCCCCATGAAAACCAGCAACTAAATGCTGCACAAACCCGGCAGCTCCTCTGCAAGACCCGTGTAAGTCACTGTCAGCCACATTCTGTTGGTGGCACTTACAGGTACCAGGGACCTGCATGCTGCACAGCTGTTCCTTTTCATGATCTCACCTGCTCTTGACAGCAAGTCTGTGAGGTTAGGTAGCACAAGGGCCATTCTGTGTTAAGACACCTGGTTTTTCGGCTATGGAAACGGTGCCCCAGAAAAGTGACATGATCTGCCCAGTGACACACCTACTAAAAACCCTAGGGTCCCACACTTTTTATTCCTTCCACTAAGCACACATGTATCCAGACACTGCTATTTCTTTAGAGTAAAAGAACTTCAGGTGAGGCTCTTAACGTAGCCGAGAGAGCAGGGCAACAACACATTCCGCTATTAAAAGTCTGTGTTTTAAAAGAACACTTGCCAACAGTCACTTACTGCTAACAAGCAAATTCAATCCCTCATTTCTCACAAACAAGGAACAGAAATAAAGATGATAAATACTTCTAAATTTGGCCTTTCTATGTTACTTCACAGATTCTAATCTTCCCGTGGTTCAAATGAGAATTACTTGAAACACCCAACACTGAAAACCCTCCCTTCCTCTCTATCTGAAAAGTTTCATCTGTCCATCCAAGGAACTTCTCACGTTCAACCTCATTACACGGGCTGCTCAGACACGTTAAGAAGTTAGGCTGAATTACAAAGGTGAGACACCAAAATTCTAGTTTGAAATGCTTAACATATGTACACCGTTGGCCCCTGGCAAAACTTCATGCTCCCTGGTCAGAGACATCGTGAACCGTGTTCTCACAGCCCTGTGTTCTCTTCCTTCTTCACAGGTTTGTGTGCGTCTTTGTTCACCAATCAACAAATATTTACTGAGGGCCTGTTCCATGATCGGCAATGTACTGACGTAGCTAGCTCCTGTCTCCCCCGCTAGACCACAGGCGCCAGGAGAAAAAGTCACGGCTGCTTTTCTGCTCACCGTTGCCCGCCCAACATGACCTAGCAGAGTGCCCGGCACACGGCAGGGGCTTAACAGACATCAGTTCAATGAATGAATAAGAGACAGAGAGAGACAGAGATAGAGAGGGAGAAGGAGAGAGAGGAGAAGGGGCTGCTCTGTATGTAAAGGAATCAGGGCTTTTCACTGCCCACAACACGCCTCATGATCCACCAGCGATCTGATGACTTCTGAAAGGCACCACATGCAATGCACAGCTGTAGGCACGGCAGCTGTCATGCAAAGGAGCAGAGCCCCAGAACTGTGAGGAATTCAGCCCTTTGTTTCTCTCTGCCTGCCTCCCAGCCGAAAAGAAGTTAGGGCCACTGCCTGTCTACTACCTGCCAGCTGAATGTCTTCAACATCTGGCTTTCAGAAATACTAAGTTAACATTGCTACCGAATGAAACTTATCTTGATTTATTCTCTGACATCACTGCCTGAAAATATATTTAAATGTCTGAGATCACACTTAAGACCTAAACAGAACCAAGTTAATATAAAAAAATTCTCCATTTCAAGTCTTTGTAAGCTAACTTAGTTTTCATAGAGTATCTGACTTAAAAACAAAAAGGTTTGACTATTTAAACTCTCCAAACTTAAGACCATAAAGAGCAAACAGGCCTCTTTACCAGTAAGCTGTTCAACACAGAAAAACAGACTGTCAAGCTGAAGAGTGAGTTTCATGCAAGTTCTTTAATTAAAACTTAAGATTCAGTGGGTTATACTCAGCTCAGAGTAGTTATAAATAATAGGAATAAAAGGATAAGAAATATGAACTACTTAATGTCAAAATTCAGCAATACTAATAAAGCAAAAAGTTTACTTTCAGTTTTTTCCTCCACATCCAAAAAGAAAAACAATTAAGGGATAAATAGAAAACTTACAGTAATGGGATGTTTCAAACATGCATACCAAAATATGCTGAACAGAGGAAAGCCTTAGCATGAATTTGCTATTAAGCTATGCATACATATTAAATACGTGAGTTAGTTATGCTTGGTAGCAGAGTCAAGATTCCCTTTTCCCCACCAAAGTCCAGCCCCTGCAAAACACAACTTACCTGGAAAGCTGGTGACATTAGTTACAAACAAAAGAACGCTAAATAGGGGAACAATCTGAATTATGTGAAGTTAGCAAACAATTATGCTCTAAGCCTAATAGCAACAAAAATCTCAATACTCTGTTAAAACAGTAAACAACAACAAAAAACAAACAAAACACACCTGGCAAATTTCTAGGCCATGATCATCTAACTGATTCAAGATCAAAATATTTAATGTCCTAAAACTGTGACAAAATCACATCAGATAAACAGAGAACATGTGTTTAGTAAAAGGCTCCAACAAACTCCCTTGGATGGGTTAGCTGCACTTGCATTACACTGTGAAACACAAAGAACATGTAACAGAAAAATCAAAATGGACTTCTTGCCTACATTTTAAAATATTACTTTTATATTTTTCCAAAATCAAGTTTACATTACGATTTTATTTACAGTATGACTCCAATTCACTCTGCAATGTTCTGACTAAAGGATGGCCGCCTAAGTCCAGATGGATACAAAAATTTACGTAACACCTAAGGCGGGCAAAATAAGGAGGGTGTTACATTAATAAGAAACAACCATACTGCGCCTTGGCATATATTCAAACTCGGCTCTCCGAAAAATTCACGAATTCATATTAAAATTCTTCTTTAAAACAAACAAACAAACAAAAAAAGTGTAGAGCGCCAGCTGGAAACATGATATATCGAATCAAACTATTTTCCTCCCAGAAATTATTCCTTGCCTTCTGTAAGTGTGACTACGCCTTACCTTTTGTTTGAAAACATCATAAACAAAATAAAACTATTGGAATTGACTCAAAAGTGACAAAACAGCATACTGTTCAACTACCAAAATTCCATTTTGATAATGGCCTAAATTTCGGGAAGCTGTGCGCTAAAACCTTCACCCACCGCGAGCAAAGCGATGGTGCGCAGCGCGGCCTCGCGTGGGGTGGCGCGGCGGGCGGCCGGGCCCGGTGGCCGGAGTGGCAGGCCCGGCCCGGGACGAGTGGGTGGCCGCGGAGCAGTGTCCGGCCCGGCCGGCTCTCCGGCCCCGCAGCGCGCCCAGCCCTCCCGCACAATCTGGGTGGACACAGGCCACCGACTCTGCGGACCTGGAAATGTCACTCTCGAAACACATTTTATGACGCGTCGCTGGCGAACAGCACAAAAAGCTAAGAATATACCGGCGTGCCAGGCTCCGAGGGACCGGCAGCCGCTCCCGCCCGCAAGTCCAGCTATGGTGACGGCGGCGAGGGAGGTGACAGCCGGCCCGGCCGCCCTCGCGGCGCGCCGCTCCGCTCACTTTTCCACGCCCGGCTGCTCCGCCCCAAGTTAGCAAAGAGCCCGAGCAAGGCGTCCGGCGCCGTGATTCAGCAGCGGCCGGGGGGGCTGGCACCGCGGGCCGGCGCCGTGTCCGGGTAAAGGTCACCGAGGGCCGCAGGCGCCGCCGGGGCCCGGATCCGGCCAGGGCCGGGCGGCGGCGGGGAGCCGGGGCGGCGGCGGGCTCCTACCTTTCCTGCTTTTCGGGGAGCTCCGCTTGCTCCGGGCGCTGGCTCGCTCTTCCTCAATCGCAGCTGCTATCTCGGGGTTGTCTTCCCCATTGTACCAGACCAGGAGCTCCTCGCCCGGCGCGATTGGCTGCGGGGAGAGAAGAGACAGGCGCCGGGCCAATCAGAGCGGCGGTTGTTGGCGGGGCGGGGCGGGGCGGGGCGGGGCGGGGCGGCGCTCCCAGCGGGGCGGCGCGCCGGAGGCCAGCCCGGCAGGAAGGGCTCCTCCAGCGCGGCAGCCGCGGGCTGGGCGGCGCGGGAAGGGACCCTCTGCTGGAGGGAGGACCTCACTTCCCGGCCGCCTCGGCCCCACGGAGTCCGTCCGGTGGACGTCGGCATCTGACAGAATCGCTTTACACTCAAACCTGACATATGCCACGGGATCTCACCGTTCAAAGCCTCACGACTATCCACGCACAAGGAAAAATAAACCACGGAACCATTTTGCCCACGAAATCTAAGCTGAAGGGAAATATAAAGCGTAACTGAAAAGAGCCAGGCACTTTGGAAAGAGACGTGCCGAAAGCTAATTGTCAGCGCAGGTTTCAGAGTCCGAGAGCGAGTTAAGCATGATAAGAACTGCATGCCACCGCACGTTTGTAAACGCACGGCTCGTTACACCACGGACGTGCCCACGGAAGAGGCGGCGCGGAGGACGCGAGCGCCCGGCAGGGCACCGTCTGCACCGCGGCCAGACTGCTCGGCCCACGGGGGTCCGCTGCCTCGCCCTCAGCACTGCACATCGGCTTTACAAGGGAACTTTTATATTTACAAAGAAATGCCTAAAAATACTGCACATGTATCAGGCTCGTAAAACATTCACTTCTAACAGCCCTGTGAGGAGTGAGGACAAGGACCACACATCATACTGACTATACCGAGAACAAGGTCTTGAAGAAAAAATACACTGAGTGGGAAGATTACACTCCCAAACAAAATGCAAAGAAATGGCTTACTGGTTTCTCTCATAATGATTCATCTGTTCAAAACTTCCAAGAGTATCAACACAAGTAAAATTCTACCTAAAACCCAGTGAATAAAATAAGAATCCATGAGTCCATACTGATATGAGTGAATGAATGAACGAATATAAAAATAAATAAATAAGGAAAGCTCTCCCTTCAGTAGATCCCAAATAATCAGTGAAAAAGAAGTAATGGAATTATAAAACAACCAACAATCATCGGAGTAATAACTGATTCAGGCAAGAATCATGAGTTAATGCTAAAACTAGCGAATAAAAGTCTAAGGAGTAACAGAGTATTTGCATAGTCTCAAAATATCTCCCCATAAAACATTTATTAATGACAATGGGAAAAACAGTACCTTTACAACGAGACAAATCAACATCATATACCTCCTGATAATGATGCACAGAAAATAACACAGCATCACTTCTGGAGATTTCTGCCCAAAATGTGCAAATGTAATTAGTCATGATAAAACACAAGTGAAGGCCAAACTGTGGGACGTTCTACAAAATTACTGACCAGTTTTCTCAAAACTGAAAGATTATAAAAGACAAAGACTGAGGTACTGTCCAAACTAAGGAGACTGATGAGACATTACAACTAAATGCAACGGAGTTTTCTTTTCCTAAAAGGACATGATTGGAACAATTGACAGAATTTGAATAAGATTTATAGATTAGCTAATAAAATACTGTGCCAGTGTGGGTTTCCTGATTTTGATCACTGCACTGTGGTTACGGAAGAGGATACCCTTGTTTTTAGGGGCAGGTAGAAGTCCATCAAGATGTCAGTTTAGAGGTAGTTCTTCACTTCAACATACCTTTCAGCCCAGATAAAGCCCTTGAAAGTAAATATTACTTTATTTCATTCTCTGCAGAACTCAATGTTTACATAGTCCAAATTTTAAAATATTCTAAGTTAAGATTTTTTTAAAAAGCCACTATTTATTTTGTTCTCCCCAAGGACGGTTAAAACCTGCTATTTTCTTATCTTTAAACCAATGTATTGTTATTTCCCTTCTTGAATCAGTTACACCTAAACCAAAAAACTTAATATATAAGATTTTAATGAGTTAAAATAGCCATTACAGATGCCTTTTGGCACTCTTCTGAGCTAATCTATTGCTGCTGAAGGAACAGGCGTCTATATTTAAACTATTTCTAGTTCCAAATACACAGTTTACTTCTCCATATTTTTATTATAAGTCACATATTGATGAAATGTTGGTATCATATACTCCTTGAAGTGATTAGGGTTTACAGAAATATATAAAGTCTTAAATAAAACCAAAGCAAAAAAGAAAATGGAAAGGAGTAAGGAAAAGTATATTCCCCATATATTTCTAAATCAAACAGCATAACCGGAACACTGGCTAGAAGAATCCACTGGACATCGTCAAGATTCCTCCCAGACTCAGCGCCCTAAGCTTCCGTGTTCACTCCACTCCAGCCTTCTGCAGAGTTATCACCTATACTAGCTAGCAACTGGGAGGAGTTAAACACCAACACAGACTCTCTACTTAGGGTACTATTTGTTGTTACAAAAACAACAACAACAACAAAAACACAACATAAAAACATACCAGAATATGTTTTACCTCAAATCTAAAGTAAAACTTCTAAATGGTTAATGAACTGGTGAATAGCTAGATTAAGAACAACCTGATTTGTTAGTTATTAAACAATACCCAAAAGTGTTAGCAGCTGAGATGATTATATTATCAAGCAATATGCTTCCCAGCTTTGTATTAAAACAGCTACACAAATAATAGTCTTAATTTTACCAAGAGGAAAATAATATATCTTTTAAAATCAATGACTGCCTGCTTCTGCACTGCACTGTTTTTAATTCTGCACTGCTTAGCACATTTAAGATTTTGTAAGTCAAATTTCAGAAGACAATGTATGTCCTTAAACACTGGAAATACAAACCCACATTTTAAAACATAAAGTCAAAAGTCCAAGCAACCTTTTCTTATATGTTGTATTTTGACATTTAACAAAAAACAAAAATAACAACAAAACGAATTTAAATTCTTCCTTCGGGTTCAGAAAGGCTTACAGAACAAAGCATTCTCTCTTCTCTAAATATCAGTAAATATAAACTTGAAATTTTACCAAATCGATTTAGGAATAGGCAAGGGTTCCTATAAATATTCCTGGCAGTAGGTCAAATTAAGAGAAATATTCCAGAATAATGAGAACACACAAAGCATATCCATGCTTACCCAACTACAATCTATCCCCCAGCATAATCTGTTAGGCCTCCCTGATCTGGCCCCTGCCCACCTCACCAGCCTCATTCACCATCCCTCTCCTCAATACAGCCAAACCAATAGAAGCCTTTCGAGTCCTTTAAAACACACACACACACACACGCACGCACAATATAGATCATCCCTACTTCAATACTTCTGCTTCTGCCAGGGAAGTTCTCCCTGAACTGCTCCAGAGATCTCTGTGTATCTGGGTCCTCACACCAGTGGGGGAGGGTGGGGGTGGGGCTGGTGTCCGTATGTCTTGTCTTCCCTGACCCATCAGAACTACAGTAGCCCTCCATCACCAAGTCAATTTCTATCACATTTTCTTATCTTCAGAGCACTTACCGATATCTGAAATTATTTTGTTTACTTGTTTATTATCTGCTACCTCTCCCACAAATTAGAAGTTCCATGAGACCAGAGACCTTGTCTGTTCTGCTCACTACTATCAACAGCCGGTACACAGCAGACGCTCAATAAATACTTGATGAACTAATGAACAGATGAATGGATGGACAGCAGGCTAACAGTTAACCTTCAGGAATTTAAAGTAGTTTTTAATCATATTACAAACAAAACCAGTGTTGAGATTTCCGAATTATCTAGGTGATAGCTGACAAGGTGCTACAGAGACCCAGAGAACATCACATGTAATTTATTACATAACCTAATCCACAGAAAGTTTAGTCTATAAGAATATAGTTAGATAATCGCTAGCAAGGAATCTGAAAGGTCTTGTGCATACTTGAGCAAATGTCAAAGGTTAGGATGGGGGGCCGGGTCTGCAAAGATCAGAGCTACTTTACTTCGAACAAAATCAGGTAAAAATAATAATAGTAGTCGTATAGCTTGTTAACACTTTGAAGACTTGGGTTAGACTAGGAACTGTTCACAGAACTGTATACATATTGGCTTGTTTAATCTTCACAACAACTGTATGTATTAATTTTACTATTACCTCCATTTTTACAGATGAGAAAACTAAGATGGGGTTTAAGTAACTTCTTATGGTCACGTATCTCAAAGCCAAAATCTGCTCACAAGGCAGCCTGCTCCAGAGTCCCCGCTCCTGACCTGACACTACACTGCCTTGCCAAAACGAGCAGCTGCCATTTCTTCAGCACTTTTTAGGTGCTAGAACTCTACTCACAATCTCCTATGCAATCATCATAACCCTGTAAGATCCATACTATAATTACGTGTATCTTACAAGTAAGGAAACTGAGGCACAGAAAGTGACTTGCCTAAGATTTCACAGCTAGTTAAAATCACAATAACTTGCCTTGGGTCACATAGCAAGTCAGGATTTCATCCAGGAGTCTGGCTCCAGACTTAACTCGCAGACACTATTCTTTCTAGATTCTCTCTGTTTCCCGGCTTTACTATCAGCGATGAACACATTTGAACCTGAGGTCTGATGGAGGAACTGCCAAGTGTCCCAGGACCTCCCTGGGCTTGTCCTCCCTCGGGACCTTCTCTCTACTCCCTCAACTGTCTCATAGCCGTCCCCTGGCTGGTACTTCACCTCCACCAGGACTCTGCCTCACTGATTCAGCCCGATGTAACTCTCACTTTAAATAAATTTGAGGAACAGAATTAATTCTTGAATCAAATTTTGAATCCAATTTCAAACTCCAGTGTAACCTACTAGAAAATCATGCTATCACAATCCAGCAGAAAGAAAATGGGAAAGAAGGTTATAGAAGTTTTAAGTGAGAAAGTGTCACACACACACACACAAATGTTTCCTATAGGGATTGGAAGCAAGGACATGGGTATATAAGAGGTAAAGGGCAATCCAGCTGGCTAAAGATGCCAGGAAAAATACAGCAAAGGAAAATCAAATAGCTGTAAGTTAAGCTTCCAGAAGTCCTAGTGCCACCACACAGGCCAAACTCAGCATGCTGCAGAGCTGACCCTCAGCGTAAACGCTGGCTCATCGAGAGTCTTCAGCTCCATGGAGATCATTTTTTCCATGGACTGTCCCCCAATCTATGACATTTTTAATAGAAGTAAGTGAATAAAGAAAAATCTGCCTTACAGCAATGTCAGCAAACATACCTATTCCAGAAAGCAACAATCATCTATTTTTAGAGCCTCAAGACTTCACCTTAGAGAACATCTCCATGCACGCTGAGTGCAGATTTGCCTTCCAGGAGAACATCAAAACGAGGGAGACAGATGTGGGCTTGCCTGTTGCAGAAATAACAATGCTTCGGAGTACTAACTTCCCTGAAGTGACCTCTTACCTCACCACAAACTCTATAAAATGACTGTCCTCTTCTTTTCATCTCAACAATTAATGTCTCCAAATAAAAATCTGGCAGAAGAAACATGTTCAGTTTAATTTCTATTCTGAGTAAAATTCAGGGAAAAGAAAAGCCAATCCAAGGCTACATTACACTGAAGACTAAGAATGTGTTTTTAGTGAACACAGAACCAGAGTTCCTTACAGTTAGATTCATCTGCCAGTCAGATGGTTCCCAACGCGTCTGTATCTTCAGAGGAGGGAAGTGGCTGCCACACACTTAACTCATTGGTGTCTATAAAGGCTGAGCACAATCTTCATGCCTTAGCGCCCTTACTCACGTGAAGCAGTGGCAACGGCATATTTAAAACACAGACCTTTCAGCGTGTTGATGGACCACTTTCAAATATATCCCTTTCAAGGTCTGCAAAGTCGTTACTTGTCAGTCACGACTAAGGACAGTATTTGCAAATATGCATGCCAAGTAACTAACAGCACACTCATTCTAACACTCTTACCTTTAACGTTTTATAGTAAATGGCCCTGTTGATTTCCAGTGGAAACAGATTCTGCTCTTCCCCCGAGCAGGCCCAGTTCACATATCGCAGCCAGTTCCCCTTCTCAGGATCGGTGGCGTCAATGCACATCCACCCCAGATTTGGGTAGTAGACCTTGGGAGAGGGAAAAACACATTTATTAAAATAGGAGTATCTTTAAAACATTTCCGTTTTCAACTTCTCAGGCAATTCTTGTATCACTTTATAAAGCGTTTCATAGGAACAAAATAAATTAGCAACAGGAAAAAGAAAAATAAAGACGAAAACTGAGGTCCAAAGTTGTATCATCCTCCTTAGTTATTTTCCTATTTGGGTGTAATTTTTTTCTCCTAAAGTGCTATGTAGTAAATATGCTTGATGATCTCCAAATGCTTTGCAAATATGTACACAAAGACAGGCGACAACTCTGTGGGACACGAGTAACTCAGGGCAGGAGAGGGCTCGCGGCCGTGTTCCCCTGGGCTGCTCTGCAAGTCACGTGTGGGGGCACAGCCCTGCTGGGGTTCACAGCTCCGCAGGTTCCTTCACTGCGGGGCTGACCAAAACCTCAGTAAGTGAACACGCAGTGTGAGCCTCCACGTGGGTGACACGGTGACAGTGTACCATGCTTCTGCAACCTTAGCTGACCTTAAAAGCTTCCCGATCCAGGGGCCCCGCACCCTGGGGAACATCTGTGTCCTTCCAAAAAAGACCAAAAACCCTGACCCCTCTTTCAGGAGTCAGACCACGTCTACTCTTGCAAGAAGCTTTCCCTGATCATTCCCTCTCAATCCCTCCTCCCAGAAGCTTCCAGCACTTATTCCTTCATTTTAGAGAAAATCTACTTAGCAGATATTTTTAACTTATTCTTTGTATATACATATATACATCTATCTATGTTTTACTTCCCCCAAATGAGACTGTAAAGCACTTGATGAGGCACTGAAATAGAACTGTAGAATCAAAAGGTGAAGATCTGTGAAAATCAAAGCAAAAGAAATGAGCCTTTTACTTTCTCTTTTGGGAGAAAAGAAAGACTCCTGATACGTCCATCACTTGCCTAGACTACACACACATATTCAGTCAAGACTCACCACTCATTTCTTCTTTTCTCGCCTACCCACACTACACACTCTGGTTGACTGCAGCTTCGCTTCTGGAGCAAAGCCCCAGCTCTCTGCTCCTCGGGGCGCGCCTGTGTCTCCCGGCCTGTGACTGCCGGGGCAGTGCCCACCCTACTGGCCACTAACACTGCTTTCTTCCTGTTGGGAGTCAGATGGCCAGCCTAATGCTACATACTTTCCATATTGTCTCACTTAACCTTATGCATCAGGTTCCTTATCTCTTTTTTTAACATGTGAAAATTCAGGATCAAAGGGTAAATAACCTTCACAAAGTCACTTAATTAGTGGTGAAGACAGGCTTGGCCCCAGCTCTACTTGACTCCCCTTACCAGTGCCTTCCTTGACCATCCTAGCTAAAACTGTGAATCCTTCTCTTCCCATCAGCACCCCCAGTCATTCCCCCCAATTTATTTTCCTTCATGGTACTTGTGCTCTTTCAAAGTGTGAGATCATCTACTTACTTACTTAGTGACAGTCTCCCCACACCAGAGTACTAGCTCTGTGAGAAAACGTTTTAGTTCTTCCATTCACTGTAGTACTTTCTAAGACCTTGACCAGTGCCTGGCATAGAGCAGGCTCTCAACAAATAACTATGAAATTAATGAAAGGACATAGTTATACACGAATGTACAACTGCCAACATTTCACGAACACCACTATGTGACATGTACCATGCTAGAAGATGCTCTGCAGTTACTTTATTTAATCACCACCAAGTGTCAAGGAGAATATTTTCACTCTCCTGTAAGTATGCACAGTGAGTTGAAAAAACTGGTTGTTTACTAAAGCACTTATCTGCACCATTCTAAAAAGAGGTTATCCACATCACACTTGTCTCCTTTTCAAACTCACTGTCACACTCACCCTCAGCTTATACACGTTTAAGTGTGTGCGTGCACACACACACAGAGGCACACACGCTTCTCTCCTTTTAAAACAAAGAGAAAGAGCAGTCCCAAATGGTATGGTATGAAGAGACAGCATCAGGATACAACATCTAAACTTTGCACACCAAAATAATATAAGCTGCTTAAATGTTTAAGAGATATTTTTGCCATATTTGCCAGCATGATAAAATAAGGAAAAGGGAGTGGTTAGTTGGTCTTTTAGCATTATCAGTCCATATTCATTCCTTTTTACCAGCTTGGGAATAAAAGGTTTTGTTCTGATTTATCACAGTAGATAGCAGAGTCCCACCCACCACCTACACACATACTGACACAGCTACAGACACCAGTGGCTACAGATGAACGCAGAGATGGTGCTGGAAAACCGCACACAGTTAAAGAAGGCAGCTGGAGGCAGGCATCAAGAGTCTACCTACAACCCGAAGATAACAACACAGCTATACTGGAACGTCCTGGCTCCTGGGTCAGTAAAGACCTTCACAAAGAGCAACGTGTTCCACGTGAGTGAATTATTTATGGATAGCTCATTTTGTTTCAGAAGAGACGAAGGAATCTGCTAAGTCATACTTAAATCAAAATAGTCTTATAAAAAAAGACGAATACTTCAGTTTTTTAAAATGTACAAACAAGTAATTCATAAAGGAATACACCAGGCCAAAACCTTATGGGAAAAAAAATTAAATTTACCTAATAATCAAAAATAACTTTAAATTAAATAATATTTATTCATTTTTTTAAGGGAAAACCAAAAATAAGATTAGAAAGCCGACATTCCCTAAAAATACTGCTCAGAGAGTAAATTGGTACCATTTTTGTGGATGGAATTAAGCAATATTGACAAGAAAAATTTTAAATGTACATACACTTTAACCAGCATATACATTGGTAGGAATTTATTCTTTACGTCTGAGATAATTGGGCAATCATACGAAGATGTATGTGCAAAGATGCTCTTAGCAGTGTAGTTCACTACAGGCTGTTTCCAATTAATTGCTAAATGGAAAATAGCACGGATTAGCTCAGTATATAACCCAGGCATGTAGTGGAATATTAAGCAGACCTTAAAAAGTACTGTTGTATGAATGACTAACTGACTTACATGGAAACTTTTATTTTCTGTTACTTTTGTATTCCTTAAGAGTCTTTTCAGCAAACAGACATGATCTCTATAATTAAGGGACAACAAAGATGACCAGAAGTTGTGGAAATATACTTACTGGTATGAAAGACAGTCACATTGCACTGATGACTGAAGAAAGCTATTTATATAATGGATGGCTTATATGACACCATTTTTGTTTTAAACATATGAATGTATGAAAAGAAAAAGAATCTGAAACTTAATACATGAAAATGTTAATAATGGGTTTCTCTGAGAAGTGGAATCATCTATAATTTTTATTTTCTTTCTTCTGCTCATCTGAATTTTCTACCTTTCCTCCACTGATATAGTATTAGCTCTAAGTAAAATAGGCAAGTGGGCGGGGAGAGCCAGTTAGTCTTCCGAAATGAAAACCCAAGGCTGAAGGAAGGCCGCTGAGGTCTGCTGAGTCCTGGACTGGCCTCCCCTCCCATCAGAATCATCATACACGGACTTTTTTTTAAGTATGCAGCTTTCTCATTTTTATTGAGAGTCTAACCTTGCAATCAGGAACTGGGATGGAAATGTGTTTTTATACAGTTCCTACCTTAGTTGGTCAAAGCTTGGCTTCCAATCAGAATTAACCTCAGTGACAGATACACAGAACCTACTCTTTAAAATGGGACCGAATTTTGCTTAGTGTAACTACAAATTACTAGACTGCACAAGTACCCCAACACCATGAGGTTAGGCTAGTGGAAAGACAGGGAGAACCAGAATCCCTTCCTTCCAGACAAAGACAGTGCAAAGGCAGGTCAGACTCCCACGCTGGTTCAAGCTCAACAGTGATGTGTAACAAATCTATTTCCAAATCTTCCTAATGATCAAAAAATACTCAGCTGACTTGATCCCAAGGAGACATACTTTCATATAATCAATAATTTTTCCTCATGTGATCTATAAAAGTCCCTTTTAACAAAGCAAGGGGACCTGATTATGTACTACTGTAAAATAATTATTACAAGTTAACTTTCACATGGAAATTCCCTATCTGGAGAGAAAGAACTGAAGAAAGGGAAGCATCTCTGTGCCAAGCACTGGGCTAGATGCTCTATGTGTTATTTTATTTAACCTTTACAAGAACCCTATGAAATATGAAGCCCCTCATAAATGAGGATACTAGGGAAGTTGGTAATTTTACTAGAACACTGAAGTCACTAAGAGCCAGAGCCAGGATTCAAACCTGGTCCCTCATTTACTCCTCCATTTCTACTTTTTTCTCTTCCCAAACCCCTCCTCCCATCCTTAACCTCCCCCAGGTTATCTGGGCCTAACCTCCGCTCTGCCCCCACCACTAAACAGATTGGGTATTAACTCTTTGTCAAACAGAATGTAATTTTCACACCACCCAATTTAATTCAGTCATTTCAAAAGCCATAATAATAATCTAAATTCACACTTTAGTACACGTTCCAATTTAAAACCACGTTAAAAATTATATCCTCATGATATACAGAGAAAGGCCTGTAAAGAACAAACCAAACTGTTAAATATAGTTAGTTATTACCTCACGGGTTGGGGGTGAGGGTTTTAACTGGTATCTTTTTTTATCATTTACTTGTTATACTGGACATGTATTCATTCAAATTTGCAAATTAAAAACAATTTTCACTCAATTAGTGTGTATGTACCAT
Organism: Camelus ferus; assembly: GCF_009834535.1. Taxonomy (NCBI): domain Eukaryota; kingdom Metazoa; phylum Chordata; class Mammalia; order Artiodactyla; family Camelidae; genus Camelus; species Camelus ferus. The sequence goes on along the minus strand of NC_045708.1, from coordinate 9,077,967 downwards.
CATTGAAACCCTCAACTATCTGCCTCCTAGGTCCTTACCCAACCTCAACTTGCAGTAACCGACTTAATTTGACAGAAATAATCACTCCCAGGAATTAAGGCAGAGCAATGAAGACACCGCCTCATGCTGTATCAACTCTGATGCTGAGGTAAGTCTTTTATTCATCCAGACCAGTCCCCACAGAGTCTACAGAAATCACGCCACTCCACTGGCTGTTCTCCGGACTTGCCCCTCCACCTGCACAGAGCCTAGAGCTCTAACACAGTGATGCTGGACACAGAACCTCTTCTGGAGACCTACACGCCATTCAGTGGCTCTGGCTTGTCATACTGCCTGAGGCTCCTTTTCATCTTAATTTCTCTGGGGATCGAGCTTGCCAAATTTCCAACGTTATGATCATTTCTCACTTTCTCTGTCTGTTCTGGAAGACAGACAGTATCTAATTCTATCTAATTATTCTGCGTGTTTAGACTGACAAAAGGAGTAACAGGGAGACAGGAGGTTCGCATCCCCACTGGTCCACAGTGTTACCTCCGATGAGCTTCCGTAAGTAAATAACAACTCTCAGTGCTTTCCAAAGTTAGTTCCAGGATTTCCCCTCACATAGTATTCTGATTTTCTGGTTCAAATGCAGCCCATACATAACATTAGAAGAGAAAGTCCAAGAAAAATGAAGATCGGTAATCTTTTAAAAAGTACTCAAACATTTTTAAAAAGTGATATATAAAACAGATAAACAACCAGGTCCTACTATATAGCACTGGGAGCTATATTCAATACCTTGTAATGGCCTATAATGAAAAAGAATATGAAAATGAATATATATATATATATATGACTGAATCACTATACTGTATACCAGAAATTAACACATTATAAATCAACTATAATTCAACTTATCCTTTACATGATCATTCAAATGTTTCTCTTTGATGTTCCAGTTCAACTAATATTTACTTAGCCAGACTCATCTACATAAAGTAATTTCATATATTATCATCTCTTTTGCAGCTGGATAAATCTATGAGGAGCTCATTATCCTCATTTAAAAGTGATGATAAAGAAAAAAAGGATAACGTCCCTTTGGTATAAGAGCATTTTAATGAAAACACTTAATAAAAGTTATGAAGAACTGCATTAACACTGCTACCTAGAAAACACTACACCTCCGTGGCCTGTCCAGATCGCACTTGTTTGTGAGTTACAGAGGTCAACACCCAGAGGGCTTGTTAAGGACCTGGTAAGACAGCCACCCAACAGGAGTAACTTCCAGGAACTACAGACAAAAATGGGTCTTTGGTACCAACCACCTCACTCCTCAGATTGCTTCAGAAAACCAGGGGCTTCTTTTAAGAGCCGTTCAAATGCATCACTCTATCTGAAATATTCTGAAGATTCTAGAATAAGGGAAATAAAAGACCTAATAGCTGGTGGCACATTTTACTACAATAAGCCAATCTGTGGGTGATTCTAAAATACAAATCTAAAAACAAAACAGCTGGGTCTCTCAGGCCTGCAAAACCCCGTCCCAGAGCCATTATTAGCAAAGCCCCACACTGTCTGACCCTTGATCCCTCATTTGAAATTATTCTGAGTAAGTTTCAGACCAACAACTACACAAGTGTTTCTGGAAAACTGCCCAGTAACAGATGCTCAATAAATGCCAACGGGTTCAAAGTACGGCCCTAATCAACCTCCACTGGATAAATGAGATAACTCATCTTAAATTAGAAATTTTAACTCTGGACCATGGATGTTTAAAAATTTCATACAATCCTAGAAATCATATGCCAAATTCTGCGCATATATTTACATTTGTTTATTTTCTGGGGAGATTTTCAAAAGGGCCTACAACCCAAAAAAGAGTAAGAATCTCTGAGCCCTGCTAATGGGAAGAGCACTGAATATGCAACCAGGAAACCTGGGCTCTAGCCCTAACTCCAACACTGACTGACAGCTTTCGGACATCATGCAAGCCACCTGCACTCAGATTTCTCATCAGTGGAAAGATTTATGGCATTTCTATTATCCTTTTTACTCCACAAACAAAAATCTCCATGGGTCCTCCAGTAGCCTATATGATACCACACATTACATGCCAGCTCAGTGCTTCAGAACTGAGACAGTGCCCAGCACATGGTAAGAGCTTAACAGACAGAGGTTAAGTGAGTAAATAAATAAACTCTCAAAGGTAATTTTTTTTTTGCACCATAACAAGCTGCCAATTTGAGTACAAGCTGACTTACTCAGGAAGATCTCTTATGTTTAGCTATCTGTCCTTCAAGGTCCTCATCTGCCCGCAAGTTCCTGAGAGAAGCCTAGGACTGGCCGGGCAGTCTCTTAAGACAACCAGCTCCACGGCTAGCTAGCCCACTTCCAGGCACTGACACTGAGATACCAGACATCACCACACCCGCCCTCACTGCTCCTCTTCGTTACACGCTGGGACCGGGGCTAAGCAAACTTTTTCTGCGAAGGTCCTGGCAATATTTTCAGTTTTGCATGCCAGATGATCTCTGTCACAACTACTCAACCGCTGTAGGGCAAAAGCGGCCACAGATAATATGTAAACAAATTAGTGTTGCTGTGTTCCAATAAAACTTTATTAATGAACTGAAGTTTGAATTTCCTATAATTTTCATGTGTTACAAAACAGGTGATTTTTGTTTTAACCACTTAAAAATGTAAAAACCATTCTTAGCTCCAGGACTGTAAAAAAAACAAGTGGCGGGCTGGATTCTTCCCCCTAGTCTGTGGACTATGATGCATGGTTCAGAAGTTGGAAAGTGGCAGTCAGGCCTTTAAGTTACTCTCTGAAAAAACGTACTAGAATCAGCTGGTTGACTTCTCTGCTCTCTTTATCTTCTTGCCTCCATTTTTAACTTAGAAATAATTTGAAGTTAGAAGAATTGAGATGGCAGATAGAAATGTACCTGTTAATATCTGATCATAACATAATTAAATGATAAAAAGTTCATTTTCACTTTGAAAAAAATTACACTTAAGTCTTCTCATTACGTAAAAACAATCTATCAATTTTGATGGAAATGAAGTCCTACCTCTTCCCTCCACCCTCCTGACTCAAAATTTGTTCCTGAATGAATAACATGCAAACAGAAGCAGTGAACTATCAGTTTTCATCTATAAGAATGAGAGAAAAAACTATTAAAAACATTAACAATACTGGGTTTTAAAAAGCTAGGAAGAAATATTTACTCTTGGCGGTTATGTAAATTAGTACAATCGTTTTGGAGATCTGTTAAAAAAAATTTACCAAAAGGTAAAATGTACATAAATTTTGACTTAACAGTTATGCTTCTAGGAATTTATCTTGCGAAGATAACCAGACAAGTCAGCCAATATGTATATACAGCAAGTTTCATACTTTGAAGAACTGTTAATACCATGAAAAAAATTAAAGCTACTTAAATGCCCACTGGTTGAACACTGGAAGGATACAGTGGAATTCCAGGTAGCTGTAAGAACGATGATGTAGACAAGTATTTGACATGGACCTGTCTACAACACACTGAAAGAAAAAAGCACGTTACAGAACTGCATACATACACTGTTTGATCTCAACTGTGTGAATATCTATATGTGGTGATGATGTGTGTGTGTGAGAAGCAGAAAGTTAAAAGAATGCTCACCAAGATGTTCATGGGTGATTTTCACCTTCTTGCTTATAGTTTTCTGTGTTTATGCTATTTTGCAATGAGCATGTATTACTTTTACAATCTAAAGAAGACGTATTAGAAGGTACAGCACTGAGAGCGAACCTTAATGTAAACCATGGACCCTGGGTGTCAATGCAGGGTCATCAGTTTTAACAGATGTCCCACTTCGGTGGGGATGTGGGTAGTGGGGGAAGCTGTGTGTGTAGGGCTGGGCGGAGGTGAGGGGGAGATAAGAACTCTGTACTTTCTGCTCAGTTTTGCTGTGAACCTGAAACTGCTCTTAAAAAATAAAGAATGAAAAAAAAGTCTTATTAAAATAATTCACAGGCAAACAATTCAAAAGTTTTGTTCATCAGAAACAATGTAAGCCCCACAGATGTGAATGTAAAAGTGTTTTATCAGAAGTGGTATCAGAATTCTGCCCATTGCTCAGTGTGTGTGTCGGGGGGGGGGGGTGACAAGGGAAGTATTACATGAAGTCCAGCATTAAGGTGGCCAGCAGTCCCCACCAGGAACTGATCAAAGAGTGCTCTCCTCTTTCCAGAATCTGTTTTGTGCCTCCACCCTGAGGATACCCCACTGTTTCTCTTTGTTATTTCTGATTTATTAGAATGTCCTCTGTGACAGCTTAGAGGACTTAAAACTGCGTTAGATACTCAAGGGCTCAAGAAAAGCAAGCTACCACTTTGTCTTAGATTAGCTTTAAAATGGAGTTTTAGTTGAGGCAAAAGACCAGGCTGCTAGAAGATAAACTGGCCTTAAGGGGCTTTAATGAAAGAACAAATGCCAAGAGGAGATTTGAATGATAAGCAGTTTCTGTTACATTAATAAGAAGCATTCTGATGCCAGGACAGGACCAAGATTGGAATCAGATAATGAGGAAACACTAAATTTTACCTGGATTTTTATTATCTTCTTTAGAAGAAATATGAACATTATAATTTATGCTTCCTATGCTTTGCCAAATACATACTTCTACATGTGTATGTCATATGTATGTATCTACTTTTATTTTAACAGAGCAAAAGGTTTAAAGTTTTCTGTATGGAATACATACCTCATAGTCCAAACTATCTGAATGACATCCAGACTTTTTTTCTAGTTGCAGGAAGGAAAAGCCAGCCTTAACAAGAACTAAATCTTTAAACCTAACTAAAAGAGCTGGCAACGTCATAAGGATTCACAAACTGTGACAGTATATAAGTAGAAGTTTCTTAAATTAGCAATGGGATGTTAACAAGTATATAGTAAAAATAGAATCTCTAATACGTCATGGCTCCAAGTTACCATTTGCATCAAACTCCCATGGATTCATACTATGCATGAATTTCAGTACAAATGAAGCTTAATTTACAAAAGGCATCCTTAATAATTTATACAATATACCCAACGATATCAAATTGTTATGTTGAGTAAAACAAGAACCATAAACTTAGGTTTAATATTAATGACATTCGTTCAGTCCCAGCATTAATATACACAGAATTAGAGTAAGAATTTTCTGATCCCCTGATATTATCCTCACTAGGATGAATGCTAACCTGTAGACCAAATTTGTTGGTTTCCCTTGGGAAACTTCTAAAATTAAAAACGCAGTCTATTTTGGAATATAATTTTGTGGTCAAGACATTTTTAATTGTTCAGGCATCATCTTGAGGAATTTGGGGGGGGCTGGGCAGTTTTTCTACACAAACAGCCCTCTTTTAACTCAAAAGTTGTTAAAAAGCATAGAATAATTACTCCCGTGGTAAATCCTCATTTCCCAAGTCTCCTTGGGTTAACTGTCACTAGGTTTATTATAAGGGATTCAAAGAAACTCTCAAAATGAGAGAAGTCATCAGAATTTTCAAGGTAAGAAACACTGCTCGTAGCACACCTCAAATATACAAACGCCAGGGAACTTCCTGATGCAGTGTCCATACATTTCCCAGGCGCATTTTATTTTCAGGCTTTTATATGTTTACACGTGAAACAGATGTAAATTAAGATGGAATTTAAGACATCCTGATAGGAATGCTTTTCCTCACCATCGAAAACCTTCACTTGTTTCAAAAAGGAGTCACACCACTGAGTTCCTTCTACAGGGCAGGGAGGAGCTCCCCAGATCACGTGATGAGGACTAACTTTAGTGGAGACGCCGAGTTCACGTGCAGCACGTCAGGAGATCATAACAAGGTATTTTATCTTCATAGCTTTTCTTAATGAGACTATTTTTTTTTCATTCTCTCCATTTTTAAGGCCCAGAGGTTATGTACCCTGCCCAGAGTCACAAAGGCAGGATTTGAACCCAGGTAATCCAATGAAACAGTTTTAACGACCTCACTGTCACACAGGGGACGTGGGTTCTGGTTCTGCACTGACAACACTCAACACGTGGACCCCACAGGGAGGAGCGGTCTCCCTCTGTCCTGGATGGCTTTCCCTCAGGAGTGTGTGAACGCTCCCCGTCTTCCAGGATCGTTATGAGAATGTGAAAAGAACAGAACGAAAGCCTTCCTAAAAGTTCAAAGCACTATATAAATATACCATGTGCTAAATATATCCAACTCTGAATGTTCCAGCAACACATAGATTACTTTGTAAAATACAGAGAAGACCCTACAGTGTGGTATTTGCGCCACCTTGGAGTGTCCTTTACGGTGTCTGTCTGCAAGCTAGTAAGTGGCAGACCTAAGTCTTGGCTGCAAAACAGAGCACCCTGAACAAAGCAAGTAAAAAGTCGACGTGACATTTACTGTTAAGGACAGCCAAGCACTTCCAAAATACACATGTAAACAGCAGTCTGTATCCAAGGAAACACATTTTTCTCTTTAATAAAAATAATCTTGACTTTTAAAGAATACATTAAGATGATTATTTCAATTTCAACATGTCAAATTCTGAAAGCATAGAATGATTTCTTTACAAACGTATAGAATCTGATAAACAAAGGACCAGAATTATTCCTTACCTCCCACATGTATACATTATTCTTAACCTGAGATCTCTTTTTCTTATCACCAACAAATGGCCCAAACTTTTTGCCTTTTAAAATTGGTTTAGTGGCCCAGACACCTAGAAAATAAAATCAATATTGTTATAATGTACATGGTTATTTAAAGATTAAAGCATTAAAATCAAATCAGTTCCACAAAATATTTAAAAGACTAGAGAGCCTAAAAGCAAGGTAATGTTAAATCAACTGCAGTCAAATTAAATCAAGCATTCAATGGGATTTTTATTTTTCTTATTTATATTCTGCTGTATTTTCCTAAAAGCCTGTAAAGAACCTATATCGTTTTATAAATATGAAAGAATATTTCATATTTGTTTGTTATTAATTTTTAATTAAAATTACCCAGACAGCACAATCACAATCAAAAGAAAAAGATATTAGAATCTAATAAAACTACAAATAATTTTTAAACTCCTCTTGCTACTTTTCTACAGATTTCAAATTGTCCCAAATGAACATAAGTTGCTTTTAAAAAGGGTTAGAAATACAGTTTTATGAATAAATATTTTTGAAATTCGTTTACTCAAAGTGGAAAACCCTCTCCTCTCCACATTTCCACCTTTCAGAGTTTCAGACAACCGAGAGTTATGCTGCGCTCTGGCACTCTCAGGGGTATTTCTACTTTCTCTACGCTGACCGCAAGGAAAACAAACAAGGTGAAGAAGCAGTGGGTAAAGCAGCAGGAGATGCCCTGGAGTCAGGGAACCAGCGCCAAGGTGACTCCCACTGACAGCATCACTTTCAACAGGTTCCCCCCACCTTCTGGCCTCAGTTTCCTTCTGTACAGAAGGAGGCTGTGGTCTTGGCCAGTCCTGCCCAGCTCTGATGCATTAATTCCACTTACTGTAGTCTGTCATGAATCCCACTTGATATCACAGCTAATAATCAACTAGTGGAGATAAATAAATCAACCATTTTTATGAACGATATAATATAAATGGTCAAATTACTCACTGAATAATTTTCAATGAGAATTAGAAAAAGTATTTATTAAAGATTTATTCACATACATATATACATAAACCAGAATATGAGAAATACATCTTTAAAAAAGGAAACAGGATGTAAACATGATATATTTCAAGACTGTACTCTGATTAAATTTTATAATTTACTTCCTTAGCCTTCTTTCTAAAGATTAGGACACAAAAGCAAGATCAATTACAAAAAAGCTTGGCTGCATTCAACAAGAAATTTCAGCTAGAAGCATTCAAATACACTCAGGTCATAATTCATTCAAGTATCTACTGAGGTCCATGAAGCATCAGGTACTAGAGACATACAGATAAATAAGAAATGAAGAAACTCACAGTGACAGGGACAGATGTGAAAACAAATACAAAATAATGAAATAAATATAATCACACTCAAACCAGGGTGAATCAGAGAGGAGGGAGTGATACATTCTGCAGGAGGAAGAGCTGGGGAGACACGGAGGAAGGGGCTGCTCAGGCTGAGTCATGGAGGATGCTGGATGGGACTGGAGGTGTTTCTGGTTTAATTTTATAATCTATGTCCACCCCAGATTCTTAACTGGAAAACATAACCTTCAAAGTCTGTTGCCTTTACAGTGAACTCCTTACCTGAAATCCCAAAGGAAGCCTCTCTGCAGCCTGCTCTCCCTTCCCGTCCCCTCCTGTGACCCAGTACTCACCAATGCGAGTCTTGTCAACAGCAGATGGGAAAAGCCTCACTTCCTCCGGAAGGCCTCGAAGCACATGTTCGGGTACCTCCGCCAGGCTCTCAGCGGCCGCCACAGGCTCAGCTGTGCTCTGCAAGTTAAGAAACAGAAGGATAACAGCAAAGGGAAGAAAACCCAGCTCACGTTTTAACTTTTTTCTGGTCCAATAAGCAAATATGCAAAACTGTAACTGAAACCCGAAGCTGGCAAGTCAGACTCAGACGATGATGTCAAGCAATTCAGGAGTTGCTCTGAGGCTTGTTTTTGAGTCTCCAAAGGAAACCGCTGTAACCTTCCAGCGTGTCTGTGTTAATCTATTTTGTTCCCGCCACCTGTGGCCATTTTAAAAATATGTAAATCTCGGGCACCATATTGTTTTAAACTCCCACAAAATCTGGCAACAAAATATAGCTTAAGCTTACTTTTAAGTCAAAGGCTACTATCAGCATTTTAGAACACTCAAAAAAAAAAAAAAAAAAAAACACTCCCCACTAAAATGAACACTTTCAGCACATGCTGTAAAGGCCGTGCCAGTCAACCAGACCCCATCCCAAACAGGCCTCATCTCTCCAGCAACAACACCCTCTTGACAGGGACTTGAGCATCCAAGTGAGAACACTACAACTTATTCTGGGCCCTCCATGGAAGTGCGACCTTTCCAGGAAACAGTAATTTACACCACATACCAAGTAATTAAGTCCCCACAATACCACAAAGTTTCTAAAAAATAGAGAATTTTACACAATTACTAACCAAAGTATATGCCATATATTCACTGTAATCTTAAGAAATAAGACTATTAGCTATGTATGAAAGGGAATGGAGCCAACCCTTAAAACATGACTGTCATTTTAAAAATAACTTTCAAATCAAAGGAAAACCAAGTGGCTATTAACTGGCTCCACATATACTCTAAAGAACTGATGTGCAGATCATGACACCACCAAGAATGATGGGTTTTGTAGTCTGAATGTTTTTTATTTCACTGCAAAGGGAAACATTTCTCAAGGACTTTCAAAGAAACCAACATGGGCAAAAAGCAAAACTCCAAGCTAAAAAGATTAATTTTCCCACAACAATGAAGTTCTTGTAGTTTTTAAGACTGTTTTATGCCAAGAAAATATCATCTAAATTTTCATACTCTCAGCGTTTCGTTTTTTAAAAAATATCAATAGGCTGCTTCGAGAGAAATAAACCCCACGGCAACAAACAAGTCACTATGAAGGTCAACTCTCTGCTAGTTTGAGTTGGAATGCACAGAAGTGGGCATCAAGGGACTGGCGTTCATTCCCTGGACGGGCAAAGCCCACAGCGCACACACACTTCAGAAGCACAAATGCTTCAATCCAGCTCGATTCACACCTCGGTCCTGACAGTATCACCAAGCACACTTTAGATGCTTTCCAACATATGGGAATAGCAAAACTGCCCAGAACATGGTCGTATGGTATTTTTCATTAGCTAAAGGGTGAATAAATTGAGCACACAAATTTCTCACTTCTAAATACAATGCCCCCGCTTAGAAATTTTTAATCTATATACTGGAATTTTGAAAGTGAATAAATTTTTCCAAAGGGGGAAAAGATGTTAAACTGGCAGCCGGTACCCTAGGCTATACAGTCATTATTTTCAGATGGATAACCTAAGCAGTGTCAACAAGCCCTGGCCGCAGTGACGGGTCCTGTCAGCACACGGCCTTCAGCGCCGGAAACGGGAGTTTTCCTCCCTTCCCAGGTGGGACGCACAAGAAGACTTAAAAGGATGTCTTGTGTTTGTGAATGAGTTTACTCCAAAGAGCCCAAGAGGCAGCAGCTGTCGCTGCCTCCTCCCATCTCCCACCCCCACCCCCCATATAAAGGAAGAAACCGAGGCTTGGGGAAGTTGTCCAAGTTACTCAGGGACAGGATTTGAGCCTTTGTCTGTCAATCCCCAGAGTCCAAGCCCATACCACTGCGGCGTCTCCAGTTAAGATTCTGCTCGATCGGGTCTGAGGCTCTCACGTAAACCATGGTGACTATGGTTGACAGCACTAGGATTATAGAATTGCAATTTGCTAAGAGAGCAAAACTTAAGTATTCCCACCAAAAAAAAAAAGAAAGAAAGAAAGAAAAAGATAAACATGCAAGGTGATGGATGTGTTCATTAACTAGATGGCAGAAATCCTTCCACAACGTATAGGTGTATCAAACCATCACAACGTACATACACTTTAAATATCTTATCATTTTATTTGCCAACTATACCTCAAGAAAGCTGGGAGGGGGAAAAAGAAAAGATTCTGCTGGAACATAATGTAAGAACCTCTGCCCTAAAACCTCCAAACTTCCATAGAAATGTCAACAGGAGACAGCACCTAAGGCAGGAATGGTCATTCCCACAGGAAATCTGCAACGAGTGTAAGTTGGAGACCATGTATGTTAAAATTTCTGAGATGCCTGTGACTGTAAGGGACCTCAGCAGGGCTGGCACAAGAGGAAAGAAGGAAAATACCCATGCACGTATTTAGTTACTTTCAGCAAACCCATTATTTTCATTTCGGCCCCTTTACCTAGTAGAGGAAAGCTTTTTTCCTGTTTATTTTAGTATCCTTCACACTACAACAGGCCTCAGCTTAATCAGGAGGACCGCCATCCAGACACTGGCCAGCCCCAGGGCCTTCCTCCCTGTCTCCGGCTGTCGGAATCCCCATTGCAGTGGCTACGGCTGGAAACGGTGTGGAACGTTTTCAGAAAATCAGTGATTTGAGAAGGAGAAGGTGGTGGTGGGATGGCTTGCCTAAACAGAACTACCCTCTTCCCTCCCTTATTTTTCCTTCAGAGCTCTTATCACCTTTTAAAATAATTACTTGTATAATTATGTGTTTGATGTACCACCCCTGCCAGACTGCAGTGAAGACAGTGTCCATCTTACTCGATGTTGCATTCACAGTGCTCGGCAGCAGACATGAAATGTTTGTTGCCACTTAAATACTTGAATAAATATATGATTCTTGTAAGCTAACTTAAACCTATTTTAGAAAAAAAGAGGGCTAGAAACAAATAAAATAGCAAGGTCACCTATTAGAAAGCATTTCCTCTTTGTGGGCCTGGATTTCCTCAATCTGAAGTAGGTATTTCTGGGTCAATATAAGAATCCTTTCATTAAAATATCTCTGAGTCCCTTCTATGGGCCAGGCAATGTTTTAAGCATCACTTTTGCCTTAACAATGTGTCATTCCAGTGAGGAAGACAGACAAAATCAAACAAAGGCATACAGTGCTTGGTAGTTACTGACGCTCTGAGGGAAAATCAAGTCCAAGAAGGGGACACAGTGACGGGAGAAGGAGGAGGGTGCTATTTTAGACAGAGTGCTTAAGGAAGACCTCTCTAGAAACAGGAAGGGAATCGTGTGATGATATGTGGGGAAACTATGCCAGGAAAGGACCTTGATGAGTTAGGAGTAAGTTTGGTGTGTTCAGAGAACAGACAGGCAGAGACCACTGTGTCCAGAGCAGAGCAGGGGGCAGAAAAGTAGCAGGAGCTGGGTTGGGGAGGGAGGGATGGAGGGAGGCAGGGTTAGGTAGACACAGAATGAAAGGGGAAGACAGGAACCAACCGGAGGCCAGGCTGCACGGGGCCCGGGCTGCTCCTCTTTCCAGGAGATAAGATAAGCTTGGAGGAGGTTAGGAGGACTTTCCTGTGATGCAACAGAAAACATAAGAACGCTTTAATTCCCTGCTTGGCGAAGTACAGTCTCCAAACCTATCAATCAACTGACCTGGAAATTTAATGCAGTAAGTTTAAGTTAATAAGTTAGTTATTAACTGTTAATTGGTCTCGTTAATTCCCACCTCAAATTTAAAGAGAGTCAATTTCCCTCTCTCCCCCAGTCACTGGCCAAAGCATCCCACCTGCACTCAGTCCATCGCTCAGTCACTCACAAACACTTCCCGCGTGCCGGTGTGCTCTGGGCTGGCGCTGGGCTGGTGGTGAAGACACATGGTTAACAAAGCTGATGCAGGCCCCCTCCTCAACAGGCTCACCGGCTAAAGGAACGGCTGACTCTGCTTCCTGACACAAGAAGCCTTAGTGGTATTTTGAGTTTCTGGTTTCGACCTGGCTGCAGAGCCTCTTAAAGGTCCTTCTGTGCTTTCCTCTGACACTCTTCCTTTGGCCCAGGATGACCTTCCATGCTGGATGGCAGGAGCTTCGGGAGCAGGACACTCAACTCTTCCTCTGGGCTGTGCTCTATGCTAATGAGCACTTCCACACCATAATCGTAGCTAACACTGATGGAGAGTTCAGGAAAGTCAGACACTATTTCAAGCTCTCTTTGTATCACCTTAATCTGGAGGCTGTGACGTGTGACGGTGTCATCATTCCACGAGCTAATGCAGTGTGTGATTGTTGAATCTTATGTTTTAAATTTTCTGACTTATGAATAAGGCCTACAGTCTAACTAACATCACTGTACCAAGCTGATCCCTGGTGCTAATACCACGCTAGAGTTAAGTAAGACATTACCTACCACTGGGGGAAGCCGAATGTGGACTCTCGCATCTGTGCCACCCCTGCCCCCCGCCCCAGCTCCTTGAGTACAGCTGGAGAGGCTGCTCTCCCTACAGGCATGAGGGTTGGTTGCCTTGTTGTAAGGGTTTCACTGCCAATCACTAGAGGAGAACAAGGAAAATATACTATTAATATTAAAGGCAACAACTTACTGACGCCTGTTTGGGCTCCTGCGCGGATGGACAAGAAGAGCAAAGAGAGTTCCTACCCTCTGCTTTTAGGCCCAGATGGTGGGGCTGGGACCGTATCAAGGCCTGAGGATCATCTAAGGGAGCCAGTCTGGTTCGCACTCTAGGCCGCTGCCCCACCCAGCAGAAGCCTGTCCCCACGGCCCTCCAGCACGGTCCCCCTCAGCCTGCTTCCTGCACTCTCCGCTCTCCCTGCACCTGCTCTCCAAAGCACTTCCAAGTTGGCCTGGTTAACGGCCTCTCCACTAGAGGCAAGGTGAGGTCTCAGACACCCGGGACAGTTCCATTTCACTGGCCACCGCACCCAGAGCCTGGCACAGGACGCCTACCTCGGAGCAGTGGTCACTGGGAACAAACAAGCAGACAAGCATCTGGCAGTCCAGTGCCAAGAGGTCCGGGCGCACAGAGCTGGCTGTAAGAGGATACGGACTCACCTGGTCCTGGAGTCCAGGGGGAGTGGATGAGACCAGAGAGCAGAGAACGAGAGGAGAGTGCGGCCAGGCCAGAGGGAGCCAGGGAGGTCGCGGAGGCGGCCACCACCAGCACCTGCCAAACCTGGACGGCCAAGGCACAGAGACCAGACGGCCTCTGGAGAGCAGGGGGACACCACTCCAGGGTCCGGGGCAGGGGAGTGACAAGATGTGATGAAGTTTTTGGCTTCCAGGCTATTCCACATTCAACTTCTCCAAACACTCTGCCTCCTGTAAAGCATCTGGTTCAAAACTCTTTAAGAACGTTCTGCACAAAATCTTGTAGCTCCTCTACTGGTTTTAGAAACTTTCAGGGTTCAAGGGAAGCAAAGAAAACGAGGTGAGAGCTTTCTCACCCTGACACACCCGTTCCCCTTGGCCGGAAGATGCAGGCACAGGGTGTGCGTGGTGCGGGGGTGAGCGGGAAAAGGAACCTGCTGCCGCCTCCCTGTGAGTCTGCTAGTGGTGAGACTACACTGCGGCTTCTTCAACTACCTTCATCCAACCCAGGGAACTGGAGCTGCATACGGCCTCTCAAGTCAGGTATTTTGCTTGGTCTACCCACAGCTTTATTTAAAAAAAAAATGCTATTGGAAGAAAAATCCCCATTTTACTTTTAAAAGCTCCCCCACCCCGGCCCTACAGGCACTACCCTCTGGCTCCTCCCGCCCTCACTGGCCGGGGACCTTACTCCTCTGGGTCTCTCACAGTCCAGGTTTCCAGCCTTCAAGGACCCCAGCCACGGGTCCTTCTGACCCTCAATACCCTCTACATCCCTCCAAGTCCAGTTCACATCCCAGTGACTTTAACGTCCTCCATGAAGACATTCCAAACAACGCACGACAGTCCACTTTTCTGATTTCCTGGACAGTCAGTTTCACACTGTACACACAGAGAGCTCAAGGCACGTGGAGAATGGCTCCACAAGGAGAGAAAGGCCGTTGCTCCATCACTTAGGAGGTTTGGTCCAAACAAGGGATGTCTGGGTCTGCACTCAAGCAGCGACAGTGATTAGAAGGTATTTTACAGGGCAGAATCCAGACTTGGTTACCGGCTGAAAACTGTAACAGCAGCACTTACAGTGCTTCCTATATGCCAGGTGCTAGCCTCACTGCCTTATGTTTCCTGCTCACTTACTCTTGCCCGCAAGCGCAGTGGGCGGGCACACTGCTACCCCTACTGAACAGGTAAGGAAGCAAATCCCGAGAAGGGGAGTGACGTGCCGTGACGTGCCGAAGACCACATGGCTGGAGGTGCAAAGACAGTCACCAGACAGCAAAGGTGAGGCAGAGCTAAACCACCCTATAACCTACTTCTCTACCAAAGCATTAATACCAGAACAACAAAAAAGGTAAGCCTTCTTGTAAAATAACTATTACTCAATAAAAAAATGTAGAAAAAAAAAAAGGTAAGCCTCCTTGCCACAGTTCCTTCCCACAGTTATGTAAGGAAAGGCTATTCAAGTCGCTAATTTCTTTTTTCAAATTTCAGAAATAATCTAATATTTTCATTCAGAAAGACAATGTCCCAGTTTTATAAAAACTGCTAATCTACTTAGTAGAATACATGATTCAAAATGAGATTTAAGTGCCTTCATTATTCGATGCGTTAGTTTTTTAAACTGTACATTCAATAATTGAGGTCTAAGTTATAATAACAAATTGGAATCACCTAACTTGGAAGTCTTTTTTAAAAAAAGTCTTTAATATAAAATTTGTGTTTATAATTACCTATAAAGAATACAATTCTATATTAATCATACTACAACAGCAAAAGTGATTTTGATTTTTCTACACCATATATTTTTAGGATTAGAAAAAAAGCAGGGACAACACCTAAAATGAAAGACAGTAGCCGTCCCACAGCTTCACCAAATCTTTAGAAATATGATTACGAAGAGATTTATTTAGATAGTCAGATGGTCTCTGATAAAATATTTCCTGTAAAAGGAATAAAGCACTAATATGCACAACAAATGGAGGATCTCAAGAACATTCTTCTGACCAAAAGGAGACAAACACAAAAGAGCACATACTATACATGGAATCCTAGAATGGGAAAACCCAAACCACAAGAACAGAAAGCGGCTTGGTGGTTGCCTGCGGTGGGAGTGGGTGGGGGAGGGGGAGGACTAACTACAGAGCAGCAAGAAGGAACTTTTTGGGCCGATGGAAGTGCCCTGCACCTCGACAGTAGTGGTAGGTACATGAGTACAGCTATCTGCCAAAACTCAGCACTTCAAATGAGTATATTTACTACAAATAACTCAAAGTTGATTTTTCAAGTAAAATAAGTAAATGAATCCTACACTCTCCTCTTTATATCTTGTTAAAATGAAACTTTCGTGTCCCAAAGGGAAAAAAGAACAAAAATACCAATGCCATAGGAGAAAAACAATTTTTTTAAATCAAGATATTTCTTCAACCCAAGTTAAGCATTCTTCTGCTCAAAAACCTCCAAAGGTGTCCCACCTCCGCAAGCAAAGTCTACTCTAGTCCCTACAGCGACCACAGGTCTGACTCGACACCTCTCTGACCTGGTCTGCTCTGCTCCAGGCAAGGTGGCCTCGGAGCCAGGCTGCTCCCCCTCCTCCTCCCACTCCGCTCTCCTCACACTCTCACATGAACAGTCACTAGGGTTAGGAAGGTGACTTCCGACACAGCAGAGCACTGGCACCGGCTGCTGTTGCACAGGCTGCCAGTGCCATCTCACAGAGGCAACGCGCACTCAGGACTTTATTTTTAAGAATATAAGAATAAGCAAGCTTTACTGGTATTTCATTTAAGTTTGTATCAGTAACTCCTTTTATACACTTCACCCAGAGACTGACCATAAATTACTTTATCTGTTTTAGCCTATTTAATTGAAGTACCTCATTTCTTAAGTATCGACTTGATCAACCCAACACTGGAGAGCAGTAACAGTGGGTGACAGGAGAGATCAGAGTCAACACCCCTTAATATTAAGCACATCAGAGTATAGTCACACTATGCCACACAGAACTGCTACAACAGACTACTAATAACCCTAGTAACTGTTGTCACCAGCAAAAGACACCCAAGAATCAAAGAGTATTAAGACACTCAAATTCCATGTACAACTCCTCTTTGTTTAGACTTTCAAACAATTTCCTAGTCACCATTCTGGGGGCAAGCAGTGGGGCAAAACGGAGAGTATGACTACAATAACAATAAGACGGGGACACAGGACAAGAAAACGTTATACACTGTCTTTGGAAAAGGATAGCAATCAAACAGATCTGAGACACATTAAAAAAGTCCCCTCCTTCAAAACCTGGCAGGTCCATTAAGTCGCCCAACTGAAGAAACAGTCCTCAGATACGGTGTTAATCTCGATGGTGAACAAACGTATGACTACACCTTGCCGCCTAACAAACACAGCCTGTGCAGCACCGTGGGGGTGCTACTCTACAAATGGAAACCAGAGTATGTCTCTATCCGGTGGCTTTCCACTGCACTCGTATAAAAAGAGAAGCTTCTCCTCATGGTCCTTAAGGCCCTAGAAACCTGGCCCCCGCCTCTCACACCAACTCCATCTTGTCCCGGAGTCCCCGATGCTTGCCAGGCTCCAGCCTCTGGCCTGCTCTCTGTTCCTTGGGCCTGCAGCTCATTCTCACCTCGGAGCCTCAGCACTCACTGCTCACTCTGCCTAGAATTCTCTTTCCCTGGATCTTCATATATCTGGTTCTTGGTTATTGCTTGAGTCTCTGTTCTATTATTATCACTGCTTCAGAACAGCCTTCTCTGGCCCTGGAATCCAGAGCACGTCCCCGCACCTTCACCCCCCATCTTCAGCACATTACCTTAGTTCGCTGTCTTCACAGCACTTTTCACTGTCTGGAATTACCTGCTTTTTCACTGTCTCCCTCTATGAGTAAGTAAGTTGCAAAGCAGAGCCCTTGCGTGTTTGGCTCACTGCAGGCAGAATCCACAACACGCAGGGATGCAGTCTATGCAGGATGAACGAGGGAATGAGAGAACACTCAGAACAGCTAAAACAATGCACCTCTGAATGGCTGATCACCATTCTCAGGTTGGTTTTGCAGGATCAGTAATTAAAAGCGTCTTCTGTTATTTTATTACATAAAACTCTAAAGCTAGTTTGAAAGGCTAACTTGCAGAATTTCTTTGCTACATGTTACTGGCAAATCAGAGACGACTGATCGGTATGCAGACACTGCAATCATAACACTACTGTATTGACAGAAAGTTTCATAGTTTCATATATTAATAGCAATTTGAGCTCTATAGAGATTCTTTAAAAAAAAAACTAAGTGTGACTCAAAAAATTAGTAATCAAGACAGCTGTATTAAATCATTAGGGCTTAAAATTACATACTATCCTATGTCAATTATATCTCAGTAAAGCAGGAAAAAAGCAGGCTGTACCCAAATATGACAGTTCTCCTCTCCTCCCAAGCACTGGATGGGTTTGCACTGCTCTCCTCACCTGAGTTTTAAGTTAGATACAGCCACAGGACTAACTTTGGCCAATTAAATATACATAGAATTAATGTGTATTGAGACAAAGTCTCCACCATCCTTGGTTCTTAAACAACTACCAGAGCAGATCCGTACTGAATGTGCAGCAGGAACAAGAAATAATGGCTGCTCTGTAACACCCTGAGCTTTTGGAGTGCCTTTTTGTGTGTGCAGCAAAACACAGCTTATCCTGACTGATACAGCAAGGTGAACAAGAGCCTGGCTTTGGAATCTGACGGCCTGAGTGTGAATCAGAGCACAATCACTTACTGCGTAAGTGATCGTGGGCCTCTGGACCTTCATGTCTTCAGCCATGAAGAGCCAACTCTTCACAGAAGGGTTGCAAAGACTGAATTAATGAGAACATGTATATAATACACATTGCAGTGCCAGGCACGTTGATTAAGAACTGCCTAGGCAGCAAGCAAACCTCAGCATATCTACTTAAACTCCTATGAGGATATCTGCCTTACGGAACTTCGTTCACCTTGGATGCTCTGTAAAGCAAAGCATTCTAAATTTTTTATCCAATGAGACAGCCAAGCTCTGGATTCTCTTAGATAAATCTAGGAAAAGGTAAGAAAAATAGTGGAACATCTCAAAAGTTAATTGAGGTGAGTGTGGAATAATAATGAAGCAAGTAAAGGATGTATCTGCGGTTTGAAAACGGAGAGAAAAGAAAATGCAGAGTGAGGGGAGGAGGTACAGTGGCTGCGAACGCTGGTTTTCACATTGGGAAGATAAGAGACAGTAAGGGGCAAGTGTTGAGAAGAGACTGGAAGAGAAAGGAGGACAAAGAGCACGTGGGTCTGGAGCTTCGTGGAGCCCAGAGCTGAGCACAGAGGGAGAGTCTGGCGAGCTACACCAGGAAGGACTTGGAACACACTGGTGAGACTGAGCAGCTGAAAACGCTGCTTCAGTAGTCAGTGCTTAAAATGCCAGGAGGCTTGGGACTCTGCTGTTGTTTCTGAAGGACTCACTTGTAAACAATACACTATTACTCACTCCTAGGATCCTTCAGTCCCTAAAACTCAACTGTTGGGTATGTATGAATGAATGACTCTGTGCTATTTTCTTAGACTACACTAATTACAAACAACAGATCTGACAGCTGAAATTCATCAAAACAATGCTGGCAGTCCCTAGAGAGAAAAATCTAACCCTAAATTCATCATCAAGATTTTTAATTAAAAATCAGTCTGATTCCAGTTAAAGCTTTTCTAATATCTGAATTTTTGAATAGTGGTTTTGAAGCTTTTCAAGCACTTACTATACAATTTCACTGGCTGGAAATAAAAATAAATACAAGACAGAAAAACATAAAATGTCCCGAAACAACTCTTGGTTCTAAAAAATCACTGAGACAATTGTTGAAAAACACTCACTGATGGTATGTCATGACATAATAATCCGGTCTCAGTATCATGGGACTAATACTTCTCAAATAATAAAACTGTAACTGAAGAGGCTGAAAATTCTACTTATAAAGAGTGGACAATTTTTATAATCCAAATAAAAGTTTCATTACTACCAGAACACTTAAATTACACCCAAATCAGAAATGTGCTAATCATTAGACACGTAAGAGGACACTTTTCCATCGATACTCGGCATTTGGCATCAAAGGCAGTCCTCTGCAGACCTGATATTAAAACTTGTCAAAACGAATTGTAAAAGAGCCAAAAAATAAACAGTTATTGCTACAACTCTTTTGAATGGCACGTGGACTTTCTTTAAACACAAGTTCTTTTGATATATATGGAATATTAAAGTGACAGTATGATGTGTCAAATAGATCTAAATACATTTGAAATAAAATATTACTAGCTTAATACGATTAGCCACCTGAAATAAATGACTGTTGAAGAATGATGCAACCTAAGCAAAGTCAATATTTAGATTTCACTTTGGAAGCATTCCCCATTATTCTAATCCAGAATCAAGACTCCTCCAACAGTTCCAAGGCAACAGAAAAGCAAGTTCCATGGGGTGACCAGCATTAAGAATCAAGCTTAAAATGGGAGAATAAATGAAATCTACAACATCTATGCAAACAACTTTGATGGACAATGACTGTGAAAATCCACTGTTCTCTTTTCCCTCCCACATCTTAGCATTTCAAAAATAATTTGCCTTCAAAAGCATGTCAGTAAATCTGCAAGTTTTAAAATAATAGAAACCATGTGCCCCATATGTTTGCCAGATTCATTTTTTATGATGTATGGTCCTCGGCCTTAAAATAAACGTATTTTTGATAAAGAAAGTAATGAAAAGAAATCAAAAGAATCCATTCCAAAAATTTCACATCTCTCAATGCAACACAGGAATGAGTTTATTAAACTTGGTCACCTAATGAAATGGGACTTGTGATTTCCAGTTAGAGGCACCTGTAAATGATAAAAAGATGTCCAAAGCTTCAGTTGATGAGGGTACAAAATGTTTTCAAGTGTGACAGTTTTATGCAAAGCAATAAAAATTACAGACTTCACATTTTTAAGTTTTGTCCTTCATATTTTTAAAAAATGTTTTTATAAAGATTTCAAAAGAGGTTTTTGATATCTCTCTATATATCCATAAATGTGAGTGAAATGATATTAAGACCAAAAAATAAGAATCCTACTTCAGAATATATTAAATCTACATAACTGGTTCTACACCCTTAAGGCCACAGAAATATTCATAGCAGAATTGTCTAATCTCCAGGTAACCCCACACCCTCCTGTAAGAAGAAACACATCTTACATTTCAGTATCTGCCCTCTTGTTTTTATTTTAAGAACGAGTTTTTCAAGGACAGAATGCTTAAAGTTTCCCATTTGATCATTTTCAGTCTCCAAAAATAAGTTCCGATTTTTCCCTTTGCAACCAACGAGTTATTACAAAATAAAAAGAACTAAAAATGAAGGCTTAACAAGCTTCAAAACAAACAAACAAACAAAAGTAACACTAGAGTGCAACAAGGGAAGGTAAAAAAAAAGGAAGTCTGAACTAAGGTCCCTAAGAATGAGTCCTCTATTCAGGGTTCCACAGAAATGCCAATTCATGCCAAAACAGTGCGCACTCCATTCCACGAACAAACGGACACTATGAAAGTGATGAACTAATGAATGGTATTAAGAAACAGGAAGGAAAATCTGGGACGAATGAATGTGTGTGTTACTATCTTAAAAATCAAGAACTGGACTAACATCTAGGTATTGTATTTGTATAAATTCTTATTTTTAAACTCACCTGATTCATTTTCAATTCCTGTTGTGTTCTGAAAAGATACACACAACAAAGAAACTTCTTTGATTACATGAGCCCTAAAAAGAAAAACAGACAATTGTGATATGTACCTGCCTACAAATTTACAGTGATTTAAAACCACATAAAGAACGGTAGAGTTTGCTCAAAGGGCTATTCATAAAGCAACTCCGTGCCAGATCAACTTCAGTCTATGCTGAGAACTTACTTTGCAGATTTATTATCTACAATAAAATAGACTTCTTACTATTCTTTACTGGGGCTTCACTGTACTCTGCAATTGAAAGCAGACTCATCAGGATGACATCAAATTTTTGCTTTGGAATTGAATCATGCCTACAAAGAAATAACTTAGCTTTGTTAATAGTCAGAAACACAAAGCAGTGCTGAGTAACTTACACAATGTAAATGTTCTTTTATGTATATCAATACTGTGCTGAATACAAACACAATCAGACCCCTTTACATTATTTTATTTTTTCAAGTTCTTGAATTAGAAAGGCAGATTTACTAACATTTTGCATTTACTAACATCCATGGAGAGTTCTTTGAGGAACAGAACAAAAACTTTGCAGTAAAATTCAAGTATCTTAATAAAATCTGTTTGGAAAGAACTACAATTATTCCTTTACAATTTTTCCTCAGTATATTCATAGTATCGTAATGAGAAGATAAAATCATTTCCTGTAAATGCAAACAACATATTTGTTTCTAAACAACAATCTATATGAAGATGGTCTTTTCTGCAACGTCTTAGGAGTCATTTGACATCATTCATAATACAAGAAAATCATGAGAGTAGCACTTCCACTGTAATATTCCTAGCGTTTTCAGCATGTATACATTCACACACCATTAAGCATAATTCTATTTCTTCATGAACTTTTATTTATGTTTCCTTCCTAGACCCACAAGACTCTGCTCACATTGTAACTTCATGTTCTAACGGCTAATAAACCAAGGAACGTATAAGAACATTCTCCATCCCAGAATATACTGCCTGCCCACTATCATAAAGAACAGCGCTTTGACATTTCACTCCATTTCATTAATGAGGCTTGTGTTGAGTTTTTTCCCTTGAGCTCTTTAACCACACTCACCTGATCACCTTTAATAAACAAAGGCACCATGTTTTAGTGAGGTTCTGGTCACCTGAACTTGTTTCTACTCATAACTGGCACAGGGAATGTATTCAATACCGTGCAACTTGCTAGAGAGCTCGGTGCTAGCCACGCCAATGTAATACATATAATACTCAGTGAATACGATTTCAGAAACTGGTGGTTAACCCATGAAGTCCAGTCCTTTAAGTTTTAATACTGAGCATCTTTCTTGCATGTATTTAACATGTCCTTCCTTAGTATACATCCTTTATTGAATATAATCAATCATTTTCTATGACACTTGAAATGTTTATAAGGTTAAAAATGTGTATTTAGGTGTCCATCAGTGGTGAGGTTAGTGGACCCTAAGGTGTGCACGCCGGACCTCCTCCACCACACATGCCTCCACCAGGAGGACCCTGTGTGACACCTCAGGCCCCCGGGAGTGAAGGAAATGGCTGGGGTTTCACTGCCCTCTCACTAAGCTTTTAGAGGTGGATGTACTAATGCTGGCCACAAGGAGTTCTCTTTGAGTAACAGAACAAAAAACCTGCAGTAAAATGCAAATGTTTTAATGAGAAAGATCTTTGGAAAGATGCTTTACCATTTCTTTTGGTTTGCCTTTTCCTTCTCATAAGAATCATTGGTATCACTTATGAAGCTCTTCTAAGACTAGCAGGCACTGAGCTTCCTTCACATAAATCGGCTCGGCGAATTTTCACAAAGTTAGTTTTTCAACTAACAGCACAGATTCAAGGAGGTTAAAATAACTCATCCAGGGAATCATGATTTTGATTTCTGCTACTGCTTTTTTTTTAAACTGAAGTACAGTCAGTTACCATGTGTCAATTTCTGGCGTACAGCACAATCACCAACTTTTTATTCTTGCCTCCCCTAGAGCACCTACTCTAAGCCAAGCACTTTTTCTGAGCAGTGAGCAGACCGATCCCTGCCCTCTAAGGGAGGAGACCATGATAAACAAGTCCGTAAAATGGGTAAGTATGTCAGATAATGAAAGCGCTTTAGAGAAAAACAGAGGAGAGGGAGAGGGGGATTACAATCTGCCTCTATGCCAAACGCCTGTGAATACGACAGCACGGTCAGAGGAGGCCTTCCTGAGAAAGGGACATCTGCTAAAAGCTGGAAGGAGAAGAGCTGAGAGTCAGGAAAGTCTGGGGGGTGGGGGCAGCACTGTAAGGCAGCAAGACCTGTGCGCAGCAGATGAGGGAAAGTGCAGGCAGATGTCAGAAAGGCACAGGGTGTGGGGTGGGGCCCGGGAACAGGGGAGGCAGATTTAGGCACAGGCTTTGCAAAGTAAGCACTGTTCACCCCAGTGGCTCTAGCTTTTCCATCCAGAGATGGAAAGCCACTTGGGAGGTTCAAGGTGGCAGAAGTGACCTCGTGTGCCTTAGACTGAAAAGGAGACTGTAAGGGAGAAAGGTGGGGCTGAGCAGACTCTTCGGAGGCTAACATCCCCCTGGAGGCAAGAGATGATGATGGCTTGGCCCAGGTAGTAGAAGAGATGAGAGAAGACACCGGATTCTGGATCGATTTTTAAAACAGAGCCCTCAGGTTTGCTACCAGATTCGATGCTATGTATGAAAAAAATAAAGAGAGGAAGTCATGGATGACACCAGGGTTTTTATCCTAAGGACATGAAGCACGGAGCTGCCATTTTCTGAGATGCTGCCTCGTTCTTTCCATCTGCTCTTCACTTGTTTTTCCCTCTTTAACACATTTCCCTTCCTTTTCCTCCCTTTTTTAGGTGTTAGCTCACAGGAACAAATCACACAACCGAGATACTATGACATCTACAGATGCATAAAATATCAAAGTACTTAAAACATTTTATTCTTTCATTTATCTCAAGGAATCTCAACTTCTTCTTAATAAAAAACTTACAAATACAATTCAGATTGTTACAAGACTAATAATCTGTGACTTTCTACACTGTCTGTTCCTCCTTTGTTCACTCATGCACACGTCATTTCTTTCCAGAGAACAGATGGATCTTAGCACCCTTTTTTTAAGAGTTCACTAGGCACCTACAAGCTTGGACCCTCCTCTCTATCACTTCTAATCCTAATTGCTAAAAATCAGACCCTTATTTTTTCCTCTGTCCCTCTTTACTCACAACATTGTCAAGTTATATCTCTGAAATATTTTTACAATATCAAAAACACTGCAAATCTGACACTGACTTCTCAAATTATATTTTTAAATTAGATTTATTAAACTATATTAAAAACAAGGGATGCTACAAAAAAAGACTGAGATTTTGGCCATCCCTCTCAACAGAAAACCACTGCATTTTGAGCTGGACAACTCTCATGCAGGACTGTCCCTTCCCTTAAGGCCACTTAGCGCTCGCTGCCTTGTGTAATCAAAGCCAGCCATTCTCTCTGATCATTTTGACAATCGAAAATACTACACACATCCCCAGATACCCTCCCAGTGCAGAATCTCTGAACTGCAGTAATCATAGCTGCAATAATAATATATTTTAGAGCAACTATAGACTCTAAAAAGTTGTTACTGGAGTAACTTCCTTAAGATTCCTACAAGGCTGCAAACCCCCATGGGAGTGCTTTCGTATTTCACAACTTTCACATTCCGCGTTGACTTCAACAGCACTGACTTACATACCCCGTTGTCTAACACAGATATCGCGAGGTCTGAGTTTTATCAAATGTGAGAACTTGACGTATTGATTCTATCAGTGTATAGGCAGAGAAGAATCTCTCCATACCTATCACTGAAACTTAACAATTTTATCAAACTGAAAAGAAGCGTTTAATAATTAAGTGACTCCAGTTTTCCAATGGTAAATCATGAAAATTGTAAAATCTTTGGATTTCTCTAACCCAGGCTTATGTCTTAGCTTCTTTTTTGGATTTCTACGCCTGACTAAACATTCTTGACTATGTCTATTCTCCTCCCATTCCACCTTGTTGATATTTTTCAGATAAAGTACATTAGGCAGATATACAAATTTAGAGTGTGTGAATTTTTATCACCAACTATACTTTACTATAGCACACTCTCAGAAAACTAAAAAGAGCTTGACCTTTATTTTACAGATCCAACATTTTAATAATATACATGTACTTAACTTTTCAAGATACTACTTCCAAATTCTAGGACAATCATCCTGATAAATATTTAACTTAATAACATAAAGATGATTTGATTACACACATAGATCAGTATAAATACAGCAACAATAAAATAATTACAGCCTTTATTCAAACACTGGTCCCTCAGAATGTCAAGACAATCTCAACAAAGGTTAAGCTGCTGTCATCTGACATGGAGACCAGAGACTAGAAAATCTAGAGACATGCAGGAAACTTCAGTCCCTGGGTCAGACCAGCCCTGCAGCCCCAGCCATACCTCTATGACCCATCCTCTGCAATAAGACAGATTAATAAAGACAGACACAAACTAACATTAATGCAGTACATATAACACGTTAAATTGTCTAAACTGTCGTGTCAGCCCTTTGTAGACTTGTTAAGCCTACAAAGCTATATGAAAAGCCTTTGAAGAAAAAGCAAGAGGATATTAGTTTAAGTCTGGGAGGAAGGGGAAAGGATTAGGAAAATAATTATTTGATCTGATTTGCATGTTCACCTTAAAGTCACTGACATTATTTTATAATTATTCTTTAGGATCAGTTGAGATGTTTCTGGTCTTGGAAAATAATCAAATTTGTAACATTCTCTTAGAAGTCACTGATATTATTTTATAATTATTTTCTTAGATTACAAACAAATGCCACGTTGTAAAATCAAGACTCAGAAGAAACTAACTTTCTTTTTTTTTTCTGGTGGGGGAGGTAATTAGTTTTATTTATTTATTTATCATTTTTTTAAATGGAGTTACTGGGAATCGAACCCAGGACCTCATGCATGCTATGTATGTCTCTACCACTGAGCTCTACTCTCCACCCAGAAATGAACTTTTAAGACTTAGAAAGCAACATATAACTTATGAACAAAAAATAAAACAGAAATAAGTAATACTTAGCAAGGTTGTATCAAAATTTAAAAAGTCATAAATACATTGAAAACATGGATTAGACGCCAAAAAAAAAAAAAAGTTTAAAAAATACCATTTTGTAAAAGGAATCCTGGACAGTTTATAACTACATAAAAAGTTATTCTAAAACTAATCACTACATAAAGTAGGTCTTTCGTGGTAAATGAACATCAGTGTAGCAAACACAGAGATGATTAAGCTTTTAGAGGAGTAGATATAGTGTGTTTAGCACTGATCTTAACTTTCTCTGACCAAAATATTCCTGCAAATCCAGAAACTTCTAGAAAAAAAAATATCTAAACTATGCCAACTTCTTAAAAGCAGTTTTTACTAACAAACACAGCTAATGTACTCACCATATAAAACTACCACTCATAATTCCTGCCAGAAGAATGGAATCACCAAGTTACAATCTATAAATTCTAGATATCAATATGAAAACATTTAGTATCTACTCGGAGTAAGCAAAAGCACATAATACATAAACATTGACTCTGCCTAGGAATTTGCTAAATGAAAAACCATTCATTTTCCTTTTCTAAAATAATAAACACAATTTCACAAGAATAATCATCCAGAACATCTAGCTTCACACTTTCACACTAAAAAATATACCCCCAATTTTCCTTTTAAAAGGCAGACTCCATTAGCCAATTAAATAAGCTAAAGTGAAAAAAATCAAGCCTGGTATATTTATCATTTTAAGAATAAGGAGAGTGAGAGAGAGAGAGAGAGAAAGAGTGTGTGTGTGTGTGTGTGTGTGTGTGTGTGTGTGTGTAGAGAAAGAGGCTGAGAATACAGCAAACATTTGATAATTCTTTGGTAAATGGTAGGGTGTGAACTCTTATGGCTTCAAACTGTTCATGTCTCTCACCCTCTAGAACCATTTCTACCGGCCAATAATATAACAAAGAGTATCACACAGAGGAATTTCCCTACCTAAAGTGTATAAAGAGATACAAAGAATAGAATGCTCATAAATAAATCAGTAATTTCTCCCATTGCCATAAATCAGTTTCTTCAATGAGGCCCAGAATACCAGATAATATCCCAGGGCCTCATTCCCCAAATTCATAGAGCAGAGTGTCCTGATACCAACCTTAAACAAGGAAGAGTTTAGAGAATTTACCCCAGGTGGGAGAATTCGATATTGACAACACAGTTTCCACAGAAGTGAGGGGAAAACCAGACGGTCTGCTGTTGTGAATGGCTTTAAAGCCACAGGGCTCCAATGAGACAATGAAGCTGATTAGAGCTTATGTTTGAAATATCTAAGTTATACATACACCACAGGAGAACGTTAAACAAGAGACCAGCAGATAAACTAGGAGAGTAATATAAATCCAAATGTAGATTATGGCCCTCTAGGGTTTTCCCTCCCCTAGACTCTCTCTCCTTTACTGGGGTGGGGAGGAGATTAAAGAGGAATTTTTCAAAAATATTGCTCCAAGCATCCACTAATAAAGAGTTAGTTTAGCAATAAATGTGTAGGAATTGCTGATCACGTATCATGTACGTGGTTCACGTTATGGACGGCTACTATAACACGTCCTCTTATTCTTTTGACTAAATGTATATATCTATGTCATTATATTACACTGAACATGTAATTTATTACATCACAAATCTCAGGTTTTGTTTAGGGTTTCTATAATAATTCCCACTAACCCTACAATTAAAAATACCCAGTTTCTCTAAAGAAATTAAAACATTATTACTCTCACTGTAACAGTAGGATATTCCTCCCCATGGTACTAAAAACAAAAGAATCATTGTCAATTTTCCTGGATAAAGTTAACTCCATCCAGTCAAAATACCCTTGAATTTAAAGTCAATTTCCTTAAAAAAAAAAAAAAAAAGTTAATTTCCTTATATTCAAGACTAATTGCCAAAAAATATAGATACAAAAGTCCACATGAAAAGGTAGGTGGGTAAGAACACAAATGCTTTCCAGCCAGTCCCTTCTGTCTGATGAGAACTGTGCAGATTGAAGGTTATTATTACAACTCCCATCTCTCCCAGGAAAAATACAACTTAACCAACTATTGACTGTATATTCTGCAAAACAGCATTAAAATTATAAAAGTTCCTATAAAACGATGCTTTTTCTAACTTTTCCCTGTTAGATGTGTAAAAACTTTTAATTATTATAAAAGGAAAATTAAGTCAATTCTTTCCTAACACTCAAACGTCAAGCTTCCTACTCAAACACAAAATTTCTAAAGCAAGGTGCCACATGATAGTTCACTTCACAATTTCCAAAATAAAATGAATTCTCAGTTGACCCCTTTGAGTTAGTGTTTTTCCACTGGAGTTGCAAATGCAGAGGTTGCTTCTGTGTTTAAACATTTAAAATTGAAGAGATTTTCTGGAACCCTGCAAAATACTTCTGAATTTCCTGTAAAGGAGCAGAAAGCTTCAGTAAGGTGACACACCAGTCCTCTCATTTTCTCACATCCTGAGCATTAATACAGTCACCTTACAGGCTCCTACAGGCTCAGAGCTTTATTGGTTTCTCCTACATGGCGAAATACACAGGAAAACTCATCTTCCACAAACCACACGTAAATGACAAGGAGGTTTCTGAAATTCAGAAGTGAACAACCTAAAGCAAAACGAGTTACATCAGATGGAGCGACCAGTAAACTGTATTTCGCTAAGATGCGCCGGGCACATACAACCCTACCGGATTCTAGAGGTCTTCTCCCAAGAGTTAATTTGGTAGGGAGTGACTCTTCTAGTCTAAATAAAATCTGAGGTTTGGAGTCTATCCTCTAGATACGTAACTACTTCTGTCCTTAAGAGCATTTTAAAATAACAGCAACACCTACTGTTTGCAGAGCAATGTTTGTGTCCTCTCTACAGTTTAAGAAGCTCTTGTACATACATGAGTCTTTATTGTTTAAAGTATGTTTCCTCAAAATAAACTACTTGTGGTTCTTGTTTCAAGATAAAGAGAAATGCCTCCCCATTGATGATATAAAGGGTGAAGGACTAGCCCTTGGTGCTAGCCGCTGTAGTAAGCCCAAGAGTGTGACTCAAATGAGGGTCTGTGCAGAGCAGTTATAGACTAGATGGGACAGTTCTAGGGGGTGGTGAGTTCCAGGTTAAAAGTAACCTTGACCTGTGGGTAATGTTCCCCAGATAGTAGTGAAGGAGGAGTTACGATCCCACCCAGCCTCCCTCCTGACCCACTCCAAAAGCCCTGAGGATCTTCAGAGAAAGATGGAAGACAAGACAGAACACTTAAAAGCAGAGCCCGAGAACACATGCAGGCAGGAGGCCGCGGAAAGAGCCTGCTCTCAGGACTACCCATCAGGAAGGCAGTGTTGGCCACCTGGGGTGGGCAACTTCCCCACAAGGAGCTTCTGACTGAGAAGTGCCACAAACAAAACAATGTCTAATAGTTTAGGAAGATTAAACTGGCAGGAAAGAGTGAGGTAGGAGAGGAAAGGGCAGCCAGAAAAGACTGGGGCCAGGCAAGCTAGTTAAGAATCTGGATGATAAGCGATAAAGGTTTGAAACACTGATGAAAGCTAAAAAGAAACAAAAAATACGACCAGCACTGCAGAGGAAGAATGAACAGAATGTGTTTTCTAACTGAACAGGAGGTAAAAAGAGATGGTGAAGATGAGTTCAAAATTTGGAATGTGACTGACAAGAAAAATGATTGCATTTTAAAGACAAAGCAGCCGGGAGTAGGGGTGGTATTCAAGTGCAGGGCGGTGAGCTCCATTTTAGAGACTCTGAGGAGAGACCAGACATCCCTGGAAAGCAGCACCCATCAAATAGGGGGGAAAAGGCCCCAACACAGACTGTCTTCAAGGCAGGGGATAGGGATTTAGAAATCTCCAGCCACAAGGGGGTGCCTCCGGACAGAGGAAATCTCCAGGGGAAAAAACACCCAGAGAGAAGAGGAAAAGCCGAAGGATGTGGCTTTGTGAACGCCATGGAAGAAAGTAAAAAGGAGTCACCTCCTCCGCCAAGCTCGGTGCAGGGAGGATAGGGCAGGCCAAAAACCTGCAGGACTCACAGGTAACTTGGAAGGGCTTCCCTTGACAATACATATGCCATGTTATCCCTCCATACCTATTACATTAAGAAAAATATCTAAGAAAAATGCTATTAATGTTTGTGAAAAACCTAAAGTATCTCAAATGGCTCATATGTTCATCTGTCTGCTTAAAACATCCCAGTGTAAGACGTAAGTAATCACTGTCCCCATTTTTCAAATAGGAAGAGAGGACAGCTGTCCTACCCCAACCACTACCGGAAATAAGGAGGTCTCTGCACCTGATCTGTGATGGAGTTTATTCTGCATATTGAGGCAGCACTCAAGTATAATTACCAGGGGATCGCACCGACACAGTATTTACCTCCCAAAACAAGAGAACTGGCCAGCTCAACAACCTCTAACAAGAGGTAACAGAGCTTCCCAACGAAGAATCTAATTTATCCTGAGTCCTTCTTTTTTAAAATTCTACTTTTAGATGTACTTTAAAATTAGGCCTTTTCAGAATTATAGCAAAGTCTCCCTAAAATAAGCCTCTCAGAAGGGGAAATATTTAGAATCCCATTTTTATACTGATATTCCAAGTTACGCTTAATTTATCCTGTCTTAGAAGGTCTTGTGTAAAT
The DNA here is from genome assembly GCF_009834535.1 of Camelus ferus. Taxonomy (NCBI): domain Eukaryota; kingdom Metazoa; phylum Chordata; class Mammalia; order Artiodactyla; family Camelidae; genus Camelus; species Camelus ferus. The sequence continues at coordinate 9,046,880 of NC_045708.1, read as the reverse complement.
CATGGGATGCCTACTTTAGTATATAAGGGTTTGGTGAATCTCACAATACTTTTCAAATTTTGATGGCATTATTTAAATTACTCAGAAATGCCACAGAATTTTCCCACCAGAGTTTAAAGTAGTCTTTGTAGAACTACTTTTAAACACATGCAAAATCTGTAGGTTTTACCAATTTCCAGACAGGCTGCCCTCCGTAATCAAACTAACAGTTGCACTTAGCTTTACATATTTCAGGCACTGCTGTGCCAAGAAGTAATTTAGCTCTTTCATAGCAAAACCTATCATATGATTTATTGCAAGAGCTACAAAATATTTTTTTCAGCAAAATGGCTGGCAAATATATAAGTATTCAGTGAACCTCCTTTATTGCATGTTTCAAAGGACTAATAAATGAAAACACAGCAGAGGTCTGACATAAACCAAGACTCTAAGAATAAATACTATATGGTACTGCGAAAAATATTATAAGAGTATTTCACTCCAAATGGACCAGATTTATTACATACAATAACTCTTAACTCATGCTTCAGGGAAGTAGGGTGGGGAATGAAAGGCATTCTCTTTAAGAAAGAATACTTAAATGACACATGCATTCATTCCAGTGAATGAATGTGATTCTGTACATTCAGATATCCTGCAGTTCAGAAAACCACCCCATTACCAAATGTGGTCCAACAGCACATCTCTTTTTTCATGTTTTATCAGTAGGTTCTAACTTACCTATCAAAGATTACTTTTGCCACAATAAAAACTCAATCTATATTATCTATTCTTTTAAAGAATTCAAATAAAGATTTGACAACCTATACTTTTTTCCTCCAGGGGAAGTTGCATGTTTGCCATGAAGATCAATAACCTACTTTAAATTATAAAGTAGTAAGTTAAAGTTAGCTAAGCACTTCAAAAGTAAACTTTATTTCCTCAGGACAAATTTATCACTTTCAATGCATAACCTTGAATTGGTTGTTTAAAAAAAGGGGGGGGGGAGGATTTTAGAAAAATTAATCAGGCTGCCACCATCAGTTCAAGGGGTTGATGCACTTAGTCTCATTTTCTGGGAGAAAAGACCATTGTTTCTGTGCTATTCAGTGTAATAGACCACAAGCTTAAATTATTCACCATGCATCAATTCTATGCAAATTTATTTAAAGTTCATAATAATTTAATCTACACACTGGGAATGTTGATCTTACGTCATGAAAAATTCCTCCAGTCTCCAGTTACCTGCGTGCTTTATCTCCTGCCATGGAAGGGATGGACGCCAAGGCAAAACTGCTGAAAGTGACCATTTAATAACGTCATAAAACCACACTTGGGAAAGAACTCCCACAGGCTAGTAAGTCCGGTGTCTGGCTTCAAGGGGGACCTCACATAAACCCTACAGTACACTCTTACACTTTTTTGACTAAAGAGATTCCATAAACTGCTTCAATGATTCAATCATCTAGTCAAATGGACCTTCCTTTAATGTAGCGGCTGAGAACTGGGGCAATTTTGCCCCCCAAGGGACATCTGGCACTGGAGACCATCATTTGTCACAACATGGGGGAAGAACTACTGGTATATGGTGGGTAGAGGCCAGGGATGCTGCCAAATATCCTACAATGTACAGGGCAGCTCCCACAACCAAGAATTATCCAGCCCCAAACATCAATCATGATAAAGTTAAGAAACCCTGCTTTAATGGAACCCAAGTACTGCCTTCAGTCGCTCTACAATGATGATTTTATCGGCTATAACTATAAACTTCTAACTTCAAAAAGAGAGCACCAGAATAGTACCCCAAACCTCTAACCAAGTGCTAGGAAGACTGACGGCATAACTGATGGGCTCCAGGCAAACCGCACAGCCCTGGACACGGGCAGTACAGTCAGCACAAGTCACTGCCGGGTTAAGTCCCCGCCATCGGGAAACTCCCTGGATCTACACATCTGCCACGTAAGTCTGACAATTTCCCCCCACTGCCCACCTCCTCCCTTCTCACTCCCCACTACGGAGTTTTCTAGTGCAGCCCACAGGCTTTTTATCTTTTGCACTGGTATTAAAAATAGCATGAAAAGCAAGTCAGAAGACATGAAAATAGTAAATAACCTAAGGTGCTTTCCATCCCGGAAAGTCTATGATTTAACAAGACTTAAAAGGTTTGTAAATCATATCTGGAACTTAAAAAGAGATTGGCAGCTTAAAGAAACATACCAATGAATAAATAAACATCTAACGTAAAATAATCATCAAAAGAATATTCGTGCAGATGTATGTATGTAACTGCACAGACTCGGCTGAAGGAGGTGAATAAAAGGGAGCTGAAACTGAGTGCTGCTTCTCAAAACAGCATCAGCAGGAAAAATGTGTATTTAGAGGCTAAAAAACAGAATTTACATTTCCACACATCTTAGAAGATTAGAGAATTTCACAATTCACGACAGACAAGCCTTTTAAACAAATCTCAGTGAAAAAAAAAGCTCACACTATAGAAACCTTACTGATCAATACGGAATTGATAAATAAATCATGACCCATCCATATATGACAAGGCCATTAAAAATCATACTGACCAAGATTCCATGGCATGGATATATGTTCACAATATCATAAGGGAAGACAAATTACAAATCATATATAGATATCAAGCCTGTAGAAAATGTACATATATAGAACTGAATAAAAATACACAAGGAAAGAAACATACACGGAGAGAGGCAGGAAGGAAGAGGAGGTCTGTCAAAACGTTCGCAGTGGTTGTCTGAACAGTGGGAAGGGTACGGCTGATTTCTACTCGTGTTTTTTCCTCTCTTTTCAAATTGTCTTACCGTGAGAATCTCTTGTTAGGTTCCATACTTACAGAAACTAACACATTATTATAAATTTAAACTGTATTGTTTCAGGAACTGTCCATAAAATGAGGGACAAACAAACGTGAATATGCCAACTTTTTAATTAAAGATACCACCTGCAGAATCAACAAAAGCGAATCTCTATTGGGCGTTATGACGACGTGCCTGGCACTTTCCTAAGCACTTCAAATGTATTAACTTATTTAAACCAAACAAAAAAACGTGTAAAAAAAGAAAAAAAAAAAAAACTGGAATACCAGAAGCTGGGAACAAATGTCAGTCCCACTATGAATTTCAATCTCAGTTTCCATCACTTGAAATGAGGGAGTTGGATGGTTTTTAAAGGTCTTCTCAAGGCTATACTGAGATACTGCGTGTAAAAGAATGGGGTCAAGTGAGTGTTTTTGAGGAAGCTTCTAGAGAATGAAAAGGCAGCTTCATGCTATTTCAAAAACAAAACCCTACTAAAAAGGAACATACGATTATGTCAGTTCCTCCTCCTTTACATTCGGCCGCCAAATTTTTAACATGCTAAAAAAAGAAAAAATTGTAAAGGTCTACATTTCCCTCAGTACTTCACGCAGCTGATCAAACCAAGATGAAGTGAAGTCTGTTTTCTTAACTAAGAGAATCAATGGGAGGTTTCGTTTGTTGTTAAACACTAAGGTTGCTTTTACCAATGAATCTGTAGTAAACAAAAACTTTACGAAATATTCTAACGGCCCTCTGGTGGAACCATTTTTAGGGTCTGATCAGAGAGATCTGAAGACCTGCTGGGATTCACCAAAAGGTGTTCCACTTCTGAAATAAACCCAAAACATCAGTACAACGCCTAATGGAAGAGGGGCCAGCATAAATGTCCGGGGGGGGGGGGGTACAGCTGCGTAGCGGAGGGGATTTGGGCTCCCGGGTGGGATGTGGGATTGTTCCCGCAGCTCAGGGCCCCGACAGAGGGCGGCCAGTCGCGGCTCGGTGGTTCACGCGTGGGTCGGGAGGAGCCAGGGATGCGCGGGGATGACACTGACCTGTGAGGTCCACTCCGTGGCTCACTTAACTACCATCAAAAATAGATTCGTGGATATCCTTGGTTACAAAATGAGTAACAGATAAGTGTACATCTGTTAAAAACAAAAACACCGGTGGGTCTATGATGGGATTATCGAGGGAGACCATCTCCAGGTTTAAACCGCACAGAAACTATTTAGGAAACACAAAGACGCGAGGCACAAAACAAATTAAGAATGCAAGTGTGAAAGACACATTCGGTTGGAACACACAAAAAAAGAAAAGCCAAACGACCTGAAATTGGAACGGCCCCGGGGCCCCGCGGGCGCCCTCGCTGTCCCGGGACCCGGGTCCCGCCGGGGTCGCAGCCGCCCCGCAGCCCACACGCGCCCTCCCCGCGGGGCGCGCGGCAAACCAAAGGCGACAAAGCGGACCCGACAACTTCACGGCGCCGGGCCCCAAGGCCGGGCCGGGGTGCTGAGCGCCGGAGGGACGGACCCCGGGCCACCTCCCGGCCACCGGCGGTCCGCGCCTCGTTCCGGGGCTCCCGCGGGCGCGGGACGCCGAGACCTCGGAGGGGGCGCGCCCGCCGGCCCGCCTGGCCCTTAGCGCCGGTGCCCGGCGCGGCGCCTCCGCCGCCGCCGCCGCCGCCGCCGCCGCCGCCGTCTCCTCGCTCCTCGCGGGCAGGGACGGGCGTCCCGGCGCCGAGCCCGCCGCCGTCCCAGAAGCCACCCGCCCCTCACCTGCGCCCGCCGCGCCCCGCGCCTCAGAGCTCCGAGAGCCGCCGCCCGAGCCGCCGCCGCCGCTCCGCCCGCACCGGCGCCCGCGGCCGCGCCGCCGCCATCTTGGCTCCGGTCGGAAGTGACGTCGGGCGGCGCCGGCCGCGGAGCCTCCGGGACCCGCACCGCCAGCGCCGTCGCCGAGGGCCGCGACCCCCGGCCGCGCAGATCCCGACGCGTCGCCGCCCCAGGGCCCCGACGCGGGCCGCACGCGCCCGACGGCCCGGGCTGCGCTGCCTCGGACGCGCGTTCGCCCCGGGGCCCCGACCTCGGTTCTCGCGGGCTCCGACGACCCCAGGCCGCTCGCGCCCCGACGCGCGGCCGCCGAAACGGCTCGCGCTGGCCCCGCCGCCCTCGCAGGGACCCTGCGGACCCCGCGGCCAGCGCCCGCGGTCCGCCACCACCAGTCTGTCCACACCAAAGGGTTGCAATTCTGCGCAATCGAAAGTTACTACAGAAATCCACAGCCTTTAATAAAAGGCGGAGGGGGGAGGGAAAATGGGTTCATCGCTAGGTCTCTGTCAAAGTGGTAAACATAGACCCAGTCCTTTGCTCGTCTCTGAGGGACCAGTCCAGCCTCACCCCCAAAAGATCAAGCTCCAAGATGCAGCTGGGAGTTTGTTTTTGCTCCTTCATTACAAATGAGTATCTCCTGCCTGCCGGCAAAGTATCTCGCACTGTGCTACGTGCGGAGGCTACAGCACGGAACATGACATTGGCCTTGGCCTCGTGGAACTTACTATTTACAAACGAGAAAGCAAACAGACAGCTTAGGTGACGAGGAATAAATGCGCTCATAGAACACGTGTTGGAGATGTCTAGTAGACATCCAAGGAGCAACGTCTATCAGACATCCAGCAGGCAGTCGGCAAGGAGTCCGAAGTCGGGGAGAGTGGCGGAGGCTGGAGATGGGATAGAAAGTTGGGAGTTACCGCATATGGGTAGAATTTAAAGACATGACCACTTCAAGATAAAGCCCTGAGAATGAAATCAGGAAGAATCTAAATGAAATGACGTTAGGCTATGTGGAAAGGACCCACCCTAAGGAGGAGACATACTAAATTAGAGGCAGGGACGCTTTGGAAACTTGAAGGAGCACACAAATCCGTTTATGTAACTAGGGTATAATAATCTTCTTGTAAAGGGATGATGCTTTAGCTAACCACCTAGGTATAGTGAACAAATGAAGGTAACCTCCTTAGAGTGAATTTTATCACGTTCTTAAAAAGTGACAGGGTCAGCGCAGAGCCTAAGAAAGAAAGAAATCAAACCTCAAGCATTTGCTTATTTCTTCCACTGATATTCAAGGGAGAGGGGCCCTAGATCTAAGAGATACTTGTGTGCATGTCAATAAAATAGTGTACTCAGCTGTGGGTCAGAGCAGACATCAGACTTTCCCATCTCTTACCTAGATCAGTGCCTCCCAGTGTAATCCGTGCTTCAAAATAATCTAGAGTATCTGGAAAAAAAAAAAAAAGTGAAGGAGACGCCACTGTTCAATCCACAATCAAAACACCAACATACAAGTAAAAAAAATTAAAGAAAAGCTATGTGCTATCTGGCATTCAATAGACTGCAAAGGAAAATAAAGGAACATTAAGTTGGAACTAACACGGTGAATCAGAACATACACTAGATAGTATCATGCGGAGGTGGTTGGCAGAGGGGTCAGTGGTGCTGCTCCCCGTCATTAATCCAGAATGACTGGGTGTTTTAGTTTCCTGTGGCTCTCACAACAAATTACTGCAAACTGGGTGGCTTAGAGCGCCAGAAGTGTATTCTCCCACAGTTCTAGAGGCCCAGAGTCCAAAATCAGTATCACTGGGCCAAAATCAAGGCATCAGCAGGACCACACTCCCTCTGGAGGTTCTGGAAGAGCATCACTCCTTGCCTCTTCCAGCTTCTGGTGGCTGCCAGCTTTCCTAGGCTTGTGGCTACCTCGGTCTTCAAGGTCAGCATCTTTAAGTCTCTCTCTGCTCCATCACCTTCTCCTCTGTATGTGGTCAGATTTCCCTCTGCCTTCCTCTTCTCAGGATACATGTGATTGCATTTGGGACCCACCCAGGTAATTCAAGTTCATCTCCTCATCTCAAGATCCTTCCCTTAATCACATCTGCGAAGACCTTTTTCAGTATGCGGACAAGGACAAGGACATATCTTTGTGGGCCATTATTTAGCCTGCCTGGGTATATCCTCAGCACTCGAAATCCATCCCCCTTAATCTGTCATCATGTATTTTTTAAGCTGCATATTTTCCTTAATTTTTTTCTATGTTTCAAGCTGTGCCACTTCTCAGGATGAATAATTATATGTATTTATCAATTTAATCCAAAAAAGATATGACCTACTGATAATACAGTGTAACTTCATGAATGTTTATTATCTGTCTGATCTGCTAAATATTACTCTTTTGTCTCTTTGAAAAGGCGAAATATATTGCTAAAGGATGAGGGAAGGAATTTGAGACGTTTCATCACATCTCATGGGTCATTTTCTGTATTAGGGGATGGACCTATAAATAGCACTCTGTGTAGATCTACAACATGAGTGAAACTCCGCTCTGCACAGATACCTCTCACGCAGGTCCCGACTGGTTTCGTACCTTGGCATGTGGTACCATTACAGAGGGCCATCTTCATCATTCATCATCACAGGACCCAGAGCAGTGTCTGGCATAGAACAAAGACTAGATAGATATTTTTAATGTGAGAAAAGTCTCCCTGCCTCTTCTGATGTGGCTGGATTTGAGCAAATATGTGTGGACCAAAGATTCTATACATTCCAAAGACAGCATATGGTTACAATAGGAACCACAGAGCGTTCAGCCAGGAGACCTAGAGCATTGCCCCTAGAAAGATGAAAGATTTTACAACCAAGATGAAAGAATTTACAACACACTGTCAATAGAAAAGCAAGTCGACTCAAAATTCCCGGAATGATAATGATACTGACTTTCCACGGGCTTCCAGTCTAGGCGGTTTACATGGACTGTCTCATTCACCCTCTTAGCAGCCTCCTGTGACAGGCACTGCCTGCATTTTACAGATGAAGAAATGGAGGCCGGGAAAGCTTAGTTAGTAACACAACCAGGCTTTGAACCTAGACAGTTTAGCTCCCTGGTAAGCTGCAGGCTTAACAAGTACACTCCTCCTGACCCCCCAACCCCCACCCTGCTGTCCCTCTCCCAACACACACACACAGAGAAAAGCCTGAGAACTGGTACAGGAAACTGCCACTACCTGCTCTCAACTAGTTATTCCTCAATCGAGATAACTAGGGTAGGAACTGGGAAGGATTTTTTAAAATATCTGCGTAGAGCAACCATTCTAAATACTCTCCCTGGACCCTCAGGCAAGAACATATCATGGTTGGGGGAAAGGGATGAGTATCCAAGGGCAACCACATGAAATGAAATCCTGTTTTGTTCAAATAACACATCACTTAAAAAAAAAAAAAACACTGAGCCCCCTTTCCTCACGACTGCAAGTTGTTTTGACTGAGGTCCAGGAACTCTTCTCCCAGTTTCTCCACCTCGTCCCCCACCCCACTCACCGTCACTCTGCCACATCATTGACCCAAGCAAAGAATGACATCTGAGCAAGCACACCAGCAAGCAGAAGATTTGACACTTGGATTCTGGGTTCCGATTAAAGATAAAGAAATTCAAAGACTGAAACTCTGGGACTGAAGATACAACTTATTGCATGATGAACACTTTTGAGGACACTGTCTAGTTTCACAAAAACTTCTGCAACCTCCAAACCTATGGAGGAATCTTAGCAGTAGCGAGACTGAATGACAAGAAGGGGAAAGGAGGGACCCTTTACTGAGTGCCAGTCTGCCCCAGCACTTTATCCCACATTCTCATGTAATCCTCACAACAGCAACAACCGTGGCTGCTGTTCTCCATGGAGAAGCAGAAGCTCAGATTTTGAGGGCACATCTGGTGAGTGCCAGAGGCAGGATTCGAGAACACCACCAATGTCAAAGTACATGACCTGTCTGCTGGCCACACTGCTTCCCAGTCATCAGTGTGTTTTTAGCACTACACTCTCCAGGCACCAGGGAGAACACAAAGGGACAAAAGACACCAGCCGCACTCTAAGAGCTTAGGGTCTAGTGGAGCAGACTGGACTTGCTCACAAAAGCACAGCAGAGCACAGGGTTAGACAAGAGCGGCATCCTTATGTCCCTTGTGTCCCCATGTGCTCCATGAGTGTTTGCTCCTTACTCCGTTTTTTTTTTTTTTTTAATATTACCTCAAGACAACCTCCTGAATAGGAGAAAATATATTTGATAAAGGGTTAGTATTCAAAATATATAAAGAACTCATACAACTCAATAGGAAAAAAACCCCCAAACAATCCAGTTTTTAAAAAGGCAGAGGATCTGAATAGATATTTTTCCAAAGAAGACATACAGATGGCCAACAGGCACATGAAAAGATGCTCAACATCATTACTCATTAGGGAAATGCAAATCAAAGCCATAATGAAATATCACTTCACACCTGTTAGAATGGCCATTATAAGAAAGAAAGAAAGAAAGAAAGAAAGAAAGAAAGGAAGGAAGGAAGGAAGGAAGAAAGGAAGAAAGAAAGAACAAGTGTTGGCAAGGATGTGGAGAAAAGTGCACTGTTGGTAGGGATGTAAATTAATGCAGCCACTATGGAAAACCATATGGAGGTGCCTCAGAAATTAAAAATAATACTATCATATACGTGATCCAGCAATTCCACTTCTGGATATTTATCTAAGAAAATTAAAACACTAACTCAAAAAGATATATGCATCCCCATGTTCATGGCAGCATTATTTACAATAACCAGGGTATGAAAACAACCTAAGTGTGCATTAATGGATGAATGGATAGTGGACATATACATTACGTAAAATATATATGTATATTTATATATGCACATGTAATATATGTAATTAGTATATGTATAATTAAATACTATTCAGTCATAAAAAAAGAATGAAATCTTTTATTTGCAACAACATGGATGGACATTGAGGGCATTATATGAAGTGAAATAAGTCTGAAAAAAAAAGCAAATACTGTATGATCTCACTTATCTGTGGAATCTAAACAAACAAACAAACAAAAGCCAAGCTCAAGGATCCAGAAAACAGACTGGTGGTTGTCAGAAGTGAGGTGATGAGGGATGGATGAAATGGGTGAAGGAGGTCAAAGGTACAAACTTCCAGTTATTAAATAAGTAAGTCATTGGGATGTAATGTACAGCATGACAACTATAGTTAATTATACTATATTCCATATTTGAAAGTTGCTAAGAGTAAAACCTGAAAATTCTCATCACAAGGAAAAAAAAGTCTGTATGTATAGTGATGGATGTTAACCAGAGTTATTGTGATGATCATATATATACAGAGAGAAAGAGAGAGAGAGAGAAACAGGAAGAATTATTATTTTTTTAAAAAGGAGAGGTGTTGGGGAGAGTCTGGACAAAAGTGAATGGATTAGCATTTTATACAGTTATGGTTTGTCTAGCAGCCTTTTCTGCACTGGAACAACAACAAATAAAGAATCATGTAGAAAGAAGGAAGAGAAAGAAAACTTGCTCTAAGATGCTAACATTTCTAACCAATTCAAATTTATGACCCCCAAAATAAATTCCATTCTTATTCCAACCCATAAGAATAATCAGAGCACTGTTTCTCGGGTTTTTTCCATCACACTTCTAATACTACATTTTTAGAACCAAGCACATTAATAAATCTGTTTAAAAGTTCGGAATTTCCCACACAGATGTCCCTAAGGAGCAGCATTCACTCCTATTTCAGAACCACTGGTAGAACAAGCTCAAAGGCCAGTGCAGTTCTGTTCTGGAGAATACAAAGGGAAGTTTATTAAAGACTTCATCTTCCTTGAAGGCAGAATTAATTCACTAACACACCGCCATGAGAGCATGAATAAAACATATAGGTTGGCAACAAAGACATAAAGTGAAAATATTTTTCAGCGGGAAACAGCAAGCAGCCTGAGAAGGAACAGAAGATAAATCAGGTAGAGAAATATGCAGATAGAGCAGAGGTGGTGAAGTCTCAGTCTGCATTTGCTTCCCCAGATCCGAAGTTCCTGTCCCTTCACTGGGCATCTGTGGACAGGATGGCCCATCCTCCCTACCCAGACAGCACTCATTCAGCATCGATGTGAGCCGTGTGTGACACAAGTCCCCACTTCTCACCGGCTACACCTACGTTCTGGAGAAGCTTTGCTCTCTCTTTTTCTCAACCTTGATTTTTGTCTAGAATTCACTCATCACCCTTGCTCTCCTCTATCGAGATTTTGCCTCTCAGAAGCAAGCATTTTGATGAAATCTTCCCTGAGGGCTTATATTAGATTCGTATGGCTGCTTTAAAAAGGTACCACAAACTGGATGGCTTAAGACAACAGAAATTTATTCTCTCATAATTCTGAAATCAAAGGGTTCCTTGTGGGGGCTCTAAAGGGCAATCTGTTCCACGGCTCTGTCCCAGATGCTGGTGGTCGCCTTGACCTTCCTTGGGGACTTGGGGACACATCTCTCCAAACTGTCTTCACATGGCCATCTTCCCTGAGTCTATCTGTGCCTCACATGGTCTTCTAATGGGAATACCAGTCATTGGATTTAAATCCAGTACAACCTCATCTTAACCAATTACATCTGCAAAGACAGTATTTCCGAATAAGATCACATTCTGAGGTTCCTGGTAGACGTGAATTTGAGGGGAGGGACACTATTTCACCCAATACAGGAGCAGCGCCCGCATTGGTGGTTTCATTTTTATATGAATTCCTACATAAACACCATCAGCAATTAATCAAATGCTCTGGCCCACTGTGGTGGGACCGCATATGTATATTTTAAGTCCCAAACATATTCTATGCCCCTTGAGAGTGAAAACAGAGTTGTCCTTGCCTGAATTATCCAAACAGTGGTTAAGTACAAGTGTTCCCTCAATCAATATTACAGATTGATAAAGACCTTGTAGATTTATAATTTAAATGCAGTCTGTGAAACAGAAGCATATTGGCCGTAGCTTAGCAAGAACTATAGGCCTGCACTCTGAATTCACTTTTCATCCAATTTACCTTGATTGTTTCCCTCCTCCGCCCCTCCCAAACATTCAAATTTGTTGTCATCACCAGATTCTTTGGCTAACAATAGAAATAATGATACCTGTCCAGAGCCTCCCAGACAGGTTCAGAAGGCATGGCATTCCTTTGTCACAGACATCATTGTTTAATATTAGGCAACCATACACATATCAAAGCCAAGACAGCACCTGCCAATACCTGCCAGGGCGGAGACACCTGAACTAGATTCATAAGCATATGAATCAACCTGTGTGAGGCTCTACTGAAAACCTATCTATTGTCCAAGTTATGATTAACTTTAATTGTAGAGCAGTGGTTTTGCCCCCAAGTGGACTCTTCACAATGTCTAGAAACAAATTGGATTGTCACAGCTGGGTTGGGGGTGCTAGCGGCCTCTAGTGGTAGAAGCCAGGTAGGCGGCAAAACATTCTGCCACACGCAGGATAGATAGCCCCTTCTCCAACAGAGAATTATTTGGCCCCAAATGTCAGAATATTGAGAAGCTCTATTGTAGATTATTCTGCGTCTGTTTTCCAGTCTCACCATTAGACATTTGTCTGCTGACTTGGAGTACGAATCAGGAATTCATTAGAGTATTTCTCAACATATAATGGAAAAGAATCTGAAAAAAATATACATGTATGTACATGTATAACTGAATCGCTTTGCTGTACACCTAAAACTAACATTGTAAATCAACTACACTTCAATAAAAAAAGTTTAAAAATAAAGTGTAGAAAGAAAAAAAAAGAAAAGGAGTATTCCTCAGCCTTTTTCTTCCCTTACTTCCCCCATCCCAGAAGCCTTTTTAGACATTTTTTTCCCTAATGCCCTTCCCCTACCATGACATTTTAATACCACAGATATACTGTATATCTGTTTATGTTCTGTATGTACACCTGGTTTTTACACTCTAGTGAAATTCTATGGCTATAGTTACTTAAGAGCAAACAAATATTTTAGCAGGGAATAAATTAATCTTCTATGTAAGATTATAAATAGCTTTTTTAAAAAAAATTGTAAAATACACATAACATTTACCATCCAAATCATTTTTAAGGGTACAGTTCGGTAGTGTTAAGTACATTCACATTTTTGTGCAACCACCACCACCATCCACCTCCAGAACTCTTTTTCATCTTGTAAAACTAAAACTCCGCACTGATTAAAATGTAACTCCCCACTCCAGCCTGCAAGCCAGTCCCTGGTGACCACCATTCTACTTTCTGGCTCTATGGCTTTGACTACACTAGTTACCTTATATAAGTGGAATGAATCATACAGTATTTGTCGTTCTGTGACTGGCTTATTTCACTCAGCATAATGTCCTCAAGGTTCATCCACACTGTAGCATGTGAGAGAATGTCCTTCCTTTTTAAGGCCAAATAATATCCCATTGCATGTTTACACCACATTTTGGTTATCCATTCATCCGTCAATAAATGCTTGGGCCGTGTCCACCTTTTAGTGAAATACTGCTGTGAACAGTGGTGTACAAAGATCTAAGATTGTGCTTTCAATTCTTTTGGGGGTATACCCAGAAGTGTGGTTGCTGAATCAGTTGGTAATTTTACTTTTACTTTTACTTTTTGGAGGAACTGCCATATGTTTTCCATAGTTGAGGTACCATTTGACATTCCCACCAACAGGGCACAAGGGTCCCAATTTTCCCACACCCTCATCAACACTTATTACTTTCTATCTCTTTGATAGTAGTCATCCTAGTGAGAGGGAGGTGATATCTTATTGTGGCTTTGATTTGCATTTCCTTAATGATTATTGATGTTAATCATTTTGTCATATGCTTATTGGCCATTTGTATATCTTCTTTGGAGAGATGTCTATTCAAGTTTGTTGTTCATTTTTTTTTAACCGCGTTGGTTGTTTTTTTGTTGTTGAATTGTAAGAGGTTTTTTTTTTTCTAAATATATATATATTTTAGGTATAAACCCCTTATCAGATATATGATTTGCAAATATTTTCCCATTCTTGGATTGCCTTTTGACTCTGTTCGTTGTGTATTTTGATGCACAAGAGTTTTTAATCTTGATGCAGTCCAATTTATCTATTTTCACTTTTTTTTGCTTTGTTTTTTGTTTCTTATTTTTTTAATCTATTTTCACTTTTGTTGCCTGTGCTTTTGGTGTTATATCCAAGAAATCATTGCCAAATCCAATGTCATGGAGATTTCCCCCTGTGTTTTCTTCTATAGTTTTAGCTCTTATATTTAGGTCTTTGTTTCATTTTGAGTTAACTTCTGCATGTGGTGTAAGGTAAAGATACAACTTCATCTTTTTACATGTGGATATCCAGTTTTCACAAAAAAAAGAATGGTCTTTTCTTTGTTGAAAATACTACCTTTTCACTATTGAATGATCTTACCACCCTTCTTGTAAATCATATGACTTTATACACAAGGGTTTATTTCTGGGCTTAAAAATGGCTTTTAAATATAAATCTATCTCCTGTTTCTACTTAAAATATGTTTCAGTCTTTGAAAAGTTTTTGGTATTTTGTTTTGCTTTTAAGAATTTATGGCCAAGAATTTTAAAATGTTTTATGGCTTGAATTTTGTATCCCCCAAGAAACCAATTTTTGCCCCTGTTAAGAAAGCATGAACTCTAATCAATACCATTCTGATTAAGGGAGAAAAAAAAAATTAGTACAAAGGTTGAATACATTGTCAAAATAGGGATGTTGTATCTGCAGCATATTATTCTTTTTTAATAATGAATGCTATTCATGCCAAATGTCTCTACATTTTAAGATCAGGACTATGCTTAGCAGAGCCAAAGAGGCAGCCTGCCCCAAACCAACTAGAACCCCTAACAATGAGAAAACTGAAGCTCTCATTCCTCATACTGTGATTGCCTAAGCTAAAAATATCAGCAAACTAGGACTCCATTTGGGCAAGAGAGGGACCTTGCCTCTTTCTAGATATGCAGTCTGTAAAGATGGCAATATGAAAAGTTTAATATTAATAATACCTGAGAACAAATGTCAAAAAAAAGTTACTAGCAAGACTGAAGCCCCTTAATATCCTTTTATACCAATCAGGGTTATGTCTACTTTCAGAGAGAGAGAGACCAAAGCATGAGAAAGCCACACGCCCTGGGCAATGTTTTTCCTTATTTGTATGATACACCTGCTTCATATAATGTCCCCAAGCTGGGGCATAACAACAAAGTATAGATAAGAGAAAGCAATTCTGCAAAGGGATAAGATTAAAATAACATCAATTTATGTAGACCTGCAGTGTGGGCTGGAGACCCAGGAGAGACAATAGTCCAGAGGAAGCCTGAAGGAAGTCTGCTAAAGAATTCCTTCTTGCTTATGGAGGCCAATCTTTTTGTTCTATTCATGCCTTCAACTGATTGGATGAGGCCCACCCATATTATGGAGAGCAATCTGGTTTATGCAAAGTTTATGGATTTAAATGTTAATCTCATCCAGAAACACCCTCCCAGTTGATAATACAATTAACCATCACAAAGATACAGTAATACAATAAAATCCGATTGTTCCTAATATTAATGGAAATGTAGCATTGGTACTTAAGTATTTTGTAGTAATATTAAATTAGATAATGGTACAGTAAGAATTCTTTTTTTTTTTTCCCTGTCAGTGATTTCTGTATTGGAGGCCATGCTTGCTGATAAACTTGGTTTTTCACAGATCTACCATATTTCTCCTTAAAAGGGAGCACTAAATACTTGCTGCTGAATCTTCTGCATTTGATTACACTTTGTTTTTCTGTACATGTGAACTTCTTAGTGAAGATTATTCCTATGGAAAGGGAAAAAATGTATTAAATCAAAGAAAAGACAAGCTTCATCATGTTTATAGATCTTTTAGCGTTTCTTTAGCTGCTGATTAACATGTGGCATTCAGACAAGTCATGACGTGAGGTCTGAGAGAACTTGTCACTGCTTCAGACTATTTTATAACATACATGATTTATTTTTAATATAAACATCTTTAAAAAACATTATCAACCAGTAGAAAGAAATGTATTTCCAGTAAAGCACTTTCAAATTCCTAGAGGAAAATTCACTTTTGTTCCAGCATGCGTACACATACACACACACAGAGCATTTATTAGGAAAAATATTATATGAGATGACATCTAAAAGCAAAAATAAGAAAACAAATAAATAGAACATCAAGCATAAAAATTTTTTTCTCTTAAATATCCCTTTTTTCTTGAAATTCTATAGGAACAGAATCTGATGTACTTTATCCTCATATTTTTCCTTTGGCTTTGCATTCTTTACCTGATTTTACCCTAACGTTCACATTTAGATTAATTGAGCCAGAGTTGTGACCGAGTTGCCATCTGTAGCACTTAAGCTAAGTGTCAAAGTGAGGTTTAGTTAGTCCAGAGCCATTCATTCACTCAGCATAGACTTAGTGAGAGCAAAGCAGACCCTGGCCCTACCTCCACGGGACTGGGATTCAGTCAATGGATTAAGGGACAGGCTGTCTGGTCTGAAAGTCAGGTCTTGTGTGCCATCACTAACTAACCTTGCGGCTTCATCTCATTTATTCCCCCTCACTCAGCCCTTTGCCCCCGTCACATTGCTGGTTCTCTTCCCAGATCCTCCTCTTCCAGGAAGCCCTTCTCCCATGCATCCATGTGTTCACATCCTATTCACCTGTCTCTTTGTGAGCCATTCCCTGGTCCTTCCTTGTCCCACAGTAGAGAGAAATCCCCTCTGTCGGCCTATCTCTAAACTCTCTGTACTCCCTAGACTCATGGTCTGCTTGTATCATATTTAGAACTTTCTACCTTGTAATCCTCGTTATTTGCATACATAAAATATCTCTCCCACTAGATTATTAATTACCTCTGGACAGAGTCCAAGGCTAGGTTTATTCTTGTCACACCTGTCACCAGGCCACACAAACAATACATGCGGCTGATGGGATGAGTAAATTACCCTTATTTGGTCTAATTTGAAAAGTGAGTTGGGGTACAAACACCAACATTCCAACATTCCAGTTCTGTAAATGTTTTCAGTGACAACTTTCGTCCTGTTTTCCCATACGTATTTAAAGATCTAATTAACAATATCTCAAGCACGTAGGGAAGTCTGGATCCAAAACCTTGACCTGAAAGGGTGCAAAACAAGCTTCTCAGGTCTGTATTTGGACTCTGTGCCTAGTTAGTGCTGGGTTCAAATCCTATCTCTACTTACTTACTAGCTGTATGACCTCGGACAAGTTCACTAAACCTTTCCAGGCCTCAGTGAATAACAATAATTATACCAAAAGTATAATCATCATCATCATCTTCTTCATCATCATCTTGCCTCAGCAGCAGGTCGTGAAGTTAGAGATAATGTGTATGAAACATTTATCACGGCGTCTATCACATAGAGTAGCAAGATGCTCATTAAACAGAGACACCATTTCTGTCTCCTCTATATTTGTCACCGTGCCTTACCCGTAGCAGGTACTCAAGCAAGTTTGTAGAGTGAGTAAACGGAAGATGAGATGATGAGTTCAGTGTACTGTAAAGACAGCATCTCTTTGAACATGAACTGGGAGCACGTCCCTCACTCAGGTGCAGAGCAAGAAACCCTAGGAAGATGAGGCTGGGATGGACCTCACCAAGGTCCTAAATATAGATGAACATATTTAATGTTTATTCTCTTAGCATTTCAGAGAGAAAACTATTTTAAGGTAAACTTCTTTTTAAAAAAATCTTAAGAATCAAAATCAAATTGCTAATTTATTACCTCTAATATGGTTAATTTCCTTTAGAATCCAGGCAGGATAATCTCATGCAGTGTTGGCAATTTCTGAATAGCAATTCACAGAACAGAAGTGGAGTCTTGCTTTTCAGTGGATTCGCATTATAGCCAAGACTTCTCAGGTGCAGAAAGCGGGAGAGCCCAAGATGGAAGGGGTAGGCCAGTGTGCAATTCTGGCAAACTTCTGGGAAGGGTGCAGAAAAATGAGGCTGAGGCCACCCTGGCCATCAGAAAGGCATCTGATGGCATTCTTGGCTGAGAAAATGACTTCTGCAGAAACTGCTTTCCCAACTCTAGGAAATGGAGGTGAATCCTATTCCCAATTTGGCCCTAAAATTGAGAAGAAAGCAGTCACGGGAACATGGCTGCAGGATAGAGAGGCCAGTCAACTTGCAGAAAGCACCCATGTCACATGGTGGCCCAGTGACCAATGATTTAACTGTTAAACTACAGATCGAGAAAGAAACACCAAACAGGCTACAATGTGAATCCACTTAAAATTCAGTCTTAGTGTCTTGATTCCACTTTCTTGTCAGCCTTACGCATTAAAATTCATGACAATTCTTGTAGGAAATCTTAAAACGAAGTCAGGATTGGAGAGGGAGGGTACAGCTCAGTGGTAGAGCGTGTGCTTAGCATGCACGAGGTCCTGGGTTCAATCCCCAGTACCTCCTACATAAATAAATAAACAAAAATATTAAACTTAATTACCGGCTCCCCCTAAAAGAGTCAGGATTTTCAGGATCTATGGCACTATTTATACTAGTTTAGGTTTTTCTTAAAGAAGGCTGTCACTGCATGTGTGGATCATATCCACATTTTTAATGATGTCTTGCTATTTATCAATTTTATCAATAAATAGTATTTTGCAAGTTGGTCCAGTATTAATTTTTATTGTATGATATTCATAAATATTATATTCATTAGTTAATATTTTAATGTCTTTGCAGTAGGCACATTAAAGTGTTAGTGTAATGTTTTCGTTTTCATTTT
The DNA here is from genome assembly GCF_009834535.1 of Camelus ferus. Classification (NCBI taxonomy): domain Eukaryota; kingdom Metazoa; phylum Chordata; class Mammalia; order Artiodactyla; family Camelidae; genus Camelus; species Camelus ferus. The sequence continues at coordinate 9,028,409 of NC_045708.1, read as the reverse complement.
CTTTTTCGTTTAAAATCAGTCTTAGCCTGTTTAAACACTTTTGGTAATTCAGTTTATATTTTGACACATGACTTTTAAAAACACTTAAATTGTAATTCAATTAAAGAGCTGTGGTGGTAACTGCAAGATATTCAGAGATCCGGTAGCTTCAAGAAGTTTATTATCCTAAGGATATATTTATAATAATAATAACGATAATTCTAAATATGCAAAGGAAATATGTGAAATATCAGTAATATCTGCAGGGATAGCAGGAAGAACAGTAATAATCGGTAGCATTTTGGAGCATTTATTATGTGCCGTGTATAGGCGTTATCTGATTTAATCCACGTGGCTCAGAATGTGGGAGGAATAAATTCCCCAAAGGAAGAGGAGGGTAGCGCGGGGAGGGTGGGGAGGTGGGGACAGGTAACAAAGAAGCAAACCACAAAAAGTAACAAGAATAGTTCCTGCTTAAAATGGATTTTATTTCTTTCTTTGGGGGGAGAGGTAATATTTATTTATTTTATTTATTATCATTATTATTTTTTCTTTAATGGAGGTACTGGGGATCAAACCCGTGACCTCGTGCATGCTAAGCATGCGCTCTGCCACTGAGCTATACCCTCCTCCCCACAACAGATTTTATTTCTTTAAAGCTCATTGCAGTTACCAATTTAGATAGCTCTGACACGATGGTTATTTTTGCTTTGTCAATGAAGGAAATTCAAACGAACGCAGTGTGCTGTTGGGGGTTAGGTGCTCTGTGTCAGAAGACATATGTCCTGGCATCACTATTGGCAGTTATGTGACCCCGAGTAAGTTACACATTTTCTCTAAGCCTCAATTCCTAAATCAGGGGTAGGATTAAATGAGATAATATGTGCAGATCCCTTGATTTATAGAAATGATAGCTATTATCATCATGTATCTTATGGTAGCTGGCTCAGAATTTCACTGAGACAGACTCAATTACTGTTGCTCATTCAACATAGGTTTCTACTCTTGAATATCAAAAGTTATGTGGATAGTCTGATTTGGAGACCAGCAATGGGTTGGGAATTCCTGCTGGCTCCAACTGCTGCATTTCCAAAATCCAAATGTAAAAAATGAAGTGTGTGGTGGGCTCTGAGTGGACTCTGGTCCATTCCATTTCTACACAGCACGTTAGGTTTGGAAGGTTCCAGAAAGCTTTGTGAAACTACCCATTCTACTGCCTGGCTCCCCTGGGAACTACCACCCACAAAAAAACAGGAATTAAGATCTTGTTACGTGAGATCCACCTGTGGTCCTTAGGAACCCCCCAAACTCATCACTGAAGCTTTGTCACCACCAGAATCAGATGACCTTTGCCATTAATTTAATAGGCAAGCATCCGTTTATTCACGTCCCACCATCAGCATTCTGCCCTCGTTGCTAGGGATTTGAAGATGAACTGAATGAATAACTTTGCCTTCTTTAAATAGAGAAAGACCAACAGAAAGATAGAAGTTTAAAGTTTGGTGGAATAAACTTGGTTATTTGCCTACCCAGGCTCTATTCCTCTTTATCTTAATAGGAGCCAGATTATGTTCAGGCATCCTCCCCAAGAGGATGTCCAGTCTTGGAGGTGGAGCCTGATTAGGCTAATCCAATCAGGATAATCCCATTCCTTTTTCTGTAATTGATGGAGAAGCCAGAATTAAGCCGAATCAGTGTGTGTCATTCTCCTGGAAACTGGTTATTGGACTGGGGTCAGGCACAGGATCATTTATGGAAACAAACAGAGTTAAGGGCAAGATGCAAATCCCATGGCTGATAGAGTCTCTTCTTTCTGTCCCCTTCCCTCTTCTTCGCTCTTGCTAGACGTGAACAAAAAAACTTGCCACCCCAATTTTCCCTGGCAGTCACTGTGACCATAAGTGAAATCAGCTTAAATGGAATGCTTACATATGGAAAGAGAGAAGGACCAAGAGGGTGAGGAAAGAGCGTGTGTCTGACCCTGCATGTTGGGAACCTGCCTTATCTCGGATCAGCACTGTCCAATAAAAATATAAAGCAAGTTATGTAAATAATTTAGAATTTTCTAGTAGTTCCTTAAAAAAGAGTAAAAAGCATTGTTGTAACTCATGCTGTCTGCATGAAATATTCAAATAAACACACAACAATCTCAAAACAAGAACAAAATCTGGCTCATCTATCTCAACTTCAAAACTTGCTATGAAGCTACAACATTATAGAGTGTGGTACTGCCATAAGGACAGACACAGATCAATAGACTAGAACCAAGCGTCCAGAAATAAACCCATATATTTATGATCAATTGATTTCTGACAAAAGTGCCAGACAATTCAATAGGGAAAGAACAGCCTTTTCAACAAATGGTACAGGGACAACTGGGTAGCCGCGGACAAAAGAGGGAAGTCAAATCACTACTTCTCCCACCATACACAAAAATTAACTCAAAATGGATCAGACACTTCCATGCAAGAACTAAAACAGTAAAGCTCTTTAGAAGACTAACCACATAGGAGTAAACCTTCATGAACCTTGAGTAGATGATTTCTTAGCTGTGACAACAAAAGCAACTAAAGAAGAAAAAAGATAACTTGGACTAGATCAAAACTGAAAACTTTTGTGTACCCAAGAGTCACTGTCAAGAAAGTGCAAGGCAACTCAGACAATGGGAGAAAATATTTGCAAATCATATATCTGATTAGGGTCTAGTATCCTGAATATATCCTCTTGTAACTCAACAATAAGAAGAAAAAGCTCAATTTTTTCAAAGGGGCAAAGGATTTGAATAGACTTTTCTCCAAACAAGACATGCAAATGGCCAGTGAGCCATGAAAAGGTGTTCTATGTCATTGGTCATAGGGAAATGTGAATCAAACCACAGTGAGGTAGCACTTCATATTCATCAGGATGGCTATCATCAAAAGGCAGACAATAACAAATGCTGGTGAGGAACAGGTACAACAGCTGGAACCCTCATACATTGCTGGTGGGAATATAAAATGGTGCAGCAGCTTAGAAAACAGTTTGGCAAGTCTTTGAAAAATGAAATATCAGAGTTACCACAGAAACTGGCAATTCCAGTTTTGTTTTCCAAGAGAATTGAAAACATATGTCCACTCAAAAACTTGTACACAGATATTCAATATGGCATTACTGATAATATCCAAACGTGCAAACAACCCGTCAACTGATGAATGAGTAAATAAAATGTGCTACATTCATACACCGGAACACCCTTTAGTCATGAAACAGAATGATGCACTGATAAGCACTGAGACATGCTTCAACAAGAATGAATCTGGAAAACATTATGCTGGGTGAAAGAAGCTAGACACAAAAGACCGTATTTGTGTGGTTTCATTTATAATAAATACCCAGAATAGGTGAATCAAATCTATAACACAGAAAGCAGATTAGCGGTTGCCATGTCGTGGGGGAGAGAGGAATGGGGAGTGATTGCAAATAAAGATGGGGTTTCTTTAGGGGGTGATGAAAAATTTTTGGAATTCGACAGTGGTGATGGTTGCACAATGTTGTAAATATGCTAAAAATCACTGAAATACTTTTAAAAAGTGAATCTTATGTGGATTATACCTTAATTTTTTAAATTGCAAAGGCAGCCAAATCTCTGTCACTGAATTCCATGAATAATTTGCAATAAAATGAGCAGGAAGGACTCTGAAATATCTTAACTGCGAATGTTTTATACTGAATACATTTCTTGGTTCGGAAGAGAATCTTCTGATTCCCATCAAAATGGCAAGGCAATACAGGTTGTTGTTTCTTTTCTCCCAAAAACCAATCTTGGAGAAACTATTTGGGGGGGAAAAAAAAGGAAAAAAAAAAAAAAACCCCACAGGAATGTGGCTTGCATAAACTAAGAAGAACAGAGAATAATAACAAACAGAAACTTTAGCTAAAACCTGTCTTGATGTGGTTGTAGGAATATTAGTGATTCTAGCCTGGGTGGTAGCAGCTGGCAGTGGTACCCAGAGGTCAGGGTGGAGGAAAGACCTCAAGTCCTGCCTTTGCTTCTCCCCACAAATGCCCTGCAACAATGATTACCTCCCCCCTTCACCATGGAAATCCTAGACCACTGGTGTCTGAGAGCGTTACAAGTCCCACCTGGGCTGAGGCACTGGTGTGGGAGTCGATGTACATTACATGCATGTGTGTGCACACATGCACATATAATTTATACACATACAGATTTATATGTGTCTCTACATGTAGTATATCCATAAACATCTTGAATTTATTAATTGTACTTGTCAGATCTTTGCTGTGTATAACATACAGAGAGAGGGAACAAACTGTGCACCAAAACACAGAACACACCATCTTTTTCTGCACATTTTTGAGTACATATGGGAAAAAAAAATGCAGACCATGAATTAAGCCATAAAAGAAACCTCAGTAAATTCCAAAGGAGCCAGGATCATATACACCATATTGACCACATTCTTTAGCTATAATGCAAGAAAATTAGAATTTAACAATAAAGGATGACCACAAAAATGCCACATGCCTGGAAATCTATACATTAAGAAACAATCTATAGGTTGTAGAGGAAATGAAAAAGGGAAATTAGGAAATTCTTAGAACTAGGTAATAATAAAAACATTTCTTCATAATGGTGACAATCCAATAAAGATCACTTCTGTCATGAATGCTGCTGTGTTTACGTGGCATAGCCCACAAGATGGAACCTCTTACTAAAGGGTGAAATTGCATGATTTTTAACATTGAATCCATAAGGGAGCTGGATTTTTTAGGAGACCAAACTGTGGTGCACACGGTCCAATCATTAAGAGCTTGTTTTTTTTGTTCCCTGAAAATCAATACTTTTCTATACTCAGTGAAGAAATAACTCAATGACGTGTTGTTAGAAATGATATTAATATCACACCCATATGCTTAGCACAACAAGAAGAAATGCTTCCCGTGCCAACAGCAACTGAAGAGGAAACAGGAATTCACACTCCGCTCCTTCCCAAGCGGAAATGGAATCTTCCAGAAGGAGGCTGGGGTAGCCTGGAAAGTGAGCACTGGAAAGAGACATCCTGGGAGATCTGCCCGTAATGTCTGGTCCTTCTTCGAACTTGTTCATGACTATGTGAGACAGTCACCAAGTATTCACTGCCATTTACAACAACACAAACTGCGAGGAATTTCTAATTTAGCACATGGAGAGGGCAAGGGTTGTTTTCCCCTCCCAGACATAATACCCCACTTTTGACAATGGCATCCTAAATTTTCTGTGGGAAATTGCCTTTCTCTGCTCCCAGACTGCGTCATTCATGTGGATGCCACCCTAAGCTTGAAGGATGGGGACAAATCCAGGCCTGACCAGTGGGTCCAGCATTTCCTGGGCACAGCGATCAGTTTAGATCTGGGAGGATGGGTCTGTAATCAATCTGCCCTTTCGGAGATTTTTGCAAGGTTTTTGTTGAAAGAGACCCTCTCTGCCCTTTCGGAAACAGGCAATGAGGTATGTAAGTCTGGAGCAGCTTGGGGTCATAGTTGAGATTTATCACTGGCAAGAGAAATCACTGACCAATAAAGCAACTAGTGAAAAAAAAAAAAAAAACAAACCAACTGGATTTGGAACCAGACTTCTGGCTGAACCTATCCATCATGAACAAACTCTGGATCCCTTCCTAAAAGAGAAGGAACAGCACGATCCCGTTCACTGAAATCGGTAACTAGTATTCTTAATTTTAAAATGTGCTTTATTTTGTTTATAGAGCAAAGAGCTATAACGAACTTAAAAAATAGGTTGAATTTTAAAATTAATTTGGAGAGCTGTCTGTACACCCAACAGCCATTAAACATTCTATAGATGCTGCTAGTTTGAGAAATCCACATGGGTTTCTTCCTCACATCCCCTTCCTTCCTTCCACGGTGGATTTACATCATTCCCGTCCTATACGGAAGTATATCTTTTGGACCCCTTTTGCAGACACCTGTTGGAAAAACTTTTTACTGGGAAATGATGAGACTTCCACTTGTGTAAACACTTTGGCCCTTTTTGCTGGTTTATGGGCAGATTTTTTGGTTGCTCTTCAGTGCTGCCATCTTGAAATTGGCCATAAATCACACTCTCTGCTCCTCTGAGAAGGGCTTTATAAAGAAAAAATAAACAACGACAGGACTTAGGAAGGGAACAGAGAACACGTGTATTAAATTGTGAGCATATTTGTATGCCTGAGTGATCTTTGATGGGGAAAACCAGATTACCTATCAATATTTACATTAAGAGAACAAAAGTACCTTCACCCTTAATCAGATTTTAAACCTATTCTTGCTTTCAGTCTCATTTGCACTTGAAAAGAGCTGTCAGTCAGGAATTCCCCCCTTCCCCCTTTGGTTACTGGATGGATGATGCTCTTGGAAGAGAATAATTTTCTTTTTTAGGCTACAACATGCTTCACAGCTTTAAAGTGCTCCTCTTCTTAAAATCACGTGGGCTTTATTTCTCAAGCCTTGAGTTAGAGGGATATTGCCCCGGATAAAAATATATCCCTGGAGAAAGATTATTTGCAATTCAGAAACGTTAGCCTCGCGCTTTTGGTGGCAGCCAAGGAAGTTGGGACCGTTATAGTAATATAATTTATAGTTTCTAAAAAACATAATTGTTTTGGCTCAAGTAATGCAAAGATGAGTCCTTCTCCTGACAGCTCAGCAGGTCTCCCAGGCTGTGATTGTCAAAGTGGTAGAGACGAACAAAAAAAAATCGATTCTGTCACACTGAAACTTATTGCTGAGGTTTTTCATTAAAAAAAGAAAGAGGAAAGAACAAGTCAACCCCAGGAGTCCTGAACACATCCGTGAGGTGTGAAAAGCAGCAAGAAACCTAAATCAAACTGAATTTAAAGATTTCTGAGAGAAGCCCTCCCCCAACCACGCTACCAACCCCGGGTTAAGACGTTTGATTGCTGATTAGCAGGCCTGCCTGCTCCTCTGTTGTCTTTGCATTAACGACCATCAGCCGCTCTCTTCCCTACGGGGATTCTTGGTATTTGAGTTCTGAAATGGGTTTGCCTTGGCTTTGCCAGTTCCTTTTGGCAGGAGGCAGTCACAGGTGGCTCGGTGCCTGGCGCACGTGCGGCCCCACCTGGCCCTCCTCCCTGGGTTCCCGTTAAGTGCTGTTTAGTTCTCATGCTGAATAGTCTCGAACTTTCTGCGTAAATCACGTTTGCGTTGCTCTCTGAGCTCCCTAACAGGGTGCAGCCCTGCAGGCCTCTGCTCTCAGCTGTCTTGGAAATGGAGAATGACAGGGGCTGGGGATCCCTGCCTTCCATCACTCTGGGGCTGGGGTGCCCCCATTTCCCACCGAGCCCCTTGTTGGGGTGCACGCTGCGAAGTGACGCCCGACACCCCCATCCCTGTTCCCCGCGGTGGTTAAGGACCAAGGCTGCCTTCCGCCATCGTCCACATTTCCTTCCCTCGCCCAGCCCCTAGTCTTAAGCCAAGAGAACAGTTTCAATTCTCCCATTTCATGGCTCTTTAAAATAATGTGGTGATGTATAGCGGAAAGGCGGTCGTCTTTGAAATTTCACCCAATTTTGTGACTTAAGGCTACTTGATGGCGGTTCCCACTTCGTGAGATCTTCGTAGACAGTGTAAAGAAAGAGGCCCCCTGGGACCTGGTACCCAGAACGGAGGGACAGGTCAGCGTCAAAAGCACTGAGTTTTGTTTTTGCTTTGTTCTTTTAAGAGGCAGAAATGACACTGACTTGGCCGGTTTTTAAAATTTCTACCCCTTAGGCACTCACTGACTGCCAAGCCACTTTAAATTTGATCCCTCCTAAGCTGGAACATTTCTTCCTTTCTTTACAACACCGCCCTGTTTATGTGGGGCGACGCACCCCCTCGTGGCCAGATGAGGTGTTGCAGCTAATTTCCGTTTCTCTCATTCAGGCTCTTTTTTTTTTTTTAGATGCAAAATCACTTCCTGACCTAGATGCTAGCAGATGTGTTAGGAGAGGGTTGAGGTCACAGGAGATGGGATACGGAGGCTGACTTCGAGGAGGTAAAGTCACCAGCCGTCCTGGTTTGTCCAGGACTGAAGGATTTCTTGGGACTTAGACTTTCAGTGCTAAAAATCTGGCAAGTCCTGGACAAACCAGGACATGCTAGCCGCCCTAGGTTTACCCCATTCACGGTTGCTGCACGGAGACCAGGCCTCTGCCGGGGTTAAAATACAGGGCTGGCGGTTTCAATGGGAACAAAATTGAGAAAAGTCTGGAGAATGGTGTAATTTCCTGAAAGGGCAGGCGTAAGCAGGGCACCCAATCAGAGGCCAGTTGGGGGATGTAATTAACACAAGGACACTAGGTCCTTCAAATGTGTCTAAACAGCAAAGTGCTGGACCCTGTGATACGGCTTTTCCTCAGTTCCTCTAGGATTGGTCTTCATCCAGGGAAGCCTTGTGCAGATTTATGAACTATTGGCTAATTTTCCTCTCTTGGCAAGACTTCTTAAAGGAGATTTCTTTCTCCACCATTGCACCCCGCAGAGCCAAAATGGGAAATTCAGGTTGTCCTTTTCATCCTCCAGTGCTCTGCCAACTTAAGCATTATAAACAAATCAGAAATTAATATCCTCTAACTCATCTCTGGCAGCTAAGAGAATAATTAGGGTTTAGTCACGCAGCATAGAACAGAAATAAGGAAAGGCACCCACGCATGGCGGAAATTGGAGAGGAAACTAAGAAGATAATGTCACGTAGGCTGGAAATCGGAGTCAGCTGCCACCACCTAGGTGCAGGTTTCTTAACCAGTGAACCAGAGCGACCTTCCAACCTTTAAATCACTTTTCAGACTACCCAAACGTCACCCTTGTCAGTCTGGAGGTTGCCTTTGCCAAGACCAAGCCCAGTTCAGTCCTTCCCAGTGAATTAAAGCTGATGCTTTATTGCATGGTAAGGGGCCCGGCTGTTTACTCCAAGACGTTTGAGTCTCCTTTCTGTGGTAATGCTGCAAATAGAAACCTCTTAGGTTATTGTTATTAACAGTGGTTTTCAACTGGGTGTGATTTTGCCCTCATGGGTACATGTGACAATGTCTGGAGACACTGTGGTTTTCACAAGTGGGTGAGGGCTCCTGGCACCTAGTGTGTGGTACCAGGGATGCTGCTCAATATTCCATGGTGACAAAACAGCCCCCACAACAGGGAGGTATCCAGCCCTAAGTGTCCATGGGGCCGAAGTTGAGGAACCCTGCAAGGTGGCGTATCACTGCCACGTTCTTCTGGGCTCGTTTTTCTCCAGAGTGAAGAAGAACGGCTGATTTAAATGTTCATGTTGCTGCAATGGAACAGGCGTCCGCACCTTCCCATAAATGTTCAACAAAAGCAGAATATGAAATATAGTGAGTGTGATATGATGAAACTGGTAATTTCATCAATTTATTGGGAGCAATGGAAAGAACTGAGCTAACTCTGTTATTGTTAAATCAGTGCGTCTCTTAGGTCCAAAGTTCAAATCCAGGATCATAGGTTTGTGGTCAAATCCAGAGGACTGTCGACTCCATTTAAAAGGAAGGTGGAAATACAGGTGGAAATATGAAAACTCAACGTGTAGCCGCAACTCTGTGTTAATTTACACATGGTGGTGGCTTACAGTTCATCTGCTCAAATAGTATTAACTTAGTTTTTAAACATGGCCAACAAGGAAATATAGATGAGACTGAAGCATCTTATAATGCCAGAAAGTTAAGACAGTGCTCGAATAAATAAAAAATACAATGACAGGGATATGCCAAGGGGATATGGGAGCCAGCCTCGAGATCTCCCAATGGCCAAAGCCGGAAGGAACAATTTGAGCAACAAAATAAATAAGGAAGTACTGGATTATAAACCAAAGGATAAAATAATGATATGTGAGCCATGCAAATATAAATAAATGGGGAAGAATAAATAAATCTATTTTGGGTTAGAGGAAAAGAAGGCTTTTTAAATTTATAATTTTTTTAAGATGTCTGCTAGAGATGTGTTAACACAGACCTGAGTTGTATGATTTCCTCTTTTATCTCTTTGTCGTCCGGGGCAAATTGCTCATCTCTCTGGAGCCTCATTTTTTTTTTTTTTTTTTTGCATATGTGAAATGAAAATAGTCATGGGATCCACCTCATTGTTGTACAAGAATTAAATGGGATAAGCCCTGCAAATCTCTTAGCCTGGGCCAGCATAATTGGGGAATTAAAGAGCTTTCCTCTTCTCTCTGTATTATTTGCCGATTGATGTGTCTTTCTTACCACGAAACTGTGAAGCCAGTAAGGGCAGGGGCCACGCGTTTTATCCCTGAAACGTCAGCAGCCACCAGTAGCGGTTTTATCTATTTTTTAATTTATTTATAAACATTTGTTTATTTTGAGTATGATTATGAATTCCTGAATTTTAGCACCCACTGTAGTTGTTATTCTTTTTGGTGGGGAGGGGAGGTAATTATGTATTTATTTGTAACAGAGGTCTTGGGGATTGAACCCACAACTTCATTCATGCTGAGCACATGCTCCACTGAGCTATACCCTCTCCACTCCTGGCTATTTTAATTTTTTTACTTTTAAAATATTTGTTTGTTTGTTTATTTATTTATTTTGGCAGGGGAGGTAATTAGGTTTATTTATTTATTTATGTTTTAATGGAGGTACTGGGGATTGAACCCAGGACCCTGTGCATGCTAAGCACACGATCTACCACTGAGCCCTCCCCTCCCCTCACCATGTAGTGGTTTTAAATAAGCATGTGTTGAACAAATAAGTGAATCGATGAGTGAAGGGAGGTGGGAATGTGATCGGAATTGGGGCCCCACTGACTGCACACTCTGGGGTCAATGAGCCGGGAGTCCGGAGCACCCGGGTTGAGGTGGGTGGGGAGGCGGCGACCCGTGTAGGACTCTAATTAGATCAGGAGGACGTGCTGGGTTGGGGTGTGACGGTGTTTAGTAATTCTCCTATTTCTGTGTTGAGGGAGGCGTGCAGGGTGCCGAGACCCCACCTGCCTGACTGTTGGAGAAGCAGAGTCTGGGAGCCGCCTCCTTCCACCTGTGAGGAGCAGAGGAGCCGCGGGAGAGCTTAAGGTCACAAGGGAACTCAAAAAGAAGGGGACCCTTAACATCGGAAGGTCCTACAAGCCACAGTCATTAAAGGACATTGTTTAGAAAGTACCGCAATATACGTTAGCCAGTTACCTTTCAGAAGCCAAACGCACACCAATAGGAACTCCCTTGTGTGTTTGGATTTTATAAACATATTCATAGACACAAATACATAACTTCTCGGTACAAAAAAACTACATAGTGAGTTTCTTTATATATTTTTTTGAAATGTATATTAAATCCTGGGACCACTATAGAACAGAATGTTTTACCAATGAAGTTTTTCTCTTCAATAACAATCTTTTTTTTTTAAAAAAATTGAAATATAGTTGATTTACAATGTTGTGTTAGTCTCTGGTATACAACATAATGATTCACTTACACACGCATATATATATATATATATATTCTTTTTCATTATAGGTGACTACAAGATACTGAATACAGTTCCCTGTGCTCTACAATATTAACTTGTTGTTTCTCTATTTTATTTATGGTAGTTGGTATCTGCAAATCCCCAGCTTCCAATTTACCCCTTCCCACCCCCTTTCCCCTCTGGTGACCGTAAGTTTGTTTTCTATGTGTGTGAGTCTGTTTCTGTTTTCTAAATAAGTTCATTTGTGCCATTTTTTTTAAGAGTCCACATACAAGTGATATCATATGATAGTTGTCTTTCTCTGTCTGACTTACTTCACTTAGTATGATAATCTCTGCATCCGTCACAAATGGCATTTCTTCAACAATGATGCTTTGAGCTGTGTTTTAACTTCAGCAAGGTTAATTCTTACTCTCAGGGTTTTAGACTGAAAGGGACCTTCCTTGAATCACAAAGGTGCATTTCCCAGTTCTTTTCTTTATAGGCACAGAAGGGGGCCATCGCATCTAATTTAACCCTGCCTCACGACCATCATGAATTAAAGCTGCATGCTGTTGTGTGGATGCCGTAGATTTTCTGGGTGTGTAAACGGTCACAAACGTGGGCTTCTGGACAGTGGCAAGGCAGGCTAGCTACCAACGTCAACCTCGCTGCTCAAGTCCTTACTTCTCTGTATAGACCCAGCAAGACGGTGTCAGTGCTGGCTCAGAATGTGACTGGTGAACCTGTTTCAAATTCCAGATTTTCCATCACTGGCTACTGGAGGTGATGAATGAGCTGGGTTCTGATGGTTAATAACTGCTCTCAAGGACAGCCAGAATATCCTTCAGGCTGAATTAGGGCAAAATAATACCAAGAAACTGCTACGTACGAAAAGCTCCGTGCAGCTCTACACATTCAAGAGTAGTTTTTTCCCTCCCCTGCCAAATACAGAGATTTTTTTCATTGTCGTCCTTCTCTACCACCAACCTGGGCTTTCCTCCTGGGATTCTGACAACCGTGCCATGCAAAGTAGCTCTTTTTTTTTTTTTTTGGCTAAACAGCACCCCTCAGCATTTAAAATAAAGATGTCTGTATTATTTAGTTAAGAGGATAAAAATTACGTACTATGGAAGTCACCTAAAAAGTGGTTGAGAAATCGAGCTGGAAAATTCCCTTATGACAAATATTCTATTCATTTCCTGGCAAATAATGTCTTAATTAATTCTTGCCACTAGCTGGTGCTAGGATCCCACTTGGTAAGCAGGCAGGTACTTGCAATCAGCCGCGATCAGGCACCCTGAGTGGGTGGTTCCTCTTTGTTTGACGTCATGCCCTGTCATTTCCACTGGCTGGCGTTATCGGTGTGGCGGAATCGGGTCTTCCAAGCCTGCCGCCTCCACAGCTGCTCTTACAAATCCAAGAGAGCTCCTTTTGGATGAGACCATCTTTAAAGTCTCTTTCAACACTAGAGTTTTCTGACTTCATTATCATTTCCAAGACATAAACTGATTTTTATTATTCTTGAATCTTATAAATAGTGGGGTTTGATTTTTTTTTATTTTGGCTAGAGATTTTAAAGACAAAGGCAATTTAATAAAAGTATCAGTCCCCAAATGTGTGTAGTTAAAGTTCTCCTTGAAGAACAGAGCTAGAGCACCAGAACCCTCTTTTTATGTTACAATTTTACATGGGAACGTTTATGTATGATGCAATGAGCGTTTATATATTTTCGAATGAAGTCACCATTACACCCTCAATCCGACACCACGGGGCTCTTTTTCTCTTCCTCTGTTCCATATTTATTTTTTCCTGATTCCCTGTGTTCTTCTTGTCTTACTGTGTTTTCCTGGACTCACTTTCCATGTTGAGTAGTCGTGATGACAGCAGATACCCTTGTCTTGTCCCTGATAGCAAAGGAAGACCTTTCGCCATGTTGCTAAAAACGCAAGTTTTCAGTTTAAGTTTTATCATAACTATATGTTCAATTTTATTAAATGCTTTTTTGCATCTATTGAACCAACAATATGATGTTTTTCTTTTCCTCTTTGAATGTTGTGAATGCATTAATTAATTTCTTTAAAGGATAAACCAACCTGGAATTCCTGGTACAAACCCAACGTGGTCATCCTATTTTATCCATTTTAAACAATGCTAGAGTTCGTTGCCTAATTTTTTGAAATAGGATTTTTGCCTCCATGGTCATGAATGAGATTGACTGGCTTATTGTCTTTCTTGCTTGGCTATCTTCTCTGGGTGTAGTATTGAAGTTATGCTGGTCTCACAATATAGGGGTGGAGAATCCTCTCTTTTCTGTAAAAGAGTTTGTGTGAGATTAGAATAATGTCTTGTATGAACGTTTGGTGAAAGTTACCAGGAAAGTCACCTGACTCTGGAATTTTTAACGGAAAAAAATTTTTTTACTCCCAATTCAATTTTTCAATGGTTAGAGAAATTGTCAGGTGCTATATTTCTTCTTCTTTTAAAAAAATTATTGAACTGTAGTTGACTTACAATATTATATTAGTTTTAAGTGTGCAAGATAGTGGCTCAATATTTTCATAGATTACATACCATACAAAATCTTTTTAAAATACTGACGATATTTCCTGGGCTGTACCTTACCTCCCCATGACTCATTTTATAATTGGTAGTTTTTCATATAATTTTTTATCATATCTTATTTTCTATTTAATGCCTATGACACTGATAATTTTCCTTTTTTTAATTCCTGGTATTGGTTATTTGTGAATTCGCTGTCTATTTTTAATCACAGGGGTTTGTCAATGTTATAATTTGTTTTAAAGAAGTAACTTGTGGCTTTATTGATTCTCTCTATATACATTTGTTTGCAATGATTTCTGCTCTTTATTATTTTCCTCTTTGTGACTTTCTGTGGGGTTATCTTTCTACCCCACTGCTGATGTCTATTTATAATTGATTGCCATTTTAAAATAGCAATCAGTTTACTGGTGATAAATAACAGTTGCTTAACTTGGATTCCATAACTGATCTGGTTAAGTATATACAGTATGGCATGTATTCGGGCCAAGGTTGAAATTTTGATCATTCCTGAGCCTGATGATCTTCCTTCAAGTCCACGGCTATGGTTCAGCTGCCTTACAGAGGTCACTGAGAGCGTCTCTGAAGTTATGGGGTCTTTTACCATCACTGTAACAGCAAGACAGAAGCTCACATTCTACTACCTACTGATAACTTTCGTTATCCTCAACAGATGAAGAATAGCAGAGTTCATGAACAAAATCACAGAAGAGAAGTTTCCTCTGTTGGTAAAAGTGTGCTGACAATTCCGTTTCTGTTTGCATTTGATGTATATTTCGCCTTTCAGAATACTTGAGAAAATTCCACAGGTTGAGTTACATTTTATCATACTATCATTATAAATTCTGCTTTAAAAATCACTGAATTAAGATCAGAAACATCAGTTACTGCATAATTAATCTGGATTTAATGTAGCTAAAGTGTCAGCTCTGGATATATGCCCAGGAGTGGGATTGCTGGATCATATGGTAAGTCTATTTTTAGTTTTTTTTCCAGGAACCTCCATACAGTCCTCCATAGTGGCTGCACAAATTTACATTCCCACTAACAGTGTAGGAGAGTTCCTTTATCTCTGCACCCTCTCCAGCATTTATCGTTTGTGGTCTTTTGAATGATGGCCACTCTGACTGGTGTGAGGTGATACCTTATTGTAGTTTTGACTTGCCTTTCTCTAAGAATCAGCAATGTTGAGCATCTTTTCATGTGCCTGTTTTGGCCATTTGGATGTCTTCTTTGGAGAGATGTTTTCTTCCCATTTTTTTATTGGCTTGCTTTTTTTTTTTTTTAATATATTAAGCTGTATGAGCTGTTTGCATATTTTGAAAATAAGTCCCTTGTCAGTTGCATCATTAGCAAACATTTTCTCCCATTCTGTAGGTTGTCTTTTCATTTTGTTGGTGGTATCCTTAGCTGTGCAAAAGTTTTTAAGTTTAATTAGGTCCTATTTGTTTATTTTTGCTTTTATTTCCATTACTTCAGGAGCTGGTTCGAAAAAAAAACTGCTGTGATTTATGTCAGAGTGCCCTGCCTATGCTTTCCTCTAGGAGTTTTATAGTATCTGGTCTTACATTTAGGTCTTTAGTCCATTTTGAGCTTATTTTTGTATATGATGCTCTAATTTCAGTCTTTTACAGGTAGCTGTCCAATTTTCCCAGCACCACTTATTGAAGAGACTGTCTTTTCTCCCTTGTATATTCTTGCCTCCTTTGTCACAAATTAATATGACATAACTGCGTAGGTTTATTTCTGGGCTTTCTATATAATTTGAAAAGACACATGCATCCCAATGTTCACAGCAGCACTATTTACAATAGCCAAGACATGGAAACAACCTAAATGTCCCTTGACAGATGACTGGATAAAGAAGTTATGGTATATATTTACAATGGAATACTACTCAGCCATAAAAAAGAATAAAATAATGCCATTTTCAGCAACATGGATGGACCTGGGGATCATCATTTTAAGTGAAATAAGCCAGAAAGAAAAAGAAAAATACCATATGATATCATTTATATGTAAAATCTAAAAAAAAAAGGACATAAATGAACTTATTTACAAAACACAACACACTCACAGACATAGAGAACAAACTCATGTTTACCAGGGAGTAAAGAGGGTGGAAAGGGGTAAATTGGGAGTTCAAAATTTGCACCTCTTGGGGAGTGATGGAAATGTTAGGTATCTTGATTGTGCTGGTGGTTTCATAGGTGTCTACATCTATCAAAATCCATCAAATTGTACATCTAAATATGTGTAGTTTACTGTACAGAAATTAGACCACAATAAAGTTATTTTAAAAGATTAAAAAAATAAAGTGTCAGCTCTGGCATTTCTGAAAGATACTGAGAGCAGTTCCCACTGATGGGGATCAAGGACAAAAATTGTTCTCATGGGCAATGTTTTGTGATACAGGTGAGCCACTGTGTGTGTCAACAGCAATGCTAGATTCTCCTATCCCCCAACTGTATCTGGCATATGAAATTGCACCAGAAACTGAGGGGAAGCAAATGGTCTTCTTGCCAGCTTGGCCGACAAGAATAGTGCGCTCTTCCTGGCTTCCTGGACATTGCCGTGCATTGCCCTGGTGTTGAGGCAGGCATGTGACTGGCATGGTTAGAAAGCTCTAAAACAACAGGGCTGAAAGCAGGTAACAGCTCTTTCCCACAACGTTGACTGGTAACTTTCAGAATATTCTTGAATTTCAGCCTATCAAAGACAAGGAGCTGAAACTCTGAAAAAGATGTCTTTCTTTAACCAGGAATATCCAATGAACCAGAACATCTATCATTTGAAATGAGTCAAAAATGTAATCCATCTTAGACATTTGGAAAAAAATTCTGCTCCTCACATCGTACGTCAAGATCATTTCCAAATGGATCAAAGATCTAAATTTCATAAAAAAGTATGTAAGTGCCAGAAAAGAAGTATGTGAATTCTTTTGTGATGTAAGAGTAGAGAAAAACCTGTTAATTATGACTTGAAATCCAAAAGTGGTAGGAAAAAAAAGACTGTGAATCCAACTACCAGAAACAAAACAAAGACCTTTTAAAAGGTGAAAATACTATAAGCAAATCCAAAAGACAAAAAATAAACAGGGGAAGGTATTTGCAACTTACAGCACAGACAAAGAATTTATAGAGAGCACTTCCAAAAAAAAAGAGTGATTTTTGTTTTCATGGATGAAAGTTTACAAACAGTTCATAGAAAAGGAAAGGCAAGTGGTCTTTAAACATATGGAAAGATGCTCAACCTTACTCATAATAGGAGAAATGAGGAAACTGCACTGAGGTACTATTTCTCACCTATCGAACCAACAAAGATTACAATCTTTGACATCAAACGTCATAGGCAAGGATGTGGGGGAAAATGGAATTCCCATATATTCTTCATAGGAATACAAAATGATATAAACCCTACGGAGGGGAATTTGACAATATCTAGCGAAATTCCATATGCATTTAATCCCTTGATGCCGCAACCTTATCTCTAGGAATTTATCCCAGTGATACATTTGCAAACAAACAAACCAACAAAACGACATATTCGTAAGCTATTTACAGAAACATTATTTATGATGGAAAAGATCGAAAACAACCCAAATATCCATTGATTAGGAAATGGTTGACCTAATTATGAAAAATCCACACACTGGAGCACCATGCAGCATGAAAAGGATGAGGAAAGATCTCTACATACAAACTTATATGGAATGATATCCAGGATATACTGGGAAAAGAAGAGAAGAGACCACCAGCAAAACAGTGCACATAATGTACCACCTTTTGAGCGATGAAGCGGGAAATAGAAACACACACACACACGCACACTTTCTCATATTTTGCAAAAAGAAACCCAAGAAGAATAAGGCAGTGGGAGAAATACTGGGAAGAAGAAGAAATGAGAGGTAGAAGCAGAAATGGAAATGAGACTTCTCTGAATATATTTTGTGATAAAGCTTTGACTCTGGAATCATGAAATATTTTACAAATTCAAAAAATTTTGAAAATTACACCAAAAGGAGATGAGGTGGGGGTGGGGGGTGGGGGAAGCATTTCCTAAAAACTGAAAACAAATCAAAACTGGTACTAAACTATGTATCAACTCAACTATTTCAATTTACATTTGGATGCAGCATTTGGACTGTACATCACTAGTGGAATATATTCTAAGGTCAAAAAGAACTGCAAAGAAAATTTAAACTTCATCCAGTTGTCTGCTTGTTAGTACCAATATTGACTCTGCACATTTGAAATTATTGTATGTGTATCATGGGTTAATAAGTCATTATAGCAATAAAAATTATTCTTAGAGATCCAGATTTTTAACAGACAAGATTAAGTATAATAGATTAATTAAACAGGATTCAGCATAACAGGAAAGACACACAAATATAAAATTAAAGACGCTAAGTGAAAATGCAATGACATTGAATTTGAAGTGGAAAAATCACTATGGGTATTTGAGGATTTCTTTTTGAAAAATGTGTATTTTCTAAATGAATTAACAGAAGCAGTAACAACTCAATAGCAACGAACATGCCATTTCCTGCTGAAACAAACAGGGCTTCTTAGAGAAATGGCCAAACCCAAATCAGAGGCAGGAGATGTATGAGTTGAACCTGAGAGATTGATCCTGGGAGAAATGAGAGCTTATCATATTGAGTGAAGTAAGTCAGACAGAGAAAGACAAATATCATATGATATCACTTACATGTAGGATCTAAAAAAAAAAAAAAAAGATACAAATGAACTTATTTACAAACCAGAAATATACTTACAGATATGGAAAACAAACTTATGGTTCCCAAAGGGGAAAAGAGGGGAAGGGATAAATTAGGAGTTTGGGATTTGCAGATACAAACTACTATATACAAAATAGGTAAACAACAAGGTCCTATTGTATAGCACAAGGAACTAGCTTGTAATCATCTATGATGAAGAAAAATATAAAAAAGAATATATATGTGTATGACTGAATCACTATGCTGTACACCAGAAACTAACACAACATTGTAAATCAATTATACATAAAGAAAAAATTTTTTAATAAAAAATAAACAAAAGATAAGAATAATGACTCAGACAAATCAACACAGAACAAATATATGAGAATCAATGAATTTACAATAATAGTAATCAGAGTACGAAAGAGGAAGAGCAACAGCTCAAAAAAATTCATTGGATGCTGTTGAAGCTACTGCTGGTAGCAAGGGCATCAACTCTGTTATGGGCCAAATGCTTATATCCCCCCAAATTCATCGTGTAGAAGCCCTAACCCCTAATGGGAAGGTATCTGGAGGCGGGGCCTTTGAGAGGAACTCAGGTTTAGATGAGGTCCCGAGGGCGGAGCCCCCATGATGGGTTTAATGTCCTCATCAGAAGAGGAGGCGACATCTCTCGTGCTCCGCCTTGTGAGGACACAGCAAGGAGGTGGCCATCTAAGAGCCGGGAAGAGGGCCCTCACCAGACACTGAATCTGCTGGCAGCTTGATCTTGCACTTCTCAGTCCCCAGAACTGTGAAAAGTAAACGTTCATTATGTAAGCCACCCAGTCTGTGGTATTTTGCTGTAGCAGCCTGAACGAAGACACACGCCTCAGTCCGAGAATCAGGAATTAAAGGGACAGACGTAAGCTTGTGTTTGGCCTGTTCCACATAACCTGTACTTGCAGGTTCCTAGATAGCCCTAGTTGATAAGGAAAAGTTCTCCTTTGCAGGAGAATCCCGGCTAACACATTTAGAATCATAGATTTTAAATGGTAGAAAAATTACCACTTTCAACTCCTAATTGCATAATTGGTCCAGAGATTAAATTGATGCCAAACTTAACGGAGAATGATTGACAGGGACGTTTATACTGGCAGCATCAGACTGTCATCCCCTGAATCCACTGACCAATCTCAGCATCACTGAATGTGGGACAACCAGACTGTGTGCCTTTTGATGAGATGCCATGGAAAGCACACTTATGAATAGAACACAATAGAAAGCACCTCGGGACGTCTGCCTGCTGAAGAATCCGATGGAGACTTTAGATTTAACTCTTAGTGTACAGGAGAGACAAGGGACAAATCAACATGTTAAAGGCTTCAGAAGAAGGAGATGAAGCAAATGCAGAATGTGGGACATCCTGCAGAAAAACTGACCCAGTTTCTGAAATAAGCCCAGGGCGTGAGGAGAACAGAGGAAAGAGGTGAGGGCTGTTCCAGAAGAGACAAGGATTTAGGAGCCATAAAAATCAAAGGCCATGAGTGGAGAAATTAGAATGTAAAAGGACTAATCATCCTTGATAAGGAATTTTTAATTTAAGTTACGTGAGATGATGGTATGGTGGAAAACAGCCTTATATTTTAGAGCTAGCTCCAGAAGTCTTTCAAGATGAAATGACCTGGTGTTAAGGCTATGTTTTAAATTACTGAAGGGGGAAGAAAAGAGAGGAAGGGAGGAAGGACGGGGAGAAGAGAGGGATAAAGAACGGTTAGATAAAGCAAGTGTGATAAAATCAAAATGTTGAAATGGCTAAATCACAGGAGTGGGTCTATGGGGATTGATTATTCTATCCACCGTGCTCTTGTGATGAGAACATGTATAATAAAATGTTAAAAAAATATATAACAGCAATCATGGAGGCACTTTGCCAAAAAGATATCAGAAGATCAATATCTCATCTCTGGATGGACCGTCTGGGCAGTAAATATCCCGCCCGCTGGCGCCGACAGGGAGCTTCCCCGGGGCTAAGGGAGAGGGGTGGGCAAAGACAGAGGAGGGGGAGGCTCCAACAGGCCCTGCGAGCCGCTGCGTCTTCACCACACACTAAGGAAATGCTTTATCTGGAAACCTTCCCTGCCTTTCACCTAACAGACTGATCCAAGTGGTCCCTGTAGCAAAAGTGTCCTATAGCTCCTGGACTGGCTTTGGCCGCTTAAAATACACTGAGTAAAATCCAGCAGTTGGTTTGTTCATTCTCAGAAGGGAATATTGCATCATTGTAGGCACATAAAAGGACAAATGTTTTTATGACCCGGGCTCAAAAATAAGTTACCATCGGGGAGGGTATATTTCAAAGTGTTGGAGTGCACTGTTAGCATACAGGATGTCCTGGGTTCAATTCCCAGTACCTCCTCTAAAAATGAGTAAATAAACCTAATTACCTGCCCCTCCAAAAAAAAAAAACAACAACAACAACAAAAAAAAACTTAACAACAGGAAGTGGGGAAGCGCTGGATTGTGCCGGTAATGAACTGTGAGCTCTTTGGCAAGTTCCTTAACGGTATGTAAGACCTTGTCCAGGTGACTCCCAGTTCCTTTGCTTCCTTGAACACACCGTCTCATGAGCTGGTGAGCAACCTCTTGTGAGAGGTGCTGGAACAGAACACGGACTATAAGACAGGGCCCGGAGCTTGAAGGTAGTTCTAGAGTCCTGCTGACTCTGAGCCTGTGAGCCCCTGACTCAGTTGTCAGTTTACCACATGCGTTGCCCTTCAGAATGTCAAATCCATGTTCTAAACCGAAGGACATCATGGAAGTGTGTTCACAGATGAATAAAAAGAAGCCCTCGGCTCCTGTTCTGTAACCGGATCAGCATCTTACCTTGTTATCCAACGGGGTTCATCTGCCTGATGCATAGCAAGCCAAGTGCTGAGACACAGGTTTGCAGCAGAGAAAGGGTTTGTTCACAGGCAGCCAAGAGAGGAGACAGGAGAACAACTCTCAAATCTGCCTCCCTCAAGGCGAGGGGCTCGGCTCGGAATACTTATGGGATAAGTGAAAAGGTGAGTGGAAATAAGGGAAGGGAGAGGTAACCGTTGTTCTGCACAGGTGCAACGAAGCTACAGGCTTCTTCCTGGGATGCGTGTTCAGAAAACGGGGTAGGTTCTGAGGGTGGAGTTTTTGTTAAGCCCGGTTGGAGGGTTGGTGGTCCTAACCCGTCTTAACTGGCTGGAGCTCAAACTGCACACAGCTGACTCCAAGTTTCTGAAAACATCTTAAGCAAACATCTTGTTTAGGCTACATGATGCTCGGAGGACAGGCAAGTACTTGTTACAACAGTTAAAGTGAGCTTGCTCGGTGAGGGCAGGTTACAGTTCACTATTTATTAAGCAAGTTCTGGGTTAATAGACCTAACTGATGACGACCTTCAGTTTCAGCTTCTATTGTCCTTTCAGTCAGAGCATCCACCATGTGGTCTCCATCCACAGCAGTGACCTCCGGAGTTGGGGGCACACGGCGATCATTTGGGACACAGGAGGAAGATTTGAGAACTCTCCTTTCTATTTAGTCTATATCTTCAAAAAAGAAAGAAGTTGAGCCTTTGTGATATTCACTAGGCAAGCTGGCAGGGGTGCATATGTACAGAATGTATAAACATGTATTGGGTTGCACAATGGTATTGGACTATTTTTTTTTAATCCTACAAAAATGGCAGTTTCATCTGGTTCAACCTACTACTTCAGTGGGAGTGAGTGCTCGCAGAGTTTTTACTGCTAGGAATCAAAAGGTTTTGGTCAGTAGAATCAAATCAGCACTGCCTTCCCCTGTTACTGCTTCCCCAGATCCGATCCTAAGTCCTGGAGGTGGGGACTCAAGCCTTTAATATCTATATTCTTCTTCAAGCACCTAACTTTGACCCCACGTTTGTAGAGCCCAGGACAATGCAGAAGCTTGTCAATTTGTATTTTGATCCTGGCATGCCTTTTGGAGTCTTGCAAAGTATGAGCACTGTAATTTGGGGCACTGGGCTGCCCAGTGTGGGAAATGAGCCCAAGCCTAGGAGGGTGAGCTCTCCTCCTCCCCTGTTCCCCTCTTCCCCCTGATTCCCGCCTCCCCTCCTCCTGGAGGATGAGATCATGTCAAAGGTGCCTAAAGCTCCACCTGCCCTTACATCTGAGCTCTGGGTAGCCCTGTGGGCTGCAGTATGAGTGACGAGCAAGGCCATCGGTCTGTGTGCTCCTGCCACAGCCCCGAGGCTTTATGGCTACTGAATTCATAGTAGCAGTGACGTGACCTTCAGCGGGAGAGGCAGCCACCTGCGTTGGGCTGCAACAAAGAGTAAGACTGCGTTGTGCGCAGACTCCCAGGTCTGTGACATCGATGTGACATAGGCGTGGAGATACCTGCAGGGAGCAGGTGGCACTTCCGTGGCACAATTTCAGGCACTCCAGCAGGGTCTCCATTCAAAAGACCTCTTACCACCTGTCCCAGTGCCTGAATCCCACCGTTGGAGAGATTCCTTTAGTTCTTGGATTTTTAAAGCTATTTCTCTAGACGGGTCGTAATTCATCTGAGTGAGCGTCTGCAGATACGATACCTTATACTTGGGGCATGTAGTGAAAATAGCCATGGACTCGGGACTGCAGCTCCTCCACCCACTGTGGGTAGGCGGCTTTGGGTAATTCAACCATTCCAACCTTTGACTTCTTCACCTAAAAAAGGGCAACTGTAACACCCACATTTCAGAGTTGTTGTCAGGATTTGATGCATGCAGGTGAGGGAATCTGGCGTGTGCTTGGATGTGATGGTTGCCAGATGGACAGCAACTCCTATTACTGTTGCATGTTGCTTCATAATTTATAAAACACGTCCACCAGGTATCGTCTGCCTCCGGTGCGGTCTGATGAGCTGGGCTGAACTGGGCTGTCACTTTTAGTTTTACAGAGTAAACGGCAAGTCAGATTTTTCCACCCTTGACTTCATATTCCTTCTTCTCTGGTTTTTTTCCTTTTCAAGGGATCCAGTGGCCACCTGCTGAGGGCAGGCAACAGAGCCAAGACTAAGAGCTTAGGGGAGAGGAGTGAACAAAGGGGAGGGAAGGGGGAGGGCACTAAGGAAGTTCTTCATTTTGCCACAACCACCTCTGAAATTGCGTTGCTGTGTGTTCACTGATGGTGATCTGTGGACACCATCGCTTTTGTAAATTCATCCCATTGAAGATCTATGAATGATCTAGGGGGGGACCCCACACAAATAGTTACTCCTTTAGCCACAGACTCAAAGGACTGTTTTTATTGGCACATTTTATGGATTATTAGAATAATTTCATCTCACTGTTTTAAATTTTTTTATTTTTATTTTTTGAGGTTTTTTTTCCTTTGTTTTTTGGAGAGAGAAGTAATTAGGTTGATTTATCTATCTGTCTATTTATTTATTTTTAACAATGGCAGTAGTGGGGATGGAACCCAGGACCTCGTGCCTGCTAAGCACGTGCTGTACCACTGAGCTGTACCCTCCCACCGCCCGCCCCGCCCCTCCTCACTGCTAACATCTAGGGCGGTGTCTGACTCACAGGAGGTGCTGAATGAGTATTTGTTGAATGCTCACTCAAGAGACATCAGGATTTTATTTTCCCTGAAGGGCTTTGGACCACTCAAGGAGAGTGTTGAGTGAGAAGGCATGTCGGCTGTTAGTCACCGCGAAGGGTGGAGCGGCTGGCGCAGTGGGGTCCGCCTCTGTCTTCCACCCGTCACGCAAGGGTTGGCTTGGCCTTTTGTTCTGGGTCACATGTCTTTCACCATGGATGCCTCCAACATGAGTGAAAAATTGGAATGACAGGATGGGAAGGTCTAGTAACATCTGTCTGTCCCAAGAGGAAGCACAGTAGTTGCCAAACCATTGTTTGGAAGGATCAGGGGAATGGCTCAAGGTCAGAGTTGAAGAGATGAGTGTGTTGCTTTCCGTCTGGGCTGGGCTGGGTGGGCTGTGAGGAGCTGCCCTCACAGATGGGTTGCTCAGGGGATGTGTTTGTTTCCTAGGATGGCTCTCACAAATTCCCACAAACCAGGTGGCTTCAAACAATAGTTTCTTTTCTCAACCATTCTGGAGGCCACGAGTCTGAAATCAAGGCATATGCAGGTGAATCTCCCTCTGTAGGCTCTGGGGGAGCCTTCCAGCCGCCTCCAGCTTCTGGTGGTCCCAGGTGGCCCTTGGATTGTGGCAGCGTCCCTCCCATCTCTGCCTCCGTCTTCCTGTGGCCTCTCCCCTGTGCGTCTCCTCTTCTGCCTGCGTCTCTTCTTCTAGGAACACTGCTTATTGGGTTTAGGGCCCACCTGGTGAATCCAGGATGATCATCTTGAGATCCTTAACTTCATTACATCCACAAAGACCTTTTTTCCAAATAAGTTCACCTTCATAGGGACTGGGGTCAGGACTTGGGGATAGCTGTCTGGGGGCCCACAGTTCAACCCACTGCAGGTGGGGCTGGCTCCCGCTGCTTTCTGAAAATGATACAGATAAAAATATGGAGAGATTCCCAATCAATGTCAAGAATTCCATTTTTTTTTTGTCTTTTGAAACGTACCGGAAAGCAACTTAATAGATTTGAAATACATAATGTAGTTGGTTAGACATGAGATGTTCAGCGCTATTTCATAGTCTCAGAGATGTTCTCCATAACTGAGGTGATTACCATTTCCAGGACTCCTGCTTGGCTT
Source organism: Camelus ferus (assembly GCF_009834535.1). Taxonomy (NCBI): domain Eukaryota; kingdom Metazoa; phylum Chordata; class Mammalia; order Artiodactyla; family Camelidae; genus Camelus; species Camelus ferus. The sequence continues at coordinate 9,002,988 of NC_045708.1, read as the reverse complement.
GCTCTCAATAAACACCATTGGTTTCAAATATTAAAAAAAATGCTAGAATTCTTAAAAATTTGCAAATTGATGTGAATGCAAAACACTACAAGCCCTTGTTACTAATTTTGCCTTTCTTCTGTCCGTTTTCTAAGTTTTGAGGTTTCAGGCCTCCTTTTATTTTCCTTAGGTGTTGAAGAGTCGAATTCCAGTAGTCTTCAAACTATTTTCTTCCAACTGCAAGTGAGGGAAACATGCTCAAGAATTCTTTATTTTTCATTCAAGAGAGGAAAATGTTGAATTTAATTGTGTGTGCCTAGCAATTCTTTTTCATTTTAGAGAAGGTGCCTTTTATGAAATCTTCCCATTTTTGACATTTTCTCCATAAATATTTTGGACTCTGGGTCACCAGAAGGATTTTTCTCAGGAGCCAATTTCAGATTTTTAAGTTCTTTTTCTTCTGCACATTGGAAAATCTCTTCCAACATCTGGTGTAACACTTCATACTTGCAAAAAATGCTGACTTTGAAATTCACTGTTGTATTTTGATTAGAAATAATTAACTAGCTCCAAAAATGTTTTCATGAAACGTAGGTGAGACATTTCTATCATTTTGAAGAGAAATTCTAAATGTATTTTCTTCCAATGTTTTCACATAGGAAAATGTCAGAAGGACATTAGAGGGGAAATAAATGGGTAGAGACAATAGATCAGTTGTGAAGCTATTGGCCATTTAAATCCAGTTAATTTATACCTTCTTTCTGTGAGTATCACATTCATAAGAAAAATGCCAAGTAATTCCTAGTCAAGTCTGAATATTTAAATATCCAAAAAGTTAACTCATTTTTACATTTATTTTTCCTAGGGGACAAAATCCTTCTCTCTAGAAAAATGGAAACTCTTACATTATGACCCCATTTGTCACAACATTGTTTGGAATTCAAAAATTTAGAAGCATCCTAAATATTCATTCACAGGAAAAGCATAAGTAAATGGTGGTGTAGTCATGATCTAATTCTCTCCACCAGCTACATAGATGCATCCATGATTCAGCGAGGATAAATCTCACAAAAATAATGTGGATGGAGACAGCAAGGCGCAGAGAATGAGTCCATGCAAATAAAAGTTGAAAACGTGTGCGACAATGCTATATCTTGATTATGGATCTATACATATAAAATAAGAATAGTAGAAAAAATATGCATCTTTCCAAATGAAATGCACCTGATTCGAGAGAATAACCCCTCTGAGAAGAGGAACAGGGAGGGAACTGATGTCAGGAGGGTACCCAAGGGATGACATGTGCAGGCTTTTATTGCTTAAAAAAAAATTATATAGTAAATGAGAAAATGTTAGGGTTTGTTGGAGCTGAGTGGTGCATATAGGGAGCTTTGTTATTACTCTCTGTATTTTTCTATATCTTTAAAATACTTTATAATGAAAAAAATAAGTTTCCTATTTTCCAGTGGCTAAAGAAACTGTGTTTTCAAAATGCACTACTGTTGAGCTGATAGGGAGACATTGATTTTAAAAGATCATACATGAACTAAACACAGGAGGGCTAAGAACGAATCAAGACACCTGAACCCTGGTTATGCTTCGGGCATGCTGGAACTCTGTAATTTCAGGCAACCGTTTGAACCTCAGTTTCTTCATCTGTAAAATAGGGATAATCTTGCCTACTTCAGAGGGATATTGTGAGAGTAAATGAAGCTATGATAATAAAAATAAGAGGTGGTCTTCGGAATAATGGCTGCTAATGACTGAGCAGTAGCCGTGTTTTCAAACAGGTCCTCAACGTTCATTATTCCTAAGGCTAATAACAACTCTATGAGGTATGTATTATTTTCTATGTAAAACAGTAATCCAAAAAAAAAAAAAAGTAAAGCTCAGAAGCGTATGGCTTTCCCATGCTCTTTCTTCCAGAACCAACCCCTGCCAACGAGGAATGGGCAATGACTCGGGAGTGGGGGTACCTACAGTGGTCGGTGACCCACGTGGCCTGGCACGGGAAGGTCTGACCAACAAAAACGGTGATGAATAGCCAAGCTAAGTAGATCCCCTTGGACACCAGAGGTCTTGGAAATACAGAATCAGTCTATTGGTGGCAGAAGCCAAAGCTGAGAGAACACACAGAGAGAGGACGCTGAATCAGGAGGTGGCTGTGTTTAGGGGGACACTGCTGGCCCATGTGTGAGTTAGTGGAAATTGTAAGTGAGCAGAAACCAGGAAGCAGAGAATAGATGCTTGGAGCAGAGAATTAGTTTGTTGGTTGGTAGTGGCAAGAACCACATAGGGAGGGGGAAAAAGGGGTTGAGTCACCCTAATATTGGACATCAACAAACGCCCCAAGTGGTTGGACCAGTCAAGGTCCCAGCAGGAAACACATGCACTCTCAAAGGAGAGATGGATGACAATTGAATAAAGGAACAATTTACCAGGGGCAACGCAGACTTAAGGAAACCAACAAGTGACAGAGCAGCACCTGGGGCTGGCAACCATGGGAGGCCCTTAACCCCCACAGTCCTAATTAGGCAAGAGGAGAAATTGGCCACTGGAACCTGGCCAGACCTGTGGCTCCATCCAACAGGAGCTGTGGCTTTTGATAGAAAAACAGCCACCAGAACATATTAGCCTGGCACGGGAGAAGCTAGAGAAATAAATACCCCAACCAGTCTCTTCTGTCCTCAAATCACCTCTCAGTGCCTCCTCTTGGCCAAGTCCAACCAGAACCCAGAGAGTAAGAGAACTGGGTCCATTCAGTTCAGCCTCCAAGGTCACAGAACCAGGTAAGGAAAAGTGGAGAAAAGGCTAAGAGGGACAAATGAAAACTGCCCAGTGCAGTGATGGAGATGGCTCATCCAGGAACCAGCACTGTTAGAAAGCTCCCATTTCCTTGTGGCTGCCCTTTTGCCATGGCTTGAGGGTTCCCATGGGATTTATCTCCCTTGTTTTCCCAGATATCCGTAGAACACATAGCACTGCCTGAGGCCACCTGGATAAGCCTCTGCTCCTTGCAATCAAAAGAGCCTAAAGACATAAAAATGTTAAGTCACTTCCTCCACAGTGGAATTGGGAGAGCTTGGAACCAAAGCCACAGCCATCTGGGTCCAGAAGCATGCGTTCTCCACTCCACTGGCTATAGAAACGTGATACAGGTCTCATGATAAAGTGTAGATGCCCTGAATATCAAGTTATTTTCCAGGAAGCCACAGGAACGTTTTTAGAATGTGATGGTACAATGTGCAAAAAGACGTCTCGGGAAGATTCCCCTCTTGGAATGCAGATCAGACTGGAGAAGGGAGACACTGAAAGTGCGTGTTTAACTTTGCAATAATGACAAGGTTTTGCTCGAGGATCTGAACCAGAAGGGTGGTGGTGTGTACGTCAAGGGTGAGAGACATGCTCACTTGCTGTTGCTAGGCACTGCTCCGGGGGACCCAACAGACTCCGGCCCTCCCGGAGCTTCTGCTGGTTGAAGCTGTGAGTGTAGATAAGGTCTCCAAGGGAGAAACAAACAGTGAGTCTTATGTAGGTCTGCAAGGAAGAGGGTGAAACACAGACAAGAAAAGCCAGCGGAGCGGCGAGCCCAGGAGGGGCAACCAAGCATGGCAGGCAAACCGAGAGAAAGAAGAGGGCAGGGCTGACTGCTGCTGCTGATTCCCGAGGGCAAGACTAAGACGAGGCCGCTGGTGTTGACAATGGGGGGGCCATTTGGAAGCTTGATCAGAGCAAGTCAATGGAGTGGGTAGACGCCAGATTGTGGGAGGTCATGTGGGCACCATTCCAGTTGGGATTTAACAGAAGTGCTGTGTAGGGAGGAGAGTTGGATGCCCAGCATGGTCATGGTCACTAGATGTGGTTATCTTTCTCTAAAGATCTGCTCCTCAGATTTATAATTCTGAAATCCTAATTGTCTAAGAATTGAGCCAGTTCTAGGGTGTAACTCATGCCTATCAAACTCATTAAAAAATTGATTTGTAACCCCACATGCCAAGTTGGTACATTTCACCAAGTGAGATTCTCTTCCAGGATTGGGAATATTTCTGTGCATTATTGAGGGCACTCCCATCCCAGCATTAAGCTACATGGAGAGCTGACCTGTTAATCAGAGGTCATTAGGTGGTGCAGAAGAGAACGAAGGGACATGGCCAATCCTGACACGTAGATCACCAAGACCATGGTGCAAGACTCCTCTGGCTGTCCCTCTACATATCCCTGACCTCTTTCTTAATCTTGGAGTCTACCAATGCTCTGATCTTGGATTTGTCTTTTTCTGTTTACACCCATGCTCTTGGTGATCTCATTAGTATCATTGTCATTAAGTACCGACAACTTTCAAATATGTCTCCAGCCAGATCTCTCGCTCAAGCTCCAGACTCACACACCCAGTTGCCTGCTTCACACCTGCTCTTCCCTCCCAAACTTTCAACATCCACACCTTTTCCTGAGGAATTGATGGTGACTCCATTTTCCAATTGCTTGGGTCAAAATCCTTGGGATCACCCTGACTTCTCTGTTATTCTTGTATCCTATGGCCAGTCCATCAAACAATTATGTTGACTTTCTTCAAAGTATGACCAGAACCAGACCACCTCAGGCCACCTCCACTGCTGTTGTCTTGGTCTGAGCCACCATCATCTCTTGCTTGGATTACCATATTGACTTTTTATCTGGCCAGTTCCCAACCAGAAGCGAGAGTGATTATTTTAAAATATCTTACGGATCGTGCCACTCCTCTGCTTGGAATCTTCCAATGGCTCCCATGTGGAAGGGCCCCCCGCCTCTCTGGCCTCGTCTCCTACCATTCTCCCCTGACTTCTCTCTGCTCCTGCCTTCTGAGCTCATACCACACGTTTCCTGCCTTGGGCCTTTGACATTCCCTTTGCCTACAATGTGCCCCCCAACCATCCCCATTTGGCTCCACCCTCTCCTCCTCAAGATCTTTGCTCAAATCTCCGTGAAGCCTTCCTTGACCACCCCCGATGCAACGCTGCAGTCCCTGCCCGTCCTCTCCCTTCCCTCAGCTATTTCTCTCCATTACCTCAGCCACCCTTTAATTTCCCACATACTCTATGCTTTACCTATCTGTTTGGGTACCGTCTGTCTCCCATGCTAGAATGAAAGCGCCACGTGGGCAGGGATTTTTGTGGATTTTGCTCACTATGTATCCCCATTACCTAAACAGGGTCTGACAATGAATGTTTGTTGAATGAATAAATGAACAAGCAGCTAAACCCTGTCCCATGAGAATCAATCTCTCCTGCATCCCCAAACACCTTGTCAATTTGTGAGTATCTTCTGTCTCTGGGCCTTGCTGGACAAACACCCACACCATACAGTCCCTTTCCAGGTGGCCCTGGGCCACCTGCAGGCCCAGCCTCATGCCCAGGCGGAAGGCGGGGATGGGCAGCCAAAGGGTCAACCCTTCCCTTCACAGGACACCCTCCACCTTCCTGAGGTTACACGGGGCACTGCAAGTGGTTTTGATTATTCCAGCACTGATTTCAGGCAACCTTTCCAGCAGCTTCCAGAGGGTAGCCAGATTTCAGAAACATCCCCCTAGGTGACTGGCACGTGATTGTTTCCTCAAAGATGTGCATTGGTGGGAAGTTAGAGGCCGTAGGAGAGAAGGGATGGGAAAGAAAAAAATGGGAGGAACAAGGTCTCAGGATCACGCACAGGACTGTCTGTGTTGTGGCCTGGAGCCCTCGGATGCAGGGAGAGAACACTGGGTGCTCGGCATCAGTGTCTGAGAAACTGACCCCCAGTGAGAGCAGAAAGTGCTGAGGAGTGATGTTCGGTGAACCCAGGCTGGCACTCTGCCTGCGTCCGGCGGATATCTGCACGCTGGGCCCCTGGGCCCGGAAACGCTCATTCTCCGTGCTTGTGAATCATCTTCATTCTCCTCCTCTAAGATTTTCAACATATTCTGCATGACTGCCCATGAACTGTGCTTCCAGACTTTATACTTACTGAATTAAACCCCCTAGGATCTACTGTACATTCTAGCCTGACTTTCGTCTTCAGGAAGAGCAAAGAGAAACGCAGTCTTTCAGGGCACGCCAAGCCCTCTCACGCTCACAGGTGGACGACTGTGTGTTCCAAGTGTAAGCGTTAGTATCCGGCTGTATTTCAGGGAAATTCCTCTCCCCTATTCCACTGGACTTGTAATTAGCAAACAAAGTTTTCATGTCAGAATAGGCATTATTCCCCATCAAAGCCCTTGTTGCGGAAAGCCCCATGCCCTGATTACTAAAACAATATGAACTAAAATAAAGATGGAGGCAGCAAACAATTAGGTTATTTGTTCTTTCCCTGTTCATTAAAGGCAGCCTATGAAGCAGAACTGAGTCCTGGTTTTTGGTTGGTTCTCCCAGGCTGAAAGAAAGAAAACTAGGGGTTAATACAAGGCTGTAATAATGGCACAAACGGTTAACTTCAAGCGTCTCTGATGGAGTTCCTCTCTTTAAACCGCCAGTGCCCTTGGCAGCCCTGTTAAGTTTCTGGTCCTCTCCCATAGGTTGCGTGTAAGGGAATGTGAATTTACACCGGACATTGCTGGGGGCCCCGTGCCCTTTCAGAGTCTGCGGGACCAGGTGGCTGTGGTTAGTTTTCTGCTGGAAACGGGAAGCTCTCGAACCATCTCATGGAAGTTTCTATGGAGAAACTGTAGCCCAAACAAGCTGACGGTCTGAGAGATCACAGCTGTAAAGCAGCTGACCAGGATGCGAATCCTAGTCTTTTCCACGACGCGTCACCACTTTTGAAACAGGCACCCAGCATTCCTGACATCTGGCAAATTCAACCACCCTGATTTAACAAAAACTGAGTATTTATTAAGAGGAAGGCAAGATTCTAATGGCTCTCTTGGTCCTAGCATCCAGACTTTTATGAGTGGAGATAAGGTTGGCAGGGAGGAGACAGGGTGTGGTGCTGGAATCCACAGGGTGTGGGTGGGGATGGGAAATAGATGGACTGACGGGAGGAACAGAGGGACAGAGGCCTGGCCACTGCAGTCCCCAGACCCTGCGGAGCATTTGCAGCTAAGGGCCAAGGAGCAGCGAGATGTCCTAGGAGGAGGAATTCCAAAGCGACATGCCTCCAGGCCGTAGGCACTGGGAACACCCTCACAGGGGTTATTAGGGCTTTTTCTTGTGTGGTCAAGCCCTACCCGCCTGAGGTCAGGTTCCCAGAGAGGGCCGGCCACCTGCTCCCTCACCTGGCTCTGGTCTCCAGAAACCAGGAGCCACGCAAAACCTTGTTAACCCTTTGTGACCAGAGACAGCAAAACTGTCCTAAGGTGCGACTTGTCCTCCCACTCCTCCACTTGACCTTAACCTCTCCACCTCGGCTAAGCCCTAGGTGAAAGGTGGAAGTTACATTTCTTTCCCCTGGGTGTACTTCCTGTTACCATTTATAATTCACTCCCAATCAAGCTAAGAGGCAGATGTTTACAGAATTTGTAATCTCTGGAGATGCTCTTAAGGGTGACCCAGACTTGCTCGAGATTCCCAATCAAAGTCTGACTCATTGTTGTACGCAATCATCTGTTTTATTTCCAAACACGTCTACACTGCATTGAGCATCAACACAGATGTGACGAGGAAACCCACAGTCCTGTCCCAGCAGGCCGTGGGTCCAGTGTATGACTTGGGGTTGACTATTCTTTTTCACAGTGAGAAAAAAGAAGAGGGGATAGGAAAGATGAAGTGAACATTATTCCCAACTCCTGTTCAGGAATCTGAGTGAGGAAATGGAAGGATATTTAAGAGATTCAGAAAGCTCTTCCAAAGACCCTTCTCTCAATCAGCTGACGTTCAAATAATGGAACCTGGGCGGGTGGACCAGCGGGATAGAGCGACCCAGGCACACACTGCTTAAAATAACAGCCACACGTTACTGCAAGAAATGGGAGGAACGGGCTGTGCTTTCCAACTGACAGTTTACTTTTTCCTGGTTTACGCACCCATACACGTTTACAGGATATCAGAACATCACAACCATGACTGTGACGCAGGATCTGGTCAGCATAAAACTTTTTGTTCAGGGGAAAGAACTCAGTTGACCTACAGGGAGAAAAGTTCCGAGTTGGATGGTGCCAATACAGAGCGGTGCCAAGACATTATTTTCAATTGTGACACCACAAAACTATGCAGTATGTCACAAAGACCAGGAATATCTTTCGTTTTCAAATCAAGTCTCTAAATCCAGCCGCTTTTTTAAAAATTAGTATTTCCATATCTGTCCTCTGAGGCAGAAAGGCAATCTTAGAAAACGGGCAGGTTCCAGCTCCCCGAAGCACACACGGAGACTCTCTCTGTTTGGGGGCCACTGTGGTTCTTGGTCTCTGGGCCACCTGAGCCTCTGAGGCACCACTGGGCCTCCAGCAGCCTCCTTGCTATCCGGGACTGAGATCTCCATATTCCAGAGCAAAGTAGCCAATCTGGAGGATTTGTGTCGTGTGGAAGACAGGTCACCCCCTTAGCGCTGGCTCCCCATCATCCAAGGGAAGTGGAAGGGACAGATAGGAGCAAACCTTTGATTCGTCAAGTCATTGCTGGAGAAGGCCGTAGAGCCCGTCTACAGCCTGCCTGGTGGCCCTGTTGTGAGACCCAAAACACCTTCCCCAAAGCACAGCCTTCCTGTTTGTGATTTAAAACTGGTGCCTCTGAAACAATTTACTTGGACCAGTGAAAGGCAGCTGCTCGTTATATATCACACAAGTTTAGATTTTCTTCTTGATGATTCAAACCAAATCAGACTTGAAAAACAGACCAAATTCAACTGGAATGTGTACATCTCAACAGACCAGACACTGCGAAACGCCTATGACACTTACTGCTATAGCGCTACCCCCAAGGACTCCACTGGTATCAATATTTCCAAAGTCCTCTGCGTGTTCACAATAACAGAGAATGGTCAGAACAAAGACATGATTACAGGTTCTAAACATCGATTGCATTACACTGTCCATCTTAGTGACCAGTCAGTTTATGCAGTTTTGCTCCCTGTTCTATGCATTTTTGTCTTTTAAGTCATCTTATACAAAATTTATATTAAAAAAACATTTCAAAAGACAAACGCTTAGAGGAGAGTAAGTCTTATGAAGACTCTTTTCTTCGGGGACTTCTGGCAAGAGGAGGGATCACCATGGATTGTGAGCATTTCCATGGGTCATCTTCTCCACGGGCTCAGGGACGGGGGAAGTTGGGAACTCTCATTTTAAAAAGCGTTGGCAGGAGGGCACAAGTCTTCAGCTCCTTTAGGGCCTGTAAAAACCAAGAGAAAGGTGACCGTCGCTTCTTTTACCGGCACTGTGACAAGTAATCCCATGAGTCATCGTTCCTGTTGCCGTCTGTCTAAATCTTCCAGTTCTAGAACCTGGTGCTCTTCCCTCCCTGCCCCTCCCCTCCTCCAGGCCCGGTCCTCACACCCAGCGTCAGATTCCCAGGCATTTCCAGACACATCTATCTGCAGCTGTATTGCTAATTGTGTCCCTCAACCTCCCCCTCAACCCCGGCTGCAGAGTATGTGTCCTTTCCCCACCCAATCATATACCATCTCCACAGTGGACATAAGAAAACATTTTCCTCTGGCTATGAATTTGAATGTTCCGAATTCTTAAGGAATTTTAGTAAAGAGAAAGAACTCTTCCCCCCTCATCAATAGTCGAGACTGGAAGGGCGCTGCGGTATATGAGTGTGTGGAGGGCAGGAGAGGAGGGAGGGACCCCATCACCAGTAGAATTCCTCGTCGGAATGGGGCCCTGGCTCTGCCACAGGTGCTCTTCTGGGAACCAGCTACCTCTGATGACTGGGAGCAGGGTGATTAGGGACCAAGTTAAAGCTTGGTTTGGGTTTTCTTTCAAGTCCACTTAGTTGGAAAATTGAGACGAGGTCAAATTTGGTCAGAGCTCAACCGAAGTCAACTAAAGTGGCATCTCTGGCTCTTTCTTGGGAATTTATAAGGCCCAAGTAGACACCTGTTCTTCTGGGGAAGCTTCAGATGTAGTGCTGATGGAGGCTGGTGGCTTCTGAACATGACCTTCATTGGAGGTTTCTAGTAGTTTAAAGGTTGGAAATGACCGCCTTCATTTACCCATCACATGTGCCTAGTTACTTACGAGTACCTCCCCGACATTTTTCGCACAGCCACAATGATGATCCCACCAATGACTCCAATGGCTAGTAAGACCCCAACTACGATGCCAACCAGGGTCACTGTCTCCAAGCCATCTGAGTGAGAGGGAGAAAAAGCATGAACCCTGGATAAACAATACACTTGTGATAAACAATGCCACTGCCCACTACAGATAGCAAATAATGTTCTATGTTGCTTCTCCTGTATCCAGTGGGAGTTGACTTAGAAGGGGAGAAATGTTGGGTTACCCTAATCCCATCTTATGAATGAAAACACTTCTGGGTCTCAGGATCTATCAAGCACACCGCTCCTACTGGGTGGCTTCACTGTTAATTACTGGGTAGCGTTTGCTACATACGGCTATTAAATTAGCCCCCATTTTCATTCTTAGGAACAATAAATTGTGAAATGACACCATTCTCCATAGCTGTCATCAAGTGACTAGCCTCATTTGCGGTTTGCTTATTTTCAAATACAGACAATTCCCTTTTCTCTCTCTTAAAAGAGGTTTGAAACCTGTTCTCAGGAGGTTTCGTATTCTACTCCTGCCGACTCCAGCCCAGGAAAGAATGAAAGTCATCAAAGATTAAGTTCAAAGGAAACTTCTTTTTTTCTAACATTTCCATAAGAATATTTTGACACCAAAATCTAACCCACCTTTCTCAACTGTTGTTTGTTCCTTTCCATCTGTTTTCTCTATAAAGAGAGAGATGTGATGATATAGAATTATTAGGATTTAATAACTGTAATTTAACAATTGGCAAAAGATGAATTCACCCTAAGTGGACGGTAGCAAAACACAAGAAATGAGGATAATTCTTAAGTAAATTGGATCAGGGGAGTTTTAAGCAAGCTCTGACATGATCTTGTCTTCAAAACTATTATTATTGAATTAATGAGTGGTTTTTCACACCCACAGTTCTTTTGTGTATATTATTTTTCTGTCACCCACTTTACAGAGCAGTGTGGAGGAAACTGACCCACAGAGATCTTAAAGAAACGGTCAAAAACTTCAGAGGTTAGAGTAACAAAAGAATCCGAAGCTGCTGATTCTTGGTCCAATGTCAAGATCATGGAAAACTCACCCACTGGGATGAAAGGAACTTCACTCTGAGAGCAATACTCTAGTTTTGGAAGATGTAGTCAAGACTATGGTTTATCTCATGGCATCGATTTCCTTTTGCTTTAGAGGCAAAATCCAGATCTTCCAGGGCACATAAGTTTTAGGAGAATACACCTTTTGTATTTGGGGCACTGCTATTGTAGGATTTCTATCTGCGGCTAAACCTAATCCAATAGTTACAATGTGAACATTCTCATTTATCTATCCTGTGACTATAAGTTATTTAACTATGAGTACTGTCCTGTAAGTAAGCAATAAAATTGTGAGTTTCCTTCAGATAATTTTACACCATTTCTATTAAAAAATAAAGGTCTTGTTTTGTTTTGTCTCTCCTATCAACTTCTTTGCATAGAGTCCTTAACTCGCCTGGGTGGTAGTTGTTTATCTAGTTTGCTGATGAAGAGAAAGTTCAGAGGCCTTGATTTAATGACACAAGGGAGAGAAATGACTCAGTCGGGCCCTTCCCTAGAAACTCAGTTCACAATCTGCAAATTTGTGCAAAAATACCACAGATAGCCAATAACTTTCCTAATCAAAGGTGACATCCATCAGCCAACCATCATCTACAAGATGCTTATTTTTTCTAATACTTTGGTTGGAAAGAAGCCACACACTTTGTGCCAAGGCCTTCTTCAAAAATGGAAGACACCATTTCAAGATGGCCCTAAATGTCACACCTGGCTGCCAACTACTGGTAGAGACAGGTCAAACATTTGTTAATCATGCCCCAACATGGTGGCTGCCCATACTGTGCTCAAAACACACCGTTAATGACACCATTTGTCAGGAAATACATTCCCAAAAATAAAGCTTGTGCAAGATTCAGTATTAAATTAAGAGTTTATTGTCTTGTACTCCCTAGCTCCCTCCCAGTTATGCTGACTGTGATCTCGCAAATGTGTCATACACGTGAGCATCATCAAACGTGGGTGTTTCATGGGAAAGACATCTGTTGCCCTAATAAAATTTCTTCTTAAAAAACCAAGTGCTTATAATTACATTTTTGACTCACATGTGAAAATTTCTTGGAACACTGACGTATGAAGTGGGAATGGGCCATAAGTCAGTTTTTGTGAAAGGGTGGAGCAGGGGACAGGCAAGGGAGTAACATGGGTATTTTCCAGGGAACTGAGAGCTTTAATTTTTAAGAAATAGGGAAAGTATCCTGGTATGATACTAAAAAGAAAAAATACTCAACTTGAAATGCTCCATTTTCTGCAGCTAATTAGCTGTCAATTCCTATTATAAATAATCAATAGTTCTCCAAAATTTTGTAGTGCTTTCCAATAACTAATTATATTGATGATTCTTTCCTCGCTTGGCCTTATCGGGTTCTCTCATATGTTTAAATTTTAACCATTTCTTTAGCATCTTGGAGTAACCCTTAGGTTTTATTTTCAAAGCACTTTATAAAACTTTTTACTATTATTATTGTGATAAAACACACATAACATAAAATGTACTGTCTTCAGATATTTGTAAGTGTGCCATTTAGTGGTGTTTAGCATTCACACCGTTGTGCAGCCATCACCACCATCCATCTCCAGAACTCTTTTTCATCTCAAAAACCTGACACTCTGTACCCGTCGAACAATGACTCCCCACTCCCTCCTCCCCTGAGCCCTGGCAACAACCATTCTACTTTCTGTCCCTACGATTTTGACTACCCTATGCACCTCATCTACGTGGAATCATACAGGATTTGTGTTTTAGTGACTGACTTAATCCATTTAGTGCTAGGTTCATCCATGTTGTAGCACATGTGAGAATCTTCTTCCTTTTTAAAGGCTGAATAATATTCCAACTGTAGGTATGTATCACATTTTGTTTATCCAGTCATCTGTCCTTGGACAGTTGGGTTGCTTCCCTGTTTTAGCTATTGTGTATAATGCTGCTCTGAACATGGGTGTACAAATACAAAGCATTTTTAAAGTCTTCAGACATGCTATAGAGTTTTCAAAACCAGACTGACAGTTGGGTCTGGAAATGTATATTAAACATAGAGTAACTGTCTAGGTGTTCAGATGAGCAAATGGTTTCAGGGACCACTGCTTTAGGGGAGGTCCTTAAGTTTACTTTCATTTAAAGATGGGAACACCTATCTGGATAAAATGATTATAGAAAATTGCTCAAGTTAGCAAGCACTCATTTCAGTTACTGGAGGAATAGTTCCTTTTGTCTCCTACCCCAATCTACTATAAAATAAGGCATAGTTTTAAAAAAATCCCTAACAACTGAATTTCTCTTAAGAAGGCTCTATAAATAGGAGGCTATCTATCTCTTTCCCTTGCTAAGATATAACAGCAATGATCTTTCTTCCTGCTCATTGGTGATGGTCTTAAACCTCATGATAATGATGTAGACTCAAAGTTGTCCTCCAAAGTTTCTCTCCAAGGTGTCCCATTCACAGTGTTGCAGGCACCAACCGTGAATCACAAGTTCAACCCCAAATGCTGGTAAGGCTGGTTTACAGTAAATTCTTACTATTTTCTTAAGTTGAAGTATAGTCAGTTTACAGTGTTGTATCAATTTCTGGTGTACAGCATAATAGTTCAGTCATACATATACACACATATATGTTTGTTTTCACATTCTTTTTCATAACAGGTTAAATATCATTCTCTGTAGAAACTTGTTGTTTATCTAGTCTATATATAATAGTTAGAGTCTGCAAATCACGACTTCCCAATTTGTCCCTTCCCACCCTCTTCCCCAACCCCGTAACAATAAGTTTGTTTTCTATACCATAGATCCTTGCTTCATGTGTACAGACATAACTCAATGTAAGATGGTAAATATTCACACAGAGTCTATTAAGATTTACATAGGTTGGCTGAGTTTTACTGTCTTGGGTGTCAACACGAAGTCCTTAGTGTAGCATCGTATCATCTTAAGATCTGCAATATGACACCAGTAGCTCCTTAACTTGCCCTTGTTGGGCATTATCACTAGCTGTCATTCAAGGTAGAAAGCTGTGTTCAGCAACCCAATAAATACAAATTCTGAGCCTACCACATAAAGCTTGGTTCAAAATTAGTGCTTGCATTCCAGTATGTGCCCTATTGATTATTACATTTGTTCATGGAGTTTTCTTGGGAATGCACTGATTATGCAAAAGAAGTTCATCCCCTACTGGGGCAACTGGCTTTCTTACCCGAGGACCGACTAGTGGCCGCATTTGAGGTTGTGGTACCCCGGCTTTCTTCTTGGACGTGGACTGTGCTTTCTGCAGTTGGCAGATCCTCTCCGGGTCTGTCTGTTACACTCTTTGCTCTTGTTGGCACCTATTGGAGATGGAAATGAGGCAAAACAGAAACAAAACCTAATGCTTTAAAAGATATATGCTGGCTTATAATAGCGAAGGATTTAAGACGGTATAAATATATAAAATATATGATGACATAAATTTAAAGTGGAAACAAGAAAACAAACAAAAAGAAACAATAAGAATAGGGGCAGGAATAAAATCATGTCTACTCCAGAAATAAATGCCAAATGTTTAGCATGCTGACTTCCTAAGGTCTTAACTCTTCAGAAAATACTGGATCCCGAGGCGTTAATTCTTCCTCTCCCTTGAACTTGAATGGCACTTTTTCCCTGAACCTGTATATGGCACTGCCCTCTCTCCCTCAATTAGAATAATAGCTAGCCTTCACTGAGGGCTTACTATACGCCAGGCCCTTTAAATACTTTCTCATTTACACCACGAAAAACCCTATGAAGTAAATTCTATTATTAGCCCCATAGGATGAACAAGGCTTAGAAGGATCAGATAATATGCCCAAACTCACACAGCCAACAAACGACAGAACAAGACTTGGAAATGGTTCCGTTGACCCCAAAGTCCATGCCAATGTATATTCAACAAATATGCACTAGTGAGCACAGGCAACCAAACCAAAAATAGATCAACAGGGCTACACCAAACTTAAAAACTTTGTGCATCAAAAGACACAATCAACAGAGTGAAAAGGCAATCTATGGAATGGGAGAAAATATTTGCAAACCATATAACTGATAAAAGTATAAAGAACTCCTACAACTCAACATTAAAAAATCAAATAACATGATTTAAAAAATGCATAAAAGGACTTGAATAGACATATCTCCAAATATGACACATAGTGGCCAACAAACACATGGAAGATGCTCAGTATCAATAATCATCAGAGAATAGCCAATCAAAACCACAACGAGATGATTGCCTCACCCCTGTTAGGATGGCTACTACCAAAAGAACAGAAAACGACATGTTGGCAAGGATGTGGAGAACTTGGAACCACTGTGCACTGTTGGTGGGATTGTGCAGTCGCTACAGAAAATAGGATGGAGGGTCCTCAGAAAAACTAAAACCAGAACTACCACATGATCCAGAAATTCCACCTCTGGATATATACCCAAAAGAGTTAAAAGCAAGGTCTGGAAGAGAAGATTGCACATCCATGTTCATAGCCAAGAGTTGGAAGCAACTGACAGATAAATGGATGAAGAAAGTGTGGTGCGTGCACACACACACATACACACCACACACAATAGAATATTATTCAATCTCAAAAGGAAAAAAATTACACATGCCACAACATGGATGACACTTGGGGACATTATTGCTAAAGTATAATGAATTAAGTGAAATAAGTCAGTCACTAAACACCCTTGCATGTGATCACAAACACATATATAACAAACACCCTCATACACAATCACATGCCTTTGGAGCAAGTTCCTCTCTTCCTGAAACACTTACCAGAGCTGTCAAGCCAGCCGACTTGTGGGGCTCTTCACTGGCACTTGGGGTCGTGGCGTAATCTTCCACACGCGGGATCACCTTGCCATCTGTCACACCTTGGGTTACATCATCTTCTGGCCGGACTGTGCTGGCTGAAAAGGAAAGACTGAGTCAGACCTTAAGGTGGAAATCATGTAAGCAGTCCTATTTGGCCAGCTACAATCAGATTTTCTTTCCCATTTCTTTTGGGTATTTTTTCCTTTTTTCTTGAGGGGTGGTCATCATTCTGGCTTCACACAAACCATACTCTTTGTCTCTATTGCAAATGAAAGGAAGACGAAATACAAAAAGGTGAAGCAGCCAGCCCCTCCCTGGTATCCCACTGAGGCGTGCTGGCCAGCGAGACCTATATCTTGCCTTTTTAATAACGAACCTGATTCTTCCCGGTGCCATTTCATACAGTGAATTAATGCATTAGGGTTAATAGGATACCATTTAGACCTAGAAAAATGCTAAATTAGAAGAATCTGGAAAGATTTCTAAAAATACTGATTTGCAGGCTCTATCCCAAACCTACAGAATCAGAATCCAAAGGCAGGGCTTCCATCTTTTTAACATCAAGCTCGCTCTCCATGTAATTTTGAGACTGCTGTCTGCTTGAATGATTGGGACCGCTGCCTCTGACCACAGACCTCATAGATTACATGGAGTTCAACGTCATCTTTTACAGTGGGGGGGGGTTGTTGCCTACAGGGGAGAGGTCAGTAATACACTTAAGGGTGCTGAGATAACCAACAGAACTCTTAGGGCACCCAGAGCCCCACAAACTCACGGCCGGCTGCTGACCCTGGCTTTTCTGCGTTAACACTGGATGAATGACCCTGTTGTGCCAATAAGAAAGGTTTCCAGAGGAGCAGGGGATGGGTGGAGTGGAATTGCAGGTTGGATTCCAGGACTAAAAGGAGAACAACAAGTGGCCTCTTCTTCACCCTCTACCGCAATGATCCGAACTAATCGCCACCGAGTAGAAGCACCATCTCAACTCAGCAAATAACCCTTTTCACAAGTTAAAAACAACAACAACAAAAAAAACCCCACTGACTCATTGGTCACGGGCTCCCTCCCCAGACTCAGAGGGGCTCTGGAAATTCCATGACTAAACACAGTTGCAAAATAAGCCGGCATACACAGCTCGAGAGCAAGAGGGAGGGGGGTGCTTGGAGACTTCTGTGCATAATTAAAGAGCAGATGTTCGGATCGAGACAGTGCAGAAGGGTGCGATCCGGTCCTTGCCTTAAGATACCTTGTTTCTCCCAATGCTCAGACAGCTCAGCCAAAGGCACAGCTAATAAATATTTGATCGCAGCTTCTCTGCTGATGCATAGAGGAAGGAAACCTCTAGAGTAAATTCACTTGTTCCATGAGCCTTCTCTGCATGGAGAGTCCTAACCCAGTGCTGTGGACGAGCATCCCAAGCGCATGCATTCATTTTTCATCTGGGGCGAGGGAGGAAGGCTCTCACTCCTTAGCAATAACTGAACACCTCAGTGCAGGCAAGCGACTTGCACCTCCCTTCCTGGCAGGTTGCTGGGATGGGGATGGGGTGGTGATCAACTTCCTCTAAGGATTTATGACTCCGTGCTGTAGGCAAATGTTGAAGGTACTTACTGAGCTCAAGGGGCATCTCCCTTTGCCAGGCAAGTAGTCTTCATTAAAAAAACAAAAAAACAGAAAAACTAAGCATCCTATTTTCTTTTCTGTCACTCCTGGTTTGAACTCAGTTTAACAAACCATCCATGGCAAGAATGTTTTCTGGAGCTGTTCAGTAAAATCACTTACTATATGGCATCCTCTGACTTTACAAAGCAAAACAAAACCACCCTGGCTTAAAAAAAAAAAAAATCAAGAACTGAATGAAGTTGATTTGAATTCTTTCATAGAAAGTTCAGTTCATTGAGAGCATAACTTGATAATCAAGTTCCCTCTTAGTCTTTCTTACTTTTGGCCCACAGAACCAAGTACTAAAATCGCTCTGAATAGACAAAGGGCATTTAATGAATGACACTCATGATTAAGATGCACGCCTTTTGTCTCACTGCCCTGGCATTCTTTATGCTCCATGGGAAAGCTGATCTTTAACAAGAGATGCTCAATTGTTTCCCTCATTATTTCGGCCGAAAGCTTTCTTGGGTGAAGAGTTCCAGCTGCTGAGTTTCCAGCCAGCATCTGACATCCTTTCTCTTGAACGGCGAAATTTAAATCATGTACTGATGCCTTCTCTCTCCAATCCTCTTTTTCTTCCTAAGACACAGTGTGTGCGCAGGAACACACACAACTGTTTATGTGCAGTGACAAATCTACCATAACAGGGTCAGTCCTGGAATCGTGAGCCCTCGTGCTCTCGTAAACACCTTTTCCTGCCACACCCAGCCTCCCCCAGCCCGTGGGTCAGAACCAATGGAAGTTTCCAAATACGGCTGCCACCCATCATCCCATTTGCTTTGAATCGGTGTGTGTGTGATATTCTTTAAAAAGTTACTACCTCTAAGAAGATGATGCGATAAATCAATTTGACCTCAAGGTTCCTACGTTTGAGAACAAATAACTAAAGAGATGCTTATTGGGATGAAAGTGCTAATTATGAATCTTTTTTTATCTTTACATTAAAGCCCAATATCTCTAAAGATGTGATTCTAGTACACGTGCACTTATGGGATGGTATTTCTTTTAAAATATTTTAGAGTTTGGAATGAACATTAAATCATGCTGTTAGTGTAACTGTATTGCAGTTGTCCCCAGTTCTTGATTAAAAGCCTTTGAGTCAGTGTTTTCAATCTTTTGGTTTCGTTTACGTTTCTCTGATTTGTGAGGCTGAGTTGTTCCATCTGTTTGCTGGCCAATAGGAGTGTCTTCTCTTGTGATCATTCTTCTCTTAGGGTGTTCATTTTTAAAGATAATTTTCAGTGTGCTGTACACCAGAAATTGACACAGCCTTGTCAACTGATTATACTTCAATAAAATAAGTGAACAAGTCCAAAACAAAAATCTCCTTAAAATTTTTTAAGGAGTCCTTTATGCTTTCAGAATACTTTCTTTGAAACAGATGCTGCAGCTTTTTTTTTAAATAATTGGCATTTGCATCTCCTTTGTAAGCGGCAAGTTCTGTCACTAATCAAACTTACTTAGCTTGTTTTGTCCCTCCGATGCCAGACTTACAAACGAACCCTTCTTAAAGATTACGTAAATATTCACTGATATTTTCCTAAAGGTTTTGTTTTTACACTTAATATTTCTATTTGTTTTTTTTTCTTAAAGTATGATGTAAAATGGGAATATGATTTGATTTTCTTCCAAAGATTAAGCTGTCATATCAATAAATCCTCTTTTCCTCACTGCTTCAAAACTAGCTTTCCTTGAGACAAATGTTTTCTTTTAAATAACTGTGTCACAGCATTGGGAGAAACCTGTAGCACAAGGACCAACCTAAATGACCTGGGCACTGCTGTCTCCCCCCCACCCCCGCACCCCCTACATACTGCCCTCTGTCTGCAGACTTTCCAGAACTGATTCCTAACTCCATACTCCCCTGGCCATCAGGTCCCTCTCCCTCCTCACATCAGCTGACCGCTGCTGAGTTAATTCTGTGCCCAGGATGCAGTTAGAAGAAAACAGAGGGTAGAGAGCAAGGAAGGAGAATGGGCCACTCAAACAGAAGTGCCCTGAGCTCTTTCCGAGTGGTCGGTCCTGCTAACGTGGGAGGAGCTGCATTAGGACGACACCCTCCCTCCCACTTGCTCAGCAATGCAAGGTTTACACGGGGCATTCAGGCTGACTTTGTGCCACCAGGTGGGCTGTGCCGGCATTTCTGTCCTCGATCATCAGATGAGGACAGAGAGGTTGACAAGACTCTCCTTGAGCAAACTTCAGCTAGGCTCCTCCGAGCCCTTCTCTCCACGAGGCCGTGGCCTTGGGCATCCTCGTCCATCGCAGCAGAGTCTGGTTTCAGCAAGAACCCTGCTAAGTCAGTTTAGAGACAGTCCCTCCACCCCTCCACACCTGATCAGGCTCCCCATCATCCACTTTTGATGCTAAGTTCCTGGTCTGCCTTTGGCAAGAACCCTCCCCACCTTCAATGTCTCCTTGTAATTTTCCATCCACAGACCCTCCCTCTGCTCCTTGGCTGTGACTCCTCTCGGAATTGAGCCCTGTCTCTCTCCCCGATGGCCACAGTCTTGAATAAAGTCTTCCAACTGTTGGAACAAGTGCCAGAATTACTTCCTTCAACAAAGTCAGAAGTTAAATGATTTGCCAAGTCGGCCTGGTCGGTGAGCGGATGCAAAGCCAAGTGTTTTGCTGGCGTGTTGGTGTTTTCACCAACAGAGGCCTGAAGGCACCTGCGTGCCTCCAGGGCAGCTGCGCTGCAGTGCCCCCCGCCCCTTACATTCTGACATCCTTCCTCTTTGCCCCCGGCCCCATCCTCCTGTAAATAAGAATCCTGGTTGTCAGAGCAGCCGCTTCCTCAGGCATCCTCTCATCTCCTCTTATGAAATCCCATCTGTTGGAAGCCCCCACTCTAATTATTTAGTGACCACAATCTTGATGTCCTCAAATGAGCCCCCTTCTAGGACTAAGCTTCCAGAAGTGGCAGGTTGGAAGGAAGGTGCGATCAGCCTTACGAAGGCTGCACCTTTCTGAGCAGAGGCCCCCGTGGCTCTACAAATTAAGGCAGCAGCAATGAAGGAGACTGGGCCTTCCCAAGGTTCACCTCTACCTCCCTGAATATTTATTGCACACCTACTATGTGCTGGGCCCTATTCTGGGCACTGGAGACAGAGGGGCAAACCAGGTGAGGTCTCCACTCTTGTGGGTTTGGATACTGTTGGGGTGAAGTGTGGGGCTTGCAACAAGCAAACAAACAAGGAAAATGTCAAGACAGTGCTTCTGCACCCGCTTCAGATAGCTGCTCAAAGGGCACTTTCTCAGGAGGCCTTCCTGACCACCCATTGAAATCCGTGCCCCCCGCCCCAACTCACAAGCTGCAGTGTATTCACTAACTGGCTGCCCACTAGAACATACGGTCAGTAAAGTTTGCTTCATCTCCATGTTCCCATGGTCTGTTATACTGGGATGGAGGAGGCACTCAGTAAGTGTTTGCTGAATGACTGAGTGAACTCCAGGTAGGTGAAGAGTTGGTCTAACTAACCCTGAAGCCCAGAATGAGCTTAGGGCACCACACACTTGAAAAACAGGGTGATCAGTGTAGCTGGATGGTGACACCTGAGACTGGGGAAGTGTGGAGGGCCAGTCTGGTGGAACTCTGTAAGGAAGGGGCTTTGATTTTAACTGGAATGTGAAGGAGGCCAGGAGCCAGTCGAGTGGGGAAGAGACATAGCCCAGGAGCCACTCTGAGTGCCGTGGAATAGGATGTGGGTATCGGGATGGTGCTGGGCTCAGACTGATCACTTGGACTGCTGTCCAGGCAGATGTGGGTGGTGCCTGCAGCAGGACAGTGCAGGAGGCAGGGAACGAACAGGACAGGTGATGGCCGGAAAGCATCCAAAGTCATTATCCCGACCGTCAGAAATAAACATGAAACCTCAGAGGTGAGACCTCTCTCACTGCCTGACACAGCTCTGTGGATAACAACATCCAGGGTAGGAATGGATGTCCTGAGTAAGGTAGGATGCTCCCATGTGGTGCTGAGTCCTTTACTGGATCTCACCTGGTTTCATCAGGACAGCCTGATGTCTCCTACATAAGTTTAGGTGAAGAGCCTCTGCCCCGTTTCCATCTCCACATGAGGGAGAAGTTCCCCGTGGTCCTCTTTCGGCTAACCTAAAGCTTCAGAATCGAACAGCTAGAGATGAAGGTGGGAAAGTTGATTTTAAAAATAAAGAAGTCCCAAGCTGAGTTACCCTCAGGCTTTCCAAGAAAACCAGTGGTGTTAGCCAACAGATTAAGGCATCTTTCATGTCGTCTGGTTTTTCTAGCATCTTGAGCTGCTCCAGCATCTGAATGTACACATAAGCCTTTGAAGATGGGTGACCAGCTGGCCTTGGAATGATTTTTGAGACCATCAAGAAGAAGAATACTCTTATTCTTTCCTTCCAACATCCTCGGAAGTTCTGGGTTTCCCCTGTAGGAGAAACTGCAGGATAACTAACAAACAAATAATCCCAATTACATCTGGGAGGAATTTTTAGAGGGAGGTCAAAACATCTATCTGGAAAACAAAAGCACCAATGCCTGCTTCTGTCCCTTTGCCCAGACACAGCCTTTTATATATTATTTTTCTATCATGTCTCAAGACTGTGCTCAGAAGCCTGAAAATAAACACACCCCGAACTGCAGAGAGGTGCCAACTTCCAACACTTTCCAGCGTTTGCAGACCACCCACTGTGATCATCGAGATACTCAGATCTTTGTACATCCTTCATCTCCATTCAAAGCATCCCAAATTCAGCTGTTTGATGTCGCTCCCTTAGTTATCAGGAAGTGGGTTTCTGCAACCGGAAGAAAGGTGTTAGGACTTTGCTTTTATTTACCACATCTTTTGTGTGGCCCCTCTCATCCCAAAGGCTGGTCCACATCCTGACCTTGTACAGAAGCTCTTCTTTGGAATATTAAAAGACGTTTGCTGACCCAGAGCTGTGTGCCTAACCCACAACTGCTGGCAGACCCTGGGTTGTGGTCAGTACAATCACTGATGTGGCCAATGGGCTTCCCACCCACCTCCATCCCTTCCATAGATCCTGGTAAATTTTTACTGGATTGAAGTTTGGCCATGGAAAAATCTAGGCAACTGCTGGAAGGCTTGGCCCTGCCACTCAGTGTCCCACAGGGACTCACACGATCCTAATTTTCCTCCAGGCAGCATAGTGCTGCCTACAGCCCACACTGTCCCATGTTTCCTGTGCAGGACACCATGGTTCAGAATTTAACAGATGTTTGTTGAGTGACTGACTGAGAGTACACTTACAGCCAAGTAGGAGATTTCCTTTGAGTTATCTTTATATTATACATATATAATATATATCTCCTTTATTGTAATATTCCTGCCACTGTCCACTGTGCTTCACCCAAGAATTGTTAAATGCCTTCCCCTGATGAAAGAAACAGCATGGCTGAGAACAGAACTCTTCATCTGTGAGGATGCCCTTGGCTGCTCTGCCCTTTATTTTTAATGAGCACCAGCCTGTCTGCTCACTGTGTCAGGTCCTGTCGGCCCCTGCCGGCCGAGGCTGAGACTTCATTGCCTGGTTTTGGCACTGGGGACGTGTGCCTCTCCCACAAAATTCAAGGGATATGTGTCAAGGCTGCAGAGAGCACACAAGTGTCACTAATTCCTCAAGAGAAATCAGAAGAGATGCTACACATTAACATTCGAAACAGCAAGCATCCCCCGACTTCAGAGAGGGGGTGGTTATGTTCAATGCCTCCAAGGATGCCTTCCAGGGGAGCAGCTTTCTTAGGGCTCTGGGTGGGGTGGCTCCTCGGGGTCACCTCCCAAAGTTGAGGGCAGTGTTGTGAAAGTCTCTGCAGCTGAACATGACAATAAAGAAAGGAGAGGGGCCAGTGACGGCTGTGGACTCCTGTTTCATTTTAGTAGCAAGGACTCATACCAAGTCACTGGCACTCACACCAAGTCCTGCACTGGAAGGTTCAGGACACGTGGTCCACAACATAACAGGGAAGAACAAATCTGACTCCATACTGGATCTGTTTCTTTTACTTAAGCTTTTGTATTCTGTTACTTTTGCTACAAGTTTATCACTAAAGGGATGTTACTTATAAGCTTGAATTATACGTAATAGCCCCTCTTTGGGAACCCTGCCTCCCATGTAATCAGCATTAAGCTAAAATATCTTTGTTTAGCTCATAGGAAACCTCCAGACCATGCCCCTTGTGAATGGCTGCAGGAAGGAAGAAATTAACACACCCCCTCTGGAGTCTGACTAGAACCAGAACTTGACCCTCTCCCCTTTTAGTATGAAAGAAGCCTGAATTCTAACTCAGAGAAGATGGTTCTTTGGGACACTAGTCCACCATCTCCTCAGTCTACTGGCTTTCTGAATAACGTTGCTGTTCCTTTCGCCAACAACTTGTCTCTCGACTTATTTGCCTGTTGTACGACAAGCAGTACAAGTTTGGACGCAGTAACAATAAGACGGGTCTCCCAACCACACCCATTCTCTCTTCTTTGTTGGGGGAAAAGGAATTGAGACCTACTGCGTACAGTTCATGAATCTTTGCAGTTAATCTCCATGACCATCCATGAGATAGGTATTTTAATAATGGTGACTATCTATTGAATTTATAGGAGAATGTGCAAAACAAGGTGCTAAGCACTGTCTTTTTTTTAATTGACGCATAGTCAGTTTACAGTGTTGTGTTAATTTCTGGTGTACAGCATAGTGATTCAGTTATACGTGTATATTCCCTTTCATATTTTTTTCATTGTAGGTTATTAAAAGATCTCAAATATAATTCCCTGTGCTATACAGTAGGACCTTGTTGTTTATCTGTTTTATATATAGTAATATCTGCAAATCCCAAACTCCCAATTTACCCCTCCATCCTCTCCTTTCCCCACTGGTAACCATAAGTTTCTTTTCTATGTCTGTGAGTCTGCTGCTGTTTTGTAAATAAGTTCATTTGTGTCTTTTTTCTTTCTTTCTTCCTTCTTCTTCTTTTTTTTTTTTTTTTAGATTCCACATATAAGTAATAGCATATGGTATTTTTCTCATTCCGGCTTACTTCACTTAGTATGACGATCTCCAGGTCCATCTATGTTGCTATAAATAGCATGATTTTATTTGTTTTTATGGCTGAGTAGTATTCCATCCACAAGTTCTTTATGCAGTCATTAGGTCGCTTCTATGTCTTGGCTATTGCAAATAGCAATATTTACAATATTCTTTTGATCTTTACAAAAACCTTGTAAACTAACATTTTCCTCCTTTCGTAAGGAGGAAACAGTCTTTCTTTTGTAAATGAGGGTGGTGGGTCTGAAAGTAATCTCTCATGTGGTCAGCAAGAGGTGATGCAGAGATTACACATCAGGATCTGTCAGACTCAAAAGACAAAAACAAAAACAAAAAAACCCCAGCTCTAACCACTGTGACACGCAGACTTCACGAGTGTTGGTCACTTTTCTGCAGCTCATTTTCCTCCCCATTCACCTCCATCACTGCCCATCCAAACCCTACCTACTTTTCATGGCCCAGGTAAACACCTCTTTCTTCAGAGCCCACAGCAAGGTGCCAGGAGAAAATTACCTCCTCTAAACTAGTGCCAATCTGGATAACTCTGCATTCACGACTTTCTCCCTGCCAGTATTTAAACACTCCATTCTGCTGGAAGCCTATGGGCCAGCCACTAGCCTAGCCTCTGATAGCTGAATGAATAAATGAATGAATAAATGAATGAATGGATGAATGGATAGATGGATGGATAGATGAACATTTCCACTTTTCAGGGCTCAGGAGAATGAATCAACTTACCCGCTCACCCCAACCACAAACAGGGCTCAGGCCCCCTCATGTGTTAAAACTAGAGGCTGCTGGTTACAGCCTCAATCAAGATTACTCAACCTGGGGGGAGGTTTTTCTCTTGACCAACAGCGGAACGCCCTCAGTGAAAGAGGAAATGAGCTCAGTTTTGTAGACTGGAATCAGTCTCTGTAATAACTTTTCTGGACCCTAGCTAGGGCCGGAGTCCTGCACGAAAGGCTGCCTCCTAGGGAGGACTGCTCCGTAAGTAAATAACCAAATGAGTAAAGCCGGCTTTAGAAGGGCTGGCCTGGAACACAGCATCTTAACGGGGTGTTGCGGTGTTCGGGAAACACTCACCATCTGCTCGGAAACGGAGCTCCTGATTCACGCAGGCCCTGATTTTGCAAGAGTGAAAAGAGAAGCCCCTTTGCTGACCTCATCATCTACCCATGCAGCTCGCAGGCAGCCCAGCTGTGAGCCCAGGAGGATGAGACCCAGCAGGAATGCCCAGAATGCGGCTGTGTTTCCACACACTGCCCTTGGCCTTGAGAGTAAGCTTGGATTAGGGGTTTGAAGTGTCCTTCAGTAAATTTTCTTTACATAATGTTCTGAGCTGAGGGATCTCCTCTGATCCTCCTTGCCATCTTTTTCCTCTTGTTCCAATGAATGGTGAAATCAGGCAGAACACTGTCTCTGGGGCTTATTTCTTTTATTTATTTATTTTTTTGGTGGGGGTTGGGGAGGCAGGTTGGTAGGTTTGTTGATTTACTTATTTTTCTTAATGGAGGTGCTGGGGATTGAACCCAGGACCTCGTGCATGCTAAGCAGGCGCTCTACCACTGAGCTAGACCTTCCTGGCTTCCAGGGCTTATTTCTGATGCCACTTTAGTTATCTCCCGAGGAACCCAACAGAGACGTCAGATTGAACGTCTTGCTGTTACCTTAAACTCACGGTGTCTGTAACAGAGTGTGTTAATTCCCACTCCTTCTCATCAAATTGGTTCCTCTTTTCTCATCCCTTCAATTTGACTTCTATCACCTGCTTTCTTGTCATTCCTGCCAAAAGGCTTGGGTCACTGAGTCTCTTCCCTCTTCCTCCTGCCAAATGTTGACTATGTACCAACTATTGTTCTTTTCAGTGCTCATTAAGACACAGTCCTAATTTCTTCTCTAAGGAGCAAAGGATACACACAAAGAATTAAAATACGGCAATAAGAATAGCCAAAGTGGAAGTGAGAGGCTATAGCTCAGTGGTAGAGCGCATGCTTAGCATGCACAAGGTCCTGGGTTCAATCCCCAGCACTGCTGTTAAAAATTGATAAATAAATAAACCTAACTACCTTCTTTCCTCCAAAAAAAAAAAAAAAAAAAAAGAATAGCCAAAGCAATCTTGAAAAAGAACACAGAGGAGGATTCACACTTCCCAATTTCAAAACTTACTACAAAGCTACAGTAATCAAGACCGTGTGGTACTGGCATAAGGACAGACGTGTAGATCAGTGGACTAGAATTGAGAGTCCAGAAAGAAGCCTACACATAATAAGCAACTGATTTTGACAAAGATGCCAAGATAATTCAGTGGGAAAAAATCATCTTTTCAACAAAATGGTGCTGAGACAACTGGATATCCGCACACAAAAGGATGGAATTACCTCTATTTCATACCATATATAAAAATTCATTTCAAATGAATCAAAGACCTAGATAGAAGAGCTAAAACCATGTAAGAGTTGGAAGAAAACATCAGAGTAAATCTTTGTGACCTTGGATTAGGCAAAGGCTTCCTAGACATGGCACCAGGGGTACAGGCAACAAAAGAAAAAATAGGAAGAAAAATAAAAAAGAAAAAAGATAAACTGGACCTCATCAAAGTTTACAAAATCTGTGCTTCAGTGGACAGGATCAAGAGATTGAGAAGTCAACCCACAGAATGGGAGGAACATCTGCAATTCATATGTCTCATAAAGGTCTCATACCCAGAATACAAAAAAGACTGCATCAAAAAAGAGACAACCCAATTAAAAAAAGAAAAGACAACCCATTTTAAAATGAGAAAAATATATGAATAGACATTTCTCCAAAGAAGATACATACATGGCCTAAAAGCACACGTAAAGATGTGCAACATCGTTAGGGGAATGCAAACCAAAACTATAATGAGATACACCACTTCGAACCCATTAGGATGATTACTATTTAAAAACAAAAAACCCAACCAAACGGAAAATAACAAGTGTTGGCAAGGACGTAGAGAAATTCTTGGAACCCTTGGTGTAGCCACTTTGGAAAACAGTTCGGTAGTTCCTCAAAAAGTTAAACATAGAGTTACCACACAACCCAACAATTCTACTCCTAGGTACATACTTGGGGGAAATGAAAGCGTATGTCCACATGAAGACTTGTACATGGATATTTATAGAACCATTACTGTAACAGCCCCAGAGCGGAAACAACTCAAATGTCCATCAACAGGTGAACGGATGAACAGAATGTGGTATAGCCTTAACATGGAATATTATTCAGCCATAAAAAGGGATGGAATTCGGACTCATGCTACAGCATGGATGAACCGAAAACATCATGCAGTGAAAGAAGCCAGACACACAAGACCACATACTGTACGATTACATTTATATGAGATACCTAAAAGGTAAACCTGTAAAGACAGAAAGCAGATTAATGGTTGCTAGGAGGGTGGGGGAGGGGGAAATGGGAGCAACTACTAGTGATTTGGGGCTTTAGAGGAGGGGATGACAAAAATGTTCTGAAATTGACAGTGTTGGGGGAGGGGATAGCTCACGTGGTAGAGCGCATGCTTAGCATGCACGAGGTCCTGGGTTCCATCCCCAGTACCTCCTCCAAACATACATACATAAATAAACAAACAAACAAACAAATAAATAAAATTGACAGTGGTGATGGTTGTACAACTCTGAATATACTAAAAACCACTGGATTGTTTTAAAGGGTTAATTTTATGATATGAGAATTACATATCAGTAAAAAATTTAATACAGTGATGAGTGTTGTAAGAGGTGAATAATAGGAAATCAGGAAGTGAGGAAAGAATAATGAGGAATCTGGAAATACTGAGCTGCAAGTCTTACTGGCTCTTCTTCCCAAAAATCTGATCTCACTCAGCCCTTTGTTGTCACCACACTTAGTCCCTTTACCTCCTGACTCTCCCTCTCCCCCGAGACTGGTCCCGTAAACTAGACTCAGTCCCATATGGTGCCCTTGTCATCAAGTTTTCTCCTGACAACCACTGTTCATCCCACCCCGCTTCCATTTGCCTACTGCCTACAGAAGAAGGTCTACCTCTCGCATGGACAAGGACTCATCCTTCCCCCAATTTCCTGCCACTTCCCAACTCAACGCCCCCGGCTCCAGCCAGCCCTCATGGCTTTTCCTAGCCCTGGGTGCCCACCCCTCTTCCCACACAAACTCCAGAGTGCTCGTGTTTCTGTGCCTTTGCTGAAGCAGTCTCTTCCACCTGTATTGCCCTTCCCTGCCACCTTGTCCAACCAACCCTGCCATTTTTCACAGCCAAGATCAAGTCCCATCTTCCCCACCAGACTTCTTCCAGCTCCCGAAGGCCACAAGAACCTCACCTCCAAACCAGCAGCAGACGATGGTGTGTGCAACCCTGATCTGCCATTTCACGCTGCCTTGTTTGTCCTTGTGTGTGTGCACCACGCACACACCTGCCTTCCCTCTGTGTGTGAGCTGCTGCGGTCCCCTGTATGATGCCTTTCTCACTCTTAAAGCTCTTAACGTGTGTGCTCTATAAACACTCAAGGGGGCAGGGATCATGTCCTTTAAGTCGATACCCCGACCCCAGTCCAGCTCTTCAATCTGAATTGTGTGTCTAACAGATAACAAGTGGTGTTGCTGCTGTAAAAGTTACTTGAAGAAGTCAACCAGCTGACTTTGCTGGGTGTCCCTTGGTGGCCTCAACCCTGAGCATAGCTGGCTGTTGTGCTGAATATTTAGGGGGCATAGGCTCTGGGGTTGGGCTGCCTGGATTGAAGTCTCACCGTTGCTATTTACTAGCTGTGTGTGTGTAAGTTACTGAACCTCTCCGAGCCTCTTTGCCCAACTATAAAAGACACATAGCTCCTACCTGTAGGTCTGTCATGTGGATGAAGTAAAACGGGGCTTGGAAAGTGCTTGACACTAGGTGCTCGGGAACGTCACCTGCTATTACATAGTTGCTGCTATTAACACCTCCCAGCCAGAATCTAGCTCCCTTCATTTTGTAGATTCAGAAATGTCACCTTATTATAGGATGACCTCAGATGAAACTTTCACACTAGCCAAACTCCCAAGAGGCCAGGAAATCAAACAGCTTATTTAGAAAGGGAAAGAGCGTTCCAATGCTTTCTACGCATATTTGCTATTCGAGGCATGCCCTTCTCAAGAGTGAAATACCTGAGAAGATGTCTGGTGGGCACAGAATCAAGGCCAGGGGCAGGGCAGTTGGGTGGAACACATTTCCCGACTGTGACAGAATAGGGATCCCTGATTCATCATAGGAACATCTTGCCTGACATCAGAAGCCCTACAGCCACCAGATAAGACATCCGGCATACTAGCCGTTAGCAAGGATAACGTTCACCTTGTCTGACTCACAAAGAAGTTACTTAGTAAATATTTGTTAGGTCAATGCATTCCTTGGGCAAGGCAGCTTCAACATCGTAATCTACTCCTTCCATCTAGATTCTAGGCAAACAGACTCCCCTCTCCTTTGGGCAGGATACCACTCACTGGATTGCAGCCTTGCTTTTTGTTGTGTTTTACCCACCCAGATGGAGACATGGTGATGAATTACCAGAAGTACTCTGCTCTCATTAGCAACATGCTTAAGCATCTTCCAGCCACCCTTCCCTGCTTCCCATCTGTATGTCTATGTAACCGCCATTCCCCTGCCTGCTACAAATGTAACAATGGCAATTTTTTTACCCCACTGTGGCTCAGTGATAATCTCTCTATTGCCTGGAGCCCTGGCAGCACTGACCCTCTGGACAGAGGTCGAGAGCACATCTTCCTCCGGAAAGGTGATTATCCTATTGGTAGGTTTGTTGTTTTTTGGTTTGTGGGTTTTTGTTTTTTTTTTTTTTTAATTCCCTTGGCATAACATTTAGCTTTGCCCTGACAATTTCAGTTTGCAGCTCCTCAGACAACTAGGTGAATGGGGTGGCTGGGTCTGCAAGTTTCCTTCCGAGCTTAGCGTGATTCCCCTCAAAGGATAAACTCATCTCCTCTGAGCAATTCCCAAGGAAAAGGCACTCGGCCAGGTGAAAAGTTGGGAGAGCCCATCCATCCCTACCTGTGGAAGCTCAAGGGGTGCTGGCCGTGGGCTGGCCGGCCGGAAGCAGGCTGCTTGGTGGGCGCTGGGGTGAGACAGGCGGGAAGGAAACAGTCCCCTTGTTTTCCTGCCTTGGATGAAGTTCGCAAAATTCCAGTTGTTCCATAACCTGCCTCTAACTCATAGCCCCCGGATAAAATGCCTCATCACTTTCCTTTCCCAAAATGTTTAAGAAATCAGTAGGGAAAGGATTCAGAACCCCAGGCAAAAGGGGCTATTAATGGTCCGCCCACCCCTGCGGGAATCCTAAGGCTTATCTCAGTAACCCACCCCCTTTGCCCCTAATCATTTGATTCCCTTCCAACAAAGCACTCTCATTGGAGATTTCCTTGGCATATGCAAAGAATGACAAGATTCCTTGGAGAGCCTTGCAGGGTCTGACGTAGCTTCTTCAAGTGAGTTTCACAAGGCACTGCCAGGTATCCGAGCCTCTGCTCTCTCTCCACCCTCCCCCGTAATATTTCTACAAGTGGTAATCTGGCATGTCTGTTCTTGGAAGCCAGAAATATGACAAATATTCAGATAAGCCACTGGAATTTAAAGCACACGTTTGTTGTTTTGCTGGTGAGGACTGCAGGGCGTGCTTTAGGTTAGGTTAGGTGTGCCTCCCTCAAAAGTGCATATAGTTCAAATCTGCATCTTGCACAGTACCCCGCACTTCAGGAAATGCTGAATTACTATCTGGGGACTGAATTAACGAATCCTATTTTAATGGACTGTGACATCTTCATTCTTGAAGGAATATTATGATATGTATTAAATGTAAAGAACTTTTGATACCTTTCAAAAAATTTGTTTTCATGTTTAAGGAGTTTAAAGTGGAGGTTAACCTTTAATTTCAAGTTCAACCTTCTTTCTTCTTTCCTGTGTAGCGCAGCAAAAAAAAAAAAAAGTTTGAGGTTTGGAGTTAGGCCCGTTTTTTGAATGCCGGTTCTAGCATATTCTGAAAATAATAATGTATAATTTAAGGAGCTGTAATGATAAAATGAGGGAACTGTGACATTCCTACCACGTGGTGGGGGATGGGAATGGAGGGAGATGGTGTCCCTTGTACTTGGCCACACCATCCACTGTCACACCAAGGTTTGGGGTCTTTGTAATTCTCAGTATAGTTACTCACCAGCCACTCATTTCAGAGGCCAGAGAAAGAGAAGGGGCCTCCTACCTCTGCTCAGCCTGATTCCTCCCTATTCATCAGGTCCCAGCTTAGCCTTCTCATGCTTGGATACTTCTTTTTAAAAATGTGCTTTTCTACAGGGAACTATATTCAATATCTTATAATAGCCTTTAATGAAAAAGAATATGAAAATGAATATACATATGTATATGCATGACTGGGACATTGTGCTGTACACCAGAAACTAACATATTGTAACTGACTGTACTTCGATAAAAATTTTTTTTAATTTGCTTTTCTATATTAAATGCTACTTTAGATCTCATACGCCAGTGTAATTGATAGCCTCCCTCACGTAGGCTCTAACAGACCTGAGATGCCTTAAAGTGCAACAAAAACTCTTAGCAACTCACAAAGATTTCAGAGCCTCTGAAACTGGCAAGCGTTTTGGGGAAATTACAGGGAAATTTGTTCCCTGTATGATTAATCCTGGGTGGATTGGTCCCGGAAAAGCTCATGTGGGCTTCTAGCACATAGCAGCCTGCAGCGTTTAGCAGAAATAAACCATCTAACGGAGAGGCCCTGAAGTCTGTGTTTTGGATGCAAGTTCAGAGTGACGGTGGGGCCTGACAATGGAGGAAAATGCCAGATGTGCGGACAACAGAGCTCCTTTGAATCCACTGACATCTCCAGAGACAACACGTGGGACCAGATTATACAACTGAACCAGATTACAGCACTAGATGAGGGAAACCCAGAGGGGAGGAGGATCCTTTGAGAAGGATAATAAAATTCATCACCATAATTACCCCCAGCCCTGCTCCCCAACCAGAGCCAACAATGGCTCAGCTCAATGAAGTTATTCATCCATATTCAAGTTGCCTCCCTCATTATCCTCAGACAAAAACCCTCCTGGGCCTCAGCTCCTTGCCAGCAGCCCAGCAACTCTGCATCCACACGCAGTCCCACAGCCCCGGGGAGGGGGTGGGGATCCTTCTGTCTTTAGTAATCTAGTTTCTATTACCAGTGGTGGCTGTTTTCTCAGACAAGGTTTACCACTACTCTTTGGGAGTACCTTTGATATTCAGGACTGGCTGAAAGATAATTACAGTTAACCTGTCCCTGGGGAGAAAACGGAGGATGCTGCCCACTGGCCCTCTTTCCTGAGCAGAGCTGGGATGCTCAGTTTGGGGGCCTCCCACACCTTGCCCTGGTGAGCACAAAATAGTGTCATTTATACACTGTCTCCCCAAAAAGGAAATGTAACTGAAACGCAGAGCCGTGTATATCTCCCTGGAAAGAGAAGTTCCAAAGATAGATCAGCCACGAATAGCCCAAGGCCCTGCAAAGAGCGCTGCTCGGTCTCTCCGAAGCAGACGGCCTGGCACAGAGTAAGACACCCTGTATCACTTCTCTACGGCTGGGTATTTTTGTCTTTGTGTAGAATTATAGACGCCTCGGTCAGGTCCACTTCTCCCTCAAACCCCTCCCTCCAAGCAGGATTCCTCTGGCACCAGGCCTACTTGGATCCTCAATTTGGAAAATGTAAGAGCTTTCCTTCCTCAACCTCCAACTCCAAAGATAACGAGTTAGCTCACAATGCCTTCAGCCAATACTTAGTGAGCAACTACTATGCACTGGATATTGTCGGGGCCCTGGGGATCAAGGCCAAGACATAGCTGTGTCCACGGGAGCTTATAGATACAAATAAAAACCCAAGAAAGATAAAGCATTGACCAGTATGCATGGATGCCACCAACACAGCACACTGGGCAGAAAGAGGCAAGGGCAGGGGGTCTAAGTAAGAAGAGGGAAGGGGAGATGGCCCCACCATCAGATGTAGTGCAGCGAAGGTCTAAGGAGTCAACTTGTTGACCTTGTTGGACACATGGCCCCAAAGGAACTTAAACTTCAAAGTTCACAACGGTCCTCCATTCCCTCATGCACTCAGGACCCTCCATTTCAGTCCCCTCCACACACACTTTACAGAGGACAACGGAGGAGTCCTCTCCCAGGGGTTTGTGCCATTGATGGGGTTCTGACTGTGTCCAGTGTTCAGGGGCACTGGGTGTAAGACCTGGCAGCCCCCAGAGGGAGACCATCGCTGCCCGGGGGGAACCTCACCCCCACCCCAGGGACCCAGAATGCCCCTCCAGATTCCATGGGTCCAGTTTCTTCTGAGGCCACGGGTGTTTCTCCGAGACACAGCCCTGCAGGAAAGCCTGGTCGGTCCCACCAGTGGCAGGCTCCTGGTGGCTATCCTTGCATTCTATCTCTTACGAGCCAGTCAGGGGTGGCAGGAGGTGGGCTGCCTCTGTGGGAGGCTCCCTCTGCTCCCCACCTGCTGCCTGTGGTTCGGGGTCTCCCCCGGCACCCCGCTCAGATCTTCCTCTGGGACCTGGCACCAGCTAAGTCCGCTGTCTCCTTCTTCTGGGTCCTCCAGGCTCCTGCGCACACACACTCCCGGCTCCCCTCTGCTCTCCTGGGCAACCTCACATACCAGGCCCAGGCATTCCCGCAAGTCCCGGCTCGCTCGTCCGCACCAGCAGCTGCAGGGAGCCCCGCCTGCTGGGTCTTACCTCCTGCCAGGACCCAGAGCGATGCGCTTCCCAAAACGCAGAACAGAAGTGGCACTTTCCACATTTTCTTAGTTGACTTGTTCTTTGGGGCCGGGGCGGCAAGCAGTTAGTTTCTGTGCTGGGGGAAAGGTTGTTTAAAATCTCCCCGCAGCCACAGGCCCTCGTCTGGAGGAGCGCGAGAGTGAGGGACTGGAAGGCGGGGAGCAGAAGCCTCAGCGCGGGAGGGGTCCCCAAGCTTCCTTCGCCCGCAGCCGCCGCCGCCGGAGGAGCAAACTTTGCAGTTGGCAACTGTCGGATCGGAGTCAGCATTTATCTCCCCCGACGAGGGCGGAGAGAGCCGACGGTAAGGTGGTCTCAGTCCCGGACTCCCTAGGACCGCCCTCTGCCTCTGTTTGGCCGGCGCCAAAACGATGACCTCAGGCCAGGTTTAAAGTTACAGGGCCGCGGCCGCGGGGGCTGCCGCGACGCGCGGGGGCGCCGAGCCCGGGCAAAGCTGGCCTTTATTCTGTTCCCCGGCCGGAGGAAAAGGGGCACAAGCGATAAGTGATTTTTTGGGGGGAGGGGGTAATTTTTAAGCTTGATTATTCCGTTTTTAAAGAGTAAGACACAAGCTTAGGTTTTTCTTCTTATGAGAAGTGAACTGTTCTTTGTGTGGCGAGTAATTTTAGAACCAAGCACGGGATTGTTCTTGTAAATATTGAATTTGATGGCCGTCCTCATCTGGGTGGGCCAGGGGCGGCTCGCGTTGGTAAATTGCGCCCTTGTCCAAAGGCCGCGAGCGGACGTCCCCCACTCCCACCCCCGGGGGGTTGCCCCCAGAGAATTGGCTAGGAGCTTGGCAGATTCAGTGGCTTCGGCAGTTTCGGGAAATAAGGGTTGAGCGCGAGATCCGCCTCTCCCTACTTTGGATACTGCGCTGTGATCCCGGGGGGCCCAGGACAGACGCGCGCAATCCGCGCGGCGCCACAGCCCGAGGACCTCAAAGGACCCAGCTGTTCACCAACCTGTGTGCACTTGCATCTAGGACTCGTCCCCTTTAATCCTGGACCTTGGCCCCCAAGTCCTCACTTCACCGGTTTAAGCAATCTCGCCCTGATCTCAGGTACAGGATGTTAACAACAGGAGGAGAGTTTATATTTTTTAAATTTTACTTCCTTTTGAACTATTAGAATTATTTTTTTTTTCTTTTAAGGGGAGGAGTTGGAGAGGTGGTCCACTCCCAGATGCCACAAATTCCACTCGTCGAAAAGAACCAGAAGACGAATGCTCCAAAGCTCCATCCTGGGGTGAAAATTGGTTGTTTTCAGATCCTTTTTCTAAACTCCCAATTCCAAATTTACTTTGTCATCAGAATCACATGGGGAGATTGTTCAAAAAGCTCAGATTCCTGAGTTCCACCTCCTGCTTCTGAATCAGAACTTTGGGAATTCATATTTTAGGCCGGTGTCCACGGGGATATTTAGTAAACCCAGCCCCCTGGCAGCCCTTCTCAAACAGCAGTGAACCTTTGAATCCCTGAGAGGGTCGTTAAAATGTAGTGAGTGCAGCTTCATAGGGAGAGTCTGCATTTCTAAAGCTCTCCCAGGTGAAGTCTTGTCCTGGGGCTAAAGGCTAGGAGCTGAGCCCTGAAATAAGAGGAGGAGCAGACCCCGGGGAGTCAAGCGTTGGAAACTTAAGAAGAAGACTCGAGATGGGATACTCTGAACCCGCTTCCCCATCCTGCAAATGCATTTTATTGGTATTACTGCATTACCGGTAATGTTCGTTGAGAGACTGAAGGGCGCATGTGTTGTCTGTCCTGCTGATGGAGAATAGATGCAAATCCACTCCAAAGTCAAAAGGAAAGAAAGAAAGAAAGAGAGAGAGAGAGAGGAAGGAAGGAAGGAAGGAAGGAAGGAAGGAAGGAAGGAAGGAAGGAAGAAAGAAAGAAAGAAAGAAAGAAAGAAAGAAAGAAAGAAAGAAAGAAAGAAAGAAAGAAAGAAAGAAAGAAAGAAAGAAAGAAAGAAAGAAAGAAAGAAAGAAAGAGAAAGAAAGAAAGAAAGAAAAAGAAAAAGCTAGACAGCCTTCACTTGGAAGTGGAGATGAAATGAAGCCTCGGTGGGAGAATGGGTTAACTGCAGCTCATTTAGAGGCTGCCTGGGGCTGCATTATGACTGAAGGGGAATCTCCCCCACCCCTAGCCCCACAGGGATGTGTTTGGAATCTACAAGGTTGGTCTTTTAGAGGATGGAGGAGGGGGAGTTCAGAGGGAGTTGGATCCTGTTGGAGGCCATCCTGGGGATGGGGAGAGGGGCTAGGGTGGGGAGTCTATAGACAGGGCCAAGTGCTGTTGGTCTGAGTAACTGGGAGTGTCTGGGCCTAGTGGGGAACTTCCCTCAACAACTCCAGCAGCAGAGAGAGAGGGGATGCTGGCCCGGGCACGGGGTTGGAGCCACGTGCACCTGGATGACTCACGGTTAGACTAAAGAAGCTGCAATGAGACAAGTCTGAGACCAGCCCAGATAAGGGAAGAAGGAAACAAGTAGTGTATGTGCCAGAAGATTCCTACATTCTTGTGAAACAGCTTGAGTGCTGAATGCAGTGACTGGTTAAGATAACAGTG
This sequence comes from Camelus ferus, assembly GCF_009834535.1. NCBI lineage: Eukaryota > Metazoa > Chordata > Mammalia > Artiodactyla > Camelidae > Camelus > Camelus ferus. The sequence goes on along the minus strand of NC_045708.1, from coordinate 8,965,857 downwards.
ACCTTTACCCAGGACCTCCAGCACTGTCTCATTTAATCCTCAAGACACCCTCTGGGTTAAGAATATTGATAATACCCATTTTACATCTAAAGAAATCGGTTTTTCGAAGCAGCGTGGTTTCCAAAGCAAGTATGCCTCAGATTCGCCCAGTTAAGATGAAGACGCTGAGAGGTGGGCCCTGCCCCAGAGTTGCTGACTCATAGTTTGGGGAGGGGGGTTGTTGAGAATTTGCATTTATAACAAATTCTCAGGTGCTGCTGCTGCTGCTGCTGGTGGTCCTGGGGCTCCACTTTGAGATCCACTGGTTTAGAGACTCCGGGTCGTCCAGAACGAGAGGTGGAGCCACCATCCCTCTGTTGCAGGATGTGAGCCTGTTGGATAGTGCTGTGTCTTGCTTAAGGATCTGGAAGGAGAGGTATGCAAGTTGCTTTTAAGGAGTAGGAGCCTCTCCCCAACCCGAGCTGGGGGAGCCGGGGAACTGAGCTACCGCAGGAGAAGGGGCAGAGCCAGAGCACTCAGCCTAGGACTCTCCACCCTGAGGGATGCTGCAGCTGGGATCCCGCATGTGCCGTGCATTCTCCGAGGCCTCTGTAGAGTCCGAGAGCGGTGGGCAGAGCTTCCCCAGCTGCCCGGGAAGACTTCTCAGCATCTTCTCTTGCTTCCAAACACACACTGCTCCGGAGCCGAGATACCACTGGATGGAATCTCCGATAGTAAAGGCATCTCGGTGACTCAGGGATAAATCCTGCAGTGAGGTGAGTGAGCTGGGCCCCAAATGTACTTAACAGAAATGGGATGAGGCTGAGGGTAGGGGTGGCAGGTGGGGAGTTGTGCTGGGACGGAAGGAACCCACATCAGCTTGCTTTGTTGGAAAGAGCCTCAGTGTTTAGGAATCACAGTTCAGCTCCATGGTGGCCTCGGCCAACATGAGCCTCAGTTTCTGCTTCTATAAAATGGGTGTGTTATTCCCACTTTGGGGGCTTCTATGCACAGCAAGGATGTGTGTGTAACTGATGTGATGGTCGTTTCTGCCAGGCCCTGCCCGGTTCTCAGCCTCTTCAGTCCTCCAGTGCCCACCTCTGCCCACCTGAACCCTCAGCCAGCCCCAGCCTCCAGGGCAGAGGTTCTTGACGTGAACCCAATAGAACTGGCTCCTTTATGCCTAAGGAAACCCAGCTGAGAAGGGACTTGGCATCAGTTCATCCCCTGCTGGTCCAACCCTCCCCTTGGGCCTGGTTCTGAGAGCCCCCTGGATCCCTGTCTGGCTGCCTGGGCCCAAGGCCCCCCTGGGAAACTGGACTATCTCCAGTTCCACCCAGGAGCTAGTGTTCTGCATCAGGACCCCAGCTGGAGGCTGGCTCCTGCCATTCCACTCATAGGAAGCTGGCTTGGATTTCTGACCCATTGGGCTGCCTCTGTTTGCCAGAGGGCCCCATCTTTCTCCAGGTGTCTCCCCAGTTGTCAGTCCCTCCTATTGTCAGAATCAAACTATCACATGCCCTATTCCAGTGGGATGCACACAGTTTTGCTTGCAGACTCCCTAAAAGAATTTCGAAAAACTGGGTGCCAATTATTTTTCATCATAGAATTAAACAAGTATATTTTTAATGGGAGGTGGAACATATTAAACACTTTGTAAAAAGAAATAAGATGAAGACTGACTGTAATTGGGAAATATTTTATGTCACAATTTGATAACACAGCGAATAAGCATGCTGATCATGAAAAAAATGATATGAACATTTTATCTATGAATTTTTAACCATACAGCTTGACATTTTTTGATAGAAGTCCTCGGAAACTTTCCAGTTACACTTCAAAGAGTCAGCATCACTCACAAATTTTTTTTTAGGTTTTGTTTATTTACTACTGTATTATTTAATTATTTTCATTTTGGCAGGTGGGGGTAATTAGGTTTGTTTATTTTTAGAGGAGGTACTGGGGGTTGAACCCAGGACCCCGTGCATGCTAAGCATGCGGTCTACCACTGAGCTATACCCTCCCCTGTCTACTGAAATAAAATCACACAACCTAAAAGTTGAGAGTTATGTTTTATTTGGTGGACATTTCTGAGGACTCAATCCCTTCGAGCCCCTCCCAGATCGCTCTGAGGGGCAGCACCGAAGAGGTAGGGGAGGAGCCAGGATATACAGGAGCTTTACAACAAAGACCAGGTAGTCGGAACATGAAAAGATTAACTGTTAACTGAAGAAAACCAGGCATCTCAAGTTAAAGAATTTAGTGCTTTTCTCTGTATGGGAGGGAGCAAACATTTGGGCTCCTTGAAATCATTCCTTTGACAAGCACCTGGCTATCTAGGGCCAGTGTCCTGTCCTTTCACATTCTGAGTCCCCTCAGGCTGCAGAGGCAGCCTTGTCTCCACTGGGGGGTGGCAGCAGTGGCTGATAACTTGGTGGCTTCAGCATTCTTTGTTTACTGATATGGTTTGCAGTATTTTTCGTTCATACCCCCATCACTTACGAATTTTTTAAATGATGTGCATTTGTTGATTTTTTTTCATGATAAAACTATGCGTTCATTAAAGAAAACAGGAAGATAGAAAAATTACCATACGCCCAGCTATCCTTGTATGTTATCCTTGTATGTTTGTTTGCAACTTTTCCTTTTGACATAATTTCAAATTTACAGAAAAGCTGGAATAGTTCAAGGACTCCCATATACCCTTTACCCAGATTAACAAATTTTGTTTATATTTTGCCCCATTTGCTTCATCGTTATCTGTACATTTATGTACATTTGCGTGTTGGTTTTGTTCTGAATTATTTGAGAGCAGTGGAGACACTGTGCTCTCTAGGCCTACGTGCTTGGAGGTAGATTTCTTTTTTTTCTTTTTTAATCTTTTATTTATTTGTATTGAAGTATAGTTCTTTTTTAAAACTTTTTTTATGGAGTTATAGTCATTTTACAATGTTGTGTCAAATTCCAGTGTAGAGCACAATCTTTCAGTTATACATGAACATACATATATTCATTGTCACTTTTTTTTTTTTTTTTTTTTTGCTGTGAGCTACCACAAGATCTTGTATATATTTCCCTGTGCTATACAGTAGAATCTTGTTTATCTAGGGGGTAGATTTCTTAAAGACAAAGACGTTCTCTTTTGTAGCCACAGTACGATTAGCAAAATCAAGACATTTAATATTAAAACAGTATTATTGTCTAATCTACAGTCCATGGTCAAATTCTGACAATTGTATCTTTAATGTCCTTTATAGATTTCTTTTCCCCCCAGGATCTAATCCAAGACCTCACGTCGCACTTGGTTGTTTGTCCCCCAAAGATCTTGGAATTCTGCTTCCCCTCCTCTTCACCCTTTTTGAGCTTGATGCCTTTTGAAGACAATAGACAAGTTACTTTGTAGAATGTACTTCAGTTGGGGTTTGTCTGCCCTTTCCTCACGATTAGATCCAGATGTGCATTTTTGGCTGGATGACCACAGAAGGACGTGTTTTCTCAGTGCGTCACCTGAGGAGGCTCCGGATGTCAGTTCCCAAGGTCAGCACGTGAGTGCTAACCGATCCCTTGGTCAAGCCCTTAGGATCCTGAATTCAGAACGTCGTTGTGGGCCAAGCCCCGCACTTAACAGCAGGTATGCAAAACAGGGAATGACTGTGTGCCACATCACAACCCTGGGGCTAAAGAGATTTTTTTCACCCCAGAAAAATACTCCATAATAAAATTCAGGATGGATGAGAAGCTGCCTTTTTTCTGTAAGTGGCAGAAGGGTTATGATGAAGAGGCATTGCATTTTCCCAGCAGTTTTATAGGAAAACTTAGAATCATAGAGGATTTGAGAAACTGATCCACTGCTGACGTGCCCTGGGGGAAATCTGTGTACATCACAGTTTGAAGACCCCCTGCCCTGTCCCCCTGCCTGGCTCGGTCTCCTGCCGGCATTAGGGCCACCTTTCGCCATCCCACTGCAGTTAAAGGGTTGAGCCAATGTCTTTTAAGCTACGGCATCTCTCTGCCCCTTTGAGGATATCGTGAGCTCCCTGCAGCTGGGAGCAGGTTGAGCACACGATATACCTTCAGCCAGCTTGACTATGCAAAGACTGAATGAATGGGGCAGCTTTTAAGATTTCTGAGATGCTGGAAAAGCCCTACAGACATATCTCCAAATCTTGATACACACCCCTGTCACCCTGCAAACTGGCTGATGGCTGAAGTTCCATAAACAAGATTCAGTCCTTAGCTTAAATCCCTTTTAGAAACTTGATCCCTTTTAGAATGCAAGCATCCGTGGGAAGGATGGCATGTAGCACCATGAGTCTGGCAGAGTTGGCTGTGAATGGCTTTCCCAAGAGCAGGTTTTGCTGCAGTGTCAAGGGGACTAGTTTCTTGGAGATCGCCAAGAAGAAGGTGCACAAAGCAGAAAGCTCTGGGATGCTAAAGACGTGTTTTAGCTGCTTCATCGTTTCGTTTGGTCGAGAAGCAGCCCAGGATTCATGCTGTTGTTCATCCACTGTCATAACTCACTGGTTCACTCATTCAGGAACTGTTTCCGGATGCTAACTGTGCGTCCAGCAAGGACGGCTGTGACGTCTCCTGGGTTTGCCTGGAGCCGGTCCTCCTCTAACAGACACACCACACCATCAACCCCCCGGTCAACGCTCCACTCTTACCCCTCATCTTGGTAGAGGAAGGCTGAATGTTTGTCACCGAGGCGGGGCCCTGTGGCTGTCTTGGGCTGTGGAACGAGGTTCGATGTTCAGTCCTTCCCTGGTCTATTAAAAGCACGGAGCATTGGCTTGAAGCAGTAAGGAAAATATTCAACTCCGTGAATCAACAGGCTTCTGTGCACTGTGTCGTCCTGGGGGAGCCTTGGGCCCCTTTGCTGGACACAGAGTGGGATCCACAGACTCCAGGAGGGTGGAGAGCTCTGACCTGGCCCAGGGTGTGAGCGTCCCCGTCTCCGGAGGAGCTGAAACGCCCCATTTTATATGCTTAGAATCTGATGTTGGCTCCACACTGCACCAAAGAAATGCAAAAAGAGAGCTCACTCAGGCCATTGGTAATTTTTTTTTTCACAACAACAAATTGCTTATTTAATATACTTCCTCCTTCTCCCTGCCCAAAAGGAAAAACTGGCTGAATCCACCAGTGGGTTTGGATTCACGTATGTTCGATGTTTGGGAGAAAAGGCTCACTGATTCCTTTAATGGGTTGGGAACATAGAGTCAGTTTTTTATTTGTTTTGTTTTTTATTTTGTTTTGTTTGTTTGGAGTTGTTGTTTTTCACTCAACACTGAGTTTTTAATGGACGGACAAGCATGGGGGAGAGATGGATTTTTTTTTTTTAACAACCCAGACGGATACACACAGAAAGCTCCTTTCATTGGCATGTTCAGGGGGCCCCTCAGAGGCTCAGCGCTGCTTGGCAAACAGTCTGAATGAATGCGTCTCAGTGTGGGAGGCTGGGAAGTCGAGTCGGGATGGGGCTGAGGCTGGTGTTTATCTTACTTGAAGGATGGTGGCCTTGAAGACATCAATCCCACTCTTTCTCTCCCTCAGTTTCCCTGGGCGGAAACTGGGCTGGTGAAAATGCTGGTGGCAAGACCTCTGTGAGCCAGTGAGAACACAGACCCCTCGGGCGTGACTGTGGGCGGAAGGCCCGAGCAACTTCATCCTTGATTCCGCCGGCTCCTGCCCACACGCCGGGTGATGCCAGTGCCCCCGCCGCAGACGCCGTGCCATCCCAGCCTGGAAGTCCCTGCCCAGAGCAGACGGAGTCCTTCCCTAGAGATGAGGCCAAGAGGCCCAGAGGACGAGACCCCACCCCGCCGCCCTCCTCTGGGCACAGGTCCCTTTGGAATAGTCTAGCTTGTGTTGATAGTTTGGGATCTCTTCTGTTGAGGTCCCAAATCTGTTTTGATCACTGTTCAGGAATCTAATTCAAAAATTCCAACTTTAGTGTCTGCCAAGAGGTGGGTTTGGCCGTGATGGGAAAACAGGAAAAGGCTTAAAAGTTAATAAAGCTGGAAGCAAACAGCTTTTATGTCAGCACTCCAGTGTCCGCTGTCCCCCCACCCCTGTCCCCAGCTGCCTTCAGGCAGGGCTAGGACTCTCCTTACACTGGAGCCGGATGTTTAAAGGGTTCTGGAGAGAAGTGAGGCACAGGGGAGTATCTGGGAGATGCTACTGGGGGCATTGAACTGGTTTCCTTGGCAAAGCCAGGGAACCCATCACCTTTTTATTACTGGCGCTACCAGCAGGGAGCTACAAAATGCGTTGTTTATTATTTCCTTCAATAACTACATGTGGACCATCCCACTGTGTGCCAGGCAGTGTCCGAAGCTCCAGGGACATGCAGGGAGCAAGGCATCCAGGTGGCTGTCTCTGAGCCTCTTATATGCCGTGGAGGAGACAGAGGACGCAGAAATAAATGAGGTATGCAGAGACTGGGATGCGGGAAAATGGGGTGCAAGAGGATGGTCGTGTCCCAGGTCCAAGGCGAGTCCCTGGGATGTGACCCACCAAGTGAGGGTCCTTGGCTTCACGCAGGAAAGAATTCAAGAGCCAGCCTTGGTAGAGTGAAAGTAGATTTGTTCAGAGCGGTGCACACTCCGTAGGCAGAGTGCAGGCTGTCTCAGGAGGCCAGAGAGGCCATGGGGCACTGGGCGGAGGGCGGTTAGGTTAAAGTAAAAGTAGATCCACAGTCCACGACCATGAGGTGGCTTGTTAGTTTTAATGGGCTCGGTAACTTCCCACACTAACAAGTGGGAGGATTATTCCAACTACTTTGGGGAAGGGGCGGGGACTCCCAGGAATTGGGCCACCGCCCACTTTTTAACCTTTTATGGTCAGCCTTGAAACTGTCATGGCACGGGGTGGCGGGGAGAGGGTATAGCTCAGTGGTAGAGTGCATGCTTCGCACGCATGAGGTCCTGGGTTCAATCCCTAGTACCTCCTCTAAAGAAAACCTAATTACCTCCCCCCTGCAAAACAAACAAAAAACTGTCATGGGAGTGCCACACAGTGTGCTAATATATTACAGTGAAGCTCAAGGTCTACTGGGAGTTGAGTCTTCACTTGCTGTGTCATTCTTTTAACGGTTGTGCCCTGCTCCCTCCCCTCCTGTCTCAGCTGTGCTGAGGGTTATGAAAAAAATAAGTCAGTGGAGCAGAGTAGCATCTTCCAATCAGGGATGCACACCGCTGGAGGCTGCGGTGACCGAGGGGACACACAGGCAGGAAAGGTTACAGAGCATCAATTTTCTGATTCTCAGCGAACTAACATGTGTTCTCCTTGCTGACATGGATCTCCCTCCTCTTTCACAACTGTTTGTCTTTGCTGTAGGAAGACAAACCCTTTAATCGTCCTTAATCCTACAACGGTGCATTGCCTAAGGTATGGAAAAGCCCTCTAGGGACAAATAAGGAGCAATTTGAAGTGCTGATGTCTGTGTTACCTCCTGTGAGCAAAACACCATAAGCCTGCAGAAGAACTTTATTTTTTTTTTCTTGTCATAGGGATATTTCTGTGAAGGGTTCAATGTAGCTTTAGTATTGGGGTATTTTGACCCAACTTGGGTTATTCTGAATTCATATGGCCAGAGTGGTGACAGCTTATGGCTTAAGATGCCAGCTTATGGCTTAATAGCAAGAAGGACCAATGATATCACCAGCCTATTCAGCAAGGACAGAGGCCAATGCCCAAAGGCAAGCAGGATGCCGAAGGACAAAGCCAGAGCCCTCACATCATATTTTATAACCACAGCCACTGTCCCCATGAAACACGAAAACCCCCCCTGTGCCCAGATATCATTTAGAGAGAGAAATCCTGGGAAATTGAGCATTTCCCACAAATTTTGTATTTATTCTTCCTTTGATTTTCTTGAAAAGACTTGCCACATATGTGTGTATCTATAGCTAAACAATGAATAGTTAATTTGCTTGTTTTTGAACTAAAACAGTTTCCTGAAATATGTAGTTTTCTCTAACTTGCTTCCCTTTTTTCATTCAAAATTACATTGTTAAAATTCATCCTATTGTTGCATGGAGCATAGTTCACCCATTTTCACTGCTGCATAGTATTCCATTATGCGGACCTATCAGTTTATTTTCATCTCCTAATGATGGACATTTGGGTTGGGTTTTTAGTGTTTTGCCCTTATGAACAGTGCTGCTATGAACACTTACACACAGGTCTTGTGGTGCCCACTTGTGATAATTTCTCTAAACCAGTTCATCTCAAAGTGTGGTCCCTGCTGACATCACTATCACCTGGGAACTTGCTAGGAATGTGAATTCTTGGGCCCCATTCCAGACCTACTGAATTAAAAACTCTGAGAGTGGGACCCAATACCCTGTGTTTTAAGAAGCTCTCCAGGGAGTTCTGGTATCTACTAAAGTTTGAAAATCACTGGTATAAATGTAAGAGTGAAGTCACTAGATTATAAGGAATGTTCATATGTATGTGCATGTTTAACTGCTGGTAGATTAAATGTCTGTGTCTCCCCAAAATTCATATGTTGAAACCTATCTCCCCAATGTGATGGCATTTGGAGGTGGGCCTTTGGGAGGTGATTAGTTTAGTGTCCTTATACAAGAAAGGACACCAGGCAAGAGTCGTCTCACCAGACACTGAATCTGCCAGCAACTTGATCTTGGACGTCCCAGCCTCCAGAACTATGAGAAATAAACTTCTGTTGTTTAAAAGCCTCCCAATCCATGCTATTTTGTTATAGCAGCCAGCAGGGACTAAGACACTGACTTTGTGAGATAATGCTAAGTTGTTTCCCAATGTGATTCTTCCTTCTAGTTCATACCCTTCCCCCCGACACTGAGCAACAGTTGAATTCCTAATACTATAATTCTGTCATCACTTGTTAATGTCAGTCTTTTCAATAACACTATAGCTAATTTCTATATAATATTTACTACGTGTTAGACACTGTTCTGTATTTTGTGTATACTAATTTTCATGCAATGCTTACAACAACCTTATGGATCAGGTACCACAGTAAAACCCTGCCTAATCCTATAGACTGAGGTCGAAAAAAATCCAATTGTTTAATATATTAGGTGTCATTGTTATCAGGGTTGATGGAATGAAAACGGGCTGGGTGGGTGGTGGGAGCCAATTTTCAATAAGATTTTACTGGGTTATTGTCCTGTTTTACACAGAAGAAACTGAGGCAGGAGAAGCTGTTCCCTTCCCATGTCTTGGAGGAGCCAGGACAGCACCCAGCCAGTCTGGTTCTGGAGTCTGGGCTCTTAACTCTTGCTACAATGTAGATCTAGAGGGTATAGAATAATGCAGTTCATTAGGGAGCTGTATGCAAATTAGTACCTGATTACTAATGAGGCTGATTATCATTCCATATTTCTAGCCATCAAATACATTTCCTCTTCAGGGAAAGACCTGCTTGTATCCTTTTGCATGTTTTATTATTAGGCTATTTGTCTTTTTCTTATTGATTTGCAGGAATTTAATATGTATATATTCTTTATGTGCTACCAGTCCTTTGTGATTATATGTGTGCAGTTAACTCCGCTCCCTCCAATTCATGGCTTGTTTTTTCTTTATGACATCTTTTGATGAACAGAAATTATTAATTTTGATGTAGCTCAATGTGTAAGTTTTTCTTTGTCTTATGTAAAAAAAAAAAAACAAAAAACCAAAAACGTTCCTAATTCCAAGGCCATAAAAATATTCTAAATTTTTCTGAAGTTTAAAAATTTTACTTTTCACATTTAAGTTGTTAACCCACTTGGAGCTGAATTTGTATAAGGTGTGAGGTAAGGGTTCAACCCCTCCCCAACCCCCACCCCAGATGGGTAACCAGTTGTCTCAGCGTCTGTTGCTTGATCCATCCTTTACTCACATGTATCAAGTTTGCAAATAATTGGGAGTCTGTCCTGTTGCATTGATTATTATGCCTGTAATTGCTCCAATATCACACTCTCTTAATTACTCTTAACTTTGCAGTAAGTCTTGATACGGGATTAGGCAAATTCCTCCACCCTCACCTTCCAGCCAGCCTTTCTTCACCTTAATGCCTTAAAGCACTTAATGTTTGTAAATAATTATTTCTCTCCTAGGCATCTAGGTTGGTACTTACTACTTCCATCCTTGGGGGAAATGAGAAAATAACCACTAAGCTCATTTTCTGTGTTCTAGGGTTCAGTTGAGAAAGGCTCCAGACAATTTTAGGACCCTTCTCTCATATACATTCTGAAATCAGTTTCTCAGATTTATCAAAAAGCTAACAAACGAACCTATTGGGATTCTGATTACCTTGACTCTATCGGTCAATGTGGAGATATTATCTTTTTAATATAACATTCTTTTATGGTTTAAAAAATGTCTTTCAAAAAAGTTTAAAATGTTTTCCTGTCAACTTCTTGCTCACCTTTGTTATACCTTTTCCTAGGTACCTTCTGTTTTGTTGTGTTATAAATAACATCTTTTTAAAAATTAATATTTTCATTTGTTGCTTGTGGATAAAAATACAATAGATTCTTGTATACAGATCTCGTTTTCAATCACTTTGCTAAAATATTTTATTAATTCTAGTAATTAGGTCTGAAAATATTTTTTATTTTCCATTTTTTAATTACATATTTTTTTCTGTTAACATTTCATGCTTTATATTTTGTATCTTACAATTCCAATACCAAAATTTCATATGATTTTAAATCTGTGTCTTGTTAATTCCGCTGATCTCACTCTTTATAGATAATCATGTTATCCAGAAATACAGACACTTTTGTTTTCTAATCCTTAAACTCTTGTGCCTTTTTCCTGTCTTATTGCCCTGGCTAGCACCTTCAGTACTATGTTAAATAGAAACAGGAATGGTGAGCCTCCTTGATTTCTGGGTCTTGATTTCAAAGGAAATGTTTCTAATGTTTCTCCATTTAGAACAATGCTTGCTGTTCATAATTCCCTTTTATTCCTAATCTGCTGTGAGTTTTGATTAATAAATAGGTGTTAACTTTTGTAAAAGATTTTTAGGCATCTATTACTCATGTGATTCTATCCTCTGATTTGTTAAGGTGACGAATTGTGCTTACAAATTTTTCTCATGTTAAACTACCCTTGTATTTTTAGAGTACACTCAACTTGATCTTTCTTATCTTGCTTATAGACTGTTGATTGAATTTGGTAACATTTAGTTTACAGTTTTGCATTGATGTTCCTAAGTGAAATTGGAATAATTTTCCTTTCTAGCATTATTCTTGTCTGGCTTTAATAGCAAAGCTTTTGTTTGTCTCATAGAAGAAATTGGGAAATGTTTCCTTTAATAATCTCTTCTTTGAAAGTGTAGTAGGATTCACTTGTAAACGTCTCTGGGACTGCTGTATCCTCTTTGGGTCAATTTTAACTATTATTTAAAACTTCTATAGCCTTCATAATTATATGATTGTTCAAATTTTCTACTTATCTTTTGGTCAGTTCTGGAAAGTTACATATTCTGTGAATTTGTTTTTATCTACATTTCCCAGTTAATTGGTATAATGTTTATAGCATACTTTCTTAAAATTGAAAAGTAGCTTTTATTGAAGTACGGTCAGTTTGTAATGTGTAAGTTTCTGGTGTACAGCATAATGTTTCAGTCACACATGTACATAGTACATTCCTTTTCATATTCTTTTTCATTATAGATTACTACAAGATACCGAATAAATTTCCCATAGTGTAGTCTTACTATCTTCTTAATTTCAGCTACGTCTGCAGTTTCCTTTCCTGTGCCAGATCTTGGGCAGTCTCTTTTTTCCCTTGATTCATCTTTCTGGAAATCTTCATTTTTAGAGGTATTTTTTAAGAACCAACATTTGGCTTTGTCGGTACTAATGGCCAGGCACAGCTCAAAGTGCTTTATGTATATTAACTAACTTAATTGAATGTATATAACGCTTTCTCATGATAACTTCCTTATCTTTGATACTTTCCACCTCTGGCTCTGTTTTGCATTCTGGACGCTTTCTTCAGATTTATTCCTTAGTTCACCCATTCTCTCTTTAATCTGCTGCTTAACATACCCATTACATTTCAATGATTGTATTTTTCATTTCTAAACATTCTCCTTGGTTCTTTTCCCTGGTCCCTTTTTATAGTTTCTTGTCCTTTGTTCCTTTTTTTAATCACATATTTTTTTTTTCTGTTAACATTTCATACTTTATGTTTTGTATCTTACAAAGCCAATACCAAAATTTCATCTGATTTTAAATCTGTGTCTTGTTAATTCCGCTGATCTCACTCCACGAAGCCTGTTTCCTTGAGCATTTGGTGATTTTTTATTGCGAGCTTATATTGGGTGGAACATAATCTGTAGGGATCTTGAGAGTCTGTATTGATGATGCGTTCTTCCAAGGATGATTGATGTTTGCTTTTTTCAAGAGCTGCTCTTTGCTGAAGCTTGCTGCTTTTTTCAAAAAAATCAAGGCTTATGATAGGAGTCTCAGATTCAGTTCTCCCCTTGCTGCAGAGAGCTCCGGGCCCAGTGTCCTGATTCCAGGGCTGGTACTGGTACCAGCTCCTGCTGTCACATTTGCTGGTTATTCCCATCCTTGTGTCATTTTAGCATTCTCTCCCGTCCCTCCACCACCCTTGGAGATGGTCCCTACTTTCATACAAACCTAGCAATCATACAAGTGTGTTTATTGCAGTCCTCCTAGGGTCTAGTTATAGTGTAGCGGGAGGGGCCTTCAGAGGAACTGACTTGCCAGATTCGTGCAGAAGAATTCAGTTCATTTTTAATCGTTGAGTTATACCAAGGAGAAAGCCTGAATACAGCATTCTTGTGTCTAACACTTCTGTAACATCTGTTAAGAGTCAGAGACTTCAACAAGAGTATTTGGCTAGAAATGAAGACTATTGTTTAGGTTTTATTGTCTTATGGCTACATTCTATGATGGAAGGTGATACTGGATTTCCACTTACTATGGTGATATAGAGTTTCCTTTAAAGAGGAATTAATTTCTATATGAAAAAATGATTCAATTTAAAGAAAATGTTAAATAAACAATAGTACAAACTGTAGCCAAATATTGCAAAAATCACACCAGAATGAGAGGTGGGAAACACTGGACTATTTTCCCAATTCCTCACATCCCATGTCTCCCTCAAAAGCATCCTTCCTCAGCCCAGCCCCAGGCACCACCTCCTTCTGCCAGGCTGTTAAGCTTTGCGGCCAGTGCCCCTCGGCCTCTCTCCTGCTAATCACCCTTTTATTCTCTGTCATGCCCCTAAAATCACCCCAAGACTGAAGCAAGCACCTTGAGACAGTCATAGGAAAACCCAGCACCAACTTCCCACAGGTACACATTTCCTTACACCTCTGTCTCCCCGGGAAGTTTATCTCCCCATGAGTTCTTGTCTTCCCTTTTCCTCCGTGTCTCCCCATAAGCCCTGCCCTGTGTTTTACAAATAATCGATGATCTTGTGGAAGCTGGTGAACTCTAGTCTCTGGTTGGGTTTGGACATTAAGATGAGTTGGTGTAGCCAGAGGGACACAGCTGGTGGGGGGCAGGGATGGCAGGCAAGTCCCCAGGAGGTAACAGCAAATGGGCCGTGGCTCCCAGGCAGGCCAAGGATTTGAGTGGAAGCACTAAGATCCTAAGCCTCTTGTCTCTTGGCCTTTCATTTGTTTGTCTCATAAGCAAACAAACTCTGGGCTTGTGTTTTACGGGCAGTGCAGGAAGAACCCATCCGCATGCCCCGGTGGTCCTAGCCAGCAAGCCGTCTGCGCTGACCACCGCGATAGCCTCCGGCGGACATTTAGGGGAGCAAAGCTCTCACCTCCTCCCGCTTTGCTGAGATCTCACGGGCAGCCCTCGTCTTAGCCATGGAGGCAGCATCTCCAGGAGTGAATGGAAGACAGAAAGAGCCCTAGACTGAAAAGGAGGCTGTTTCCTGGCCCATGCGTCTGCCTTCTGGAAGCTCGTTATTTATTTGGCAAGATGTGGTTCCTTTTTTCAACCTTAAATTTATTCCTCAGACGTGGAAAGAGCATTGTGGGCATTAAGTTTTCTCTAGAACTTGCTATGGTCCAACAGCTTGACTTATTTAGGCTTTCTTTACTTTTTTTTTAAAGTCAAAAGTTATATCTGAATTAATCTATTTCAACAAATATTTACTGAACGGCCTCTCTGGCATGATGTTCAAGAACAGGGCGGGGGGTGGGGGGAGGCTGTTTAGCTCAGTGGTAGAGTGCATGCTTAGCATGCACAAGGTCCTGGGTTCAATTCCTAGTACCTCCATTAAAAAAAAGAAAGAAAGAAAGAAAAAGAGCAAGGCTGTGGAGTTAGGCTAGATGGCTTCAATTCCCACCTCTGCCACCTGCTAACTGTGTGACTGTGGGCTTCCCTAAGGCTGACTTGTCCTTTCCATTAAATGGAGATATGGTACCTGCTGCAGAGGGTTAAGGAGATGGAAGAGGATTCCTGGGAGGGAATCAGTACACTGCTTGGCACATGCTAGATACTTAATCACGGATGATGATGATGGGATGATGAGGGGGTCTGTAAAACATCCATCAGGTGTAGCAGGCGGTGGTGGAACAGAGCTGACTGGACCGGGGATGACATTAGGGAGAGCTGCATCCCCTGGCCACATGTGCATATGAGGGCAAGTCTACTAGAAGAGCTCTCCTAGCCTCCTGGGGGAGGAGAGGTGTCCTGAATTGGGCAGTTGGGAGGTGTCGCTCATCCTGCCCATCTCAGCCCACTCTCTTCGCAGCATATCTTGTTCTCAGCGTGAGTTCTCTGCTCCTTCATGTGTTAAGTCTCCCTGTTGTGCTCCTGCAGGGGGAGCTGTGGTTCTCCAGTCCCACCTGTGACCCGGTGGTGAAGTGTGTCTGTTTCAGGGATGAAATACTTAGGAGTCCTTTGGATGCAGCTTTTTGAGTTTTAAAGCCATCATTCTGTTCTCCATCTTTCCAACTTCTCTGTCTACGTGGTAGGCAGCATCTAATGTGGGTCCCAGTAAGCCCTACTTGCTCGTATTTGTGCCCTGATACAGCACCATGTTGCATCAAGGGCAGTCTCTGTGACCATTCGCAGGTGGCAAAAATAATAGCACGTCACTTCGAGCACACCCCTCCCCACAGCTTATCATTTGCTCTGGGGAAAACCAGCCTTCACATCATGAGTGCCCCTAGGGAGAAGCCCACATGGCAAGGAATGAGACCTGCTGCCAACACCAAGGGAGTGAGGTTAGAAGAACATCTTCCAGCCTCAGTTGAGCTTTGAGCTGACTGCAGCCCTGGCTGACCTCTTGACTGCAACCTC
This sequence comes from Camelus ferus, assembly GCF_009834535.1. Taxonomy (NCBI): domain Eukaryota; kingdom Metazoa; phylum Chordata; class Mammalia; order Artiodactyla; family Camelidae; genus Camelus; species Camelus ferus. Next base: position 8,950,597 of record NC_045708.1, on the reverse strand, counting down.
ACGAGAAACCCTGCATTGTAATCACTCAGCTAGTCCACTCCCAGATTTCTGACCCTCAGAAATGGTGAGGCAATGAACGTTCATTGTTGTTTGAAGCGGCTACATTCTTGGGATAACATGTTACGCAGCAACAGATAACGAATACAGCCTACTTCTCATGTGTTTGCACACTCCAAAGGGCAATAAAGGGTGTCACTGATTGGTACCCTGCAGCTCCAGCAGATGGCAGGATCTGAGGTGTAATACCTGGTAGACTTCACTCTACCCTGGGAGAAAATAGCGCAGGGTGCTTGAGCATCCTGCAGACTGGAGTTTAAATCCTGGCTCTGCAATTCCTTTCTCCTGCATGATCACGGGCATATCATTTAATCAGACTAAGCCTCAGCCTCTTCAGTTAATAAGTGGAGATAGTATCTACCTTGTGAAGTTGCTGCAAGGATTACATGTAAAGACCATAAGCATGAGAATGACTTCATATGCTTGCTTTTAATGTGAATTGATGCCATCTCTATTCTTATTGTGAACTTCTAGGAGGTGCCAAGGGACAAGCCTCTTCATTGCCCCACCCCACCTACCATCCCCACAACCATTGAGCCCAGGAGAGAGGAGAGCCTCAGTTTTGAAAGCCGAGTGGGATGCGTTTATAAAATAGCAAATACGTAAATTACCCCAAACCTCACTTTAATTTGTGCCAACCTCAATATAATCCCACACGTGGGACTTGAATGCACATAGACAACCAGCTCTACTCAACACTTTGGTTGGAGGACATTTGGCACAACTGGTCCCCTTCAGAGCAGATCCTTTTTTCTATTTCTAGGGAGGATAGAGTCTGATTATTTTATCCAGAGTCCTTCCCAAGTGATGCCTCCCTAACAGACATCCAGGCGCTTGAAAGCAAGCATAATGCCCCGGTATTAAGTTTACTTGGCTAATTTTAAATCTCTGGCATCCATCATGTACTTAGCTCCAAATTATACGGTGGATCTGGGTTTTTCTTAGACCTCATCCGTGCAGCAGGTAAATAAAACAGCTCTGTGAAGGAACCATAAAAAGCCATGTAAAGGCTCAGTGTGTCAGTCCCCCTCCAGCAAGGGCGGCAATCCCCTGTCCCGGAGAGCCGTCCTCCAACTCCTGTGCAGTTTGGCACCCCTGGGGCTGGTGGACGGCCCTGGGTAAATAACAGCCCAGGCTCACGGAGGCCACTAGCCCAAGAGGCCCTCAGCTCCGGAGCCTCTCTGGCAGCTCACCCCTCCTCCTGACTAAGTCTCCGTGATCCAAATCCTCCCGGTCTCCCTTTAGTCTTCGAAAAAAATCACTTCGGGGTATAGGCAATGTCCATTCTGGCCACAAGAGGGCGCAGCGGGGCAACATTCCTCCCGGGGGTGCTGCCGCCAGACTGCCCGGTTGGCGTGTTAAGCCCTGTCCCCCGGGATGACGCCTGGAGACGGGACAAATATAGCGTAAACAATAGTCGGAGGCTGCAATTTGGGTGCCACCGCCTCGGATGTCAGCTTCTCCGCTTTCTTTTTTTTATTTTTATTTTTATTTTTTAAAAACTTCTAATGAGAGGGAAATGTGCTGGGTTTGGAAATAGAAGCCTCCTTTTTTTTTTTTTCCCCAGGTCAAGGTTTAGGCTCAGATTTGCCTGGTCGGAGCAGGGCCCAGTGTTTTCTAACACGATCTCATAAGTTCATTCACTCACTGGACAACTAGTTACTGCACACGAACCATCGGGAAGCAGGCACTCTGCAGGACACCAGAAACAGAAAGGATTTCCGGCCCTGCTGGGGAGGTGGGTGCAGGGTAGGGACACGGGTGGGGCCAGCCTGGGGGTGAGGTGGGGATGAGCGGTGAGTGTGAGCGTGCAGGGCACGCGGTTCAGACCGAGGGGAGGGGCTGGGATAGAACTGTCAGACCCTGCAGGCCTTCTGGGCCCGTCCACCTCCACTGAGACCCAGCAGGACTCTGCAGCTCCCCCACCCCTCCCCGCAGCCCCTGCCTCTTGTTTATAGGAACGCGGAGGTCTCCCAGGCCCGTCCTGAGTCACAGAAGTACAGGCTCAAGCAGGTGATGATTAGGACCGTAGAGTCAGGTTCACACTCCTAGGTTATTTTACAGAAACGTTATAGATACGCCAGGAGGGAAAAACTAAACTGCACGGTGATCAGATCTCTTCCTTAGCTTCCCCTACAGTGATCTCTTGAACTCATACCGAGGCTGTTGACCCCCCCGGGATCATACCCCTCCCTGCCCTTTCCTCCAATAAAAACCAATTACCCTTATCGGAGTCTCAGGAGGAAGCTGCAAAGAGAAGAAAAAAACAAAAACTGGTTAGAACTGACGGCAGAGGATTTGACTTCCAGTGGACCTTGAGCCTCACTGTACCCTCACTGTAACATACTAGCATGCTGAGTGACACACCCACCAGCGCCGTGCCAGTTGCCAGGTGCCAGGACAGCACCCGGGAAAGCCCAGACAGGGATGGGGGGAAAGGGTGATTGGCTCCAGCACACACGGAACGAAGACCTGATGGCAGAAGTCTCCAATAAAAGCCCACGCGGCCCAGCCTGGAGCTGGAGCTGTCTGACTGGCCATCTTGGCTGATAGCTCCCGGCTCAAGTACTTTCTTTCCTTTTCCTCTTCTGAGCAATAAAGCAACTTTTCACTTTGTCCCTCTTTCCTCTGCTGCAAATTCTTTCACAGTTGGCGCCAAGGACCCACACTTTGATGGCCTTCCTAATTTAGGGGTCTCACTCTCTGTAAAACACCACCACTGCCATCTCTGCCTTCTAACCTGGCTCTCGACTTCCCCTGGGACCGAGTACATGCCAGTCTCTACCCAGTGGCCAGCTGGATCTTTAATCAGATCAAGCCTCTCGCTTGTGCAAAGGCCCCAGTCACACCTCTCTCAGGGGCTACCAAAGTCTGCCTGATCCATCTCCCCTCTACACACACCTCTGCCTTCCAGACACACTGGCCTTCTTTCTAATTCCAGAACTTTCCAAGCCCAGCCAAACCTTAGGATTCCCAGGCTGACTATTCCTTCCACCCAGGGTCTACTCTGTGAGCACACGACCCATGCGGCCACACAGGGCCCTGAGCTTGGAGGGGCCTCACACTTGGTTTAACGCCCTGCTGTCACCAACTGGAAATTCTTAATATGTCTGGAAGGAGGGCCCACATTTCCATCTCAGACCCGGGACCCTGAGAATCCTATGGCGTGCCCTGCCTCTGCCTGGAATACTGTTTTGGCACGTTGGGCTCCTTTGGTCACCCAGGTCTCTGTGGCTCAGATGCCACCTCCTCAGAGGGCCCTTCCTGGGCACCTGTCAAAGTGGCCTAGCCAGTTCCCCTTGGCCGTGGAACCACGTTCTCACAGCACCATCCCCGTCTGCAGTGACCTTATAGTTTAGTTCTCCCCATGTTTGTTGTCTGTCTCCTCTTGTTCACGCTGCCTGCGCAGGGCTGTGCCCCCCACCCCACCCCCAGCAGAGCATGGAGCTGGCCTTAGGGGCACCTGGTGCCTGTGTAGGAGTTGGTGGGAGCGGGGTGGGCATGACCCCAACAGGCCGAGGGGCAGGGGAGGCGGGCTGGGGAGCTGGCCTCCCAAGAGGTGGGTTGTTCTCTTTGCTTTTTAAATTAAACCTTTGCTAAACACTTCCCCACTGCTTTGTCTGAGTGTCCAGCACGTGGCTGGTCCTTCCTGGCACTGAGGAGGAGCTGTGAAATTCTAGACCAGGGCAGGGGAATGAGTTCCCCTCTGACGTCAGTGGCTGGTCCGAAATGTGTTCTGAAGCCTGAGATGGAATGACTGGCATTTTCTCTCCCACTTGGAGCCTTTCGGTGCAGTCCCGAGGGTGGAGGGAGGCCCGAGCATCCAGGCAGGGCTGTTCATAGCTTCTGGGCACCCGGCGGCTTGATTAAAGTCAGCCTGAAATTACAGACCAAATGTTTGTATGTGCATCTTCTGGTTAGAACTATCCAGAGCCCCTCCAAGGGCATCTGGAACTGCACAGCAGCTGCCTCTGGCTCGGTATTTTGCCAACGGATGAAGTTTCTTTTCTTCTGCAATTTCCCAGCGTGGAAAAAATAACTTAATTAAGGCTATGGTGTGTGAGACCAAGGGTTCAGATCGCCCTGTATGCCTTGTGCTGTTCCATTGAAAGTGTGACTGTGTTATCATCACAATCATAACTGTTGGTTGTTGATTTACTCCGAGCCAAAGGGTTGTCCCCTTCTTGAAGAAATGGAGACTTTTATTCAATTAATTCAAGAAATCCTTACTGAGCGTCTGCTCTGTAACAGGCGAGTGTGGGTCTCGCCCGGGCACCAAAAGATAATCGCTATTGTTTGAGCATCAGACGCTGAGCTGGGTTACACTAGGTGTGTGAACTCACCGGGACCTCCAGCCACTCCCTAAGAGGGGCTGTTACAATTATTCCCACTTGAGAGCTGAGAAATCTGAGTCCTAGAGGTGTTAGTGGATGGAAAACTCCCCATTAAAATGGGGATCCCACAAAAGGTAGGTTCTTGCCTGCTGGTTGGAAAGATTTCACAGCTGGGGCAGAGGCACAGAGGGAAAACTGCTTTATTTCTCAAAAGCGGGAAAGTAAGGAAGGCGCCTGAGCGAGGAAAAGGTGCTGAAGTGGGGAGCTGTCCCGAGACAGCCGGTGGAGACAGCTCCCGCTGCCGCTCCGGCCACCTGGACTTTCATGGGCGGCTCCTGCCATCAGGTCCTCCTGAGTAGCCTGGAGCCAGTTGCCTTTCCTCCTTTTCCAGTTGTTGTCATGGCAATCGTCAACTGTCCCGGTGCTGGTGGGTGGGTCACTTAGGATGCTAGTGTATTACAATACCCCTATAACGAGGCTCAAGGTCCACTGGAAGTCAAACACCCCGCTGGCTTGCGCTTCCCCTGCTCTAACCAGTTCTTGTCCCTTCTCTTTGCCTCGTGAGACTTACGTAAGTGTAATCGGTTTCTAGTCAAGGGAGGGACAGGAGTATGATCCTGGGGGCAACAGCCTGGGTGACCAGGACCCTGCCCCAAGGCTGCACTATTGTTTCTTGACTGTTCCTCCTTCGTTTCTGCATTCCCTTTCTTCCCTGATTAGCAACTGTTTGAATTCTCCCTTTGGAACTCAGGGAAGGTCAAGGAGGCTGAGTGAAGCCTATTTCCTGCAAACAAGAAACAGAGAACATGGAAAGATGTGCACCAGGGAGGACCCCACAGTGTCCTGCTCAGTATCAGAGAGAGGTGAAGTCACATGCCCAGTTGCCCCACAGTCACCCCGACCCGGTTTGAATTCCAGCCTTGCCATTTCCAGCTTGTGAACGTGCGTAAGTTACTTAATGTACCTAAACTTTATTATTGCATCCAGAAAATATGGAAATAATAATATCTAGCTCAAAGAACTGCTGTGGGAATTAAATTAGATATTATGTGGAAATACCTCACCTGGTGCCCGGAACTTACAAACGACCCAGGAAATGGTGGTCGACATGGAAATTATTGTACCATATAGAGAAAACACCCTAGCTGTTTCATTTCATATTTTTCAGCTTTTTTGAAATGTAATTTTTTAAATATAAGAAAATGGCCAGTTCTAGCTATAAAAGTGATCACGTTAAAAGGTTTGCTGCAGTCTTAGCTGTGGTTTTATCACATCTCAGAGCTTAAAATAGTCTGAGGAACCCTTTTTTGCAAAGAAGGCATCAGAAAAACATGATTTAGGTTATAAAAATTCCAATTTGCAGTTAACTTTTCAGGAACACATCTCTTCCCTAAAGTGAGGGGCATAGTGTGTCCCAGAAGAGATGAAAAGTGCCCTGTTCCCTTTCTGTTTATTCATTCCTTCACAATCAGACAGTAGTGTCTTTAGGCAGAATAGCTGCCTGTCTGCAGGTTCAATTTCTCAGAAACAATTGCCTCAAAAATTCTTTTTCTGAGAGTCTCACCTGCAAGGTGCTTTCTCATCCAAGATACGTTCCTATTTTTCAGGCAGCAATTCTGCTTTTTCCTTTTTTTAATATGCATTGTCATTCCGTGCAGAGGGCTCTCTCTCCCTGAGCTCCACAGCTCAGGAGATTGAAAGTCGCCGCTACTCCAAGGCAAGTGTCCCCTGTCAACAGCTCCTGAATAACTAATCAGGAGCGGGAGATGGAGCAGCACAGTGCAGAACTCATTTTCTGCGCACAGGGCTCGCGATGAAGCAGAGAAAAAGGCCTTCAGTCACCCCTGTGTTTGTGTGTATCTGTGCCTTGCATTTTGCAGGTGGACGGTAGACCAGAAGCCCAGGAGGACTTGGCCTGTAGGGCCTGGAAACAAGACGGAAAACTGGTAATTGGATGCATTTCTTATGAAGCATTTCCCCTCACCTCTTCTCATCGTTTCTGGTGATGAAATTCGCCCTCCACGGAGCTCGTTTACTCCCTAAGGAATCGGGTGGCTGGCCTAATAGGCCCTGGAGAATTTCCAAATGCAGCTTCTCCAGTTTGAACTGAGTGGCTCTGCCGAAGTGTTTCTCGCTTAAGCCCAGCGGTGACGAGGGGCGTTTCCATGAAGAACCAGCCACTTGAAGATTCAAGTTTAATGACCGTTGAGAACCGAAGACTCACACCTGTGGCTCAGCATCATGCCTTATGTTCTCTTTCTCTCCTCCCAAGCACCCAGTCCGCAGCTGGTTTAGGGCTCTGTGTGCATGCAGGAAGTGCTCCGTAAATGCTTGCTGACTGACGTGGCTCTTCACATGCCCACATAAACCGCTCATTTTGCTCAGGCTCTTCCTTTCCTTGAGCGAGTGTAGGTTTCCCTGTGCCCACCCACCTCCCCACTCCACCACCTGGTCACCTTGGAGGTCTGTTCCACCTCCTTCGTCAGCAGGCCCTAGTACACCTCATCTGGAGATGGCTGGGGAGAAGGCTAGTGTTGACAAGAAAAATTCATCAGGATGCTCTGAGAGCCTTTCTGGTTCTTTGAGGTCAAAGCACAGTCGTACAGGTTTTTTTAGAGGGCTGTACATTCAATGATGCCGCTAGTTTGCACAATCCAAATCTATAAGTACAAAGTGACCTCTGAGGAGGTCAAGAAGGAATGTTATCTTTTAAGGAGATGTCTTGCTGACGCTGGGAGAATGTTGCCCTTTATGGTTGAACGAGTATTTCTGCCGATGGGGGAGGTTTGCACGCTGCAGATTGTGAACGAAAACTACTGCAAACTGTATCGGTAAACAAAGGATGCTGAGGCCATCAAGTCATCAGCGGCTGCTGCCACCCCAGGGAAGACAAGCCTGCAGCCCAGCCTCTGCAGCCACTCACAATGGTGCACCCGGAGGGGACTCAGAATGATAAAGGACAAGTTAGGGCCCCTAGATAGGAAGATGCTTGTCAAAGGAATGGATTCAATGAGCCCAAATGTTTGCTTCCTCCCCTACATGGAAAAGCACTAAATTCTTTAACTTGAGATGCCTGGTTTTCTTTAGATAACAAGTGATCTTTTATTGTTCCAACTACCTGGTCTTTGTTGTAAAGCTCCTGTATGTCCTAGCTCCTCCCCTACCTCTTCAGAGCAGTCCCTCAGCCATCTGAGAGGCTGTCATCCTGGCCAAATAAAACATAACTCTCAGCTTTTAGGCTGCACATTTATTTTAGTCGACAAGATACACAACGCATGGTAGAGGGGAGAGAGGAAGCCAAAGGGCAGAGAAAATTCTTTCAGTTTAAATTTTTCTTGTCTTGCAATAAAAATATGAATTTTCTTTCACACTAGTCTCAAGGTCACAGAAGCCACAAATCACTGTCTCCTTCCCAGCTCTGAGAAGCTTATCTACTTCAAGTAAGGGCCAGGAAGGTAGATGCATCTGGAACGAGGCTGATGATGACAGTTTGGGGAGAAAAGAAAGTACCAATGACACAGAAGCAAAATTTAGTTTAGGTAAATCCTCTCAACAATGGTTCACTGAGGAATGCGCCGTCCCCGTTGTACAGAGGAGGGAGTGGAAATGAAGGGAGGTTGGGCTGCTCAAGTCACTGGCGGTGGAGGTGGGAGTGAGAACCAGGTCTGCCTCACCCCACAAGCCTGAGGAATCCACTTCTTTATGACTGGACTTTTGGGTACCTTCTCCTTGGTTTCTCTGGGGAGGAGAACCCGGAAGTGAGAGTGCTTCCTGGAACACCCTTGAATTCAATTTCTGCTCCCATGAGCAGATTGCAGACTGCTAGTTATTAATTTCACGTCTTCTTTAGTTGGTTAATTTTACTAAGAAGTAGAAATCCATGAGGGGAAAGAGGACAATAAACCCTCTTTTATGTCTCTGGTGTGTTTTCTCTGGCACCACACGATCCTCCAACTATCCTCCGCCACCAATCACGCGCCCAGCTATTCAGTTCTGACTCTACCTGTTAGTGTCAGATCCCACAAGTCCCAAAGAGTCGCTCCCACTTCAGACACCAGCTGTAAGTCTCAGGCCACCTGAACTTCTGGCCGAATGCTTATAAATTAGGAGTTCCCATGACCCCCTCCTCAGGTTTGACAGTTTGCTGGAACAGCTCACAGAACTTAGGACAACTCAGAAATCTCCAAATGGAAGAGATGCAGAGGGCAAGGCAGAGAGAGGGATGTGCAGAGCTTCCAGGCCCCGCTCTGGGAGCACCACCCTCCGGCGCCTGCTCTGCTCATGGACCCAGAAACACTTTGGATCACAATCTTCAAGAGTTTTTATAGAACTCAATCTGCAGCCTCTCTCCCCTCCAGGGAGGTCGGGGTGGGGTTGAAAGTTCCTGCCCTCTAATTATTTGATCTTTCTCGTGACCAGCCCCATCCTGAGGCTACCTAGGGGCCCCACTCTAAGACATTGCTTTAGCACAAACTCAGGTGTGATCTAAAGGGCTCATGTCAGAATGGAATTGAATTGTTGGGCAGACATCTGAGAGCCCAGGAATGGGGGGCATTGGACACTGAAGGACATCAGCTGGCCCCACATTCTTCAGATCTAACTACACCTGGTCTGAGACTGAAACAAAGGTCAGGTTGCAGGTTCCTATGGAAGTGGTATCCATCACGTGCTGTTATTGCCTTTCCAGTGATGTGGCACAGAAAACCCAACTCAAACTTCAAATTGGCTCAAGCAAGAGCAGGACTTTATTCATCTGTGTAACTGAGAGGCCCAGCACAATGGCACATCTCACCGGCTCTCCACACTGCCCCTCGTCAAACTGTCCACAAGCTCCACGCTGGTTCAAGGGCCCTGCATGCACACAGAAGGTGCTTACTAAATGCTTACCATGGCCACAAAATGGCCCCAGCAGCTGCAAGCACCACACCTGCACATCACAGCATCTCAGTGGAGTGAGAGGCCAAGCGCCAGCCAAACAGTGCTGCATCTTCTTGGAGCCAGTTGAGTTACCTGTCTAGGATTGAACCAATCACCTGGCGATGGAGTGAGGTCTGTTAAATTACTCATGACACTTGCCAGAAAGGTAAGGCAGACTTCATTCGGAACTATAGCCACAGGTATAGGCACTGTTCCAATGGGGCTTCGCAGTAGGAGAGAGAGATTGGGCCCAACTCCCAACACAGCAAGGAAAAGCGGGAATTGACAGCCAAGGAGGAGGGGCAGGGGGTAGCCAGTGGATGGGAAATTTCTAAGAGGAGACATCAGGGGTAAGGGAGGATTCTGGCTAAACCGACGTCCCAGGCTCCTCGCTGAAGGCAGGCCAGGCTGATCAGACATCACCTGGGGATGTGGGGGATGAGGAACCTGGTCAGATATCGAAAGAGTGGGGGTTCTGGCTAAAATGACTTGGCCAGATTCTTGCTAAAATTAGGCTCTTGAGGATGTGCCCGAGGACTAGGCCTGGTGGAAAAAGAGCTCAGAGGAACTTGACTAAAATTTGGCCAAGAAGAGAACCTTTTCAGGTTGGTGCCCAAAACACAAGGCTGAGAATGGGGGGCCGGCTGTGCTGATTTCACCAACAGGAAAAGCACAGGGAGAGAGCAGAGCACGGGGTGGTGGGGTGGCAAGCAAGCCTGTCTGCTGCGGGGATGGAGCCAAGGCCTTGAACCTGCAGAAGAATGATGTCCAGTCCCCCAAACAGCTGGCTGGGGGGGAAGGGCGGGGAGACAGGTTAACGGGAGCTTGTTTCATCTGTTTACCCAGCAAGGCCACTCACTGGGAGAAGGTACTGTAACCCAAATCACTGGGTTCGCCTTTCTTGGGGGATGTCAAGCCAAAAGACACAACCAAGGCAAAGAGCAGGAGATGGAAGGATTTATTATTTGCAGGGATTAAAAACACCAGCATCTTTCCCAAAGCAGAGTCATCCTGAACAGAAAAATTGGCAAAGTTTTAAGCTAAGAGAACATGCATATTCATGCGGGAGCTTGGGTGGCTGAGAGTCCAAGCTTTAGCTGATTGAAGTCACGAGGGTCAGAAAAAGTCAACATTATCACCCCTTAGGTTCCAGTAGATCTGGTGGTTGAGTGCCCCACAGGGGTTTAAATTCTGCAAAACAGCTCAAGGAAGTGCCTTAGGCTCGTCTTTACCGTTGAAAAAACTGGGAATCTTTACAACAGATTTGTTATCTTTGCTATTATTACTTCTCTTGCCTTGTGGGTTTGTTCTTTTGTTCCCTTAAGATCCTTAGGGCAAACATTGCCCGGGCTTAGATTACAAAATGGCTTAGTTCAAAAATGGCTTCTCTTGGGGGAAGGTATAGCTCAGTGGTAAAGCACCTGCTTAGCATGCACAAGGTCCTGGGTTCAATCCTCGGTACCTCCATTAAACAAACAAACAAACAAACAAACAAACAAACCTAATTACTGACCCAACCCCCAGCAAAAAGGCTTCTCCTGTCAAGAAAGCCCTGCCTGGTTCTCTTTCTCCGGGGACCCCGTACCCCATCTGCTTACAGTACCCAGGAAAGGACCTTTGACAGCATCTAGCCTAGGAGTCTCATTTTAGAGATGAGACAGAGAATGAGAGGGCTTGCTCAGAATATAGTGATAAGAGGCTGCTTTGATCCCAGAACACAGATCTGCTGGCTTAGAGTTCAAAGCTGTCTCCTGCCTGGAGCTGGATGGGTGGGGACAACCAGTGGTGCTCCGGAACCAGCTCCCGCCCTTTCCTGAGAGCCAATTGTTAAGTGTTCAGGAATTTTGCAAGCCTGTTGGTAAACACAGCCATTATTAAAACTTAAATGATATAAATAAATTATATTAAAAATGAAGGTAATCACAAGGGTTCATAGCAGCACTATCACAATAGCCAAATGGTAGGAACAACCCAAATGTCCATCCACAGATGAATGGATAAAGGAAATGTGGTCTATTCACCCAATGGAATATTATTCAGCCATGAAAACGAATGAAGTACTGACATACTCTACAACGTGAATAAACTTTGAAAACGTTATCCTAAGTGAAAGAAGCCAGACACAAAGGGCCACATATAGTGTAATTCTATTTAAACAAAGTATCCGGAGTAAGCAAATCCATAGAGGTAGAAAACAGATTCATGGTTGCTGGGGTCTGGGGGTGGAGGTCGGGGAGTGGTGATGGGAAGTGACTGCTTAATGGGTATGGGGTTTCAGCTGGGGTGCTGAAACATTTATGAAACTAAATAGTGATGATGGTTGCATAACATTGTGAATGTACTTAATGCTACTGAACTGAACACATTAAAATGGTAAAAAAAAAAAAAAGGCAATAAATATTCAAAACTCATCACTTTCAAATTGTTTTACCACATTTTACTATTATCTGTGCTCTGGAGGTTATTTATGGCTAAGATGTCACCGTGGCAGAAAGTCTGTTAATTGATGTGTTATTTATTGCCTTCCCCTCAGCTCCACCCTCAGTAATGGCCTGCTTGTAGCTAGCCTTTATCACGATGGGAGTCTTTGCACCACAGCAATTGGAAAACACTGACAAATCAGGGCTTGCTTTTTTGGCCTTTATAGAAATTGCATAGACTTAAGAAAGAGATGAGAAAACATTAATGATGCAGATGAAACTGAAAAGTGTGTTATATCTGTAGTTGTGAGATTGAGACCAGCCAAAAAAAAGTTGAGGAAATATTGTAATATTTGATAACTGTTACCTGATTCAGCAAAGAAGCTGCTCACATAATACGAAGGCTCAACCTGTACCTTCACTGTTTTACTTTTATTTTAGTTATTAATGCCAATGAAGAGATCAATCAATATTCATGTTGAAACCACACTCAGTGGTCAATGACATGAGTAACTGCTTTGCTGAATCAGACAGTGATCAAGTCATTATTTGTAGTCTGATTTTGCCAAATCAGGGTTGGATTGCAACCAGAAGCTTGCTGCAAATCAAGAAGTCTACAGAAATCAGTGAAAACAGTTTGTGAGAATTAGTTGGGTATATGGAATTTATAAGAAAAAGTATCGTATCATTTATTATTAGTTGTAAATTGTGGGCTGTACACCCTGTATGTGAGCAAACCTTTAACTTGTTTGTGCACATATATATTTAGAATAAGTTTTTTTTCTGGAGAGTCAGATGGTTAAACACTTGGCACATCATTGACTACAACACATTTCCAGCACGACAGGTCCCGATTTAAATGGGCAAAGCACTTCAAATTCTTCTCAAATGTGACATTCGCACTAGAACTATCATAAATTATCATCAAGACCCAGAAACAGAATGTTAGCAGCATTGAGAGTCAGAGGGACTAGCACTTCTTGGGAAAAGTAGGGTAAATTGAATAGGAGACTTCTTGCTCAGAATCGGTCCAATTGATTTCCCCCTGCCAGTTGAACTGAGTTCATTTTCCCCACTCAGAGAACCAGTCTGCAGTATATTCTTTAAGTCTTGCCTTTCAGAGTTCAATTGGGAAACTAGGTTGTTTGCTGTTTAAACGAATAAACAAAATGTTTATTGTTTAGAGTGCGTTGCAGAAAATTTAGAACGAAGTATTTTGGCATCCAAAAAAATCTATGAGTTCCTTGTGTGCTTGTTAAGAGCAGCACATAATCTTCTAGCTAAGTTAGCGGGTAGGATTTCCACAAAAGGACCAGTACAGAGTGCCCTCTTTCCAACCCCCCAAGAACTCCGAAGCGTCTGATTTATTATGCTGTCCCAGAACAGGAACATTCTCAGGGGAAGACAGATGACTTTTCTGCTCTTTCATACTTGAGTGAAGGAAGGATATATCACGGTCTTGAGAGGCTCAGGAGAGAGAGGACCTGATACTTGCAAGGCAAAGCTTTTTAGAATTAATCAGGAACTTCACCGTTGCTACCCCAATTAATCCTTGCGGCAAGCCTGAAAAGGGGTTCTTACCGAAATACTGTACATGAGGTGAGGAAACTGGGGCTCAGGGGGAGAAACGAATGGTCTAGCCTCATACAACTTTAGGAAAAATCAGATTTGCACTCACCTGGAAAGCAAGCAAGGGCCTGATGATAAGAGGGAGAGAGAAACAGCTCTGTGGATTTTCTTTTGATTACCAATTCCCAGAGATGACGAGGGTTGCTCTGGAGGAGGAGTGGTTGAAGGTAACAGCTGTGGAGCTTAGGAAAGAAAGTCAGAAGATGTAGCCTGCGCTGATTAGTCTTTCCTGGAACAGGAGACATGGTGGGAGGCACGAGCAAGGAGGTGACGGACTTTGCAGAGTCCTGATAAATACCACCCTTTGTCCCTGTTGGGTTCTGGATCAACTGAGAAACAAGAGAACTGTCAGTGGACAGAAGACTAGAACATTCTCTTTATTACTAAGAAAACTGACTTTGGAGAAAGTGGCTGAAATCTGAGAGCAAGTGGACATCCCACACGGGCAGGTAAAAGTGCTCGGGTATGCAGAGCTGGGCCAGCGTGGCGGTACCTCTGTGAACCCCCAGCTTGGAGGCGCACAACTCCCGGGGGAGAGGGAGGAAGGGGCTGAGATGGGCAGGACTCAGCTTCTCCAAGCTGCCCTCCTTCCCCTGCGAGGAATGGGTGAAGCAGCTGAGAACAGCTCCCTCCTGTCACAGGAGACACTGCCCACCTTCGCACAGGGCTGTGGCCGCCACCGCCTCTGCTGATCTGCATGTTGCACGGCCCTTTTTTAACCAGCGATGAATCTGCGCTGGTTCACCTCTCATGTGGCAGTGAGCATTCCAGCCACTGCAGCTGGAAAGAGCAAGTCCCTTCACATCTGCACAGCCCAGGAGCTAAGGAATGGTTGTGTATTCGCCTTCTCAGCACTTCCTCTCCAGCTGCTTGGGGCACTCTGCCTTTCTGCCTTTTCTGGGCTTTTTGGATTGGGACAATGAGTAGAGAAAAGCAGGAAATGGGACAGGAAAGGACAGAAAAGGTGGGTGGGCTGAGGCTTCAGAGATCGTGGAGAGTGAGGGAATGTGGAGTGTGGAGGGTTCTGGAGCAGCTGCGTGGATTTCAGAGAACTGGAGAGAAGAGAACCAGAGCGATTTCTAAAGCTTGTTAATTGGATCCACCTTACTGCTATCAGAGAAGTGGTAGCAAAGACTGAACCCGTGTTGTATTACTTTTGGGTGCAGGGTGGCGCCTCTTTGAGTTTGATATCATAGACACTCTTTGCACCTACCCCTGCTTTATAATTGGGGTGCCCCAGATATTAAAACAGGTCTCTGCTGAACACCTGAGATGTGCCAGGAGCCGACAGTCAGGGTGAGCCTCGGCCCCTCTCCTTACAGGGCTCATGGCTTCATGCGGGAGACAGACAAGTATCTGATGCAGTGAGGCTAGAGCTGCATCAGAGAATGCGCCACGGACAGAGGTGAGGGGACGAGTCATCCTACCCCAGGGGGCAGCGCAGGTGGAAGGGGGCCTGGGAAGAAGGTGACACAGGGCAGGGAAGAGCGTGCTGTGTGGAGACAACAGCAGGATAGAAGCTCAGAGGGCAGATGACCAGCGTGCTGAGAAACAGGGGGGAGGGCAGGTGAAGATTAGGGTGGAAGGACCCAGAAGGAGGTTGTATCTGCACATTGGAAGACTTGTTGTATGTTTACATCGACTCTAAGGACAAAGGTAAGCCACGTAAAGTTTTCATTTTGATTTCCACACCTTTTCCCTCATGATGTAAAATGCCACTTAGAGATACGCGCCATTCTATTTTATTCTTTTTTTTCTTTTCATTTTATTTTTATTCTTCATTCTCTGTGTGCATGTCTTTAAAACAAAATAAGGACTATACTGCACGTGGTGCTTTGTCAACAGCTTGTTTTCACGTAATATTTTCCATGTCATTGGGTAGTCTTCCAAAATAAGATTTCTAAGAGCTGTATAGCATTTCGTTAGGTGGACATCATATAATTTGTTTAATTCTTATTTTTTATTGAAATATAGTCGATTTATAATGTTAGTTTCATGTATACAACAAAGTGAATCAGTTATACATATGCATACGTATATTTTTTCAGATTCTTTTCCATCACAGCTCATTACAAGAAATTGAATATAGTTCCCTGTAGGTCCTTGTTGTTTATTTTATATATAATAATGTGTATCTATTAATCCCAAACTCCTAATCTATCTCCCCCTTCCCCCCTAGTAACCACAGTTTGTTTTCTATGTCTGTGAGTCTATTTCAGGTTTGTAAGTAAAATGTGTATCTCTTTTTATTAAGATTCCACATATAAGAGACATCAGTATGATATTTTTCTTTCTCTGTCTGACTTACTTCACCTAATATGATCATCTCTAGGTCCAATCATGTTGCTGCAAATGGCATTATTTTATTCTTTTTATGGTTGAGTAATATTCCACTGTATATACCACATCTTTTTTATTCATTCATCTATCTAGAGACATTTAGGTTATTTCCATGTCTTGGCTATTGTAAACAGTGCTGCTGTGAACATTGGGGTGCATTTGTCTTTTTGAATTATAGTTTTCTCTGAATACATGCCCAGGAGTGGGATTGCTGGGTTATAAGTTAAGTCTATTTTTAGTTTTTTAAGGAACCTCCATACAGTCCTCCATAGTGGCTGTACCAATTTATATTCCCACCAACAGTGTAGGAGGGTTTCCTTTTTCTCCACACCCTCTCCAGCATTTATTATCTGTAGCCTTTTTAATGATGGCCATTCTGACCGGTGTGAGTTGATACTTCATTGTAGTTCTGATTTGCATTTCTCTAAGAATTAGCAATAGTGAGTGTCTTTTCACATGCCTGTTGGCCAACTGGATGTCTTCTTTGAAGAAATGTCTATTTAGATCTTCTGCCCATTTTTGGATTGGGTTGCCTGTTTTTTGATATTAAGCTGTATGAGCTGTTTGTATATTTTGGAAATGAGCCCCTTGTTGGTCACATCATTAGCAAATATTTTCTCCCATTCTGTAGGCTGTCTTTTCATTTTGTTGATGGAATCTTTAGATGTGCAAAAGCTTTTAAGTTTAATTAGGTCCCATTTGTTTATTTTGCTTTTATCTCCATTACTCTAGGACCTGGTGGAAAAAATATTGCTGCAATTTATGTCAAAGAGTGTTGTGCCTATGTTTTCCTCTAGGAGTTTCATAGTATGTGGTCTTACATTTAGGCCTTTAATCCATTTTGAGTTTACTTTTGTACATGGTGCTAGAGAATGCTCTAATTTCAGTCTTTTACAGGTAGCTGTCCAGTTTTCCCAGCACCACTTACTGAACAGACTGTCTTTTCTCCACTGTATATTCTTGCCTCCTTTGCCGTAGATTAATTGACCATAAGTGTGTGGGTTTATTTCTGGACTTCCTATCCTGTTCCATTGATCTACATGTCTGTTTTTGTGCTAGTTCCATACTGTTTTGATTAGTGTAGCTTTGTAGTATAGTCTGAAGCCAGGGAGCATGATTCCCCCAGCTCTGTTCTTCTTTCTCAAGATTGTTTTAGCTATTCCAGGTCCTTTGTGTTTCCATACAAATGTTAACTTTTTTTTTTCTTTCTGGTTCTGTAAAAAATATCATTGGTAATTCGATGGAGACTGCATTGAATCTGTATATTGCCTTGGGTAGGTATGATCATTTTAACAATATTGAGTCTTCCAATTCAAGAACATGGCATATCTTTCCATCTGTTTGTGCTGTCTTCAGTTTCTTTCATCAGTGTCTTATAGTTTTCAGAGGACAGCTGCAAAAGAAGGTCTAAAACTAGTGTGCACTAGGGGTCAGGAGCCTGGGTTACCTTCCAGCCCTGATTTTAGAGGTTAAGTAAGCCTTTCGCAAATGTTCATGGCCAAATTATGAATCATTTCATAAGACCTCTGTGACTTTATGTACATTTTCCTCTTGCTGGAACATATTTTCCTTACCTGGAACAGATCCCCATCTGCTTAGAGAACTCCTGTTTGTCCTTCAAAACCATAGCCAGCTGTCACCTCTTCTGTGATACTTTGTCCGATCCTTCCCAGCCAGGTAGAATTATCACCCCCTTCCTCCTCCATACCACTGTACTTTGCGTTCACTTTAATCATTGGTTGTTGTACAAATCATTTGCTTATATGTCTGCAAACCACACTAAGTTACTTGTCAAGGTATCTGAAGGAATTACATCCCATTTGCCTTTTTATCCCAGTTCATTGGCACAAAGGAGCTCAATGTAGTTTATTTTCTAACTGAACGAAATATTCTCAAGCCTCAAGTTCCCCAGTGTCAAAGGGGGATGGATGACAGTAGCTGCCCTAACTACCTTAAAGGATTTTTTAAAAGAGAGTAAGATGTGTGATTAATAAACATACCTTGATAAAAGGTATGAGAAACTCAGTGAAGGTCAAGTCCAATAACCTCTTGCTGGGCCAGAGCCCCTGGTTACTAGGCTGGACATAAATTGACCTTATTTGGTTCAGGGAGTGCTTGGGACTCTCCTAACCCTTCTGCACAGTCATTGAGAGCATGGGTGTGGCTGGGGGTCAGTTAAGGACAGTGATTAAGAGCTTATGAGGTCTAAAAGCTTGACCCCATCACACTCGAGTCCCTTCCCCTGCTTTGTTTTTCTTCGCTGTGCTCCTTACTCTCTGACATCATCCAATAGAGTCATTTGCTTGATGGAATGTGTTTCCGTGGCAAAGGCTGCTGGTTGCCCACCCAGACCAACTCTCTCTTCCTCCTTGGCCCCTGGCCAGACCCCGTTCCCTAACCTTCCTGAAGATGGATGTGGCCACATGACTACGCTTTCACTCCCAGAAAGGAAATGGAAATGACGGTTGCCTCTCACCCCAGGCCTGGGCTTTAGCTGGGCGACCCCTCCATGCTCCCTTCCACTCACCTGACAGCTACTCAGACCTGGCAGCAGCCTGGCTCCATCCAAGCAGATGAAGACAGCATCGTATGTGCTTAGCAGAGCAAGGACTTGGAAGGAACCGGGTTCCCCCCAGTGACCAGCTGGAGCAGGGCTGCCCACTTACACACACCTTGAATTACTGCCCGGGAGAGAAATTCACTTCTTTGTTCTTCAGTTGAATAAATGTTAGGGTCTTTTTGCTTAGCAATCCAACCTTACCCTAACTAATGTACCCTGATGCTTTGTGACAGCTGGGTCTTTGTCTTTTTTGTTCATTGCCCTGTTTCCAGTGCTTAGAATAATACCTGATTCATAGGAGGTGCTCAAATTAATATTTGCTGTGGAAATTAGTGGAGCCAGGCTGACTGTTTTTGAGTCACTGACAAGACATGGGACCTTAACCCCTCGGACCTCAGTTTCCTCACCTGTAAAGTGGGGATTGTAATTGCACCTTTTTTGATTACCGAGAAGATTAAAATAATATATTTACAGCTCACAGAAGAATGCCTAACACATAATAAGTACTCAGTAAGTGTTAGCTATTATTAATATTATTGCATAAATGTTGTATTTTCTGTAGCCTTTGAGGTTTTCAGTAACACTGAAAACAATTTCATGTTACATTAGAAGAAACTTCGGGGATAAAGAAGCCATGCGGCTTGGACAGTAGATGTGTCCCCTTAAGCCACTGGCTGGGTGGAGTGAAGTGAATTCACCCCTTAATTGTTTCATGAATCAGCGTGATGGCTTTGGGAAACACACGCAAATTTATGCAAATTACATACAAATTCACATTAAAAATAGCCTCCCGTGTGCCTCCGCTTTTACTAGAAAGAATTACGGCGGCTTTATATTCTGTGCGGGGTTGCGTCAGGTTCCTCAACTGCCGGCTCAGAAAGACTCGCACCTGGAATAAGGAAGGCGCATGCGCGTGGGGAGGGGTGCGCACGTGGCGGGGGGGGTGCACGTTGGGGGGGGGCGTGCGCACGTCAGCGGGATGGCAGAGGTGGCTAGTGAGGACAGCTTGGATACTGCAATCAGATACATGTGGCTGGTCCAGAATAAACTGTAAAATTCCAGGCTCCGAGGCCCTCCATCCAATCAGTCAGTCCTTCTAATCGGCAGCCATCTAACCACCTCCCATTATTATTTAACGGCTCACTTTAGGCCACAAGAGCTGCAAAAGGAACACAGGAAACACGTTCCTGGGTTGGGAATGTCAAATATCCTTGGAGCTCGGCGCCATGAAAAGTTGAGTAATCCCTGGGCCAATCGGTTTTTCCATGGGATCATCTGCGTTTATGGCTGTAAAGAGGTTTGCAGTCTTGTGAATGGTTAGTGAGAGAGCCTGAGGCCGCCGTCACTACAATGGGGGTGGAGGGTGAGTAAGCAGCGAAGCCACGGGACCAGGGAACAGCATACAGTATTTGTGGCGTTGCCTGAACAGTTCTGCAGCATAATTGCAGAGACCCAAACCTCTTCCGCTTTCCAAAGCAGTACAGACTTCAGATACTCATTCCAGGTAGCAGGATCATTCATTCATACAGGAATGCACTCATTTGTTCATTTAGCAAAGCCTTCGAGCGCTTGCCCCAGCCGGGGTCCTGTGCTGGATTCCAAGAGTTAAAGATGGAAAAGACACGCTCTTTGCTCACAAGGATGTTTCTTCTCGCACCGGAGCTCACTAACCATCCAGCAGGGGAGATAAAACCCATCATTAATAAATGCCACACCGCGTGCTGGGACAGTAATAGAAGCCTGGAGAGCAAGAGAAACAAAGGAGGCTGTACCTGGGAAGGTCAAGGCCACCTGGAGAAATGCACGGTGTCTCGAAGGGCGAGCAGACGCCTGCCAGGTGGATGGGCAGAGGGAGGGCTGTGTGCCAGGGTACAGAGCATGAAGCCACGTGGCCACGTGCTCCAAAATCCGATTTGGAAAATAGGGTTAATGGTGTCAGGATGTACCTTTCCCCAGTCGCAACAGCCCAGGCATCCCTGACTCCTCCAAATGCCTGTGACATTTATGAAACCATGAGGCTTGTCTGGCAGTTGTCATACTCGGCGAGTTCTTCACTTGTTTGCCCTCTGCGGCTGCTGTGTGTCCTGTCTCTTCAAGGAGGTTGTGAGTCACCTGAGAAGTGAGGCTGTCTACTCTATCTTTAGCTCCCCTGGACCCAGGTCAATGCCTTTCTTGTGAGTATAAAGCAGGCAACAGACGTTTGTGGCAGGAGGTGTCCAAACCGATGACAGTGTCAGGATGCTCCTACTTTGGTGCACCCCCTCGGATGCTGTGCCATGTGCTAATTTGTACATTATCTCATGTAATCGTCACAGTAACCTTGGGAGGTGAATACTAAATCTTCATTGTACAGATGAAGCCACTGAAGCTTAGAGACATTACTTTTCTTGCAGAAGAGATGCAGCTTAGAAGTGATGGAAGTAGGATTTGAATGCTGGCTGACTGGCCCAAGGGCCAATGCTTCTAGCTCTGACTCTACCTAAGTCCTGAGCTCTAACCAAATTGTGGTAATCTCTTCCTACGGCTATCTCCTAAGCCAGGGGCTCCTTGAGCATGGCGGGGGTGGTGCTTGCTTCATCCTTGTACCCCCATACCTAGCATGGCACCTATTCTCCTGGGATGGATAATAAAGGGACAAGGGAGTTGTCCAGAGCAAATCTGGAAGGCTCCTGGAGGAAGCCAAGTTTTCTTGAGCCAAACTTGGAAAATGGTGTGAGAGGCAAGCTGAAAAGAGGGTGTGTGTGAAGGCTCAAAGGTGGATGTCATAAAGCCATTCATGGGGTGCTGTGTGCTTTGATGGAGTGGAGAGGAACTAGAAATGTATTTGGGGGAGCCCCAATCTCCTGGGTTACTTCAAGGGTACAGCTGGGGCACTTGGTGCTCCACATATGAACCCCTCTCCCTCCACGGGACCAGAACCAAGGCCACCTTTGGAGGGATGAAGGTCCATGTTCCCCTGTGGAGGTGGACAGGCATCTCCAAGTGAGACACCACTAGAAGCTGTTGAGGAACTGGTTGAGAAGCATCACTTGTGGGTGACAATTAATTAAGTAAATATTTTTCAAGGGCCTATTATATTTGGGGGTTGATTCTAGGAACTGGGATAATGTCATGGTCCTCATAGAAGTTCTATTTTAGTGACAAAAGGTAGAGCGAGTAAGTAAACTAACAGGCAAGCTAGGTAATGTCAGGTGGTAATAAATGCTCTGAGGAAAATCAAAAAAGGTGGCAGCACAAAAGTGACTAGCACGGGAGAGGGAGGTCAGTGAAGGCCATTCTGAGGAGATGATATTTGGGCTGAGAAAACTCGAATAACCAAATGGCACCAGCCATGCCAAGAGCTGGGGGTTGGGGGATGGGGGAGTGTTCCAATCAGAGAGTCAGAGGGCACAGCATAGGCAAAGGTCCTGGGGTAGGAAAACCATGAACTAGATATACAAAGAGACCAGAGTGGCTGGATGGTGCTAAGCCAAGGGAGAGGGGTCCAAAAATGGGGTGAGACAGGCATGTGGGGCTAGAGTGTGCAAGGCCTAGTCAGATTTTATTCCAAGTGCCAAGGTGTATTAGCTAGCTATTTCTGTGTAACAAATTTCCCAGAAATTTAGCAGTTCAAAACAAAACAGATTTTTAATCTCCCCATTTCTGTGGGTCAGGAATCTGGACATGTCCTTCACTGGGTCATCTGCTCAGGGTCCCTCACAGGCTGCAACCAAACCATGTGGTTGTTGGCAGGACTCAGGTCCTCATGGGCTGTCAGTCCGAGGACATCCTCAGTTCCTCACCATGCAGGCCACTCCAGTACAGCAACTCGCTTCATCAAAGCACACAAGCCAAAGAGGCATCAGAGTGCATCTGACAGCAAGATGGAAGTCACTGTCTCTTGTAACCTAATCCCAGAAATGGCATGTCACCTTGGCCATATTCTATTTGTTAGAAGGAAGTTGTGAGTCCTGCCCCTGCTCAAGGAATACCAAGAGGAGGGGATCATTGAGGGGTCATCTTAGAAGTCTGCCTACCACTCACAGGAAGCCACTGGGGGTGTCTGAACAGGCAGATGTCTGGTGTATATTTTCTTTTTTTTAAAACACTATTTAAAAAAATTAAAGTATAGTAAATTTACAATGTTGTGTTAATTTCTGTTGTACAGCATAGTGTTTATACAGATTTATATGCATATATATTTATATATTCTTTTTCATATTTTTTTTTCATTATAGGCCATTACAAGGTATTGAATATAGTTCCCTGTGCTGTACAGTAGGACCTTGTTGTTTATCTATTTTATGTATAGTAGTTAGTATCTACAAATCCTGAATTCTCAGCTTATTCCTTCCATCCCCCTTTCCCTCCTGGTAACCATACTTTTTTTCTGTCTGTGAGTCTGTCTCTGTTTTATAAATAAGTTCATTTGTGAACCCCTCCTCTTTTTTTGTTTCCATATATAAGTGATATCATACGGTATTTTTCTTTCTCTTTCTGGCTTACTTCGCTTAGTGTGACACCTCTAGGTCCATCCATGTTGCTGCAAATGGCATTATTTTATTCTTTTTTATGGCTGAGTAGTATTCCATCACATATATATTTATAAAAGATATACATGATATATATGATATATATATCTCCACCAGTCATCTGTCAGTGGACATTTAGGTTGCTTCCATGCCTTGGCTATTGTGGTCTGATGTATATTTTCAGAGGCTCGCTTTGGCTTTCTTGGGTGTTGGGGAGTGAGTGGGGGCTGGGCAAGGCTGGAAGCAGGAAGGCCAGTGGGGACTTCTGTAGAAGAGGATGCCAGCTTGAACTAAGGAGGCGCCAGTGGAGGCAGAGATGTAGCACCAATGGACAGGAGGTGGGTGTGAGGGGAGAGGAAGTGGGGATGACACCTGAGCTCACTGTGACATGTGCCTCCTGTCTGTGGGATGGTGGTGCCCTTGGCTCTTGGGACGAGTGCTCTGTATTCTTCTCTTGGGACAGACAGGGTGGCTCAGTCCCCATCCTCCTCACCCAAGGTCGCACATTTGCTGGATGGCTGGCCAGCACCAGGAGCGCCGGCCGTGAGCAGAGAACAGATGTCTCCTTACGCCAGGATGAGGGACTGACCCCATGTCCTTGGTCTCATTAGTCTGCCCACGCTTAGACCATCCAAGCTGGGATGCTGGAAGCTGCTCACCTATAACTGTGTTCACACAAGCAGTCAGAGCTGGAGAGGACCAAAGCTGTCTGTGTGCGTGTGTCTGTCCGAGATGTGCTACACTGAAGTGCGGAGAAGGTTCAGGGCAGGGAGAGTTACCACTGATCCTAGAATGTCAGGGCGTCTGTAGCAAATAAATTCCAGACAAACACTTGAATTCTTTACCTAATCAGTGACACCTCCACTAAATACCTGCTCGAGGTGAAAAAATAAAAAGATAGATAACTATGTCAGACTCACTGCTCAGCACTTGATAGCTATCTCACTGAATCCTCATCACAACTCAGTGAAGTAGGCACTAGTATTATCCCCTTTCGTTGATGGGAAAACTGAGGCTTAGAGACCTTAAGCCACTTGCCCAAGGTGACGAAGCCAAGG
The DNA here is from genome assembly GCF_009834535.1 of Camelus ferus. Classification (NCBI taxonomy): domain Eukaryota; kingdom Metazoa; phylum Chordata; class Mammalia; order Artiodactyla; family Camelidae; genus Camelus; species Camelus ferus. The sequence goes on along the minus strand of NC_045708.1, from coordinate 8,926,771 downwards.
AAAAGAGGCAGGTTTGACTCAAGTCTGTCTAACTCCAAACCCACGTTCCCAACCACAACCACCACCCTGCCTCCCCTGGAGGCTGGTTAAGGATTTGTTTCCTAGTTCCAGGGGTGAAACTAGATGGAGCTTATCCCCTGAGAGGGGAACAATTCAGGTCTCACTAGTACAGGATGTGGTAGATGGTGCCCCCTGGTGGTGATGGTGGGGAAGTGCAGGGGGTGGGAACATGGAGGCGCTCAGGGTTGGCAGTTTGAGTTGAGGGACAGACTTAGAGCTGTGTCCTTTGAGCAGAGAGCTAGTTCTAGTGAATCAGGGTATCCCCAGGCTTTTTGCAAGAGCATGTCTCCTTTCCTGGGAGCCACGGGATGCCAGGTTAGCCAGGCGCTCATCAGAGGTGATACACACCAGTAACCCAAATGACATCACCAAACACCAGCCACACTCTATCATTCAGACCTAGCGTCTGCACCTAAATTCAGACTCCTGCACATACCATACTGGCATCATCTTGTTTACAACGTAAGGCCTAGGATTTGGGCTAATTTAGAGGTCAGCCTGGTAATCAGAGGGGAAAACCTCATGACTGGATTGTTTTGGCTTAGGGACCAGATGCTCCCTGGGGGATTCCCTGGAGACCCCGCCCACATAGTTCCCCAAGGTCCAACCTCATGGGGAGTCGGACAGGGACCACTTATAAGACAAGACAGGAAGTGCTCTGTAGCTTGGGGAACACAGAGGAGGGGTGAGGGGTTCTGCTTGGTGGGCTGGGGAAGGCATAACATCAGGTTTTGGAAACATCAGGACACCCTGGGTTTTTGTCCCATCCCTGTTTTGAACCTCTTGATAGGAATCACGAAGTGTGTTGACTCTGAGAATAAATACAGAAACAAACCTGACAAACCGCGTCTTTGTAGGTCTCTCCCCATCACCTGCCATGGTTGTCCTCGGGCTGTGAGAGGCCCCCTTCCCGGGGAGGGAGCGGGGTGAGTGGGGCAGCTGGGATCTGGGATGCCTGTGTTCTATTTCCAGCAGCTATCCCTGACTCACGGCGTGACCTTGCTGAGGTCACGGCTATGTTTTCCTTGCTGGAGGAAAATCAGAGGTAGCAAAGCTTGCATTTTCCCAAGGCATGGGGGTCCTGGAATATGGGGGGCCTCCCTACTCCCCGTGAACCCCAGCCAAGTCTGCTCCTGCCTCTATGAACACAAAAATGCTTTAGATTTGGATTCAAGGCACTTTGGCGGACACTCAGAGCAAGAAGCAAGGAGTTCCTGCCACAGCAAGACTTATGGCCACTTTTATATGCAGCGTCTCTCCAAACACTTTCCAGATCACGTTCCACACCGATATTGCCCCACGTGGCCTTCATAACGGCTGTGGAAGGGGAGAGGGAAGGTATTTTCTTTCTAGTTTCAAGATGAGGCAACCAAGGCCAAGACCATTATTTCTCAACATTTTCATTACTGGGGACCCCTTTTATTATTTTACTACCACGCCTCCCCGTTTTGCAGGACCTTGTTAAATGTGCTGCACTTATTAGGTAGAATTTCATCTGTTTTCCTTAATCAAAGTCACCAGCTTCTGCTCAGCACAAAAGAACTACCCCTGAGTTCATTGCCAAGAACTGCGGCATTTGCTCTGGGTGACTGCCTCCTAAACAAAGGCCCAGTTTTCACCGGATATTTTGAAATTCTGAAAAGACTTGATCCTCGGGGGCCCAGGGATCCCAGGCGGGGAAGTACTTCTCCAGAGAGATAGATTGGCCCGGGAAGGGTTCTGTGGCTAATGGTAGGGCCGGGACTGGGTCCAGGGGCCTGACGCCCAGGCCAGGGCTCCACCTAACCAGACCACTCTGCGGAGAGGGCTAGTGCCCACTTAGACACACAGGCACAAGGACTCACGCATGCAAGACAGCAGCCCAACCAAACGCAGGTGTCCTGAAGCAACAATGCTTGGGGCTCAAACCAGTAAGAAATAGGTTCCCCTCAGTACTGGAGTGAGGAGCTGGAACCCAGCCTGAGGCTGGAGGGGTGGGGGGTGTAACAGATCATTCCAGAGTGTTACTGGAGGGTGGCGACAGGGGGTGGGGGGTGGGAGCCCCAATTCGTCTGCCACCCACCTTCACTCTGACACTGCAATCATGCATCATTTATGCAGCCTGGGGCGTTCACCCACTCTGGGACCATTCAGACTATTCTCCCAGCACCTGCCTCTTTAAGGAGATGAGACCAGAGTGGGGGCTGAGCCCCTGCAGCTGGGGATGAAAAGACAAACTGAGGACACTGGGGGAGGGGGGACACAGGCAAGGGGACTCGGGAGGTCTGGCGTGGAGGCCTGGGGTGTAAGCAGGGAAAGAGCTGTAAGACCCCAAATGCCTCGGAGCTCTCCGCAGTGCCTCTGTACACCCCCTCCCCCAGTCCCGGGCTCCTGCAAACACTCGTCCTCTGTTGAGATCTTGGCTCCATCCCAGAGGCTTAGATTTTTGCTCCATCGGAAGGCACCAAGCTGCACGTACCTCTGGAAAAAGGCCGAGGGCTTAGCCTTGTGGCTTCAGGATTCAAACCTCCTCCAATCCCCGTGGGGCCAGGGGCCAGGGGCCAGTGCAGGGTCTCTGAGGGCCTGTTGCCCAACAGCTGTTCCCGGGTTATTTTGGTCCAGGGAGAGCTTATCAATCCCAGGACATTTGGATCAAAATAGCCAACTGCAGGACAATCTCTTGGTGGCTCTGTGGGGACCTCTCCCTAGAAAAAAAGTTTCTAAAGTGGGGCTGGGGAGGGAAAGGAGTTTGGCTTGGGGGTGGGGACGTGTCTGAGGCTACACTCACCCCCTCCTTGCTGCCCTTTCAGCCTTGGCATCTCTCTGACCATCTTCTTTGGGGAGCGAAGCTGGGGGTTTGTTGGGGAGGGAGTAGAAATCGAGAGGGAAAAAAATCATTTTTAAACTTAGTTTCTTGACTCTGTGGTCTTCTCCCAAGGCTGGTGTCATACCTGTTACCTTTTCCCAATTTACAGATGGGATTCAGGGGGTCCAGAGAGGTGGAGGCACTGGTACTGAGGCCACTCAGCTGGGAACCTTGGCCTCTGTCCCCAGGCCTCAGTGCCTCTCCGTTGGGTCTCGTTTAGACCAGCAGCAGATCCGGGCCCAGGTGGCTGCCAGCTTCACGACGAACTCAGAGCCAGCATGGAAACTGCTGACTGGCCCTGGCCTTCCTTAGGGCCACAGCAGGGGTCCTGGCAGAGCCTGCCCCGCTGAGATGGGTTAAGTGTGGGTAGAGGAAAGGAGGAAGGAAGACCGGCCACCCTGGAGCTCCCTGGAGCCCCCTGGAGTTTCGCTCAAACCCAGGTCGTTAGACCCTGGCGCGGCCCCCCGAGAGCGAGCCGCCGGGATTGCCCCGGTCGCAGAGCCAGAGTGACCCAGGTCGCGCTCCCTTTTGCAACCGGGGTGGCGCGTGGGGAGCGCGCTTTGGCGCTAGGCGGGCACGGACGCGGGTGTGTGGGGCCCACGCCCCCCGACACGCCCTCTGGAAACCTCCGAGGTGGGGGGCGCTTGGTAACTGAACTTGGTTGTCGAGTGCTCCGCGCCAAGTGCGCGCGACAGGTCTTATTGCCCGGTGTCGGAAATAAGCTGCCCGGGCGGGGCCGCGCTGGGCGACGGCCACTCCGCCACCCCTACCGCTCCCGCCTCTCCTCCGGGATTTTCCAGCGGGTTAATTTCCTGTCCTGCCAAATCCTTCGCGAGTCCCTCGCGCCTCCCTCCCCGGCTCTCCCCCCCTCCGTCCCGGCCGCCCCGGGCTCCCTAGTCAGTCCGCGCCGCGCTCCATCGCCCCCGCGCGCCCGGGCGCACCCCCCTCCCCCCGCCCCGGCCGCCCTCCGTCTCCCCGCGCCCGGCCTCTCGGACCCCGCGCGCCGCCCCGCGCCAGGGCTCGGCTCCAGAGCGCGTCCGCGTCGCCGCCGCTCGCGCGGGTCCCCGGCCATGCGCCCCCGCGCCGCCCCCCGCGCCCCCGCCGCCGCCGCCGCCACCGCGCTCGGGCTCTGCAGCCTCCTGCTGCTGCTCCGGCCCGGACACGCGTGCCCCGCGGGCTGCGCCTGCACCGACCCGCACACCGTGGACTGCCGCGACCGCGGGCTGCCCAGCGTGCCCGACCCCTTCCCCCTGGACGTGCGCAAGCTGCTGGTGGCGGGCAACCGCATCCAGCGCATCCCCGAGGACTTCTTCATCTTCTACGGCGACCTGGTCTACCTGGACTTCAGGAACAACTCGCTGCGCTCGCTGGAGGAGGGCACGTTCAGCGGCTCGGCCAAGCTCGCCTTCCTCGACCTCAGCTACAACAACCTGACCCAGCTGGGAGCCGGCGCCTTCCGCTCGGCTGGGAGGCTGGTCAAGCTGAGCCTGGCCAACAACCACCTGGCGGGCGTGCACGAGGCCGCCTTCGAGACCCTGGAGTCGCTGCAGGTGCTGGAGCTCAACGACAACAACCTGCGCGGCCTCAGCGTGGCCGCCCTGGCCGCGCTGCCCGCGCTGCGCACCCTGCGCCTGGACGGGAACCCCTGGCTCTGCGACTGCGACTTCGCCCATCTCTTCTCCTGGATGCAGGAGAACGAGTCCAAGCTGCCCAAAGGTGAGCCTGCCGGGCCGGGGCCGGGGCCGGGGCCGGGAGACGGAGGAGGGGAGCGCGCGGGAGAGGCCGCCGCAGCCCGCGAGCCTCGCGGCCGGGGCCTCGGCTTGAGCCTGGAAGGGGAGGCGCGGGTGCTCCTGGCCACCGTCCTGGAGGAGAGTTCCTCCGGTGTGTCCCTCGCAGGTCCCCAGCCTGAACTTTTCCTCGGACTCTGCTAGGAAAGGGGAGTGGGGAGGGGCGCGTCCGGAATTCTCTGGACTTTCTGGGCCTCGTTGTCCGGCTTTTCGTCCCCTTTCCGCCAACAATGTTGGGGACCTGGCTTTCCAAGATCGTCTCATGGGGCCTTGGGCCCTAGTACTTGTGGGCGTGGGTTATTTCTGGGCCCCTCCTAAGTGAGCATCAGCTCAGCACCGTTCTCACCACGCTGAACACGGAGAGAGAGGCAGCCAGTCCTGAGAGCTCTCCAGCAGCACCCGGTGCCTGAGTAGGTTTCTGTTTTCTCAGCCCCTGATTTGTTCTTTCATCTAACGGGCTGAGGAATTTTCCTGGTGAGGATAACAGCAGCCAGTGATGCCTCAAAGATTTGCTGTTCCGTAGCTTTTCAGCCCAGATGTGAAATTGCTGAACAAAAATCTTGCGGGCTGGTGCACCCTGTTTGCCTGGTGCACTTTTCTGGTGATGACCTGGACATACATGCCCACCTGGCAAATAGGAACATGAGGGGGCCTGTGAAGGCCAGCAGGAAGGAAGCAAAGGCAGAGCCAAGAAGAGGGGACCCCAGCATCCAGAGGGATGAGCCCCGGGACAGGGAGCAGGTGGAATGGCCACACCTTCAGTGGATTCCAGTCTGCCGCTGGTGAGCAGGTGAGCCTGGCTCCCAGCAGTGACTGCTCAGAGCCAGACTCCACCTCCCACCTTGCCCTGGAGGGTTTGGTAGAGTAGGAACCAGAGCTGTAAGACCCATGTTATGAAAGATGACATAGATGTGGATTTATCTTTGGTATATATATATATATTTTTTTTCTGTTTATTGAGAATTCGAGGATGCTGCTCTTCTCTGCCCTGAATTCCCGTGCTCACTTATTCCTTCTGTGCTGTCACTAAGCACACATGCCGAGTAGCGCGGCAATCCCTCCTCCGCAGACGCGGGCCCCTGCTCTGGCGCTTTCGGCCCAGGCTGCCTCTTCCACACAAGCAGGTCCTAAAAAGATCTGACCTGCAAGGTACAGAGTCCCCTGCCTTTAAAGTGAATGCTTGCATTCTCCTGCCTGGCTTCCCAGGCCTTCCCCATCAGAAGACTGTCGTGGAGACAGGGAAGTCTGGATCCGGGCCCCGCTGTGGAACGGGGGTATGGTTCTGACGGCTCCTGCCGTGGATTTGGCTTCATGAACCCCCATTGTGGTGGTATAATTGGTTCCCACCATCATTCACATGAGGGCTCGGAGTTAGGGGGTCAGGAGCTGTGGGTTTCAGTCTCAGTTCTGCCACGGGTGACTGTGACCTTGAATAGGACACGTATCCTGTCTGGGCCTCGGCTTCCTCATCTCTAAAGGACTTTGGTTGACTTCTGAAGTCTCTAGGAAGTCCTTGGTTTAGAGTCTGAAGGCATAGGTTGGAGTCCTGGCTTAAAAACTGGGGTGACTCTGAGCAAGTCACTTAAGCTTTTTGAGCCTCCTCTTCTGTGTGAAGTCAGGACATGGGAAGGCTGGCCAGTCCATCTGACCAGTGATTGTCAGGATCAAAACCAGATAATGTGGGTAAATGAAAGGGCAGTGAGGATAGAAAATGTTGTTTTTCCTGCTGTCTGTATTATAGGAAAGAAAAGAGACACCAGATGGGGAGGTGTGGCTGGGGGTCAGGGGGCACCGGTCCAAAGCGACAGACAGGGTCCAGGCCCTGGAGGAGGGTCGGTCTCATTCAGGGGGAAGCGGACAGAGACAGTGGGAGGGCAGCCTGAGGGCTTCCGGCACCTCGGGGTGAAGTACCAAGAGCAGCTTGGCCTCACTGCCCGCTGCCCAGGTTGTGCGGCCAGAGCAGTGTCCCCAGCTCTGTGAACCGGAGGTGGGATGGGTGTGGAGGGCCTGGCCCAGGCCTTCACATGAGAGGGCTGAGTTCCGATTTATGATCCCAGGGAAGTCCCTGACCTCTCTGCCTCCTCTTCAGACCACAGAGCAGAACCCCATAGCATCTTTGCGGTGAGGCTTGAACGAGGTCAGCTCTGTCAAGGGCGCGGTGATCTTGGCGCGGAGCAGGTGATCGCTGCACGTCAGCCACCCCCTCCCCTCCTTCCACTGCGTCTGGGCCTCGCAGGGGCAGCGGGGGAACGACCAAGAGCCAGACTCTGGCGCAGAGCTGCTTGGTTCACATCCTGCCTCTGCTTCTTACTAGCTCTGTGCCCTTTTGCCTCTCAGTTTCCTCACCTGTAAAATGGGGACGATACTAGCGCCCACCTCGCAGGGCTGTTGGGAGGATTAGAAGGGTGTTAGTTATGAAGTAAGAACCGAGCCTGACACACAGTAAGTACTAGTAAGCATTCGTGCTGTTATTATTATCCTGTTTTCTCCAGAAGGCTCGGAGAGGTGATGGGAGTGACTTGCCCAAGGTCACACTGAGAGTTAAAAACAGCTGGGGGTCCACTAGGACCTTTTGGCTCCCAGCCATGCTGACCACCCACTTTCTGCCAAGGGAAGCCCTGAGCTCCAGGGCTTTCTAGGCAGGCGCCCTGCCTCTCCCAGGGGAGGAGAGTCAGAGGACCGAGCTGAGGGGACCTCATCCTCATTGCTTTTCCTTCACCTCCCCTGTTCCCTCCTCCGCTGGAGAAGCAAACTGAACAGAGCAAGTGACCCTGAGTAGCTCTGACAGCACAAAAATGTGATGGTCTGCCAGTGGAGCCACCGCCGCACTGATGGGCACACTCAGTCACAGAGCAAGGAGCACCATGGGGCCACTGGTCCCCTCTGCTTTGGCTCCTTTGAGGCTGGGTTGGAGGAGGAGGTCTAGGTCTGAGGACTCGGGAGGAGCTGCCCTGCGGGTACTGGGTCTGAAGGGAGAGGGCGGCGGATGCCTGCCAGGATGCCCACCTGCCAGTTTAGCAAAAACAAGCAAGCAAACAAGCCCCAAGCAAGAAAACAAACAAAACTCTGGGAGGCCTAACTCCCTCTGAATTTCAGAAAAACAATGAATAATATTTTGTATTATAAGTATGCCCCATGCAATGTTTGGGATATACACACCCAAAATTATCTGTTGTTTTTCTGCCATTCAACAATCCTTGGCCGCCCTGTATTTTCCCCGGTGGCTCTACTTTATGGTGTACATTGTCACGGGTGCCGTCTCTGTGTCTGGCAGGTTCCTTTCCCCACAGTTCACCCAATAAGAAGCAAACGAGTGAAGTGCTCTGCACGGGGTCCGATCACTAGTGGCCGAGATGGGCTCGCACGCAGGGGGGTTGGGCCCCACTCCTGGTTCTCTCTGATGGCACAGGATGGAGGGCGGGGGTGGGGAATAGCCCCATCACTGTCCTACCGTCTGACTCTCCTAGGTGACGACTGGCTGACCTCCCCGCCCCAGATGCTGCACTGGGTTTATTGGTTCTTTCTAGACACCATGGGTCCCAGGCCATGTGGGATAGCGTGTTGCCAAGGGGACAGTGACCTTCCCTCTTGACCTGGAAGCAAGAGACCTGGGGAGTCGCTCAGATGACCAGTCGGGTAGAGAGGGAGAGATGGGGAGGGTCTGGGGAGACAGCGAAGCATCAGGACCCCACCCTTCTCAGCAGGCAGGGATCTTGAAAGCCTTCCAGTCCTCCCATTGCCTCCGGTTTAGGTTGATGGCAGCCCAGCGAGGCTGGTAGGGAACGAAAACACACGGGTGGTGCTAACCCTCTGTGTGCTCATCACCTGGGGAGCTTGCTTGACATGCGGAGTCCTGGGTCCCCAGGCTTGCTGGGTGTGCGCCTGGGGGAAGAGGCCTGGGGACCTGCATTTTAATCCCACCCCTCCCCCAGCACTACCGCCACCAGGGGCTTGCAGTGCCCACTCACAAAAGCCGGAAAACCACTGCTGGGATTAAAGATTGGGAAGTTGAGGCCTGGGGGGGGAGGGGCCAGGTCCCTCCAGAGACCCCGCTGTTGGGACCCAGTGGGCAGTTGTCTGTGTGGCAGGCAACCTGGGGCTCTGGGCCGGCAGGATGTCTCGCGTGTCCCAGCCTTGCTCTCAGGCAGGAAAGGCCACTGGGTGTGAGAAGCTGTAGCCGGCAGGCAAGGGGCTGTCTCTGAGCTCAGAGGGGCCTGGGGCCAGCAGGCTTCCCTGGGCACACAGGCCACACCATGCCCTGGGAGTGCATCTCAGGAGGGGCCGCGCAGGTGCTGGGGGTGGGGGCAGGACTTTTACCTTCCTTTGTAGCCACAGCCTCGTATGGCCTGCGGGTCACAGCCCGCGGTCCCAGAGGGGAGATCTGAGCTGATCGCGTACCCAGGCCCTGAACGGTAGGCAGGGGAGGCGGGGGGCGGGGAGGTGGAACACAGGCACAGGTGGTGCCTTGGTTCTGCTCACCCTGGCCCTCTGGGTGGGGACAGCCTCCCAGCCATGGTCCACTGTAGTGCCTGGAGCATCCGGGCTTAGGTGGCTAGGTCCCTGCAGGGCGGACCCTGCTGGCTGGCAGAGTCCTCCCTGGGGGTGGCGGGTGGCTCATGACGGGTCCCCTGCCAGTTCCATCACTAACCCTGCCCGCTTACCAGGCAGGACTCATGGCCTTCTAGGGGGGTCCTGCCCCCATCTCCCAGCACCTCTGCTTCCGTTTCCTGATGTCAGACACTATGAGGGCCTGATTTGGTCAGAGGACTGGGGACTTCTTATCATACTGACAAAAGAAACAGTAACTCAGCCAAAGGGACACAAGCCAATGCTTGCCTGGAGTTCACACGGGTCCTTTCTCCCAGGTGACTCCAAGGTGACTCAGTTTTTTTCCTTTAAAAATGAAAGCAGTTTTATTTTGCTGATTATAAAACTGGTTCCTTGGAGGCTTGGGAAATGTGGACAAGTATTGTGACGAGAATAAACCCCCTCCCGGAATCTCACCACTGTGGAAGGTTTATTGTGTTTCGTTCTGGCTTTATCCTTACGTATACGTGTGTATTTTAAACAATCAGGTATTTTCCTGTACATCTTATTACTGACTTTTTTCCTCTTTCTGAGTGGTAAGTTTCCTGTCATTATAACTCTGAAAATTTAACTTTTTATGGCCCCATAAGAGGGCGTTTTATAGATCTGTTCATTGAACCTGTCTCCTTTTGTTAGAAATGTGAGTTGTTTTCTTTGCTGAACTGAACATCTGCATTCATGCAAGTTTGCAGACGCCTCTGGTTACTTCCTTGTGGTGGATTCTTTGAGGTGGAACCCCAGGGTGAGGGTCTGTGGTTATTTAAAACCTCTGCATACGTTTTGGCCTAATTGCACCCCAGACAGCCAGCACCCTTGGCAAATAGAAAGTCTGCGTTTCACCATACCTCTCTCAGATTGATGTATTATTTTTAAACGATTTTTTCCAGTTTGACAGACAGAACAATGACATCTCCTAATTGCTTTGATTTTCACGGCTTGATTGCCAGCGGAGTGACACTTCAAGTGTGTTTACACACCTCAGAGAACCCCGTGCCTGGCAGAGGTTGACTGAGGTCTCACTCGCTCCTGCCAGTGGCCGCCCTCCTGCTGTTGGCAGGTCAGCACATGCCCTGTGTGCCACAGGCTCCTGTGTTTTCAACTTGTCTCTTAATTAGAGTCGAGTCCCCGGTGTCGTCTTTCTCCCCATCCCCAGTGTCCCGGGCAGGTGTCAGCTTTTATGGGCACCTCGGTCTGGCGTTCCCGGGAGAGTCGACTGCACACATAGCCTGAAACAACCCTGCCCTGTCTCTTCTCTCCCTGGAGGGCCCCACCCGCTCCTGCTCCTCTGTGCCAAACGCTGGATCTTTCTAGAAATGTCATCTTCATCGTGCTGCTCTGTCAATTAGCTCAAAGGGCGACCTCATGGCGGGGCCACGTGGGACAGCAGGCCTGCCTTCCTGCCCAGCTAGGACAGCCCCCAGGGAGCACAGTTGGGGAATTGCTCTGGAGATGCCAGTGTCACCGTCACCTGAAGCTGACTGGCTGCCAGCTGACTCAGATACCCAAAGGCGTATTAGGCCATTCAGCCGAGCGGCCGTCCAGCTCCTTCTGTCTCAGAATCCTGTGGTCTCCAGTGAAGCTTGGAATGAGGAGCCTGGCAGGCCTTGTGACCTTCAGGCTGGCAGTGTGACAAGGGCACAGAAGGACCTCCGCTATGTGAGTTGTCACGATGACCTGGATTGGGCGCGTTCATGGTTACAGGAGCCAAATTGTATCCTGAACACGGTCACCGTAGCATCACAGTGGAGTGTGTCACTCTGGTCCTGGGAGCGTCCTGGGCTCCTGCCCTCAGGACTTTGCCCCAGCGGCGCCAGGTCCCCGATCCTCCCCGCTACTGCTCCCATTCCCACCTCCGCTTCTTGGCCTTTCTGGTTCCTACTTAGCCTTTCAGCCTCCAGCCCTCCGGGCCCCCCTAGGCCGGGCTGGGAGCCTGGCCTGTGTCACCTCGTTGGCTGCTGTACCACCTCTGAGACCACTGCTCGACATGGCCAGTTCACAGGTCTGGCCCATTTTAAGGACTCGACATGTGTCTTTCTCTCCTGGAATCCCAGCAGTTGGTACAATAAATGGTGTGTTTGGAAACTTTCTGATGGCTTCCAGCACTAGAGTAAACCAGCTCCCTCCCATGGCCACACCCCCACCGCAGCCACACCAGCCTTCCTCTGTCCCGGGGACACGCCAAGTGCCAGAGTCCAACCAAGACCTCTGAACTTACTGCTCCCGCTCGGACGTTTCCCGCTTCCAATGGCTACATTGTCCTCAGCATCAGGCCCCCAGTCAGATGCCCCCTCCTCCGAGAGGCCTTCCATGGCCACCCCACCCAAGCAGTCCTGCCCCCACCCTACTCATCTTCGTCACATCCCCTTAGGGCGTCTATGTCATCGTACTCCTAAGTCTACATTATCTTGTTCACAAGTCCTGTCCCTCTAGAAACACAGGCTCCAGATCAGCATGCTCCCTGCTGTGTCCCCAGCACTGGGGCTGGGCCCAGCGTAGAAGGGGCTCCGTGGGGCTGTAGGCATGTGTGACTGGACGAATGCACACTCCCGAGGCCTCTGTCACCAGGGCCATCGGGGAGCTGGCCAAGATCACTGGCCTTGGCTTTTGTCCCCACCAAATACCCCCGGCCCAACTACGATCAGCCAAGGATATCTGGATCACCTTTCAGCAGAGGCCGAGGCCTGGCCTAGGGGCTCTCTGGGTTCCTTTATCATATCTGTGTGATCCTGGTCAGATCCTGTCGCCTCCCTGAGCCTCGGCTCTCTGCCCTGAAGGAGGCGCGGGAGCCAGGTGTCCGGCCCCGTCTATTAGAGCAGTGCTGGCAGGACGGGGGATGGGGCCGTTCTGGGAGCCCGTTATCCTCTGCTCTGCCAGGTGCAGTGTAAGTGGCTGGTGGAGGGAGTTCAGGACACTGAGGCTGCAGATCTCCGCTTACCCCGCTGAATCGGAAACCAGCTTCATCTGGTGTTAGCAAACAGAAGGGTGTCTTGTAAGGATGTGGGTGTCACCGGGAACCATAGGTCTGAACAGTCAGGCTCCAGGGAGCTCTGGGGTGAGGCCTGGGAGGCTGCAGGGAGCACAGCACCTCTGTCTCTCACCCTCTGCCTCTCACGCTGTCTTTTATTCTCATCTCCATATACCGATGGGCTTTCTTCTGCTTTTTCATCCATGTGGCAAAAAACATCTGCTCCATTCAAAAGACAGCCGAGGCTGGGCGAGACTGCGCTGTCGTAGGCCCGATTTCCAGGTCCTGGGAGGAAGCTGTGTGGCTGCTTCTGGGGGCTGCCCCTCTTTTGGTCCAGGCAGCTGAAGGGATGGTTGTGGTGACATTGTACACAAGGGCTGCCAGAGCTGTGGGACAGAGCTCAGGGCTGGGGGGCGGGCAGGCCACCCACTAGGCATCGAGTTGGGGATCCAGATAAATGCCCTGATGCTCCTGGGCTCCAGGCTCCCCTCTGTCAAGTGCAGGCGATGGCATCTGCCCTTTGACCTCCAGCGATATCATACGAAGGTTCTCAAAGCGCAGCTCCCTCCGGCACTGCACGTAGAAGCTGTTCTTTTTCTCTTTATCCAATTCATAGAAATGTGGACAAACAGGCTTACAAATCCCACAGGATTTGAGCACTGCCTGTCAAATCCCAGATGTCTGCAACCCACGCAGACGGGCATTATCTGTGTTCACAGCACATCCTCCCAGCGGCTCTCAGCCTGGCCCCTCCGCTTCAGAGGCTGCCCTTCCGGGGGCCCCTGGTGCCTCATCTCCCCCCTCCTCTGGGCTGGTCATGGGGTGGATGCCAAGGGCAGGAGTCAGGACCTGGAGGGAGCTGTGGGCCACTCGGAATTAGGGGGCAGATTCTCAGACACGGACCCAAACCAGACAGCTGGGAATCGGGGTCCCCGTCCCTGCTCCGTTGTTAGCTGGCAGCTGACCTGAGTCACGTCCCCTCTCTCAGTTGCTCTAAATCAGGAGTGGCGACCCAGGCGACCCAGGCGTCCCTGGGGGCTGCAGGTGGGAGCCATCAGAGAAGGTGGGGCAGGAGGAGAACCACATGCGTGGGAGAAACAGCAGAGCATCGTGCTGGCTGGACTCCCCAGCCCTGGATGCCAAAGCTGTAGACCCCTGGGCCCCTTTGACCGCTGATTTTGGCTGGCTCTGTGCCCCCTGGAACCAGCCTCCTCCAGGTCATGGGGTGAGAGGGTCTAGAAGCCACTCGCCTTCAGCTCCCAGCAAAGGCCTTCTGGGTGGCTTCCCTTGGCAAAGGCTCTACCACCCCAGTTTGCAGACAATCATTTATGATGGTTATGTTTGAAAAAAAGCTATCATCTCTTGATGAAGAGGGAGGAGAGAGGAATCGAGGTAGTTAAATATTGCCCCCAGTGAGGCCTGCGCACCTGGCCCAGGCCTTGACGTGCGAGAGCTGAGTTCCAATGTAGACCCCGAACTGTGATCCTAAGGACGTCCCTGACCTCCGTGTGCCTCAGTTTCCCTGCCCCTAACTTCAGAACATGGAACAGAATCCCATAGCATCTTTGCGGTGAAGTTCAAACAAGGTCGGCTCATTTCTTTATATGAAGAAATTCTGCCCCCACAGCCAACACAAACACACACACACACACACACACTATTAGAAAGAATAGCATTGCTTTTTCACAAGACACCAAAAAGATGATGTCTTTTTAAAAATGTAACCATCATAAATGATACTCTGCATCAGAAATGAGAATGTCACATGGTCCCATTGAGGGGCTGAGAGCTTAGAGCTGAGGGCCAGGTCGCTGGCCCTGCTGCCACCTCCTGGACTTGGGGGCAGGTCACCTAACTTTTCTGGGCTGTGGTTCCCTCCTCTGTCACCCCCAGGCTTGTAAGGAAGATCAGGCAAATACTGATGCAAAAGAGCTTTAGAGGAAGATGGGGGCATGCAGACACAGAAATGACTGTCCTGAAGGAAGAAGTCTTAAACCCACAGACCTATAGAACCAGGAGGCATGGATGCTGTGCAGGGCTAAATGGGAAGTACCAGGGATGGTCAGGAGGCAGAAAGTGAAGGGAAAGGAGGGTGAGAGCCTTTATTGTGGTTTTCGCAGGAAGGAGTGGGCGAGGCAGGTTGAGGATTGGCTAGTTTGACTAATTTCAGGAGGCTTTGGCTAAAAGGGTGACCCCTAGTTGCCTCGTAAAGGGTGATTTAGGGCAGGAAGAGTCCTGGACCACAAGAACTTGGTAAAAGGAGGCAGGTCAGGTATGGGCTGGGATTGGTGGGTTTGCATAGCAGAGGTGTGCTCACCAGCAAAGGTTTGCTGTCTCTAGGAACTGGCCAACCTTGGAAGGGACAGTCCTTCCCCAGGTGGCAAGGCCTCAGGATGCCAAAGCTAAATAAAACACAGAAGGTAAAAATCATGATGCATCCAAGGGCCACTGCAGATGTCATTGAGTAGGTTGAGGTCATTAGACTGGACCCTAATCCAATCTGATTGGTGTCCTTATATAAAAGGGGGAATCTGAACACATGGATGCACAGAGAGAGAACCCCAGATGCAGGTGAAGGCTAAGCTCAGAGTGATGAGTCTGCAAGTCAAGGAATGCTGAAGATGGCCAGCCAGTGACCAGAAGCCAGGGGAGAGGCCACAGCCTCTCTCCCACAGCCCTGGGGAGGCACCAGCCCCGCCCACACCTTCATCTCAGACCTCTAGACTCCGGAACCATGAGACAACACAGTTCTGTTGTCAGGCCCCCAGATTATGGTCCTTTGTTATGGCAGCCCTGGGGGATGACCACACGGGGTGATGACCACCAGCCGCTTTGCCAGAAGCAGGGGGATGGATTCAGCAGCCTCCAAAAGAGCGTCCCGCCCTCGGATTATCTGTGATGTCAGAAGCAGTTGCCTCACTTGGTTTGCCTGTGGGAGATAAGCCCCCACAGAACAAATCCGGCTCTTGTTTATTTGGTTCAGGGTTGTCCCCGCGTCCCGCCCCGAGATGGCTGCTCCCACTGCGCCACTGAGTGAGTGTCTGCTGTGTTCCCGGCACCGAGCTAAGCACTCTAGGGCCACCCTGCCCAGTAGAGCCACGTGGGTGATTTAAATTTTTCTAGTAGCCACATTTTAAAAAGTCAGACAAGCAGGTGAAATGAACTTGAGTATTTTATTTAATCCAGTGTATCCAAAATGTTCTTGTTTCAACTTGTTATCAACAGAAAACCCATTCATGAGTTTCATATGAAGTCTTCAAAATCCCAGTGTGTTTTACCCTTACCGCACGTCTCAGTCCAGACTGGCCACGATCAAGTTCTCAGCGTGTGGCCGGTGGCTCCTGTAGTGGACGGAGTAGTTCTATATCTATTGGTGTCTTCTAAAGTGTCAGTGCCAGCCAGGGTCACTCCTTTTTACAGGTGACAATGCCAAGGCACAGAGAGGTTAATGCAACTTGGCCAAGGTCACCAGCCAAGTGGCAGAGGGAGATAGGAGCCCGAGAGACTGGCTCCGGGTCTTTGTCACTAACCATGCACGGCTGCTCAAATGTCACATCAGAACCAGGTCCCTCAAGTGCAAGCCCAGCCGCTTGGGTCCACAGCTCCTGTTTTAGACACAGAACCCAACTGAGTGAATATTGGCGACCCAGAACCTTGACTGGGGTGGGCAGGGTATAGCTCAGTGGTAGAATGTGTGCTTAGTGTGCACAGAGTCCTGGGTTCAATCCCCAGTGCTTCCATTAAAAATAATAATAATAATAAATAAACCTAATTACCTCTTCCCCCCAAAATTAAAAATAAAAAAAAATTTAAAAAAAAAAGAATCTTGACTTGGAATCAAAAGTGACTTGAACATAGTAGACATACAGAGTAGACTAAGCACCTGTTGGAAGCAAACTCATTTTCCACTTTCCGCTCTTACGAGAGCTTTATCTGGAACAACGAGCCCTCCTTGCTTGCCAAACAGATGTCAAGTCGTGTCGTTCCTTGTTCAGAACTCTCCGGTGACTCCTGTATCATTGAGATTAGCAACCAACGTCCTTCCCAGGGCATGCAGGGCCCTGCACGATCTGATCTCCTTTCTTTCTGATCTAATTGCCTCCTACTCCCCCTTCATTCTCTCTGGTCCAGGCACCCAGACCCCTTGTTCCCCAAACACACCAGGCATAGTCCAACCTCAAGGCCTTTGCACTTACTGCTTCTTGCACCTGGAGCACCCGTGTCCTGAAGTCCGCATGACTTTCCCCCTCACTCCTGTTAGCGGCTTGCTCAGATGCCGCCTTCTGGCTGAGATTTCCCTCCCAGCCCCACTGAACCCTGTGACCTGCTCCCTCCAGCTCTCCTTCCCTCCCCACTTTGCTTCTCCTTTCTCCATAACACCTGTCACTGTCTGCCACATAATATGTTTTATTTGAGGTCTGTCTGTCTCCCCTCACTAAATTATAGTTACAAATGACTTTTTTCACTGTTTTTACCCCGGTGCTAGAACTGCACTGGCATATACTGGGTGCATAGTATGTGTTTGTTGAGTGAATGAGTGACTCATTTACTTTAGTGATGGGTGTTAACCAAAGGCGAAGGGTGGGGTCGGGGGAAGAACAGGGAAGAGGTGGCCTCCAGAAAAATCCCCTTTGCTTAGAGAAACCAATTTGATAAATTAATTCTCATCAAAGTGTTAGTGACTTGAGGGTTAACCAGGAATAAATACAGTGAAGGCAGAAGGAAGGGACCTCGGCTCACCACTGAGGCACTGTCTGTGTAGGATTTCAGGCTAGGGATGCCCAGATGGGAGAGGTTTGGGGGGAAGGTTGGGCCCCCCAGGTCTTATCAAATTGCTTACAGCTTGTAAGCAATTATCTGGGCTTCCTGTCTGGGAGAAAATGCCAGATAATCTTTGTATTTGGAGAGTAAGACCACAATGATACAGGAAAATGGATGTTTAACTCAGGAGAGCCGTGGAAGGACGTCGCCCCTGTCTTTAGATGTCTGAAGGGCTGTCCTGAACGTGGGAGATTCGCTTCGGCCTCAGAAGATGGACCCTTGGTTGCAAACCACAAGGAAGCTGGTTTTGACGCTTTATAAGGAGTAATGGCGGGCTGTGAGGGCTCTGAGAATGGGCTTCCTAGGGAGGTGGTGAGGTTGCCATCATTGGAGGCATTCAAGCAGAGACCAAACGACCACTTGTCTGTGGAGCATTAAGTATTGGGTGAGCTTCCTGCCACAGTGCTTCGGTCCTCTGACTCGGACTTTCTGGGGCTGCTTACATTTTGTCCTGGGTCCGCCTGCCAAGGAAAGAAGCGTGTCTTGAAGGAGGCTCCAGTGTGCTTGAAATCCAGTGGCTGTGGCTGCCTTAATGCCTGGAGCGACTGCTCCACTTCACCCCTTCCCCTCCTCCCCCAGGCTCCTTTCTGAGCCCAGAGAGATGAAGCTGTGAAGCTGCGCAGCTGAGGCAGACAGACAGACATACAGACAGACAGACAGAGCTCCCAGCCTCTCGCCCATCACAGATCTCGCTCTGCTCACGCCAGTCACCGTAGGCAATCACGTGTCACTTGTCAGCAACCAGAGTCAGTTTCTGAAATGTATAATGTGTGCCCAGTTCATGTCCAGCTTCTGTTGAGCCAAGCGACTGACCCTCGGTGGCTCTTCCCTGAGCCCGCGTAATCGGGGCTTCCAGACACCTCGGGGCCGTCCCGCTGTGAATGCCACCGGACTTACACTCACTCGCCAGTGAATCTTTGTCACACTTCTGCTTAGTGCGCCAGGGAGACTGGCCCCTGGGTCTCTGACACCAACCATTGTGCAGCTTCTCAAATCATATCAGAAGCTAGGGGCCCCTTAGGCACAACAAAAAAAAAAAAAAAAAAAAAGAAAAGAAAGAAACTTGGGGCCCTTGGTTACAACCCATCCTCTTGGGTCCAGAGCCCCTAACTAGGTCAGTGAGCTTCGCTGATTCAGAACCTGGCTTTGGAGGGTGTTGGAGGGTGTACACCAATGATGACTTGAACATCTCAGTGGAAATCAGAGTAGACTAAACTGCCGTGAAGACTAATTCAACTCTAAGTTTGGAGAACACAGTGGTGAACCTGACAAAAGCTCTGCCTTCTTGGAGTGAACACTCCAGAAGTCTCAGGAAAGCCTAGATGATAGGGTTACCTTGTCTACTCATCTTCATTTTCAGATAGGAAATCATGGTTCAGAGAGACCAAGTAACTCGCCCAAAGCCACACAGCAAACCAGTGAAAAGCCAAGACAAGAGCCAAGGCCCCCGATTCCCGGGCGGGTGCTGTTCCCTCACCTTGCAGGGCAGGCGCTAGACGGGGAGGCAGCACGGGCTTTGGAGTTATAGCCACTGCGGTTGAAACCTTGCTCCTTTATTTACCAGCTGTGTGAGGCTGAGCAGATTGCTTAACCTCTCTGTGCTTCAGTTTTCTCATATGTAAAACATGAATATTAATATTCAAAAGTCTATGGTAGGGGTCAAAGGGATAACCCCTGTGATGAGCTTAGCACAATGCCTGGCACACAGTGAGCCCATAATGGCTGCAAGCTGCTGTTATTATCATCTGTAAACCAAGGCCTGTGTCACCACCCCAAGGACCCAGTTCCAGAGGCTCACACAGAGCCACAGGTGTGTCTCAATGTGCTGTCACTGCAGGTGCTCGGGATGGAGAGTAGGGACCCCTGGCTCCCAGGTCCAGCTCTGCCACCGACTCACCATATGATCTTGGGGATGCATTCACCTCCTGTTGCTGCTAGAACAAATTAACACAAAATTAGTGGCTTCAAATGACCAGATCTGTTATCTTACAGTTCTGAAGGTCGGAAATCCAAAATGGAACTCATGGGCTGAAATCAAAATGCCTGTGTTCCTTTGGCCTTTTCCAGCTTCTAGAAGGTACCCACGCTTCTTGGCCCATGGCCCCGAATCACTCTGACCTCTGTTTCCATCCTCACATCTCTCCTCTGGCTCTGACCCTCTTGCCTCCCTCTTATAAGGACCCTTGTGACTGCACTGGGCCCACCCGGACCATACTCTCCCCATCTCAGGACCCTGCACTTAACCGCATCTGCAGTGTCCCTTTCGCCGTGGGAGGTAACGTATTCTCAGATTCCAGGGATTACGACGTGGTCACTTTAGGGCATTACTCTGTCAGCACAGGGAAGTAACTTCACTTCCCCGGGCCTGTTTCCCCACCTAGGAAGGAGAGGGTCGGATAGCAGTTCCCTCCTTTCCACCTGCGCGAGTTCTTTCTGATGACTCCTCACCCCCGGCGCCTCGCCCTGAGGCCACTTCCCAGCAGCGCGCAGCTCTGGCCCCAGTGACAGCAGCCGCCGCCGTGCTGGGACCTGCTGGAAACTGCAGGGTGAGAGGGTCTGCCACTGGGATTCCGGGGGTCCCCGTGGCTGCCGCTGCAGGAGGAAATATAAATCTAACAAAAAACCAGTCTGAGTCCTGCCTTCTCAGGAAAATCAAAATGGCTTTGTTGGAAAATTGGTTTGGAGCCGGTGGGGTCCTAGAGAGAATGTTATGGGCTGAGGTGGGGGGGCAGCCCTCGTGGGGAGGTGTCCTGGAGCGGCTGTGACAAGCAGTGCAAGACGGGGGAAAGCCACCAGGTCACTCCAGAGAGAGGCTGGCAAGTGAAGTCCCACCAGTGACCCGTATGTGTGTGAGCCGGGCAATGCTGGCACGCCGTGGTGTCACGGAGAGAGGCTGGACTTTGGTGACAGCCAGGCCTGCCCTTAAATCCACCGCCTCACGGACGAGCCGAGCCGTGTGACTCAGGTGAGTCTCACAGCTTCCTGGAGCGCCGGTCTCTGCACCTGAGACCCGCCCCACGTTTGTACCCGTGTTCATAGCAGCATCAGCCACAATAGCCAGAAAGTGGGCGCAACCCGAGCGTCCGTCGTTGGATGAGTGGATAAACAAAACGTGACCATCCATACAGCGGAATATTATACAGCCTGAAAAGGAAGGACATTTCGACACAGGCTACAGCATGGGTGAACCTTGAGGACGTTAATGCTAAGTGAGGTGGGCCGGTCACGAAAGGGCAGATACTGAATGCCCCCACTTGTCTGAGGCACCTTCAGAGCAGTCAACTTCATACAGACAGAAAGTAGAATGGGGCTGGGAGGAGGGAGGAGGGGAGAGCGCATGTTTAATGGGGACAGGGTTTCAGTTTTGCAAGACAAAGAGAGTTCTGGAGATGGATGGTGGTGATGGTGGCACAACCGTGTGAACGTACTTTATACCCCTGAACTGTGCACTTAAAAATGGTTAAGATGGGGAGGGTACAGCTCAGTGGTAGAGCCCATGCCTGGCATGCACAAGGTCCTGGTTTAATCCCCAGCACTTCCATTAAAAAAAATGGCTAAGATGGTATATTTTGTTATCTGTATTTTGCCACAAAATTTTAAAATTTTTGAAAAATGGGACTAGAAAAAAAAAAAACCACCCCAAAGCAGAGCACCCCAGCCTCAGCACGAATGACTTTCTGGGCTGGCTAGTTCTCTGCCTCGGGGGCCGCCCTGCGCACTGTGGAATGGCTGGCGGCACCCCTGCCCTCGGCCCACTAGATGCCAGGGGCATCCCACCCAGTTGTGGGAACCAAAAGTATCTCCAGACATCATCAAATGCCTGCCAGGGGGCAAAGTCGCACCCAGAGGAGAGCCACTGCCCCTTCAGGGCTGTTGAGCAAGAAGATTAAATGACACAGTAATGGTGAAGTATTTGTAGTGCCTGGTAAACAATAGGCGTTTCAGTGACTATTACTTCCCCATAGAAAGTCGTCTCCACAGTGTAATCTGAGGGGTCCACTTAACACACATGCCCCTCAGCACCCCCAGGATGCTCAACACATGGCTTCTTCCAGATGGCCCCGAGCCCACCGGCAGAGCCTAACTTGGGACACTGGGTGATCAGGACAGGTCCAGGGAGAGAGCGACAGCGGGTGTCCCTGAGCACTCCGAGGTAGTTCAGAGCATCAATCAGCATGATTAGAGGGAGGTACCAGACTCACGGGGCCAGTCTTAGACTTCCTCATGCTGGCCTTGCCAGAAAGTTCTAACCAGTTCATCAGTAATAACTAGACACAGGTTGGTATCCTCAGAGCTCTGCCCAGGGCACAGCTCATAACACACACCTGTTACTAATGATGGAGGTGACAGCGATGGTGGTGTCAGAAACAGTGGAGGTGGACATCACAGTGGAGATGGGGGACACGGGGGAGGTGGACATCACGGTGGAGGTGGTGGGGGACACGGGGGAGGTGGACATCACAGTGGAGGTGGTGGACACGGGGGAGGTGGACATCACGGTGGAGATGGGGGACACGGGGGAGGTGGACATCACGGTGGAGATGGGGGACACGGGGGAGGTGGACATCACGGTGGAGGTGGTGGACATTGGGGAGGTGGACATCATGGTGGAAATGGTGGAAGTGGCAATGGTGGTGACGGTCAACATGATGGCAGTGGTGATGATAGTGGAAATACATGCTTCCCAGAGAATAAAAATGTAAGCCCTCAGTGATCACCTCTGCTCACTTCTCACCAGGGGAGGACAGACTGGGAGAACTGCACGGTGAGTCAGTCAGATTCCATGCTTGTGTGCGTGCCTGATGCCGGTGTCCTGGGGCTCAGGGTGGGAGTCAGGCTGGAGTGGAGGACGGCAGACACGAGTCACATCCCTGGCGCAGGATCCACTCTTCGGTGCTGCCCCTTCTCCAGGCTGTGCTCTGCGGAGCCAGGACCAAGCAGGAGCCCTTGCCCCGGTGCTGCGGATGCAGCTTCCCCTTGTAGAAACCAGCTGATTGCCTCATCAGAAGTGTCTGCCGGCGGAGACGGGGAGGACAACCGGGAATTCTCCCCTACGCGGCAGTCGATGTTTAATGAAAGTGGTGGCGGGGAGCAGAGGTTAGCTCTATAAAAAATTAGAGCTGATGTTCCCTGGCGCCCTGCCCCCCTGAAGCAGGCGCAGCCCTGCCCGCCATCAGGGGTGCCCCCTCGTGCAGTCTTCCTTTGCCGCCCGAAGTGGCTACAGCAGGGGCCTCGGTACCTGCAGCTCCAGGTGCTTGGAATGAACTAAGAGCCCGATGCCCCCAAAGAACTGGGTTCCATCCAGACTCCAATGTGACCTTACACAGGTTGCCTGACTGCCCTGGGCCTCTTATCTATAAAATAAAGGGGAGAGTTGGGGGGGTAGTAACGTGTCAGAGGTGCCTTCGGATCTAACCGTCTATGAGGTGGTGGAATCAGCAGGCGGAAAGTCTGGCCATGCATGTAAAGGAACCAAAGCTGCTTGTGTTTCCTGGGCCTTTGGGTTGGGAGTTCTGGGAGGCTGGTGGGGAGGGCCTGGCCGGGTGTTTCACTGGCCCAGGCTGAGCCCTCTTCCTCCTGTGAGCAGAAGACAGCAGTGGTGAGCTCCGGCCAAGAGCAGGGGGACCAACGCCCTGGAGATGCGTCCTTCCTCCCGGGGGTGGGGCGGGAAGCCCCCTTCTCTGGGAGCTGTCGCTCCACCAGTGGTTAGGTGGAGGGGATCAGCCTGGCTCCCATTGTGACCAGGGCCTTGATAAGACTTTGGAAGCTCTTAGCACAGGTCTTGGGCAGGAAAACCACTCCAAGCGGCCGGTGAGCACACCATACGACGTTCAGCTCGGCTGGTAATCAGAGAAATGCTAATTCAATCACCGCCATGCTCTTCCGTGGCTTATCCGGTTGGCAGAGATGAAAAAGCAACAAAATCCATCGTGGGCGTGAGTTCAGTGATGCTCTCACACAACCTCCAACTGAGGGGAATGTGTCTTGGGGGAAATAATTAAGAATGTGTCCGTGGTGCTCACCACAGCTTTGCTTCTAGTGAGAAAAAGACCTGGAAACGTTCCGGGATTGGGCAGGCGAATCACGGCTCATCTGCATAATAAAATACCCTGTAGCTGTCGCAGGTGGTGTTTGGTAATTACGCAGGTGGAATGGAAGCGTGTTCGCAGGGTGGTTATCCAACAGAGTGGCCGAGTGTGCTTCTGCTCTGGGGACTTATGTACCTGCACACAGAGAAAAATACAGAAGACGGTGAGCCACTGTGCTACACGTGTATCTGTGGGTTGTTCTATCCTTTTCTTTTAGTTTATTTCTTTTGTCTCATTGTGCACACAGGCTTTGCGTGAAAGTGGAATTAGGAAAACACAAATAATGTTTTTTAAACAAAGTTTTTTTGGGGGGTGTGGTAATCAGGCTTATTTATTATTTCTTTTAATGGCGGTGCTGGGGATTGAACCCAGGACCTCGCGCATGCTAGGCATGCACTTTACCACTGAGCCATACCCTTCCCCCTACAAATGTATCTTTAATGAGAAAAAGTGCTTAGGAGAGCCTGTCGTTAGGCAGGTCCCGAGAGGCCAGATCAGGGGAAAGAGATCCTCTGGCTGCGGGCCTGTTTGCTGGCAAAGGGGCGAGAGACTCATCTCAATCTACCTTCCCCGTGTCATCAGCTATTTTGGGAGAGTGGCAGCTCTTTGCCGTCTCCAGCTCAGGTGTCAGCAGCTGGGGAGAAGTCATCAGTCAAGGGGAGGGAGCCTGGAGGGGTGGCTGCAGGCAGGGAACCCAGCCACCTGCCCTTCTCTTCTTCTTTTTTCCATTTTTTGTTTTACTGAAGTGTAGTCAGTTTGCAACACTGCATCAGTTTCTGGTGTACAGCATGCTGTTTCATTCATACATATACATGCATATATTCCTTTTCATATTCTTTTTTATTGTAGGTTACTACAAGATATTGAATATAGTTCCCTGTGCTCTGCAGAAGAAACTTGTTGTTAATCTACTTTATATATAGTAGTATCTGCATATCTTGAGCCTCCAATTTATCCCTTCCCATACCCTTTCCCCACTGGTAACCATAAGTTTGTTTTCTATGTCTGTGGGTCTTTCTATTTTGTAAATAAGTTCATTTGTGTCATTTTTTTTAGGTTCTACCTATGATTGATATCATATGGTATTTTCTTTCTCCTTCTGACTTACTTCACTTAGAATGATGATCTCCAGATCCATCCATGTTGCTACAAATGGCATTATTTTATTCTTTTTTGTGGCTAAGTAGTATTCCATTGTGTGTGTATATATACACCACATCTTCTTTATCCAGTCATCTGTTGATGGACATTTAGGTTGCTTCCATGTCTTGACTGTTGTAAATAGTGCTGCTATGAACATTGGGGTGCATGTATCTCTTGGCGTTAGAGTTTCCTCTTAATATATGCCCAGGAGTGAGATTGCTGGATCATTGGGTACGTCTATTTTTAGTTTTTTAAAGAACTTCCATACTGTTTTCTATAGTGGCTGCACCAAACCACATTCCCACCAACAGGGCAGGAGGGTTCACTTTTCTCCACGTCCTCCCCTGCATTTATCATTTGTGGGGCTTTTTAATGATGGCGAGTAGCCCGTCCCTTCTGAGGGTGCCTGGGGGAGAAGGGGGGTGGTTCTGAAGGGAAGGAGGAGCAGTGGGCCGCGTTCTGCTTGGGCCTGAGTGAGCCGGAGCCCACTTCTTTTCGGTGGTGGGTAGAAATGGGTTGGAGGAAGACCCTTGCCAAGGCATTTCTTGTTTAGTCTCCATTTCTCAGCTGGATAACCTGATGCAGGTAGCTGAGTGTTTGTTTTCTTTGCCAACTGGGGTCACCAGAGTCGTAGCCTTAGAGTTGTTTTGTGGCTTAGAAGAGTGGAGACAGTGCGATGCTTAGAAGGCTGTCCAGTGTGTGGTCAGGCTGCGGGGGGTTGGCTGACAAATAGTGGGGGCTCTTTGTTTTTGTTCCACCTGTTTCAAAAGAACAGTAAGAGTTTCCGCCTCCCATGGGAGAAACACATACAGCTTCTTCCTCCTCCCAGGGAACCGCAAAGTACCTGCTGATGACTTTAGGGAAAAGGACTTCTGTCCTGCAAGGGAAGGGACCTGCTTGTCCAGCACCATCGGCCATCAAGTGGGACGGTCTCTCCGTTTTGGGAGGCAGTTTAGGAAGCCCTCTGTGGCTGCACATCTAAGCCACATTCTCCAATCCTGTCTTTATTCAGACATTCATTCAAAAATATTTTTTGACAGTTCTAGGTACTGGAATACAGCAGGGAACAAAACCCAAAGCCGGACCTCACAGAGCTGACATTTGAATGGGGAGGGGCAGGGAAACAGAAAATAAACAGATATATACACACGTAATAATATGCCAGGTGGTTCCAGAGAGAAAAATAAGCCAGGTGCGATGGATGGAGAATGGTCGTGGTGGGGCTGGGGAGAGCATCTCCGATAAAGTGACATCTGAACAGAGACCTTAAGAAAGCGAAAGAGTGAGCCAGGCAGAGGGAGCAGGTGCAAAGGCCCTGAGGTAGGTCTGTGCATGGGGTGTCTGAGGGACGGCAAGCAAATTGGAGTGAAGGGTTTGGGAGACAGTGGTAAGGACCAGCGGATTTCACTTTGAGAAAGATGAGGAGCCTTAGTCGGGGTGGGGGTGGGGGTGTTGAGCAGAGGAATGGTGAGATGTTTTTCTGTAAAGAGAGATTTTGGACAGCCAGGAGGACAGAAGCAGGCAGACAGCATAGGCTCCTGCAGTTTTATCAGTAACAAGGCTGACGGTCTAACCTCCTTCCTCTGAATCCTGTGTCTCTCACTCATTCAGTTCTAGACTCAGGGCGGTAACTGTGTTATCCTTTTTTTTTTGTTTGTTTGTTTGTTTTTTGCTAGTATTATTTCAGGAATCATGTGTAACAAGTAGGAAGAGTCCTCTACATCTTGGATTCACTTCATTGAAGACAGAAATCGTAAAAATCGATGGCTCCCAACCTTTTTGCCGCTAAGAACGTGTTCTGTTAATATTTCCAGACCCCAAGTTTGAAAGATTTTTATCTACCGACTTGCACATTTGAATAGTAGTCCCAGGGGCCTTCTCACAAGCTACTCCTTGCTTACAGACACCCCCAGCCCACCTTCAGCACCCCAGCCAGGAACCACACTCCAAGATCCTTCTCACCCCGGCATTTCTGGCTTGTTCTGGATTTTTCCTGTTCTCCTGATGTTCGTGCGCTGTGTGCCCGGCCTGGAGCTCAGCAGTGGCTGCAGACACGAGAGACACAGGCTGCCCCTTTGTCAGGGGAGGTACGGGGTCCAGGGAGAAGAGGCCTGACTCAAGGGAAAGGCGAATACAGGAAGCATTCAGGGTAGGCTTCCCAGAGGAGGTGTTTCCTGGGTTGAGTTTTGAACACAAGTTGGCAAACTTCCTATAAAGGGCAAGATAAGAAATATTTTAGGCCTTGTGAGCCGTATAATCTCTTGCAACGACTGAAACTTGCCACTGTTGCACAAAAGCAGCCTTAGAGGATATGCAGACCAGGGGGCCTGGCTGTGTTCCAATAAGACTTTATTTACAAAAACATATGGGAGAGGGAAGGAAGGGGGATTTGGGCCTGGAGCTGTAGTTTGTGGACCTCTGGCCTTGAAGAATAAGGAAGCAGCCCCCAGGCCTTGATTCCAGATGGACTGAGTGCAGAATGTGTCCTGTGCTTCCCAAATGCGACCCTGTGTAGTGGTCATTTTTTCCAGGCAAAGTGAGAGCTATGAGGGCCCTGGGGTGAGTGTTTGTTAAGGCCAGTGTAGCAGTGTGTTAACCTATTTGACGTTATCCTGGGCTTCTTAACTTCAGTGGTGGACAGATGTTCTCTCTTTGGTAAAATGATGATGGTGTGTGTGTGCGTTTAATGCCCTGAGCAGAATTATCGGCTGCAATCCTGTCTGTCTCCTCTGTTTCTTTTTAATTTTTTAATAATTCTTATTTTTTTATTGAAGTGTAGTTGATTGACAATGTTAGTTTCAGGTGTACAGCAAAGCAATTCAATTATACATGAATATATATATATATATATATATATATATATATATATATATATATGTATGTATTTTCAGATTCTTTTTCATTACAGCTCATTGCAAGAAAGTGAATATAGTTCCCTGTGCTGTACAGTAGGTCCTTGTTGTTTATCAGTTTCCATATAGTCATGTGTATCTGTTAATCCCAAACTCCTAGTTGATCCCTCCCCTCCTCCTCTATTTCTTATTTTTAAGTTTTTTGCCACTGTGTAAAATTCAAAAGCCTGAGGACCACAGGTCTAGACTCCAGGCTCCTGAGAGACCTTAGCCACGGGTGGATGGTCTTATCCTCAACTTCTGCCCATGACTTTCCTTCCCTGGCAGCCTGCGGGACAGGCAGACACCCATTTCCCCAAAGGGTTACAAACTCACAGGCCTGCACAGGGGCCAGCAGGTGACATGAACGAGGGAGCAGGCTCCCGGCATGTGTCCTGTCTCATTAGGGCAGCCTGACAGTTGTCTCCATGTGACAACATTGCCTTATCTCCTGATTAAATGTTTTTTTAGATTCTTTAAATAAAAGGGCACTATTGGTGCACTGCCAAAAACTAAAATAAAAAAATCTGTTGCAGCCTGAGCTCCTGGCCGGCATCCTTTAATCTCTTAATCCAGATTCTCAGTTCCTGGCAATGACTCCACACATAGCCTTTGGGCATCAGCCAGTGACAATCATTTGGGAAGATCTTGTATCTAGGGGTGGGGTGAGGGGGGTGCCAGTCCAGCCCACGAGGCCGCAGCTCATGGCGTTTCTCGCCCACACTTTCGGATTCCACCCATGCCTCTCGCCTGCAAGGCCTTTCTCGTTCCTCCCTAATAATCCTTCAGACTCCAAGGTATTCGTTCATTCCGTAAATATGGATGAGTCCTTACCAGACCTTCTCGACACCTCGGCTCGTCATTCTCTGAATTCGTAAAGCCTTAAGTCGGTTCTTAATCATGTATTATCTTCCTTCCCGATTGCTCGATGCATTTTAGCAAAGGCTCCTCTGTCAGATGATAAACTTCCTAAGGCTGAGGACGTCACTTTCTTCAGCATGACAGCCAATGCAGAGTGAAAGGGAGAACGCAGGCTTTGGAGCAAAGCAAACTGAGAGGGTGGTTTGAATTCTTGCTTACTCATGTAATAGGACGTGAATTGCCAAAGGTTTCTGAAGCCCGCTCCCTCAGCTATGCATTGAGGGCGACGCTGTTCACCTCCCAGAGGGAGGTGAGTGGTAAATGATGGATGTTAGGGGATATGCACTGCATCAGTACACAGTAGGCGCTCAATAAATGCTACCCCCCCGCCCCCACCCCCACCCCCACATTCTTCCCAGTTTAGGACAAGGGTGAGGGCTCAGGAAGAAGCAGGTGAACAACGCTGAGTTGGAAAATACGCATAGTCTTTCTTTTCAAAAATCTGCCCAGTGCGCCTTCTGTGTCTCCCCTGGGCTTTCCCAGCCCTGCTCTGCACCCAGTGTTGATGAACTCGGGACCAGCCTTTTGCAACGTGGCTGCTCATTCTTGATGAGATGCCCGATGCAGGCTGTTTAGAAGACTCTGGCCCTCATTTAAAGAGAAGGAGCAGACCCAGAAGCACATGAAAAGGTGCTCAGTATCACTAGTCAATAGCGAAACGCAAATCAAAACCACCAAAAAAAAAAAAGAGAAACTACTTGACTCCCATTAGGATGGCCATTTTTAAAAAAATTTAAAATAGCAAGTGTGGACAAGCAAGTGTGGATATGGAGAAAGTGCAACCCTTGTGCGCTGCTGATGGGAACGTAAAGTGAATAACCATAGGAGAAATCAATATGGCGGTTCATCACAAAATTAAACATAGAGTTACTGTATGATCCCGCAATTCCACTTCTCAGTATGTACCCAAAAGAACTGAAAGCAGAGATTTCAGTAGATACCTGTACGCCAAGGTTTATGGCAGCATTATTTATAACAGCCAAAAGGCGGAGACAGCCCAAGCGCCCATCAGTAGTAGATGAGTGGATAAACAAAATGCGGTGTCACCATGCAATGGAATATTATTCAGCCGTGAGAAAGAAGGACATTCTGACACATGCTACCACATGGGTGGATCTTGATGACATAAGCCAGTCACAAAACGGCAAATAGTGTATGATTCCACTTATATGAGTAGGCAAGTTCAAGGAGACAGAAAGTAGGGCAGTGGTTACCAGGGGCTGGAGATGGGAGAATGGGAGTTACTGTACAGAGTTTGTGGGATGGAAAAGTTTTGGAAATAGATCATGGTGATGGTTGGACATCATGGTAAATGTACTTAATGCCACTGAATTAGACACGTAAAAGTGGTTAAAATGGTAAGTTTTATGTCAACAGAGAAATGCAAATCAAAATTTTTAAAATACTAAAATTTTAAAAATTTTAAACTAAAATTAAAACAAAATACAAAGAATAAGAAAGAGAAGGAAAAGGAAAGGGAGCAAGAGGACGAGGAAGTGGAGGAGGAGCAGAGAAGACGCCACCACCGGCTCGGTAGTCAGGACGTGCAGAAACCTTTGACATTTTTAATCCTTAACAAGTTCCACCTCCTACCTCAGAGGTCTTGAGCAAGCAGAAGAAAGAAGACAATTTCATCTTAATTTTTGCCTCAGCTTCCTGTAATTAGAGAAGCATCTCTCTAGCTGCTGCTGAAAAGTATGAACTCTGATGGTTGATTTCCTGTGTCGCCTGGATTGGATGGGGAGGCCCAGATATCTGGTCAGACCTTATTTTGGGTGTGTGTGTGTGTGTGTGAGGGTGTTTTTGGATGAAATTAACATTGGACTGAGTAAAGCAGATGGCCCTCCTTGCTGCCGGTGGGTCGCATCCAATCAGTTGAAGGCCTGATTAGTGCAAAAAGACCAACCCTCCGGCGAGTAAGGGGGAACCCCTCTTGCTTGATTGCCTCGAGCTGGGACATCAGTTTTTTCTTGCCTTTGGACTGAACAAAACATTGGCTCTTCCGGGTCCTGGGCCTGCTGGCATTCGGATTGGAACCACACCGTCAGCTTTCCTGGATCTCTAGCTTCCTGACTGCGTGTCTTGGGATTTATCAGCTCCATGACTGCATAAGCCAATTCCTTATAATAAGTCTCTTTATATATCTCCACATCCTACTCATTCTGTTTCTCTGGAGATCCTGAATACAGGTACCCTCCTGAGATACCTGGAGTCAGGCATGTGTGTAATTTGAAATCTTGAAAACCTAAATAACACTAACAGTGGTTTTTTCCAAGCATGAGTCGTGGCCAGGCACCATGGTAAGAGGTTTTCAGATATTCCCTCATTGTATGTGCAGAACATCCTTGCAACTTGATGACTGGGGACGCAGGGCCTGGCCCAGGGTCACAGGACATCGGGAGGTGGAGCCAAGGGGCTCTGTTCTAACAGTCACAGGACAGTTTCCCTCCACCTGTGCATCTCAGCACGCCCACAGCGCCCTCTCCTGTCAAGGAAGAGGCTAAGCAAGCACCTTGACCTCAGGCTGTCCAGGTCAGCGCCTGGGGACCAGGAGCGTTGCTGGAGCGTTCTAGGGCATCGCTTTAAAAGACACTCTGCCTAAAGGGAACTTGTTTTGAGGCACCGGGTGGGGCTGGGGCAGTCTTAGGTCTCCCAGCCTAGGAGAGTGGGTGGGACCGCATAATGGCTGGGGTCAGTCTCAGCTCGGTCATTTCCTGGCTGTGTGGCCTAGCACAAGTCAGTTGACTTCTCTGTGTCTCAGTCTGAACATCTGTAAAATGGGGATGGTCACAAGCTCCTGTTTGGGTTGGCCTGAGGATGGAGTGGGCTGATGATGGGTGTGAAGCCCTAAGAGCAGGGCCCGGCACACATGAGGTGCCCTGTAAGGTGCTGGCTCTTCTTCGCTGTTCTTAGCTCAGACAGCTGAGGAGGGGGGCTCGCGAGAGGAGGGAGAACATTCCAAATCAAGTAGGGATGTCACACGCCCCTCCTCCCCTCCCCGTGCCCACGCCCGCCCATCCTCCGGGCTTCCCCCCACATCCTCCCACACTCTCCGCTCAGCTCCTCTAGGGCTTTCCCTGGGCTTCTCCTGCGAATTCTCACTGGCTTAAAATACCACTATTCTATCTGCACATGTGTCCCGCTGCCCTCCTATTAGATCTAAGTTCTCTGAGGCCAGGACTGCGTCTTTCTCTTTTTTCCTTCTTTCTTCCTTCCCTTCCTTTTTTTTCTTTTAATCTAGCATAAAGCCTTATCTGTTTTGTTTAGTGCATGAATTAAAAAGCCATTTAACAAATTAATGTCTGCTTAGTGACTTAGAGTAGCCCTGCCTTGGAAGGTTACCTACTTAGCCAAGCATTTCAGTCTAAAACAGCATTTGTCAATCAGGGAGTTCTGCCTCCTTCCCCGCCGTCCTCCCGGGGACATGTGGCGCTGTCTGGAGACATTATTGATCATCACTCTGGGTGGGGATGCTACTGGCATCTAGTGCGTAGAGGGCAGGGATAATGATAAACATCGTGCAGTGCACAGGGCAGCCCCCTTCATCAAAGAATTATCCAGATCTGAATGTCAGTAGTGCCGAGGTTGAAAAACCCTGGGCTAGGGTAACTCCTACAGGAGAGAAGAGGGGACTCCAAAGCCAGATGACCCCCCACTCCTGAGTTCTGCAGTCCTTGCCTATGTCCTTAGAGCACCCGGGCAGCAGTGCCTCCCCCCGTCCTCTGGGCACTGCTGACTCTTATTTCTCTGCCCTTTGTGAGCTACGAAAACCCATTAAGTCAGTGTATCTTATCGTGAGAGGTCCATCGAGCATGGGTCTGGAGTCTCCCACCCCTGGTGGGCTTGTGTATGCCGTTTTCCGAGCAAGCCTGTTTCCTCTAGCCACTGAGAGTGACATTTTCTAAAAGTGTTGCTTTGTAAAAATGCCAAGCCTGATCTCAAGGCACAAAGAACATTGGCGAAATCAGAATTGACTTGAGGAGTCATGGTCAGCAAAGGCAGGATTAAACGACAGGCTCTGTGGACTTGTGTTATTTTGTTGGAGTTGTTGTTTTCCAGTTAATAAAGTCTCTCTTGGTAATAATGACCTGTTATGGGTTTGAAGATGGCAAATATTATCTTGGCTTTAGAAACTGCCTGTGCTTCATGCAGTCCATTGGTGTCCATCTTGTTTATTTTTGTAACATCTTTGGCTGGTGGGGAAGGGTGGGGTGGATGTTAAGAAGAGGCAGGTCGATTGATTTTCTTATTTTTCCATGGAAGGAAATAGCTTCTGTAAGGGAACCCCAATGTTACTCATCTTAAAGCTCTCTTGTTCTCTTCAAATGCATTTAAAATGCTCAGAAGTAGTAAACGAAAGGTTAGTTTCTTTAAGAATAAGAAACAGTCAAAAATTGTAGTCAAGTGTAAACTGGAGAAACCTGCAGAACTCTGGTCCAGCTAATTCCTTGGGTATCTAAGGTAGGCGCTGATTCAGGGAGAGGAGGGAAGGTGAGTCTGGTTTCTAGGCAACGATTCCCAAGGGGAGGAGAGCATTGGTGGGTTGACTGTAGACTCCGTAAAAGATGCACCAGGACAGAAGGAAGGAGGAAGCTCAGCCACTCTTCCTCCATCTTCTGTTTCTGAGCTAGAAGGAAAGAGATACAATAATAGTCCCAAAGGGTGGTGGCAGGGGTGCCGCGCACTTAGCAGGCTGCTCTTTGCAGGACAGAAACCAGCTAATTAGTGAGGTGTGAAAAAATCATTCTGACTTTCACATAATGCTGGAGATGGGTTGAAGGCAGCTTTTTGAAAGTAGGAAGCACTGAAAAAGAGAGCAACTAAAGATTTTCCTGAGAACTGAAAGGAAACTAAAGGTAGATAGATTTTGCAGGCAAGTGAGCTTAATGTCAAAACGGTGTCTCAGTGTCTCAGTGAAGTTATGTTGCTAAAGGCAAGCTATGTGAATTCTCTAGGTGTCAGTTTTCTCATCCATAAAATGGGTATAATAATAGTACTTACCTTATAAAGTTGTGAGAATTTAGAGTTAATATGCATATAGCCCTTAGAATGGTGTTTGCATGTAGGAAGCTCAATATGAATGTTAAGTTACTACTACTTTATTTTTCTCTCCTCTTCCAGATCAGGAACAGGTCTGACCTCTTTATGCATTTTAATATTATGAATTTTCTTATATCTGAAATTTGTGAAATAATGGCAGTAATTTGACTTTGTATATAGTTTGAACCGTGTAACTGTGTATCTGTTAGGATGTGTAGATTGTGCTTGGCAACAAACAGTCTTTATAGCTTAATACTAACACAAGTCTGTATCTTTTGTTCAGATCCACTGAGGATTTGTATTAGTCTGTTAGGGCTGCCATAACAAAATAGCCACAGCCTGGGCAGCTTAAACAACAGAGATTTATTTTCTCACAGTCCTGGAGGCTAGAAGTCCAAGATCAAGGTGTGGGCAGGGTTGGTTTGTGCTGAAGTCTCTCTTCCTGGCTTGCAGACGGTCACCTTCTCTCTGTGTCCTCACATGGCCTTTCATCTGTGCACAAGCAGGGAGAGAGAGAGAATTCTCTGTTGTTTCTTCCTCGTCTTATAAGGACACCCGGCCTATTGATCAGGGCCCCACGCTTATGACCTTATTTGACCTTAATTACCTCCCTAAAGACCCTATGTCCAAATGTGGTCCTATTGGAGGTTAGGGCTTCAACATACGAATTTGGGGGTGGGAAGATGCTATCTAGGACATTCTGGTTTCTCCCATAATGATTACTCTGGGGCTTTTACAAAAACTTTAAGTTCCATTCAAGTCAACTTCTCCCCGCTTTTGTGTGTGGGAGGGACGCACCTGCTTTGCACTTGGTAAGCACTCAGTGTGTTGACTTTAAGGCAATCCTGGGCTGCAGCCTAAACCTCTGTCTCGTTCTGCCTGCCCTTCTCACAGGCCTGGATGAAATCCAGTGCTCCCTGCCCATGGAGAACAGGAGGGTGTTCCTGCACGAGCTGTCGGAGGCCAGCTTCAGCGAGTGCAAGTTCAGCCTGTCGCTCACGGACCTGTTTATCATCATCTTCTCCGGCGTGGCCGTGTCCATCGCCGCCATCATCTCCAGCTTCTTTCTGGCCACCGTGGTGCAGTGCTTCCAGAGGTGTGCTCCCAACAAAGACACCGAGGACGAAGACGAGGATGAGGACGACTGATTCCTCGCTTTCCAGGACCCCCGCCGGTGGCTCCCCTCCGAGAAGAGAGGGCAATGCTGAAAACAGAATCGACCACTGTCAGCGACTGACCAGAGTGGTGTCTGCCCCATGCCTTGTTCCCTGGGTGTGCCCGGTAAGACCGCCGATCTCCGAGTTTAGAATCTGCAGAGCAGAGGAGCCCAGGAAGGATACGTGGAGGAGAGCCTGCCTCTCGGCTGGAGGTGTGTGTGTGGGGAGAAGATAGCCAAGTCGGGCTTCAGAGCGGACAGCTGGGAACAGCGGAGGGGGTGTGAAGACTGGCAGCAGTGGCCCGTGAAGGTGACCTTGTGCCGTCCACTTCTCTGACCTGGACTGGGAGACCAGGAAGCCTCTCTTTCCTCCCGAGAGACAGCAGCCGAGACAGTGGGGATTGGAGATCGGGTCCGTCTCCATGGGAGCGGGGCTTCTGCTCCTTCTGGAACAGGCTTCGGCCACCTTGGCATGTTATGCAGAGAACAACCCCATGTCTGGCTAAAATGGCACCAGGGAAAAAGCCGAGACCTGGCCAAAGGGTGTTTGTTATATTTTCGAGTGAGTAGAAAAACTGTCGATAGAACTCAAACCTTGATCCTTATCCTAAGAGGTACTAGCTCACAAAGGAAGGACAGTTGTTTTGTACAATTGTAATGACCTTTGCTCAGAGTCACTCTTCCCTCTGAAGTACCAAGTTTTTCCCTGTCCCATCCCGCCCCCTACCTGCAGTGTGAGTCCCAGCTCAGCCAGACAGTGCCTGCTCATTCTCTGTGATGGCTCCGTTCCAGACTTGTCCTCTCCAGAACTTGTGATAAACTTCCCTGGAGGCCAGGATTCCAAAAAGGCAGGTTACATCGGACCAACAAAATTAAAAAACAAAACAAAACAAAACAAAAAAACCCAAAAAACAAAAACCAAGAAAACTGGGTCTTGGTGTCTGAAAAACCTCCATCAGTGGCCTTAGGGTGTGTGTGTGTGACCTTTCTTTGGAGCATAGGCTGTGATGGGCAGTGTTGTCCGGGATGTGGAATGCAGCACTTTGACTCAGAGACAATATGAAACAAGGGCATGCGCCCAGCAGTCTGAGGCAGGGTGACGGCTGTTAGCAGCACTGGGCCTTGCTGGGGACGGACCCTTAGACGAGGGGCTGGTGCGAAACTCCTGGGGTGTTTCTGGGAATCATCTCTGCATTGTTTCCTATAATATATCCCTTAGATTTCTTCCTCCGTTGCTCCCTTGCATCTTTGCCTCCACGAAGAGTTACTGACTGCTTGCTCAGTGCACTGGGTATGCGTTCTGTAAGGAAGACAGGGTCCCAGCTTGCTTGGGCCTCCTGTTCTTCTGGGTGGAACATAAAACGAACAAGTCGAAAAAGTGTAGTTGCAGGTAGTGATCAGCCCAATGAAGAAAATAAATGAGGTCTTAAAAAAAGAAAGAAAGAAAATAAATGAGGTCTTGTAGGGAGAGTACCTGGTTGGTAGGAGCCAGTCTAGAGTGGGAAGTTGGGTAGATTAGCCAGGGCTGTCCGGAGAAACACAGCCAATAGGAGATCTGTCTGTCTCTCTGTCTGGATTATAAGGAATTGGCTCATGCAGTTATGGAAGCTGAGAAGTCCCACGGTCTGCAGTCAGCCAGCTGGAGACCCAAGAAATGTTGGTGGTGTGGTTCTGAGTCCAAAGGCCTGAGCACCAGGAGAACCAATGTTTAAGTTCTAGTTCGAGGGCAGGAGAAAACCCAGCTCAGGTAGACAGGGAGAGGGAGAAGGGGAGGGAGGTAGGGAGGGAGAAATTCCTCCTCCCTCCACCGTTTTGTTCTGTTCAGGCCCTCAGGGGATTGGGCGCTGCCCACCCACTTCGGGGAGGACGATCTGGTTTACTCAGTCTACAGATTCAAATACTCGTCTCATGCAGAACCCCCTCACAGCACGCTTTCTCGGGGTGGTGTGCTGGACGCCAGGAAGGGCAGCCTGCACTTGCTGGGAGCACCCAGGAGGAGTTGACTTTGAACCTCAAATTCAACATCTTGGATCCATTTGGGAAAGTCAAAACTGCCAAAATATCTTGTCTCACCATCTTGCTCTCCTTAAGGTCTGATGACCAGAGGATTCCGGCAACATCACAAATGAATTCATCTCATTGTGAAGCAGGTACCCCCAGTGCAGCCCCTGGACCTGGGCACTGGGCCCCTATTTTGGGTCCAGTGCTTTGGAGGACCCCTGTTCCAGCGCTCCGCCAGCCGTGCTCTTCCTCTGGGGTGAGGAATCTGTGGGGCCAAGGGCACACCGCTGTAAGAACCAGTGTCTTCCTCTAGCACGCTCTCTGGGTTCTCAGGACCTGAGAATTCCCTGCACAGACAACCCCAAGCTCTAGAGTGGGCGCCTTCCCCCCATCCCTCCCCCAGGGTGGACTGAGTGGCCAGGCAGTGGATCTGAGTTGGCGGGGGACCTGAATAGAGGCTGGATGTGCAGGCTGGGTGTCCACACACTTGTGCACACAAGACCCTAGAGGCTCAGGACGGAGCCAGGGCGGGGAAGAGAAAGGGGGAGGTCCTAGATGGCTCAGGTCTCCCCACACCGCCATATTCTGGGGCAGATGTCCAGGAATTCAAGAGTCATCATTTAAACCTGGTCTTCAAGTCATTAAGAAAATATTTTTGTCAAGGTAACCAGGTGGAACTATGGTTTTTTTTAGCAGTTTATCTTTACGACTTAGGAATGTTTAGACAGAGGTGTGTGGAGGGTATTTGTACTCTTGTCCTGGCTTCACAGATATCACAGGTCGGCCTGGGGGCCGCAGCAGGACCGAAGGGCAGCTGCAGGCCCTGGCTCTGGTCCTGGAACTGGATACTGCTTCTGCCCTGCGGGGCTGGTCCACACGAGCCTTTATGCAGAAATTTCGGCTGAAAAATGCACGCACACTGATTGCTCTCACCAGCGATGGAGAGGATTTGCTTTGAATGTCCATGCTTCCCCCTCCCTTTCCCCCTCCCCCACCAGTGTTACAGGCATGAATTCTAGGTGCAGCCAGTGGCTGGGAGGGGCAGTTTCCCCACCTTTAGTACATTTAACTGGACCCTGGAACACACCAAGGCTCTGAGTCTCCTTAACAGCCACAGGCCCCGGGCCTTGGTCATAAAATCCTTTTTAGTGGCCTCGAGTGGCCTTGCAGTTTAAGTAATTCATCATTATTATTAAGTGGTCTGTTCTCACCAAAACCTCCCCAGAGCAGACCCCTTGGGTTTCATTTGCCTGCAACCAACAAAATAGCCTTGTTCTTTAAGACTCCAGACTAATAAACCCACATCCAAACCTGACATTGTTTTTCTACGTAAAAGAATTTTTAAAAACGAAAAGAACACTGTTCTCTGCTGTCTGCAAATGTGATCCATTTTCTGAAAACACACCTTTCCAGGGTGCGAGTGAGTTATTATATTTTGGCCTTGGAAAAAATACAACGTGTGTTTATGGTGAAACGTCACACCCATGCTCAGGACTGTTAGGAACTCAGTGACTCTCTGGAGAGCCTTTGGGACCTGAGCTGGGAGTGCTTTTCCAGGACAGACCCACCCTCCCAGTCTGAACCTCTGACTGTGAATAATCAGAGGGAAGCAATTGCCTGTCAGCCTCAAAAGGACCCTTCGGGGGTGGAGGGTAGGTCTTCAATGGATTGTCCACCTGTCCCCTTAACCAAGTGCCCTGCGCTGTGCCAGGGACCCTCTGGGAGCCTCAAGCCTCTCGTGTTAAAAGAGAAACACTGGGATGAGGGTACAGCTCAGTTGGCAGAGCGCGTGCTGAGCATGCACAAGGTGCTTGGGTCAATTCCCAGCACTTTCGTTAAAAAAAGAAAAGAAAGAAGAAACACTGACTTCTTGGCTGAATTGATGAGATCACCATGAAACAATGGGAGGGACGCCCCCCTTCCCTCCTCCGCCAGAACCCTCACGGTGCCTCCCTGAGCACCCACCCGAGAGGGTGCCCCTCAAGAGAAGAGTAAGACCAGAGGTCAAATCCCAGCATCAGAAAACAGGCACCCAGAGCCAGCCCTCGACCTCGGCAGGTTTCTAAAGAGCTCAGTTCTCCTTTCTACATGTTATCAGCCCTGGCTGTTAAATGTTAGCCTTTGCACACATGTCCTGGGGTCCACTCACCAGAAATACGAATGAGGCCACATGCACACTTAGGTTATGTTGTCCTGGTGGATCCCACGTGCCTGACTGCAAGTCAGCAAAGGCACCCCCCGCCTATCCCCCACCCCACAGACACTATTTACAGGGGTGGGGAGTCTCTCGGGCTAAAAAACCCAGTCTAACGGCATCCACCAAGTGTCCAGTGTGTCTGATGAGGGTTCACACTTGCCTTGGGCAGGGTGGCCTCCACCAACGGTGTGGTGGCTCCTTGGGGGACCCCGTCTCTGCCCAGGTGTTTGCTCCCAGACTGCCATCCCTCCCTCACCCTGCAGAACCACAGGGTGTTTTCCACGGACAGTCCACCTCTGTGAGGTCATACAAGACCCGAGGCCAGGCTTAGAACCAGACCCCCTAAGAGCCTCCCAGTTTCCCCATCTCTGGCTTCCTCCCTCACGTTGTGACTCAGGTTTATCAACATGAGCAAATAAGATCCCCTGGGCAGGGCTGGACTGCCTGCAGCCATGGCAACCACCCAGCTGCCAAACCAGACGAGACTCAGGTGGAACAGGGATGCAGACGTCGGAGCCATTCGTACCTGCGCTCCCTCCTGGTTGAGGGCGAGGCTGAGCCTGGGGCAAGGCCTGGGCTCTCTGCACCCCCAAGAGCTGCCCAGGAAGGTGAGAAATGCAGAGGCAGGACATCCCCCCTCGGGGGCTCTGAGTCGGCACAATGGACTTCTCCCCCTGCCCCATGGAATCCTCTGTCCCCAGAGATGCTCCAGGAGGTCAGAGCCAGTAGATCGCCATCCCTAAGCACCAGCCCTTGACCAGGCCTGGCGGACAGGAGTGCTCAATTGTCATATGAACAGAGGAACACACACTTCCCCAACTGAAGAGGGGACACCATGTGGCCTCCCTTGAGGAAGGAAGTCCAAGGGAGGGAGGAGGCTGGGCAGAGTCCAGGCTGGGACCCAAGTCAGCTTACTGCACTTGACCCACAGCCATTGAAATGGTCCTAACAGAGCATCCGGGACTAGTATTACTGGAGCTTTAAAAGAACAGATTAATAAAGCATTCTGGTATGTGAGTCAGTGTATCCACATTCCACCTGAGTGGAATACTGAGTACTGCAGGGCAACCGAGCTGGCCCTTAGATCGAGTGATGCTGCTGTGAGTGGTCCTCACCCCTCTCCCCCTGCCCCATCCCCATCTCTCACACCCGTCAGTCCAGGGCCCCTGCAGCTGGCTGTGACCTCAGCCTGGGATGCTCTTCTCCTAGATCCTTGCCCATTCTTGACATTCAGGTCTCAGCTCAAAGGACACATCCTCAAAAAGGCCCTTCTGCAGATCCCAGCTAAAGAAACCCTAACGCATTGTCACCCTATTTCATCCTCTCACAGCACTTGTTGTGCGGGCTTCCTGGGTTTTGTTTGCTTCCTTGTGTACCGTTTCCTCCTCTCTGGACTGTGAACAGCAAGATCAAGGTCCATGCTTGTCTTGTGTATCTTGGATGCCCAGGGCCTAGACCTGTTGTGGGCTTGGCAGAAACCTGATAAATATTCATGAAGTAGATGGATGAGGTGGGTGAGTGGATGGATGGATGGATGAGTGGGTGAGAGAGTGGATGGGTGGGTGGGTGGCTGGATGTATGTATGGATGGGTGAATGGGTGAATGGGTGGATGGGTGGGTGGGTGGGTGGGTGAGTGGATGGATAGATGGATGGGTGGGCGGATGGATGGTTGGATAGGTGGATGGATGGGTGAGTAGGTGAGCAGATAGATAGATGAGTGGGAGGATGGTTAGATGGATAGATGGCTAGATGGAAATTTTTCTTCCCTTTCCAAAGACTTGGGAAGCCACATATAACATGTGAGGAATATGACAAAGGAAGGATTTAGAAGACATAATGAGTAGGTTAGAGGAAAATGCTTCTTCATCTTGTCGAGGGCACAATTCTGAGCCTTGGGCTGCAGTAAAGTCAGGAACCACTTGTGGCATTTCCTTTGTGCTAACTTGCCTATCTTGGCTGTACCTCTGAAACCTTCTGCTCTGCCTGCTGTGGGCAGCTAATTACAGATGGAGACCCCCAGACTTCACACCTTGCCATTCATCCATGAGCTGGGAGGACAAGCTCCCCTCAGTGGCGGTGGCTGCCTCTGCTCCTCTTGGGGTAACCCCACCCCCCGCGCTCGCCTCAGCTTGGCACGGCCAGCAGTGGCATCTGCAGCTGGGTGCTGAAAGATTTCTCTTCATGACCATCTGACCCCTAATTACTCCTGTTAATTACTTGGACAGCTTTCCCTGCACAAAGGGCTTAAACCCAGGGAGGGTGAGGAGGCGATGCTCTTCGCCTGTCCTTGTCCACCACCTGCCTCCAGCGGGAGAAGGCTGTGTGCCGTTCAGGTTACTATTCAGTGCTCTCAGTGGAGGTCAGTCTGTCACTTTGATGATTTCCCTCTAAGAGCGTATTCTCTCGCTAATCCTGCATCCTCCAAAGTGCATGATTGCTTGTTGGAGGAAACAAGTGTGATGGGTGGAGAGGTGGGGAGAGCTGATGCAATGTGGAATTAATGGCCTCAGTGATTTCTGGTCCACACTCTCACTCCCAGGGAAAGACCAGCATGGACAGAAGCCCAGCCCAGGACAGAAGTCCAAGCGGGGCATTAAATGCCTGCGCCTCCCACGCCCCTCAAGCCATCATCCGACACATCGCCAAACCCCCTCCTCTCTGCTTCTAGGGAAGTGTGTGATGGGCTCCCCGGTTGTCTGGCTTTGCACCTTCCCCTCATTTGCCCCGATTTGTCCTGCCCAAATCCTCCTTGTTCTAGATGCTTTTACGTGGGACTCCCTCCTTCCCTCATTCATACGTTCATCCGTCATTCATTCATTCAACATTTGTTAAGTGTTCCCCCGGGCCAGGCACTGGACATACAGCAGCACAGGACAGACAGTCTCTTAACTCATCACAGGCGATTTTCCAT
Source organism: Camelus ferus (assembly GCF_009834535.1). NCBI lineage: Eukaryota > Metazoa > Chordata > Mammalia > Artiodactyla > Camelidae > Camelus > Camelus ferus. The sequence goes on along the minus strand of NC_045708.1, from coordinate 8,885,356 downwards.
CAGAGAAAAGTCAAACACGCGATCACAATAATGTGATGAGTTAAGACAGGGAGTGCCAGTGCCTGGAGAGCCCAGGGCAGGGGCCAGCTCAGGATGAGAGGCCAGGAGAAGGGTCCCTGGTTAGAACTAATGACTCCAACCAAACCTCTGCACTAAGAGAGGACCAACTGCTAACAGGGCTTCTGGGAGCATCAGGCTGTGTCCCTAGGAAGACCCCAGCCCCCCATCAAATGCCTGCCTGGGGGACCTCAATGCTGCTGGGAAAACTTACTGCTGTTCTAGCCAGCACCTGACAGAGACCCTAACCTCCATCTCTCAAAGATTTGCTAAAAAGGGTTTACAGTTGTGAGTCCTTCCTCTGTCCCTTTGAGAGGCATGTGTACCTCCTTCAACTCGAGTGCATTCTCTAGGGCCTGAGGACCACTCCTTTGAAATGAATCATCAGGAAGAGAGGGCCTCTCTCCCAGTCCCTGCGGGGGGATGGAACGTCCCATCTTCCATAACCGCCAGCTCGCAGACACAACTGCTCTACCCGCTTGGCTTGTGCTCCAGCCAACCCACCAGTCCCCTGCAGCCCTTTGCATCTCTGATCATACTGGACACCTGCTCCCCCTCCTTCCTTCTACCTTTAAAAGCCCCACCACCTCTGCACAAGTGGAAACAGAGCTCTGCCCTTCCCTCACAGTCAGCAGTCACTGAATAAAGTCTGTTTTCACCACTTTAACTAACTTCCAGCCGTGTTTTATCATTGACACTGTGGGAGGGACATTTAATCTGGAGGCTGGAAAAATGAGCAGTGGTTAGCCAGGCTAAATTGGTGGGCCTGGGGCCAGGAAGTGGGGGGAGAATGCTCTAGGCAAAGAATAAGGGAGAAACCAAGAGAGGCTTGGAGGAGCTGGAGGTGGAAAGGGGGATGAAGTCCTTGGTCCTTGCTGGCACGCTGCCTTCCATCCCCAGTGAGAGACTCTGGCACTAACTGAAGTTTCTCCTGCATCCATCCAGCCTCCTGCCCTCTGCCTGGTCAGCTCTGCCCAGCGGGTGCTCAGCCTGCCCAGCCAACTCCCTGCTGGGCTGGCTCAGGGCTACCCAGCCCTCTCTGGGGACCAAGAGGATACTGCTGTCCATGGCTTTTTTTTCCCCATTAAAAAGAGCATGATAAAATTCACATATCATAAAGTTCAGCCTTTTAACGTGCACAGCGGTTTTAGCATTTTCACAAAGTTGTGCAACCATTGTTACTATGTAATCCCAGAACATTTCATCATCACAAAAAGAAACCCCGGGGGGAGGTATAGCTCTTAGCACGCATGAGATCCTGGGTTAAATCCCTGGTACTTCCTTCAAAAACAAATAGACCTAATTACCTGCCCCCCAAAATAAATAATTTTTTAAAAAGAAAAGAAAAAGAGAAACCCCATACCTATTGGTAGTTACTCCCCATTTCCCCTTCCTCCAGCTTCTGCAACCACTAGTCTGCTTTCTGTGTCTATGGACTTCCTGCTCTGGACTCTTCATTTAAGTGGAATCATCCAGCATGTGGCCTTTGGGGTCTGGCTGCTTTCACTTGGCATGATGCTTTCAAGTTTCATCCATGCAGGAGCAGGGATCAGTATCAGACCTTCGTTTTCATTGCTGAGTAATAGTCCACCATGTGAGCATACCAAATTTTGTTTACCTGTTCATCTTTTGATGGGCATCTGGGCTGTTTTTGCTTTTTAGCTACTGTGAGTAATGCTGCTATGAACATTCATGTATGTGTTTTCTTATGAATGTGTTTTCGACTCTTTGGGTTATATATATATAGGAATGGAATTGCTGGGTCATTTAGTAACTGTTTGACTTTTTTGGGAACTGCCTAATTGTTTTCCAAAGCAACCACACCATTTTCCATCCCCCCAGCAACGTAGGAGAGTTCCTGTCTCTCGGGCCACAAGAACACCTGCTACTGTCTATCTTTTTGTCTTTTTGATCACAGCCATCCCCGTGGGTGTAAAGCAGCTCCCAGCTTCTCCTCCCGTCATTTCACTCACCCTTCTCCACTCTGGCTTTGCCTCCAGAGCAGTACTGGACTCCTTTGTGGTTCCTCCTGGGGGCTGGTGAGAAAGCCTCACAGGTGGGTTAGAACCACTCAAACCCAGGGGCTCAGACTAGAACACCTGTTCTCTTCTGTGATGTCCTGGAGAAAACCCTTCATGGGAGCAGAGAGCCCAGAGTGACCTGTGTCCCATGTGTGAGACTGTGAGCCTGGGTTCCTTCCCATAAAAGATGCTCAGTGAGGCTCAGCCAAGGAGCCGCCCAGCTGCAGCCTTTCTGTCCTCACCGTCACAGCTGTCTTGGGAGATGGAGATGCTAACTAAAAATTGGCACTCGTCATCTGCCTCTACAAGGATTGGATCTTGCTGACACTTGCCATCTAAGTCTGCTTGGATTAAATCACGAGCCACTGCAGCCACTGACGTCCCCCACTCCCTGAAAGGAGTTCAGGGTGGAGATCAGGACTGAGGCACTCTGTGCTCCGGGAAAACTGGCAGAACAGGCCTTCAGATCAAGATTTTCAGATTTTATGAGCCCAATTCTTGCGTCTCCTCATATCTAGAAAAGCAGTAAAATCAGTAACGGTGCCACCTGCTCCTCAAGACTAGCAGCAGCCTCTGCCTAAACGTGTGCTTGACTGCATGTGCCCCCTTCACTAAAATCATACATAACACTGAGCTCTCCCCTGCCTCCTCAGAGCAGTTTCTCAGAGCTGTCTGCGGTGCTGTCTCCCAGGCTATAGTTCTCATTTTGCCCCAAATAAAACTTAACCCACAACTCTCACGTCGTGTGATTTTATTTCAGTCGACAAAGTCCACACTCCGAGAGGGAGGTCAGTGCCCTGAAAGGGGAAAAGAAAGAAGAGCTCTCAGAACACAGGCTCTGACCCAGTTGGGGTGAAGGTGGATTGCTTTTGGGAGGGCAGGCCTTGGGGCCAGGAGCAGGCAGGCTGTCCAGGACCCGCTCTGATTCACAATCCCTGCTAGAAAGGTGCACATGTGCCTCTCTCAAGGGGAACCGCATCACTGGGCAAAAGGAGGTTCTCCATCATTGCAGCGGTGGCGGGGATGATACAGAAAAAACAAATGTGGGGCGAGTGGAGGGAGGGCCATGTCCCAGGTCTAGGCTGAGCCCCTGGGATGTACCTCACCAAGTGTGGGTCTGTGGCTTCGCATGGGAAAGAATTCAAGAGCGAGCAGCAGTTGAGTAAAGGTAGATTTATTTAGAGAGATACACACTACATAGAGTGTAGGCCGTTTCAGAAGGCGAGAGAAAGGCCACGAGGTGTGGGGGCTGGGTGCTCAGGTTAAAGTAAAAGTAGGTACACACTCCATAGACAGAGTGCGGGCCGTCTCTGAAGACAGACAAGGGAGCGAGAGGCTTCAAGGTTCAGTGTTGCCAGTTTTTATGGACTCGGTAGCTTCACATGCCAACAAGTGGGAGGACCATTCCAAGTACCCTTGGGAAGGAGCTGGGATTCCCAGGAATTGGGCCGACTCTTTGACCTTTTACGGTCAGCCTTGAAGCTGTCATGGCGCCTGTGGGAGTGTCATTCACCATGTTAATATCACAATGATAATAAATCACAGTGAAGCTCAAGGTCTACTGGAAGTCAAATCTCTCACCATCTTGAGCCTCAAGGCCTGCTGGGAGCTGAGTCTTCCACCAATTTGGTGCTAATTGCTGTGTGGTTCCTTGAATGGCTGTGCCCTAGCCCACTTCCCTTCAGTGTCAGAGGGGCACCTGCTGTGACGTTACCAGGGGCAGTTTCAGGTTAGTTGGGCTTTGCCCATCCCTACGCTCCTGCTGGGGCTTCCCTTAACTGCTGCAGCCTTCTCTGGCACTTACCTTTGTGCTGTTGAAGCCCCCACCTGGGAGCTACACAGCCCTCTCCCCAGGGGTGTGCTGGGACAATGGCTCATGGGGGAAAAAAAGTCCTTGTTTGTAGCATTTACCAATTTCCATGGTGTAAATATTTCCTCTTGGCCAGTTTCGAGCTCCCGATGTGATGCCCCTGAACGCGGGAGTTGGACGTGTGCAGCTGGTCTCAGCAGCTGATAGGCGCTGACAACAGCACATCACTGCCCTCCTCTGGGTCCCCCAGGCCATCGGCTGGTGACCGATGGGGAGGAGGTCATCAGGGGCACAAGAGCCCCGTCCTGTGCCTGGGGTGGGGGAGTGGGGTGGGGTGGGGCAAGTCACGCTCCAGGGCTCCCTGCGGATGTGCTACAGCTAGACTGGCTGCTGAAGCTGGTCTTGGGTTCCTTCCTCTGCCTTCTTCTGCTTCCCTCCCCTCCTTCACGGTTTCTTCCAAGGCCTCTCACTCAATAAACCACGTGCCCTTGTTTCTTCTCTTTGCCTCCTGAGACTTAGGTGCCTGTAATTGGTCTCTATTCGAGGGAGGGGCAGGAATATGATCCTGGGGGTAACAGCCTGGGTGACCAGGACCCTGCCCCAAGGCTGCCCTACTGTTTCTGGATTGTCCCTCCCTAGTCTCGGCACACCCTCCTTGCCCTGATTAGCAACTGTTTGAATCTGCCCTTAGGAACTCAAGGGAGGTCAAGGAGGCCGGGCCGAAGCCTATTTCTCACAAACTAGAAACAGGGAAAGATTTGTGCCAGGGAAGACTCCACAGGGCCTGCTCAGTATCACAAATTCTAGGTTCCTTATTTGCAAACTCCAGCCACTCCCTGGCTCCTCAAAATTTGACATTTATATTCATTATTTCCTAGAAATGGGATCTCATTCTCCAGTGCTATTTCAGCTGTGATCTGCTTCCCTCACCTCATTTCCTGTGTAGGTGGGACTACCGGGGTCCACTACAAGCCAGCTGAGGGGCCTGGGGCCCCCAAAAGACAGGATGTCCTTTAATATGATAACTTATTAGAACTCTTAGCTGAGAGGGAAGTAAAAAGCAAGCAGGGAGTGAGGGTGCCGCCCGAATGTGACTCCAAGCTGCTTCGCCCTGCTCTCTGAAGCGTGTCTGTACCTCTTATTTACTTACTGACGATGTGCACAGATACAGCTAGACTAGCAGAAGGCAGAGCTCTAAGCTGGCCCCCAAGATTCTCACCCCCTCCCCAACCGTGTGCAAATCCTGTACCACCCCCAGACCTTGAACATGGGCTGGTCTGAGAAAATGAAGACGTTTCACGTGTGATGAGGTTACATGATAAGGCCAAAGGGAAGGGACCTTGCAGCTGGACTTTGGGTTAATCAAAAGGGAGATTTTCCTGGGCAGGTCTTGAAGGAGGAGGATCTTGAAGAGAGAGACTCTGCCTCCTGCTGGCCTTGAAGCAGCAAGTTGCCCTGAATTCTACAGCTGCAGGAAAATGGATTCTGGATTCTGTCACGTGAGCTTGGGATAGGACCCCGAGCCTCCGATGAGACCCCAAGCCCAGCTGACACCTCGACTGCAGTCTCACGGGACCCTGAGCAGAGGACCCAGCTAACCCACGCCCAGACTCTAGAACCAGAGAAACTGGGACATAGTACATGGGTGATTTTTTTTTTAAAACAATTTCAAATTTTATATGGAACCATAAAAGACCCTGAACTGCCAAACCAATCTTCTGTAGGTCTTTTTTTTTTTCTTCTTCTCTTTCTTCCTTTTGTTATTTTTTCTTGTGGTTTGATGACTAGAGAAGTTCCTTTAACATTTGTTGTAAAGCTGGTTTGGTGGTGCTGAATTCTTTTAGCTTTTGTTTATCTGTGAAGCTTTTGATTTCTCCATCAAGGCTGAATTAGAGCCTTGCTGGATGGAGTATTCTTGGTTGTAAGTTTTTCCCTTTCATCATTTTAAACATATTGTGCCACTCTCTTCTGGCCTGTAGAGTTTATGCTGAAAAATCAGCTGATAACCTTATGGGAGTTCCCTTGTATGTTATTTGTTGCTTTTCTCTTGCTGATTCTAATATTTTCTCTTTATCCTTAATTTTTGTCTATTTGATTACCATGTGCCTTGGTATGTTCCTCTTTGGGTTGATTCTGTGTGGAATGATCTGTGCTTCCTGGACTTGGATGGCTGTTTCCTTTCCCAAGTTGGGTGATGTTTTAAGCTGCTAAATTTGTGATAATTTGTTATTCTTCATAGCACATTAACATAGTGACTTGGGAAGAGAAAGTCACCCTGGTCAGAAACCAATAAATATCATTAAAAGATTGTTTCTCTTATTCAAATGTTAATTCTAGGGGGTGGGGCGGGGCGGAGGGAGTAAATCACGGAAGAGTTTTTAACAGTTCTGTTGAGATGTAATTGACATATAATACATTGCATGTGTTTCAAGAGTATAATTTGATACGTTTTTATCTACATCTCCGTTTGTCACCATGAAATTGTGATTATGAACATGGCCTTCATCCCGAAGGGCTTCCTCATCCCTTTCCTTTGTCATCTCTCTCATCCCGCCTTCCCCATCTGCAGGAAACCATTGGTCTGCTTGTCACTGCAGACCGATCTGCATTTTCTAAAGTTTTTACCAATGGAAGCCTAGAGTAGGCATTCTCTTTGGTCTGGCTTCTTTCAGTCCGCAAGACTGTGCTGTGATTCATCCCTGCTGTTGCATGTATCGGCAGATCATTCTTTGTTAGTTATTGCTGGACGTCCTGGATGCCCTTTGATCTTAAGCAGGTCCCTCGGTGTCTCTGGAGCTCAGTGTCTTCAGTGGGTAAACAGACACCAGATCCCCTGGGAACTACTACCTGGCTAACTCTGTCTCTTTCCTCCTGGGAGTCAGGACACAGCACACCTTTTCCAGTACCTGCTTTCCTGTGTACTAGCTGTTGGGTCAAACTAGCTTCAAAGTCCAACGACCCCCATTCCTGGGCTCTAAGATGTCTGTCTGTGATCCCTCAACAGGTAAAGTGCATTCTTTACTGGGTGTATGTCCCTTAACAAGCTAATAGCCCCAGGTAACGCCTAATCTCACAATGGCTCAGGCGGGCTTGTTTCAGCCCACCTTATCAGTCATAAACCCCACTGCCCTTCACGGCCCCTAAACCTCTTACCTCACCTACAACCAATCAGAGAAACTTGTGTGCGAGCCGATCAGGCACCTGTGACCTGACCTTATAAAAGACCCCCAGCAGCCGGCCCTCAGTGCCCACACAGGCATCTCTCATCTGCGTGGCTCACTGTTGTCCATGACAGGGTACCCCTAATAAACTCATTTTTATTCCCATACTTTATATCTGGTAAATTCTTTTACCAACCTGCACATCATCCTGTCTCTAACAGGCTGCCCCATTGTGTCCCGCAAGACAAGCTAGTTGCCTGGGGTTTCTCAGTGTGTGGCCAGTGCCTCTGAGTCTGAGAAATCCATCTCTCTTAGTTCTTAGCTTGTGGATAGAACATTTGAGACCCCAAGATTCTGGGGACCCTCTGTGACACTTAGTGACCTTGAAGACAGCAGGCCTGTTTGAGGACTGGCCGGCATTCTCACCACCCTGAGAACATGGGCTCTGAAAGGAGAATTCAACATTAGTGCTGCAGACACAGAGGATCAGTTGAAATCCAGGATCAATTGCCACCAGCCCTGCCCTCCTTTCTGCTGGGATCCTGGGTGAGGAATATAGAGCGCAGTGGGTGACTAGGGCTGGGGGGCGGGGAGGCAGCAGAGTACAGCCCCTGCCTTGGAAAAGAAATGAAATATAGTTGGGGAACAAAAAAGAAAAGAAAAGAAAACAAGGGAAACAAACAAAAGCAGTGAACTCTTTTGCATCTCCTTGGCAGACCCAACCTCAAATCCTGTTTCCGGATTTCCGATGGATTCACAGACCTATATATTGAAATGGTAGACAGCAGACAGCTTACCTCTTTGAAAAGAGTTCACCGAGTCTTGGATAAACATTGTTTATAAAAGGATGTAGCTGGAACTTCCAAAGCGGAGAGGACATCCATTGGTGATCTCGGCTCCTGGGACTAGGCCCACCCGGGCAAAGAAGCTCTTACCTTGATCTGAAATTCCATCTTTTGGGGACCACATACCTCCCCTGCCCGGAAGCCTCGTATGTTGCTGGGAGTAGGGGCACTGGCTGGGTCATACTTTCAGGGTCCACTTTTCCAGGTGCCCCAGACTTCCCTCTTGTGGACATCTCTACCTGTGGTCTAGTTGGAGCCACCTCTGCTCTTCTTGCTTAAGAAGCCTCTGCTTCCACCACTTAACCTTCTTCCATCCCTGGGTCCTGAGGCTGGGCAAGAACCCTGGCTTCCTTTGGCCAGGACAAGCCTGCCGTCATTCTGAATGCCTGGACTTTCTGACCACATGCTGGCGCTTCCTCCTGGCACGGGTTCCTTCAGTCATCTGTTTAGGACAAATGCACTGAGCATCTTCTCTGTGGCTGATTGGCAGTGGGCAGCATCGAAGGGGCATCTCCAAGACAACCACATCTCACAGTCCATCTACCTTGGGGAAGTGACCCTATGAATGCGTTCTGTGGAAGACGTGTATTTCAGATCGATTAGAATCAGAGAGTTTTAGAATGAGGAAGTAACTTAATTTCTACAAATGTATTCTCCCACCAATTTGCTGATGTGAATATTGAGGAACAAAGAGGTGAAATGACCACAGTACAGTTACAGAGCTGGTTAACAGCCAAGCAGAGTTAGAACCCTCCTGTGTCACTTAGGATTGGGCTTGGCTATGTATGACAGCAAACAAGCAGACAACCACCACCACCAAGTAACAGTGGCTTGAACAGGAGAGTAGCTGATTTCTCTCTCTGATCTGGTAATCTGTTGACTTTCTGGCCACGGCACAATGCCAGGAACCCAGGCTCCTTCTTACTACGGCTTTGCCATCCACAGCACCTGGCTTCCACCTCATGGTCCAATACGTCCGCTTGAGCTCCAGCCATCACTTCAGCATCCCAGCCAGCAAGAAGAAGGAATGGAGGAGACAGACAGCCCACTCCTTCTTAAGGAGACTTTCCAGGAGTTCCACACAACACTTCTGCTTATTTCTTAGTGGTTTGAAATTGGTCACCAGGCTGTAACTACTTTAAGGGAAATGAAGTCATTTAGCAGGACGAGGGGTGGGGTGGGGTGTGGGAGTGGAACATGTGACCAGCTTGTTGTTTTATTTTTTCAAAGTGTTTTAATTAGTAGGGAAAAAGGGAAAATGAGTATTTTTTAAAATCTGGTGTATATATTTATATTTTTTATTGGCATATAGGGGAACGAGTATTGAAAGGCAACTGGACGTCTCGTATATCTGGAAAATCCCCCACCGCTCCCATCAGCCTCAGTCTCAGGTGCTCACATGAACGCACGTATTCAGAAAGCTGCTGGATTTCCTAACTCGCCTTCTCGCTAATGTGTTTGAAACTCCAACATCAACACTCTCGGCACTTCTGCTGTCATTCACAGACGTGCCTGCGCTCAGAGCGGAGAAAACCTTGAGTTGCCGGACGTACGTGTCCCCAGCTGAGGTCAAACAAGGTCACACCCCGCGTCCTCCTCCAGCTCTCATGCTGTACACAACCTGTGCACGGTCTATTTAGAGCCACATTTTTTTTTTGTTTTTTGCATTTTTGCGCATTTTGTTGGTGAGTTGATCCCGAGTGTGGTGCTGAAAGGCTGTCCTTAGTGTGAGAAGGCTGGGAGGTGCCTGATGGGGGAAATACGTGTGTCAGATGAGCTTCGTTCAGGCATGAGTGAGAGTGCTGTCAGCCATGAGTTCAAGGTCAACTCATAAATAGTCTTTAAACAGAAACATACATCAAAAAAGGTTATGTATTGATTGACTTACAAAAATGTTGTGACCAGAGGCTCGAGTATCCTAGCCCTGGGTTCTCCCCCGGGGACAATGATTCGGTGTTGGTCAATTCAGCATTTTGGCAACTGGACGGGACAGTAATTACAACAAATAACAAGAATGGACTGTACACACACACACACACACACACACCTCATTTAATCCTCACAACATTCCTGTGAACGAGGGATTGTTAAGCTCATTTGATAGACTTTGAAAATCAGATCAGAGAGGTTAAGTGGCTCTTCCAAAGCTACACAGCCAACAAGTGGGCTTGAATTCAGTTCTGTCCAACCCTAGTTCTCCCTCTTGCCCCATCCAGGCTGAATAGAGAGAGTCAGAATAAAGTCAAAAACCAGGATTGGTGGGGTGCAGGGAGGGTGTCGCCCAGGGGTAGAGCCCATGCTTAGCATGCATGAGGTCCTGGGTTTAATCCCCAGCACCTCCATTAAAATAAATAAATAGATAACCCTAATCTCCCCTCCCCAATAAATAAATAAAAACAAACTGCCATTAAAAAAAAAAAACGGGGGGTGGGTATAGCTCAGTGGTAGAGTGCATGCTTGGCTCCCAGTACCTCTGTTTAAAAAAAATAAAATAAAATAAACCTACCTTCCCCCATTAAAAAAAAAAAAAAACAAAAACAGAGTGGAGGATAGAAAATTATGCTCAGAGGTCAAGCACCCAGCTCTGCCGAGCAGAGGAGCCCAGAGCCCCGCTTGCTGCCTCTCTGGACCCGCGGTCTGCGCAGCCTCAGGAAGACTGAGCAGGCCTGTTGCCTGCGCTTCCAGGGCTGCGCAGTGGGCGAGGGGCTGGCTGCGCTGCGGGTGGGCAGTTATACGTAACTGAGGACTGATTGCTGCTGTCCCCCCGCCCTCCGTCTGCCTCCCAGAGCACTGCCATCCCTCATCTTTCCACAAGTCCGGCAGCTGGCAGCCTCCCTCCCACCACTGCCCTCCGCCCCAGGTGCTGGCCAGAAGGTCCCTTCACAAGTGGACCAGAGTGGAACGAAGAGAAAGACATTTGCCTTTGGAAAAATATAAAAACAGCAGACGGCGAAGGCAAGAAGAGCTTAGGTTGTTTGGTGGGGAAAGAAGCCTCAGAGGAAACATTGAGAGAAAAGCAAAATTAGCAGAGTGGTGAGCCACTCAGAGCCAGCAGCTAGAAAATGATGGTTTTAAATGATGCTAAATGTTTCTAACCATTGGGGTTTTGCCCCCGATGTGGAATGGGCTGCCTTGCCCAATGGATTCCCCGAGGGGTTTGACCATCGGTGACCGGCAGTGTGGCGGGGTCCCTGCTGGAGCACCACTAGTAACATTTTGCAAGGCAACCTCCATTCTGTTTGGGCCCCGTTCTAATTGTTAGAAATCACTCTTAGGGGCGGGGAGAGGAAGGGGAGTCATGGACCAGGAACTCACATCGCTCATATCTCATCCAACCTTGGGATGCTTCAAGTAAAATGGCTACAGAGGTATGTCCTGGGAGGATGCCGGCCCTGGGTGGAGAGGATGAAAATATACTAATAATTACCTTTTGAGCCCCTACCATGTGCCAGGTATTTTCCAAACCTCTGTGACAGGTCGCATTATCCCTGTTTTTCCCTTGGGGACATTGATGCTCAGATGGGAAGCCATGTGCCCAGGGAGACACGCCAGTCAGTGGTTGTGTCGTTCCCGTTATGCCACGCTGCCCCGCCATCAACGCCCAGAACCATCCAGAAGTCCGATAGCCCATAGCCACAATCCCCCAGTAACGGCCAGTTCTTCATTTGAAACAATTTCTCAGTCTTCTTGGGATGAAAGGGGGACCATGTCATCTCTGCCGGTGGTGTTCAACTGTATGTAGTTTTGGAAAAAAATAAATAAAATTAAAAAAATCTTCAAACAGACCCTGACGTGGAATCCTTGGTGCAAGTGGGCCGCGAGAAAGCCCAACAGCGAGGACATCCTGTGATGGGTCGCCCGACACGTCCCTTGTCTCCTGGCAGGTGTACCCATCCTCCTCTGCTCCCTGACGTTGAAGGAATCAGTCGTTTTGGCCATGGATGGTCCTGGTGGGGCTCCTTTGTGCATTGCTGCCTCCCCAGCATAAGCTCCCACTTCTGGGCACCTGGCTGACTTGGATCACCTCTTTCCTGGCCTCCTGCCTCCTTTCTCCTCCTGAGTCTCATGTCCCCGTCTCTTGTCCCCACATCAGCTTTGGTCACGCACAGCCAGGCACACAAGAACCTCCCGAGACTCCTTCTGCAGAAGGTCAGGCAGTCAATATCTTAGGCTTTGCCAGCCACTTGGTGCCTCTGTTGTACACCTTTCTGGTTTTCGTTGGTTTCTTTTGTTTCATAACTCTTCAGAAATGTACAAACCATTCTCAGGCCACAGGCCAGATCTGTGAACAGGCGTGGGCTGGTTTGCTGACCCCAGGCTTAGAGAATAAGGTGCCATTGGAGCTTGGCATTCAAGGCTTCCTGCGATCTTCCCTCAAGCCCTTTTTTGAGCCTTATCCCATACGATTGCCCTTCCCCTTCCTACACTCCAGTTTGGGAGCATGCACCCCAAAACACCCACGCTCCCCACCTCCATAGTACTGCCTTACATCGTTCCTTCTACCTGGAATGCCATCTACCAACCTCTCACACCAGCTGAAATTCTAAATTCCAAATGCTGTCTCCTCAATGAAGCTTCCTGGAGCCTCCTCCACGGGGCGTGTTACATATGATTGTGAATGTCATCCCCAGAGTTGTGCAGTGCACAACCTGTTCAACTAACGCGGTAGCCTGCCCTGCCCCTAGATGCAAATAAACTTCTCCCTTCTCCAAATTGAAAAAAAATGCATATTTATTTTATGAAGCATTGTTTTTACCTAGCTTCATAGTTTTCCACGCACAGATGTTCACATCTCTAGTTCTTCTCTCTTTTACTATGATCTTATTGAGTTTATCTCCTTAAAAAAAAAAAAGTACCCAGGGCGTGTCCACATCTATGTTCTCTACTTTCTATGTGGCAGATCGGAGTTTCTGAAAATGGCTGTGACAACATCTTCTACCCTATGTGGCCTTCTGCAATGTGACTTTGTCATGCCTCCAGCAAGAGGGTCCGTCATGAACATGGGTGTCTTGAGAAAGCTCTGAGGACCAGAAAATGGGGAAGTTGTGCCGTACTAGCTCCTGGAGAGGAGTGTCGCTGGTCTGGCAGGCTCTGCTTCCTGCCTCTTTAAAGCAAGTGTCACACAGGACGTTCATCTCCCCAGAGACTGCCAAGCGGTGGGAAGCCCAGCCCTGAGGGGAGGCACTGGTGGGTGACAGGCCACATGGAGAGAGGGAGGAAGAAGCCAAAAGCACCAAGGAGCCAGACAGGAAAAACAAGGAGCCACCTGGACTTTCTGGCGCCATGGTCACCTTATGGAGGTACCAGGCCACAGACACATGGCCCTGGTTGAGCTGGTCAGAGCTCCCCTGGGGAGACTTTGGGGGCAGAGGTAGCAGTTCCCCTTCTACCCACCCGAATTCCTGAATCATGAGCACCAAAAAGTGGATGCTGGCTTTACGTCACTGAGTTTTCATTTGTTACACAACCACGGAGCATCCTCCATCCTCACCTGCACCAGCATCATCTCTTGGCCTTCCAGAACTGATGAACTGGGATCTCCTCCAATCCATCTTCCACCCAGGTGCCAGAGCATCTTAACCTGAGAGGGCACTGCCCAGTCTTCAGTAGGGTCGCAAGTGAGGGGACAGAGAACTCCAAGAAGTGGTACTGCCTCTATCCATTGAAACCTGGGGGAAATGAAATGAATGAATGAATGAATGATGTGATCAGCCTAGGTCACTCCTGAAACCCATACTGTGGCAAGAGTAAGGCAGTCAAAGTCTTCTGGCTCTGGGTCCCATGCCAAAGGGATCTGTAAGGAATTGTTGAAATGGATGTCCTTGAATCATCGTGTGTTTGTTCAATGTTGACAGGAGAGGGCCTGGAGGTCGGGGAGACCACCGTCTCCTGGATCCTCAGGTTTCCCGGAGGAGGATGCTGGCTCTCCACTCCCTTGGCCCCTACGTTTTCCCCTTTCTCCTCCCTCCTCTACCTCTCGTGTCTTCCTTCCCTTCCCCCTCCATCACCTCCACCCTCATCCTCAAAGCCCACAGCTCAGCCCGGTGGATCAGTTCAAATGGAGAGGGGACCTGGGAGGGCCCGTCTGGCCACAGAGCCAAGCCATGGTCTCTGGTTTGTTTCATCAGAACAAAGCCAACACTTGGACCTGCACCCGCCTAACTCCTGCGTCTTCTCACTGGGTTCTGCATATGGAGGCGGCGGGGAGAGAACGACCCCCCAGGTTATTACTCGAGTCTCAGCAACAACAGCGTCAACAACGTGCATTGAATGTCTACACCAGCCAGACTCAGGGTCACTGCCGGCTCCACACTGGTGAACAAGACAAGTGAGGTCCTCCGCCCGCCTGGATCCAGTCATCCAGAGGAAACAAGAATGCACATCGTTTCAAATTGTGATATGTTTGTTCTGTGGAGGAAACCAACAGGGTGAGTGATGGAACAGCAGAGGTGGTCAAGGAGGGCTTCTCTGAGGAGATGGCATGGAAGCTGAGACCTTAAGGATGAGAAGGAGCAGGTCTAGCAAAAGTGGAAGGAGGCGGGGGTAGTATAGGAGAGGATTCCAGGCGGAGAGGAGAGGTCCCTTGCCTGTGTCCTTCCACTGCCCCCCACCTGCTGGAGCCAACGTTATGTAGTCAGTTGAAATTCCCTGTACCAACCCCCATCCCAGCCTCCAGCAATGGGAGGTTTTACCCCAGGGAAACAAAGGGCACCTGTCTTGTTTGGATGTGAGTTAATGTTCCCTGCAATGTGCTACTGAGGAAGGTGACAGCTCTTTGATTTATCTCCCGCTGACATTCCTCCCCGTCGGTGACGAGGCAGCACCTAAATAGAGCTGAAGTGCGCTCGGAGAAGCCGGTCTGCGTCCGCATCTGCTCAGGAAGCAGAAACTGCTCCAGACAAGGGAGAAACTGTGTGAGAGCAAAATGAATTGTTGAGAAACTGAAAGAATTTGGCCAAATCCGCGTACAGAGGATGGATTCAGGACGAGCTGCCAGCTTGATTACCTTATTTATCACATGGACCAGATTCCTTCCAGACAGCCTCAGTGAATAACAACACGTAAAATCAATTTTGAGCTTCTCTGCCACCTCACCTCCGTTAATTAGTCTTTTATAATGTTCCTTGACTCCAGTGGTATCTGAATTAGGCAAAATGCAGTTTTTTTTTAAGCCTGGTTATTTGGAGCAGTAGAGTAAAAATTTAAAGTGTCTTCAATTTTTTATCTTTTCCTCTGACTTTGGAAATGGCATGGGCTTCCTCAAAGCCAACTTTTCCCTTTGACTTTCCTGCATGACCCTGGTAGATAAAAATCCCTTGCCACCTTCTCCTTCCCTTCTTGGCATGGCTCAGTACCTTGGATTTGCTTCTTTGTCCTAAACAGAGACAACCACAAGAAAAGCTCTAAAAATAATGCATGTCTGTCTCACTGACGGACAGAACAAAGGGAGAAAAAGTGAGACATCCTTAAAATGACCTCTCTTTTTGTTATTTCTTTTCCCTGGGGAATGGGGGGGGGGGGTTCTTATGAGGGTGAAGACTTTTCAGAGAAGTGCGGATCCATCATTAAAGAGAACACAGTCTGCACCAACTTTCTCCCTCCAGGGAGCAAGGAGGGCTTTGAATTTTCAAGGAGCCTGAGCCCTCCGTCTGTAACCACATCAAAGTGGGTCAGAGATCTGCTCTAACAGATTTCACTGTCAAAGAGGAAGCTGGCGCCAAGCCCGGTCCATGATGGAAAGTTAATAGAATATTTCTCATCCCGGAGACTTTGGATGGCGTGGAGCTGCTGGGGACGTGAAAACAGGCCACCATGTTAAGTGGAAGAAAAAAAATGCCATGTTTTGACAGTGAGTTAACTTCCAGACGACCTCTCCCGCTGCCCGCTCATGAATATGTAGACGTTTAAAGAGCAGTTGAGTGAGAAGCAATTACCTCCAGCACATTCTTAAAATGTCTTCTTGAAACGCCTTGTCTCCCGTTTGCACTCCACGGTTTTCTCCAGCGGGCTGAGTGCCCAGGTCCTAAATTCCTGGAGCAACATTGACTCTTGGCATTGCTGTCATAGTCCTTTGTCCTGCGAATCTGATGTCTACCTCTTGGTCACTTAGCAGTGCCCTCAGCTAGATTGCTCCTCGAGGCCCCTCTCTTGCAGGTGTATGTGTATCCATCTGTATATATTCCCTTTTATTCCTCTGATCCACTTCCTCCCCCCTCTGCACCGTAGATAACTGCTCTACTCTGTGACCTAGCCTTAAATTTGCATATGTCCTCATAAAATACATAGTGTCATTTTGTGTGTGTATTTGTTTTAATTCACACACGTGGTGTAGTATATCGTGCTACAGTGTGACCCTGAAATTAACTGCTCAACCCAGCGTGAACAGAAGAGCTGTTATTATTAATACCGCCGGAGCAACAGGGACACGCTGTGGGATTCAGAATCATCTTAAGTATAGACCTTGTTCTTTTACTTAGTTTTTTTCACCTGGTAACGTGTTTTTAAGATAATAATGACAATAATAATAATAATATTACTTGTTATATGGCAAAACCATTGCAGTTCTGTAAGGTGGGTGTTCTTATTAGCCCTAGTTAATGGGTGAGTGAACTGAAGCACAGAGAGGTTAAGCAAGTTGTACAAGGTCACACAAGCCAAGGAAGACAGAGCCAATTTTTGAACCCAAATTAGTCAGTCTGGCTCTGGAATCTCTGCTGCTAACCAGAATACCATAACAGGTCTCTGAATCCAAATATTCTGAGGGTCTTTGGTGGTGCTGGTGGTACAGTGGTGAGCATAGCTGTCTTCCAATGGTTCTGAGGGTCTTATCTTATTTCATACGTCAGTGGGAATGTAGCTAAAGTTTCTACATTGCATCTGATGTTTAATATGAGTTTTTACTCTATGACATTTTATTTTCCAAGAATTTATTTAATCATAAATTTGATTTCTATACAATTCTTTTCTGGATTTTTGAGAGAACCATACTTTTCCTTCTTTAGTCTCTCATTGTAGTGAATTACACTGATTTTTTTTTTTTAGAGATTGTCTTTTTTCCTCCCTTTTTTATAGTGCTTGCCATTCTTCTTCTTTGTAAAAAAAATTTCTTTCTAAAGGTTGTCTTGTATTCCCAGGATGAACTTCACTTAATCATGATATAGTAACTTTTTAATACACTGTTGGGTTCAGTTATCTGAATTAAGAATTTTTGCCAAATGGGCCTATAGTTTACTTTCCTTCTAGTGTCCTTACTAAGTTTTGAAATAGTGGTTACAGCCAGCCTCAGAAAATGAATTACACCATTCTTCCTGTTGTCTGTTTTCTGGAACAGCTTGTGTAAGACAGGAATTACCCAAAAGTGTGGAAAAATCAAAACAAGCATCTGAGCCTGGAGGTTTGGGGAAGGGGAATCTCATGATTCCATTTCCATGTCTTTAACTTGTCTATTCCAGTTTCTGTTTCTTCTTGTACCAATTTCATAATTTCTTATTTTTGCAGAAATATATCCTTTTGATCTTGGTTTTCAAATTTACTGACATACTGTTAATATTTTTCTTATAATACATTTTATTATGAACTATACATACAAACAAAAGACTATGTGCTTTATACATATAATGTGTACAGTTGAAAAAATAATAGTAAAATGAAAGACCATACATCCATCACCTGTCTTAGGGCGACTGTGTGTCCCCATCCCTTCCCTTCTGCCAATTCAATGCCCCTACATCTCTTCAGATGATTTCATGATCAAGAGAGGTTTATCCCAGGAATGCAAGATTGGTTTAACATTTGAAAAAAAGTGAATCAGTATAATTAGCCATTTAATAGAACAAAAGCAAAAAAAAAAAAAAAACCCATATTATCATCTCAATAGATGCAGGAAAAGCATTTGACAGAATTCAATGATCCATTGATGATTTTTCTAAACTTGACAGCAAAATAGGAATAAAAGAGAATTCCCCAATATGATAAAGGCCACTCTCAAGAGGACTCCATAGCCAAATTCATACTTAATCCTGCAGGACGCAATGCCTTCTCCTCAGGCAGGCGCAAGGCATTGATGTGTAGTCTTAACGTCCTTTGTTCACCATAGTTCTCTGGTGGTTCCAGCCATTGCAACAAGGCAGCAAAAAGAAAGAAAAGCCACTCAAATTGGAAAGAAAGAGGTACCTGCCTTTATTTGCAAACAACGTAAATATCTATATAGACAAGCTTACAGAATCCACACCAAAACTACTAGAGCTAAGTGAATTTAGCAAAGTCACACGATACAAGGGCAATCGATAAAAATCAATTGTATTTCTGTGCTAGCTACTAGCAAAAAACAATTGGAAACTGAAATAAAAGCTCCATTTATAATAACATCCAAAAGTATGAAATGCTTAGGGGTAAATTTAATAAAATATGTTCAAGACCCATACACTGAAAACTATAAAACATTGCAGAAGACAATTAAAGAATAAATAAATGGAGAGACACATTGTATTCAGGCATTAAAAGATTCAAAATTGTTAATACGTCAATTCTTTCCAAAATCTATAGATTTGATGCAATCTTAATCAAAATTCCACTAGGTTTTCTCGGTAGAAATGGACGGGCTTATTCTAAAATTTGTATGGAAATACGAATGACCGTGTATAGCTAAAAGAAATTTTATAAAAGAAGAATATTCTGGATGACATACAATCTGATTCCAAAACTTAATATAAAGTTGCAGTAATTGAGGCAGCATGATGTTGGCATGAGGATTAATGGAATAGAACATAGAATCCTATGTAGACCCACATGTAGATGGTCAATTTTTATACGGTGCCAAGGTAATTCGATGGGAAAAAAAAAAGTCTTTTCAACAAATGGTGTTGGAATGATTGGCTATCCATGTGAGAACAAAATAAATACTAAAACTTACCTCATGCCATACATAAAAATCATATTGGAATAGACCACAGATCTCTATGGAAAAGGCGAAAACTACAAAATTTCTAAGAAAAAACTTAAATCTTTGCAACCTTGGAGTGGACAAAGGTTTTTCTCCAACAAGGACACAAAATCACAAACAATAATAGAGAAAGTTGATAAATTGGACTTTATTAAAATTTAAAATTGTTGCTCTTCTGAAGACACCGCTAATAAAATAAAAAGACAAGGCACAGACTGGGAGAAAAGATTCATAATACATATGTCGAACAAGGATTTGTATCTGGAATATGTTTTTAAATTCTTGCAACTCAATAATAAAAGAATTGGCCAAAACATTTGAACACAAAAGAAGATACATAAATGCCAATTAAACACACGAAGAGGCGCTCAGCATCCTTACACACCAGGGAAATGCAGCTTCTTGTGAAGACAAATGTAAGAAGGGTGTTGTTTGACCCAGGAATCCCACACTTAGAGAAAAGAAATGAAATGATACGTCCACACAAAGGATTGTACATAACGCTCACAGCAGCTTGTTTTATTACATGCACAATGAGAAACAACCCAGTTGTCCACGAAGAGATGACTAGATAAGGAAAGTGTGGGGGGTCCATACAGTGGAATGCTACCCAGTAACTGAAGGAAAGGAACCCCCTGTACACACATGGTGTAGGTGGTTCTCAAACGTATGATACACAAAAGACAACGTGCTGCATGATTCCATTTACATGACACTCTAGAAAGTGCATCTATGGTGACCAAAAACACCCACATTAATTGTTCCTCGGGGAGGTGGCCGGGGTGACTGACAGCAAAGAGCTCAAAGGAATTTTGGGGGGTGATGGAAGTGTGCTGTGTCTTGATTGTGGTGCTGTGGTGTGTACATTTGTCAAAACCTATCGAACCACAGACTTTAAATGTGTGCAGTTTCCTATCAATAAATTATAACACAATATAATTGATTTTTAAATTTACATAAATCAATCTCAAAAACAAAATCCTGGCCCAAATAATGCACACGGAGAAGGACATATAGAGGATCACATTACTGTAAGTTTTACCAATCTCTGAAATAATACACTGTAGGCGAACACATTTGTTTGCAAATGTAATTCAAGCATGCACAATAAGATGCTATAATGAGTTTAAGATAGTGGTGGAAGGGAGGGGAGGAAGAGACAGGGGTTCAAGGACAGGAGAGAGTTCCTCAGAAAGAGTCATCTGTGTCTTTACTATTGTAATAGGCTTTAAAAAAAATCTGATTACCTCTGCAGTTCCCCAGTCCACCAGCTGAGCTATCGAAGGGTGCGAAAAAAATCTAAAAAGAATGTGGAAAAATGTTGATATTACGAGGGCAAGCTGGCTGTGAGCACTTACGCACTTTTTCTATTACTTGGGGTACTTATTCATGAATTTGGGATATTTTGTAATAAAAGCTACAGTGCGAGTATGTGAGATAGTAAGACACGGAGATGGAGAGCGTTGAGACCTCTTTAGAGAAGTTTGCCTCTGAAGGAGAAGAAATGAAACAAGAGCTGGAGGATGAGATGAAGTCCAGCGAGATTTTTCTTCTCTTCCTTTTTGCTTCTTTTTTGAGATGGAAGACAAAGGACAGCCTGTCCTAAGATGATGAACATGAAAATGGCTAAGCAAGAGGATGGAAAGGATGATTCTGGAGAGACGGGGCTAGAGACCGGGAGAAAACACTGAGGAACCAAAGAGGGGCTTTGGTGAGAAGCAGGACTTTTATTATATGCTGTGGTTGGTAAGACCACCACCACCAACAAAATTGGAACAACTAAAATTTACCCTAAACAGGAAAAAGGTTAAATTGCGGGCCATTCTTTTATGGAATACTACAAGATTGCTCATATGAATAAGGACAGACCTTTAAAGACCTACCCTTAAATTTAAAAAAAGCAAGGTGATCAAAACCACACTAAGGCACTTTTTCTATAAGAGAAGATAAGATGAGATGTTTCCATATGCACATGCAAATGTATAGAAAATCAGAGAAAAGTCTTAGAAGATACACTAAATTGAACCCTTTGGAGGGGGGGCCTGGGATGAGACGGGAGTTCGTGAAGAGGCTTGCTCCATTTATCTATCTATCTATCTATCATCTATTTATCTATCTATCAATTATTGAGATGTTTTACATTGAGAATGTTGTCCTCTCTTACTTGGGCAAAACCAACAAAAGCATGAAAAACGAATTAAGTTTTCCTTCATGTATGATTTAAATGTACAAACGCATTGACCACAGAATCATGAGTGCCATTTCTTCTATGTCCAACTTAGTTATGATGTTACTGGTAGCCAGCTAATGATGACTTCCTGGAATTTGCATTTTAGTGAAAAACAACATTTGGCTCTAAACTGATGAGAAAGATTTCCATGGTCCATGCAGTCATAAGCATTTACCAGCCATACCAGGCTTTGAGTTCAGCTGTGGAACCACAGGGTGATAGAGACAGTCTTTGCCCTCTGTGGGAAAATCTCTAACAGGTGAGATTGTCGGGAAAAAATTATTGTAATACATACCCTTATTATACAATCCAGCAATCTCACTCCTTGGTATCTACACAAATGAGTTGAAATCCTATGTCCACACCAGAATGGGCACACGGATACTTACAGAAGCTTTATTCATAATAGCCAAACTTGGAAGCAACCAAGATGTCCTTCAGGAGGCGAATGAATAAATAAACTGTGGTGTATTCAGACAATGGAATGTCATCAAACCATGAAAAGACGTAGAGGAAACTTGAATGTCTATTATTAAATGAAAGAAGCCAATCTGTATGATTCCTACTGTATGATTCCAACTATGTGATATTTTGGAAAAGGCAAAACTCTGGGGACAGCAAAAAGATGAGTGGTTGCTAAGGGATGGTGGGGACAGAGGGATGAACAGCAAGACCAAAGAGGATTTTTAGGGCCGTGAAAATACCCTGTATGTGATACTACAATGGTGGATGCATATCATTATACTCTGTGCAAGCCCATAGAATGTACAACACCAAGAGCGAACCTTAATGTAAACTATGACGTTTGGGTGATAATGATGTGTCAGTGTAGGTTCATCTATTATAGCAAATGTACCGGCCCCATGGGGGATGCTGATGGTGGAGGAGGCTGTGAATATGGTGGGGGCACGAGTTAAATGGAAACTGGAGGGTACTTTCTGCTCAATTTTGCTGTGGACCTAAACCTGCTCTAAAAAAACAGTCTACTTAAAAATACATATAATTGTAATCCTTCCAGGTGTAAACCTCTATTAGATTAAATACTTTTTAAAGAAAAAAATTCTCGTTCATCTATCTTTAAAATCAGTTTTATTTTTAAATTTTTTTTTTAAAATCAGTTTTAAAGTCTCATTCATTTTGAGGCTCCAAATCAAGTTAAATATTTTAAAAAATATCCACATACTTTCTTTAAAAGTACTGCGTGTGTCCTTTATAATTTGAAAAGACAATTTACATCTTTAATCTTTAAAAAAATCAAATAACATTTATATAAAAACAGATTTAAAAAATACTGGGCTATACAGTTCTGCTCGCAACACTGATTTATAGCCCCTCGTCTGATCTACCAGCAGGTGGCCTAGGAGTCCTGAGACTCAAAGTGTCTGTCACTAGAGATGAATCCAATCCCCCCTTTGCCCCTCCTGCCTGTCCCAACCCCAGACACCTGCATTGGCTGCTTGAGCAGCTTGGCTGAATCATGATTCACTGGGGGCCACAGGTGTAAGCTGAATCTCATTTTGGGCCTGATTCTGCTCTCCTCTCTGTTGTAAGAAATAGAAGGCAAGTTAGAGGGATGAAGGTACCGGGGGCTCCTGCGAGGAAGGAGAAAGAAGGAAAAGCGCCGTGTAGCGATGTCTCACTGTGTGCCAGGTGGGGTGCCAAGCCTTCCCCGTGCATCGTCTCATTGGATCCTATGAAATCCCGTACGCTGAGTGTCCAGCATTATCTTTATTTCATGGGGAAACTGAGGCTTTTGCCTAAGGTCCTCCCCCCAAACCTTTAACTTCTCCCTCCCCGAGCCAACAACAGCAGCCCCTGAATCCTCAAAAAGAGTCTTCCTTTGAACGTCCTTTGTTAAGTTAATTTTTTTCCTGCTAATATTGATGTAGAAAGGAATGCCCCGATGGAGGTCAATCATTAATTCCGGGAGGCTCTGTAAGGGCATCTCTGGAAGAGATTAGCATTGGAATCAGCAGACTGAGTGAGGAGACCTGCCCTCACCAGTGTGGGTGGCACCTGCCTGTCCTTTGGGGGCCTGAATGGAACAAGGAGGGCAAATTCTCCCTTATCTCTCTTCTGGCCCATGAACGTTGACGCTTCTGGTTCTTGAGCCTTCAGACTCTGGAATGTGTACCTGTGGTCCCCTGGTTCTCAGGGCTTTGGATTCAGACTTGGAGTTACACTGTCAGAGCCCCTGGTTTCAGCCTTAAGCCTTGGTCTGAGTTAAATCACCGTCTTTGCTGGCTCTCCAGCTACAGACAGCGGACTGCAGGATGTCTCGGCCTCTGTGACTGTGCAAGCCCGCTCCTGTGATAAATCTCCTCTAATATATATTTCTATCTCTGTCTCTGCCTCTACAGGTGACCCTGGAAACACTGGTTTGAAATGCTCAGGTCCACTTATAGATGTTTTTCAATAGTAAATACAGTTCTACAGGATCTCCAGTTGGTGGAATCCAAGGATGTGGAAGAGAGGATATGGGGGCGGACTATGCGTTATATGGGGATTTCCAACAGAGCAGGGGTCAGCACCCCCACCTGTGTGCTGCTCAACAATTTACTGTACGTACTCTAATGGTTACTCAGGACAACCCTGACCAACACCGTGTCTTCCATCAGGCAAGGAGGTCACGTTCACCAACAGGTGCTTTGTTTCGTGATACATCCTAATGTATCCATGTCCCCGATGGGGAGAGACAGGAGGGGTTATAAGAATAAAGTCAATCTCTCGTTGATATGACCTAGCCCCCTAAAAGGATATCGTGTTTAATGAGGTATAGAAATACCAAAACCATGTTAAATGCCTGCACTGTTTCAGTATTTTGCTAAAAGGAATTTATATGTGTTTTCTGGCCACAATAGATCAGCTCAAGAAGGACCCCGACCCACACATGACAGGCATGGGTTGTGAGGGCCAGAGGCTCAGCTTGTCTGCAGCGTGGATGACTCCCTTCCAGAACCATGCAGCCTTGTGCAGCGAAGCCCTTCCCCAGCACACACAAAGGCCAGGATCTGAGAGTTACAGACCCACCTGGAGAACCATGAGGAATGTACCTCCTGTGGCCAAAAGAGCAGATGAGTTGGGGTGTTTTCCAGCCCCGCTGGCTGCTGTTAGACCTTGTTCGGGGGCAGTTAACAGGGAAGCAGTGACACTAGTGGGAGACCCTTTGATGATCCTGACAGGGTATCCTGCCTTACTCTTGAGTGGTTGTGGGGACAGTTCTGAGTTCAAACTCGTTCTGCTCGCCGCACAACAGGCCAATAAATCGGGAGACAAGGTGTTAGGGCAAGGAATAGGGACTTTATTTGGAAAGCTGGGAGACCTAGAAGATGGCAGACTGATGTCCTGGAGAACCATCTTCCCCAAGTCAGAATTCAGGCTCCTTTTATACTAAAAAGGGGAGGGGGTACGCTTGGTTGTTGCAAACTTCTTGGTGTAGGAGTTCTTTGTTTCTGGAATCCTTTGTTCTTGCAGCCGTCCCCAGTGGCTCAGATCATGGCGTCCCTCCAACAAAACAAACCTTATTTTCTATTCTCCAATTTGTTATCTTTATATGAATGGAAAAATGTTACTATCCTTAAAGGTCAGAGCCTTGAGAATAGGCTGTCCTGTATATTTCAGGCTGTAGACAACATTCTTTTACAAAAGGTGCAGAACCAGCAAGACGAAGCCTAGGAAACAGCGCACAGGGTTAAAGTCGAAGGAACAGATCTCATATGGAGTCAGATTTGTTCTTTTCTATTACATTTGCAGGACAACACAACTTTGTCTTTGAATTCATGAGTGAATTCCCTGAGCATCGGTACATCCAAATCCACCACCAGCCCCCAGATATTTACCAAGAACAAACAGAAAAAGGGGGAATCAGGTTTTGAATTATTTTTATATCTACTCCTCAGAGTTAGTGCTAATCAAGGAAACCCTGAACCTGAAGCTATGATGACCTGTAGCTTGGTATCAAATTGGCCACACGGGGGCAGGCTTGTCCTGGTCAATTGGCCGAACCCCAGGGCAGCCACCCTGGTTTCTTCTTACTCGGTTCAGTGGTATGATCTGAACACGGCAGATCCTTAAGTACCAAACACAGCTCCTGAATTGTGTGGGGAAAGGTGTTGGTGTTTGTGAACAGTGCTAAATATGAAGGGAAAACCAGACTTTTATTTCTGTGCCTAACGGCGTCACCTCGATCATAATCTGTGTTGAACTTACCTAAGTTTGAGGAAACAGTAATTATCAAAATATCCTTGGAAAGGGGTCAATGGGATTATGGATCGGCTGCCAAGGGCCCTAGAATATGGCTGGGCTAATTGCCACCTGGGCTGTGTCCTCTGGCAGAAGAACCTACAAGAACCAAAAAATTCCCGGGGTAGCAGCTGCCCCGATGATTACAGGGTTGTGTGTGAGTGGCCCATGTTTATTTCCCCCACTGGCTGCAAGTTCCCAAAAGCCCACAGCGCCCACCCTCAGTGGCTCTCAGCGTTGGTCACCTCTCCCTCTGCTCACATTCTCAGATTTAGTCTTTTCATTGCCAGGTTGCCTCCAACTTTCTGGGAGGAAACGCCTTCAAGGATGACACTGTCTTCTCTTAGCCACTCCCTTTAAATTTCTGAACGCCACACAGAGGAAAGTCTTTCAATCTCCCTTCTACCCAATGGGAAAAAATATATACCCATATTTTACACTGTTTGGATCATTCACCTTTAGGAATGCCCAGCTCCACAAAACCCCATCTCCCACCCTTACTTCTCATTGTAATTTTGACCTGATGTCCTTCAGAGAAGCCTTGACTTATGCTTGAAGGACCAGCCACATCTCCAGCTGCACTTCCCTTGCTACCTGAATGGTCTCGTGATCTCCCATGTTTCAGGCATAACAGCTAGGTGATCCCTGCTACAGAGACACATTTATTTTGTTTTCTTCGGAACAACATCACTGTCCTTGTGAAGCTGTTTTAATTCTGGGACATTTTGATAATTCTGATATGGTCAAAGATTCCCCAACAATGCTGCTTTCAAGTTTTGTTTTCTCCCGTCCAACATCAGAGGTCAGTAATCCCCTCCCTGTCTCACACCATGGCTCTCACTACTGGTAGTGGTGAAACTCAACCAGTGTTTGTGGAATGAATCAATGAGTAAGTCTTTGACTCCCTCCACCTCCCTCCTTGGTTCTCTCTCCTGAATGAATGTCTGATTCAATCATTTCCGCTCCAGATACACAAAGATCCGATCAGGACTAAGCTGATGCACAGTCTGGAATCTAATCAGGTGTGATTTCTGATTGGATGTTAGCAGTTGGAAAGAGGGAGGATGTGATTAGAGAGGTCTGTAAAGGTACCAAAGAAGAGACGCAGAACTTTCTGGCTCCAGGGTCACCTCTTGGGTTTTCCATGAGGTCTGAGAACTGAGCCCCCTGCCAAACACATCAGAGCTGGTAAGTTAACAACCTTAGCCAAGGACACCCTCATCTTACCCATGGTCGGCTGGTCCTGAGTGGTGGTATGCAGCTCAGGACGGAAGGGAGAGTGTTTTTGGTTTTTTTTTTTTTTCAGATGAACTTATATAAAGTTTTGGTTTTGCCTTTAGGTATGGTTTTAACTTAATCCCAAATATTTTGATCTGTGCTTTGATTTATATCATTTTTAATTGTCTTAACCAAGCAGATACTCTTTTTAATTAAAAAAAATCTAACTGTTTGGAATTTTATTTCTTGACATTTAAAATATTTACTTTGTGCAAATGGCATTCATTTTAGGGATCTCCCCTTAATCTTTCCCAACTGGATTCACTGTGGGGACTGAGGATGGAGGCTGTGGTGGGTCCCATGACCCTTCCATTCTCATAGTTTTGGGGCCCAAAGTGATGGTCTGAGAGTTTTCCCCAAAAAAGATGGGAGTCAGCTTTCAGGCTTATGGTACCCACTTCCCAGGGCAGCATAATTAGACAAAGCAGTAGATGGAAATGGAGGGGCAGTGGTTGGGTTTCTTCCTCCTTCTCAGTGCTTGTGAGGTGCTTATTCTGGTGCCCTTAGGGGTGGAGCTAGGGCTTTATGCCCCCTGAGGCCAGAATGGAGTTGGGATAAATCAAGCCTGTTGCACTATTGCCAGAGCAGCGACCTTGACCCTGAACAGATTCCTCTGAAGGGTGGGAAGACAAACGAAGGTGTGTTTATGCTTGGTCTGAGAAGAATGCTTTGTTCCCTGAAAGGTTTCACAGGATTCTTTCTGGAGCAGAGTCAGGATGAATGTCCGGACCCCACCCTAACTCCTGGACCTGGCAGGAACTGGCCTGCTGAGGGACAATGAGGCCCCGGCCATCACTGCTCTGGAGTACCTGCCCACTGAGCTCTTCCCATCTCTGTTCCTGGGGGCCTTGTATGGGAGACATACAAGGTCTTCAGCGAGACCCTGAAGGCCCTGCTGCAAGCCTGGCCCTTTGTCCGCCTGCCTCTGGGGGGCCTGATGCACATGCCTCATGCGGGGACCTTCCAGGCAGTGCTGGATGGGCTCGATGTCCTGCTGGCCCAGAAGGCTCCCCCCAGGTGAGTCTGATCCAGGCAGTCTGGTAGGGTCCTGGGTGTCCCTGAGGAGACAGCTGGGGTCAGGAGACTGGATGCCATGGGATGGACCAGAGGCTTTTGATGATGCCAGTGAAGAAGCTCAGAGGCCTTGGCCACTGCTGAGCTCACTTTGGGAAATGCCTTCCAGCAGGGCAGGAGCGCCTAAGTGCGGGGGAGCCTGAAAGAACGTGCCCCAGCTCCTTCTAGTGATGCTTTAGGTACTAGGAGTGGAGAACCAGAAAAGATGGGAGGGGAAAGGGAGGTGGAGGAAAGTGAGGCAGAGAGAGGGGAAGAGGGCAAGGCAGCAGGGGCATCAGGAATGTGAAGTAAAAGCGCAGGTGGGAAGTCTGAGTGTTGCCTAAATTCCGAGAGTAGTTCCATTTATCGTGGTTGTTGGACCATCCCAACCAATCTGCCCTTTTGGCCACAAGAGGTGCAAACTGCAGGTCCTGGATTTACGGAACACGGGCCAGGACTTCTGGAGCATGTGGCCTGGAGCCAGGGACCATGTGTGCCCAAATGTCCTCAGCCTTGCATCACTGGCTGAGGACATTTCAAGGACAGAGCAGCCCTTGGCTCCCCTGGAGGTGATCATAGAACTCTGCCTCAAGGAAAGGATCCTGGATGGATTCCTCACCTACCTCCTGAGGTGGGCGGAGCAGAAGAGAGATTCCGTACACCTGTGCTGTAGGAAGCTGAGGACGCTTTCAGTGCCCGTGGGGAACACGATGAAGGCCCAGAGTCTGGCGCAGCTGGACTGTATCCAGGTGGTGGAAGTGAATTCTCAGTGGCAGCTGTTCCCCCCTGGGCGTGTTCGCTCCTCTCCTGGGCCAGATGACGAATGTGCAGAGACTCCGCGTGTCTGTCTCTGAGGAGCAGGAGCTGCAACGTGTTGTCCAGTTTACCTCTCAGATCCTCAGGCTGCACCACCTCTGGGATCCCCATCTGGAATCTCCCTTTTCCCTCGAAGGCCGCCTGGACCAGATGTTCAGGTGAGGGCGGCGCCACTGGCCGTGTGACAGTGAGCACAACTCTAGAATGTCCCACGCGCTGTCTCCTTGGCTGCTCTCTCCTGAGGTGTGGCATCACGTAGCCACACAGATCCAGGTAGAGGGACAAACTGGGGCAGAGGCTGGGGAAAGGGACACAGTGCCAGGAAGGTGCAGACTGGGGGGTTCAGATCCGTGATGGAGTTTAGATTCTTACTTTAGGAGGAGAGGTCTACGTTTAGATGACTTACGACTCACTCACGGGGGAGTGGAGAGGCGCTGAGGAAGGGAAGCGATGTCAGACCTGCGCATTTCTAAAGAGAAGCTCTGTGCTCCCCAGTTTAGTGGCCACAATGAGCCTGTCTCAGATTCCCCATCAATAAAAAGGTTTTTTGTTTTTGTTTTTGTTTTTGCTGAAGGAGGTCTGAGTTGAAAACATTTTTTGTCTTGTCTCCCGATATTAAAATTCAGTGATGCTCACACTTGACTGAGACAGTGTGTCAGGCGCTCCTGCGAGCGTGGCTAGTGCCTTCCCTGAGCTTCACACCCTCACGAGGAGGTGGAGTCTGTTGCCCTCTGCTTGGCAGATGAGGAAAGAGAGCTTCCGAGAGTCTGTGAATGTGACTCAGTCACACAGTGAAGGTGACAGGACTCAGGCTAAAATGAGACTGGGAATTCTGGGTACTGATCTTTATCAAGTGGTCAGAACGACCTTGACCTTGGCCAAATCATTTGTCTCCCACCTTGAGGTCACGTGCCACCCCTGTTTCCCAGACCTAACTGCTCCGTGTCTCCCCAGGTGCCTGATGACCCCCTTAGACAGCCTGGCAATAACTCACTGCTTCCTGGAGGAATCAGACTTGGACCCACCTGTCCTGGTGCCCGAACATCAGTCAGCTAAAGGGCCTGGATCTGAGTGGGGTCAGCCTGACGGACTTTAGTCCTGAGCCGCTCCAAGTTCTGCTGGAGAAAGTTGCAGCCACCCTCCAGGAACTGAACTTGAATCAGTATGGGATCATGGACCCCCAACTCGAGTCCGTCCTGCCCGCCCTGAGCCGCTGCTCCCAGCTCAGGTCCTTCAGCCTGTGTGGGAGCCCCCTCTCCACGGCTGTTATGGGGAAGCTGCCAAGTCACACCGCCGGGCTGCCCAGATTGAGTCAGGAGGGGTACCCTGCCCCTCGGGAGACTTACAGCTGTGCTGGAGTTCCCCTCAGAGAGAGACTTGCCCGGCTGCAGGCTGAGCTGTTGGAGATTCTGAGAGACCTGGGACGTCCCAGGACCATCTGGCTTAACTCCATCCCCTGGGCTCCCGGTGGCTATAGGGAATTCTCGCTCATAGAAATCATTGAACACCCCCACCTAGTTGGTTGCATCTGTCAAAAGGTTTCTTCTGGGTGCTTGGAAACTGAAATCTAGGACATAGGTGCACCCTGAAGGGAACACAGACCCATGGTTTCAGACATCTGCTCAGTGTGAATGGGAAAAGGAGAGGTGATCCAGCCGTGGTGCAGGACTGCAGAGAGAAATGCTGTTTCAGGGAGTTGATGGAAATTTTGGGGTCAGAAATATGAGCCTGAATTTCTGGAGGGGGATTCAGGCTTGAGACACATGTACTGGAGTGATCCCTGGATGGATGGTTGTAATGAAATGGTCAGAAATAAAAAGACCCTCATCATAGATGGACTGGTGCTCTCCGTGATGTGTCATCCTGTTTTCTCTGTTTCCACGTCAGGGATCTCCAGTTACTGATGAAAAAAAAAAAAAAAGGCGCTCAGTTGACAATGATCCAGAACTCGATCATTCCCCCAAGACCTTTTTTCTTCTAGATCCTCTCACCTCCTTACTTATTTCTGTGGCTCTTCAGTGGGTTAATACACACAACAGAGAGAACACACTCTGTTCGGTGAGTGACAGATAAGCCGGAGCCTCTGGTCCTCACCACCCATGTCTGTCTCGTGGCTAGGGGTCCCTCTCGAATTAATCTAATTGTGGCCGGAAAGGATACAGATTCTTTTTAGTGAAATAGTAATATCATAAGGCATTTAACATGGTTTCACTACTTTAACACCACATTAAGTAATCACACCCTTTTGGGGGCTAGGTCAACAATGAACGAAAGAATGATATGTTCACACAGAATTTTGTATAATTACGTTGTAAAATCAGTCTTGTGACCTGCACTTTACTTTCTCCTACTATGCACACCACCACTTTCTGAATGCTTTTTTGTGTGTGTCTTGTCCAAAAAAAAAAAAAAAAAAGAGCCCACAAAGCACTTTACAGTCCCCCCCCCCCCCCGCCACTGTTTGTCTCTCCTTTGCTGTGTCTGAGTTTGTCCGCGCTGTTATAACAGAATCCAGAGACTGGGTGGGTTAAATAGGAAAATCTATTTGTTACACTTTTGGAGTCTGGAAGCCTGCGATAGGGAGCCAGCATGGTGGGGCTGAAGTGGGGGCCACCTTGTAGCGACCTCACATGGTGGGGGTGAGAGGAGCTCAGGTCTCTTCATTCCCTGAGAAGTGAACTAACCCCATCATGGGGCTCCACCTTCATGACCTCATCCCTCATCCAAACCTAAGTACCTTCCAAGGGTACCAGCTACAAATCCTGTCACATTGGGAATTAAGGGTTCAACATATGAATTTGGGGAGTGGGGAAACAAGCATCAGTTTACAGCAGCCCCTCACCCTAGAGGACCAGCCTGCAACGGACCAACTCAGCACTCCAGTGGGCATTGTCCTCTCTTCGTTCCCCCCCAACCCCAACCCCTGAGCCTCCAGCAGACTGCCAGAGGTATGGCGCCTCCCATGTCTGTCCACCGCTGTGGGTCTCCAACACGACGGCTTCTCACAAGCCTGGATTCTCACTCCTCTCTCCCTGCTCACCCTTCCTGCTCCCTCATTCCCCTACAGCTTCATCTCCATGCACCATCACAACAAATGGGAGAACATTAATCAGGTCATGAAAATCTTCCAATAGCTCCTCGCTTCATTCCAAGACCATGTGACCAGCCTGCACCCTCCTGGCCCAATCTCTGACTCTCTACCTGTTTCCAAGTTGGCCCAGCACTTCACTACATCAGGGTTGGCACAGGCCACCCGTGCCCAAAGCAGTCCCCTCAAATGACATTCTTTGTTTGACTAAACGCTAGTCTGGCACCTGAACCTTCTGCTCGGTCCATCTGTGCACGTTCTTGTAAAACCCGCTTTTAGCAAGACCCCTGATAAATCAGTTTCACAAGAATCCCACCCGTGGTACACCACCATCCTGACACCTGGGCAGATTTCCTCAGTCCTCTCTCCTGGCATCAGACCACCCTAGACGGCCCTCGGCAGGAACGGAGTTAGGTTGACTCAGCCTGAATCCCCTTCCTGCCCTCAGACCTGATGTCTCTTCTTAGCAGTTTTCCAGCCGTCAACCCCTCTGCTCCTCGGCTGTGAATCCCCACTTGTCCCTGTTGTACTGTGAATGGAACCCAAGTCTATCCTGGGGTATCTTTTAACCTCATTCCTTTCCAAGAGGAAAAACAAAAACCCCTATATTTTACTACTGAGTTATTCACAGGGTGCCTCTAAGAATGCCCTGCTCTGGCGGGGGAGGATATAGCTCAAGCAGTAGGGTGCATGATTAGCATGCATGAGGTTATGGGTTCAATTCCCCAGTACCTCCTCTAAAAATAAGTAAATAAACCTAATCACTCCCCCAAAATTAAAATTACCCTAGAAAAATCTAAGTCAACTACCTCATTCGTAAATAAGAGAACAGAAATGAAATAAGATAAAAACCACTTGTCCATGGAAAAAAAAAGAAGAAAGAAAAAAGAATGCCTGCCCTGCTCCACACTGCCCAGTCCCCACCTTCCTTCTCATTGTGATTTTGACCTGACCTCCTTCAGGGAAGCCTTGACTTAAGGCTTGGAAACCAACCACATCCCCCAAAGCATTTCCCTTGCTCCCTGAATGCGCTCCTGATCGCCTACGTTTCTGACAACACTTAAGTGACATTTGATACAGGGACACGTTTATTTCCTTTCAGAACAACAGCACTGTCTTCATGAGGCTGTTTTAATTCTGGGACATTCTGATAACTTCGATTTGGCCAAAGATCCCCCAACACCAGTTCCTTCAAGTTTTGCTTTTTCTGGACAATGTCAGGAACCCGTCATCCCTTCCCTGTCTCACATCCAGGGCTGACACTGTCTGTAGCAGTAAAACTCAATCCAACATCGCCGAGAATGAATGAGTCCTTGACTCCACCCCTTCCTCCCCTCAATCTTTCTCAGTCTCTGAATGACCGTCTGACTCAATCAATCCATCCAGAGATTGACAATAATCCAATCAGGATTAACCTGTGTGATAGTCTAGAATCTAATCAGGTGTCGTTTTGTGATTGGCTGTTGGAAAGTGGGCAGATGTGATTAGACAGGTATAAAAGCCTCAGACACCAGAGACAGATGCAGAATTTTCTGTCACCAGAGTCACTGGCAGGTTCCCCAAGAGGTCTGAGGTCTGAGCACCCTGCCAACCACATCAGAGCTGGTGGGTAACTGACTTCAGCAAAGGACGACATCACGTTATATGTGGTCTGCTGATCTTTAATGCTGACATGCAGGATGGCAGAGAGATTTTTAATTCTTTCTTTTCAGATAAACACATTTTAGGTTTTGGTTTTGCCTTTAAGTGTAGTGTTGCCTCAGTCCCAAACATTTTGATTTGTATTTTGGTTTATATCATTTTTTAATGCGTATACCAAGTAGATAATCTTTTTAATGAAAAACATATAACTGCTTGTAATTTTATTTTTTTACATTTAAGATATTTATTTTGTGCACAAATGGCATTATTTTAGGGGTATCCTCTTAGTCCTTACCAGCCAGGTTACTTACGGTCACTGAGGATGCAGTCTGGGTAGGTCCACAAGACACTCCTCTTCTCATAGTCTTAGGGCTCTAAGTGATGATTTGAAAGTCCCCCACCTAAACTTGGGGTCCGCCATCAGGCTGTTGGGACCCAATTCCGAATGGGACATGAAGTAAGCAAAGCAGTGGATGGAAATGCAAGGACTGGTGGTTTTCTCCTCAGAAATTTGAGACACTTGTTCTGGAGCCAGTACAGGCAGAGCAATGGCTCTGTGCCCGCGGGGACTAGAGTAAAACTGGGGAAAACTGAGGCTCCTTCACCGTTTCCAGAGTAGTGACTTTAGCCCTCAGTTGGAAGCTCTGAAGGGTGGGAAGACAAACGAAGGGGTGCTCATGCTTGGCCTGAGAAATATGTCTTGTTCCCTGGCAGTATCCACAGGGTCCCTTAGAAGCAGAGTCAGGATGAGTGTCCGGACCCCACCCCGACTCCTGGACCTGGCAGGAACCAGCCTCCTGAGGGACAATGAGGCCTCGGCCATCACTGCTCTGGAGTATCTGCCCACAGAGCTCTTCCCACCTCTGTTCCTGGAGGCCTTCTTTGGGAGACGCATCGAGACCCTGAAGGCCCTGGTGCAAGCCTGGCCCTTTGTCCGCCTGCCTCTAGGGGGGCCTGATGCACATGCCTCAGGAGGAGACCTTCCAGGCAGTGCTGGATGGGCTCGACGTCCTGCTGGCCCAGAAATTTCGCCCCAGGTGAGTCAAATCTAGGCAGCCTGGTAGGGCCCTGGGCGTTCCAGAAGATACTGCTGGGGTCAGGAGAGTGGATGCCGAAGGGATGGACCAAAGGATTCTGATGATGCCAATGAGAAGCTCAGAGGCCTTGGCCTCTGCTGAGCTTATTTTGGGAAATGTCTTCAGATGTGTAGGAGTGCCTAAGTGCGGGGGAGCCTGAAAAACATGCCCCCCACCTCCTCCCAGTGATGCTTAAAGACATTAGAAGTGGAGAACACGGAGGGACGCGAGGGGGAAGGGAGTTGGAGGAAGGTGAGGCAGAGAGAGGGGAAGAGGGCAAGGCAGCAGGGGCGCCAGGAATGGGAAGTAAAAGCACGGTGGCAAGTGTGGGTAGCCTAAATCCTGAGACTCTGGCTTTATTCAGTGGCCCTTAAAGCATCCCACCAACCTGCTGTTTCCCCACAGGAGGTGCAGACTGCAGGGTGCTGGACTTACGGAACACCGGCCAGAACTTCTGGAGCATGTGGTCTGGAGCCAGGGCCCATGTGTGCCCAAGCTCATGGATGGCACCAGCGGCTGAAAATAGTTCAAGGACAAAACAGCACCTGGCTTCCTTGGAGGTGTTCACAGACCTCTGTCTTGAGAAAAGGACCCCGGGTAAATTCCTCACCTACCTCCTCAGGTGGGTGGAGCAGAGGAAAGGTTTGATTCACCTGCGCTGTAAGAAGCTGAAGATCGTTTCAATGCCCGTGGGAACTATCATGAAGGTCCTGAGTCGTGTGCAGCTGGACTGTCTCCAGGAGGTGGACGTGGACTGCACGTGGCGCCTGTCCGCCCTGGCCAGGTTCGCGCCTCTCCTGGGCCAGATGACTAGTGTGCAGAGACTCCGTCTCTCCCACGTCCGTGTGTCTGAATTTGATCGGCAGCAGCAGCAGCAGCAGCAGCAGCAGCAGCAGCAGCAGCAGCAGCAAGTTGTCCAATTTACCTCTCAGATCCTCAGGCTGCACCACCTCCGGGATCTCCATTTGGAATCTCCCTCCTTCCTCGAAGGCCGCCTGGACCAGATGCTCAGGTGAGGGCGGCGCCACTGGCCGTGTGACAGTGAGCATAACACTAGAGGGGAGCCTGCTCTGTTCTGAAGTGTGGCATCATGTAACCACACAGATCCAGGTAGAGGGACAAACCGTTATAGAGGCTCTGGACAGGGACACCGTGCCAGGCGGCTATAAACTGGGGCTTTGGGATCTAGTGAGGGAGGACATGCATTTCTTCTTTAGCAAGAGATGTCTTTGCTCAGATGACATAGGAAAATAGGTAAGTGAAGGGAGCATTGAAGATGGAGAAGCCCACCAGACCCGAGCATTTCAAACAGAAATTCTGTGCTCATCAGTTTCATGACCACAGTGAGCCTGTCTCAAATTCCCTGTCTGTAAAACGTTGGTTTTTTGGTTTGTTTTTTTGTTTTGTTTTGTTTTGTTTGCTCCAGATGAGGTAATTAATATATGAGAAATGCATGATTCTGGAGTTGATGGCAAAGGTGCTGGAGCCAAAAGGGTAATAAAAGGTGGCAGATGGTTTGCAGGTGATGCAGGGATGTAAGTGATCCCCTGCGGACTGGCAACCCCAGCTGATGTGGCCTCTTGCCTACTTCCCTCGAGCTTCAGATCGCCCAGAGATACAGGAGCTTAGGGACCAAACATGGGCTGAAGGAAGCCTGAAATGAAAGCTTTTTTTTTTTTTTTCGGTCTTGTTTCCAAGTATTAAAATTCAGTGATGCTCACACTTGACTGAGACTCAGTATTAGGCTCCCCTCTGAGCATGTTGAGTGCATTCCATTCCATTTAGTCATCCTTATCCTTAAGGAAGTGGAGTATGTTTTACTCTGAATGACAGATGAGGAAAGGGAGCTTTCAAGATTCTGTGAGCTTGACCCAACCACACAGAGAAGGTGAAAGGATTCAGCCTAAAATGAGACTGGGAATTCTGGGTATTGACCTTGCTAAAGCGGTTAGAATGACCTTGGCCTTAGGCAAATCATTTGTCTCCCAACCTTCGCTCACGTGGCTCCCTGACTTCTCCCACCTAATTTCTGGATTTCTCCCCAGGTGCCTGAAGACCCCCTTGGACAACCTCTCAGTAACGAACTGCCAGCTAACAGAATCAGACTTGAGCCACCTGTCCCGGAGCCCAAACATCAGTCAGCTGAAGGGCCTGGATCTGAGTGGCATCAGCTTGAGCGACTTTCGTCCTGAGCTGCTCCAAGGTCTGCTGGAGAAAGTCGCAGCCACCCTCCAGGAGCTGAACTTAGAGCAGTGTGGGGTCATGGACCCCCAACTTGATTCCATCCTGCCCGCCCTGAGCTGCTGCTCCCAGCTCAGCGCCTTCAGCCTGTGTGGGAACCGCCTCTCCATGGCCATCATGGGGAAGCTGCTGCGATGCACTGCTGGGCTGCCCAGGTTAAGGGAAGAGTTCTATCCTGCCCCTCAGGAGAGTTACGGCCCTGGCGGAGCCCTCCATCTGGGGAGACTTTCCCAGCTTCGGGCCAAGCTGATTGAGATCATGAGGGGCCTCGGAGGTCCCAGGGCCATCTGGCTCAGCTCCAGCCCCTGTCCTCGCTGGGGCAGCAAGCTACGCTCTCATGAGGAGCCCTTTCTCTACCACTGCTACGTGCCGGCCTAGGTGGGTGCGTCGATCCAAAGCTTTCTTCTGGGCACCTGGAAACTGAAATCTAGGACATAGGAGCATCTTGAAGGGAACAGAGACACGTGGTTTCAGATTTCAGCGCGATTTGAATGAGAAAAGGAAATGTGATTGCACATTTCAGCAGGGGTTCAGGATTTCAAGGGAAAATGTTGACTTGGGGAGTTGGTGGGACTTTCCGGGACATGTATTTAGCAAGTCAGAAATAGGAATCTAAATTTCTGGAGGGAAAGTTGGGTTTGAGACACACATGTTGGCGTTATCTCTGCATGGATGGCTGTAAAGAAATGGTCAGAAATAAAGAGAACTGCGGTGTAAATGGACTGGCGTCCTGTGTGATCCATTACTCTGTTTTCACAGTTTACACCTTGGAATCTCCAGCTACCGATAAAAAATAAAAGAAAGGGCACTCAGTTGTCTATGATCCAAACCCCTACCGTTCCTGCCAAGTCTCTATTCTCCCTACTTACATCTGTGGTTGTTCAGGGGTTAATACACACAAAGGGGAACATACTCAGGGGCCAGTGAGAAAATGGAATGAAGAGCTCTTGGCAGGTCTCTCACTGCTGACTCAGGCCATGACCCTGGGCCTGAGCATCCCTCATGGTTCTCCAGGTGGGTCCATAATTCTCAGATCCTGGCCTTTGTGTGTGCTGGGAAAGGGCTTCACAGTGCAAGGCACGTGGTTCTGGATGGGGGTCGTCCACCTTGCCGATGAGCTGAACCTCCGGGCCTCACCAACCCATGCCTGTCACGATTGGGTCGGGGTCCTTCCGGAGTTAATCTACTTGTAGCCAGTAAGGACATCAAATTCCTTTTAGCAAAATACTAAAACAGTATAGGCATTTACGTGGTTTTAATATTTCTATATCACATTAAAATTATATAGTTTGGGGTGGGGGATAAGGTCATATCAATGAGAGACTGCCACCATTCTCACTGTAACCCCTGTGTCCCCCTATCCCGGAGGACAGTACAGCATGCTTTGACACCAGCACGTCAGTGTGTATATAAAGACACTTGTGTGTATTGCCTGTAACTCGTCATCAGCCCTCCCTGTCCTCAGCTCCACGTTCAACCAACTGCAGATGGTGAAGAACTGTATTTACTATTGAAAAATATCCCCCTCTGAGTGAGCCTGCGCAGTTCGGTCCCGTGTGGCTGGAGCCTCACTGTATATGCAGATGCGTGCATGCTACGGGGAGAGGCTCGCACGGTTACAGTGGCCGAGCAGTCGCACGGTCTGCTGTCTGGAGCTGGAGAACCAGCAAAGTCGGCGGTACACGTCTGCCCCAGGCTTACGGCTGAAGACCAGTGGAAGTGATGGCGTAGCTCCACTTCTAAGTAAAGCCCTGAGCACTAGGGGGCCACTGTGCACATCCCGGAGTCTCTGGGCTGGGGAGCCAGAAGCTCCAACGTTCATGGGCAGGAAGAGAGAGGAGGAGAGAATTTGTCCTCCTTCATCCATTCAGGCCCCCAAAGGATAGGCTGACACCACCTGCATTGGTGCGGGCAGAGCTCCTCGCTCAGTCCACTGATTCCAATGCTAATCTCTTCCAGAGATGCTCTTAAAGATCTTCCCAGAAGTAATGCCTGACCTGCTACCTCAGCATCCCTTCCCACAGTGAAGCTGACACATAAAATTAACCATCACAGTGGCCCTAAACAAAGTGCATGCAAATGAAGGCTCCCTGCTAAGGATTCCGAGGTGGTGGTGGTTACCTGGGGGAGGGAAGGCATGTAGGGCTACGAGGAGCTTAGACAAGAGCTCAGTTTCCCCCTAAAATAAAGATAATGACGTACCCTCAGTTTACGGGATTTTAGTAGGATCCAGTGAGATGTTGTTCACTGAGGGCTTGGCCCTGGAGCTGGCAGGGTATAAGAGCTCAGCAAAGGGGTCTTTTCTTTCTTTTTTCCTCCTAGAGGGGACATCACTAGAAACTTCATCCCTCTAGCCTAGCGTCTATTCCTCACAACAGGGAGGAGAGCAGAACCCAGGGCTGGAAATGGAACTCAGCTTATACACGTGGCCACCAGTGAGTCAGGATTCACCCAAGCTGCTCAAGCAGCCCGTGCAGGGAGGGGGAGGGGAGGCACAGGAGACACTGGATGCGTGTCTAGTGACAGACATTCTGAGTCTCAGGTCTCCTAGGCCACCTGCTGGTAGATCAGACCTGAGGATATAAATCAGTTTTGGAAGCAGGAATGTGCAGTTCAGCATTTTTTTTTTAAATTTGCTGCCACATAAATGCTAGTTGAGTATAAATATTTGCGTAATGCTTTATATAAATATTAAAGATACAAAATGTTTTGAAAACTATAAAAGTAATTTAGCACTTTTAAAAGAATGCATGTGGATTTTTAAAAAATGTTTAACTTGGTTTGGAGCCTCAAAACAAATGAGACTTGAAACCTGATTTTAAAGATCAATGAACAAGAATTTTTTTAAAAAAATATAATATATAGATCAATAAAACTTTTGAGCTGGAAGGATTACAATTATTTTTTAAAGTAGACTATTGTTTTTGAGCAGTTTTAGGTTGACAGTAAAATTAAGCAGAAAGTACAGTTTCCATCTGACTCCAGCCCCCACCGTGTGCACATACTCCCCCAACATCAGTATCCCCCATTGGTTGGCTTATTTGTTATAACTGGTGAATCTACTTGGACCCATCATCAGCACTGTCCCCGCTCTCCTGCCTGGAGTTTAGCGCATTTGGCTGGACAAGCCTGCTCCCTAGTGGCCAATTTGACACCAATTTGCAGGTGGCTATGGCTTCAGGTTTAGGGTTTCCCTTATTAGAAATCACTCTGGGAGCAGGTGTGAAAATAATTCAAAACCACATTTCCCCAAAGCAATTCTCGGTTTTCGGAAAACATCTAGGGGATGCTGGTGAATTGGGGTGTATGGATGCTCAGCGCATTCATTCATGAATTTGAAAACAAAGCTGTGTTGACCTGCAAAATTATGTGGGGCTCATTTTGAAGTCCCATTTCTGACCAGACTTTACCTTGCTGGCACCACACTTCATGTCCAATGGGTTCTTCACCTGAGAAATAAATCGTTTCTGAGGTTCCCTGGGGACTTGGGTGACTCAGTGGCAACCTTGGTTATTCCTGAAACTGACTTTCCTTCCTTAGTTTTCTCCTAAACAAGGACTCACACAGCCACTGGTGGAGGCGTTGGCTGCATGGAGTTTCTGGGAACCCACCTGTGGGACTTCCCACCCTTTGCCAACTACAGGAGTAGGAGAATTGTCTCCTTCTCTGGCGTGTGCAAATCCCCAAACTCAGGTCAAATTTCTTGGGTATCTTTCTCTTTGAGACCCAAACTCCACAACCCCCAGGGCCAGGTGGTGAATGAGTGAAGGCTGCAAGCAGAAACCAGGGAGACCTGGGGGGCACGGGACCCTGCTTCAAAGAAGCTGCCTCTCAGTTTATGCTGAGAGATGCTCTTTGGGGATGCAGGTTCAGTGTTGCTAGAACTTCCTACTTTTTTTTTCCCCCAAGGGATGTTGGAGAGTAAAATGTCATATAAAATCTGGTTTTTAAACTCTGGTCACAAATTTTGCTTTTTAAAACATTTTCCCAAAACATGTCTGGGGACACATTTGGCTGTTGGAGTAACATCTTGTAGCTTCTGATACCAGAAGACTATCCAGCGTGGTACTCTGCTCTGACCCAGAAAGACCCTCATGGCATCAGAAGAGAGACTGCGTGCCTTTGCCCGTCTGGACCTGAGACCTAACCCGGATAGGGGGCCTGGCTGTAAGTTGCTGGGGCTGGAATTCCCCTCGAATTCCCACAATACTGCCTCCAGGTATGAAATACACATTCCATGGGAGATATCCGCAAACAGCTCTCCATGAGGACATACATATTTTGTATGAACAGAATTGTATCACATGTGCTATTCTGTACTTGGTTTTTTTTTTAAATTCATGATGTGATTATCTCCAATCTAACATGGCCCAACAAACTCTTTACTTCTCAAAAAAAAAAAGTTTTGCTCCCTTTTCATAGTTCTTAAATATACAACTTTCTTCACAACACACACCTGAACTCTTTCCCCTTCCTTGTGGGAGCGAGAACACCATCGCCCACATATGTTTTCGGGTGACTCAAACATTTCTCGGAGGTGGGGGGAAGGCATGATTTTCTAAGCTAAATAAAGGAGAGGCCAATACCTCCTCCAAGTGTGGCTGTTCCTCTATCACATTTCTTCCATCCCAAGAAAATAATTTAGCTCTACATAAGACTTTTCCAATAAAGACGTAGAAAACATCACCTCTGTCTCTAAGAGATTTGTAATGAAAACTTAGATAGCAGAGAAAACTGCTTTGCTGATACATAAACCACCTCCTGTCCTTAACTGTATCCGCCCCTAAGAATGTCCACATCACACAGACCCCACAAGCCTAAAGGGCAAGAAAGGGGTGCCTGTTAACTTGGCCCCACCCCAAGCAGCGGTGGCCCCCTACACTGTCCCCGTCCCTGCCACTGTCCCAGTGCGCTCAGTGCACAAGGACAGATGGCTAGAAACTCCAAGGTCAGGTTTCCACCTGGCAACCCATGTCAACCCTAAAAGGCTGAAGAACTGTTGAAGAGATTTCAGATGCTCTATGAAGAAATTCACTGTAACACCTATAACTTTAAGACTTTGCATATGTCACAACAGTGCATGAGTGATACAAGGTGTAAAATACTTTTCCATTCCTTTGGATTTTGCACATGATGGTTCTGCACCAGTCACTGCAGGGAGGTTGAGCGAGCTCCGTTTTGGTGTTTGTTGTTTTGAACAAGCATTCAACTAGACAGGATTCAGAGTAGATTAATACCCCCTTTTGATAGTTACAGTTAGCTAAACAGGTGCCTGGCAGCCCACAAAACAGGGTTTGCTCCAAGACCAACCCACAGAGTGAGTCAGTTGCAGACTAAGGGCGCTGGGACCTGCTGGGTTGGCCGCAGTGGTGTTTAGCTACATGTCAAGAGCATTAAGAAGAAAGTCCTGGTTGGAGGCGTGAGGTTGGCAGCACCAGCTGTGGAACCTCCGTGATGTGCCTGCACAGCTCCATCCTCAAACATTTGCAGGGTGATCACCACTGAGGGGCACGGAGCTGTAGGTGGGTGGTCCTGGGCCTGATACGTGGGCACAGTGACAAGGTGGAGGGGGACAGGAATTGGAGAGTGGGCAGTCAGCAGGGTATCTGCTGACACGGCCATAGCCGTCCCCGCCACTATGCCCACAGTGACCCAGTTGCCTCTAGGCAGAGGGATGGGAGCAGGGTACATCATCACCGGCATGCCATTGGGCGACACCACCATGGTGTGGTGGATGGTGTGAGGGCGCGCTGTGTTCAGGGGCTGAGTGTGGTACAGAGGTGGGAAGCCCCATGAAAAAGACCAGCAGGACCCCCAGGCAGGGCCACTACTCTCCTGCCAGCCCCATCTGGTACCCTGGCCCAGTGGTATTATCTCACTTTTTGCCTCTGAAACGACTTGCTTCTAGGAAAGCGAAACTTACCCCTAAGATTCTATTGGTTCCCTGAACTAACTCCTGATTGGTCCATTTATAGCACCTCATTTGCATGGAGCTCACTCTTAATGGGTCCATTTCTACCACTCCTGATTGGTCCATTTCTACAAAGCTCATTCCTAATTAGTCAACTTTGTTACACCTTATTTGCATATGATGTTACAAAGTCTAGACTGACAGCCTATAAAAGCCTATGTAAACCTACAGGCCGTGTCCAGAGCTTGGAGTATTAACTCCTCTGGGCCCCCCGGGAGTAATGAACCTGAGTTCTCCAACCCTCCGGGTGCTGCTTGGTCTCTCACCCAGATCCAGGTTGCTGTTACAACTAAGCTGTAACACTGAGCTGTAACACACCTTTGCTGCAACAGTACCTTCCATGTATGGGCTCTGCTGGGGGTAGGCACTTGGCGCTGGGTACACAGCTGGCTGCTAGGGGTTGGGGAAAGAGGAGTAGGGTGACGCTTCCCTGCTGATAGGGGAACAGGACACTTCATTAGGAGTACCAGGTGTGTAACCTGTTTGGAAGGTATGGTTCACTCCAGGGTACCTGCTGGGGGAGTAGACAGGAGATGCTGCTGCGCAGCCCATGGGGGAATCCAGCTGGTTAACCAATTCCTTTGCATTTGCGTAGGGAACCCCAGAAGAACCCGGGCTCTAAACAGGATTCATGATTCCAAGAACCCACTGTGCTGGCAGCGGGGGCCTGAGTGACCAGCGCTCGCGGGCCTGGGTGGGTTTGGAGGGCGGGCTCTGCTTGGATGTGGGGCTGAGCCTCGAGGCTGGGTCCCCGCCGCCACCGCCCCCCTGCCAAGCTCCCACACCCCCTCCATCCCTGCTCCGTCTGGCCAGCCTGTCTCTCGGCATCTCGCGCTCCCCACCAACCAGACTCCTTACTTTTTTTTCTCATACCTGCTCCTTTCCCACTCCGTCCAGTCTCAGGAAGTCATGACCAAGCTCTAGAAGTTCCCTCAACTTCTGTCTTACCCTCAAGTCTCTCCTACACTCTGAGAGCACAGTGCCGCTGATTCAGTCTCCAGAACGTGCTCAAAACGGTCTCCAGTGCCACTCAAGTGCAAGCCAGGATCTCTTGCCAGGAGTGTCCCTCCTTCCTTGTTAATTGCCCCAGCTCAGGGTCCAACAGAAGCAGGGGGACTGGAAAACACGCATCAGGTTTTGTCACAACCCTCCTCACAAACTTCCCATGGTCCCCTCGCAAGCCCTTGCCTGGATGGTCTTGCCCCAGCCTCCTCTCCCTGGCTTCCATCTGGTTCAAGGCCATGCACTCCCTCCCACCACTCTTCTGGGACCCTCCTTAATGGCCACTTCTGAGCCCACAGCGCCCTTGATGGCTGTAGATACAAGATCATCTGGACAGCTTAACAAGTCGTGAGGCCTGGAGGAAGCCAGGTGAGTGAGGACAGGACACTTTGGATTGGAACGGGTCTTGGAAGAGCTTTGACTGACAGAAAATGCACAGCCTAGAAGTTGAGAATTATGTTTTATTCAGTGGCCCTACTTAGCACTATTGCAGGGGAAGGTGGCCAGAAGGATAGCCCTGAGGAAATGTTCCAAAGAGGTAAGGGAGGAGCCAGCATACGTAGGAGCAATTGCTGGGGAAAAAAAAAATAAAACAAGTATTCAGACATCAAAAGATGACTGCTGATCACAAAAACGAGACAGCTCCAGATGATGATTCGTGTGCTTTTCTATGTGTGGGAAGATGCAAAGCGGGAGCCTACTGAGCGCCTTCCTTTGACACCTTCTTAACAACCGATGGCCCGTGTCCTGTTTCTCCATTCTGAATCTCTCTCTGTGCCCGCTGACCTGGGGGCTGCAGTGGCTGATGGCTTTTTTGGCTGCATCATCCTTTGTTCACTGAAATGGCAGGCTACATACTTTGTCGACAACAAAAGCTTAGGAGAAGAGCCCTGCGTTCCTGAGAGAGGAAACTCTAGTTAAGAGTCCCCTCTAATAGGCACCTGCTCACTGGGTTGTGGAAATGGAGCTGGAACGGGAGAGTTCTTGGGGTCAGGATGGAACAAAGACAAATTCTCTTCTGTCTCTTCTTGCCCGTGAACATTAAAACTTCTGATTTGAGTCTTCAGACTCCAGAATACACACCAGTGATCTGCTGTTTCTCAGGGCTTTGACCTCAGACTTGGAGTTACACTGTGAGTACCCCAGGAAATAGACTGTCAGATCCTGTGGTTTCAGCCTTCCCCCTCGGTCTGAGTTACACCGCCGGCTTTGCTGGTTCTCTGGCTCACAGGCAGCAGACTGGGGTTCTCAGCCTCTGTAACTGTGCAATCCCATAATATATCTCTTCTAGTGTATGTCTATATATCCAGGTGACCCTGGAAAGCACTGGTTTGAAATGCTAGGTCCACTTACACACAGGTATTTTTCAAT
Organism: Camelus ferus; assembly: GCF_009834535.1. NCBI lineage: Eukaryota > Metazoa > Chordata > Mammalia > Artiodactyla > Camelidae > Camelus > Camelus ferus. The sequence goes on along the minus strand of NC_045708.1, from coordinate 8,840,511 downwards.
AGTAAGTGATGTTCTACAGGATCTAGTTGGTGGAAACCAAGGATGTAGAAATGAGGATATGGCAGGCAGTCTATAAGTTACTTGGGGATTTTCAAGTAAGCAGAGGGTAGCACCCCGAACAGGCACATTGTTCAAAGATCAGCTGTACCCTATTGATTACTCAGGAGAACCCTGGCTAACACAGTGGCTTACATGAGGTAAGAGGGTCACCTTCACCCACAGGTGTTTTGTTACACGTCCTGATATGCTGATGTCAAACATGTTACACTGCTCTTCCCTGATGGGGGGTTACTGGAGATAAATAAAGTCAATCTCTCATTGATATGACCCAGCCCCCAAAAGGATATAATTTTTTAATGAGGTATAGAAATACTCAAACCATGTTACATGCCTGTATGGTTATAGTATTTGGCTAAAAGGAATTTCGATGTCTTTACTGACCATGACTAGATTAACTCAAGAAGGACCACTGCCCGCTCATGACAGGCATGGGTTGGTGAGGACCAGAATCTCCAGTTTATCTGCAGTGTGGACGACCCCCTTCCAGAACCATGCACCTTGTGCAGTGAAGCCCTTTCCCAGCACACACAAAGGCCAGGATCTGAGAATTGTAGCCCCACCTGGGGAACCATGAGGGATGCTCAGGTCCAGGGTCATGGCCTGAGTCAGCAGTGAGGGCCCTGCCAAGAGCTCTTCGTTCCAATGGCTCACTGGCCACTGAGTGTGTTCCCCTTTGTGTGTATTAACCCCTGAACAACCACAGAAATAAGTGATGAGGTAAGAGATGCCCCAGACAAAACACAGAACTGGAGGGAGTGGTAGGGTTTCAAATCAAGCACAACTCGGTGCCTTTATTCTTTCATCAGTAGCTGGAGATTCCTGAGATGTAAACTGAGAAAACAGAAGAATACACCATGGAGGGCAGGAGTCGGTTTACAATGAGGGTCTCTTTATTTCTGACCATTTCTTTACAACCATACACACAGGGATCACTCCAACATGTGCACCTCAAGCCCATACCCAGTATCCTGCCTCCAGAAATTTAGGTTCATATTTCTGACTCTGTAACACATGTCTGTAAAAGTCCCATCACCTCCCAGAGTCAACATTTCCCCCTGAAATCCTGCACCCCGGCAGGATCACATTCCCTTTTCCCATTCACACTGAGCTGATGTCTGAAACCATGGATCTGTGTTCCCTTCAAGATGCACCTATGTCTTAGATTTCAGTTTCCAAGTGCCCAGAAGAAAGCTTTTGATAGAGACAACCTGCTAGGCAGGCGGACTACTGCGGTATACGATGGGTTTGGCACTGTCATTTATGCCAGGGAAAGGGATGTCCTTTGGAAATTTTGCAGTTTATCCTCCAGAATTTGAGAACTGTGCTTTTCAAGAGGAATGGAGAAAGAATGAGTTCTGCCACTGTGTTCCTGTCATCCAAGTGACACCAGATGATCATGAGAGATGCACGTCAAACCAAGACCCAGTGGCTGCCGGACACAAATGAAGGAGCACAGGGATCCCGCAGTGGCCTCAGAGGCACTGGCTTCCCCCTTGTGGGAGAAACTCTTTAATGTCCAGGGCTGAGGGCTAGCAAGAGTAGGTGGATGTGGGGACTCTGTGGACACCATCCCTGGAAAGTCTCTAGTACACGTGACAGCCCCTAATACTCAACGCCCAATTTTGTCCCCTCATTCCTTTCTCCCTGATTCATTTAAAAGTACCCATTTATTCTTTTATTTTGAGGGAGGGGATAATTATGTTTATTTATTTTATTGTAGTGGAGGTGCTGGGGATTGAACCCAGGACCTCCCGCATGCTGAGCACGCGCTCTACCACTTGAGCTATGCCCTCCCCCCGCCTCGTTCTGACTTCTATCGCAGGCTTTGCTGGTTCTCTAGCTTACAGACAACAGACAGGCCTCTGGAAACACACAAGCCCATTCCCATAATAAATCGCGTTACATACCCACATGGTCAGGTGACACTGGAAACATGGATTTGTACTGCGTAGGTCCGCTTACATGGTATTTTCAAAAGTAACATCACACCACCTGAAGTTGGTTGAATCTGAGAATGTGACTCTGAGGATGGGGAGGGCCGACTATGAGTTGTATGAGGTTTATAATAAGTGTTTTATATCCTGATCTGCTGATGTCCAAACATTCTGTAGTAGTTTTCCATGATGGGAAGAGTCAGGAGGTATTATGGGAGTAAAGGCAATTGAATTGACAGGAATTATCCCCCCCAAATGATATGTTTTAACATATTGTAAAAACACGAGAAACATGTTACATGCCTGTATGATTTTAGTATTTTGGTAAAAGGACTTTGTATGTCTTTAATGGTCACAATTAGATTAATTCAGGAAGGATCACTACCCAACCCATGACAGACATGGGTTGGTCAGGCCCCGAGTTTCCAGCTTAGCCCTTTCCCAGCACACACAAAGGACAGGATCTGAGAATTAGGGACCCACCTGGAGAACCATGAGGAACGCTCAGGTCAGGACCTGAGTCAGAACCGAGGGTCCTGCCAAGAGCTCTTCACTCCAACCGCTCATTGGCCACTGAGTATGTTCCCCTTTGCGTATTAACCGACTGAACAACCACAGAAATAAGTAAGGAGGTTGAGATACCCCAGACAGAATGAAGAACTCGTGAGAACAGTAGGGTTTTGGATTATAGACAACATAGAGCCTTTTGTCCCAACAGTAACTGGAGATTTCTGAGGAGCAAACTGAGAAAACAGAGCAATACACCAAGGAGGGCAGTAGTCGGCTTACACGGAGGGTCTGTATGTCTGATCATTTCTTTACAGCCATACACACAGGGATCGTTCCAACATGTATGTTTCAAGCCTGTATCCCGTATCCACCTCCAGAAATTGAGGTTCATACTTCTGACTCTGTAAACGTATGTCCTTGAACGTCCCATCACCTCCCCAAGTCAACATTTCCCCTGCAGTCCTGCACCCCCGCTGGATCACCTTAGCTTTTCCCATTCATGCTGAAGCCAAGGGAACTTCATTATGTATTTTGCCCTAGATTTCAGTTTCCAAGTGCCCAGAAGAAAGCTTTTGAGAGAGGCAACCAACTAGTCAGGGGTATATGACAGACTCTGTATGATAGAATGTTCTGTTGCTACAGTGTGGACATGAGCTGGAGCTGAGCTGGATGGTCCTGGGACGTCCTAAGCCTCTCAGAATCTCAAACAGGTCAGCCCCAAGCGAGGCAAGTCTCGTCGGGTGGAAAGTTCCCTGAGGGCTGTAACTCTCCTGAGGGGCAGGGTACAGCTCTTGACTCAAACTGGGCAGCCCGGCGGTGTGTCGCAGCAGCTTCTCCATGGTGGCCATGGAGAAGAAGTTCCCACACAGGCTCAAGGACTTGAGCTGGGAGCAGCGGCTCAGGGCAGGCAGGATGGCCTCCAGATGTGAGTCCATGATTCTACACTGATCTAAGTCCAGTTCCTGCAGGGTGGCTGCAACTTTCTCCAGCAGAACTTGGAGGAGCTCAGGACTAAAGTTGGTCAGTGTGACACCATGCAGATCCAGGCCCTTTAGCTGCCGGATGCTTGGGCACTGGGACAGGTGGGCCAAGTCTGACTCTGTTAGCTGACAGCTGGTTATTGAGAGGTTGTCCAGGGGATTCTTCAGGCACCTGGGGAGAAATGGAAGAATTAGGTCTGGGAAGCTGGGGTGGCAGGTGAGAGACAAATAAATGGCTTGCTCAAGGCCAAGTCTGTTCTGACCATCTGGTCCTGATCAATACCCAGAATGCCTTTCACTTTCATTGTTGTGTGACGGGGGCAAGTTCAGAACCTTGGAAGCTTTCTTTCCTCAGCGGTCAGGCAGAGTGCAACATACTCCACTTCCTTATGAAGATGGAAGTAGACAATGGAATGTCCTAGAATATGCTCAAAGGAGAGCCTGATACAGTCTCAGTCAAGTGCGGGTATCACTGAATTTTTACTTTGTGAGACAAGACCAAACATGCTTTCAACTCAGGTTCCTTCAGTCCATGCTTGGCCCCTAGGTACCCAGACCTCTGGCCAGGCGAGGCTCCTGGGTAGCGTGCATGAAGATCTCTGTCTGGGCCAGACCCCGAACACCAGCAGGGCTTGCCGGTGTGCAGGGGCTCACTCCCATCTGTCAACAAACCATCTACCACTTTTTATCATCCTTTTGACTCCCTCTCTCTTACAGGCATTTCCAGAACCATCCATTTCTTATATATTGATTTCCTCATCGGGAGCACAGAATAACTTTTTACAGACAGGGAATTTGATACAGACTCATTGTGGTCAAAAACCCTGTGAGCACAGAGCTTCTCTTTAGAAATGCTCAGGTTTGAAGTGGTTTCCACTCCTCAACGCCCTCTTCACTTACATCTTTACTAAGTAATCGGAACATAGATATCTCTTCTTAAGGAAAAAAAATCACGAAATCTCCATCACTAGATCTGAATACCCCAGTCTATAGCTTCCTAGCATGGTGACCCTTTCTAGAACTTCTACCTTCTTGATTTGGGTAGTTATGTGATACCCCACCTCAGGGTGGAGCAGCGAAGGAAGCAATGCATCGGAGGGTCTAGTGTTGTGTGCACTGTCACACTGCCAAAGGTGGCATCCTCACCTGAGCATCTGGTCCAGGCGACCTTCGAGGAATGAGGGAGATTCCATATAGAGATCCCGGAGGTGGTGCAGCCTGAGGAACTGAGAGGTAAATTGGACAACATACTGCTGCTCCTGCCTGGTAGGTATATACACGTGGACACGGGAGAGAAAGAATATCCGCACATTAGACATCTGACCCAGGAGAGGAGCAAATGAGGCCAGGGTGGGCAGAGTCCAGTTGCAGTCCACGTGTAACTCCTGGATACAGCCCAGCTGCACCTTTCTCAGGACATCCATAACATTCATAATGGGCTCTGAAAGAATGCTCAGCATCTTACAGCACAGGTGTATGGAACCTTCTCTCTTCTCCACCCACCCCATCAGGTAGGATAAGAATTCATCCAGTTTCCTTTCATCGAGGGAAAGTCCTATGAACACCTTCAAGGCAGGCAAGGGCTGCTCTGTCCTTGAACTGTCCTCAGCCACTGGTGCCATCGATGAACTTGAGGACGCATCAGGGGCTCTGGCTCCAGACCATGTGTTCCAGAAGTCCTGGCCCGTATTCCTTAAATCCAGCACCTGCAGTTTGCACCTCCTGTGGGGAAACAGCAGATTGCATGGGATGCTTAACGATCCACGCTGAATGAAACCAGAGTCCCAGAACTTAGGCAACACCCAGACTCCTCCCTGTGCTTCTACTTCACCTTCCCGACACCCTGCTGCCTTCCCTCCTTTTCCCTCATTTTCCTCCGTCTCCTTTTCCCCTTCCATCCTTCCTGCTTCTCCACTTCTAGTACATTTGAGCATCACTAGAAGAAGCTAAGGACATGTTCTTCAGGTCCCCTGCATCTTAAGCACCTCTACACATCAGGGAGGCATTGCCCAAAGTGAGCTCAGCAGTAGCCAAGGCCTCTGAGCTTCTTCATTGGCATCATCAGAAGCTTCTGGTCCCTCCCTTGGCTAGTCACTTAGGACACCGGCTGTCTCTTCAAGGACCTCTAGTACCCTACCAGGCCACGTGGATCAGACTCACCTTGGGGGAGCCTTCTGGGCCAGCAGGACGTCGAGCCCATCCAGCACTGCCTGGAAGGTCTCCTCCTGAGGCATGTGCATCAGGCCCCCCAGAGGCAGGCGGACAAAGGGCCAGGCTTGCACCAGGGCCTTCAGGGTCTCGCTGTGTCTCCCATTGAAGGCCTCCAGGAACAGAGGTGGGAAAGAGCTCGGCGGGCAGGTACTCCAGAGCAGCGATGGCCGAGGCCTCGTTGTCCCTCAGCAGGCTCACTGCTGCCAGGTTCCAGAGTCTGGGAGGGCTCTGGACACGCATCCTGGCTCTGCTCCAACTGGAATCCTGTGAATATTTGCAGGGAGCAAGACAGCCTTCTCAGGCCAAGCATGAGCAGATATTTATGTATCTCCCCACCCTTCATGGGAACCAACTCAGGGCCAAAGTCTGCTCTGGCTGTGGTGGAAGGGTCTCAGTTTACCCAAATTCCACTCTGGGCTCAGTGGGCACTAAGTCATGGCTCTGCCCCTTCTGGCACCGAAAGTGTCTCACAAGTACCATGGAGATGGAACTAGCATCCACTAACCTATCCATTTCCATCTGCATCTTTGGTTAATTATGTCTTACTGGGAAGTGGGTACCATAAGCCTGAAACTTGTCCCCAATATTCTCTGGGGGAAAACTTTCAGATCATCACTTAATGGCCTAGAACTATGGGAATAGGAGTGTCATGTGGACCAGCACAGTTTCTATCCTCAGTTCCCACAGCTAGCCCAGTTGGGAAAGATTAAGGGAATACCCCGAAAATGAATGCCAAATTTGTGCACACAGGAAGTGTTTTAAATGTCAAGAAATAAAATTCCAGTTAGAGGTTTTTCATTGAGAAGATATTTTTGGTTAAGCTATTTAAATGATATACATCAAAGTACAGATCAAATGTTTGCGATTAAGGCAAAACTACACTTACTGGCAAAACCAAAACCTTAAATCCACTCATCTGATAAGGAAGAAAAAAGAAAACCAAAATCTTCTGCAATCCCTAGCTGCAAGTCATCATTCAAGACCAATTTACCATAGGTAAGATTGGAGTGTCCTTAAGTAAAATTCGTAACTTACCACTCTGATGTGGTTGGACGAGGCCTCAGACCTCAGATCTGGTGGAGAATCCAGGCAGTGACTCCAGAACAAAAAGATTCATTCTGCATCTCTCTTTGGTATCCAAGGCTTTTATAAACTTTTCTAATCACATCCTCCATCTTTCCAAATACTAACTTCCAATCAGAAAGCTGTACATAATTAGATTCCAGACTGTCCAAAAGGTTAATCCTGATTGGATTTTGTTTTCCTTCAGATGAACTGATTAATCACACATTCATTCAAGAAAGAGAAGGAATGGGATGGGGGAGTCAAGAATTATTCCTGGATTCACTCCACAAACATGGATTGAGTTTTACTAACTGAACAGTTAGAGCCCTGGGTTGAGACAGGAAGGGTTTAATCTGTTCTTGATACGAGACAAAAAAGAAAAGAAAGAAAGAAAAGAAAAAGAAAACCAAAAGCATTATTTTGGGGGGATCAAAATAGTCAAAATGTCCCAGAATTAAAACAGCTTCTGAAGACAGTGGTTATAGTCCTTGCGTCAAGTTGCCACTTAAGTGTTATGTGGGTAACATCGCAGATCATGAGCCTGTTCAGGGAGCAAGGGAAGTGCTTTTAGGGGATGCAGCTGGTCCTCCAGGCTTAAGTCATGGCTTCTCTGAAGGACACCAGGTCAAAATCACAATGAGAAATAAAGGTGGGGACTGGACAGCGTGGAGCTGGGCATTCCTAAAGGCACCCCGTGAATGACCCAGACACTGTAAAATAGGGGGTTGTTCCCCCCCATCCCATAGGATGGAGATTAAAAGGATTTTCTCTGGATGGAGTTTAGAAACTAAAAGGGAGTAACTAAGAGGGGACAGTGTTATCTTTGAACCCCTTTTCTCCCAAGAAGGTAGGATCAGCTCAACAAATTGGATTTAAAATTCTGAGACTGTGAATAAAGAGGGAGGCAGCCAGCCCTGGGGAGTCAGACATTTCCCAGGTCCGAGAACCACCGAGGGTGGGTGCTGCGGGCTCTTCGGGAACTTGGGCCAAGGGGAGAAATAAACATGGGTCAGTCACCCCTAACCCTGCCCTTATCACGGCAGCTGCTACCAGGAGATACTTGCTTTTAGGGTCTTCCCACAGAGGATGCTGCCCAGAGGGCAATTTAACCATGGACCTTTTCCCACCGACCTTGGGAGACCAACCACAATCCCCTTGGCCCCTTTCCAAGTATATTTTGAAAGTTACTGTTTCCTCAAATTTAGGTAAGTTCAACACGGGTTCTGAGCAAGGCCATGCCATTAGCACAGAAATAAAATTCTGCTTTAATTGGATGGATTGTATGATATATAAATTATATCCCAATAAATGAGTTGTATTTTTTAAAATGTGACACTTCACACTAGGTTTTTTTTTTTTTTTAATTTTGGAAAACAACTAATTTTTGTCAAAATATATTGTTCACATTCACATGTAATGGGTTTGAGAGTGTTAGGCATACTTGAATTAGGAAATGAGTTTTAACCTTCTCTCACTTTAAGGAATATGGTAAATGTTGATAGATTTAACCCACATACACTAAAGCACCTTAGGAGTCTCAATACATTTGAAGGACATAAAGGAGTCTTGAGACCAAAAATCTGAGAACTGCTGATCTAGGAAGAAAGTCTAGAAAAAATAAAAGTGGTGGTTTTTCCCTATTGCTGAGAAAGTTTGATGATAAGTCTCTCCCCCTTTTATTGTTATTTAATTCTGTACCCACCATCCAAGCACACCTGGTGTGGTCTGTGTGTGAGGGTCAGCACGGTGACACCGCCCCACTCTCTCTACTCCTTCTCAGTGGCTGTCTTAGTTCACACAGCAGCACAAATCAGAAATGCAATTCTTTGTTATTTTCTTCTTCATGGTAAAACCCTTGTCTCTACTATTTTTTTTCTCTCTTCCATTTGACATATTTTCCCAGAATAATATTTTTTCCCGTTTTACTGAGATATAATTGGTGTATAAAATTCTATTCGTTTTAGGTGCACAACATAATGATTTAATATATGTATATACTGCAAAATAATTACCACAATAAATTTACTTAACATCCATCACCTCACATAGTTACAATTTTTTGTGTGTGATGAGAACTTTAACGAGCTACTCTCTTAGCCACTTTCAAATGCAAGACAGAGTATTATTAACTTTATCACATTCTGTACATTGCATCTCCATGACTTATTATTTTGTACCTGGAAGTTTGCACCTTTTGACCACCTTCATCGATTTTCCCTGTATGCTCCCATCCCTGCCTCTGGCAACCACCAGTCTGTTCTCTGTATCTATGAGTTCAAGGTTTTTAGATTCCACAGATAAGTCAGATCATACAGTATTTGCCTTCCTCTGACTTATTTCACTTAGCTCACCCCCTTCAAGGTCCAATCATGTTGTGGAAAATGGCAGAATTTTCTTCTTTTTATGGCATATATATATTCACATTTCGTCCATCATCCATTGATGGAAACTTAGTATGTTTCCATACCTTGGCTACTGTAAGTAATGCTGCAGTGAACTTGGGGCTGCAGATATCTTTTTGAGATAGTGATTTTATTTTATACATTTATATGTATGTGTGTGTATATAATATATATATAGTTTTTTTTTTGAGGAACTGACATTGGCTAGACCAATTTATATTCCCCACAACAGTGCACAAAGTCTCCCTTTTCTCCACATCTTCTCCAACATTTGTTTCTCTCATCTTTCTGATAACAGCCATTCTAAAAGATGTGACATGTTATCTTACTCAGGTTTAGATTTGTATCCCCTGCTTAGTGATGCTGGACATCTTTCCATGTATCTGTTGGCCACCCACATGTCTTCTTTGCTAGCATAATATTTAGTATGAATCCTAAGGTTTCACCTTCAATTAGGCAGGATGTAGAGAAATACGAGATGCAGGTAAACCTGAAGTGTGTCTTGTAGGTTGGGTCAAACCTGGGGTCTAGGGTGGAGGGGTAGCTCCCCCTGGAAACCTCTCAATGGTGGGAGCCAATAGAATGCGTTCCATCACCTCCTTCAGACCCGGGCCGCACAGCCAGCCTGGCAGTCCCTGAACTGGCCATCGTGCTGCCTTTTCATCGCCATGCTCCACTCTTGGAACACACACTATCTCCTGGAGCACCACCAAAAGTCCTGGTCAGCAAAAGTGACAGGGGTCTTGGAAAGTAAATGATGTCCCTTGAACTTCTGAAAAGGAATTTGTATGTGTTTACTGGCCACAACTGGATTAATTCAAAAAGGAATACTCTCCACTGATGACAGCCATGGGTTGGTGAGGACCAGAGTCTCCAGTTTACCTGCATGGTGGACGATCCCCTTCCATTACTGGGGGCCTTGCCTTGTGCAGCGAAACCCTTTCCCAGCACACACAAAGGCCAGGATCTGAGAATTAGGAACCCACCAGGAGAACCACAGGGAACGCTCATGTCCAGGGTCATGGCCTGAGACAGCACTGAGGGTCCTGCCAAGAGCTCTTCTCTCCAATGGCTCATTGGCCCCTGAGTATGTTCCCCTTGGTGTGTCTTTAATTTATTGAACAGCCACAGAAATAAGTAAGGAGGTAAGAGATGCCCTGGACAGAATGAAGAACTGGAGGGAATGGCAGAGCTGCAAGGCATGAACAACTCAGTGCCTTTTTTTTTTCTTTCATCAATAGCTGGAGATTCCTGAGGTATAAACAGAGAAAACAGAAAAATACACGGAGGGCCACAGTCAGTTTATAAGGAGGGTCTCTTTATTTCTGGCCATTTCTTTACACCACCCATGCAGGGATCACTCCAAGCAGGTGTGTCTCAAGCCTGTGCCCCCTAAGGAAGTTTAAGTTCTTATTTCTGACTCTACAGGGCGCATGTCCTGGAAAGAGTAGGGAGGGGGAAGGAGTCAAGGACTTACTCATTGATTCACTCCACAAAGCTTGATTGAAGTTTCTCTAATACAGGCAGTTATAGCCCTGGGTGTGAGACAGGGAAGAGTTTTATCTCTTACTGAGATTAGAAAAAACCCAAACCAAAACCAAAACCAAAATGAAGAGCATTATTTTGGTGGGGTGGGGGGTGGTCTTTGTCTATATCAAGATTGTCAGAATGTCCCAGAATTAAAACAGCTTCCTGAAAACAATGGTGTTGTTCCAAAGAAAACATTACAAAAGTGTCCTTATGTCAAAGTGTCAATTAAATGACACAGATAACATAGCAGGTCCTGAGCTAGTTCAGGAAGCGAAAGAAATGCAACTGGGCATGTTGTTGGTCCTCCAGGCTTCAGTCAAGGCTTCTCTGAAGCTGGTCGGGTCAAAATCACAATGAGAAGTAAGGGAGGGGGTTGGGGAGTGTGGAGCTGGGCATTCCTGAAGGGACCCTGTGAATGACCTAAGACAGAATATAATACGGCTCTATTTTTCCCATTGGTTAGGAGAGAGACTTTTTTCTCTGATTGGATTTTAGAAATTAAAAGGCAGTGTCCTCATTGAGAATGTTGGGGATTTTTTTCCCCAGAAAGATGGGACCAGCTCAGCAAACTAGCTTGAAAAGACTAGTCTGAGAATGTGAGGTAAGAGTTAGGCAGCCAGGAGTTCTGGTCAAGATGGCGGAGGAGTAGGGCCATGAGCTCACCTCCTCTCATGAACACAACAAAACCACAACAGACTGCTGAACAGCATCAATAAACAAGACTGGAAACTACCCAAAAAGATCTTCAACTGGGGACACAAAGAGGGAACAACAGCTGGACAACAGGAGGGGTGCTCTCGTGATTCAACTGGCTCCCACAAACCCCAGCTGGGCAACCCATGGCTCGGAGAATAATTACATCGCAGAGGCTTACCCACAGAATTCTGAGCCCAGTGTCAGGCTCCCCACCCTGGGGGTCCGGCACTGGGAAGAGGAGCTCCCAGAGAATCCGGCGTTGAAGGCCAGCAGGGCTTCACTGCAGGGGCTCCCCAGGACTCGGGGAACAGAGACTTGACTCATAAAAGAGCGCACAAAAATCTTATGCACACCAGCATTAAGGGCGGAACTAGTGATTTCGCAGGAGTCTGGGCCAGACCTGCCTGCTGGTTTTGGAACATCTCCTGGGGAGGAGGAGGAGGGTGGCTGTGGCTCCCCCTGGGGACATAAATGCGGGTGGAGGATGTTTGGAGAGCATTCAGCATGAACTTTCCTGGAGGCTGTCTTTGCCTTTGGCCATTAACACCAAGACCTGGCCCCACCCAACAGCCTGTAGGCTTAAGTGCTGGGATGCCTCAGGCCAAAAGCTCCCTGGGGGGAAACACACCACCACGAATCAGCAGATAGGTTACTTACGGACTTTTTGAGACAACAACCCCTTGAGGCACCACCCCCCCCAAACATGGCACTGCCCCACCAGAATGCCAGGACCCAGCCCCACCCACCAGCGGGCAGGCACCAGCTCCTACCACTAGGAAGCCTGCAAGAAGCCTCTTGTCCAGTCTTTCCCACGGGGACAGACATCAGAAGCAAGCAATCAATAATCCTGTGGATCAAGTCCAAAAACTCAGTCCATAATCTTCCCTGGGACCAGCTGGCCCTCAGCCCTTGGGTGACTAGGGGGGAGTGCACCGCTGGGACACACAGACCGTCACCTACTTCTTCCACGTAACTATCCTTCCACACACATAAAAATATGAATAGAAATTTAGACAAAACGAGGTGGCAGGGGAATATGCTCCTGGAACAAGATAAAATCCCTCCAGAAGAACGAAGTGATGAGGAGATAGGCAATCTACCCAAGAAGGAGTTCAGGGTAACGATCGTTAAGATGCCCGGAGAACTCAGGAGGAGAATGGATGCACAGAGCGACAAATCAGAAGTTTCTAGCAAAGAGACAGAACTGTTTATGGTCCCTGTGATGGTTAATTTTATGTGGCATTGATTCTGGGTGTTTCTGGGATGGCGCTTCTGGAAAAGATTAGGATCTGAATCTGGAGACAGTGAACAGATCTGCCCCTCACCAGTGTGGGTGGGCATCATCCAATTCCTTGGGGGACTGAATGCAAGATGGAACGTTCTTTTCCTCTTTCTTTTCTTCCCAATGAACGTTGGAGCTTCTGGCTTTTGAGACTTGAGGCTCCGGGATGTACAACAGCGGTGCCCCAGTTCTCAAGCCTCTGGCCTCAGACTTGGAATTATATCTTGTCTTCAGCACTAAACCTCTGTCCGAGTTATAAAACTGGCTTTGCTGTCTCCTCAATTCCTGCAAGCCCACTCCCATAATAAAGCCCTTCTAATATGTATCGAATTGTGTCCTATGTAAATTATGTCGCAATAAAGCTGTCATATTTTTAAATGACACACTTCACACTATTTTTTTTTTAATATTGGGAAACATAACTACTTTGAGGGAAAATATTTTATATTTACATGTATTGGGTTCAGTAGTGTTGTGCATAATTGAATTAAGAAGTTTTAAAATTTCCCCACTTTTATGAAATTGGTAACTATCGATCAATATAACCCCCGCACACTAAAGCCCTTTAGGATCTTTGATACATTTTTAAAATAATAAAGGAGTCTTGAGACTGAACATTTGAGAACTGCTGATGCAGGAAGGAAGTTTAGAAAAAATAAAAGCAGGTGGTTTTTCCCTGCTGGTGAGAAAGTTAGGTGACAAGGCTTTCCTCCTTATATTGTTACTGAATCCTGCGCACAACATCCAAGCACGCCGGGTGCGGTCTGAGTGGTGAGGGCCAGCACAGGGAGACACGGCCCCGCTCTCTCTACTCCTTCTCCGTCGCCTCCATTCGTTTATCCAGCTAAATCGATCAGAAATGCAAACATCTGTTTCTGTCTTTTCCATCATAAAAGCCTTGTTCTTATTATTTGTTTTTTCTGTCTTGCTTTTGCATCTTTTCCCAGAATACTTTTATTCCACTTTATTGCAATGTAATTTGTATACAAATTGTATTCATTTAGGTGTACAACCTAATCATTTGACATATCTATATAATGCAAAATAAGTACCACGGTATGTTTAACATCCATCATCTCAAATAGCTACATTTTTTTCTTGGGATCAGAACTTTTAAGATCTACTCTCTTAGTAACTTTCCAATACACCATAGAGTATTGTTAACTTTCGTCACCATGCAATACATTACATCCCCATAACTTTTTTTTTTTTTAATAACTAGAAGTTTGTACATTTTGATCACCATTTCCCCCATGCTCCTCCCCGGCCTCTAGCAACCAACATCTGTTCTCTATATCTATGATTTTATTTTTTTAGAGCCCACATGTAAGTGATATTGTACAACTTTTGTCTTTCTCTGACTTATTGCCCTTAGCATAATGCCCTCAAGACATGACGAAAACACCCTCGTGACAAAAATGGCAGGATTTCCTACTTTTTTATAGCTGAATAACATTTTTCTATGTATATCACATTTTTTCCATCATTCTTGGATGGGCACTAGAGTTGTTTCCATATCTTGGCTATTACCAATCATGCAAATGAGTCTATGATCCAAACCTTTTTTTTTTTTCTATTGGTAGCTGGAAACTCTCAAGGTGTAAACTGGGAAAACAGGATAATATACCACGGAGAGCACCAGTCTATTTACACTGGGGGTCTCTTTATTTCTGACCATTTCTTTACAGCCAACCATCCAGAGATAACTCCAATATGTGTGCATCAAGCCTGAATCCCCCTCCAGAAATTCTGGCTCATATTTCTGACTCTGTAAGACACATGTCCCTAAAAGTCCCATCAACTCTCCAAGTCAACATGTACCCTGTAGTCCTATGCCCCTCCTGGATCACCTTTCCTTTTCCCATTCACACTGAGCAGATGTCTGAAACCATGGGTCTCTGCTTCCTTCAAGGCGCAACTATGTCCAAGGTCTCAGTACCCAAGTGCCCAGAATAGCTTTGGATAGAAGCAAGCAACCAGGCCGTAGGACTACAGCATTACAGAGCGGGCTCCATGTGGACACATTTGTCATCACCACAGTAAGGACAGGGCCTGAGGCTAATCCAGATGGACCTGGGACGTCCTAAGTCTCTCAGAATCTCCAACAGCTCATTCTGTAGAGGGACAAGCCTCTCCAGGAGGAGAACGCCCTGAGAGCTGTAACTCTCCAGAGGGACAGGGTACAGCTCTTCCCTTAAACTGAGAAGCCCAGTGGTGTGACCCAGTAGCTTCTCCATGACGGCCACGGAGAAGAAGTTCCCACATATGCTGAGAGACCTGAGCTGGGAGCAGCGGCTCAGGGCGGGCAGGATGGCCTCCAGATGTGGGTCCAAGATCCTGCACAGGTCCAGGTCCAGTTCCTGGAGGGTGGTTGCAACTTTCTCCAGCAGAACTTGGAGGAGCTCAGGACTGAAGTTGGTCAGGGTGACACCACTCAGATTCAGCTTCTTTAGCTGACTGACGTTTGGGCACTGGGACAGGTGGGTCAAGTCTGATTCTGTAAGCAGGCAGTTGGTTATCGCCAGGTTGTCCAAGGGAGTCACCAGGCACCTGGGGAGAAACCAAGCAATTAGAGATAAATGATTTGCCCAAAGCCGAGGTTGTTCTGACCATCTGATGAAGGTCAATACCCAGAATGCCCAGTCTCATTTTAGGCTGAGTCCTGTCATCTTCTTCATGTGTCTGGGTCAAGTTCATAGAATCTTGAAAGCTCTCTTTCCTCATCCATCAAGCAGAGGACAACATATCCCAGTTCTTCACAAGGATGAATGTGGATAATGGCATGTGCAAAAGCAGCATGCTCAGGGAGAGCCTGATACAGAGACTCAGTCAAGAGAGGGCATCAGTCAAATTTAATATTGGGAGATAGACAAAAAAAATGCTTTCAACTCAGGCTTCCTTCAGTCCACTGCTTGGGGACCAGGCACTCGTATCTCTTGCCAGGTGAGGCTCTTGGGAGACATGCATGAAGAGCCAACCTGGGCAAGATCCCACAACATCAACTGGAGTTGCCAGTCTGCAGGGACTCACATCCCTACAGCATCTGAAAGCCATTTACCACTTTTTATTATCCTTTTGGCTCCAACTCTCTTATCATCATCTCCAGAATCATGCATTTCTCATCTATTAACTACCTTACCTAGAGCACAAAACAATCTTTTACAGAGAGGGATTTTAAGACACGCTTATTGTGGTCACAAACTTGGTGAGCACAGAGCTTCTTTTTATAAATGCTCAGGTCTGAGATTGTTTCCCCTTTTCAATATCCTCTTTACTCACCTATTTTTCTAAGTCATCTGAGCACAAATCTCTCTTCCTAAAGATGAAATCACATACCCATCTTCACTATTTCTATATCCCCTAATTTACAGCTTCCTAGCACGGTGTCCCTTTCCAGAGCCTCTATCCCAGTGAGTCCCACACTTTTATTTCGTGGTTATGTAACACTGCACTCTGGGATAGAGCATCAAACAAGATAATCCATTTGTGGTTCTAGTGTTCTGTTCACTGTTCCTTGGCCAGTGGTGCCAGCCCTCACCTGAGCATCTGGTCCAGGCGGCCTTCGAGGAAGGAGGGAGATTCCATACAGAGGTCCCGGAGATGGTGCAGCCTGAGGATCTGGGAGGTAAACTGGACAACGTGCTGCTGCTGCTCCTGCTCCGCAAAGGGAGACGCATGGACGTGGGAGAGACGGAGTCTTTGCACATTAATCATGTCCCCCAGGAGAGGAGCAAAGACGCCCAGGGTGGACAGCTTGCAGGTGCAGTTCAGCTCCACTTCCTGGATACAGTCCAGCTGCACCATGCTCAGGACTTCCTTAATATTTTCCTTGGGCATTGAAACAATCTCCAGCTTCCTGTAGCACAGGTGTGCGGAGCCTTTTCTCTGCTCCACCCACCTGATGAGGTAGGTGAAGAATTTACCCAGGGTCCTTTTCTTGAGGTGAAGTTCTATGAACACTTTCAAAGGAGCTAAGGGCTGCTCTGTCCTTGAACTGTTCTCAGTCACTGGTGCCATGGATGAGCTTGAACCAGCTCTGGCCTTGGCTCCAGACCACATTCTCCAGAAGTTCTGGCCAGTGTTCTGTAAATCCAGCACTCGCAGTCTGCACCTCCTGTGGGGAAACAGCAGATTGGCTGGGATGCTTTTAAGATCCACTGAGTAAAACCAGAGTCTCAGAATTTAGGCAACACTCAGACTTCCCACCTGGGCTTTTACTTCCCATTCCTGACACCCCTGCTGCCTTGCCCTCTTCTTCCCTCTCTGCCTCCACTGACTCCATCTCCTTCTTCCCTACCATCCTTTCTGGTTTTCCACTTCCAAGACTGTCAGCATCACTAGAAGAAAGTGAGTGCGTGTTAGGCACTCCTACACTTCTGGAAGACGTTTCCCAAAGTGAGCTCAGCAGTGGCCAAGACATCTGAGCTTCTTCATTGGCATCATCAGAGCCTCTGGTCCATCCCTCGGCCAAGCCACTCTCCTGACCCCAGCTGTCTCCTCAGGAACGCCCAGGACCCTACCAGCTACCTGGATCAGACTCACCTGGGGCGAACTTCCTGGGCAAGCAGGACATCGAGCCCATCCAGCACGGCTTGTAAGGTCCTTCGGTGAGGCTTCTGCATCAGGCCCCCCAGAGGCAGGCAGACAAAGGGCCAGGCTTGCACCAGGGCCTTCAGGGTCTCCATGCGTCTGCCATAGAAGGCCCCCATGAACAGTGATGGGAAGAGCTCGGTGGGCAGATACTCCAAAGTGGAGATGGTCAAGGCTTCGTCCCTCAGCAGGCTGATTGCTGCCAGGTCTAGGAGTCTGGGTGGGGTCCTGTCACTCATCCTGACTCTACTCCAAAAGCAATATTGTTAAACTGTCAGGGAACAAGGCATCTTTCTCAGGCTAAGCATGAGCACACCTTCATCTGTCTCCCCACCCTTTAGAGGACTCAGCTCAGGGCCAAAGTCACTGCTCTGGCACTGGTGAACCAGAATGAAGGAAACTCAGTTTGTCTGGATTTCGCTCTGGGTTCAGAGGGCACACAGACATAGCCATGCGCCTTCTGGCACCAGAACAAGCATCTCACAGTTACCAAGAAGGAAGAAGGGCAACCACCAGCCCATCCATTTCTACCCACTGCTTCGCTTAATTCATAGCCCATGTGGAAGTTTGTACCACGAGCCTGAAAGCCGACCCTCATCTTTTTTGGGAGAAACTTTCAGACCATCACTTGGGGCCCAAACTACGAAAATAGGAGAGTCATGTTGGCCAACACGGCCCCCATCCTCAATTCCCAAAGTAAACCTTGCTGGCAAAGATTAAGGAGATACCCCTAAAATGAATGCTATCTGTGTGCAGAGTAAAGTTTTTAAAGGACTAGAAATAAACTTCTAAAATGTTATATTGTAATAGAGGAGAACAAATCTGACTGCATATTAGATCTGCTCCTTTAGTTTTGACCACTGTGCCCCGTTTTCTAGGCTTAGTTTTGCTGGCTCTGCACCTTTTATTAAACAATGTAGCTTTTAGCCTGAAATTTACAGGAGAGCCTGTTGTGGGAGCTCTGACCTTTAAGGATGCTAGCACTTCTGCACTTAAGTGGAGATGGCAAGTTGCAAAATAGAGAATAACCTTTGTTTTGTTGGAAGTTTACAGGGACGCCATGACCTGACCCACGTGGACCTGTGGATGGCTGCAAGAACAAAGAATGCCTGCAGCAAGAAGTTTGCAACAACCAACCACACCCCCTCCCTTGTTTTTTTTTTTTTTTTTTTTTTGTATTAAAGGAGCCTGTACTCTGACTAGAGCAGGATGGTTCTCCAAGACATTAGTCTGCCATCCTCTTGGTTTGCCGGCTTTCTGAATAAAGTCGCTATTCCTTGCCCCCAACACCTCGTCTCCCGATTTATCGGCCTGTCGTGTGGTGAGCAGGACAAGTTTGGACTGAGCAACAATATGTTTTTAACTACTTGATTAAGACATTTAAAAAATGATACAGACCAAAGCACACATCAGAATGTCTGGAATTAAGACAAAGCTATATTTAGGGGAGAAACCAAAATCTTTAATCTGTTCATCTGAAAAGAAATAATAAAAATTTCTCCCTTCAGTCCCGAGCTACATGCCACCATTCTAGACCTGCTGACCATAGGCAAAATGAGGGTGTCTTTAGCTGAGGTCAGTAACTTACCAGCTCTGATTTGGTTGGAGGGGAGTGCAGACCTCAGACCCCTTCAGAGTCCAGCTGGTAACTCTGGAGCCAGAAGATCTTCATCTCTTCTTTGGCGCCTGAGGCTTTTGGAGACCTTTCTAATCCTAGCCTCCCTCTTTTCAATTTCTAACATCCAATCAGAAAGCCATACCTGATTGGATTCCAGACTGTCACTCTGTTGATCCTGACTGGATCACTGACAATATCCAAGTGAATCTGAGGTGGGAAGCCCCATGAAAAAGACCGGCAGAACCCCCAAGCAGGGCCACTATTCTTCTGCCAGCACCATCCGGTTCCCTGGCCCAGCGGCATTATCTTGCTTTTTGCCTCTGAAACGGCTTGCTTCTAGGAAAGTGGAACTTACCTCTAACATTCTGTTGGTTCCCTGAGCTAACTCCTCATTGGTCCATTTGTAGCACCTTCATTTCCATGGAGCTCACTCCTGATTGGTCCATTTCTACAAAGTTTGTTACTAAATAGTCAACTTTTGTTATACCTCATTTGCATACAATGTTGCAAAGTCTAGACTGGCAGCCTATAAAAGCCTGTGTAAACCTACAGAGGGGGTGCAGAGCTTGGAGTGCTAACTCCTCTGGGCCTGCTGGCGTAATAAACCTGAGTTCTCCAACCTTCCGTGTGCTGCTTGGTCTCTTGCCCGGATCC
The DNA here is from genome assembly GCF_009834535.1 of Camelus ferus. Taxonomy (NCBI): domain Eukaryota; kingdom Metazoa; phylum Chordata; class Mammalia; order Artiodactyla; family Camelidae; genus Camelus; species Camelus ferus. Next base: position 8,820,979 of record NC_045708.1, on the reverse strand, counting down.
AGGTTGCTGTCACAACTGAGCTGCAACACTGAGCTGTAACACACTTTGCTGCAACAAATTGATTGAGTCAGATGTCCATTCATGAAAGAGAAAGGATGAAATAGGGGTGGAGTCAAGGACTTACTCATGGACTCACTCCCCAAATTTTGACTTGAGTTTTACTAAAATGGGCAGTTACAGCTCTGGGTGTGAGGCAGGGAAAGGATTATTAGATGCTCAGTTACTGACATTAGACAAAAGCAAGAACAAAAACAAAACCTCAACCTGAAAGCAGCATTCTTGGGGAATTTTGGCCATATCAAAATTATTAAATAACCGAGAATTGAAACAGCTTCATAAAGATGGTAGTGTCATTTCCAGTGGAAATAAAATAAACTCCTATCTGTTTCAAGTTGTCATTTTTAAGTGTCCTGTCGGAAACATAGCCGATCATGAACCTATTCATGGAGCAAATAAAGTGCAATTGGGGATGTGGTTGGTCCTCCAGGCTTAAGTCAAGGCTTCTCTGAAGGAGGTCAGGTAAAAATCACAGTGAGAAGTAACAGTGGGCACTGCACAGTGTGGAGTCGGCCATTCCTAAAGGGACTTAGTGCATGACGCAGATGGTGTAGCATATATATTTTTCTCATGGGGAGGAAGGGAGATTAAAAGACTTTTCTCTGAGTGGTGTTTGGAAATTAAACTGGAGTGGCTAAGAGGAGATAGTGTCATCTTTGAGGGCATTTCATCCCAGAAAGTTGGAATCAGGACAGCAAACTGGCATAAAAATACTAAATCCAATTATGGGAGCAGAGGGCAAGGTGATGGGTCCTGGGAAGTAGGCCGTATCCAAGTCTGAGGGTGGGCACTGTGGGCTCTTTGGGAACTTGGAGCCGGGGGCTAAGGGGGAGATAAGTGGGGATCAGTCACACCTAACCCTTTCCTTATCCTGCAGCTGCTACAAGTAAACATTTTCTTTGAGGTTCTTCCCACAGAGGATGTGGTCCAGGTGGCAGTTAGCCTGGACATATTCTAAGGGCCTTGGTATAACCGAATAGGATTCTGTTGTCATCAGTAACCATCTGGTATCTGTAATGGTGCTTGTAACTGCTTAACTGTGTAACGGTTGAGGGGTTCTTCTCGTGCTCTTGCTGATCAGGGTTAGGCTGGACAGGAGGAAGGCTCAGATGGTCTACCCAGTCCCCTTGTGGTGCTAGTGCTGCATTCAGGCATTATGCTCAGTGCCCCGGCCTGACCTCAGTGCCCTCCTCTTGACCCCTTGTGCCTTCCTTGGATCTTGTTAGAGTCGCAGGCCTCAGCCTGCAGCAGGAGGTCCCAGGCCTCGGCCTGCTTAAAAGGCTAAAAGCATTTAGCAACCTGACTTTAAACTGGACAGATTTCCTCTAAAGCATTTTCCCATGGAGCCTCTTCCTATGCATCCTTGGTCCCAGGTACAGGAATATTGACAGAGTCAAAGCCGGAGGTGAACTGCGTCCCCAGCAGAGGGAAGGGGACCACTGCATCGGCAAAAACAAGAACAACTTTGCAACACCTTTTTACCCTGTTTGCGAACTCTACGATGAGTAGCTCCAACCCTTGAACTCTTGAACTTCGACTGTAAACCCCTCTGCCTTCTCTCCCCAGGAATCTCACAGTCTTAGAGGCATCAGCCCACCGTGACCTCCTTTGCCTGGCAAAGACATAAAGCTGCCTTTTCTGCTTCATCCAAAACTCTGCACTCGAGTCTGAATTCAGTAAGCAGGGTTCGGAGGCCATGTTTCGGCAACACCGGCAGTGGACCCTAATCCCACTGGCCCCTTTCCAAGTGTATTTTGATAGTTACTCTTTCCTCAAACTTAGGTAAGGTCAATACAAATTCTGGTGATGATGACGCCAGAAATAAAATTCTGGTTTTCCCTTCATATTCAGAGCTGTTCACAAATTTCAACGCCTTCCCCCACGGAATTAAGAAGGTGTATTTGTGTTTAAGGATCTGCCACATTCAGGGAGTCCTCCCACCCTGGGCTACACAATATGGAGATTCTTTTGACATTTCAGGACACAAAGAAAATGAGACAGATCTTCCATATCTTAAGAATTTTCCACGCCTCTCTCCCCACCTCCCCCACCCCCCTTCAATGTGATGCTCAAAGAATTCTTATGTAGCACTGGCTGCCAAGGCTGGGATTTTTGAAGGGTGTTCTCCATCTTGGTATCTTTCTGGAAGATCCCTTTCACTATATTTCTATCCCGAGTATAAACAGCTTTTGCACATAATTGGTTTAAACTAAAATAGCTGTGTACTCATTAGCTGTTTTAACTCTCAGACCATGAATCAGCTTGATTAATGAGCTGCAGTAAACTGAGGTTAGTAACAACAGTAATCACACATGTCTGTTTATTGGGCACAAACTTGGTGAGCAATGACGTTTTTCAGCAACATTTTCAGCAGTATTTTCCAGCCCCTGTGCTTCTGTTGGACTGTGATCTGGGGAGTTAACAAGGAGGAGGGACACCAGTGGGAGACCCTTAGCCGCACCTGGCCGGAGATCCTGGCTGGCACTTGACTGGCTGTGGAGGAAGCTTTGCGGGCAGAATCGGCAGCCCCTTGCTCTGAGAGTGAAGGAGAGGCAGGAGGGTAAGACAGGATTTCAGGAACTTCCCAGGGCTTGACTGTGACTATCTGAGACGAGAAAAATGGGAAAGGAGCAGGCATGAAAAGAAATGTAAGGAGCCTGTTGGGCTATGTTAGATTTGAGGTGAATACATTACTGAGTGAAAAATAAAAATCAAGCACATGCAATATAATTCTATTCATGTAAAATCATATATATTCATTCAAGAGCTATTTGTAAATGTGACCCATGGAATTTATATTTTAAACCTGGGTGCAAGATTGTGGGGGTGCTAGAGGGGTTCTGGCCCCAGCAAATTCAAAGCCAGGCCCCCTAACCAAGTTTGATCTCAGGTCCAGGAGGCAAAAGCATGCAGTTTCTCTTCTGATGTCTTCAGGATCTTTCTGGACAGTTTTCTGATATCAGAGGCTACAAGGTGTCACTCTTAGAATTCAAATGTGTCCCCAGGCATATTTTGGGACAATGTTTTAAAAGTAAAATTTATGGCCAGAATTTTAAAAATCAGATTTTATAGAACATTTTACTCTCCAACATCCTTTGGGAAGAAAAATTAACAAAGTTCTAGCAACAGTGAGCCTACAGCCCCAAAGAGCATCTCTCAGCATGAACTGAGAGGCGGCTTCCTTGAAGCAGGGTCCCGTGTCCTCCAGGTCTCTCCTTGGTTTCTGCCTTCAGCCTTTCATTCATCCACCACGTGGCCCTGGGTGCTGTGGGGTTTGCGTCTTACGGAATAAGATCAGGCCCAAACATTTTGACCTGACTTTGGGGTTCTATACAAGCCAGAGAAGGAGACAATTCTCCTAATCCTGCATTGGGCAGAGAGTGGGAAGTCCCACAGGGAGCTGGGGACCTGGGTTCCCAGAAACTTCATGCAGCCAATTCCTCCACCAGTGGTTGTGTGAGCCCTTGTCCTGAGAGGGGGAAACCCTGAAAGTAAGCCAGATTTAGGAATAACCAGGGTTTCTACAGAGTCACCCAAGTCCCCAAGGACCTCAGAGGCAATTTCTTTCTCAGATGAGGAAGCCAGTGGGCATGAAGTGAGGTGCCAGCAAGATAAAATGCCTGACCAGAACTGGGAGCTCAAAGTGAGCCCCACAGGGTTTGCAGATTTGCCTTCAAATTCATGAATGAGTTCTCGAGCTTCAGCACACCCAAGTTCACTCCCAGCCCACCAGGTGTTTTCTAAAAACAAGCAAAAAATTGCTGTGGGGAAAATCTGATTTTGAATTAGCTTTACATCTTCTCCTAAAGTTATTTCTAATCAAGGAAACCCTGAACTTGAAGTCATAGCCACTTGCAAATTGGTATCAAATTGGCCACCAGGGGCAGGGCTTGTCCAGGCCAATGGGATGAGCTCCAGGCGGGTACCTAGGCTTGGCTCCTTAGGTGCTGGGTTTCACAGTCACACCATCACATCTTGGCAGAGGAAATGGTCAGCACCCGAGTGCCCTCTGCCTCAAGTCAGTGTCATCCACTGTGGCCTTGGTTGTTCTCTTGATTACGCTTGTGGTCTTCGATTGTCAAGCTACAGCCGCTGCCATTTGTGGAGGATTTATTCTGCACCAGGCTCTGGGCTCAGGACTTTTATCTGAGTTAGGGAGTATATGATACCCATTCAACAGAGAAAGAGAGAGATCCAGAGAGGGACGGTAACTTCTTCAAGGTCACAGTTGTAAGTGGTGGAACTGGAATTCTGAGGCGCTTCTGTTCTTGTCGGAGCTCTTGAATGTCGCATCCTGTGTCCCAGCACCTGGTAATGCACGGCTCACTTTAACCGTTGTAATAAAATTCTGGAGTCACAGGAAACTCTCTTGCTGGAGGAAGGCTGAAGGACCATGAGACCCAGATGTTTACCATGTTGTTTTCACTGCAGAATCTCTTATTCCAACGAAATTGTACAGATGAAATAAAAGCAGAGCATCTCAGGCTACTGATTCAAGCGTTGGAGGATGGTATGAAGCCTGGTGAGGTTTTTTCCTTTCTTTCCTTCTGCCTCTGTCTTTAAATGGAAGATACTGGAGAGCTTGCCATAAGCTGATGAAAATTATCTAACAAGAAAATTAAGTGGGATAATTCAGGAGAAATGGAGCTAAATACAAGAAATGAACAAGGCAAAACCAAAGAGAAGTGTTAGTGACTGCAAAGTTTTTATTACTCTATGATTGGTAACAGTGAAAAAAAAAAAGGAACAGTCAAATGTAATAAACAGGCGAAGGGTTAAACTGTGGACCACTCATTTTGTGGAACACTATATGCAGGTTAATGTGAATCAGGACAGACCTGTAGGACCCACCCTTACGTGAAGAAAAGCAAGATGGTCAAAACCACACTGACGCTTCTTCATAAGGGAAGATGAAACCACACATTTCTACATACATAGATAAATGTATAGAAAACCAGAGACAAGCCTATAACTACACCTGCCAGAGCAGGGACTGCGATAAGGAGGAAGTTCAGGGAATTTGCTTATTCTGTCTGCATTGTTGGACTCAGCCTAAAAGGAGACTTGGCACCCTGGGTACTGACTGAGTCAAGGAAAAAAAAATAATTGTAACATATGCCTTTATCATCTGTTCCAGCAGCCTCACTCATTGATATCTGCCCACATGAGTTGAAATGTATGTCCACACAAAAATGTGTACACGGAAGCTTGTAGCACCTTTATTCATAATTGAGCATCTGGTTTTGAAGGCCAGCCAGGCTTAACTGCAGGAGCTCCGTGGGACTGGGGGAAACAGAGACTTCACTCTCTTGGGAAACTCACACAGAATCTCACACGCACTGGGACCAAGGGCAGAGGCAGTGATTTCCTAGGAACCTGGGCCAGACAGGAGTTATAATGGGAATAATGTCCTTCTCTCATTGACATGACCTTACCCCTCCAAAGTGCATAATTTTTAATGTGGTATAGAAATCCTAAAACCACATACATGCCTGTAGTATTTTCTTATTTTGCTAAAAGGAATTTACAGGCCACAGCTAGATTAACTCAAGAAGGACCACCACCCATTGATGACAGGCATGGGTTGGTGAGGAGCAGAATCTCCAGTTTATCTGCAGTTTGGACGACCCCTTCCAGAACCGGAGGCCTTGCCTCATTCAATGAAGCCCTTTCCCAGCACACACAAAGGCCAGAAACTGAGGCTAAAAGACCCACCGGGAGAACCATGAGGAACGCTCATGTCCAGGGTCACGGCCTGAGTCATCAGTGAGGGTCCTGCCAAGAGCTCTTCATCCCAATGGCTCATTGGCCACTGAGTGTGTTCCCCCTTTGCATGTATAAACCCGCTGAACAGCCACAGAAAGAAGTAAGGAAGCAAGAGATGCCCCCCCCCCCCGAAACATTAAAGAACTGGAGAGAATGGTATGGTTTTGAATCATGGACAACTTGGTGCTTTTTTTTTTCTTCCATCAGTAGCTGGAGATTCCTGAGGTGTAAACTGAGAAAACAGAATACACAATGGAGGGCAGGAGTCAGTTTACACTGAGGGTCTCTTTATTTCTGATCATTTCTTTACAACCATACACACAGGGATCACTCCAACATGTGCACCTCCAGCCCACATTTCCCTCCAGAAATTTAGGTTCATATTTCTGACTGTATACCACATGTCCCTCCAAATTCCATCAACTTCCCAAGTCATTTCCCCCTGAAATCCTGTATCCCAGCTGGATAACATTCCCTATTCCCATTCATATTGAGCTGCTGTCTGAAACCATGGATCTGTGCTCCCTTCAAGATGCACCTATGTCCTAGATTTCAGTTTCCAAGTGCCCAGAAAAGCTTTGGATAGATGCACCCAGCTAGGCAGGCGTGCTACAGCGGTACACGATGGGTTCAGCATGATAGAAGGTGTTATCTCCGCAGTGAGGACAGGGGCTGGCGCTAATCCAGATGGTCCGGGGACGTCCTAAGGACTCTCAGAATCTCCAGCAGGTCAGCTCGAAACTGGACAAGTCTCCCCGGGTGGAGAACTCCGTGAGAGCTGTAACTCTCCTGGGGGACGGGGTAGAGCTCTTGACTTAACCTGGGCAGCCCGGCTATGCGTCGCAGCAGCTTCCCCATGACGGCCATGGAAAGCGGGTTCCCGAGCACACTGAAATAACTGAGCTGGGAGCAGCGGCTCAGGGCGGGCAGGATGGACTCCAGTTGGGGGTCCATGATCCCACACTTATTTAAGTACAGTTCCCGCAGGGTGGCTGCAACTTTCTCCAGCAGAACTTGGAGCAGCTCAGGACTGAAGTTGGTCAGGCTGACCCCACTCAGATCCAGGGCCTTTAGCTGACTGATGTTCTGGCACTTGGACAGGTAGGTCAAGTCCAGTTCTGTTAGCAGGCAGTTGGTTATTGCCAGGTTGTCCAAGGGGGTCATCAGGCACCTGGGGAAAAACTGGGCAATTAGGTTTTGGAAACTGGAGTAGCCGGTGACCTCAAGGTAACAGACAAATGATTTGTCCAAGGCCGAGGTCATCCTAACACCTTAAGAAGGTCAGTACCCAGGATGCTAAGTCTCATTTCAGGCTGAGTCCTTTCATCCAGTGTGTGACTGGTTCAAGTTCGTTTCAGGATTCTTGAAAGCTCTCTTTCCTCATCTGTAAAGTGGAGTAGAACATACTCCACATTCTTAAGACAATGAACAAAGATAATGGAATGTCTGGAACATTCTCAGAGGAAAGCCTGACACCTTGTCTCAATCAAGTGTGGTATCATTACATTTTAATATTGGAGAAAAAAATAAAATGCTTCCAACTCAGCCTTCCTTCAGCTCATGCTTGGGCCCCAGGCACCTGTATCTTTGGACCAGGTGAGGCTTGTGGGTGACATGAATTGAGAACCAACCCGGGCAAGATCCCACCGCATAAACTGGGGTTGCCACTTTGCGGAGGCTCATTTATATCTGCATCGTCTGAAAACTGTCTACCACTCCTAATTAATCCTTTTGGTGCCCACTCCATCGTCATCATCTCCAGAACCATGCATTACCCCTTGATTAATTACTTTATCTAGAGCACAAAACAACTTTTCACAGATGAAGAATTTGAGACAGACTCATTCTGTTCATAAAATTGGTGAGCATAGAGCTTCTTTTTACAAATGCTCAACCTGAGGAGGTTTCCCCTCTTCAATGTTCTCTTAGCTATTTTTTTTTGAAAAGTCATCTGAATAGAGATACCTCTTCCTAAGGAAGAAATCACAGACTCTCCCTCAGTAGGTGCCAGCCTCCTCAATCTACACCTTCTAAGCACATGTTCCTTTCCATATACTCCACCCCAGTTTCATATGATACCACACTCAGGACAGAGCAGCAAAGGAGACAGTCCATCTGTGGTCCTAGTGTTGTGTTCACTGCTTCTTGGCCAGTGGTGCCGCCCTCACCTGAGCATCTGGTCCAGACGGCCTTCAAGGAAAGAGGGAGATTCCATGTAGAGAACCCGGAGGTGGTGCAGCCTGAGGAACTGAGAGGTAAATTGGACAATGTGCTCCTGCTCCTCCTCCTCAAAGGCAGACACGTGGACGTGGGAGAGAAGGAGACTCTGCACACGAGTCATCCGGCCCAGGAGAGGAGCGAACCCGGCCAGGGTGGGCAGACGCCAGGAACAGCACACGTCCACCTCCCGGATGCAGTCCAGCCGCACCATGCTCAGGACCTTCCCAATATTTTCCACGGGCATTGAAACGATCTTCAGCTTTTTGCAGCACAGGTGTATGGAATCTTTCCTCTCCTCTGCCCACCTGAGGAGGTAGGTGAGGAATCCATCCATGGTCCTTTCATTGAGGCAAAGTTCTATGAACACCTTCAAGGAAGAAGCCAAGGGCTGCTCTGTCTCTAAACTGTCCTCAGCCGCTGATACCATGCACGGGCTTGGGCACACACGGGCCCTGGCTCCGCACCACATGCTCCAGAAGTTCCGGCCAGTGTTCCGTAAATCCAGCACCTGTAGTTTACACCTCCTGCGGGGAAAACAGCAGATTGGCTGAGATGTTTTAAGATCCACATTGAATGAAAACACAGTCCCAGAACTTAGGCAACACTCAGAATTCCCACCTGTCCATTTACTTCACCTTCCTGACACCCCTGCTGCCTTGCCCTCCTCTTCCCTCACTTTCCTCCGTCTCAATTTTCCTTCCCCACTTCTAGCACCTTACGTATCACCAGAAAAAGGTGGGAACATGTTCTTTCAGGCTCCCCTGCATCTTAGGCACTCTTACATGTTATCCAGAAGGCATTTCCCAAACTGAGCTCAGCAATGGCCAAATTTCTGACCTTAATGGGCATCATCAGAAGCCTCTGGTCCATCCCTTGACCATTCCCTCTCCCTAATCTCAGCTGTCTCCTCAGGATGCATGCAACCCTGCCACGTTACTGGGATCAGACTCACCTGGGGTGAACCTTCTGGGCCAGCAGGACGTCGAGCCCATCCAGCACTGCCTGGAAGGTCTCCTCCTGAGGCATGTGCATCAGGCCCCCCAGAGGCAGGCGGACAAAGGGCCAGGCTTGCAGCAGGGCCTTCAGGGTCTCGCTGTGTCTCCCAAAGAAGGCCTCCAGGAACAGAGATGGGAAGAGCTCGGCGGGCAGGTACTCCAGAGCAGCGATGGCCGAGGCCTCGTTGTCCCTCAGCAGGCTGGCCCCTGCCAGCTCCAGGAGTCGTGGTGGGGTCCGAACACTCATCCTGACTCTACTCCTAAGGGACCCTGCGGAAACTTCCAGGCAACAAGACATATTTCTCAGGCCAAGCATTAGCACCCCTCATCTGTCTCCCGACCCTTCATAGGAACCAACTCAGGGCCAAAGTCACTAGTCTGGCAAAGGTAGAAGAGCCTCAGTTTACCAGCGTTTCACTCTGGGCTTGGTGGGCACAAAGCAGAGCTCTGCCCCCTACAGGCACCAGAACAAGCAGCTCACAGATAACATGCAGGTGGAAAGATGGCCACTAGACTAGCCATTTCCATCTGCTTCTTTACTTCATTATGTCTTATTGGGAAGTGGGTACCGTGAACCTGAGTGCTGACCCCCAGTTTTGGGGGAAGACTCTTTCAGACCATCGCTTAACGCCCTAAAACTGGGAACAGGAGCATCATGTGGACCAGCACAGCCTCCATCCTCAGTTCCCACAGTTAACCCAGGTGGGAAAGATTATGAGATATCCCTACCTGAATGCCCTTTGTGCACACACTAAGTATTTCAAATATCAAGAAACAAAATTGCAACAGTTTCATGTTTTCATTAACAAGAACATCTGGTTGGTTAAGGCATTTTAAAATGTCATAAATCAAAGGACAAATCAAAATGTTTGGGATTAAGGCAAAAGTACACTTAGAGGCAAAACCAGAGCCTTAAATCTGTTCATTTGGGAAGAAAGAAAAAGGAAACCTCTCCATGCCATCCCGAGCTGCATGCCATCATTCTAGACCTGCTGACCGCAGGTAAGATGACAGCGTCCTCAGCCGAGGTGGGTACCTTACCAGCTCTGTGTGGGTGGCGGGGCGCTCAGACCTCAGACGGGGACGCAGGGAGTGAATCCGGAGCCAGTGGTCTCTGCATCTCTTCTTAGTACCTGAGGCTTTTATAGACCTTTCTAATCACATCTTCCCCCTTTCCAACTAGTAACTTCCAATCAGAAAGCAATACTTGATTAGATTCCTTATTGTCCATCAGGTTAATCCTGATTGGATCTTTGTCTACATCCAGATGATTTGACTTGAATGTGATTTGAACAAATGAGATATTTATACAATGTGGGGGGTGGGGAGTCAAGGACTCATTCCTGGATTCTCTACACAAACATCAATTGGGTTTCATTAATATGGACTTTCATAGTGAGACAGGGAAGGGTTTAATGGATTGGTTACATTGTATACATAAAGCAGAACTTGAAAGCATCATTTTGGGGGGATCTTTGGATGATCAAAATGATCAAAATGTTCCAGAATTAGAACAGCTTCAGGAAGACAGTGGTGCTATTCCCAACAGAAACAAAATTAACTCCCATCTCATCAAGTTGTCACTTAGGTGTTATCATGGAAACATAGCAGATCATGAGACTATTTGGGGAGCAAGGAAAGCGAAATGGGGATGTGGCTGGTCCTCCAGGCTTAAGTCAAGGCTTCTGTGAAGGACATCAGATCCAAATCACAATGAGATGTAAGGGTAGGGGCTGGGGCGCGTGCAAATGGGCATTCCTAAATGGATACTGAGAATGACCAAAAGTGTAAAATATGGGGGTATTTTTTGGGGGGGGGAGGAATTTAAAAGACTTTTCTAGGGGTGGTATTTATAATTTAAAAGGGAGTGGCTAAGAAGAGACAATATCATCCTTGAAGGTGTTTCCTCCCAGAAAGATGGGATCCGCACAGCAAACTGGCTTGAAATACTAAATCTGAGAATGTGCGCAGGGGGAGAGGCAGCCAGCCCTGGGGAGTCAGACGTGTCCAAGTCTAGAGCCACTGAGGGAAGTGCTCTGGGCTCTTTGGGAACTTGGGACCAGGGAAGAAATAAACACGGGTCAGTTGTACACAGCCTTGTCCTCTTCATGGCAGCTGCTGCCAGGAGACATTTTCTTCCAGGGTCTTCCCAGATGACAGTTAACCCCAGGCATTTTCCAAATCATAATCCCATTGGACCTTTTCCACGTATGTTTTAATTATTACTGTTTCCTCAAACTGGGAAAAGTTCAACACAGATTCTGATCAAGGTGACGCCATTAGGCACAGAAATAAAATTCTGGTTTTCCCTTCATATTTAGCACTGTTCACCAATACCAACACCTTTCCCCACACAAAATTCAGAAGCTATATTCGGTGTTTCAGGGTCTGCGACGTTCAGGGATGACTGAATGAAGCGAGAACCTCCCTCTACCCCCCAAGACATCTCACTGCCTTTCTTTCCTCCATTCAATGTGATGCCCAAGTAATTCATTTATAGATCTGGCTCTCCCAAGGCTGGGATTTTTGAAGTGTTTGCTATCTTGGTTTCTTTCTGGAAGACTGTTTTCACCATATTTCTACCCTGGGTAGAAATGGCTTTGCATAAATTTGGGTTAAACTGGATTGAACTCAATAGACATGTTAACTCCCGGTCCCCCAATCACCTGCATTAATGAGCTGCAGTCAAGCAAGATTAGTAACAGCAAAATCATAAACGTCTCTGTTTCTTGAACAGAAACTTGGGGAGAAAATGCACCAGCACTTTCCATCCACTACATCAAATAATCTTCACAGACAATGTAAACATCAATGCTCCTTTCCCTTGTTTATGCTGGTGGACCTGGGGTTTGGGCTTGTGATGGAAACCTCCCACTTGCAAGCAGTGAATCATTGGTAAGTTCCCTAGAGTGAGGGGCTCAGAAGGACCCCTGAGCTGTCAGGAAAACTAAGTGTTAGGAAGGACTGACTGACAGGCTTCACGTGAATGTCAGTGGAAATGGGGAAACTGCGGAGTCCAGGATGGGGATGTTTCTATGGACTCCCAGCTTCTGTGAGACCCAAGGAGGTAGGAGGGGTCAACGCGTTGGAATGTTCTAGAGATTATGGAAGCCTAACACTCTTCTTTTCCCCTGAGGAATGTTGCCTCCTTCGTCCACCTCCACACAGAGCCTGTTTGCTCAGGGGTCACGTTGGCCATCTAGGCGGGCCGGAGCACATCTGCCAGGAGGTGCCGTCCTTCCTGCCCAGTCCTGGCCCAGCAGGGCTCCCAGAGTCTGGTGGGAAGCCTGGATTTCACGTTCCTGCCATGTCCTGATCGTCTGTTCTCACGACCTCCTTTGCTGTCCAGGTCAGAGCAGCCGCCTGAGCCCATTAGGGAGACGACCTGACCCCCTTCTCCCATCACAGGATCCCGTGTGAGATTCCAGAACCTCTGCTCCTGGGTCCTTGCTCAGGAGTTTAGAATATTTCCAAGTGTCCAGTTCCCTCTCGCAGAGCAAGCTGACTCAGGAGCCCTCCCCTCCTGCAGCCCAGCAATGTCATCCTCCCTTGGAACCTGGAGCCTGGCTCCAGTGCTGGGACACCTCTCCACTGGGATCAGCAGAAGTCAAGGAGTTCTTCTCAAATCCCACTGAACAGCTTTGGACTATGTGACTAAATCCAAGGCATAGAGTTGCCCTGCTGCACTTCTGGATTCATAGAGGCACCCAGGAATTCTGGAGGGTGACCCCCTTGGTTGCTGGAGAGGACCCTGACTCCTCTGGTCTTCCTAGAGGTGACAGCTGATGGGAGGCCCTGGGGACCAGTACCCTCAGAGGCTCTCCCCTCTGTGACTCTCTCGGCCCAGCCCTTGAGCTGACAAAGTTCTCAGGCCCAGTAGGTCTTTTTTTTCTCCCAAGTCAGATCTCTTCTTGACCTGAAATGTCTTGCTTTCTGTGCCCTTTTTAAAAGTCCAGGTCTCTGTGTTGGCCCTCCTTGCCCCTCCAGATTCTGGTTCCACTTTTTCCCCCCACTTTTTAAATAAAACAGATTCAACAGATTCTGGTTCCACTTTTTTTTTTCACTTTTTAAATAAAACATATTTATTTTTTGATTATTGTTTTTTCATAGAAGTACAGTCAATTACAATGTGTCAATTGCTGGTGTACAGCACAATGTCCCAGTCAAGCATATACATACGTATATTCCTTTTCATTTTTTTTCATTAAAGGTTATTACAAGATATTGAACATAGTTTCCTATGTTATACAGAAGAAACTTTTTAAAATCTGTTTTTACATAAAGTGGCTAATATTTGTAAATCTCAAATTCCCTAATTTATCCCCTCCCAACCTCTTTTCCTGGTAACCGTAAGATTGTTTTCAAGTCTGTTTCTGTCTTGTAGGTGAGTTCCTAGTGTCCTTTTTCCTTCTCCTTTTTTTTTTTTTTAGATTCCACATACGAGTGATATCATGTGGTATTATCCTTTATCTTTCTAACTTACTTCACTTAAAATGTCGATCTCTAGGTCCATCCATGTTGCTGCAAATGGCACTATTTTATTCTTTTTTATGGTTGAGTAGCATTCCATTGTGTAAATATATTACATCTTCTTTATCCAGACATCTGTTGATGGACAGTTAGGCTGCTTCCATGTCTTGGTTATTGTAAATAGTGCTGCTATGAACATTGGGTGCATGTAGCTTTTCAAATTAGTGTTCCCTCCAGATACAAGTCCAGGAGCAGGATTGCTGGATCATACGGTAAGTCAATTTTCAGTTTTTTGGGGACTCTCCATACTGTTTTCCATAATGGCTGCTGGTTCCACTTTAGATGCACTCATAACTTGCTTTAAATGAGGACCTCTCACTCCTTCTTCACCAATAAATATTCAGTGACATGTCACCCTGGGTTCAGGCAATTAATTCCTAGGGACGGGCTTGTGGAGACATGAAGTGTGGGGAGGATGTCTGTGACTCTCTCCAGGTGGGATTGGGCTACAGGGACTGAAGGAGGAAAAGGGAGGAGGACAGGGAATGTCAGAGGAGCTAGTGTGGGGCCCACAATGAGGTGGGAGGAAGGAAATAGCCAAGCAGGAGACCATGTCCTCTGGCTCTCACAGGGCTGTGTCCCTCCCAGTCTGGGGACTGGTGTCTGAGACCACTGGGGTCACTGTGGTCCTGGATTTGGAGCTGTGAGTGCCCAGTGAAGTGGATGTGCTTGCCCTGACCTTCATTAAGTTCTAGTGCCTGCCCCTCCCCCACCCCACCTCACCCCCACCCGCAGAGCACAGAGTCGGGCCAATGGAGAGTCTGGAGAGACAGAGTAGCAAGTATCCATTCTGGATGCAAACATCAGGGGCAGGTTAGGAGGAAAGGGGAGGGTCCCCCGTTGTCTTTTATGCCAGAGAAAGAAATGTTCTTTGGAAACTTTGCAGTTAATCACCTCACTCATCACCTCACTCATCACAGCCGCCAGACTTTGAGAATTGTGCTTCTCTGGAGGAAACAAGAAAGAATGAGGTCTGGCACTGTGACCCTGTCATCCACGTGATGCCAAATGCATACTTTGATCTGTAGGAAGTTCATGGTAGACGATTGTCAAATCAGGACCCAATGGCTGCCCAAAACAAATGAAGGAGGAGGGCCCTCCTCCCCTGGCACTGGCCTCCCCCTGTGGGATAAACCATCTAATGTCCCGGGCTGAGCAGTGATAAGAGCTCATGGGGATGGGGACTCTGTGCCTAGAATACGTGACTCCATAATAACTAATACCCAATACCCAGTATAATCCCCTCCTCTCTCCTGGATTCATGTAAAAGTAGTTGAAAAATTCTTCTTGTAACTGAAAATTTGCCCCCGTTACCTAATTCTCCCCATTCCCTCCAGCCCAGCCCCTGTCAACTGCCATCCTATTCTCTGTTCCTCAGAAATTGATCTTCTCTTTTTCTTTTTTAGATTCTACTTGTAAGTATTTGTCTCTCTTTGGTTTACATCACTTAGCATAATGTCCTCCAGGTCCAGGTCCATCTATGTTTTCACAAATGGCAGGATTTCTTTTTTATGGCTGAATAATATACCATTACGTATAGATATCACTTTACCTTTATCCATCATCCTTCAAAGGACATTTAAGTTGTTTCCATATCTTGGTTATTGTGAATAATGATGCAGTGAATATGGGTGTGCAGATATCTCTTCAAGGATCTAATATAGTTAATAATATAGTATTTGGTGTAGCTCAGTGGTAGAGCCCATGCTTAGCATGCATGAGGTCCTAGGTTCAATCCTCAGTACCTTCCATTAAAAAAAAAACACCTAATAATAAATAAATAAATAGACCTAATGAATTCCCCCCAAGTAATAAAATAAAAAATAAATAAAAATTTTAAAAATAATATAGTATTATATACTTGAAATTGCTGAGAGTAGATCTTAAATATTGTCACCACACATATATAAAAGTAGTTAACTATAAGTGATGGATGTCTTTTTTTTTTTAACTACTTTTTTTTTTGACAGTGGGAGGTAATTAGGTTTATTTATTTAAATTTTTTCTAATGGAGGTACTAAGGATTTGAACTCAGGACCTTGTGCATGCTAAGCATGCGCTCTACTGCTTGAGCTATAGCCTCCCCCTTAAGTGATGGATGTCTTAATTATCTTGATCTTGGTCGTCATTTCACGATATATGTGTATATCACATCATGACATTGCACACTTTAAATATCTACAATAGTATTTGTCAATTATTACTTAATTAGAAAGCTGTATTTACTGAGTGTCTAGTGTGTGTCAACTGCAATTCTGGGTGCTGGCAAACATCCAGTGAGTGTGAAATGGTCCCCGTCTCAGGTCACCTCACCTGTACAGACCTTACGTTCTATTGGGGCAGACAAAAAGCACATAAGCTGGAAAAACATTTAAGCCAGGCAGACCTGTTCCTAGACCATAGTAGGGCAGGAAGGTGAAGGGTTCAAAACAAGCCGCCCCACCCCCAAACTGTGCCGCTTGGCATGCAAATTATTTTGCACCCCAGGCAATCACGGCCCTGCAACAAACAAACAAAACACTTTTCACCTCTCCCTGAACTACCTAACAGAATTTAGAAAGGGTGCCTGGGCCAGAAAAAGACCTATTACCAAGAGATAACTTTATCTGAATGATGTATCTGTGTGGCAGGACAAACATCAAATTACCAAACACCCGCTATTCCGTGAATCTCCATCTTCCCCTTTGACTGGCCTGGGCCGCTATCTCATTCCGTGTCCTGAGATCACACATAAGCTTCAATTGCTTGGCTTCTGCCTGGGTCTCAATGTGCTTGTGACACTCCTGTAGGTTTGTAATTAATCTTGTTTTTGATTTTCCCCTGTGTTGTCAGTCTTTTGTAATTTGATTATTAAGCCAGCTAAAGAACCTAGAATGTTAAAGAGAAAATTTTTCCTCCCCAAGGATGATAAATATGAATGTGCAAGTTGACACTACACCACAATCTAAATAGTCAATAAGAAAAATTATGATTATCTCGTGACGTTTGAAACATGTAATAACTTGCTGTGGTTATAAATGTATAGGAAAATGAAAAAACAGCAAAACCGACACTTACTTAGTACACTGGATTTGAAAACATTGAGAATCGAAGTGTTTTTTTCCTGTGTACAAACGTGTCAAGATTAACGCGAACAGTGATTGCCTTCAGCTCACGGCATAACTGAGCACAGGGAGCCAGTGTCTTTTCTATGCTTTGTAAGTTGTCATCCTCCTCTCTAAGTTGGGATCAGCCTCCCACATTTGATCCTTCCTCCTTCCAACGTCAGGAAATTCCCCAAAGTTTCCGTGAGTGTGAAGTTTCCAGCGTTGGTTCCTCTGAGGCTCCTTCATCCATTTCTTCACACACTTTCCTCTTCCTGCATCTCTGGGAGGTGGGGGGGGTGTGGACCTGAGAGAAACAGAGGTCGTGGAGGGAGGGTAGCCCTTGACTGGTTCAAGGTTACATGCAGGAAAGTGGAGGGAACAGGGTCTGAATTCACATGGCTTTTTATCCACAGAGGCGCTCACCACATTGTCTCCCCTTGCAGGCTGGCTCCACTGACAGCGAAAGGGTGCTGATCAGCAAGTCCCTGTAACAGCAGGGGGGAAGCATTCCTACATGTACTAGTGCGGTGTGTCTGACCAAAGCTGAATAACAGTCACATTTTCCCCATTGATGAGCATTTAGTTTGTTTCCTTATCTTGGCTACTGCAATGCTTCAGTGAAATTACGGGTGCAGATTTCTTTTTGAGACAGTGATTTCGCTTCCTTCACATTTATACCCAGATGTGGAATTGCTGGATCACGTGGCAGTTCTGTTTTTAATTCCAGGCGAACCTACATACTGTTTTCCACAGCGGCCGCACCGACTCGCTTTCCCAGCAACAGTGGACGAGGGCTCCCTTTTCTCCACGCCCTCCATCAGTGCCTCTTATCTCTTGTCTTTTGAATGCCAGCCATTCTAAAGACGTGAGATGATATCGCCTTGTGGTTTTGACTGGCGTTTTCCTGATGAGTGATGCTGAGCATCTTTTCAGTACTTTTTGCTACCCATGTCTTTGCCAGAATGATATTTAGTGTGAACTGGGGGATTAGCAACATGCAGTCCCCTGTAAGTAAGTAGAGTGTTGAGAAATATAGGATGCAGGTAAACCTGAAGTGTGGGTTTTGTTTTGTTTTGTTTTAAATTTTATTTATTTATATGTCATCGTATTATTTTATTTATTTATTTTTGGCGGGGGGTGTGTGGTGATTAGGTTTATTGATTTTTTAGAGGAGGTGCTGGGGATTGAACCCAAGACCTCGTGCATGCGAAGCAAGCGCTCTACCACTTGAGCTACACCTTCCCCCTTGAAGTGTGTTTTTTGTGATACTTGGGGTCTGGGATAGAGGGGAAGCTCCCCCTGAAGGCCTCTCCATGGTGGGACCCAAGAGACTCAGTTCCATCCCTTGGTTCCAACCTATAACCACACAGCCAGACTCACAGTGCCTGAACTGGTCATCTGCACCGCCGTTTATTTATTGTGCTTAGTGCTTGGGACACGCACTGCTTCCTGGAGCACCAGCAACAAAAATCACAGGGGTCTTGGAAAGTAAATGACATCCCCTGAACGTCTGACAAGAAGCACAAGTCCCCATCTCTGTAACTGGCATCTCCTCCCCAGCACCTCTGGTTCTCACTGTGCACAGTCACTGAGGCCACCTCGGAACTCTCCCCACCCCTGTTCTCAGATACAGTCCTTCAGACCTGGGAAAAGTGAACACATGGGGGTGGGATGGGATGCTCAACACTGTCTTCAGAGCCGTCTGAGCCCCAAACTCCCATCCCCTCTTCCTGTTCCTCCTCCCTCCAGGAGCCCCTCACACCCGCCCTCTGCCCATGGAATGGACATGCCTACAGGAAGGAGGTGACTCAGAGTCCAGGACCCAGGAAGTTCCTTAATACCTGACCCAGACACAGACAAGTGTCCTCTTTTGCACAGACATGGATGCTGGTCTGATGGAGACCCTGGAGATGTGTTTAGGTCCATTCAGAATCCAACTGCTCTGCTGTTCCAACTCCATTTCCACAACCTAGCGAGCAGGCTTATCTCTAGGCTCAATGGGCACAAAGCCATAACTCCGCCCCTGCAGGCATCAGAACAAGCATCTCACAAATACCAAGAAGGAGGAAAGACAGCACTAGTTCACTCATTTCCATCCACTGCTTTGCTTAATTCTTGCCCCGCTGGTAAGTGTGTACCATGTGCCTGAACACTGTCCTCAACCTTTTTAAGGGGAAGACTTTCAATCACTCTGGGAATAGGAGCATCGTGTGGACCAGCACACCCTCCATCCTCAGTTAACACAGTTCACCTGGCTGAGAAAGAGTAAGGAGATACCCCAAAATGAATGTCACTGGCACAAACTAAATATTTTAAATGTCAAGAAATAAAATTCCAAACAGTTAGATGTTTTTCATTAAAAAGAATATCTCTTTGGTCACTACATTTTAGAATGATATAGACCATTTACAAATCAAACTTTTTGATAAGGCAAAATTACACTTAGGGGTGAAACCAAAACCTTGAATCAGTTCATCTGAAAAGAAATAATTAAAAACGCTCCCTTTCATCCTGAGCTGCATGCCATCGTTTAGGACCAGCTGACCGTAGGTAAGATGAGGGTGTCCTTAGCCAGGGTCATTAACTTACCAGCTCTGATATGGTTGACAGGGTGCTCAGTCCTCAGACCTGGGGGAGAACCCAGAAGGTGACTCCAGGGCCAGGAAATTCTGCATCTCTTCTTTGGTACCTTTACAGATCTCTCTAATCACATCTTCCCTCTTTCCAACTAACATCCAATCAGAAATTAGATTCCGGCCTGTCCATCAGGTGAATCCTGATTAGATCTTTGTGTGCCTGGAGAGGAAATGATTGAATCGGACATTCGTTCAGGAGAGAAAACCAAAGAGAGAGGTCGATGGGGCTCTGTCATCATTGGGGCAGCTCCTGCCAGGAGATACTCTCCTTTGGGCTCTTCCCCAAAGATTTATTCATTGATTCACACCACAAACATTGATTGAGTTTTTATCAATACCAATAGTTAGAGCCATGGTGTGAGACAGGGAAGGGATAATCCATTTGTGATACTGGACAGGAAGAAACAAAACTTAAAGGCATCATTGTTGAGGGATCTTTGACCATATGAAAATTATCAAAATGTCCCAGAATTAAAAGAGCTTCATGAAGACAGAAGTGTTATTCCCAAAAGAAGCAAAATAAATGGGTCCTTGTATCAACTTGTCAGTTAGATACTATGCTCGAAACATGAGATCATGAGCCTATTCAAGGAGCAAGGGAGATGCTTCGGGGGATGCAGTTGGTCCTCCAAGCTTAAGTCAAGCCTGCTCTGAAGGGTATCAGGTCAAAATCACAATGAGAAGTAAGGATGGGAGCTGGGGAGTGCAGAGCTGGTCATTCCTAAAGACACCCTGTGAATGACCCAGTGTAAAATATAGGGGTTTTTTTTCTTCTTGGGAGGAGGGTAATTTAAAGACTATCCCCTGGATTATGTTTGGAAACTAAAAGGGAACAGCTAAGAGGAGACAGTGTCATCTTTGAGGGTTCTCCTCCCATAAGGTTGGGATCAGCACAGCAAACTGGCATGACAAGACTAAATCTGCTAATGTGAACAGAGGGAGAGGTGACCAGCCCAGAGAAGTGAGCCATTTCCAAGTCTGAGGGCCACTGAGGGGGGTGCAGGGGGCTCTTTGGGAACTTGGAGCCAGAGGGAGAAATAAACGTGGGTTAATCACAAACAACCCTGTCATCATCGGGGCAGCTGCTACCAGGAGATGTTCTCGTATAGGTTCCTCCCCATAGAGGACACTTTCTAGATGGCGATTAGTCCAGCCATTTACCGTGGGTCTTAGAAGCCAAATCATAATTCCAGTGGCCCCTTTCCAAGCACATCTTGGTAATTAGTGTTTCCCCAAACTTGGGTAAGTTCAGCACAGTTTCTGATCAAGGTGACGCTGTCAGGCACAGAAATAGAACTGTGCTTTTTCCCTTCGTATTAAGCACTGTTCACAAATACCACCCTCTGCTCCCAGAATTTCCCATGCCTTTCTCCCCCCAACCCCCATTAAATATGATGCCCAATGAATTCTTATAGACCACTGGCTGCCAAGGCTAGGATTCCTTGCAGGGTGTTCTCCATCTTTGTATCTTTCCAGAGGATTCCTTTCAACGCATTTCCACCATGGGTATAAATTGCTTTTACATAAAATTGGGTTAAACTGAATTGTACTCAATAGACTTTTTAACTCCCAGGACATCCATTACCTGCAACAGGGTGAGATTACTAACAGTGATGGGCGTACATCTGTGTTCACTGAACACAAACTGTGTGAGCAGTGGTGTGGGCACTTTTTATCCACTATTTCAGATAACCTTCATGGAAAATCCAGCGGTCACTGTTATTCCCCCTATTTTTAGCCTGGTGAACCCCATCTCTGCCCACTTCTGTGCAGTGAATAGTTGGCATATTCCCTTAGGTGAGGGGCTCAGAAGGACCCTTGAATTGTCAGACAAAGTAAATGCTGGAAAGGCATGACTGAGAGACTTTGCATGATGTTAATGGAAATGAAGAAACTGCAGAGTCTAGACTGGGGTTGTTTCTACAGGATCCCAGCTCCTATGAGATCTCAAAAGACCATTGTCTTAAAGTGGCAAGTTGTAACTAATTCTCGAAGAAAATCCGAGTGCTGATATGGAAAGGTGCACAGGTGGGTAGACTCCAAGCTGGGAGTCTCTGGGGTGTTTGGGAATTTGGGGGTTACTGGGAAGGGGCTTTCTTGCCTGCGCTGTAATCGGCTGTGGGAGGTGTGTCAAAGGAAGCTAGAGACAGACATAGGTTTAAGCGGTGAAGGCAAATTTTACTCAGGACTATTGCAATAGAGGAATAGATACCCCTGTATGAAACCAGGCTCCATTCACAATACAACAAGGGTATTTGGGCATTTGCAACCAAGAAGCAAGGGGAGGCTGGTGGCTGGAAAATTACTAAGAGGAGACATCGGGTCTGGGGGGAGTTCTGACTGAGCCAACGTAACAGGATTCCTACAGAAGGCCTCCCAGTGTGATCAGATACCAACAATGGAGAGTGAGGAATTCTGATCAAATATCGGGGAATATCAGGTATCAGTGGTGGGGATTCTTGTAAAGTGGACCAATCAGGGTTCTTGCTAAAACTGGATTTTACAAGGATGTACACAGATGGACTTAGCAGAAGGTTCAGGAGACTGACTAGAGTTTATTCAAGCGAACAAGCCAGTTGAGGGGATTGTGTCGAGACACTAGGTGGACTGTGCAAATCCTGATGTAGTCAAGGGCTGGGCCAACTTGAGAACAGGAAGAAAGCCCCTGAGGCTGGGCAGGGAGGGCTTGGAAAGAAGAGGGGGTCTTTTAGAAGTTTTTCATGATGTGATTAATGCTTTCTCTACTGGTGAGAAAGTCGCCTAAAGTGGGTACAGAGGGAACATATCTCAACATAATAAAAGCTATATATGACAAACCTACAGCCAGCATAGTACTCAACGGTGAAAAACTCAAAAGCTTCCCACTAAAATCTGGGGCAAGACAAGGATGCCCACTATCACCACTCCTATTCAACATAGTCCCTGGAAGTCCTAGCCACAGCAGTCAGGCAAGAGAAAGAAATAAAAGGGATCCAAATTGGAAAAGAAGAGGTAAAAGTGTCATTATATGCTGATGACATGTTACTATATATAGAAAACCCTAAAAGGTCCACACAAAAGCTACTAGAGCTGATTGAAGAATTCAGCAAGGTAGCAGGTTACAAAATTAATGTTCAAAAATCAGTTGCATTTCTTTACACTAACGATAAATCAACAGAAGAAGAAAGTAAAGAAACAATCCCCTTTAAAATAGCACCCAAAGTAATAAAATATCTGGGAATAAATCTAACCAAGGAGGTGAAAGAATTATACACAGAAAACTATAAACCATTGATGAAGGAAATTAAAGAAGACTTTAAAAAATGGAAAGATATTCCATGCTCTTGGATTGGAAGAATCAATATTGTTAAAATGGTCACACTGCCCAAGGCAATCTACAGATTTAATGCAATCCCTATCCAATTACCCAGGACATATTTCACAGAACTAGAAAAAATCATAATAAAATTCATATGGAACCATCAAAGACCTAGAATTGCCAAAGCATTACTGAAGAGAAAGAAAGAGGCTGGAGGAATAACTCTCCCAGACTTCAGACAATACTATAGAGCTACAGTCATCAAGACAGCATGGTATTGGTACCAAAACAGACATATAGACCAATGGAACAGAATAGAGAGCCCAGAAATGAACCCACAAACTTTTGGTCAACTCATCTTTGACAAAGGAGGCAAGAATATACATTGGAATAAAGACAGTCTCTTCAGCAAATGGTGTTGGGAAAACTGGACAGCAGCATGTAAAACAATGAAGCTAGAACACTCCCTTACACCATAGACAAAAATCAACTCAAAATGGATTAAAGACTTAAACATAAGACAAGATACAATAAACCTCCTAGAGGAAAATATAGGCAAAACATTATCTGACATACATCTCAAAAATTTTCTCCTAGAAGAAATAAAAGCAAGAATAAACAAATGGGACCTAATGAAACTTACAAGCTTCTGCACAGCAAAGGAAACCAGAAATAAAACAAGAAGAAAACCTACGGAATGGGAGAAAATTTTTGCAAGTGAAACCGACAAAGGCTCGATCTCCAGAATATATAAGCAGCTCATACGACTCAATAAGAAAAAAATAAACAACCCGATCCAAAAATGGGCAGAAGACCTAAACAAGCAATTATCCAAGGAAGACATACAAATGATCAAAAAGCACATGAAAAAATGCTTAATATCACTAATTATCAGAGAAATGCAAATCAAAACTACAATGAGGTATCACCTCACACCAGTCAGAATGGCCATCATTCAAAAATCCACAAATGACAAATGCTGGAGAGGCTGTGGAGAAAGGGGAACCCTCCTACACTGCTGGTGGGAATGCAGTTTGGTGCAGCCACTATGGAAAACAGTGTGGAGATTCCTCAAAAGACTAGGAATAGACTTACCATATGACCCAGGAATCCCACTCCTGGGCTTGTATCCAGAAGGAAATGTACTTCAGGATGACACCTGCACCCCAATGTTCATAGCAGCACTATTTACAATAGCCAAAACATGGAAACAGCCTAAATGTCCATCAACAGGTGACTGGATAAAGAAGAGGTGGTATATTTATACAATGGAATACTACTCAGCCATAAAAACCGACAACATAATGCCATTTGCAGCAACATGGATGCTCCTGGAGAATGTCATTCTAAGTGAAGTAAGCCAGAAGGAGAAAGAAAAATACCATATGAGATCGCTCATATGTGGAATCTAAAAAACAAAAACAAAAACAAACAAACAAACAAAAACAAAGTGTAAATAAAGGACAGAAATAGACTCACAGACAGAGAACACAGACTTGTGGTTACCAGGTGGGTGGAGGGTGGGAAGGGATAGACTGGGATTTCAAAATTGTAGAATAGACTACACTGTGTAGCACAGGGAAATATACACAAAATGTTATGATAACTCACAGAGAAAAAAATGTGACAATGAGTGTGTATATGTCCATGAATAACTGAAAAATTGTGCTGAACACTGGAATTTGACACAACAATGTAAAATGATTATAAATCAATAAAAAAGTTAAAAAAAAAGAAAGTTATGTAACCAGAAGTGCAAATATTTGTTTCTCTCTTTTACATGTTAAGCGACTTGCCTCTTTGATTTCCTTTTTCAGTCTTCTTTTTTTTAAACTTTATTTATGTATTTATTTTACAATATCATATTTTTAAGCTGAATTACAGTTGATGTACAATATTATATAAGATCTGAACTAGTGATTTCAGATTAGATTGTAGACAACTCAGTGCCTTCTTTTTTTTTTTTTTTTTTCCTCATTAGTAACTGGAGGTTTAAACTGAGAAAACAGGCTAATCTATCATGGAGGCAACAGTCAGTTTACAGTTAAGAGTCACTTTATTTCTGACCATTTCTTTACAATCATCCACCGAGGGGTAACTCCAATATGTCCATCTTAAGCCTGTATCCAGCTGCAGAAATTTAGGTTCATATTTCTGACTCTACAGGACACATGTCCCCCAAAGTACCATCACTTCTCAGGGTCAACTTTTCCCTCTGCAATCCTGTTCCCCCGCTGGATCACATTTTGTCTCCACATTCACATTAAACGGATGTCTGAAACCGTGGGTCTGCTTTCCCTTCATGATGTACCTATGTTCTAGAGTTCAGATTCCAAGTGCCCAGAGGAAGACTTTTGATAGAGGCAGCCAGCTAGTCAGGGGTATTCCAGTGGTATACAATGGGCTCCATGTCATCACATATGTCATAGCCACAGTAAGGGCAGGGGCTCAGGAAAATACCAATGATCCTGGAATGTCCCAGATCTTGCAGAACCTTCAAAAACTCCACTCGAAGCTGGGCAAATCTCCCTTCAAGGGGCACTCCCTGAGAGCTGTAACTCTCCCGAGGGGCAGGATAAAGCTCTATGTTTAAACTGGGCAGCCCAGAGGTGTGTCGCAGCAGCTTCTCCAAGACGGCCATGGAGAGGTGGTTTCCATACAGGATGAAGCATTTAAGCTGCAAGCAGCGGCTCAGGGCGGGCAGGATGACCTCGAGTTGGGAGTCCGTGATCCCACACTGATTTAAGTCCAGTTCCTGCAGGGTGGCTGCAACTTTCTCCAGCAGAACTTGGAGGAACTCAGGACTGAAGTTGGTCATGGTGACCCCACCTAGATCCAAGCCCTTTAGCTGCCTGACGTTCGGGCATTGGGACAGGTGGTTCAAGTCCAATTCTGTTAGCAGGCAGTTGGTTATTGAGAGGTTGTCCAAGCAGGTTGTCAGGCACCTGGGGAGAAACAGAAATTTGGTCTGGGAAACAAGGGTGGAAGGTGACCTCAAAGTGAGAGACATACGTTTTGGCCAAGGCCAAGGTCGTTGAGACCATTTGATGAAGGTCAATACACAGGATGTCCAGTGTCATTTTAGGCTGAGACTTTTCACCTTCCCTTTGTGACTGGGTCACATTCACAGAATCTTGAGAACTCTGTTTCCTCATCTGTCAAAAAGAGTACACCATACTCCACTTGCTATGAGGATGAATGAAGATTATGGTATGCACTAAAACATGCTCAGAGGAGAGTTTAACACTGTATCTTAATCACACGTGGGCATCATTGAATTTTAATGTTAGGAGAAAACACATAAAATGCTTTCAAGTCAGGCTTCCTCCATCCCATGCTTATGATCCAGATCCCCAAATCTCTGGTCAGGTGAGGCTCCTGAGAGACACGCGCAGAGGACCAACCATGTCAGCTGGGGTTGCCAGTCCGCAGGGGCTCACCTACACCCCTGCATCATCTACAAACCATCTACCACCTTTTATCATCCCTTTAGCTTCAGCTCCATTACTATCGTCTCCAGAATCATACATTTCTGATATATTTACCTGGAGCAAAAAAACAATCCATCACAGACAGGGACTTTAAGACAGGCTCATTTTGGTCCCAAATTTGGTGAGCACGGAGCTTCTCTTTAGAAATCCTCAAGCATGAGGTGGTTGCCCCTTTTTAGTACTTTACTTATCTATATTTTAAGTCACCTGTTCATAGGTATCTCATCCTAAGGAAGAAATCACAAAACCTCTATTGGCAGATCTGAACCCCTCAATCTATACCTTCCAAGCATGGTGTCCCTTTCCACAGCCTCTACCCCAGTTTGTCCTTCTAATTTGATCTGTGTGGTTACATGATGCCACACCTCAGGATGGAGCAGCAAAGGAGACAGTGCATTTGAGGGTCTAGTGTTGTGTTCACTGTCACACGGCCAGTGGCGTCGCCCTCACCTGAGCATCTGGTCCAGGTGGCCTTCAAGGAAGGAGGGAGATTCCATATGGAGATCCCGGAGGTGGTGCAGCCCGAGGATCTGAGAGATAAATTGGACAAGTTGCTGCTGCTGCTGCTCCTCAAAGGCAGACACATCGATGTGGGAGAGGAGGAGTCTCTGCACACTAGTCATCTGGCCCAGCAGAGGAGCGAACCTGGCCAGGGTGGACAGATGCCATATGCAATTCACTTGCACCTCCTGGATACAGTCCAGCTGCACTCGACTCAGGACATCCTTAATATTTTTCATGGGCATTGAAAATATCTGCAGCTTCTTACAGCACAGGTGTATGGAGACTCTCCTCTGCTCCACCCATCTGAAGAGGTAGGTGTGGAATCCATCCAGGGTCCTTTTCTTGAGGCAAAGTTCTATGAACACCTCCAAGGGAGCCAAGGGCTGCTCTGTACTTGAACTGTCCTCAGCCAGTGATGTCATGTGTAAGCTTGAGGATGCGTGTTGCCTGGCTCCAGACCACATTCTCCAGAAGCCCTGGCCAGTATTCCTTAAATCCAAGATCCGCAGTTTGCACCTCCTGTCAGGAAACAGCAGATTGGGTGGGATGCTTTAAGAACCACTCAAAATATGAAAATGAATATACGTATGTATATGCATGACTGGGACATTGTGCTGTGCACCAGAAATGGACACACTGTAATTGACTGTACTTCAATAGAAGAAAAAAAAAAAAAGAACCACACATAATGAAACCACAATCTCAGAATTTAGGCAACACTCAGACTTCCCGCCTGTGCTCTTATTTCACATTCCTGACATCACTTGCTGCCTTGCCCTCTTCTTCCCTCTCTTCCTCACCTGCCTCCATCTCATTCTCCCCTTCCATCTTTCCTGGTTCTCCACTTCTAGTAAACTTAAGCATCACTAGGAGGAGGTGGAGACATATTCTTTCAGGTGACCCTGCCCTTAGGCACTCCTGTCACTTCGGGAAGGCATTTCCCAAAGCGAGCTCAGCAGTGGCCAAGGCCTCTGAGTTCTTCATTGGCATCATCAAAACCTCTGGTCCCTCCCTTGGCATCCACTCTCCGCACCCCAGCTGTCTCCTCAGGGACGCGCAGGACCATATCAGGCGACCTAGATCAGACTCACCTGGGGCGAACTTTCTGGGCAAGCAGGACATCGAGCCCCTCCAGCACGGCTTGTAATGGCCCCACATGAGGCATCTTTATCAGGCCCCCCAGAGGCAGGCGGACAAAGGGCCAGGCTTGCAGCAGGGCCTTCAGGGTCTCGACGCGTCTCCCAAAGAAGGCCTCCAGGAACAGAGATGGGAAGAGCTCAGTGGGCAGGTACTCCAGAGCAGCGATGGCCGAGGCCTCGTTGTCCCTCAGGAGGCTGGTTCCCGCCAGGTCCACGGAGTCGGGGTGGGGTCCGGACACTCATCCTGACTGTGCTCCTAAAAGAATCCTGTGGATACTGCCAGGGAACAAGGCATCCATTTCAAGCCAAGAATAAGCACACCTTCATCTGTCCCCCCACCCTTTGGAGGAACCTACTCAGGACCAAAGCCACTACTCTGGCAGGTGTGGAAAACCTCCATTTGCCCCAATTCCACACTAGGCTCAGTGAGCACATGTCTATGTCTCTTTGTGTACTGGCACCAGAAGAAGCATCTCACAGGTGCTGGGGAGGAGGAAAGGCAGCCACCAGCCCATTCATCTAAATTCACTGCTCTGCTTAATTCATGTTCCCCCGGGAAGTATGTACAATAAGCCTGAAAGCTGACTACAACCTTCTTGGGGCGGAGACTCTCAGACCCTCACTTAGAGCTTTAGAACAATGGGAATAGGAGCATCACGTGGACCAACACAGTATACATCCTCGGTTAACACAGTTAAAGATTAAGAAGTAAGTAAGTAAAGGTGAAGAAGATACCTTAAAAGGAATGCCATTTGTGCACAAACGAAATACTTGAAATATCAAGAAATAAAACTCCAAACAGATGTTTTTTATTAAAAAGAATATCTGCTTGGTTAAGACATTTAAAAATGGTATAAACCAAACCACTAATCAAAATGGTTAGGATTAGGGCAAAAATACACTTAGAGGCAAACCCAAAGCCTTAAATCTGTTCATCTGGAAAAAAAAAAGAAAAGAAAAAGGACTATCTCTCTGCCATCCTAGCTGCATGCCATCATTTAAGACCCACAGGTAAGATGACAGTGTCCTTCGCTGAGATTGTTAACTTACCAGCCCTGAGGTGGTTGGCGGGGTGTTCAGACCTCAGACCTGGTGGGGAATTCAGTCAGCGACTCTGGAGCCAGAAGATTCTGCATCTCTTCTGTGGGGTCTGAGTTTTTATAGACCTTTATAATCACATCTTTCTCTTTCCAGCTACTAACTTCCAATCAGAAAACTCGATAACTGATTAGATTCCACACTCTCACATTAATCCTGATTGGATTTCTGTCGATCTCCAGATGAATTCATAGAGTCAGATATCATTCAAGAAAGAGAAAGAATAAGGGAGGTGGAGCCCAGGGCTCATTCACAGATTCACTCACAAAGTTGGATTTAGTTTTACAAACACGGATGCTTATAGCTGTGGGTGTGAGATGGTGAAGGGAGTACCAGTTCATGACATTGGACAGAAAAAGCCAAACTTGAAAGCATCCTTGTGGGGGACCTTTGTCCATATCAAAATGATCAGAATGTCCCTGAATTAAAGCAGCTTGATGAAGACAGTGCTGTTGTCCCCAAGGAAACCATATAAATCTGTTCCTGTATCAGATTTTCATTTAGGTGTTATATTGGAAATGGAGGAGACTGTGAGCCCATTCAGTGAAATAAGGAAGTGTTAGGGATGTGGTTGGTTTTCCAGCCTTAAGTCAAGGCTTCTCTGGTCAGCTATGAGAGTAACTGAGGGTGGGCACTGGAAGCTCTTTGGGAACTTGGACTCTGCAGGAGAAATAATCTAGGGTGAGCCACAAGTAACCCTGTCATCATTATCAGGGCAGCTGCTACCAGGAGATGTTTTGTTTTTGATTTTTTTCCCCACTGGGGATACTTCCCAAATGGATAATAGCCTCAGCCCTTTTCCAGGGGTCTGAGAGCTGAACCATAATCCCACTGGCCCCTTTCCAAGTACATTTTGATAATTACTGTTTCTTCAAACTTAGGTAACTTCAATACAGATTCTGATCAGGGTGACATCATTTTGTGGAGAAATGAAATTCTGTTTTTCTTTCATATTAAGCACTGTTTACAAATACCAACACCTTTCCTGCACTAGATTCAGAGCTCTATTTGGTGTTTAAAGATCTGCCCCATTTGGGGACGACTCCCACCCTGGGCTGCATCACACGAAGATTCTTTTGAAGTTTCAAGACACAAAGAAAGGGAGACTCTCCCTCAACCCCCAGAATTTCCCATTCCTCTCTCCCACCACGTTCAGTGTGATGCCCGAATATTTCTATATACCACTGGGACCAAGGCAAGGACTCTTTGAAGGGTGTTCTCATCTTTCCAGAAGATTCCTTCCACCACATTTATGCCATGGGTATAAATGGCCTTTGCAGAACATTGTGTTAAACCGACTGTACTCAATAGACATTTTAAGTCCCAGGCCATCCATCTCCTTTAATAATGACAGGCAATAGAGTGAGATTCGTAACAACGATAATCACAAACGTCTCTGTTTATTGAACACAAACTGGCTGAGTAACGGGCACTTTTTATCCACTTCTGCAAATAACCATCGCAGGAAATCTAAGCATCACTGACACTTCCCCCATTTTTAGGCTGGTGAGCCAAGGCCTCTACCAGCTAGAGGAGTCTACCCACCTCCATGCAGTGAATAATCGGTGGGTTCCCTCAGGTGAGGGGATCTGAAGGACCCACCGAGTTGTCAGACAGCCTAACTGATGGCTGGAAAGGGCTGACTGACAGACTTCACGTGATGTCAGTGGAAAAGGGGAAATGGCAGAGTTTAAGCTGGAGGTGTTTCTACAGGATCCCAGCTTCTATGAGATTCAAAAAAAATCATTGTTTTGAAGTGGAAAGTTGTTGCAGGGAGGATATAGCTCAGTCACAGAGCTCATGCTTAGCATGCACGAGGTCCTAGGTTCAATCCCCAGGACCTCCATCAAACAAACAAACAAACAAACCTAATTATCTCCACTTCCAATAAACAAACAAACAAATAAATAAGTGGCAAGTTGTAACTAATTCTCTGAAGAAAACTCAAGAGCTGATATGGAAAAGCTACAAGGGTAGGCGGAATCCAAGGTGGGTCACTGTCAGACACTTGGGAAGTTTCCCTGCCAATTGTTATTTCAACTTCCCCTTGGGTGTTCATGAAGAGGAGGGGAACTCCCTATCACAATCCTTAAAGAACCCCTATTCCTTTTAAATTTTGCCGGGTTCTAATCTCTTTTAAAATGTTTAAAATGCTTTTATTAAAGCAGGTGCTGTCATTTCAAGTCTGGCTGGCATTTGGGCAGGTTGGGTTTGAGGGCTGCCAAACTGATTTGGGGGCAGTTCTTCCCCTCTCTCCTTTCTGTAATGTTTTGGAAAGTTCATCAGCCATTGTCGCGGGGGCATTAATATGCTTCGTAGCTCAAATTCCTGTCTTTTAACTAGTCATGGCAATTCTTCATCTAATCCTTCTAGAATAATGGATTTTAATACTGGATCATTCTGATGGTTCGGGAAGTTCTCTGGATAAATGCCAGAGTGCTGTTTTTCATCATTTCAAATAATCAAAAATTGTCTCTCCTGTTTGCATTGATGGACCTTTGCCCAATTCCTTTTCTGTGGGAAGATTTAGGGGTGGCCTAACTTAAGGTGTGGGCTTTCCCTACGTTTCTGCTGACCTGTAGGCTCATGTTTATGGAAATCCTTTGTAGGTGTCTTTCAATTTATGTCTTGGAGCCATTCTTTTGCAGAATGACCTGGTACAAGTCTGAATATCCAGGCTTCTAAGTTCTTACTATAAGATCAAATTCTTTAGCCAAATCTAAAGAAACTTGTAAAGGATTTGGAAAATCCTTAGGTAAATTCCTAACTTATGTCCTCATTCAAGGGGTGTAGATAATGGCAGGTTCCCCTCTGCTTGTGGCCTTAAAAGGAGCTGCTATTACCTTGGCAGTTCTTTCATTTTCTACCTTGAACTCGATCATTTTTTCTCTTAGTGCTGGAGGAAGGTGAGCAGGAAGATCAGAGCAGGGGAGCTCAGAGGGGACACGAAATAAAGAAGCTGGAGAAGGAGAGGAGGAGAAGGGTGGGAGGAGAAGCAGTGGATCTGGGGCTTTTTCTAATTTAGCCACCATTTTTAATAATTTTCAGTCTGTTTCTTTTTTTTTTTTTCAGTTTTCAGTTTTATTAGGTAGAATTGTTACAATTTGACTGCACTTATACAATATACTGCATGTAAATAAATATATACAATATACTGCGCATGTTTTAAAATTTTACATATATGTACTGTTCATTGTTTCTAAGAACAGTTTAGAGCTTTAGCTTTTTAAACTTACATAGTTATCAAAGGAGTAAAGCCAACCACAAACTAAGAATCAGCAGAATGTGGTAATCCAATCATAAAGGACAGTCAGATGTGCTTACACACATTTAAGAAATTAATCGTCTAAGTTATAAATAATAAATAGCTCATTTGTCTCTCTTTTTTGGTAGATTCCACATGTAAGTGATATCATACAACATTTTTCATTCTCTTTCTGGCTTACTTCACTTGGAATGACAATCTCCAGGTCCATCCATGTTGCTGCAAATGGCATTATTTTATTCCTTTTTTATGGCTGAGTAGTATTTCATTGTATATCTCTGTCACTTCTTTATCCAGCCATCTGTTGATGGACATTTAGGTTGTTTCCATGTCTTGGCTATTGTAAATAGTGCTGCTATGAACATTAGTTTCTTGCAATAGAGCCATTTTATTTATTTCCTCATTTTGAAGCATTCAGGTACTGATTAAAATAGGCCTCCCAACCTGGTTGTTGGATTTTATAGTAGGCTTTTTCTAATTGAGCTTGCAAGTAGATTAATTCTGGTAAATCAAAGGGGTTCCATTTTGGCCATCTCAGGGAAAAGTTATCTTTGGTTAGATTTTTCCCATTTAGTTAAATACTTGCAAGTGTCCATTCCATAGTTATTATATCTAAATTCAGGGGGGTTCCACAGGTGGCTCTCCCTCTGGAGCTGTTTGGCTTTCCAGGCACAGTTTCCCATTACTAGCCTGGTATTCTAATTCAGGCAAAAACATGATCAGAACAACTTTCTAAGACAAGGTGATGCATCAGAGGTGTGCTGCTTC
Organism: Camelus ferus; assembly: GCF_009834535.1. Classification (NCBI taxonomy): domain Eukaryota; kingdom Metazoa; phylum Chordata; class Mammalia; order Artiodactyla; family Camelidae; genus Camelus; species Camelus ferus. The sequence goes on along the minus strand of NC_045708.1, from coordinate 8,788,126 downwards.
TGAACCTAGCTCACAAGGAGTTACCTTTGGGGCAGTTTAACTCTCTTACCTGTCTCAGTTTCTCCCTCTGACATTCTAAAGCTGCCATGGGTGCTTGGGGCCCTGGATGATCAGGGTTTTATGCCCCCTGCTGCTCAGAATTTGCTCAGGGATTGTAGTGGGATCCTCTGTGGGACCGTTAACATGTCATGAGAGTTGATCTCAGACGCTTCTGCTAGGTTCTCAGTTGCCTGAGAACTTATAATTTCATTTTAAAACTTAGTCATGAATCAGGTATTGCAATATAAAGCTCACTACTCTGTAAATAACAGTTGGAATAAGTTACATTTGAAAAGGCCTTTTCTGCTTTTCCCCTCAGTGTCAGGAATTAGAGGCGGTCTAGATGAGAGGGGTGTTTCTGGGAGCCCTGGTAGGGCATTTACTTCCTAAGACACAGGCAAAGAAAAGCCAATTCTTGCAGGACTTGCTCCCTCGGGGTCAGAATTCTGAAAAGATTTTTTTTTATCAGGCTGGCTTTCTTGAACTTCACAGTGTATGCAATAAAAGAGCCCTATCTTGGCCATTTTCAGTGCAAGATTATCCTGTCATTTCCAATGAAGTCGTTACTTGCAAGTAAAAGTTTTGTACGTACATAAGCCTGCCTGGGGGGTTAGCCTGATGTTGGCTTTCTGAGGCCCCTCATTTCTCTATTTGAGAGACTCTATCTCCCATTTTAAAGTTAAATTTGTCTGAGATAAAATTTCATGATGAAATTGTCTAGAGGGCCAGTCTACTGCTTGTGAGCATAACTCCACCAGGTGTCACCCTAGAGTTTTATCATTTTTCTTAAGTGTCTGGGTTTCTCGCTCCCGTCACCTAAAACCCCCCTGGGCGCTCAGATCACTGGTTTCCCCTGGTAACTTTCACGGGGGAGTACTGTTTCCTGGTGTCTTTTAAGCAGGCTCCTCCAGTATCTTTCAGTTGGGAGGAGAACCCCCAGTATCTTAACTGGGAGGTCCCGGTACCTGTTACACACAGCTAAATAAAACTCAGAAATCTCAAATAACCAGGAGATCTGAGAACCAGGAAAGACTCACCCGAGTTCCCCTAAACTCAGCAGGAGGTGGACAGGCACTGAGCCTCTGCTGGTGCTGAGGCCCCATGCCCTCACTGGGGAAGGAGGAGCATTTTCTGCTCCTGATCCCCGGTGGACACCAAGATATCAGCTGAAAAATAAATGCGCAACACGAGAGCTCTGAGTGCAGTTTACTTTGGGGAATTACTGAGGCCGGGAGACAGCCTCTCGGATAGCTCTGAAGATATGCAGAGGTGAGCGGCAAGTCAGCGTAGATACAATTTTGGTGGCGAGGGGGTGGTATGTACCATCAAGGACGCCTCTCCGTGGAAGCTGCTGCTGGTCACGAGGTTGGTGCACGTCACAAGGAGCAGATAGATGTCCCAGTGAATGATTCTGAAAGGCTTTTTGCCACTCTTTCCCAAAGCACAGAGTGCCTCGCTCCCAATCTGCACCCTAAAATCCTTTGGGGGTGTGTCAAGATCAACAACTGCAGTGGCTGGTGATCTAACCCTTGAAGAGACAAACAGGGAGTGTGTTCATTAGTTGGCACCAGTCTGATGGGAATCCCTGAAGACCAGCTTTAGGCCCATCCTGAGACCAGCAGCTCTCTGGTTCCAGCTCCTTTCCCATAATTCTGCAAGCAGGCACAGTCCCTGAGGAGACCGAATTAGACTAAATTAGACTGACTTCTCTCGGTCACACTCTTCATCTTTGCCCGAGCTTTAGCTCCCGCAGGTTTTCTCTGAATCTCCTGTCCTGCCCTCCCTCCCCTGGCTTCCTCCAGGCCGCACCCGTTGCCCAGCTGTCCGGAGGATCTTGAGTTTCAGGACACACAAGGGCATTGAGAGCCCAGAAATGGCTGCTGTGGAGGGTCCCAGAAGCAAGGTGAGAGGCATGCATGGCTTTGAATGAGGGGAAAGGCAGGAAGAGGAGGTGAGGCTGCTATGGTGAGACCACCCACGCAAGGGCTTGCCGGGGACCCCTTGAATTTTGTTAATAGGGCTGTGACCTGATGCGTGTTTTCCAGTCTGTGGGCCTCTGTTGAACCTAATCTGGGGGAGGTAAGGAGGAAGCAGTGATGGCAGCGTCAGACCCTTCTCTGCTCCTGACAGGGGATCCTGGATGCACTTAAGTGGCCACAGAGACAGTTTTGGGGACCCCTGAAGGCAGTATTGGCAGCACTTTGCTCTTAGAATCAAGATGAGGAATGAGAGTAAGACAGGGGCTGAGGAACCTGCTAGAGGTTGGTTGCAACTTCCTAAGAAACGAGAAGAATGGGAAAGAAGCAGCTACCAAAAAAAAAAAAGTGTGGAGTGTGTTGGCATTTAGATTTCAGTTATTTACATCATTGCGTTTTAAAAAAAATCAACTGCAGAGGAACACAAGAAGCCCGTAATTCTGTCCACATAATCGCATGTGTACTCGTGCAAGAGCTACTTGTGATTGCCTCTCGTGGATTCTGTATTTTATACCTGGAGGAGCAGGACTGTGGAATTACAAGGGGCATTCTGCCCTCAGGAATTTAAAAGTCGGCACCCCCCAGCCAAGGCCGGCGTCCGGTCAGAGAAGCAAAGGCATGTGGTTTCTCTTCTGTCTCATCAGGGTCCCTCTGGGTTAGCCCAGAGTGCCGTTTTGGACTGTTTTCCCAAATCAGAGGGAACCCCAGAACCAAATGTGTCCCCAGACATGTTTGAGGACAATGTGTAAAAAAAAATTTAATTTGTAGTCAGAGTTTAAAAAGCAGATTTTATATGACAATATACTCTCCAAAGTTCCTTGGGGAGAATTTTAAAAGAAAATTCTGGTAACAGTGAACGCACATCCCCAAAGGGCATCACTGGACAAGAACTGAAGGGCAGCTTCCGTGAAGTGGGTCCTGTGCCCTCCAGGTCTCCCTGACCGCACATGGAATTCTTCACTCATCTCTCACCTGGCCCTGGGCTTTGCTGGGTTCGTGTCTCATTCATGGAGAAACATGTCCCGGCAATTTGACCTGAGGTGGGGGTTTTACCAGGGAGCGAATGAAAAGCATGTCCCCCTCCTGCAGTAGACAAGGGGTGGGAAGACTTTAGCCTAGGAGCTGGAGGGCTGGGTCACAGAAACTGCACACAGTCGAGCTGCCCCTGCAGTGGCTGTGGACACCCTCATCCAGGAAAACCAAAACCCTGACTGAAAGCCGGATTCAGCAGTCACCCCTGTAATTGCAGTTTTAGCCACGTTTCCCTGGAGAGCGCACAGAAATTTTATTTCTCGGATGAAGAGCCCGAGGCCCAGGACACAACGTGAGGTGCCAGCAAGGTCAAGTCTGGTTGGAACTGGGACCTGGGAGTGAGTCCCACAGGGCTTGCAGGGCAACATGACTTTGCCTTCAAATTCATGTTCGTGAATTCTCTGAGCATTGGTACAGCCAAGTTCACCGCCAGCCCCCACATGTTCTCCAAGAACAAACAGAAAATCGCTGGGGTCGGTGAAATCTGGTTTTGAATTATTTTCACATCTGCTCCCAGGATGATTTCCAATCAGAGACACCCTGAACCTGAAGCCATAGCCACCTGCAAATTGGTGATCAATTGGCCATCGAGGGCAGGCTTGTCCCTTCTAATGGGCCAGGCTCCAAGAGGGGCAGGCAGGCGTGGCTCCTAAGGTGCCCGGTTTTACAGTCTGAGCATCCTGCCTCGGCGCTGGGGACAGCTAGCAGGGGATGGGACCTTGCCTCACCGCTGGGCCGTCCGCTGTGGCGTTGGCTCTTTTCCTGTTTACACCTATAGTTGTTGAATATGGCTATTTATGGAGGTTTGTACTGCACCAGTCTCTGGGCTCAGTGATTTTATCCGAGTTAGAGACCATCACGCTACCCGCTCAAGAAAAAGAGAGATTCAGAGAGGGACAGTAACTTCTTCAAGGTCACGGTTTCAGGTGGTGGAACCAGAATTCTGAGGCGCGTCTGTTTGTCAGGGCTCTTGAAAACTGCACTGTGCTGTCCCTGCACCGGGCAATGCACTGCTCACTTGAAGATTTTAAATAAAATTCTGGCATCATACGTGAGAATCTTTGGTGGGGACAAGAAGTTTTGCACTCTATGGTTGGTAATGGCATAAATAATTAGGCTAAACTAAATTTACATAAACAGACAAAGGGTTAAACTGTAGACCGTTCATCTTATGGAATACGATATCCCAGCTAATAGGAATGAAGGCTGATCCTTGAGACCTAACCTTAAGTTTAAAAAAAGCAAGATGATCAAAACTACAATAAGATGCTTTTTCTACACAGGAAGAAGAAACCAGATGTATCTACATGCACATTTAGTTGTATAGAAAGTCAGGTGGAAGTCCAAAAGGTGCACTAAATTGAACCCTCCCGAGAGGGTCCTGGGATGAGGAGAAAGGACAGGAGAGAAGTTTCTTCTGTCTGCATTATTGTGCTACATTGAGAATGTTGTCCTGTGTTACTTGGGCAAAGCCAACAAAAGCGTGGAAAACAAAAGCAGTTTTTTCATATATAATTTATAGGTACATATGTATTGACCACAAATGCTATTTCTTCTATAGCCCACATGTTTATACTATGGGCAGCCAGCTAATACTGACTTCCCCCAAATTTGCTTTTAACGTTAAATAACATTTGACTATAAACAGTGATACAGATTTCCATGGACCATGTTGTTATAACCACTTACTGAAAAGTCAGGCTCCGTATTTGGCTGTGGGACCACAGGGTGCTGGAGACCCAGTCCCTGTCCTTTAGGGGACAGTCTCTGTCCAGCAGATGAGTTTGCCAAGTTAAAAAAATAACTGTAATATATGCCCTTATCCTACATTCCAGCAATCTCTCTCCTTGGTATCTGGTCAAATGAGTTGAAAGCTTATGCCCCCCCCACACACACACACAAATGCACACAGACGCTTATAGTGGCTTTATTCATAATTGGCAAAACTTGGAAACAACCAAGATGTCCTTCAGTAAGTGAATTAATAAGCAAACTGATAAATTTGAACAAGTGAAATTTTTAAGTTCTTTTTTTTTTTTAAATGGAGGTAGTGGGGATTGAACCCAGGACCTCCTGCATGCTAACCACATGCTCTACCACTGAGCTGTGCCCTCCCCGCAAAGGAATGTTATAAAACCATGAGAAGGCAAGGAGGAACCTTCAATATCTATTACTAAGTCAAAGACCCAATCTGAAAAGGCTACATACTGTATGATTCCAACTACATGACATTTTGGAACAGGCAAACTCTAAGACCAGCAAAAAACAATCAATTGTTTCTAAGGGTTGAGGCAGAGGAGGGCTGGCTAGGCAGAGCAAGGAGGATATTTAGCACCGTGAGATTACTCTGTGTGATATTACAGTGGTGGAAATGCATCACTATACATTTGCCCAAACTCATAGAATGTAGAACACCAAGAGTGAACCTTAATGTAAACGACATACTTTGGGTGATAATGATGTGTCAGTGTAGGTTCATCGATTGTAACAAACTTGTACCAGTCCGATGGGGGATGTTGGTAGCTGGGGAGGCTGTGCACATGGTGAGGGCAAGACTTAAATGGAAACTTTCTGTACCTTGCACTCAATTTCACTTAGAACATAAAACTGCTCCAAAATACACAAAATTTATTTTTAAAAATATAATACAATTCTTCCATCTCTGAAATTTTATTATTCTAAATATTTTTTAAAGAAGGAACAATTTTTGTTGAATGATCATTAAGATCAGTTTTAAAGACTTTTTGCTTTTGAGGCTCCAAACCAAGTTACACATTTTAAAAAATATTCACATGCTTCCTTTAAAAACACTAAATTTCCTTTACAATTTTGAAAGACAATTTGCGCCTTTAATATTTATATAAATCACAGGGCAAATATTTATACTAGCATTTACCTTACAGCACTTTTTTTAGAATGCCAAACAATACAGACTCATCAGTGGCCTCATGTAAGTGCTGAGTCCTTCCTTATTTCCTTAATGTTGTAGGAAGAGGGTGAGCTTGAGGAATGGAGACTCCTTGGGGCAGGGGTGGTGAGTCTGCTAGGAGGGAAAGTAAGGAAAAGTCTCATTTATCCAGCTGCTCATGTATGCCAGGTCCAGGGTCAGCACCTCAAGGTGCTTCATCTCATTGCTCCTACAAGGACCCATAAGCTGTGTGCATCATTACTGCCATTTTACGGGGAACCTGTGCCTTTTGCCTAAGGTCCCCACCACCCCAACACCCACTCCATCCCCAGAGCCAACAATACCAGCCCTGAATCTTCAGCAGGCGTCATAAGCCCTTGGTTTATGGTCCCCGTGATGGTTAATTGTATATGACATCAATTCCGGGTGTTTCTGAGGTGGTGTTTCTGGAAGAGGTTGACACTGAAATCTGCAGGAGGTGAAGCGACCTGCCCTCACCAGTGTGGATGGGCATCATCCTATCCTTGGCAACCTGAATGGAACCAGATGGCATGTCCGCCCCCGCCTCCCGCCCCCCTGCTTGCTTATGAACGTTGGAGTTTCTGGCTCTTGGCACCTGGGGCTCTGAGACTTACACCCGTGGTCCCCTGCTTCTCAGCCCTGGGGTTCCGTCACCAGCTCCCCTGGGTTTCAGCCTTTAGCCTCAGTCTGCATTATAAAACCGGCTTTGCTGGTTCTCTAGCTTTCAGAGCCTGTTCCCATAACAAATCCTACCTAATATATATATAGAGAGAGAGACGACTCATGAACAGCATGGCTTTGAACTGCTCAGGTCCACTGACATGGGGGCATTTATCAGTATGTTAGTACAGCGCAGCCCCATCTGCAGTCGTTGATTCTGGGGATGTGGAACTGAGGGCAGAGAGGCTCGAGTAGGAGTCATAAGATCTGTGTAACAAGTATTTTGTGACACTTCCTGATATGTGGATGATAAAACATGCTACGCTAGTCTTCCCTGATAGGGAGAGACAGCGGGGTGGAGGGGGATAATGTTAGTCTCTCAATGACATGACCTACCCCCACCAAAGGATATAATTTCACGTGGCTTAGAAATAACGAAATCATGTTATACCTGTACATTTTAGTATTTCCCTAGAAGGAACTTGGTGGTTTTACTCTTTACTGGCGACAAGTAGTTTAATTCAAGAACCACTGCCCTCCCATGGCAGGTGTGGGTTGGTGAGGACACGAGGCTCTGGCTCATCTGCAGTGTGGACGAGCCCTTTCAGAAGCGGGTCCATTACTTATGTAGTGAAGACCTTTCCCAGTGCACAGAATGGCCCGGAATTGAGAATTAGGGACCCACATGGAGAAAGATGAGGAATTCTCATGTCCGTGTCATGATCTGAGTTGGCAGCGAGTCAGCCCTGCCAAGAGCCCTTCACTCCAGTGCATTGGCCACTGAGTGTGATCCTCTTAGTGTGTGATTAACTAACTGAACAGCCACAGAAATAAATAAGGAGGTAAGAGATGCCCCAGACAGAAGACAGAACTGATGGGAGTGGCAGGGTTTCAGCTCACAGACAACTCAGTGCCTTTTTTTTTTTTTTTTTTTAATTCAGTAGCTGGAGATTCCTGAGATGCAAACTGAGAAAACAGAATAATACACAATGGAGGGCAGGAGTCGGTTTACACCAAGGGTCTCTTTATTTCTGACCATTTCTTTACAACCGTACACATAGGGGTCAGTCCAACATGTGCACCTCAAGCCCATATTTCCCTCCAGAAATTTAGATTCATCGTTCTGACTCTATAGATACATGTCCGCGCAAGTCCCATCAACCCCCTGAGTCAGCATTTCCCCTGCGAGCCTGCACCCCCGCTAGATCGCCTCTCCTTTCCCCATTCACACTGAGCAGATGTCTGAAACCACGGGGCTGTGTTCCCCTCATAATGCAGCTATGTCCTAGGTTTCAGTTTCCACGCACCCAGAAGAAAGCTTTTGATGGAGACAACCAACTAGGCGGGGGTACTGCAGCGGTACACGATGGGCTCCATGTGGTCACATATGTCATCCCCGCAGTAAGGACAGAAGCTGAGGCTAAGCCAGATGGTCCTGGGACGTCCCAGGTCTCTCAGGAGCTCCATCAGCTCAGCCTGCAGCTGGGCAATTCTCCCTCGGAGAGGAACTCCTTGAGGGCTGTAACTCTCCCGAGGGGCGGGGTAAAACTCAGCGCAGAGACTGGGCAGCCCATCGGTGCCTCGCAGCAGCTTCTCCGTGACGGCCATGGAGAGGAGGTTCCCGCCCAGGCTCAAGGTCCTGAGCTGGGAGCAGCGGCTCAGGGCGGGCAGGATGGCCTCCAGATGTGAGTCCGTGATCCCACACAGGTTTAAGTCCAGTTCCTGCAGGGTGGCTGCAACTTTCTCCAGCAGAACTTGGAGCAGCTCAGGGCTGAAGTCGGTCAGGGTGACACCACTCAGATCCAAGCCCTTTAGCTGACTGATGTTCGGGCACCAGGACAGGTGGGTCAAGTCTGATTCCGATAGCTGGCAGTTAGTTATTGAGAAGTTGTCCAAGGGGGTCTTCAGGAACCTGAAAAGAAACCAAGCAATTAGTCTTTGGAAAACCAGATGCCAGGTGACCCCCAGGTGAGAGACAAATGATTTGGCCAAGGACCTGGTCGTTCTGACCATCTGATGAAGGTCAGTGCACAGGATGCCCAGTCTCACTTCAGGCTGAATCCTCTCACCTTTACTATGTGACTGAGTCAAGTACATAGAATGTTGAAAGCTCTCTCTCCTCGTCTGTCAAGCGGACTAAACCTTACTTCCTTGTGGGGATGAAGATAATATGCTCAGAGGAGATCCTGACACACTGTTCAATCCAGTGTTGTTATAACTGAATTTTAATAAGGGAAATGAGATTCTAAAAAATGCTTTCAGCTAAGGCTTCCTTCAGCACTTGCTTGGGCTCCTGACGCCCATGTCTCTGGGCCAGGTGAGGCTTGTTGGAGACATGCATGAAGGACCAACCTGGGCAAGCTCTCTCAGCATCAACTGGGGTTGCCTGTCTGCCAGGGCTGACTTACATCCCTGCATCATCTGCAAACCATCTACCACTTTTTAGCATTCCTTTGGCTCCAGCTGCTAACCATCCTGTCCAGAATGATGTATTTTCCATATATTAACTACCTTATCTGGAGCACAAAGTAATTTTTTACAGACAGGGAACTTGAGACAGGCTCATTGTGGTCATGACCTGGTGAGCACAGAACATCTCTTTAGAAATACTCTGGTCTCATGTGGTTTCCCCTCTTCAATAGCCTCTTCATTTATTTTTTATTTATTTATTTTTTTAGGTCATTTGAACACAGACATCTCTTCCTATGGAAGAAATCACAAACCCTCCGTTACTAGATCAGAACACCCCAGTCTACAATCTGAACCTTCCTAGCCTGGTGTCCTTTCCAAAGCCGCTGGACCAGTTTGGCTTCCTGCCTTGATTTGTCTGGTTATGTGGCACTACGCTTCGGGACAGAGCAGCAAAGGAGACGATGCATGTGACAGTCTACTGTTGTGCTCCCTGAAACACGGCCAGTGATCCCCTCTCACCTGAGCATCTGGTCCAGGCGGCCTTCAAGGAAAGAGGGAGATTCTATATGGAGATTCCGGAGGTGGTGCAGCCTGAGGAACTGAGAGGTAAATTGGGCAAGATGCTGCTGGTCCTGCTCCTCAAAGGCAGACACGTTAATGTGGGAGAGGAGGAGTCTCTGCACACTAGTCATCTGGCCCAGCAGAGGCGCGAACCCGGCCAGGGCGGACAGGCGCCACGTGCAGTCCATTTGCACCTCCTGGAGACAGTCCAGCTGCACACGACTCAGGACCTTCATGACATTTCCCACGGGCATTGAAACGATCTTCAGCTTTTTGCAGCACAGGTGAATCAAACCTTTCCTCCGCTCCACCCACCTGAGGAAGTAGGTGAGGAATCTATTCAGGGTCCTTTTCTTGAGATAAAGGTCTATGAACACCTTCAAGGGAGCCAAGGGCTGCTTTGTCCTCGACCTGTCCTCAGCCACTGGTGCCATCCGTGACCTTGAACACACATGAGTGCCTTCTCCAGACCACATGCTCCAGAATTTCTGGCCAGTGTTCCGTAAGTCCAGCACCCGCAGTTTGCACCTCCTGTAGGGAAACAGCAGGTTGGCTGGGATGCAGTAAGATCCACGCTGAATGAAGCCACAGACTCAGAATTTAGACACAGATGCCCGGAATTCCTGTGCTCTCTCTTTACATTCCTGACATTGGGTGCAGCCTTGCCCTCTTCCTTCTCTGCCTCACTTTCCTCCATCACCCTTCCCCTCCTATCCTTCCTGGTTCTCCACTTTAAGTACCTTTAAGCATCACTGGGAGAAGGTGGTGCATCTTTGTTAAAGTGCCCTGCGCTTAGGCGCTCCTGCACTGCAGGAAGGCATTGCCCAAAGTGAGCTCCGCAGTGGCCAAGGCCTCTGAGCTTCTTTGTTGGTATCATCAGAGCCTCTGGTCCCTCCCTTGGCCACGCACTTCCCCTCACCCCAGCTGTCTCCTCAGGGACGCACAGGACCCTACAGGCTACCTAGTTCAGACTCACCTGGGGCGAACTTTCTGGGCTAGCAGGACATCGAGCCCATCCAGAACAGCTTGTAATGGCCCCACATGAGGCAACTCTATCAGGCCCCCCAGAGGCAGGCGGACAAAGGGCCAGGCTTGCACCAGGGCCTTCAGGGTCTCGATGCGTCTCCCAAAGAAGGCCTCCAGGAACAGAGATGGGAAGAGCTCGGTGGGCAGGTACTCCAGAGCAGCGATGGCCGAGGCCTCGTTGTCCCTCAGGAGGCTGGTTCCCGCCAGGTCCAGGAGTCGGGGTGGGGTCCAGGCACTCATCCTGACTCTGCTCCAAAAGGAATCCTGTAGAAACTTCCAGAGGACAAGACATTCATTTCAGGCCAGGAATGAGCACACCTTAGTCTGTCTCCCCACCCTTCAGAGGAAGCTGCTCAGGGCCAAAGTCACAGCCCTGGGAATGATGGAGGAGCCTCAGTGTACCCCGATTCCACTCTAGGCTCCGTGGGCACAAAGCTAGAGCTCTTTCCTTCCTGGATGCAGAACAAGCGTCTCACAAGTACTGAGGAGGAAGAAAGATAACCACTAGCCCGTTCACTTCCACCCACTGCTGTGGTTCATGTCCCCTGGAAGTGGGTACCATTAGCCTGAAAGCTAACTGCAAACTTTTTGAGGGGAAGACTTTCAGACCACCACTTAGAGCCCCGAAGAGGGGCATCACGTGGACCCACCGAGCCTACATCGTCAGTTACCACGGTTCACCTGGCTGGTAAAGATTAAGGAGATACCCCGAAAATGAATGCCCTTTGTGCACAAAATCAGCATTTTAAATTGCAAGAAATAAAATTCCAAACAGGTGTTTTTGATTAAGACTATCTGCTTGCTTAAGACATTTTACAACGATGTAAACCAAAGCACAAATCAAAACGTTCGGGGCGCAGGCAAAACCACACATAGAGGCAAAACCAAACCTTAAATCTGTTGGTCTGAAAAGAAATAATATTTAAAAACCTCTCCCCGCCATCCCGGGCCCCATTCAAGATGAGCTAACCATGGGTAAGAAGAGGGTGTCCTATCCGAGCTTGGTAACTTACTTGCTGGGATGCGGCTGGCGGGGTGCTCAGTCTGCAGAGCCGGTGAGAACCCAGCCAGTGACTCCAGAGCCAGAAGCTTCTGCATCTCTTCTTTGGTGCCTGAGGTTTTTATAGACCTTTCTAATCCCATCATCCCTCTTTCTGGCTACTAACTGTCAATCAGGAAGGGTCACTTGATTAGATTCCAGACTGCCCATCAGACTGATCCTGATTGGATCTTCATCTTTCCCCAGTTTACTTGCTGAGTCAGATATTCATCCAGCAAAGAAAAAGAACGAGGCAGGGTGGGAACCAAGGACTCTTTCATTCATTCACTCCACACACATGGATGAGTTATGCCGATATGGACATTTAGGGCGGTGGATGTGAGACAAGGGCAGCATTATGGTTTCCTGACATTGGAGAGGAAAAATGAAACTTGAAAGCATCATTTTAGGGGAAATGCCAAAATTATCAAAATGTCCCTGAATTTAAAAGCTTCATGAAGACAGGGGTGTCATTTACAAAGGAAACAAAATACATTTACCCCCATATCAGGGGTCACTTAAGTGTCATGTCAGAAGCACAGGACTTCGTGAACCTATTCAGGGAGCAAGGGAAGTGCTTTGGGGGATGTGGTTGATTTTCCAGCCTTAATCCAAGCCTTCTCTGAAGGTGGACGGGTCAAAATCGCAATGAGCAGTGGGGGTGGGGGCTGGGCGGTGTGGAGCTGGGCCTTCCCAAAAGGACCCTGTGATTGTCTGCAAAACTGTGGAATAAAGGGTACTTTTATTCTTGGGAAGGAGGGAGGTGAAGATTTTTCCCTGGGTGTTATTTAGAAATTAAAAGGGAGTGTCTAAGAGGAGACAGTGTCATCTTTTTTGTTTTTTTTTTAATAGACTTTAGAGCAGTTTCAGGTTCACAGCAGAATTGAGCACAAAATACAGAGAGCTTGCACATAGCCCTCTCCAACCACACATATATCCTCCCCTTCCCTCAGCATCCCTCATCAGTGGGGCGTATTTGGTACAATCGATGAACAAACATGGACACATTATTATCACCCCAGGTCTATAGTTTACATCAGGGTTCACTCTTGATGTTGTACATTCTATGGGCTTTGACAAATGCATAATGACATGGAGCCACTATAGTATCGTACAGAATAATTTCATTGCCCTAAAAATCCCTTGTGCTCCAGCTATTCATTCCTCCCTCCCTCCCTCTCCCCAAACCCCTGGAAACCATGGTCTTTTTATTGTTCCTGTAGCTGTGCCTTTTCAAGAATGTCATTTGGTTGGAATCGTACAGTTTGTAGCCTTTTCAGCCTGAGATAGTGTCATCTTTGAGGGTGTATCCTTCCGGAAAGTTGGGATCAGGGCAGCAAACTGGCATTAAAAAAAAACCCCAAAAACTAAATCTGAGAATGTGAGCCAGGAAGCGGTGTCCAGTCCTGGAAATCAGACATTTCCAAGTCTGAGGGCCACCGAGGGCGGGTACTGCAGGCTCTTTGGGAACTTGGTGCCAGAGGGAGACATACACGTGGACCAGTCACTCCTAACCCTGTCGTCCGTGGGCAGCTGCTCTCAGGAGATGCTTTCTTTAAGTTTTCTTTTTTTTTCCCCCAATGAGGACATTTTCCAGATGACAAATGAGTCCAGCCATTTTCCAGGGGCCTTGGGAGCAGAACCACCAGCCCTTTTCCAAGTGTATTTTGATAATTACTGTTTCCTCAAACTCAGGTAAGTCTTCTGATCAAGGTGACGCTGTTAAGCAAAGAAACAAAATTCTGTTTTTCCCTTCAGAGTAAGCACTGTTCACAAATACCAGCACCTTTGGCCACAGAAGTCAGGGGCTGTATTTGAGGCTTAAGGGTCTCCCGTGTCCAGGGATGGCTCCCACCCTGGGCTGCATCACACGGAGATTCTTTTGAGGTTTCAGGATACAAAGAAAGTGAGATCCTCCCCCCACCCCAGAATTTTCCGTGTGTTTCAACCCTGCTCCCTCCATTTAACGCGATGCCCAAACAATCCTTGTGTACCACTGGCTGCCTAGCTGGGATTCTTTCAGGGGTCTCCTCCACCTTGATAACTTTCCAGAAGATTCCTTTCTCCACATTTCTTCCATGGCTAAAAGTGGCCTTTGCATAAAATTGGATTAAAATGAATTGTACTCAATAGACATTTTAAGTCCCGCCATCCATCCTCTTTATTAATGAGCTGCAACAGGATGAGATTTGTAACAACAATAATCATAAATGCGTCTATTAAACACCAGCTGGGTGAGCAATGGTGTCAGTACTTTATATCGACTAATTCCAGTAACGTTCGCAGACAATCTAGACGTCACTGCTATTTTCCCCATTTTTAAGCTGGTGAACCAAGGTCTCTGCCGGGTAGAGATTGCCTTGGTTGAAGGGATCAGAAGGACCCCTGGGTTCTCAGACAGCCTACCTGTTGGAAAGGACTGACTGACAAACTTCACGTGATGACAGTGGAAATGGAGAAACTGCAGAGTCTAAGCTGGGGGTGTTCCTACGGCGTCCCACCTGCTGTGAGATCCCCCCCAACATCATTATTTTAAAGTGGCAACTTGTAAATAGTTCCCTTAAGAAATCTCGAGGGCTGATATGGAATGCTACAAAGAGGCCAGACTCCAAGTTGCTCATTCTCAGATACACAAGAATTTGAAAGAGCTTTCCCGCCTAAGCAGGAATCAGCTGTGGGAGCTTTAAGTGGTGAAGGCAAGTTTTATTCAGGACTATGGCAATGGAGGAAAAGAGACCCCAGTATGGGACCGGGCTCCATTCACATTACAATAGATACAACTGGGGATTCATGGTCAAGGAGCAAGGGGGTTGGTGGCTGGAATTTTGCTAAGAGGAGCCATCAGTTCTGGGAAGAATTCTGGTGAACCACTGAACAGAATTCTTGTTGAAGGCAGCGCAGCATGATCAGATACCAAGAGAGGGCAGAGAGGAATCTGGGGGATTCTTGCAGACTGCCTTAGGGTTCTTGTTAAAATTGGGTATTGCAAAGAAGTGCACAGATAATCCCCGGAGAAGGTTCAGAAGGCTGAATAAATTTTGGTCAAACAAAGAACATTTGTCAGTTTGAGGGCACTGTGTTGGGGCTGTGGGTGGACAGTGCCAACCACCATGTAGTGAAGGGCTCGGCCAAATTAGGAACAGAATGCAAGCCACCGAGGCTGGGCAGGGAGGGAGCAGGCAGGTCACGTGGGACTTGCAGTGAAGAGGGGATCCTTCGGGAGACTTCCATGATGTGACTAATGCTCTCCTGCTCACTGCGGTGGTGGCAGGGAGATCCAGCTGCAGGGGACACAGGAGCCCGAAGGGAGAGCATGGTGAGAGCACAGCCTTCACAGGCTTGGACGAAGCCAGCATGTTGGAGACCCACCAAGGTGCAGACCATAGGAGGTGACGCAGCAGCTGGCATGTGCGGGAGGCTTGGGGGTGGGGGGGGAGCAAAGAGAGCAGGATGCCCGCCGGGCTGCTGGCTTGGTCCCCTGGGGACAGGTCCTCTCTATGGTGATGGGATGCTATGAAATGAGTGTTTGCCGCAGCCCCCGGACCAATTCGTGTCTTGAAGCCTTAATCCCCAGTGTGCTGGGGTCTTGGGAGATGGGTCTTGGGAGATAACTAGGTTTGGATGAGGCCTTGGGTGGAGCCCCAAGACGGGGTCAGTGCCCTTATCAGGGAGTGAGGAGACCTGAGCGCACCCCCACCCCCACCACGTGGGGAAACTAGGAGGCTGGCTCTCTGCACAGCCCGACCACGCCGGCTCCCTGATCTCAGGCCTCCAGCCTCCAGAACTGTCAGACGTAAATTCTCCTTGTTTAAGCCACCCACTCTGTGGTACACTGTTACAAGGACTTGGACAAACTAAGACACTGGAGAACGGGATAGCAACAGTGTGAGGGGAACCATGAAGTGCTCTGTGCGCTCACAATTTTTTTTTTGGACAAGACACAAAAAAACATTAAGAAGGTGACGCTCCGTACAGTAGGAAGTAAAGTGGAGGTCTCATGATTGACTTTACAATGTAATCACACTTACACAAAATTCCGTATAGATGTAACTTTCACTTTTTCATTCATTATTTCTGATCATGTCTCCGACATGCTCACCATTTTCCCAGGGTCCCACTGGATCTAGATAAAGAGTTTAGGAATGTGAAAGTTACAGAGTTACAGGGGCCCCACCCTCGTGGAATTGAAACCAGCCCCATTGGGTTAACAGGAAACCGGTAACTCACAAATTCTTGAACGTGTCTCGCAGGACAGTAGGTGAGGGAACAGCCCTCCCCGTAACCTGCCTTCGCCTGTCAAGCTCGCCTTCACTGTTCCCGTCAATTGCACACCCTCAAGTTTCACTTAGCTTAGACCACATGTTACCTTAAACCACCCGCTATACATGACGCCTCTGCCACAGGGGTCACTGTAGTAACAGGTTGCTTAAGTTGTTTTTTCATGTCATGGGCATGCAGCCAGTCTTGCCCAGTTAAAACCAGTAAGACTACCGACCACTTAACCGGGCCTGCTTGAGTGTACAGTGGATGCCCATTTGACATCAGAAGGCCAAAAACTCCATCCTCAGATCATGCAGATGCCACCACCGTCTGCGTGTGTATCCCACCAAGAAGCATGTGACTCAGGTGTGCCTGCACAGAGCAGCAGGCCGCTCACCTGTTTCTGCCTTCAGTCACCTATGTCTGCACCTCCCACCTCCCCTGTGCTTGTCACGCATAAACACGCCAACTCCCTGGCCTTTGGAGAGGCAGATCTGAGACTTGTTCTCCTGCCTCCATTGTTGGCTGCCTTTGTAAATAAACCCTTTCTCTGCTGTAAACTTCAGATCTTGTGGAGGGTTGGGATAGAGGGCATCTGAGAGAAGAAAAGACGTTTTTCTGTGACCAAAGTCAGCCTGAAGTTGACAGACTAAACTCTCAAACTAACGATGATGGGGATAAAAGTTGCAGTGTGTTTATTAATTCAGGGAAACACTGCCTTTCACGTGCGTGGATTTCCCAGCCAGACTCATGCAAGGATGCTGTGAGCTCAGGCTGTCCTGTGATTAATGGACACAGAACTAGAAAGCAGAACCTTAGGCTCCTGAGTCCCATTCACCACTCCTTACCCCCAGTGTGGGACATCCATGGATGGACACCCGTGATGTCCTGTGACAGCACTCTTGAGCCAATAATACTTGCTTGAAATGGTCCCTAACCCCCAAGTGGGCTCGGAATTAAGTGACTGTACTACAGTCATGACAGGAGAACTTCTTGGAAGAACCCTGGGTGGCCGGTCCATGTTGCCAGCAGGTCTGTGTGTCCTGATGGGAGAACCAGCACTTTTGAGAATCGTAACAGGGTAGCTGTGAAGGCGCTCTTGTGAAAGGGAGGGGTCTGCAGGGGGTGGCAGCCATCCTTTCACCCCTGTCTCAGGACTCCTGCAGGGCCTGGGACTTGAGGAGGGCAGGAAGGACCCTTTCCAGTTGTGTGAGGAGCGGGGAGATTGGAAGTGCCAGCGGGGGGCAATCCCCAGAAGGTCAGGCGCTCACTGACAGCAGCTGTGTGTGCTTCCTCGCTGGGTACCGGGACTCAGGGGCTGGGAGGAAAGGAGAGGAAAGGAGGCAAGGAGAGGCCAAGTGTTTTCAAGGCTAGGAAGCAGGTTGCATGAAGGCCGTGCTTCATCCTAGAATGTGGGGAAGGGGTAAAAGAAGGCCGGGGGAGCCCTGCACCCGTGCTACGGGCTCCGGAAGCAGAGCTCTGGGGGTATGTCCACCAAGGCGTGGCCTCTGCCCCACCTCATCGCCTGTGCACTTTATCTGATGCACAGGTAAGCTCACTAAAGGTGGCATGTGAGCCTGAGGGATCGCCTCTCTGCCTCCTTTCCTGGCTCCCCTGGGACTTGGCTGCGACCTCGCCCTTCTCTGCAGGTTTCCCTCTTCTCAGGGCCGTGGCCTCCTTCAGCCCTGACTCAGCTGCAGCACTGGGGGTGGAGTGATGTCTCCTGGCACCAGCACTGCCCAGGAAGCATCCCCACACCACTGATTTAAGGTGTCAGTTCCCTGCTGTCAGGGTCCCGGCTCCATCCTCCAGCCTCCTCTCAGGCTGGAGCTGTGAATCATCGGACAGAAAGTGTGGTCATGCACCGCGGTCCACGATCCTTGGGAACCAAGCTCAACATCCCCTGAGCTCTCTGTCCCCTGAGCTCTCTGTCCCCCAAGCTCCACACTTGCCACATGGCACAGGCTTGATTTCTGCTGTTACATCTGCCGTCAAACCAGAGTCATAGGCTCTGCAGGAAGAGGGCCCTCAGAGGACTTCTCTCTTGCATTAAGCTAGAAACTAAAGACGTTCTAAAATAAAAACTGCCGCATTCAGTGTGGCCAAGGTTAAAATGGTTAATC